>NC_092640.1:46659948-48123698 GCF_039555335.1 Amphiura filiformis
GTTTATGCAAATTATGACTTTCGGAAACTTCTTTTGTGATGACTTTCTGAAGATTTTACATTCAAGGTAGGCCTAGGCATAGGCCTATATACGGTATTGGAAAGTAATTTGAGTTTATTCGTTTGTCATGTTGTGATGAATTTCGATGGTGAGTGTGGGACATTATTAGCAGATTATAGCATGGTATAAAACCGCAACCGCTAAAAAATCCGTGGCGTGAGATTTCTTTTTGACATTAGGGAGGGATGAAAACATTTCTTGAAGTAGGCATATTAATAGTGAATCCGGCATCTTTTGGCAACATTAACAATGGCGTAGATTTCTCTTGACATGGCATGGGGGATGGGTCCGTTTAAATCAATTTCTTGCAATAGGCCTACAGTGAAGCCAGCATCTTGGCGACAGAATAATTTATGGCAAGCTAATTAGGCCTACTGGTGAATTATATTGTGCATAAGTGGAACAAATTCGCACGAAGGCCGCAAAAATTGGCACTTTTTAGTTTGGCCAAAAATGAGGTTAATTTTGTCAGAAACCCACATCTATTATACATGCTTGGGGTGATTGTACGGACCATTGACCTTATCAAAACATTGGGGGTTATACCCACCCCAACACCGAATTTACGCTATGTAACTCAACCTTCTTGAAACCCAATGTTGCTATAGGCCTACTTGATGAAACAGAAACACATATAAAAAAAGAACGAACGAAAGAAATAAAGGAACCCACATACATGCGTCAACATGGAGGTGATTCAGTAGATCATGCCCCTTATCGAAATATTGAGGAATTTATTACTCATCCCGGGATTTATGCCTATGTAAAGAAAGAAGAAGGAAGGAAGGAAAAAAGGAAGGAAAGAGGGAAGGAAAGAGGGAAAGAAAGAGGGAAAGAACGAAAGAAAGAAAGAAAGAAAAAGAAACAACGGGAAAGCAAGAAAGTGAAAGGGAGAGAGAAACGAAAACATAGAAGAAATAGACAGACAGAAAGAAAGAAAGAAAGAAGAGAGAGAGAGAGAGAAAGAAAGTGAACAAGCAAGAAACAGAAAGAGAAAGGGAACGCAGGAAAGAGAGAAACTGAAAGAAAAAAGGGAAAGACAAAGAAAAAATAAGTAAAAAGGGGAAGGAAAGAGGGAAAGAAAGAAAGAAAGAAAGAAAGAAAGAAAGAAAGAAAGAGGGAAAGAAAGAAAGAAAGATAGAAAGAAAGGGAAAGGAAAGAAAGAAAGAAAGAAAGGAAAGCAAGAAAGAAAGTGAGGGAAAGCAAGAAAGAAAGGGAGGGAAGAAAGAAAGAAAGAAAGAAAGAAAGAAAGAAAGAAAGAGGGAAAGAAAGAAAGAAAGATAGAAAGAAAGGGAAAGAAAGAAAGAAAGAAAGAAAGAAAGGGAAAGCAAGAAAGAAAGTGAGGGAAAGCAAGAAAGAAAGGGAGGGAAAGCAAGAAAGAAAGGGAGGGAAAGCAAGAAAGAAAGGGAGGGAAAGCAAGAGAGAAAGGGAGGGAAAGCAAGCAAGAAAGAACGGAAAGCAAGAAAGAAAGAACGGAAAGCAAGAAAGAAAGAACGGGAAAAGCAAGAAAGAAAGAACGGGAAAGCAAGAAAGAAAGAACGGGAAAGCAAGAAAGAAAGAACGGGAAAGTAAGAAAGAAAGAATGTCGTTTGCAAAGTAGAGGCAACAAATGGTAGGCCTACCACATCACTAACCGCGTAATAATTGAGCTGTTAAAAGCGATACCAATTGACATGATTACCATTTCCATCGTTTATACTAACCGCTCCTGTTTACTAACCGCTCCCATTTACTCATCTAGCGGGGCCAGCAAGCGCCGGTACCCGCTTAGTTAGATGACTAGCGGGATACCAAGGCTTCAAGCTGGGTCCCCGCTAGATGGGAGCGTTCACTATAAGAGGAATAATTACTGAACAGGTAGAATCATTGAAAAGGTACATTTTATTTATCTGTTCACACGTTATCATAATCCCGTGACCCGTCCATATACCTTTTTGTCCTTTATTTTTCCTTCTTATCTATACTATTAGGGTCGGTTCATAGTGCATATTCGAAGACGAATATTCGGCTTCGAATACTTTTTGTGACGTCAAAATATATACGGCAACGAATAAAATATGAGTTGAACCGGATTAAATATCGCACAACTGATAACGAGATACTATTGATTTATATGAAAGGCTCGAGGTCACCTGAATATCGTTCGAGGAACGATGATTTCAAAAATCCCCAATGAAAATTAAAGGATCTGGAATGAGCGTTTTGAGCGTTTCGACAGTATTTTGTGGGACATGAGAGCACATCAGACATATCGAATTACATTATGAATACGAAGAATGTCTTTCTGATATCAAATAATTTTCATTTTTTGAAATTCACGATATAATACAAATTTTATGACAAATTATTAGAATGTGATATTTTTCACATAGGCCTATTGATAACAGTCCTCGAAGTAAATATTATAAATCTAATGATATTTTCTTAAAGTGTATGTAGCTGGAAGGAAAAGCCGGCGATCAATTGAAAATTTTGCCCTTTCATATTGAAGATATGGATTTTTTCCCAAAAGGACCTAATTTTTTGTGTGTTTTGGGGAAAAAATCCATATCTTCAATACGAAAGGTCAAAATTGTCAATTGATTGTCGGCTTTTCATCCCACCTACATACACTATAAGTATAAATCATCAGATTTATTACGTTACTGTTATATATCAAAATATCAATTTTAATCATTTGCCATAAAATGTGTATTTCATTGCAATTTCAAAAAATCAAAATTATTTGATATCAGAAGGACATTCTTCGTATTCTGAATCCTATTCGATATGTCTGATGTGCTCCAATGTCCCACAATAAATAGACCTACTGTCCAAACGTTCATACCCCATCCCTTAACCTGCCCAGTTGTCAAATACGCCTGGATAGTTCCAACATGGCTGATAACGAACTGAAAGAAAATGCTTTAGGCGCACAACCACTAAATAATCTTCCCATTGAAATACGTGTAAAAACACCGGTTTTCTTTGCTCATTTTGAGGCCTTTTGGGCTCGTTTAATTTTTTTTTTTATGATGACCAGTCGATTGTAAATCGATGAAAGTTTAACATATGTTTCAATGTATTTTCCGCTACGTTTTCCCGCTACGAGGCCGCGAACAGCGCCCTCACTGTTTTTGACATGCTCTCAGTCTCAAAACTGCAAACCCGATTCTGCCATTTTTTAATTCGCGGACCTATTTTCTCAATAATTATAAAATGCTACTTTTTTGGTGACTCAAATTTATGTATAGGCTTTCCACTTTTATTTAAGCTATAATTCGCCACTCTTTTTGATTAATAAGTCTAAAGACCAGCCCAAAATACCTCAAATAGTTTCTGTATTTTACGAACTCATTAGGGTTACACAAATGGCGCATTGATTTAGTGGTGTGCCCCTTATTAGTCGGGTACAAGAGTACCCATTTTTATATGATTAGTAATGTTTTATGCAAATAATATGATATTTAGGCTTACAAACATAACCTAAATGTACAAGTGAATGTTTCCATATTAACGTAGCTCTATTTAAATCGACTGATGCAGAAAAAAAGTCTAACTCCAAATTCAGATGTATGCCTCCACCCCGGTTTTACATAAATAATGTTTGGCCCCAGTTCTAGGTCCCCATATGCATCTGCCCCTGGCAGAGGACGTGTGAGGGTCCGGGTGGTAAATCATTGGTTATTGATATAAAAATGCGTTTGCCATGGAAGTTCACCCATTTTTGTTATTTTGGGCGAATAAAGATGTAATGCGTTGTTATCAGTCAAATTCATAATTATAATTAATAATTAAGAGGGCAAAATAAGTAATATGTAGGAATGGATATATAGCGCTTTGCAATGAATCTCTTCATAAACTATGCAGAACAACCAAACCACGAGCGTTGGTACCCTATCATTGCGTGTTCTTTTAAAATAAATTCTTGTTTATTTCTATAATTTGTGAATCAGGCATTAAAACACACTTGACTTAGGCCCTAGCAATGTAGGCCTACACAAGTTCGGAACGAGACTTTTTATCTTTTGACGCGTATTTCGGTCAAATGCCAAAATTGATTGCTCAATGAATCATGAAATGAGAGCAATACTACTTTGATGATACCGATCTCAAGTGGATATCAGCCAATGAAAAAAGTATTCAACGGAAATATATTTGTGGGAGTTGAATTTTGTTGAACTCGACAGATATATATTTGGTGGGTCACCGTGGGTGGTCTCATATATAACACTTGTGAGTGCTGTCATATTTGTCGTAGCTTCAATCATATCTTATGATATTTATATATTTATTTATATATTTATTTATTTATTTATTTATTTATTTATTTATTTATTTATTTATTTATTTATTTATTTATTTATTTATTTATTTATTTATTTAATTATTTATTTATTTATTGACTTATTTATTGACTTATTTATTTATTTTTTATTTATTTATTTATTTATTTTATTTATTTATTTATCTATCACTCATTCATTTCGTGATTTGCTTTGCAGTTGAAACCTACAAGAAGGTATGGGTCAACCTCCGCGCCTGTTACAGGCAGGTCGTACATGCCCCGAAAAGCAAATCTTTTGACTCCTATTCAGGTCAGGGGCGTAACCAGACCTGACCTTCCGGGGGGCAAGATTGAAAAATTTCCCAATTTCTGATCAAAAGTTTTAGTATTTATTTTCGAGGGAAACCCCGCTTGCCACGAAGCGTTAAACGGGTGGAGTCGGTGGGGTCCAGGGGTCCAGGGCAAAGCCCAGGCGGGGTCAAGGGGCTGAGCGCCATGAAGCTCCTGGCTTTTGGCATATTAGAAAATATCAGTGTTTCAGAGTACAAATTTCACAATGAAAGTAGTAGGCCTATAGATCTTCTTCTCTCTTTCTTTCCTTTTCTCTTCTCCCTTGAGTCCCTTCCCTTTCTCTTCTCTCTTCCCCTTTTCTTCCCTCTTTTCCTTTTCTTCTTTCCCTTTCTCTTCCCTCTTTTTCCCTTTTTCTCTTCTCCTTCCCATTTTTCTCTTCTTTCCCTTTCTCTTCCCTCTTTTTTCTTCCCTCTTTTTCTCTCTTTACCCCTTCCCAATTTTTGACTCTTCTTCCAGGTTTTTGTGTGTCCGGAGGGCAGCTTGCACCCCGGCCCCACTGGTTACGCCACTGCTCCTTTTTAAACCCATTTATCATGTTTATACAGACATTAAATCATGACAATAGTTCAATGGAGTTTACCTGTTATGATTTTATTAACTTCGTTAAAGAAATTCTCTAAATTTTGCTTACCTTGGTCAACGGGCAATACTTGTTAACAGTCGGGCAACGCTATGAACTGTAGAAATATATCTTTCTCCGGTTCATAGTTTTATATTCAAGCCGCATATATTTTGGCGCCCAAAACGTATTGAAGCGAATATTCGCCTTGAATATTCACTTTGAACCAGCCTTTAAAGAGGAACTTGCCGGTAATCGATACTAATCGATACTTTGAAGATTATAGATAAATCATCTCAGAGATTATAGATAAATTATAAATTAATAAATAGATAAATAAATAAGTTCTAGCATTTCCGGATGAATGGTAAATGCATAGATAGATAGATAAATGAATAAATACAAAGAATTATTAATAAATCAGCTGCATTCGTTTACGATGACTGTTGGTAACTTATTTTGTGATAACTTTCCGAAGATTTTAAATTCAAGGTAGGCCTATAATATTGGAAGTATAATTTGAGTTTATTCGTTTGTCATGTTGTGGTGAATTTCGATGGGGGAGGGTGGAGCATTATTAGCATGGTAACCGCAACGAAACACTATGATATCTCAATGGCGTAGATTTCTTTTTGACATTGGGGGGGGTAGAGATATGAAAAACATTTCTTGAACTTGAAGTAGGCATATTATAATAGTGAATCCAGCACCTTTTGGCAACATTAACAGTGGCGTAGATTTCTTTTGATATGGGGATAGGTAGGGTCCGTTTCAATTTCTTGAAATAGGCCTACAGTGAATCCTGCACCGTTTGGCGACAGAATAATGTATGGCCATAATGAAGATGGTATTTTATATGATGCAAAAGTGGAACAAATTCGCACGAAGACCGCAAAAATGGGCACTTTTTAGTTTGGCCAAATATGAGGTTGATATTGTCAGAAACCCACATGTATATAGGCCTACAGGTGTCAACTTTCTTGGGGGTGATTGTATGGACCATTGCCCTTATCAAAATATGGGGGGGGGGTATCTTGAAACCCAATGTTGCTATTATAGGCCTACTTGATGAAACAGAAACAAATTTAAAAGAAAGAAAGAAAGAAAGAAAGAAAGAAAGAAAGAAAGAAAGAAAGAAAGAAAGAAAGAAAGAAAGAAAGAAAGAAAGAAAGAAAGAAAGAAAGAAAGAAAGAAAGAAACAAGCAAGAAAATGAAATAGAGAGAAATGGAACGAAATAAAGGGAAAGCAATAAATGGAAATAGAGAGAGAAACTGAAAGAAAAAAGAAAAGACAAAAGTCAAAAGGGTGTTTGGTACAAAAATTACGAAAAAGATATATGCTAAAGGAAATCGTTTCCAAAAGAGGCAACAAATGGTACCACATCACTGACCACAGACTAATTGAGCTGTTGAATCGATACCAATTGCCATGATTACTATTTCCATCGTTTATGCTAACTTCTAGCGTTTACTAACCGCTCCTGTTTACTCATCTAGCGGGGGCCCGCGCGAAAAGGGGAAGGAATGAGGGCAGGAAAGAGGGAAAGAAAGAGGGAAAGAAAGAAAGAAAGAGAAACAACGGGAAAGCAAGAAAGAGAAAGGGAGAGAGAAACAAAGAAAGATAGGGAAAGACAAAGAAAAAATAGACAGACAGAAAGAAAGAAGACAGAGAGAAAGAAAGTGAACAAGTAAGAAAAAGAAAGAGAGAAATGGAACGCATGAAAGCGAGAGAGAGAAACTGAAAGAAAAAAAAAAAGGAAAAAGAAAGAAAAAAATAAGTAAAAAGGGGAAGGAGAGAGGGAAGAAAAAATGGAAAGAAAGGAAGAAAGAGAAACAACGGGAGAGCAAGAAAGAGAAAGGGAGAGAAACGAAAAGAAAGAAAGGGAAAGACAAAGAAAAAAAACAGACAGAAAGAAAGAAAGAAAGAAAGAAAGAAAGAAAGAAAGAAAGAAAGAAAAAAAAGAAAGAAAGAAAGAAAGGAGAATAGAAATGAATGAAAGAAAGAAAGAAAGAAAGAAAGAAAGAAGAGAGAGAAAGAAAGTGAACAAGCAAGAAAAAGAAAGAGAGAAATGGAACGCATGAAAGCGAGAGAGAGAAACTGAAAGAAAAAAAGGAAAAAGAAAGAAAAAAATAAGTAAAAAGGGGAAGGAGAGAGGAAGAAAAAATGGAAAGAAAGAAAGAAAGAGAAACAACGGGAGAGCAAGAAAGAGAAAGGGAGAGAGAAACGAAAAGAAAGAAAGGGAAAGACAAAGAAAAAAAGACAGAAAGAAAGAAAGAAAGAAAGAAAGAAAGAAAGAAAGAAAGAAGAAAGAAAGAAAGAAAGAAAGAAAGAAAGAAAGAAAGAAAGAAAGAAAGAAGAGAGAGAAAGAAAGTGAACAAGCAAGAAAAAGAAAGAGAGAAATGGAACGCAGGAAAGAGAGAGAAAACTGAAAGAAAAAAGGGAAAGACAAAGAAAAATAAGTAAAAAGGGAAGGAAAGAGGGAAAAAAAGAGGGAAAGAAAGAGGGAAAGAAAGACAGAAAGAAAGAGGGAAAGAAAGACAGAAAGAAAGAAAGAAAGAAGAAAGAAAGAAACGTCGGGAAAGTAAGAAAGAGAAAGGGAGAGACAAACGAAAAGAAAGAAAGGGAAAGACAAAGAAAAAATAGACATACAGAAAGAAAGAAAGAAAGAAAGAAGACAGAGATAGAGAGAAAGAAAGTGAACAAGCAAGAAAAAGAAAGAGAAATGGAACGCAGGGAAGAGAGAGAGAGAGAGAAACTGAAAGAAAAAAGGGAAAGACAAAGAAAAAATAAGTAAAAAGGGAGTTTGATACAAAAATTACGCTACAGATTTTATGCTAAGGAAGTCGCTTGCAATGTAGAGGCAAAAATGGTAGGCCTGGTAGGCCTACCATCACTAACCGCTGTAATAATTGAGCTGTTAAAAGCGATACCAATTGCCATTACCATTTCCATCGTTTATATATACTAACCGCCTCCGTTTACTAACCGCTCCCATTTACTCATCTAGCGCGGGCCCGCGCGAAGCGCGGGTACCCGCTAGTATATCATTAGATTTATAAAATTTATTTGGAGGACTGTTATATATCAAAAATTTGAAAATATCAAATTTTAATAATTTGTCATAAAATTTGTATTATATCGTGAATTTCAAAAATGAAAATTATTTGATATCAGAAAGACATGCTTTGTATTCAATGCAATTCGATACGCCTGAGGTGCTCTCATGTCCCAAAAAAAATACTGTCGAAACGCCATAAACGCTCATTCTAGATCCCTTAATATTAGGCCTTTTTGTATTTGTGCTGAAGTGAATCTGATGACTTCACCAGCCACAATCATCTGAAGGAAATCGATGGGTTCCCCAGGAAATATGGTTAATAATATCATTTATGACACATTCATATACATTAAATATTGATTGGAATGAGTTTGAACAATAAGCCCTTTCGGCAATCTCAGACTGCGATCAACGTCCGGTCATTTTGCAAGATGACAACCAAACTCACTCCATTGACCATGCGTGTGATGAACAGCGCCTGAAAGAGATTCCCCCATGATTTTACATTCCTGTTTTCACTTGTAACAGTTTCCAGCTAGCTCATCAATACTTTCCTTGTCTTATGCAAGTGTTCAGAAGACATCAAGATCCCAAAATATCAAAAACACATACAGGAAGTGTTTCTTTACAAAGTGCCAAGTTCACCCGCATTGAAATACTCTAGAGAGTCCTCAATATTTATCTTCCAAGCAAGGAATTTAGCTCATGCGCAGTACAACATTTCTAAAATTGTGCAAGGGCTTATTATAAACTTATGAACGTGTAAGTAAAAAAATAAAAACGTAGTGATTTATATTGCCTTACACAAGGGCATAAACCCACAAGCCTCAGCACACTTGACATGAATTCGCTGATGAATGTGGCTAAAGCCACACCATATAAACCATTACTAACAATCAGGATTTGTATGGGTAAAGTGCATTGTTGTTTGCTTTTTATTTGCAACACATTGTGCCAAGAATGCGTACTAAGTAGTGCTACAAACCTTTGAAATGCTTAAACCTTAAACAGAAGCTACAGATCTTAGGACAGCAATACCAAGAATGTATGATAAGTAGTGCAGAGGGTGCAAACCTTTCGAGATGATCAAGCTTATACAGACCTTAGGACAGTTGCGTGGCGGCGCGCGCCCTGACTAATATCACTATCAACTATTGTGAGATATTATACACCAGGAAACCAATCAAATTACGTGAATTCTTTACAAGACGCACCCATTGAATAAGAATGTATGATAAGTAGTGCAGAGGGTGCAAACCTTTGAGATGATCAAGCTTTTACAGACCTTAGGACAGTCCTAAGATCTGGAAGCTACAGACCTAGGACAGCAATACCAAGAATGTATGATAAGTAGTGCAGAGGGTGCAAACCTTTGAGATGATCAAGCTTATACAGACCTTAGGACAGTCCTAAGATCTGGAAGCTATAGACCTTCGGACAGCAATACCAAGAATGTATGATAAGTAGTGCGGAGGAGACCTTAGGGCAGTCCTGTAAGCTACAGACCTTAGGACAGAATGTTGCCAAGTAGCTATAGTGCTAAGGGTTTAAACCTTTGAAATGTTCTTCGCTTATATCCACAAATTATTATTTAATTTCAGACTCTTGCCACAAAAAAATTTGCCCTCCATGGTGACAAACCAAAATGGCGGATTTATAGCATGCTTATCTGCGATCGAGGAGGGAAAGGGGCAGAGCGACAAAGGTGCGACAGAGTGCCGCGAAGCGGCATAACCACTATGGTTTCTGTGAGAGTGGTACAGTTGGTTCTCTCTAGGATATAGTTACATGTACTTTGTCTATAGCACAGACTAGAATCTGTCACAAAGTCCTTTATTCCTAATATGTAAGTAGTACATTCAAAAATGGACACTGAATGTATTGCATCAAAAACTCATGCTCCACACATTGACGTCAGTTTTTACGGGAGTTATGGTGGTAACTGAACCATACCATAAGGTATGATGCTATATCGGCTCACACTAGTGTCAGGTAATCAGCGGTTAATGGCATTCACAGCAGACATCAGCGAACTATAAATTGGAGACCTGTACATGTAAAAACTGCTGCAACTCGACACTGTGCAATACTCAATACATTTCTCCACAGTGACATTTAAATGTACAAGACTCTTGACTTGATTGGGGGGCTTATAGCAGTTAGTCAAGAGTTACGATTGTGTAAAACATGTAACATGATTGGCATCTGTGCCTGTACATATTCCATGTGCTGTCTACAGTACGTGCATGAACTGTGGTAAACCTTTTAGTTCTGATATCCGATATCAAGTCATTTTATTGCTTTGACAGTTAGAAGTACCCTGACACAATAATCAACATTATTGTCATGTATCTACAAAATATGTATAAATGCAACTACAAAGATTCGAGCCAGGTATACCGACTTGGTGTGGGGAACAAGACAAAGACAAGATAAAAACTAATGCAGTATGTAAACCATGATGGTGTACACTGTTACTGCACAAGTAAAAATCCAAAACCACAGGGACAGTAGACCAAGTTAAACAACTGACGTTTTGGGCAGATAAACTGCCCTTCCTCTGGGACAAAACAACGAAAAATATATACAGCAAATAATTGAATCTAGTTACAAGTGGATAGCAAGCATAAAAATTAATCAAATCATAGTAAATAATTAAACCAAGGTAGCAAGCAAAATATCATAGAGCCTAAAATATAGTGTCTCTACAGAAAAAAAACTTTTATTATAAACTTGTCCAATTTGATACAGATTGGGCAAGTTACTGCTTTTTAGAAGGTGCCCTACCGCCAGCATTTCAACTACACTTTGTTTCATCCCCAGTTTAGTAATGTCGGGGATTTTACACAATTGCGCCACAAGTGCGCCGACAAACCGCTTTGTGTGTGTACAATTTGATATTGCTACCAGAGAAATTATACCAGCAAAGTATAGCCCTGATAATATATGTATTGACCAGCGGACAAAATGTTCAAAGGCAACTTTAGCTAGTTTCTTGATAAGCCATCATGTGAGGTTTTACGTATACATAGCAGACTCAAATTTACAACCTGTCATACAATGTTAGGGAGCGATCGTTATTTATGGCAGGGGGGGAATGGGTAAATTTAGGGGGAACATGAAATTTTTTGTGGTCTTGAGGGGGGAACCTGAAATTTTAGTTGAACCAGGAGGGGGATTGTTAGATTTTAAATGGAGAAAATTGGGAAAACGGGGAACGCGATAATTTTGAGCGGACGCGAGGGGGGAACGCGAAATTTTTTGTCGATATTTTTGCCAAAACACCCATTCCCCCCCGCCGTAAATAACGATCGGTCCCTTAAGACTTGCCATCTTATACAGCCAGCAAGTGTTAAATTTTAGCATTTGGTAGATGCATGTAAAAATTAGCTGCTATCTACAGTAGATAGCAACATGCCATAGCAGTAACTTTGCCTTTCTGGAAACTAACTAGTATGCAATTTGTATGTAAAAATTAGCTGACTATCTACAGTAGATAGTAACATGCCATACATGTAGTAATAACTTTGCCTTTCTGGAAACTAACATGCAATTTGTATGTAAAAATTAGCTGACTATCTACAGTAGATAGTAACATGCCATACATGTAGTAATAACTTTGCCTTTCTGGAAACTAACATGCAATTTGTATGTAAAAATTAGCTGCTATCTACAGTAGATAGCAACACGCCATAGCAGTAACTTTGCCTTTCTGGAAACTAACATGCATATGTATAAAAACAAAAAGACAACTGCAGCAATTTTGGGGACAATCACTGACAATTTATTTCATTTTACAAGGCATCTCATTTTATATTCTGCCATTATCAAGGAACTGTGTTCCCGTATTCCTACCCTTTTCCATGCTCTGAAGTCTGAATAGCAATTGCACAAGAAACTTGAATTGAGAAGAATTGAGTTTTGAAAATAACAACCGTGCTACAAATCGCACTTTCGCACGCCTAAAAACTCAATCCCTAGAAACTGATTGAAAAGAAGTTCTGACAGTGTCACATTTCAAAATCGTGGAAATATTTCTTGTATAACTTAACTGAGATCTGGTCTCTACACTAGAGCTGGTCTCTCTCCCTTGATAAAGAAATTGTCTTTTCAAAACATTGGCTTTTGAACCTTGTGTATAAATTGTTTTTCCAATTGGATGTTGTGTCACATTTTTGCTGTTACCCTTTGTTGGTTTGACACGCTAAATCCTTAAATCCTGTTTTCCTTGTTAGTTTTTCTTACAAAATTTGATTGTTCTTGTAGAATCAGTGATTTGCTCTTTTAAGGTTACACAAAGAGACGTATAAAAAACGTATAAAAGACGTATAAAGTTGTTCTCTAAAACAGAGTTTTCTCAGTAATCAAATATCGCAGCGAGTGAAATGTTGGTGTATTGGATGTAGCTTAACATTTTTGTGTGTGTTATATACAAATTATTAGAATAAATTTGAAAATCCTTTGTTTAAAGCATTTTTACCCACCATGTTCACAAGATCAAAAACACGTTCCCATGAGGTTTTTTTCAAATGTGCGCTCCGTATAAATCCACACCGAGCGATTGTTTTCTTCTTTTTCCTATTGTATTACAAATCGATCAAAGAAATAATGTTGCCATGGGGAAGAACCAAATACAGTACCGATTAAATTTTAAAAGCCCGTTTTGGGGGAAAATTTTGGAGAATTTGCTTGAGAAAAAGCTGGTTTGTGAAATTATCGATATCTTGATTACTGAGACGTTAATTTAGACATCTGAATACCTACATTATTTCTCAACATTCTGCCAATTGCTATTCCATTTGATTTTCACTCCAAATTGAAGCTAGTTTTGCAAAAACGCGAGGTTTTCCTCCATCAGTTCGTTCAAAATTTCAGCGCCGACATGCGTGTTTATTCTAAGAGCCATAATGCGGACGCGATTGTAATCATGTAATTAATGCATCCAATAATAGTTATATCATCCGCTTTGAGAGCAGTCAATTCTGTAAGCTGATCTGTGGCCAAGTGGATAGAGCGTTGGACTGGGAATCTAATATGAACTATTTTTGTGGGTTCGAGTCTCCGTGTGGCTGAATTTTCTTTTTTTTCTCTTTTCTCATTTTTACTTCCTTTCTTTCCTCTTTTCTTTCTCCCTTTCTTTTTTTCATTTCTTTTTTTTTTCCTTTCTTTCTTTCTTTCTTTCTTTTTTTTACTCTTCTCTTTCTTTCTCTTTTTCGCTATTTCTTTATTCTTTCTTGCTCCTTTCTTTTTAGTTTTATTTGATTGATTCGCTGAGTGCAGTGAATCGTGATTGATTGTTTTTCACTTTATATAATTCAGAAATGTGTAGGCCTGCTAAGTCTGTCTTGTTGATTTTCATCCCAAATTCGATTTACAAATAATTGCTTTTTGATATTGTTGTTGTTGCCTACCCTTACATTGTAATCAGGGGAATAGAAGAAGTTGATTTCATCAAAGATATCAAGGCTATAAATTCAAAATCAACACATTTTCCAGGGCGTAGCTTGACGAAGTGCCCCCAATCAATTTTAAAATTTATAAAATCCTTGTGAAAATTACGAAAACGGCTTGTGCCCCCGGCATCCGAGCTCCGGGCACGAGCTAAGCCAAGTTTCATAGCCTTTTCATGTCTTGACCGTGGATCGATATTCTATTGTAAGTAGGCCTACGTCCCGGTATGCTTGTTCATTTTCTGCATGGCTGTTTCTGTTATGAACTTACGCCCTCTGAAATCAAGCGCATGAAAAACTCTCGCTAACCTTAATGCTACACATCAGCATGCTTTCATATCCATACATCAAGCTTAATAGTAAAAGAGCACACACTCAATTTCCTATACATTCACAATAAGCAATGGAGCCTTTTTTAGCCTTTAATGAATCCTTAAAATCAATATATTTTCTGAGGTTTCCCACACAATGAACTTTGAAAGTCTGCTACATGTATATGTCTCCCACACAGAACCAACACACGTTCAACAACACTCTGAGATTAAGATGAGAGATGGAAAGTTCAAAACCACTGAGTGTGAAATACATACATACAGCGGTCGAATTCGATGGTATTGCATCGCAAAATGCGATGCAATTACCATCAACTGCTATGCACTTTTCCAAAATGCATAGCTAAAAGTGCTATGCATAAATTTGAGCTAAATTCCACATCGTATTTACCTCAAAAGTTCCCTAACGCATCCTCCGAAAGGGCAGAAAAGATGTTTTCAAGTAGTTTCAAGACCCCCTGAAGCTATATACCAACTGCACATAAAAAATTGTTTATATGTTTACTGAGCATCGGTTTCAAAATACCCACTTTACGTCGCGATAATGAGCTCATGAATAATTAATGAGGGAAATGTCAATGGTGATATTACACATAAATTTTGACTTCTTGAAAACAATCGTGAATTCTGATGGCTTTTAAGCATGAAATCCAGCACAAACATGAATTTATTGATGATAAATAAATGATGAACACATACAACCTGTATTTTCTTGGATATTTTATAAGCAACAAGGTGAGTTTGGGAAGTGATAGCCGAGATTTGATGACAATGACAGCTACGCAAACACAATATTGCATCGCCAAACGCTACACATTTTTTTTTTTGCATAGCAAAAGAACTGCGATGCAAAATTTGGAAACTGCTATGCAAACATGTGTTTTGCATAGCACAAACAGCTATGCAAAAAAATTGACCGAATTCGAACCCTGCATACATATGTTTTTCCCTGGAACAGTTACAGTGCGGTATATAATTTATAAGAGAAATTGAACATTCTAGGCACATCCTTTTCTAGTTAATGTTTTATTTCTTTGTCACATGTGCTGGTCACCAAATGATCAACAAATGTGTGTCCATGAATAATAATTAGCACCTAATAATAAGCAGCAACAACAACCAGCAAGAAATATACTCACTATGTGAATAACAAAATGTTAATTGGATACAAATCTAAACGCCCAATAACACCAATGCCTGCATAGGCACACACACTAAGGAGTCGGATGCACGCAGTGCACTGCAAAAATAATACAAAATACAGGAAGCCTACAGAGAAGTGTCGCACCATATTAAGTTTCCGTGTAAAATGACTGCCGATTTTGATGCTTGCAAATAGGGAAAATGGCAGGGGTCTTGACTGGCTCTCTCCATGCCACGTGGCTGGCTAGCCTTATTCTTTTTCTTAAAAAAAAGTTTGTATAAAATTTCAATGCCATATTGGTCTACATCAAGACTCAAGAGTAACATGTTTTCCTTTTCAATTTGTAACTTTGCTGCTGCCATTTGTTCACTATTTTATTCTTTTGTTTCATACCAATCAATATTAGTAGAGGTATACATGTATGTAGGCCCTACATAAAGTTTGTTCGGCTTATATAAGGCGGAAATTATTGGGCTTTTGTTACCTTTTTGACATGAAGGTACTTTAAAAGACTTGGAATAACTGTGCTAGAAGAAACTAAGTGTTTTCTTTAATTTGAGATATCAGTGACTGCAAATGATGCAGTTATTACCAAGTCAAGAGACTAAAATCGATTGGATGGAAGGTACACACATATTCAAAAGTTGCAATTTTCATTTTCCGTCCATGTTTCCCATAGCAAGCCTCATTGTCGGCAGCAATTACCATAAATGAATATGGTTATTGTCATGCATGTGCAATAACACTCAATCATGATGGGTATTCCTGATGTGTACATATGGTTATTTCTACATCATTTGTCATCACTAATATCTCAAATTAAATAAAACATCCTTGCAGTCATTATGATGGGGGCACATTTCATAATTTTTTTGGTGGGTATTCCCCCAGAATTCCGAAGTGGTGGCTCTTTGGGAGCTGACATTGTACTGGTAGAAGAGGGCCTTTGGGAGCTGTGAACAGTCAAAACCAGGGATCTTTCTTGGCTATCTGGTTGAAAATCACCTAGAAAAACAGAAATGTGAGGATGGGCAATTTAGTGGTTTTAGAGTTGGAAATATCAAAATCAGGGTCTTTCAGTGCTCTGTTTTGGTCAAATTCAGGGGTCTTTCAGAGCTGCGTAGCCAAAAAACAGGGGTCTTTCTGGGGGAGCATAGCCGTACATGGTAATTTATGTTAAGTGCCCCTCTTGATTTTGGGAATGAGCCCTCATGTTGGCTATATAACCTTATGATTCATGAACTGCTGTGCATTATTTATTGTGATGACTGCATTCCTATTGTACTTCCAGTACTAAATTTCTATTTCTATCAGTTCAATGAGTTGTGAGTTCAATGTATATGTCAATGAAAATTGACTTGATAAACACCTGAGTAAGGCAAAGTAGAGCAGATATAGATCTGAAATCAATGGGTATGGTAGAAAGGTCTACAAAACATCTATACCACAATGCAGTCTGTGAGTTAGTCAATTAATAGTAAATATGTCTACTACAAGTAAATTTTACTAGTAAAATGAGTACCGGGTAATACATAATTAAGCACTCAATTGGGTGATTGTTTTGAACTTCCTTTCACAAAGTCACTCAAATTTATGGAAATTGATTCCTTCCATGTTTTTTTTTTTTTTTTGGCCAAAATGTAACATTTTAGTTTAAAATCCATGTTACATTTTAGAAGTATCAAAAGTTATAGGCAAAATATCTAATTCTCGATCATGAGCGGATACTTTCCGCGTACCATTGTGTTAGCGCACTTTTCATGGAACAACACTATCGCCAGGTAATAGCGGAGAATGACGGCTGACGGTCAATTTCTATTGGGGACTGTTATCCGGAAAATGCAAGCAACCGTGGCCCGGTCGTCACACTTCGTGACTTTGCCGGAGAAAGGTCATATCTCAGGTTATTGCAAGTCTTGTTGGTTGATGATGGCGATCGTAACTTGTTCACTTTTAATGGGAATTTTAACATGTTAATTCTACCTTACTAATGCTGGGCTTTAATACAATCGGCCTACACACACACTCTACACAGCGCTGCAATCACTGAACATGCTGAAACCTTCTCGGCCCTTAGGCCTATTCCTTCAGTGTCCACACGAAAAGAGATTTTTCAGCCATGATTTCTGATTTATTAATAATCTATACCTGAATTTATGCCTCTTTTAACAATGTTTAAAATATTTTTTACTCTGAACGAAAGTTGTACGCCGTATTCGTCAGCTCAGCTCCAACAGCTTATGAAATGGTAAACAAAACAGAACACACGTTGCGATCACGTGACCGTGTCAATTTCCGGTTTCTCTCCTGTAAGCGTAGTCTGTCGGAACGATGTCAGTTTACATTGGCGTTATCCGGATAATTTATGCCATTATCCTACTAAAAGTAGGATAAATTCCCCAGAAAATTCTCGCCGCTATTATCCGGAGAATAGCGGAGGTCTGTTTCTATTGGGCACAGTTAATCTCTTAGCCGTTTTTTTCCCGGATAATGCCCCAATAGAAACACGCTATTAGGTGCTGATATCAACTATATTTGTTCGTTTGTTTCCTTGGTCTTTACCATTATCGGTAACATAATTTTAAAGGAGATGGACATGGAGTGTGGCATCTTTATACTAAATTAGTAAACATGTACACAGCAAATTGTGAAAATAATTCAAAATAAAAGATTAACCCCTTGCAAAGATACCCATCTTGCTACCCAAACAAAGTTGCAAAGCTACCTACATGTATACAGTTTATATTTTTAACGTAGTGAAAATCATTGTGCATTTTGTGGTTTGTAAATCATTTCTTATTCAATTGGAAATCTAATATGTATTTTCTTACTTTTTTATTCTTCAAAAATTACTTATTTTTAGGTTACTTTGCTCCATACACATTGTAGATCTAGCAATTAATTAATGTAACTTTATTCCTAGAAGTAGGCCCCGGCAAAAAACACAATTTTTTGAAGTAAAAAACAAGATCCAAAGTATTGAAAAGTGAGAAAAGCGAGATTTCCCCCGGAAAATGGTACAAGAAGCTTTAAAAACGCCCCGAAAATACGAAAAAAAAATTTAAAAAATAATTCCATAAAAAAGCCCTCTGTTGTTCAGATTCGGTCAATGACAACAGTGAGGATGTGCTTCCTTTACTACCTTGTCGTTTTTTTTTACCTTGAATTATGTTTTATAGTCAAAATATTCCAATAATTCAATAAATATAACGATATTTGGCCTAAACTTGAACTCATTTGCAATGAAATGTCATTTTTATTAAGTAAAGAATGGCTTTTGCACCTAGCAATGCTGTTGAATGCTGTTGAATTCTGCACTCTTTTCCAATGTTGAAGTTCATTTCATGGAATTCAACGAACTTTTATGGCATAAAGGAACATTTTTATAGTAAGTATACTGCTTGGAAACTTTCTTAAAAAGCGAGATAATTGGTTAATAGCGAGAATCACGGCGTGAAAAGCGAGATCTCGTTTTTTGCCGGGCCTTACCTAGAAGTTATTATAGCATTACATGTAGCCAAGTAGTTTTCTATATAATTTACTTATTGTTCCTTTTTTACCTTTTTTTCCAGTTTTAAAATTAACAACTATTTTTTAATTGACTGATAGATGCATCAAGCATGATTGCACTAAGCATGATGGGATTTGTTATCATCTACAATAGTGCCTGGGGCTATCCTAGGCCTCATCTTCCATCTCAGCTGATGATGAAGATGATAGTGCCAGGGAGAATGGGAGGAGGGAGATGCGATTGCTGAATAGTTGGCTAGGATGCACGGACTAGTCGTCAAGTTATTGTGGCATTTACTTCATGCTGGGAACCTATGTCATGCTGTTTCCATGATCCCAATGGTTCAACAGACTTACAGAAAAATATATTCACTCTAAATGAGTCAAAGTTCAAAGTTAAATTTCAAATGCATTATATTTATTTCATTTCCTAGTTAACATTCTAATTATTCTAGCAGGGAAATACATTATTTTATTTTTTAAGAAGCAAATTCCATAAGAAGCATTCAGTGTTGGATTAAGCTTCTTTTTTTTTTTTTTTTATGTGTAGCAAAATTTGCTTTCTCTTGGTACATTCACATACTTTAGTGTGTAAGTCTATGGCTTAAAAATGCTACTCAACTCAAAAATTGTGTAGCAAATTCAGGGACTGTCTTTTGGAATTTGCAGGAGAGCATAATAGCTCTTCTAGAGCCTTCAAGAAGAGCTGTTTAGATTAGAACATTTACAATAAAATGTAAGGAGAGAATGGTCAACTAAGGAAAGCTAAAAATCACTCTCCTATATATGATTTTAAGGAGAGCAGTAGAGAGCGATTGCTCTTGCTCTCCTCAAAAGGTAATCCCTGCAAATTGATAAAATTGTGTACACCAAAACAACATGAATCCTGACAACCGGACTACAACAAAATGGAGAACGGATGTTCAATACACATCATTTCATATTCACTTTGTTATTGACATAAAGTGATTTCACCATTCAGCCCATTCTACGCACATATACATTGAAATCAACGCACACATTTCATACTGCAAGATGCTACTACACATGTAGGTCAATCATACTTGAGGTGAAATCAAGTACCCCAGTAATAGTTCACTACAAACAATTGCTTCCATCTTCATTCTGCATATATATGTCATCTTTGTCGTACATGTCATTGTCAAATTCACCAACGCCATCTTTGTACACTGTACATAATGCATGTAATGTCACTGTCAACTTCAGACAGACCTGGGTTTTATTGATTACCCATCTCTGCTCAATCTGGCCATGTGTACAATCTATTTGTAGTTGGCAGTAACCTCATGTAGCAATACATCCCAAACCTTGGCTCTTGTTGAAGGGAAATTGTGAGGGAAAAACGCCCAAGAGAAAAAGGACCCATATGAATATTGACCCAAGTCTTATTGTCACCCCTGGGTGGGGAAATATTTGTTGTATTCTTTATTTCGTTCTCTTTCATGTGACACCACTCAGGAGGTATGACCTTCTTGGCATTTCGCAATACGTCCATTTTAAAAGACCAAAAGGTTGCTGAGTAAGTAAGTAATGCTGGTTTCATACTTTCCTGCCAGCCGCTATGATGATGATTTTGCTTCACTGCACAATCGCACAAGAAACGTTAGCAGTGACCAGCAAGGGTGAAAATAAGTGGGAGACAGGCCGCGACAAATCTCCTGTCCGATAGCCCGGGGCAATCAAATATTTTGTTGGCAATTAAAACTCTGAAGAGCTATGCCCGATCGGGCAATACTAAAATCATGACGTTACGTGACATATTGGTATTATAGTATAGTTAAGCCAATTATAGAACCTGTTTCCTGCATATATTATGACGTCAATGACGTCGGCTGGCCATGTATTTGCATGTATATATCGAGATTTGAGACGTATTAGTGGTTGACAAAATTTCACATAAAATGCACATTATTTTTTTCAGAAACAAACAGTATTGAATGATATGTTTTATATCAACTTAACTGAGACAGTATCGGATTTCCGTAAGAATGAAACTGCCAAATTCGGCATACATACAAGTTATGCACTGTGGGGAAAGCCCCTGATTGTAAATTGGCATTATAAATCCTCAAAATAAAGGGTGAAAAAGCAAATTTATAAATTTTATAAAGCCATTCAAGGGAATACCGTAAACGTTCGCCTAATGGCGTTAATGGGCTCTCTTGACATAACTGGAATTTTAGACACAAACTAAAAGTGCCCTCCCATAAAAATCTCACCAGCAATTAAGGGATCTGGAATGAGCGTTTCGACAGTATTTTTTGTGGGACATGAGAGAACATCAGACATATTGAATTGCATTCTGGACACGAAGAAGGTCTTTCTGGTATCAAATGATTATCATTTTTGAAATTCACAATATAATACAAATTTTATGACAAATTATCAAAATTTGATATTTTTCATATTTTTATATATATAACAGTCCTCGAAGTAAATTTTATAAACCTAATGACATATTCTTAAAGTGTATGTAGCTGGGAGGAAAAGCCGACGATCAATTGAAAATTTTGACCTTTCATATTGAAGATATCAATTTTTTTCCCAAAAAGACCTAATTTTTTCTGGTGTTTTGGGAAAAATAATCCATATATCTTCAATACGAAAGGTCAAAATTTTCAATTGATCGTCGGCTTTTCATCCCACCTACATACGCTTTAAGTACAAATCATCAGATTTATAAAGTTTACTTCGAGTACTGTTAAATATCAAAAATACCAATTTTTAATCATTTGCCATAAAATGTGTATTACATTGCGAATTTTAAAAAAAATCAAAATTATTTGATATCAGAAGGACATTCTTCGTATTCAGAATGCAATTCGATGTCTGATGTGCTCTAATGTCCGACAAAAAATACTGTCCAAACGTTCATACCCCACCCCTTAAGGGCACATACCCTTAATTCTTGTTGAGATTTTTAGAGGGAGCGTTCTATTTGAACATACCCCAAGGCAAAGGAGCCCAGGGGCGTCATTAGGCGAACGTTTACGGGATGGTAGGATGAATTTGGCATCGTCTGTGCAGGTAATAAATGCTATTTTAGGGTTGTAGAATTTGTCATCGCCGGATATCATGGATGCATGAATAACACATTGACTGCTGAATTCGGAAGCTTTATCAATGTTTTTCCTTTCACTGAGATTGCTTAAATCTTTGCGGGTGCTGCAGATCCTTATGGTAGGATAATCACTAGTCCTTCCCTACTTCTACGAGTATTTGACCCGAGGACCTGTATTAATTTGAGGCCTGCATATTTTAGTTGTTAACATATATTCTTACCTGCCATACACCAATAATTGCATTAGCTATTAGAATCAGCAGAATGACAAAAGGTTCTACAAAGGCAGTCACTTTCTCATCTTCATCCTCCTCAAAGATGGCTAAAATCTGAAAGGAAACACACAAACATCATTAGTTTCATGGCTTTTATGTTGTAACTTGAGGGTTTCGCAGCATTAGACTTTATAGCTTGCTACCAACAGTATAACATTAGGGGTTTTTGGTGGGTTATTAGGAAATGATGTATGCTAACTGTACATGCTATTTTTACACACATTACATATAAAATAACTAAAATTTTTGACCATTTTCGTGTTTTTAACTGGGGGGGCGCCAACAGCCCACTTTTTTTTTTTTTTTTTTTTTTCCAAATGTCAAAAACACATTTGCAACCAAAATATGGGAAGTTTTCAGTAAATAGCCCAACATTTTGTGTATTCTTAGTAGCCCTAATTTAAGGTCATCTAGCATACTCTACATAATTATTTGGATATAATGAACACATATATGGGTAAAGTCAAAAATAATGGCACCGTTTGGTTTTTGATGCCTGCTATGCAAATGAAAAAGACCAGCAAAGAAATTCATCTTTCAAAAAGTGTGTTATGATTTTCTCTTTAACCACAGCAATTTGTAGTGTCATAGCTGTCATGTAAAAAATAATATGCCCAATTTTCTTCCCCATATGGTCAGGAGTGTTACACTTTAGCGTGACAAGAAAAGAGGTACTTGTTTTTTAATCATGCACTGTAAAAAATATACAAGTTGCAAAGTGTTGCATGGGTTTTCATGGCATGTTGTGAAGTGTGTGCAATTATTAAGTACCAAATTCTTTCATATTAGTCGCTTAATAGTCTATTTAGGAACATGTGAAGACTACATGGTGCGAAAAATAAAATATGTTCCAAAAATCACTTCTCGCCAGATTGTGTAGCATTGTAAGGTTGTGATGACAGTAATAATCTGTTTCAGTCTGTTTAAAGTAAAAGCAACATTTGGGCCAAACTTGGAAAAAATTAAACTTGCATGATATCAAAACCGCTTTTTTAGAGCGGGTTGAAAAGAGAAATTCCGTCTCGTCAGGAGTGTTACATCAGAATTCAACTTGATTTTTTTCATACACCAAGTTGGCAATATTCATACATTACTTTTTATTTTATTAGTGCATTGGGATAGGAACTCAAAAACAAGAAAAATATTTGCCATTGCTTGAACATGTTTGCTACAGCTATCTAAATAGTCAATGTCAGGAGTGTTACACAGACATGACAGAATTAAATAATTGGCAATAATTCAATTTTCTGAGAAATAACCAGTCTGTTGGTGTTCTTTTAGCCCTGAAAATATATTCCTGAAGCCAAACTGCTGCAATCATGATGTAAGACCTTCATATTCAAGAAATATGTACATAAAAACATGGTTTTCATAGCTCGACCAAAATGTTCCCCTCCTGACCATCAATTGTAAGTAATATAGGTTCAACAATAAAATTGAACTAATGTAATTCAATTTTTTGCCCCTTTTTGAGATAGCCATAGATAGTGTCACCAAAAAATTACAAAAACTACATTAGAAAATGTGATTTGCAAATTTATATATTTGAGGCTATACAGTTACTGTAGCAAAGTGTCAGGAGTGTTACAAAAACATGCAAGCTGGGCTCGAAAAACAAAAATGAACGTAAATCACCTAAATTCTGTGCCTTTTTTGAGAGGGCCATAGATGTTGTCAACAAAAAATTACAAAGACTGTTTTAGAAAATGTAGTTTATAAAATATTTCAGGCCATACAGGTAGTGTACAGTGTCAGGAGTGTTACACAATAGCACTACTTAGATAGATCCTAACATCAATTTGAAGAACAATGTGATGCTAAAAACTTCAACACAGTTTTTGCACATCATATTGCATGATATAAACTTAAACAGAAAATAATTCAAGATGTTTCTTTTGACAAATAAAAACTTTTGTTCCTGATTTCCACAAATTTTTAGGTGTTTAAATGAAAATTTTAATTTTTTTTTCCAAAACTTTGTTTCAATGTGAAAAATTCTACATGACTATTTTAGTTTATTTTCTAAGTAATTAATTAAAACTCAAAGAATTACAATTTGCATAATTTTGTCAAAATATAACAAGGAATGACATGGGTCTTTTGTGTTATATTTCTGAAGATTTTTGACTACTTTTGCCAATAAACCAGTTGAAAAAATATATTTAGTAATATTACTGAAGTAATTTTTTATTTTTCTTGAATTTAGATATGTTTTGCTTACAATAAGACAACAATTACATTTCTGAACACTGTTTGTAATTTTGACACTTTTGTCACACTTTGGTGCCATTATTTCTGATTATACCCATATGCAAAACAATAGCGCTTCATTCGGAAATAATGGCCTGCCGAAATTTGAGTAAGACCACCTTTTTTGCATTCATGAGTAGCGTCATTACTTTTTTTGCATTTTGTGAGGCTCATATCTTGACTTCGAAAAAAAAAAACTATCCAGCTGAAAATTGCTATAGTCTATGGTACTTTCACTCAAATAAGCAGAATCTTGTTTGAGAGTCAAATTATTTACCTATTTTTCAGAGCTTTCTGGCTTTAGTTAAAGTTTGGCACTTTTTTAATATGTCGAGGAAAAACTCAACTGCACAAAAATGCCTTTAAAATTAGAATGCAATCATATCATCACAATATCACCAACTGGCACCACTTTTCACACTCGGCTACATGCAAGATGTCCATTCCTAATTATTGGGCTAGTTACTATGGAAACCTCTACAACAAAATGCAAGCTAGTAATAAATGTGTACCATAAAAAAGAGTTCTGCCAACAAATTAATTCACAGCATATATCGATTTAACTCGCTACACAAGAACCACTTTTTTTTTATCCAGTCAGAGGTTGATAAATATTTCATTTTTAAGCAGGCATATGTAATTACAATGCACAATTCTATTTATCTAGACCATTTTCAGAGTTGTTTCCTTTTAAAGGAGTATTTTGTGATCCTAGCATCCCCTTTTTATGACATATTTCAGTAGATACTCCGATATCCACGAAAAAAAGCTCATTCCCAAAATTTCAGTTGATTCCGATTTCACGCTTATGCGAGTTCTGCATGATTATGTGTATAACATTACACTGTTCCATAGACAATGTGTTGTAATTTCGTTCTGGATCTTATACAATTTGTTATTAACTTTAAACACTCGAAAATTACATTTAAATAACTCAAAATTGAGTTTAAAAAAAATAAAAATAGAAATAAAATCTTAAAATAAAAAAAAAATGCATTCGTTTTTTAAATTGTCATGAGCTATGAGACATAGCATTATGTTTTAGTTAGCTGTTTAATAAATACCAACACAAAAGGCTTTCCATTCAACATTTCAGATCTGTTCACAAAAAATACCGTTACTTTGCAAAGAATAAGATATGGGCACATTTAAAACATTAATTTTTGTCATGAATTGAGGCATAAGAGAAACAAAAACTATAATATTTTAAACTGGTGGGATGTCATAAATCAGAAATTTGCACATGGTTTTATATTGTCCACCCCATGATTCCTCTAGTCTGAGAGTCAACTTCAGTTAAGAATCATGATTTTTTGGTTGTTTTTATTTTTACAATTACATTAGAATGTTCACACAAGCCATTGTTAAACTGCACTCAGGTATTGCACCGAAAGCAGTTGAACAGCAATCCCATTATGCATATGCATTTAACCCTTTCTCTTAGTATCAAATTGTCATGGCAACCAAATTGCATTGGGTACAATAAGGAAAAGAGGCTCTTGTTTCCCTGCTATAAGCAAGAAAAGATCTATCTGTGCATTTCAAAACACTACTGCATAGTGCATATACTGCAAACAAGATTTATTCTGGTGCACATAAAACAATGACAGCATAAAATATGAAATTGCACAATTTGCGAATTTGCAAGAGATAGCACATGGTGAAAATTGTATTTTTAGCAAGTTAGCAAACACCTTGATATTCACCATCATATTCTTCATTCAACCCATTTCACAAAACATTTTAAAACAAACTAAAATGATTACAATTTATGAATTCATCTCAAATTTCAATCACATCACATGTGCGTTTAAATTTATTCACAATTTCCTCATCAGAGGGAGTGTGATTACCTCTCACAACAGCTCCTTTCTCATCCCAGTAAATTAGTGGTTGTGATTGAACTTGAAGGCTTGTGAATGCCCTGTGTTGCTTCCTTATTTTTAGTATTTCATTATTAACCGTTCACCTTGAAATGTAATATCTGTAATGGTCTTGGTCAATCTGTACATTGTTTTGAAACTTGTATGGATTATTATTTTGATTACATTTGTAAAAGAGTGCATATTTGTCTATCAGTTTCAAACCACACATGATACTTTTTTTTATAAAATGCAAAGTAAATGAATTGATACAAACTCAGAATTGATTTGGGACATTTTAAAATTATTTTTAACATACTGTATGTAAATATTTATAGTGGCGTTGCCGTTAATGTTATATTTTTGCAATATACACATCATATCACAAATGGTAACAAGGCCTGAATAATGTTAATTTCCTGAAAAAATGAGTAAAATATATTTCTCACAATTATATTACACATTGGGAGAGACAAATTTAATTAGGGTAGAGCTCTCAAATTTGGTACATTTGTGTGCTACAGTTAATTTTTTACTACCTCTGTGGTCTGTGCTGTGCGCCCAGCGTACACGAGCGTAAACATAGTGATAATGATAAACAATCACGCTGATTGGCTGATCAAAGGTCTTGACAACAAGATTGCTAACCCATTGGTCATCAGTGCGTAGAAGGGTAGGAAACTTCACCACTTCTACGTGATAACGTGATCGCTGATCACCAGCACGTACCCCAATCACAGAAGCAATAAAAATATGTACTGTAAAGTGATAAAAGCATGAGAGTTTCCACACATGAAATACATGCTTTTATCATGAAGTGCACCATGATTCAGCTTAGCAGCTGTACTAAATCCTCCAAATTACAACATTTTAAATGAGGTGCATTTTCTCTGCTGTCAGTAGCTCTTATTCATTTGTGTATCATCAATGCTGCATCTTGACACTTTCTTTGATCAAATTGCGTTAGCTGCTCTTGTAAATTTATCCCTTATCTTTACAAACCAAAATATTTTGAACATATAAATTATACATTTTCAGTGATAACTAAACAAAATAAACCCTTGACAACCAATGTGCTGGCACATGCACACATTGTGTGAGCAAGCGCTAGTACATGTACTGGTCTCAACATACTGCGCATACCATACAATACATTGCCAGAATTCCATTCTCCTGGCTGGATGGGCTGTCTAGGGTTTGTACTAGCCAGGAACAAACTGCTAACCTGAGTATTGTCTGTACATGACCAGCTACAGCTGTGTTCACTCTGATTGAGAGTTTGCTGTTTTGTAATCTTACCACATGAGGAGGGTGATATATATAATTATGTTAGTGGTGGATATACTCGTATAAAAAAATTAAAAATCAACTTATAAAATAATAAAAAAATATAGTGCCTACATGTACATTAATTAGAAAAAGATACTGTTTTTGTTAACATTCACCTGTACTAGGGATTGCATATCCAGTCATTTCCCATACGGTACCTCTACCGCTGCATTATTTAAACTTTAAAGGTTTGTCTCAAAGCCCTAGCTTGTGCATTAGAAACTGTGTGCACTTTAGGCCAATAAAATAGGGATGTAAGTAGCTGTTGAAAAACAAACACACCTGAAACTGCACTAGCAAACTAACCGCTTGATCGGAGCACTTTTTTAGCGAACGCTAGGGATCGCCGGGGAATAGCAGGCGGTGATGGAAGCGATATCGCCAATTTTGAGGTCGCCATTGGATTAACACATAATCATGAAATCTTCACAAACAATTCTAAATGTGTTATGTGGTGTCAAAGCAAAATTATCTTACTCTTACACCGTCAGGGTTCGACAAAGTACCCCACTGCAAGTATGTTAATTTTCCATTTGTAATTGCTAACCGTGTATTTTGAATGGGGCTGTCAGCCCTGTATCTTCGCCAGCCTCGTACGTCATGTGTTGCGCTTCCTATGCCGCCTGGGGAATAGGTTATGAGGGTATAACCCCCCTATTTTTTTTTGCTCTTTATGATGATCCAATTTAGTATGTTTTCCCGCAAAAAAAAAAATCGGGATTCCGGATCCGGATAGAAAAAAAAACCCAAAAATCTTGCATCCCTGAATAAAAATAGGAAGGTATGTCTATCAAACTCGCACTGGTAAGTATTTAAAAGCGGTTCCAGTGACTATGTGTTGCCTCTTTTTTACAGGTGACCAAAACAAAGGAGGCTAAGTAGGCTAAACACACAGTTAAAAAAAATCCTGTATTTCACATAGCTTATTTAACTAAAAAAATAGAATTTTTTATTCTTGGGTTGCGCAGTAGTAGTGATCATTATATTCACCATATTGGTGGGCCACTTTAATTTGACCATGTTCCCATCCTCACCATCCACCGACTTTGATATAAAATTGGATCGATTGAGCCCATATTTATTGGTCAAGCTATGAGTTTTAAAATATTGGACGAGACGTAGTTGAGTCCCAATATTTTAAAACTCATAGCGAGACCAATAATCCAAATATTTTCACACTTGGATTATTCAAAACATAATAATGAGCCCAATTGCAGCAATTTTAAAATTTTACCCCAGAATTTTGAGACTCCCAAGAGTTAAACATTTCCAGTTACACTTTAAAGAAGGCATCACTTTTGATCAATGTGTGTGCAAACTATGGCTGCAAACAATGATTCAACTATTACTTCAACCGTTTCACAATCAAATCATTCTGTGTAGCTCATGGCTAGAAGCACTACATGTAGGATGTCACGCAGGAGGTACCAGGATCAAGACCTAGAATAGCCATTTCTTTTCACTAGCATTTTCTAGTTTTATGTTTTTAAATTATATTTTATAGTGACATGTATTTTTTGGATTATCTATTCTGTGTTTTTTTAACCACTAATCAGCATTGCCACGGTAGCACAAAAATTTACGAATGAAAAAAAAAACAATGAATTTGATAAACTCAACCTTTTTTCTGGCCACTTTGTCATAGTTTTATTTAAATCCTTGTTCTATCACAACCAACTTTTTCCAATATTAATTTGTTCAAATTGAAATAATTACTTTTAGAAAGGGAGCTCTTCTTTGTGTGCTATGTTCATGGTTCACATGACCGACCCAATGCAGGAAACATGGCATGATAATGGCATGGTTAAGGGCTGGGGTATGAACGCTTTGGACAGTACTTATTGGGGACATTAGAGCACATCAGACATATCGAATTGCATTCTGAATACGAAGAATGTCATTCTGATATCAAATAATTTTCATTTTTGAAATTGCAATGTAATAC
This sequence comes from Amphiura filiformis, assembly GCF_039555335.1. Lineage (NCBI taxonomy): Eukaryota > Metazoa > Echinodermata > Ophiuroidea > Amphilepidida > Amphiuridae > Amphiura > Amphiura filiformis. The sequence goes on from NC_092640.1 coordinate 46,689,424, forward strand.
ACATTTTATGGCAAATGATTAAAATTGATATTTTTGACATTTAACAGTACTCAAGTAAACTTTATAAATCTGATAATATGTACTTAAAGTGTATGTGGGTGGGATGAAAAGCCGATCAATTGATAATTGTGACTTTAGTATTGAAGATATGGATTTTTTCCCAAAACACCAACAAAAATTAGGTCTTTTGGAGAAAAAATCCATATCTTCAATATGAAAGGTCAAAATTTTCAATTGATCGTCGGCTTTTCCTCCCAGCTACATACACTTTAAGAATATATAATTAGATTTATAAAATTTACTTCGAGGACTGTTATATATAAAAAATGTGAAAAATGTCAAATTTTAATAATTTGTCATAAAATTTGTATTATATCATATATTTCAAAAATGAAAATTATTTGATATCAGAAAGACATTCTTCAGATTCAGAAAGCAATTGATATGTCTGATGTGCTCTCATGTCCCACAAAAATACTGTCGAACGCTTCAAAACACTCATTCCAGATCCCTTAAATGAGTGACCTAATTAAGATACTTACAAATGACACAACAGCAGCAAGGAGAAGGATTTTGACTAGCAGATCATCAAACTGCTCTAGAACTAGTTGCCACAGGGATTTGCCTGTAGAGAGAATCAACACATACGTTCCACTGTTACAACAAATTCAGTTTACACAAGGCTCCACTACACCAGTGGTTCCCCCACCCAACCAGTGGGTTACTTACAGTGACTATTTGGGGTTTCCCTCGCATTGTGGTGTTAGTAGGCTACTCAGGGATAAAGGGTTGGTTGGACATGTGACACGTTTTTGGCTCATGAGTGAACTCACTTGCAAGAAATGGGGTCAGGTTCCAAAAAAGGCCCTCTATAGCTACATAAATTTAAGGGGCTGTGCAATAGTTATGTGTTCCCAGGGTGGCAAATTCTCAAAATGGTCTGCCAAAAACTGTTTGCCCCCCCTTTTGATGTGCCAAAAAATTATTGCCCCCTCCCCCTTACACATGCAAGACTTGGGGAACCCGAATTTAAAAGCTTAAATCGTCTTATCACACATTATAGCACGAGCTCAGCGAGCAGGAAATGTTGCATATTTGAACATGTTCCTAACATTTTCCTACACCTTCTTAGGGTGTAATATATAAGCGGTGCCCAAAATATCTGTGCACAAATTGCTTAACCCCCTTTGACCTGCCAAAAATTGCTTGACACCCCCCTTTCCACCTGCCAAAAAATCCTTGGCCCCACCCTTTGGCCAGCCAAAAAATCTCCCCCTATAATTCACCAAGTGCTGACCTCCATTGACAAAATTCTTGATGAATTTTCCATTTGACTTGAGTGTTCATTTTAACCTAACACTAATCTTACAAAGCGAAGACACTGTGCATGCACGCAATCACCCTACTCCCCATTCCAGAAAAATACAGCACTAATTTTTTGAGATTAAAAAAATATTATCAACTTCTGCCAAATCAAACACAGCTCAGTCCTAATTATTCATTCAGTTCTAATTGCCAATCAATTTAAATTTCACTATTTGGCCAAATTTGTTAATTAAGAGCCAAAAACATGCATTTTTAGGGTGTTTTTCACATGATGTGACAATAAAGTCTGAAAACTTGTACCAAGTCTAATTTCAATTCATGCATTCTAATTTTTGGAAAAAGGCATGTTTCATTCTTATAACCAATCATTTCATTAGAGTAACACCAAAAAAGTGAAAATTAAAAGCCAAATACTAGTAGCAGCATACTCGAGATTTTGAATGCTTTTGATTTTTGTGACTCAGTTGTCAGAAAACATATTGAAAATGCATGTTTTTGGCTTTTTTTTCAAGAAATTAGTAAAACAGTTCTTTTTCTATTATCTACAGTTACATGTAGTACTAAATGAATGATTAGGATTGAGCTATGTTTCATTTGGCAGAATTAATTTTTGTGACTCTTATTTTCAAGAAATTAGTAAAATAAACTTTTTCTATGTCTACAGTTACATGTAGTACTAAATGAATGATTAGTATTGAGCTATGTTTCATTTGGCAGAACTTAATATTTTTTTAATCCCAACTTGTCATAACACACACAGGGGGAAGCAATTTTCTTCGGAATGGAGGTCATGAATAAACTGTGGGAGTGATAACATTTTTATACCCAAAATAGGAGGGTCATAATTTTTTTACATCAAAAATAGGGATGGTTATACAATTAAGGGCTATGTTTCATTGGCAGAACTTAATATGTTTTTAATCCCAAAAAATTAGTGCTGTATTTTTCTGAAATGGGGAGTAAACTTGTCATAACACACACAGGGGAAGCAATTTTCTTCGAATGGGGGTCATGAATAAACTGTGGGAGTGATAACATTTTTACACCCAAAATAGGAGGGTCATAATTTTTTTACATCAAAAATAGGGATGGTTATACAATTAAGGGCTTGTGACCATTTTAATTTTCAGATGCATATTTCTTACACTTTCCATCAAAAATTTTGCATAATATTTAGTTCCAATTAAAATGTTTGCGCTCCACACACACACATTCTTTACACTCAATATATCAAAAACTTTGCACACTCCGTGCACCTTCCATCAACCAAGCGCACACATTTCTTGACCTTTCAGAACAATTTCTTTCAGGTTTGTGTGCGGACTGCGGAAAGGGGTCCAGTCACCGACATATTCATGACCCCCCTTACAAAGAAAATTACAGCCCACTTAGGTATAAAGTTGCACCCCCTAACAAATATAACTATTGTTTTTAAAGATACTCACCTTCCTCCGCTGGTAGTTCTGCAATGAAACAGAAAAGAGATAAAATAAGTTGCGATAAGTAGGATTTCAACACAAAAGTATTTGACCCCAAATAAAAGATCTAAAAAATACAAATGCTTGCTTATATGCAGTACCATGACATGACAAGCTATTTATTTTTTTCCATGTAATACTGTATAGGTAAAATTGTGGTTTGTTTTTTTGTGTGTTTTGTTGTTTCATTAATTCATTTTTAATGATAGCATAATAGTGTGGTTAAAAGACATCACTACATACAATCGTAGATTGATCTCTTCGAAAATACAATGACTACCAATATATATTTTTGTAGTATTGTAGAGTGGGAAATCCTTTCTTAAATTAAGATTAAAATTATAGCACATTGGTGCCAAGTAAGATATGTATATTATAGGGGCAAGGACTACAACTACTGTACTGAAAATGCAGCAACTCAAAGCAAGTAGTTATTGATTTATTAATCCAATATTTATTTTCGCTCATTTTTTACTGTAACTCCACAACTGTTGTCTGTGCTGAAATAAAAATTTCCAGTGCAGTAGTTGTAGTCCTTGCCCCTATAATATACATATCTTACTAGTCCCCAATGCGCTCTAATTTTTGAGAAAAATTCAAAAATAGGCACAAAATTGGGCAGGGGTGTAGTACCCCCTTCCCTAAATAATACAGAAATCGCAGATATGCAGATTGCAGTTGTTGCACAGAGGTATATTCTCTTTCACTTTAATTTTGTAGTGTACATGTAGTAGGTCAAGTATGCAATAATATATTATTCATTTGTAATCTAGTGTCCAAATTAATAACCACAAAGGTTACACCCACCATTAACAAGTTTATGGATCACTGACCAAGATCCATCATTATACAAATGCCTGGATGAGCACACACATTCATCCCAAATATGTTTTTATTTAGGGGTACTACACCCCTGTGGTAATTTAGACTATTTTTGCATTTTTCTCAAAAATAATAACACACTGGTAACAAAGTTATGTATATTATTGGGGCAAGGAATCAATTACTACACTGAAATTTCAGTGACTCAAGACAAGCGGTTCGGTATATACATGTATGATAGGAAACGAGGTACATTCTAGTGGTACCTCTTTTCTTATCATAAATGACAAACCGCTTATCATAGGTCACTGGAATTCCAGTGTAGTAACTGGATTCCTTGCCCCTATAATATACGTAACTTTTGTTACCACTGTGTTATTAGTTTTTGAGAAAAATGCAAAAATAGACACAAATTTATCGAGGGGTGTAGTACCCCCTTAACCCGGTTTTGACTGGCGAAAGTCTCAATTGATTTCACTCAAGTTGAAATCGCCAGATTCATAGAACAGGTTCACTCAAAATTGATCATAAATTTTTACAAAAAGTTGTAACTCCAAAAAATTGAATTTGATTTTCAAATCATCATTTATAATTATTAACAAGTTTAATGTAAGATATGTATATTATAGGGGCAAGGACTACAACTACTGCACTGAAAATTCAGCAACTCAAGGCAAGTAGTTATTGATTTATTGATCAAATATTGATTTCCCCTCATTTTTGACTAACTCCACAACTGTTGTCTGTGCTGAAATAACATTTCCAGTGCAGTAGTTGTAGTCCTTGCCCCTATAATATACATATCTTACTTGTCACCAATGCGCTATAATTTTTGAGAAGAATGCAAAAATAGGCACAAAATTGGACAGGGGTGTAGTACCCCCTTAACTCAAATTAATTTTTATTGCTATATAAATCCTTGGTTCTAATTTCAAACACAATTTAGATGGGAAGTAATTAAACCCATTTCATCAGAGAAGTCAAAAAGCAAACACCATTCTTCCTTGGGGCAATGAGGTAACATCACACACACATGACTCCAAATTTATTTGAGTGATTAACCAGGGATTAACATGATTAAAGTAAAATCAATTCAAATTATTCTCAATACAATGCAATGTACATACATCTATAGCAGTGTTGTAGTCAAGACCTCTATGTCCGAGACCGAGACCGAGACCAAGACCTGCCCGTCCGAGATCGAGACCGCGACCGAGACCAAACCTTCCGAGACCAAGACCACCCCTTCCGAGACCGAGACCTCTAAGTTCCGAGACCAAGACCGAGACCGAGACCTTGGTTTAATCCCCTGGGATACTCAAGTTTGGTTTGGGCAGGGGTGTGCTGCTGAGAATTTGAAAGGGAACTCATTATTGTACCAACTGTTTTTTGGACCTGCAGTTAACACTTTTTGTCTTTATTTTTTTTCCAAATTTTGGGAAAATTTCAAAAATGTTGGCGATAGTGGAGGCAAAATTAGGCCAGTGTGTGCAGGGTCAGAAACACCAGTGCGCGAAGCGCACAAAATTGAGCGATTTTACCATATTTGGGCACAAAACACACTTGTTTTCGTGCTGAAAAGAAGATGCACACTACACAGGGCAACTATTTCTATTTGTTCATCTATTTTGCTTTTGTGGAGAATGTTCCCCTTGCAAAAGTTAAGTGGGATCCTCGCTTCCACCACCTGCCCACCTATGTTTAATCATGAACTGAAATTGGAAGCTCACATCCGAACAAGCTCACTTATGATTCATTTATACTTTTTATAACTTTATAAAATGATTTTTATATCTTTATTCTTAACAATTTCTTCAACATTCATTGAAATTTAGGGTAAGGAATAAATAATGAACAACAACAGAAAATCATATCTTTTTCTTCAGGTCTCGACAGGTCTCGAACAAAAAAACGTTCGAGACCGAGACTTTTGAGGTCCGAGACCGAGATCTTTTGAGTTCCGAGACCGAGACCTTGATATCCGAGACCGAGACACTACAAAAAAGGTCTCGAGATGGTCTCGAGACCGAGACCTGGTCTCGAGACCTACAACACTGATCTATAGTGATGAGGTAACAGGATAACTACCATACACTGTGTTCCTGGTATTGGACAAACCCTTGTAACAATGAGGGATTATGTTTTGTCTCGCCTTTGTATCAGTTACACAATCCACTTCAAAATGAATACCATAGCAATTCAAGACCAGCTAGTTTCGTCAATTCAATTTTATTCATAATACAACAGATATATTGAAAAGGAATACATTTAAGGCCAGACAGGAGGGTTGAGAAGGTACATGACCAGGCTCAAACATCTGCAGGCATATTAAACAACAGCACAATACAACATAAATGCAGGATATAAAGGAATACATCAATAATATTATAAATTAGAAATAATATTGCATAAAAAAGTTGACAGGGACCCGTCCCGAAACAATTGCACTAAAACGATAAAATATGGTCTAAAAGACGGCATTTTGATTTAAATCGACCAGTCATGGACTCGTATTTTGAGTAAAAACCTCTGCAAATATTGCACTTCAAAAACAAATACAAAATTTGAGGACTAATTTGAGATCTTCAGGCCACTATTTGCATGATTTGTATGGAGCACTGTCTTGTTTCTTGATTTGTTTTATGCTGGTTGGAATAAGTGCTTGTTTTGTACTTTTTTGGTACCCCCTGTACTTTGGGAGGAATAAGTACCGTACTGATGCGAGTATAGTTCCACCTTCGAGTAAAGTCCCACCCCAAATTTTTTTTTTTTTTTTGTAAGTTATTTATTTTTTCGGCTTTGGAGTGTCCCAGGACCTAGACCTAAATGCTAGGATCATTCATGGTTGACCTACATGAATACAAATTATCAATTTTCATATTAAAAATACAAAACATCTTGAATTTTTTTTTTTTTTTTTTTTAAAGTCAACCATGAATGATCCTAGCATTTAGGTCTAGGTCCAGGGACACTTTTTTTTTTAAATTCGAGTATAGTCCCACCCCCCAATTTTGGGACTATACTCGCGTCAGTACGGTACTCGTTTTATACCTTGATTTGCCACTTGTATTGCCAGGATAATAAAGCTCAGGTCAGGGTTGCTGATTTTTGATTCAGTAATGATCTCCTTCACTTGTGTACTTGCGTAATATTTGTTTGTGTGTATTGTATACCATGACTGCTAACATTAGACACAGTTTTAACCACCGTTTATCAGTGGGAGCTGGTAGCCTAATGGATTTAAGGCGTCCGTCTAGAGATCGGAAGGTCGGGGGTTCGATTCCCATGCCGGCATATTCCCTTGCTTTTTTCAAGTTGGGTTGTGTGCCGGTCAGGATTTGTGTTTATCTGTTGTCATGTTTAATTGTAACACTTTGGGTTGGTAAACTGTTCATTCTTTCCATTTTTTTTTTAATTCATGTCTTCAAATGAAAAAAAAAGAATTTTGCTGCAAATTGGGATGGGAATTTACAGTCGGTCTCTCAGACACACACATGTCAAAATCACATTTCTTCATATTCATGATATTCAAGGATATTTATGATCCCTTTCAATCTGCAGATTAAAAAGTATTTCAACAAATCTGCCTCCAGAAGACATGATGCAAGCACAAAAGAAATTCCCAATTGAAGTATTATATTGATTGACTCATTTGCAAAAGTTGTACTTATATTCCATGCATCATGATCATTATACGTCGAACAACTGAATACAAGCACAACGTGTGGACCAATATATTTTTGTAAACATTTTAGCAAAAAAAAAACCATTTTAGCCTATAACAAAATGTATATTTTCGTACAATTGTACAACTATTGAAGTTTGTAAGTTTGTGACTTTGTATGTTATGTGCAATAGATATTACAAGAAGCTTAAATTGGCACGCTTTCCTGCAATTTGTCTGTCGCTTGCGAAAGTTATTTGGAGTTCAGGGCACGTCACACCGAGTCGTAGTTCCAGTAACTGTAACTTACTCGTCGTGGATGTCATTATGTTTATGATAAAGACTGAAGTCTTGCTGGCAGGACTAACCGAGTCGGTGTGACGTGACCTCGCTGGGCATACATGATCATGTCTTCTGGATGCAGATTTGAACTAAAAACCTTTCGTGAAATCGCCCTTAGGCTATGGCAGTAATGAACCTGTTATGCACCCTTTCACCAGTCCATGCCGTCCCTTGATCAAATAGAATTTTCTTTCGTTAGCCATGTCTGTAGACGAGCACGTAGCAGGCCCAAAAATTACCACTGAACGTTAAAATTCTATGAACATAGTATCAGGAAGTGTGATGATGACATGACTGGCATTGATTCCATCATCATTCCATGTCATGCATGGACAGGACTGTTACATCACTACTATCACTAAAACTAACTATAGTATAGTATAAATCAAGGACAACCTGTGCAAGTAGTGAGGTACAACAGACATGACAGTTAACAGTGTCAGTATGTTTCTGACTTGGCACCAGTACTTAATGACTTACAACATATACAAATTATACAATTATTAACACAAAAACACACTGTCATCATCACGCATGGACGTGACGCCATCACCGGCGTGACCTGTTAAAAACGCCGGCCACTGGCCGCGCCCACACATTGTCACACGCCGCAAAATACTAAACAGCTGACTGCGGCATACTTAGTCTTAGCAATAATATTAATATTTTCACATGTTCTTTCACAATCATGACATAACATAGCTTACCATTGGGTCCGTATTTGTCTTGGGCATCTTTCACCTGCCCCGTAGAGAGACCCACTGATTCTTTCACATCAAAATGCTGGAAAGTTTCCGCATAGCTTTTAGTCCATGCAAGCTCCATGTTTTTACCGTACGCAGCTAAGACACGCGTAAATCAAGTCAATGAAAATGCTACGTAATTATTTTGTGTATCTTCGGCCTGGAAATATCCAGTCGGCCCTGTTTTCAGTCGCAAATCTCTGTTCCTATCACGATCATAAACCTCTAGAAAGCACAGAGATATGGTGTAATCTCCCGTGTTTGAAATACTGTGTTACAATGAGAATCCTATGCAGAAATGGGTGAAATTCTGCAGAATTCTTCCCCTACTCTCGCGACTGTGTACAGGTTCACATAGGCTCACCAACAGGATGCAACACACGGCTCACTCATGCGTATCTTATATTAGCATCGAATGTGGACTTTTCTTATTGGACAATACATATCATGTGATCGATAAATGGCTACGTCGACCAATCAAAAATCTCGACACTGGGAAAGTCCTCTGACGTCAATGGAGATTCCTTACATACGTGTAGGTGCACATGGCCTTTCCCGTGTGTTTACTGTCTGAGTTCCCCACCGTGCGACCTCTTCATTTGCATAGTGCAGCCAGGACTGCGTGCAGCAAAATATTATGGACAAAGTCAAGGCTCAATGAAGTTCATTTTTTTTTTATTAATTAAGATTCGCTGTAATAATTAACATAAGAAGATAATACTAGTAACTGAATATGGACAGATTTCATTTTTCTTTAGGCCGTGTAAAATTATTTTTTTGGTTCTCGTTTTTATGAATTGATGAGGAGGGAGTTTTTTTGTTTTGTTTTTTGTGAATTGATGCAGGAGGGAGGTGTTTTATTGTTATTATTATTATTATTGTTTTATTTTATTTTATTTTATTTTATTTTATTTTATTTTATTTTATTTTATTTTATTTTATTTTATTTTATTTTATTTTATTTTATTTTATTTTATTTTATTTTATTTTATTTTATTTTATTTTATTTTATTTTATTTTAATTTTGTAAAATTAGTATTGTCAGTAATTTTCGGTCTTTTCCAAAAGTGCTCGTGGAAAGGAGGAGCCCCTCCCCCTTTTTTTGTGAGATTCTGAGGGATACTCTCTAGAGTACCACAAAAAGTCTTGGAAGTGATCCATATTCTCTAGTAAACTTATTTATATGTATACAGTTTTCCTAAAGTATTCCAAAGTCTTAAAAAATCTGACAAATCCCAGAAACCGGAAACTTAACTTAACTTTACTTTACTTTACTTTACTTTACTTTACTAGGCTTTACTTTACTTTACTTTACTTTACTTTACTTTACTTATCACTGGCACCGTCTCACTTCACTCTTCACTTCACTTCACTTCACTTTACTGACCCCCCCAGCTAGCATGTTTTGCTATCCGATTCTTCTTCTTTCTGGCAAACTAACCATTTTTTGACTAGCTCAGACATACTTTGACCGATTTTGATATAAAATTGGATAGATTCAGCCCAAATTTATTGGTCGAGCTATGAGTTGCAAAAATATTGGGCGAGACGCAGTCGAGCCTATACCACTCTCAGAAAAAAAAGGTGCTATTTAGAACCTTTTTTTGTCCTCTATGTAGAACCCTAAGCAGTAATAAGGTTCTAAAAAGAACCTTAAAAGGTTCTATAAAGAACCTTAAAGATTTAAGTAGGCCTGGGGACATTCTAATTCATTCATTCAGGGACTCAGCACAAAGTTACGAAAAGTAAAATGTAGTGTTAACCCATTTTGGTACTAAAAAATCATTTTCTTGGATAAAAAAACATTTTTTCTGTTCTACTAAGAACCCTTTGACGGTTCTTTCTTTAAGATTCCTTAAAGGTTCTTCAAGCTTAAGGTTCTACAAAGAACCTTTTTCTTGGCTACAGAACCTTTTTTGGTTCTACAAAGAACCCCATTGGGTTTCAGTTGGGTTCTTTGTAGAACCAAAAAAGGTTGTGTAGCCAAGAAAAAGGTTCTTGTAGAACCTTAAGTTTGAAGAACCTTTAAAGAATCTTAAAGAAAGAACCTCAAAGGGTTCTTAGTAGAACAGAAAACTGAAAGGTTTTTTATCCAACTTTGTGATGAGTCCCTGAATGAATGAATTAGAATGTCCCCAGGCCTATTTAAATCTTTAATGTTCTTTATAGAACCTTTAAGGTTCTTTTAGAACCTTATTACTGCTTAGGGTTCTAAATACAGGACAAAAAAAGGTTCTAAGTAGCACCTTTTTTTCTGAGAGTGTAATATTTTAAAACTCATAGCGAGACCAATAAATAGTGGGCGTAAATCATTCAATTTTATCATTATAGCTCATTATCATGCGTAGGATCCGATATTATCAGATATCGGACACCTCAAAGCATGATAATGACCTAATTTGGTCACTTGGTATTATTTAATGACTTGACCCATCCCCACCCCAACTATCATCTTCTTGTGTGAACTGTGGAATGTCTATTTATTGAAATGTTATAAATATTTATATTGGTTCTTTCTTTGCATGTTCTTCTCCTCTTTCGTTTTTCTTTCATTTGTTAACTTTGTGTTGTATGTTGTAACTTAAGGCAGTGTAAGGGGGTGCTTCAGGCCTTTTGAGCATCTCCTCATTCAAATTTTGTGTCTAGTCTTTTATATATATTTTGTATGTTGATTTGAATGAAAATAAAATCATAATGATGATGTATGATGTATGTATACATGTCACCTGGTAATGGGATAACGGTTAGGCTTAGGCCTACAGAGGGGTCAAATAGGCCAAAAAAGTGATTGGGCTAAAAATGCTTCTTCTCCTACATAAAACATCCTACAATGACATCACTTGCACATAAGCATCGGCTATATCCAGTGCCCATAGGGTGCACACAGAATTGGGGTCAAAGTTTATTAAGGGGGCATTTCCGGTAGGCCTATGTAACCAAATACCTTCAAAATGCTTCTTCTGCCACATAGGCCTATTACAATGATGTCACTTGCACTAATGCCTAGGCCTGTCAATGATTAATAAAATGGTGCAACATGGGATTTGTATGCCCCTCCCCCCACCAAGAAAGCTTGCTACGCCCCTGGGCATGTGCCCTATAAAGCTTGATTTCTCACGCCTACTCATGGTTCCTCCAGGTTCCTCCCATCCCTGGTTCCTCCCTGGTTCCAAGCCTGCCTGGTTCATCCTTGGATGGTTCTGCCGCCCTCTACCATGAATTTCCCCGTGCATTAATTTGCTGTCTACCCCTGATAGCAGGTCGCGTCGCCTATCGCTATATGATCAGTGTAATGCAATGGTATTGAACATCTGGATAGATGCAGATGCAGATGTGGACATGGAGTAATTATTCGCTATAATTGAGCCTGTCCTGTTTTTAAAAAATCCAGGAGAGTTACGGATTAATAGGTAAGTAATTTGCTGATCAATACAGCTAGTGTAATATTGCAGTCGATTCATGATTAAATCCGTTCAAACGGAAAACTTGCAAAAATGCAGAATGCACCGTAGTACAGTGCACATTCGATGTATTATAAGCTTTTTAAACTTAAAAATAGAACTAGAAGACATGTGTCATGTACATAGCTACATTCTCAACAATTACCTAATGTCCATTTAGTTCCTGATCAAGAGCCCTCGTTCATAACGGGGAGGGTGTACAGGGCAATCAGGCCCGTACACAGGATTTCATTTGGGGTGCTGATTTTGAAAAAAGTGGACTTTTTTCAAGGGTAGGGGGGAAATTTTGTGAAAAGGGGACTTTCTTCCCCAAATTTGGACCTTTTTTGGGTTATTCCTTCATGTAATTTTACACGAAATTAGGGTTAGGGTTAAGGTTAGGGTTAGTTTAGGGTTAGGATTAGGGTTAGGATTAGGGTTAGGCCCTATGATTAGGGTAAGGGTTATGATTAGGGTTAGAGTTAGGATTAGCTTACACAAAATAATTACATGAAGGATCGACCCTTTTTTGTCCAAAAGGGTAAAACCTTTGGGACTTTTTGTATACTTTTCCAATTTTTTTTTTTTTTGGGGGGTGTGTTACCCTCCCCTGCATACTGGCCTGAGGGCAATGATAGGAGGCGAAGGAGCATTCCGATTTCAATGGTAGGTACAGGGTAGCCCGAGGTACTCACACCTCCGTCACTACGATTTCCACTGGTCTTCTCCGTGTCGAGGAAGGAACTACGTAGGGCCATGATGTGTCGGGCTAGGTATAGGGGGGGTATCCTATAGTCACCGTGCCGTAAAATGTATACACACTTCATTTCAACCCCCATCAATTTCTTTTTTCATTCCTAAGACCCCATTAATAAATCTTGCCTCAAATTTGAGCTCCAAGCACTATTTCTGGAATTTTTGGACATTTTCACCCAGGGCCACTAGTGAGAAACAGCCCACTACATGTCATCGCGCTATGGTGGGAACTTAGGGGGATGGAGGAGGTGATCGGGGGAAACACAAAAATAGGACTGCTCCCCCCGGGTGCTATCAAGTTAGTGACCAAAACTGGGGTCCAGGTGGCAAGCCCCTGGCAATAGTCTATAGGGGAAAGCACCAGACTGGCAACTAGCATTGCAGGGTCACAATCCTTTTTGTCTTAGCATTGCAGGGTCACAATCCATTTTGTACTAGCATTGCAGGGTCACAGTCCATTTTGTACTAGCATTGCAGGGTCACAATTCATTTTGTACTAGCATTGCAGGGTCACAATCCATTTTGTACTAGCATTGCAGGCACAAATCCATTTTGAACTAGCATCACAATCCATTTTGTACTAGCATTGCAGGCACAAATCCATTTTGAACTAGCATTGCAGGGTCACAATCCATGTTGTACTAGCATTGCAGGGTCACAATCCATTTTGAACTAGCATTGCAGGGTCACAATCCATTTTGTACTAGCATTGCAGGGTCACAATCCATGTTGTACTAGCATTGCAGGGTCACAATCCATTTTGAACTAGCATTGCAGGGTCACAATCCATTTTGTACTAGCATTGCAGGGTCACAATCCATTTTGAACTAGCATTTCAGGGTCACAATCCATTTTGAACTAGCATGGCAGGGTTACAATCCATTTTGAACTAGCATTGCAGGGTCACACAATCCATTTTGTACTAGCATTGCAGGGTCACAATCCATTTTGTACTAGCATTGCAGGGTCACAAATCCATTTTGTACTAGCATTGTAGGGTCATAATCCATTTTGAACTAGAATTGCAGGGTCACAATCCATTTTGAACTAGCATTGCAGGGTCACAATCCATTTTGTACTATAATTACAGGGTCACAATCCATTTTGTACTGGCATTGCAGGCTCACAATCCATTTTGTACTAGCATTGCAGGGTCACAATCCATGTTGTACTAGCATTGCAGGGTCACAAATCCATTTTGTACTAGCATTGCTGGGTCACAATCCATTTTGTACTAGCATTGCAGGGTCACAAATCCCATTGTACTAGCATTGCAGGGTCACAATCCATTTTGTACTAGCATTGCATGGTCACAATCCATGTTGTACTAGCATTGCAGGGTCACAATCCATTTTGAACTAGCATTGCAGGGTCACAATCCATTTTGAACTAGCATTGCAGGGTCACAATCCATTTTGAATTGGCAGGGTTACAATCCATTTTGAACTAGCATTGCAGGGTCACAATCCATGTTGTACTAGCATTGCAGGGTCACAATCCATTTTGAACTAGCATTGCAGGGTCACAATCCATTTTGAACTAGCATTGCAGGGTCACAATCCATTTTGAACTAGCATTGCAGGGTCACAATCCATTTTGAACTAGCATGGCAGGGTTACAATCCATTTTGTACTATCATTGCAGGGTCACAATCCATTTTGTACTGGCATTGCAGGCTCACAATCCATTTTGTACTAGCATTGCAGGGTCACAATCCATGTTGTACTAGCATTGCAGGGTCACAAATCCATTTTGTACTAGCATTGCTGGGTCACAATCCATTTTGTACTATCATTGCAGGGTCACAATCCATTTTGTACTGGCATTGCAGGCTCACAATCCATTTTGTACTAGCATTGCAGGGTCACAATCCATGTTGTACTAGCATTGCAGGGTCACAAATCCATTTTGTACTAGCATTGCTGGGTCACAATCCATTTTGTACTAGCATTGCAGGGTCACAAATCCCATTGTACTAGCATTGCTGGGTCACAATCAATTTTGTACTAGCATTGCAGGGTCACAATCAATTTTGTACTAGCATTGCTGGGTCACAATCCATTTTGTACTAGCATTGCAGGGTCACAAATCCATTTTTGTTTTTATTTTTAGGACACATTATATCCATGTAACCATACCATGGCTGGACCAAACATATTGACCATTGGAGTAGCCCTTGTCCTGGTCTGCTTGGTCAGTGCTGGACAGGAGAATGAAATAGACAAGGGTCAGCCTGTTGGTGGTGACATACATGGTGGGGTTCAGATGGGCATCAGTGATCCAAAGTGTGATGACGGACAGGTTTGTTTGCTTGTTTGTTTTGGGTATGTTTTTGTATATTTGTTTGCCTTTTGTTAATGTTTTTGAGACTAGTGCACCTGCAGCTGTGAGAGCCCTGATGCTGTGAGAGCACTGGCATGGTAGCGATACTGTTTGACCCCAGATGACCTTTGACCTCGTGTATTTTTTTTTTTCATGCTCCCTCATACTGAAGGATTCCACCTATCAAGTTTAAGCCCAATAGGGCAAACTTTAAATTTAGCCCCTACATGACCTTTGACCTCGGTTGACCTCAATTTTGTTTTGCCCATATATTCCCCTCGTATCAAGGATTCCACCCACCAAGTTTGAGCCCGATAGGACAAAGTTTGAAATCCATGACCTTTGACCTTTGACCTCGGATGACCTCCATATGTTTTTCATGCTCCCCTCATACGAAGGTTTCGACCCACCAAGTTTGAGCCCGATCGGGCAAAGTTTGAAATTTGACCCCTCCGTAATGACCTTTGACCTCGGTTGACCTCGATTTTATTTTGTGCATTATATTCCCCTCCTATCAAGGATTCTACCCACCAAGTTTGGGCCCGATCGGACAAAGTTTGAAATTTTGACCTTTGACCTTTGACCTTGACCTCCGATGACCTTCAAAACCACATGGCCAACATGCTTTTCCCAATACCTATCTATATCCCAAATTTCAGCACGATGCGTTGAAGTGCGGCGAAACGCATAGCCGGACAGACAGACAGACAGATAGATAGATAGACAGATAGACAGATAGACAGATAGAGACCGCTTATTATTTTATTAGTATAGATTTCGTTGAATTGAGTTGGGTTCCTGTACATGAATGCAAAAAATATAGTGTCATCATTAATGGGTAGGGGACAACTGGAATAGGGTCATCATTAAGAAGGCTGTGTACTCTCAGACATGCATGTAGTAAAAGTGCAATAACTTTGTAATTATTCGCGCAAGACATATAAAAGTATACATTTTTATAAAAGCAAGACATCAATAAATCTCAATATAAATACAGATTTGGGGTAAAAACAAAACAACAATTATGAAGAAAATCACAAAAAGTGAGTTTTTGGCAATATTTGTTAGGTACATCATAACAAAAAACACTCTTTCCAAAATATTTTATTTTGTTTTTAGCTCAATCTTGAGGCTCTATTCCAAAAACGTTTTTTTTATTTTTTTTTGATATTGGCCTTATTTTTTTGAGATATTGACCATATAAGGCATCAAATTGAAATTTTAAAATTCACAAACGCCTATTTGCACAAAATGATGCCTAAAATCGGAAATAGACCAAAATATAAAAAATGAGAAAACCGTTTCTTGGGTCGATCATGCTTTTTACGATTATCATATTTGCTTACCTATAGATGCTGTATTTATTGAGTTATCGTGTACCTAAATCGTAATGGCCGTTGAAGTTTAAAGTGGTCACATTTTGCACTTTCATCGAATCTCGCAGTTTTATTTTTCTACCTTACATTACATAAACATCGGGTAAATCCACGGCCCCTTGAGAAGTTTGAGCGAAATCCATTCATAACTTGATATTTAAATCGGGGAAAGAACTTGAAAAAACCAACATTTTATCAGCTAAAACGGGGCCATTTGACCACTAGGTTTTTGTGCTTCCGTGGTGTTTCCATAAGATGCGGCGCGCATGCAGATAAGTGGGGCGTATGCGTAGCGTATTTGTGCGTTAACAAATTGCGCGATACGCAACGCGATGCGTTGTTGCGCGCGTGTACCCTGCTGGTACAACAAAGATTTTCTTTCCTTTTTAATTTCAAACACGAGTGGAATAGTGAAATAAAATCCTTAAAATATTGCAGTTGGAGTTTACAAATCTAGATTTTCATTCCTTGTATTTATGAAAAAACATAACAAAGTACAAACATATAAAAAAACCTCAATTTTGCGAAAGAAACAATGTCTAGAGTACACAGCTGCCTTAATGGGTAGCTATGGGTAGGGGACAACTGGAATTTGTGTCAAATTGACCATCAAATTGCAATCTCTAAAAGTCACAGAAGGGGCCTGAAATGTGATACTGAAGAAACAAAACTAAACTGATTACATTATTATTATTACAGTGAAAATCCACTACAAAAATTCAAGGGATAAATGAAATAGGCTAATTCTTGGCTTTTGTGTCTGTCAGCCGTCACCCCTATTAAGGCCCGGAACCAAGGGCATTTCCCCCTCTTCCCCCTCCCCCCATTTCAATTATACTGACAATTTCTTTCTAGTCCTAGCAAGTGTATTATTGAATTCTTTTCTCAGTGGTTCCTGTACATGAATGCAAAATATAGGGCCATCATTAATGGGTAATGGACTTTCCAAATCTCTATTATCTGTATTTAGAGTAAATTTAGCAGAAAACATACCCCAAACCAGATAAAAGTCACTGAAAGGCCCATGTAACAAAATTAAAATTGCTTATAAATTGCCTAACAGTGAAGGATAAGTCATTTAAATTGTCATTAGGTATTTTTGATATGAAAAGTGATTTGGCAAAAAAACAATGAAAATAGCAGTATTGACTGAGTTGAAGCCCCATTCAAATGCAAAAGCTTTTGATTCTTCTGAAAAATCTCCCCCATTTCCCCTTCCCTGGAAACACTTTGTTCCAAATTAATGTGACACATTTTGCATATAAGGCTCACTGAATGTCTCACTGTTATTATAGTATCTACCCAAAAAGCGTTGACAACGTAAAGAAATCAGCAAGTTTAAAAAACCCACCTCGGCTCACTTTTTTTTGAAACTTGGTCCCATTTGTAAAAGGTACTGATTTAAACTTTATCATATTTATATAAATTTAAAACATTTCCAGAAGTGTTATGTATCTTTAATGTGCAGATGCGATATTAATTTGTAAGCTTTCTGGAACGACCTGAAAGGTTATTATCTTGTTCTTGCATGGTAAGCTAATATCTTATTGTGTTTTGTTTTATAATAATCATGATTAATGATTGAATTAAACCAATAACACGTAGGCTTGTAATCTTGTTGGAAACGATGTGTTCTGTTGAAATAAAATAAAAACACTGATCTGCTGTTGGTGTTTAAAATGGGACCAAGTTTCAAAAAGTGAGCCGAGGTGGGTTTTTTTAAACTTGCTGATTTCTTTACGTTGTCAACGTTTTTTGGGTAGATTTCTTTTCTTTTTATGAATGTAGCCAAGCAGCTCCAAGCTTAGAAAGTCATCAGGTTAGGATGTGCTCCATAAAACAAATAGAACGAAAAATAGATGTTTGAAGTTGCAATTCTGGATTCATGACAATAAATAATTAAACAAAACTTTATCAGTCGTTTATTTTTAAAACTTGCTTGTCACACGTGACTGTAATGTTAAGAGGCGTACACAATGATCAATATACATTTTAATATATTTTAATTATTCAAGGCAACGTAAATATGTAAAGAAAATGTAAATATGAACAACACACACCCAATGTTGACAATGCCAGAGAGACACAGAGAGTAAGTCCGATTTAGGCCTACTTCAAGTCGGAACTGGTAAATGCGCATTATATTTAAGCCTATACTACGGAAGCGTCTAAATGCCCCGAGTAGGCAATATAATCGTGTTTTAATGTTTGTGGTGCTTTGTAGCCCTGCTTGGCAACCTAGTTCGATATTCCTATTAAGCGGCGGTTGTCGGTGATCTTTAAGTGGTTTGTGGTTTTCATCAAGCCCTGCCCTCTATCGGGAGCTAATTTATAGTTTAAGCTTGTTGGATATCCATATTTCGTGGTTTCTGGTTCTTTGTAACCATGTGGGGCAATCTAGTTGCATATCCAAATTTAAGCTGTTTGTGGTTCTTTATAGCCCTGCTGGGCAATCTAGTTGGATATCAATATTGAGCTGCAGTTGTTGTTGATCTTTTCGCGGTTTGTGGTCTTAATTTGTTGGATATCCATATTTCGCGGTTTGTGGTTCTTTATAATCTGGCTTGTGGTTCTTTGAAGCCCTGTGGGGCAATAGTTGCATATCGAAATTCCGCGGTTTGTGGTTCTTTATAGCCCTGCGGGGCAATCTAGTTGGATATCAATATTGAGCGGCAGTTGTTGTTGATCTTTCGCGGTTTGTGGTCTTAATTTGTTGGATATCCATATTTCGCGGTTTGTGGTTCTTTATAATCGATAGGCCTGTGGGAAATCTGGTTGGATATCCAAATTGCGCGGTTTAGTTGGATATCCCTATTAAGCGGCGGTTGTCGGCGATCTTTCGCGGTTTGTGATTTTAATTTCCCTTATCAAGCCCTGCCCTCTATCGGGAGCTAATTTATAGTTTAAGCTTGTTGGATATCCATATTTCGTGGTGTGTGATTCTTTATAGCCCTGCAGGGCAATCTAGTATATATCCAAATTTCGCGGTTTGTGGTTCTTTATAGCCCTGTGGGGAAATCTAGTTGGATAACAATATTCAGCGGTAGTTGTTGGTGATCTTTCGCTGTTTGTGATTTTAATTTGTGACAATTTATAATATTTATTCCAAATATAATTTCAGTCTGAGCTGTGAACAGAGCCACTGATAAATGTGACCGTACAGCACGAATGAGCCGTAAATGTCCTCAATTGTATTCTGAGTTACAGTGTAAAATGGGAATGAAGGTCATATTCCTAGGTATTTCAATTTGGTGCTACGTGTATCTCATTAAATGAGGTACACGTAGCACCCAATTGAGGTACCTATGAATACGACCTTCATGCCCATTTTACACTGTAACTCAGAATACAATTGAGGACATTTACGGCTCATTCGTGCTGTACGGTCACAAATGTGTTTTAAATGACGAAGATATCATGATAGTCAGGCATGGTGAAAGCATCTGGATGGTGAAAGTAGGCCCTAGGCCTAGAGCCTAAATGTGAATAAAAATCAATCATGTTTGTTTGATGAAAAAAAAATATAATAGGGGCCTATCACAATAGCAATGGATGTTCGAAATGGTGTTATTCTTGATTTATGACCATAAATTGGTTAATAAAACATAAAAAAAAAAAAAAAGGTGGTGGGAAGTTTCGAACTTGGGCAAAACTTCATATTGGGGATTAGAAGTCCATGGCCTTAACCACTTCGCCACGGGGAGGTCCCGATATAACGACTCGTGAAAGTGAAGTATTTATTAATATGAATGTATGCTGTGGTCCGGAAAGAATAAAAGAATTGTGAAAAACTTGATTTTTTGGCGAATGGGATCCAGAATTTGTATGTAGGGTATCCAGGAAAATGCTAGGGTATATTTTGAAAGTGAATCTCAAAAAGTAGTGCGACAGTGACAGCCATGTATGGCTGTAGCAGTGACGAAAGATTCTGGATATCAGTATGATTAGCTATGATTTTACACTAATTTTGGCTATGAAATTCCGCGTGAAATAATACAAGAATGTTTGTTTATTATCAAACAATCGGATTGACTGTAAGATTGGTGTAACTTTTTGAATTAATGAGTTATTAAAATATTACACTTTGGACAGTAAATAAGATTTAGCATGGTTTTAGAAATATTTTGTACCCAGCGAAAAATATCACAGAACAATAGCGTTTTGTTTAAATGTAAATATAGTCCATGCGGTGCATCTGTTTATTCTTCTTTATCAGTCGTTTTTTTAAAACTTGCTGGTCATGCTACCGCTTGACTCTAATTCTTAACCCTGGCCTGATGAATAATAATTTGTGATTATACTCTAAGAGCTTCTTAGTTTTTAAGCACTGTTTTCTAACCTTTATTTATGTGGGAAACAGTGCATATCATCCATATGACTAATGCCTGTAATTTCTGTCTACATGTGAAAAGCGAGCATTGCATGATTGCCTTCAAAATTATGCATCGCCAACATGCAATAAACTCAACGCAAAAATGTCAAGTGACACAATGAATAAGTGTTAATAAATGTGACGTCTATACATATTACAGGCCTGGGGGGTACTCAAGTTTGGTTTTGGTAGGGACGTGCCGCTGAGAATTTGTAAGTGGACCCATAAATATACCAATTTTTCAAGAAATTTGGACCCATTGATATACCAAAAGTCTAAATTTTCGGCCGAATTTAACCCAAATTGTCTTCGTTTCAGTACAAATTTTCCCAAAATTTTGGGAAAATTTTAAAAATTTTGGCTAGATTAAGGGAAAATTGGGCTATTTTCCGAAAAAATTGAGAAAATTTTGAAAAAAGGACCCATTCATATACCAAAATAGGCTTTGAAAAAGGGGTCATTGATATACCAAAAGGCTGAAAATATGCTACCCATGTTTGCGGCACGTCCCGTATGGTCATTTGTACTCATGTACCCCGGGATTACAGGACACCAAAAAGAAACCATCCTGCATTACAGAGAGTAGTGTATTTGAAATTTGCTTTTTTAAAATATATTTAAAGGAATTTTAGGAATTAATTTAGTAATCTTTTCACTCTTTGTTTTTTAGGAATTTAGAGATTATACTTTACAATGTGACTTTAAGGGGGTACTACACCCCTCGATAAATTTGTGTCTATTTTTGCATTTTTTTCCAAAACTAATAACACAGTGGTAACAAAAGTTACATATATTATTGGGGCAAGGAATCCAATTGCTACACTGAAATTTCAGTAACTCAAGACAAGCGGTTCAGTATATATGATAGGAAACGAGGTACATCCTAGAGGTACCATATTTCTGATCATAAATAACAAAAACGCTTGTCTTGGGTCACTGAAATTCCAGTGTAGTAATTGGATTCCTTGCCCCATAATAATATACATAACTTTTGTTACCAGTGTGTATTATTTTTTGAAAAAATGCCAAAATAGTCACAATTTATCACAGAGTGTAGTAATGCCCCTTTAACACACATCCAACACTATTTTACTAAAGCTCTACTTCCAATTGCAGAAAAATACAGCACTCATTTTTTTTTTTTGATTAAAAATATTTATCCTATTTTGTAAAATGAAACATAGGTATATCCTAATCCGTTACTTAGTTCTAACTGGCTGAAGTCAAATTTTAATATTTGTCAAATTTTGGAAATATGGACATTTTAGGGTGTAGCCTATGCTGTGGCAATCAAGCCCAAAGACTTGTACTAAGACTAATTTCTCTTAATTTCAGGTACAAATTCTTATTTTTGTAAAACACATTTTCTATTAGCCTATCTTTTCTAACCAATTATCAAAATTGACATAAAATTTCCAAATTATGAACAAAATAGGCCTATTAGCTTATAGCCCAAATTTTGAATGCTTAAACTTATGCCAAGTCCATTTCCCTTATATTGGAAAAACATTAAAATTTGGCTTTTATTACGAGTTAGAACTAATCAAGGGATTGGGATTTAGCCATAAACAGGATAATATTATTTTCCTTTTATCCCCCCAAAAAAAAAATAATAATGTATTTTTCTGGAATTGGGAGTATCATAAATTCATCATTGATTTTATATTCAGGAAAGTAATAAATAATAATGCAATCACTAACTAGAGCCTCAGTTGCTACTGTTCAGCCATCTGTGTCTGTATTATTTTAAACCAAAATTAAGTGCAGCAATATAGAGTTACAGCAATATTGAAGTAAACACTTGTACTTGTTCTCAAGTATAAGTTGGTGCTATTCAGAGTGCATAATTTAAACTAATTTTACCTAAAAATATGAATATTGTTATCTCATTTTACACAAGTCACTTCACAGACCCATTGTGTTTACGGTAAAGATGTGTATGATCACGATGTTGCTCAAAATTTATGAAACTGACCTACAACCTTGGCGGAAAAGGTTGCCACACCTGAGCGTTAATTGGCCAACATCCTTCCCCGCTCCCCTATTGCAATGTTGATTTGGACAAAATCGTCATCATTTCTACATTACAGTCTCCCAACATTGAAAAATGGGGGGTGGGGAAGGGGCGAGTGTAAGCTGCATGTACATTTGCAACTATTATACAAAATAATACGGAACTATCACATTTTTGGCTCCGATTGCGTGCTTTTAACACCAGAACGTGCAGGTGAGGCAACGAATTTCCGCCAAGGTTGTAGAACAACTAGGGGAAGTGGAAGTGTGTGTGGTGTGTGCAACCTATAGTAATAATTTCATTTGAATGAACACACCTCATCATGATCATATGTCAAAGGACAAAATGTGGGTGAGTGAAAATAATGATCAAACCAGTTAACTGTTTACTGGGTAGGCCTATGTACTTTATTTCATTCGTAAAAATGTATTATGGAGGATGTGTGAAGGATAGTGAAGATAGTGAAGGATATTTTAGAATTATATTCCTAACACATTAACATCACCCACCACAACTGCCTTTGTATTTGGAATATTGAGCTAATGTGAACATGAGTGTAGAGTATTATGAAATATTCATAACACAAAATCAGATGGGCATATCTGCTATCCGGCCCTTGGCTCCTGTTGCATTGACAGACACATGCATATTGTTGCCATGGGTATTGCTCTGTGTCTTATTACTATTATTGGAGGAAATCACAATTGAAATTGAGAGAAAATCTATTTCTTCCTCTTGTGTGGATTAAGTTTGAGCAGTGAATTAAATTTGCATAAGGTGCTGGACTATAATAATATTGTTTTCTTATGTGCCAATCTGCTGTTGGTGTATAGCCAGGGGGAGGGGGAGAGGGACTGTGCCATATCCTGGTACCGACGACCCATTGGTATATCTTGACACATACCACAAAAAGATTCTTTGATGATGTTTTAATAACATAGTCACATGAAATAGTGAAAGTGACTGAAAATCCATACATGTTATGTAAAGTCTGCACAAAAAGTAACTCAGCTGTTATAAGTACGCCTATAGAATCAGAACTAATAATTGTTTTCACAATATTTCAACATAAAAGAAGGATGATTTACTTACGCGCATTTTGATACCCCATTTGTCCAATTGTGTTTTGAAAGAAAAATACCCCAATTTAAAAGTTGCAGTTATTTGTATAGATTTGAAGTAAGCGCGAAGATATTTGGCGGGCTTTACGTGTTTACAGTGCTGGCATTATAACCATTGATCGCTGTAAACCGCAACTTTTAAATGCGGGTATTTTTCTGTAAAAGCACTACTGTGTTGTTATTATTGAACGACATTTGACGAATGGGGTATCAAAATGTGTGTAAATAAGTCATGCTTCTCTCTATGTTGAAATATTGTGAAAACAGTTATTAGTTCTGAATCTATAGGCATATTCATAACAGCTGAGTTACTTTTTGTGCAGACTTTAGTTTGTTTGTGTGTGTATGTGTAGGGGTGTGTATCGTAAGGGGTGTGGGTTATGTTTATCTTTGGACCTTCAGCTGGGTTGTGTGTCATTTCTGAGAAGAGAAAATAATTGCTCAAGTTGATGTCAACTAATTCTGGGTATGTAATAGCACTTGCAGTGAGCAATCATTCCCCATTGTGTCTGTTTGTTCATGCCCAGGATGCTTAGCCCCATTACCTATTTTTGTAGTATGTGATGTGTCATGTGGGCAGGTTATAAATTTTGAGGTTTTTACATATCTTAAATATAGAGATATTTTGCTCCATAACGCCATTTTCCCCAATGAAATCGGATATTCCTAAGCGAAGATAATGAGTTCGTAAGTTATGGTAATATAAAATTGGAAATTGAGATATCGGGCTTTAAAAATATTATTGACAATGTTGAGAGTAGGAATTACCTTGAAAATATCTCAAAAAATACAAGATGCCAGTTATATTCCGGTCTGAAACTATCAGACAATATTTTTAACATTAATAACATCACAAATTCGCAACAAACCCAAATTATGAAAAAAATCACCCGGGCAGATTTTTGGCTATTTCTCCATTTACGATCCTGCCCAAAAGTGTCTGCTTTTGACATGACACGTCACATATAGCGTAACCGTGGCATACTTTGGATGTTGATATGACTTTTTTTCTAAAATATCCAAATCGGTGATATGCTAAATTGTGACCCAGCACTAGACAATTAATAAGCTTTAAAATGATACCACAATTATATAAATAGCATCAATACTTTTCAAGATATGATTAATTTTGTAAATAATACCTTGATATTTTTGCTTACTACTATTCTGCAAAATGAGCCAATTAGGTTTCTGCTTTACACAAGATTGAACAGGGATTATCCAAGTTCAACTGTTAATTATTGATTATTGATTAAATAATCCTCTAAGTACTTAAAGGATTTGATAGTCCACTTAGTCCCACAGTAAAATACCAAGAAATTAAGAATTTCACAATTTTAATTTTTTTGGGGGGATTGTCATTTTTGGAAGCCTATAACTCAAAAATGTGTCTGGCGACTTATTTCAGGTTTTGTGATAATGGGTCACAATTATGCATAAATATTCAACCATATAAGTAGGTAGGCTTTCTTGACGGGAATTCATGACAAGTCCTAGAGTATTTCTATAAGTATGCCATCGTTGGTATCAGTTCTGATTTCATCAGAAACACATCTGACAAAAGCTCAACTACTCACACACTGAGATAACCAATGGCATATTTGTAGAAATACCATAACTTATTCAACCATACTGCTAAATATATTTTCTACAATTTCTGATTCTTCATTTTTTTCCAAACAGGAATAAAATTCAAATTTGTCACAAACTGCTCTGTGAATGCTGAGTAACTGCTGTCAGTGACATACTTCTGAATACTAATACCTTATTTGTGAATCCTCTGAGGTAGAATTATTATAACATAAAGATGAGATTAGTGCTTTAATTTGATAAGTATGTGTATGTTATTGGAAATTAAGTCTGCAGTGAGGTTGAGGGTGGCACTCATATCTGGGCTGTAATGTGCTGCATTGACAACACCCATTGGTAAGGCTCTGTTGCAAATTCTAACACATTTACAGCAATTAAAGAAATACATTTGTAAAAATAGTAAAAATCAACATTACTCTCAGTATATAGCACTGACCACATTGCTATCAGCAGTAGATAGCACTGACCACATTGCTATCAGCAGTATATATCACTGACCACATTGCTATCAGCAGTAGATAGCACTGACCACGTTGCTATCAGTAGTAGATAGCACTGACCACATTGCTATCGTATCAGCAGTAGATAGCACTGACCACATAGCTATCAGCAGTACATAGCACTGGCCACATTGCTATCAGCAGTAGATAGCACTGAGCACATTGCTATCAGCAGTACACAGCACTGACCACATTGCTATCAGCAGTAGATAGCACTGACCACATTGCTATCAGCAGTAGATAGCACTGACCACATTGCTATCAGCAGTAGATAGCACTGACCACATTGCTATCAGCAGTAGATATTGATTGATTGATTGATATTATTTTATTGCAAATTCGTGGCCCGTGGGCCAAATTACATACAATAAATTACCATATAAAAATACACATATAAAAACAATCAGAATTAAATATTTAAGCAAAAAATTGCACATGATAAGAAACACACAAAAATATACAATCTGAATTACATTATTTAAGAAAATTGCATATAAAAGTCACAGTAAAAACATTTTTCTTATAATATTGCACTTTTTAACATTATAAAATGACATGAAAAGATTAGCATCGAAAAGTATAGCATGCAGAACAACTCTGTGTGGCAAAGAAAAAGCAAAACTTATTTATTAAGAATATCAACAAAAAAAGGAAGAGGACTATTTCTAAAACGATTAGTCCTGGTCCTAAACTGAGAAAAATTATTACTGTTACGCAAAGGACGGCCATGACACTCCTTTCTGGTAGGAGGGGTGAGAGAACTTGTTCGATCAGTTTTGGTAAGCCCTTCGGCGAACCTAAGACAGTGCTCCTCCCTCCTATCAGAAAGGGTGTCAAGCTTGCAAACTTTAAGCGCATCACTATAGGATAAATATAGTGCCAACCCAGGATTGTTCTGCATGCACGTTTTTGAATGGCTTCTATTTCATTGCTCTGTTTAGCTGAGATACCAGAATGCCACACCACATCAGCGTACTCAAGAATTGGCCTGACATATCCACTATATACGACACCAATCTCTTGAGTGGAGAAACCAAAGTGTTTCAAGGTTCGTAGCATGAACAACCGGGAATTAGCCTTTTTTAACATCGCGTCTATCTGGACAAATCCATTTAAGGTTGTTCTGTAGTCACAAACCAAGAACTTTGGCTTCGGTGACATATGATAGTGGTTCAGTCCCAATTCTTAACAGCAGTAGATAGCACTGACCACATTGCTATCAGCAGTAGATAGCACTGACCACATTGCTATCAGCAGTAGATAGCACTGACCACATTGCTATCAGCAGTAGGGGAGAGTGGGATAATCCCAGGCACCTTTCGTTAAGGCTACGCAGGTACAAGATTAAATAAAGTTCATCAGTGAAAATCATATCAATGCAAAGTAGAAGTTATGTTCTAACTAGTAACCAGTTTTTAATAACTCAACATCTATAGTTAATAAGTTATAATTAAAAAACAAAATGGTAGAAAATGATGGGCTAATGCCGGACACGGGGTAATCCCGGACACAATGCTTGCTGCTAAGAGGGAAAGTGGAGTAGGATGATAATCCCCTATATGGTATTAGGTACTTCTGTTACCTCAAGCATACAAATATGGGGGCTGTCGTTGTTGTCTATATTTTTGAAATAACAAGTGTCTGGCATTACCCCATCTGTATAGAGATGCATGTGTGTCCGGGATTACCCCTCACTGCCCGACTTAATTTTTCAGTGCTTGTTCTACTAACCCACTTTTAAGATACCAAAATTCATGCATCCAGCTAACAATCAAGTATCAAACATAATTTTCATCCATACTTCATCTGTGTCCCTTATCGCATTAACTGTCACCCAGCTACTTTTCACTTTTCAGATAAAAAGTCAAAAAATGACAATTTTTGTTTTTCCTAATTTTCACAAAGAAAGACGAGACCCAAAGCGCTGGTAGTAGTACACGTGAGGTACACCTTGAGGAAACTAATACCCTAAGGTAGTATAATAGCACCACCCTTCTCCGTTTAGCTGCAATCGATGTGTCCGGGATTACCCACAGTCCGGCATTGCCCCACTTTCCCCTAGTCTTCATGGGCTCGTGCATTAGAAGCATCAACATCTCAGTACGCGTGCATTATTTTGTACAATTTCACTCCCAACAAGTGATATGCATTTATTAACCTATAAATTATTAATGGTCTTTTCTCACAATATAATTACTTTATAGCACTGATTTGATGAATCTATGGAACAAGTCATGCTGTATCAGCATTAAAATAAACATCCACTCATAAGTTGTATTAAATTCTTTTGAGAACAAGGTTGAGATTAAGTCCAATACAATTGTATATTTTGTTGCATGATGCAAGTGACAGAGGCATCAGTGAATGTCTATATGTGTAAATTTGTGTTCAAGTCAGCAATTGATACTGTGTGATACATGCATAAGTTGAGTAGGTATATAGAATCCCCTTAACCTGGCAATGTGTGACATGTGACACTGTGTATACAATATGCTAATGTCTTGATGAAAGTTGAATGAGATAAAGCTGCCCATGGAACATTGATAAACCAGATTTATTGAAAATCAACCTAGTTGTATTAAATGGTTTGTTTATTGCTAGTATCATCAGATATGGTAGTTTACAAATTGCCAGGTCTACAACTGATCAATCTCCATCAGATAGTTAATCAATTATTGCATTTACTGCTGCTATCAGACAGTTTATCAATGCTCACATCTACTGCTGATATCAGACAGTTTATCAATGCCCACGTCTACTGCTGATAGCAGACAGTTTATCAATACCCACGTCTACTGCTGATAGCAGACAGTTTATCAATGCCCACATCTACTGCTGATATCAGACAGTTTATCAATGCTCACATCTACTGCTGATAGCAGACAGTTTATCAATGCCCACGTCTACTGCTGATAGCAGACAGTTTATCAATGCCCACATCTACTGCTGATATCAGACAGTTTATCAATGCTCACATCTACTGCTGATAGCAGACAGTTTATCAATGCCCACATCTACTGCTGATATCAGATAATTTATCAATGCTCACATCTACTGCTGATATCAGACAGTTTATCAATGCCCACATGTACATCTACTGCTGATATCAGACAGTTTATCAATGCCCACATTTTCTCATATCAGACAGTTTATCAATGCTCACATCTACTGCTGATATCAGACGGTTTATCAATGTCCACGTCTACTGCTGATATCAGACAGTTTATCAATGCCCACATCTACTAGCAGACAGTTTATCAATGCCCACATCTACTGCTGATATCAGACAGTTTATCAATGCCCACATCTACTGCTGATAGCAGACAGTTTATCAATGCTCACATCTACTGCTGATATCAGACAGTTGATCAGTGTGCATCTACTTAATAGTTTACCTATATGCTCACATCTACTGCTAGCATTAATTAATTTATCAATCTTCACAGTTACTGCTGGTCAAGTAGTCATCTATTACTGCTGTTGATTAGTTGATCAATTCTCACATCTATTACTAATATCAGATAGTTGGCAAACCCAACACACATTATAAGGTGTAATAAGGTGTAGATATAGGATCTAGGGAGCAGACAACAATAAAATTTACTAAACATTTAACATAATACAAACACATAAGTTTTGCAACCAAGTATAACTGGTTGAACTGTATTGTGTCACCTGTGAGGCAGCCTTAAGACTCCTGCGACATTAATACTGACATGTAACAGGTTTGCCCTATGCAAGCCAATCTCTGCTGTGATGTAATTACCACTTGCCTGATATGCCTAGCATGGTTGAAATGTATACATCAATGTGTGACCTGCTTACTAAATTGGCTAAAATAGAATGCTGTTAAGTTTTATATGTATGTCGGAGAAGTTACTTGAGGGTATTTATTTCTGTTCACTTAAGGTAGCTGACTTGGATACTACACCCTTGCAACAACAAAAATAGCTCCTGTGTCAAATCAATCAGGTCTATTCATTTAAATCTTTAATCATAACAAAGAAAAGTATTTCCCCACCTATTTTAAGAGTCTTGTAGGAATTGTATTTTTTGAACATTCTCTAAATTTTGCCAATATTTTATCTTATCTGCCCATAAGGAAGGTGCTATGGTTACCAAAACTTAATTCTCTTGCCAGCATTTTTGGGTAAAGTGTATACTTTTTGAAAAACAAAATGATATATTTTTCCATTTTTTATTTTAGGGATGTTGGAAACACTGTAGCTTAAAACAGAAACACTTAATTGGAAAAAGCTGGTGAGAGAATTTAGATACCATTTTTTAATTTGTAAATATTAAGACTTTAAAAAAAGTCTTAATATTTACCACCCATGAAAGTTTGGTAACCATAGCACCTTGCCTTGTGGCTAAATCTAGGTATTTGGCATAAAAGAGTGAAAATCAGTTTAAATAAAATCTTTATCTTTAAAAGTTTGGCTATTTTGAGAAATTGGCAGAATGCCAAAATCCTTCCCTGTAGTAATTCAATGGAATTTTGAGATGACAAAAAAATTGTGTAAGTCAAAAATGCTTTTTTAAATTAAAACTTGGTAAGTAAGGTTTTCTCATCAATACACACATCCTATTATCATTTTCAAGAAGTTCTGTGCATGACACTGTAGCCAATAAAGCCACCTTAAGTTCATGTCTTACAATGAAGTGCATTTGCTCCCTTGATTCTAGACAAAAATCGTGGAACAAATATGAAAAGAGGGAGAGAAAAAGGGGAAATCGGGAGAGAGATCTAAAGATGTTGTAATTCAGCTTTACAAGCCCGTATTTCCATTATGTACCAGATAGGCCCGTAGAATAAAATGGTGATGATCCTTTTGATTGTTTTCATCATTTGATAACAAACTTAGTTAATCTGATCCATAGATAGTGTGTGCACGATGAAGAACTCAAGAGGAAATGAATATCTAATTAAAATCAACTGAAATTAATGAATGTAAAGATTCTTTTTGTACATGGTCAACAAATATGTCAAGTATCAATCGAACCATGATTAGAAACACTAAATACTTTTCTTCTTAACACATTAATTAGAGGTTAATAACTGCGCATCGGTTATTTGGAGGCATTGTGAAAAATCTAAACATTTTGCCTTTGGAACCGAGGAATATCCCGAGGGCGTAGCCCCGAGGGATATTCCGAGGTCCAAAGCAAAATGTTTAGATTTTTCACAATGCCCGACAAATTACCGATGCAAAGTTATTAACCTCATTCATAACCGTCACTTTAATCTCTTCACCTTATAAAATAACACAAAATTTTGCTCAAAAGTTTATAAAAATAGATGATTTTTACATCTTCCCTTGCCAAAAATCGATCAGGCTAAAACAGAACGACCAATAACAAAAGTGCGTATCACAATCTGTGCAAATATGGTAGCGCGCAATCCAAATCTGCAGCCAGCGCTTGCAGAGTTTGTTGGACGCACAATACCGCGCATACGCAGAAGTCAATTGTGTGCGACATTGGAACAATTACGCATTTTGCGGTCAATTGTGAGATATTAATGACCTCGATTTGCGTTCGCGTTTTGCAAATAATAAAATATGATTGGATCGCACGCATCGCGTTTATTAATGAGGTTATGAATAATCATTATTATGTTCTCAGAATCTTCCTTTCTATACTTTGAACAGAGTTGAAGAGTCCAATATAATCAACACTTGGACTCAAAACGTGGATTGTGTTGGATAGGCTCACATTTTTGACCAAAAATCACATTTTTGACCAAAAATCACATTTTTCACATTTTTGAACAAAAATCACATTCTGATTTGTGGCCAAAGCTGCAGTATTTCCCCATTAAACAATCACCTGAATAATGAGTGTCATTTTCATGATGCAGCAAGTCACATTGGCCAGCAGGGTATTAAATTACTGCAAAAGTAGGTCATTTTGCATGTGTATTTTTTTGCGTTTTGCTCAGATTTTGAAATATTTCGTTGGTTTTAAATTTGGATTTTGAGATTTCTTACATATAAAACCTATACCATAAAATAATATATTTGTGAGTTTTTATTTTCGCAGTAGATTTATTGAGTGCGAAAAGCGTGAAAATTAATGGTCCACAAAAATATGCACTTTTAGAGTAAGTGACAATTCATTTTGCTCATGATGTTACTTGAATGCATCACATCATCATTTATTTATAGGCCAAATCAACTGTTGGGAATTACTAAATTTTTTATTTCCTGAGTGTAACAAGGCCAGATTTTGTAATTATAAGTAAATATTAAGCAATTTAAGCTGATATCAG
Source organism: Amphiura filiformis (assembly GCF_039555335.1). Taxonomy (NCBI): domain Eukaryota; kingdom Metazoa; phylum Echinodermata; class Ophiuroidea; order Amphilepidida; family Amphiuridae; genus Amphiura; species Amphiura filiformis. The sequence goes on from NC_092640.1 coordinate 46,721,561, forward strand.
ACAGTTTATCAATGTGCCCACATCTACTGCTGATATCAGACAGTTTATCAATGCCCACATCTACTGCTGATATCAGACAGTTTATCAATGCCCACATCTACTGCCGATATCAGACAGTTTATCAATATGCCCACATCTACTGCTGATATCAGACAGTATATATACTACGCTCTTTAACCACAATTATTTCTATAGTTTTATTGATACGTTAATACTTTTTTTCTGTTTCTATGGACCTTAACTCCTTCATTCAATTTTGTGCAATTTCACATCTTGCTAATATATAATGGATGAAAAAGAAAATATTATCAGCTTCTTATGAATTGCAAACATCATCATTGAAACCGGGGGCACTCAACTATAGAAGTGATGGTATGTGCCTGTTAATAGGCCCCCGCTTTTGAAGTCGACTATACCCGGTGACCCCCTTTTTTTAAAAGCCATACCCGATGACCCCCCTTTTTTTTAGTTGCGGCTACCCAATGACCCCCTTTTTTTGGTTGAGGCTACCCAATGACCCCCTTTTTTCTATTATTGTTTAATCAAAATGGAACAAAAAAATGCCGAAACTGTCAAATTTTGCTCAATTTTTTCAAAATTATGCCGACATTTTCAAAATTTTCTACCCGATGACCCTTTTTAAAAATCTTATACTTTCGATGACCCCTTTTTTCAAAATACTGTACCCAATGACCCTTTTTTATTTTGTTTGTACCCAATGACCCCCTTTTTAAAATAACGCTTTGTACACGATAGGCCCCTACTTAGCGACTCGGTAGGCACATACCGTCACTTCCAAAGTTGAGTGCCCCCGGCATTGAAATACTGTTATTATTATTATTGGTACAATATTCCCAATTGGGTCAAACACCCTGTCTGCTTGCAATATTTAAACAAGTTGAATTGAAGCAACTATTACTGTCATACATGTGGTATTATAGTGTTATGCGTTAGTGCACAGTGAAATGTCAAACAGTGCTATGGTAAAATAATTGCTGTTAAATAATGCATGATGGCCAGCATGTTCATTTTGTCCTGAGGTTTATTTTGAGTAGACATAGACAGTCTATCTATATTTTTTTTTGTTTTTTCTACCAAATATAAGATTTGTTTATCATATTATCATAATCTGAAAAATTATGATAATATGTCGGACCAACAGAAAATCATCCCGTTTTACTACAAATAGGGCGAATTTGATAGTTTGCTTGTAGATGTAAGTTGGAATATTAAGTATTACAAATATCGTAAAACCTCGTCTACAAAAAGTACAAGCACGGAGTGCTTCTGATGAAAGCTAAATTAATCCAGGCACCATTAGGCGACGAAAAAAGAAAACCCTGTTCTATACGGGCCCGACCGACCCAGATTTTGAACAAATTGGGGGAAAAAATTTCATGTACAAATGAATACCGGGGGAATACCGACCCAAATTTAGGAAATTTCAGGAACAAATTTTTTTTTTGTATTTTCTCAAATTGCAAATTATTTACAGATTTTGGTGCTTTTTTGGGTCATTTCCAAAAAAAAAGACAGACAGACCGACCCTACTTGAAAGGTCCGTCCGCCCGTAGAACAGGGTTTCTTTTTTTCGTCGCCTTATGGAGTTTGATCAAATAAATTACAGATCCAAGCATATACAAACAAGTATTATTGTAAGACCAATCTATTGTGTTGGTATATTTACGCATGTATCGTATTAATTTAGCTTTCATCAAAAACACTATATAATGCTTGTAGACAAGGTTTTACTGTATATTCTGAAAAAAGATCATACATTAAGGATTTTAATGAAAGAATAAATGAGATATATACAAAGTGATTTTTGTTTTTTTGAAAAATAAGTTTGCAAACTTTTGATTATTTAAACTGTCTGGTTCTGGAATATAATTCACCCCCCCCCCCCTGGTATAAGAGACCCATTTTGTAGTATAGTATATGGAAAATAAATATGTGACCTACATAGCTACATTATAAATAATAAAAATGATGAGATAAAGATGAAATTTGCTACAGAAATACAATGAAAGAATAATAAATCTATCAATAATCAATAATGGTTGCGTAGTAAAACAATGCAATTGCTAATCAGGTTTCCTGTGGGCCTATTGATTTTAACACCCTATGAATTTCATAATTGATTTCATTATCATTTCATAAAGCAGATGCTGTAAATTGCCATATCAATTTGTAAGCGCTCTTTTAGCAAAGTCATAGTTCATTGAATTTTAATATAAAACAGGCGAAAATAGTAACTTTTTGCACAAGATTTGCAATTTAAAGAGAATTGGCCATTAATGGCTCATTAAAATGTGGCTAGCATATGGACAATAAATGTGTGCTCTTTTATTTAATGACATAAAATTTGAAAAATATTGCAAGGAACATTTTAAAAGGTTTTGATTTTTAAAACCTATACATTTTGGTCAAAAAATGTGCCTGGAACAGATTTCCCACATTCACCTTGAAATAACATTGAATTGTGTTATTTGTTGACCTAATGGGGAAAAGTGTTTTTAGCGGGAAGTGTTAGCTTTCGTTTGTTATAAACAAAATTCTGATTAGATGAAGGGAACACTTGAGGTTTTGACAAAAAACCAATCACAGAATCCTATTTTCCACTAGATCTCACACCGCATTTAAGATGCTATGCACTCCACCGTGTAGTATAACACAGACTACGTGGAGACTAGACTCGCTGTGCTGGAAAGTGTGTGTACTTGGGTGTATCGAGGTAGAAACTGTGTGTAGATGCATTTATAAGAGAATGGTTTTTTTGTAGTCAAACCTTTTCATATGCGTGGCTACAATTTATTGTCCTGGATCCCCGCCCCGGGAGGGTACACAAGTTTGGTTTTGGTAGGGACGTGCCGCTGAGATTTTGGAAGTAGACCCATAAATATACCAATTTTTCAAGAAATTTGGACCCATATACCAAAAGTCAAAATTTTCGGCCGAATTTACCCAAAATTTTTTTGGCTAGATTAAGGGAAGTTTGGGCTACCAAAATTTAGAGAAAATTTTGAAAAAAGGACCCATTCATATTCCAAAATAGGCTTTGAAAAAGGGGTCATTGATATACCAGAAGGCTGAAAATGCTACCCATGTTTGCGGCACGTCCCCGTATGGTCATTTGTATTGAGTACCCCGGTATCCCCACCTGGATCATAACTCCATGATGACATCTGTAGCTTATTTTCAGGCAACCGAGTCGCAGTCATGCCTCTTCTCCACACTCTCTCCACTGGTTGCCTGTTGCCCAAAGAATACAGTTCAAGAGTCTTCTCCAGACATTCAAAGCATTTCACATTCAGTCACGTGATTACATCTCTTCTTATTTTCAACCTTGGACCCATTCGAAGTGCCTCATTCCAATAATATAGATTCCAATAAACAAGATGGCGATTGCGCCTTTTCAACAGCAGGGCAGCGCCTTTGGAACGAGTTGCCCACCACTGTCCGTGGTCAAGAAAATATTACCACTTTCAAGAATCTCCTTAAAATTAACTCGCCTCTTTCCCACTGTTTAGCTCTTATCCTTTCTTGTCTTCTCTCTTTTAAGGCTTTGCCTACTTTTGTAAAAGGCGCTTTATAAATTGCTTTGTTTATGTTTATAGAGCAGCTATTCATCATTAGAAGTATTATGGAAATATAACAGAAAACTAACATTTTATGCAAAAGAAATACTAATCTATTTTTTATGGAAATGTTACAAAATATGACTTTAAATAAAAGAGGACATATCATTTTGTGGAAAAAAATACAATTCTACTTTATGATTTTATCGGTGGAGCTGTGGAATTACAGCTGGCTTCCAATATAATAGACGAGAATTTCCTCCAAAGTACTACTCTACATTTACAAGACATTGAACGGTCTGTCACCACCCTACCTCTCTGATTGTCTGACCATCCTTGTTCCATCTAAGGAAGGCCTTCATTCCAATCAGGCCCAGCAATCAAGATTTTACACGCCTTGTCATTAAAGACCAACAGACTGGTTGGCGACGGATCGTTCAGTGTCTTTGGACCCAGAATCTGGAACAGTCTTCCTTCATCCATTAGGTCATCTGCCACCATATGTTTTGCATACACATTGTGCTCGCATAGCATGCAAAAACCGGGGGGGGGGTTCTTCCTGGTTGAAGGTATACGGGGATGTGCCACGGTTTTGGGGTACCTTTTCAGCGATTTTGGTATATCGATGGGTGGGTTTTCAGAAGATACCAATGCGCCCAATTGGGCGCATTTGAACAAAAATGCCATTAAAGCGCCCAATTATGGCAAATTTGGGTGCTTTTTGGGTGCTTTTTCTTGAAAATTGGTATACTGATGGGTAGCATAAAACAGCAAAAAGTAGGTATAGAGAAAGTCAGCATCCGAAAGTCTGCGTGGCACACCCCCGGGGCAAAAACTTTATTTTGGCCCATGATCAAGGTGAAATTTTGGTGGGAAACAGGCAGCACAGAGGATATACTGGGGAATTTTAGGAAGTTTCTTTCGTTTTTCTCCTTTCTTTTCTATTCTTTTTTCTCCTTTCCCCCTTTATTTTCTCTTTCATTTTTGTCAGGGGGCATTGAAATTTCTCTTCCATTTTGTGAAGCTCCTTCAAATGCTATTTTGTTTTATTACTGAAAATCTTAGTAAACCTATTTTTGTTTAAAATACTTTTTCCAGAATAACATCATGATTGATTACAGCAAGAATGCCATGCGAAGAGTATGCCGATGTATGGATCCTGACTTCAAAAACAAAGTCAACAACAGGAGGAAAAACTTCAATAAATTGGTAAGTGTGGCATGACTTGAATTTGTCATTGTGCGCTTGTTGTCCGTTTTACTATACCTAATACAAAGGACCCATCACAGTCAGGCCCGTACGCAGGGGGGGTGCGGGGGTGCGACCTCACCTCCCCAAATTTGCAAAAGTATACAAAAAGTCCCAAAATTTAAGAATTTGGGAGCGTAGCGAGCAAAAAAAATCAGGTTTTTTATAGTTTTTTGGTCAAAAAAGGTCCAAATTTGGGGGAAAAGTCCACTTTTCACAAAATCACCCCCGTGGAAAAAAGTCCACTTTTTCAAAATCAGCACCCCCCAAAAAAAATCCTGTGTACGGGCCTGATCACAGTAGATGTGTGACCTGTTCTGCTCACTATCCCTGCTATAATCTGGTTTACTGAGATAAAGCTTGTGGAAAATTTGCTGTGGAGATAACTGCATGATATCGTGTGGGCGATGGGGGAATTTATTGCCAGTACCAGGGGCAATTTCCTCCCAGCTCCTCCCACTTTCTTTAAATAAAAATAAGATAGGGCTACTTTAGTGGCAAACAATGCCAGATTTTAGATGAAGTTGTTTTAGATTCCCTTGAAATTCAGTTGCATTTTATCCCCAATCCCCCCACACTCGCTCACCCTGTTAGCACCTCCTATGGCATAAGGTAAAAAAGGTTTGTATCTCAAACCCTTATGCATGTATGTGAAAGGCATCCTAGTGTAGCCCTGGGGTGTAGCCCTATACAGGCTGTATCAAAATGATTGGTACCCAGCAGTTTTGATGGTTATTGGAAAGCCTGCTTCTTCCAAATGCAACATATGGCCTTATCAAAATGACCACCATTTATTAGTTATATGACTGTGGACCCTATGTTGCATTTTCATGTAGCAGTCATGTTCATATCACTGGAAACTGATGGGTACCAATCATTTTGATACAGCCTGTATACTTGGCCTTTTTTACAGGCTTTTCTTCAGTTATTTAAACAAGGCGGTTCTTGAACCACAAGTCTCGCTTGCTTTCATGGCTGCTTTAGCATTTTAATGAAAAACTGAGAAACAATAGTGATTTAGTTTTAAGGATTTTCAACAATGCATTATATTGCAGCAAGTACAATTCCGTGGTCAGAGGAAGAAGCAGGCCAGAAATGGACCAAGCACTGACAAGCCAGAGCCACCAGCTATAGAAGAATGTGAGCCCCATACACAAGCGGTAAGGTCACTAAGTTCTTATTCTGTAATATTAACATGATGCAAGCTGGTCCATGGGTGCCAACGGCGCCAAATTTGAAATTGAGATAAAGGCAAAAATATATCACAAAACTTAAGAACCAAAGTTGCTAGACCTCTGGTGTTTTCAGTATATGATAGCCTAATCGTTTGCATATTATTAAAGTAGTAATTATAGTAACTCAATTTTCAACCTACATAAAGTCTGAATCTCAAAAAGACGCAAAATCTTTTCTTCCTTTTTTAGTGTAACATCATACAGTATCTCTATGTAATATTTCCCACGAAACACAAAAATGGTCTTAAACCGTAATAACATTTAAATGTTCCTATTCCAGCAATAATATTTTGGAATTAAAAACCATATTATCCTGTTTTGCCAAATGAAACTCGGCTAGCTAAATAATCCTTTGGTTAGTTTTAACTGGCAATAAGAGTTAATATTTTTGCATTTTGAGGGAAAATCATGGGCCAAAAATACTGACAATTTTGCATGCATGCATCCTTTTTATCGCCAGTTAGAGCTATTCTGAGTAATGGGCCAATTAGTTTCATGCCTTACACAGGACTGAATAAGGACTGAATATTCAGTTTGATTCTGTTTGTTGTTCTTGAAGAGTAGAGTGAACACCATAAAACCTCAATAGTTAGCATATGTGCTTACTATCGAGCACTTTTAAAACATACAATCATGAAGAGCCCCATCCACAAAAGGGTTTTGAGCAAATCATCGATACCCATAGTTATATACGAACAAGTAAACCTGCAAAATGTGTGTCTCAACCCCATTAGCTCTGTTGGTAAAGTGCCGGTTTTTGGTACAAATTCATCTTTTCAAAAGTGCTCAATAGTAAGCACATAATGCTAACTATCAAGTTTTTACGGTATAACTTTTGTTATGCTATTTCTCCCCTCATCTTTTAGCCTCTGCATAAATGTTTACATGAAAAGATAAAATACGACTCAGTTTTGCCGACAAGTGGAGCACATCGCCCTCTATGGCCCAAGTTTGGAGAGTATGTGTATCTTCCACCTCAGAGATGGATACACAGTTTGGAGGTAAGAGCTTGGGCAAAATCATGCAAACATTATTTGAACTAACATTTACATTGTTTGAGCTACAAGCTTAAAAATATAAATGCATATTTAAGAATGTATAGGCCTACACAAAATGTCCTGCTTTATATTTGTGGCACATTTAATAGGCCCATAATGTCTCGAAACCATGCTATGACAAGGGGGAGAGGCACATCGTAAATATTTGGTGTGTATACTCCCCAGAATTTTGAGGTGGTGGGTCTTTGGGCGCTGACGGCGTACGGTAAAAATGGGCCTTTTGGAGCTACGAACAGGTAAAAGGAGGTCTTTTGGAGCTGCGAGCAGTCAAAGTCAACTTAGTCAAGGGTTTCTGGTTAAAAATCGCCTGAAAAATACCAGAAATATGAGGAATCAGCAATTTATGGTGTCTTTTAGAAATAAAATTATCAAAATCCAAGGGTCTTGTCAGAGCTGTTTTGGTAAACTTCAGGGGATTTTTGGAGCTGCGCAGTCCAAAAACAGTGGTCTTTCTGGGAGAGCATACCTGTAAGTGCTCCCTGGCTATGACCTAAGGTGCTTCATAGCATGGTTTTTAGATCTTCAAGGACTGTGATTTTAACCATGCTCTGAATATAGAGCAGTCAATATTTCTTTTAGGGACTGTTCACAAACACTTGTTAGGGGGGCCTGATGCAAAAAATTTCATCACGAAATATTTTTGGGACCCCCTTTACAGACCTCAAAAATTTAAGGGCCCCCTTTTTTGACATGAAAATTATGGGTCAACCCCATAGAAAAGCATATAAACTCAATTTTCCCAGGAAGAGGGTTAAAAAATTTCAGGGCCCCCCTTTTCGCATCAGGCCCCCACTAACAAGTGTTTGTGAACGATCCCTTATAATTATACTGAACCAGTTCAGTTGTAGACAAAGCTTCCCCGGCAAAGATTCTTATCACATCATTTGACAACACTGGGCTTGAATTAATGGATGTGAATGTAGATCCCGGGGGGGTTCTCAGTACAAATGACCATACGGGGACGTGCCGCAAATATGGGTTGCATTTTCAGCCTCTTGGTATATCAATGACCCTTTTTCAAAGCCTATTTTGGTATATGAATGGGTCCTTTTTTCAAAATTTTCTCAATTTTTTCGGAAAATAGCCCAATTTTTCATTAATTTAGCAAAAATTTTCAAAATTTTCCCAAAATTTTGGGAAAATTTGTAAAACTAGGACAATTTGGGTTAAATTCGGCCGAAAATTTTGACTTTTGGTATATCAATGGGTCCAAATTTCTTGAAAAATTGGTATATTTATGGGTCCACTTTCAAATTCTCAGCGGCACGTCCCTACCAAAACCAAACTTGAGTACCCCGGATGTAGATCTAACATGCCCACTGTTGACTATACCCATAGGCTATTTTAGGAGAAAAAAACGGTCACTGCAAGTCAGCAAATGTAAAATCTAAAAGATCAGCCAGTGGAGCTGATGTTGTTTGGAAGGGGTTACTGGAGAGGAGTTGTCTCCCTCGAGTTTTGTAAATTGTTAAAACCACGCGTTAAAATCACACATTTTATTGACTCATTTTTGACATTAAGGGCTTGGAAAGCGGCTTTGCAACATTTGCACAGTATTTTTATGGGACCTGAGAGCACATCAGACATACCAAATTACATTCTGAATATGAGGAATATCCTTCTGATATCAAATAATTTTGATTTTATGAAATTTTTGATGTAAAACAATTTTTATGTCAAATTTATTAAAAAATTATACTTTTGACATTTAACAGTCCTTGAAGTATACTTTATAAATCTAATACTATGCACTTAAAGTGAATGTAACTTTCCCAATACGAACCATATGATTAAAATGTTAATCAGAAAAGTCATTTAGAACTTAAAGGCTAAATGTTAATTCATTTAATTGACTTGTCATTATTTTTAATACAGCTCCATGAAAGTACACACCAGGCTCACTAATGTCATTAAGTTTATGGTATTATCTTTAAATAATGTTAATCAGAATGCAAAAACAAATACAAACTATGCAAAAATATATGAAATGCACACATGCCTTACAATTGCAAAAAATTAATTTTTTTAAAATGAAATAGATAATAATAAAAATGTTTGGATTAATTGAACTATCATTTTTTGACAACTCGATGAAAGTACAGAGCTTGTTTTCTGATATCAAGTTAAGCGGTATTATGTTTAAAAATGTTAATTATGAAAATTAAAATGCACATAAAACTTCGGTATTAATGTTGCATGAATGGCACATGTGTTCCTATCATCTCTTAAAATGTCGCACAGTGGCGTAAAATTCTCAAAATGTCTTCATAGGCCAGTAAATCTAGCACTTTTGGAGACCAACTAAGGAACTAATTGCAACAGAATTTTTTTCACCACAATGCATTTCCTTGAGGTCCCCAAAGTACCATATTAAAAGTCCCAAAATATCCAAGTATGGGAAAGGTGCCTAATTTGCATAAATCCAAAATGGCCGCTAAAATGTCAGAAAAATCTAAATTTTGACATACCTTCACTTCTAGATGGCCTATTACAATGATTTAACATTCTAGGAAGGGGTTTTTGGACACATCGAGTCTAATGGGATATGTTACAAAATGTTTACACAGCAGCATCATTAGCATATTTTCAAAATGGCCGCCAAAATGTAAATTATCTGTATTTTACACAGGAAACACATCATTTCGTATTGTAGAATACATGTAACTGCAACATTGGTTTTTTTTCACCACAATAATCATTTGAGAACCCTTGAATACTATACTAATAGTACCAAAGTATCCAAGTATCAAAAAAGATGATTAATTTGCATAAATCCAAGATGGCCGCCTGCCAAAATTCAGAAAATGTAGATTTTGACATACCTTCACTTCTAAACATGCTAAATGGAATATTACAATGATTTAACTTTCTAGGAATGGGTTTGTGGACACAACCATTCTTTTGGAATAGGATATAAACTGACCATATAGAACACTTTGAACAAATCAACTGTTTCTTTCAGCTTAATACAATGTATTAAGTTCCCCTGAACAACATTCTAAAAGTTCTTAAATATAGAAAAGTATGGGAAAGATTTATTTGCATAAATCCAATAAATGTACCCAAGATGGCCACCAAACTTACACGATCACAAAGAACACAATCTCATTGTTGGATCGTTACTCTTCCCACACAAGAAAATCCATAAGTTAACTTGGAATTCTCCCAATGGAAGGACAGTCAACCAAATTGACCATACCTTAATCAACCGGAAAAGACGTTAGAGTGTACAGAAGAGCTGATGTTGGAAGTGACCATAACCTGGCAATTACTACCACCCACGTAAAATATGACACCAGTAAACTGCTAGAGAGTGATGTTTTGACACGCTTTAATGCTAAAAGCGGTGGAAGGTTCCATGCATTGGCTGAATTAGATGCTAATACTGATGTTGATGAAGAGTGGAATGTATTTGTTGAAACCGTAAATAGAGCATCAGTAGAACACCTTGGATTCAGAATGAAGAAGAAGGCATACTGGATCTCAACCGAGACAAAGGAGCTTATTGACAAGAGAAAGGTAGCCAAACCAGCAATGGATAGTGACTACCGTAAACTCAACAGGCACACAATAATTGCTTAAGAATGACAAAAAGACCTGGATGAGCAAGATCGCTGATGACTTGGAAGCAGCCTAAGTAAAAACAACATGAGAGAGAGAAGTGTACCAGCTGAAGAATGTTCTCATTGGTAAAACCAGCAGAAAGGCCTCGCAGATACGAGATGCCAAAGGAGAAAGACTTAAGCATGAGGCTGCTCGACTGCAGAGATGGGCTGAATCTGTTCAACACCTGCTCAACGCTGAAGAGCCTAGTGAGTTATTAAACTTCTCAAGGTTCAATCCTTGTGAAGAACTGAAAATTGATATAGAACCACCAACCAGAGAAGAACTTGACAAGGCGCTTAGCCTGCTCAAACGAAACAAAACACCGGGCATTGATAACATCCTCCCCCTCACTTCTCAAGGATGCTGGCGACAACATAAAAGAATGGTTGCGGATAATTTGTAAACCGATAAAGGCGAACCGAGAAAACACCAAGAGAATGGGGACATGGCATAATCCTTCCATTACCAAAGAAGGGAGACCTTTCTCACTGTAGCAATAACTGTGGTACCACTCTACTGGACATTGCAGGTAACGTTTTCTCCACAATCGTACTTCTAAGAGTGAAGGATGGCGTTGACGTAAGAATGAGGGGAAACCAGCTGGTTTTAGGGACGCTCATTCCAGGATTAAATATTCGGCCTGAACCAAATCATGAACCAACCGCTACCAAGCTTTAATTAACTTCATCGACTTTAAGGCTGCCTTTGGCTCACCAACCATCTCTATGGGAAATCCTGCATATCTATGGCATCCCAAGGAAGATCATCAACATCATAATTAACTCTTATCATGCCACAACATGTGCGGTCAAATCAGACAGCTCCTTTCCAAATTCTTCAGTATAGTCACTGGCGTAAGACACAGACAGGGTGATATTTGGTCACCACTGCGTTTTGGTCTTGCCGTCGACTTCAGATAGAAAGCAAGAAAAGTATAACCCTCCTACCTAGGCGAAGCTTGAGGTACCGGAGGTAAAACTGGTTGATCTAGACTATGCTGACATAGCCCTCCTAGAAGATTCTGATGCCAAAATGACAGATACGACTGAAGCCATCGATTGGTCGTTCGAGCTCAGCACCTTTGGTTCCAGTGGGAGATGAAGGCCTCATCAAGGTTATGGATCACTTTAAGTATCTAGAAGCATACTTTAGTGCTGATGGATGATATACTAAGGAGCTCAATCGTGGGAGTGGCAAAGCATCTGTTGCTTTGAAAGAACTTGAGAAGGTGTGGAAGGATCGGTATATCAACTTAGACACCAAGATGAAATTCTATAGTGCATGCGTTCTCTCTGCCCTTCTATATGCTTCTGAGTGTTGAAACATCACTGAAAGAGATGAGAGTCCAGACTAGATGCATTTGATATGAGATGTCAAAGGAAAATTCTCCGCATCAAATGGACCCAGCATATTACCAACAACTTCATAAGATCATCAGTGACGAAACAACAGAAGCTCACTACTCTCATAAGAAAGCGATGCTTACAGTGGTTTGGCCATCTGCACAGAGTGGATGAGAGTCGCATTCGGCTCCAGAAAGCTCTACTTCTGGAATCCCACACATGGAAAGAGAAGACCTGGACGCCATAGGACAACTTGGAAGAGTGTTATTCAGAGGGACTTGGATAGACTTGGCACCAGGTGATCTGTGGAAGAAGCTGAAATTGCTACGGGCCATGTGGTAGATTTTCCTACGTAAGGCAGCAGGTGCAGAAATGCACAATGCTGACTGGTAGGTAGGTAGGTAGGTAGGTAGGTAGGTAGGTAGGTATTTCCAAAATTCAACACCGTCATCCATTAATAGTTTCATTACAATAGCTGAACTTTATATAATGTAGTTTGTGGATTCAATGAATGTCTTGAGAGACATGTCAGGTCAGAAAACGATTTTCAGATTATCGCTGCCATGAAATATGAATATTGCGTAATGTAAATGCTTTACATCACACAAGTAGGCTTTTTTCTTTTCAAGTCAAAAATGTTAATGAATTGCATTTTGGAAAATTCTAGCAGTCTTCTTGGCATTATTCTTTCCCTGCTTTTTTTACACTGCTCACACTGCTTTCTGAGAAATGCAGGAGGATTCTACATTCTACAGGCTCATACAAATATCATAATTATATACTTCCTTGACAATAAAACCATCATACTGGTCATCATGGTCATTAGGAAGTAAAGATATTTCAAAGTTTATATTTTTTATTGATTTCGGCAGGTGGCCATTTTGGATTTATGCAAATTAGGCACCTTTTGCAATACTTGAATATTGTGGACCTGTTCATGATCCATTTGTGTAATCATTTTTCAACCTATCCCATAAGACCTGAATCATTATGTTAGGTCATTTAGAAGTGAAGATATATGTCAAAGTTGACATTTTCTGAATTTTGAGAGGCAGCCATCTTGGATTTATGCAAATTAGGCATCTTTTCTATACTTGGATACTTTGGGACTTTTAGTCTGGTGTCAAGAAACCTCAAGTTAATGTGTTGTGGTGAAAAAAATAGGTTTCAATTTGTTCCAAGCAGAATATTGCTATTCTATCATTCAAAAATAATGTGTTACGTGTGTAAAAAGATTTTGGCGGCCATTTTGAAAATATAACGATCTGTTTATGTAATCAATTTTTAACCTATCTCATGATACTTGTTGTGTCCAAAACCCCCTTCCTAGAAAGTTAAGCCATTGTAATAGGCCATTTAGAAGTGAAGATACATCAAAATCTAGATTTTTCTGAAATTTTGGTGGCCATTTTGGATTTATGCAAATTAGGCACCTTTCCCATACTTGGATATTTTGGGACTTTTAGTATGGTACTTTGGGGACCTCAAGGAAATGCATTGTGGTGAAAAAAATTCTGTTGCAATTAGTTCCTTAGAAAATGCTAGATTTACTGGCCTATCAAGGAAGAAAGAAAGAAGAGGGGGAAACATAGATGGCCTATATAAGGCCCCCACAAAAGAAAGTCTGACACATTTGGTAAAAAACCTAAGTGCTATGCTTTTTTTGGACCGGGCCAGCATGAGCTGGCCCGGTACTTATTAGTCGGAAATTAAAAATTGTTGTTTCTAGAATATGAATAAGATAGAATTCGTAAAGAAAACAGGTGGACCTGGAGCAAGTTGTTTTGATAATGTTTAAACGTGTAAACATTAAAGTTGTATGTGAAGGGAATTTTTGTGTTGAAACAATGATGAAAAATTAACAGTTTGTTTAATTTTTTTAGGAATGAAATTAAACGTTGTTAAATTGTTACAAGTCAGTCGCTCTGACGGTTACAGCATTCACCTTGAGTACTCTTTCATGTGTAGTTTCACTTGGGGTTACCAAGTTAAAGAGACTGCCACCCGGTGGGGTCACTCAACTTGCAATACTGACCGCACGATCGTTACCAAAATCGCAGAAAAAGGGGTCAATTTTAGGGCTTGTCCGCGGACAAAATTGTCTGTGAAATTGGATAAATAGGGGTGTTTTATCGCACAAATGTCCGCGAAATTAAAAAAAGGGGTTCTTATTATTTTCTCCCGATCCCGTGGATAGCTGGCCAGATATTAAATCACAGGAAAAATTTGGTTTCCTACTTTGTACTCATCCCGTGATCAATATTGTTCTCGGTTCTATTTTGTGCGTAGCGTTAGCAAAGATTCATAATAAAAGCCTCGTGCTTGAAATGTTGAAATATAGGGTCAATTGCAAATGTGTCCTCGGAATCTAAAAAATAGGGGTGTTTCAGAGTACCATTTTGTCTTTGTTCTGGAGTGAAAAAGGGGGTAAAATTTCATGATTTGTCCTTGAAATCGACTGCGAAAGGGGGTAATTTTTACTTGTGGTAACGGTCCTACGTGTCCCCCTTGCCAGGGAGTGACCCCACCGGGGACTGCCATAGTCAAAGGTCACCATGGTCGAGGTCGGGACACGCTATTAGTATTACATGTAACTACCCCCACTGGGTTTGAATGATTTCTTTAATTTATCATCAATTACACGTACATCATTATATTTTATGTCCCAAATATAATTTCAGACCATCTCTTGCCATCAAATACTATCAAAGAAAATAATATATCAAAAGCATTACTCATACTTCACATGGAATCAATACTATCCCGGTCCATCCCTTTTTAAAGGGATTTTTTATTTGTTTTGTTTAGAAAATGAGCTATGCAATATGTGATTTTGTTTTTACAGTCAAGGCAATGTTTATGTACTTTCTGATTTATTCAAAAACAGAACCATTGTTTGTCTCTTTTACCAGTCAAAATTAATAGGTAAATTTTCACGGGAAAATTTCCTGGCCACGTGACACCCACGGGCGCAGACATATTAGCATTATGGAATGTGACCCCGAGCACAGCGGGTGGTCTACCAATGTATTTGAATAGGAAGAATTCCTCATTTGATGCAAAATAAGTTACTTGTCGCAAGTTAATAATGTTATGGTAAGAGTAGATATATATTTTTGAAATAACGTTTTGATGATATTGTGAAGAAATTAAGCTTACATAACATTCAGTAAATTTGCAATGCACATATTTCTATCGAAATTGCGACCAAAAATACTATTCCAATTCAAAATTACTAAGACTTGAATAGCGAGGCCACCGCCGGGGGTCAGAGATCAGGCTCGAGGTTACACTCACATTGATACGCATTGGTCACCTATTAATGTTGACTGTTTACAATCCTGGCGAAATGTACAAAAACAACAACAACCAAACTGCAAAAAAAAAGACAAATTGGATCGCGATACGATACTGAAAATATCCACACACAAAAAATGAACATGTGCAAAAAAGATCTTAAACCCAGGGCCGGTTTTAGCTACCAGCATAGTGTTTTATCTTCCCCGGGCCCCTGGTCCATACTGCCTCAAAAGTCTTATCATGTAATCATGATTAAACTTGATAAATACTTCAAAAACTTATTGTTTTCTACCTTTTTAAATATTATCCTATAACCTCAGAAACATTTGACCACCATATTGGCCACTCAGGACTTGACTGAGCTACGTCAAGTTGGTTCACTTCCAATGACACATTTGTAGGTCGTCCAAAGGAAAAGACATTATGGCATCACGAGTCATTTTTCTGTGTGTGTGTCGGTCAGTGGGTCCGTCAACAGTGTCCGTCAACAGTGTGTTCATCAACAATTATGAAAGGCTTTTTAATTTTGGTCTCACATGAACAGTTCAAATCATATTGCAATCAAACTTTGGTCATAGCTGCACCCCGGGGGGGGGGGGGGGGTTCTCAGTACAAATGACCATACGGGGACGTGCCGCAAATATGGGTAGCATTTTCAGCCTTTTGGTATATCAATGACCCGTTTTTCAAAGCCTATTTTGGTATATAAATGTGTCCTTTTTTCAAAATTTTCTGAATTTTTTCTGAAAATATCCCAATTTTTCCTTAATCTAGCCAAAATTTTGGGAAAATTTGTAAAAACTAAGACAATTTGGGTTCAATTTGGCCGAAAATTTTGACTTTTGGTATATAAATGGGTCCAAATTTCTTGAAAAATTGGTATATTTATGGGTCCACTTTCAAATTCTCAGCGGCACGTCCCTACCAAAACCTAACTTGAGTACCCCCCGGGAGCTGCACTATGGGAACCCTCATCTATTGGTGGTGTTCAAGGTCATATACTGAGGTCAAAGCTCATTTGAGGTCAACTTGTCAAATTGGCTGAAAATGAAAAAAAAAGAGTTTCATACAAATGAAAAAATTATGTTTCACATGAATATTTACTATCTGTAGTATCCACTACCCATATCTTCGGACGACCTATCTGGGACCGCCATCCCTATTTTTATTTCATTATTATCAATCACTTATAATTATCAATCACTGACTTGTATTCATTTTTGAAAAGGATTGATGTTGAAGCATTTTGTCTTGCTGACTTTGTGCAAGTCTACAGGGCCCACAGCAAATTGCAACAGTACTTTGATTGGGTATTTGGTACAAGGGTAAAAAGGTAAAGTAGACAAACCTGTTTTGACAGACCAGAGTGCCCATCTCTCTTTCAAAGCAGCTTGGGCCAGACTCCTCAGGGAACTTACCAATATCGGGAATCGCCTGTCACGCATGATCCCACACAGTGACGTGAGCCACAATGCCCCGTCATACTTCCATGCTGCTTGCTGCTACGGCAACGTATTAACCAATGACAAGCTTCGATTGTGTCCGTTTGTCTGCAATGCGCGTGCGTCACACCGCTCAGCGACAAAAGTATGAAACAAGCATTGGTCGGACCTCATCTCTAACATGATTAAACTGACATAGGTCAATATCCTTCCCGACATGCTTTAGTAGCTGAAGCCCGTAGAAGATTATTTTTCTTGTGATCCACACACTATGTAGGGGAGACCGGGGCAAGTCCGCCCACCCCATGTTTCTGATCTCGTGACTGCGGGAAAAGTACAATGATGATGTAATAAGCTGGCACACGTCATAGCTAAGTACCCAAGAAAACAAGACAGTCCGACACATATCGCCAGAGTAATTATCGTCAAAAGACCTTGCAGAGACGGTTTTGGTTCTTAGATTCATTTAGAAGGTGAACGTTTTGCCCAACATATTATGCAATTAAAAGATCGACATATTTTGTTCAGTAGGCATAACACAAAGTAAAGAAAAAAAAATACCGTTGGGGCAAGTCCGCCTCTGTATGTGAAGGGCAAGTCCGCCTGTGTTTTCCCCAGGCAGACTTCGCCCCATCGGCGTATTATGCAAAATATTGATAATAATACCTTTAAAAAGGGTAAAACTACATGCAAGCATATTTTTTAAAGTTAAGTGGTATCAGTATTACTCATACCACCGTTTATGCTCTAAAACCATAAATGTCGAAGTTGTAAATAAAGGTTTTGCTCATTTTGGTCCCCTACATTTATTAGCTTACATTATACCCCTCATTAAATTTAGTAGACTCTATGGAAGAGAGTGAGTGCCTAATATACCCTTTACTAAACGTTTGCATTAAATTTATAATTGTTTTCCAATATTATAACCTTTTCTTTTTATCTGGGTGAACTTACCCCACCATAGAGGCGGACTTGCCCCAGCACGGGCAAGTCCGCCTGTCATCGTGATTTTATTTTCCTTCTCCTGCCGTTACTGAAAGCTCAATGTCCTTACAAATGTGGTAGTATTTAGCTACAGTATACAGCTTAAAAATGTAAAAACTATAGCCTTCTAACATGAGAATTGCCCTCTCTAGGCGAGATTGAAGAAAATAGGGCGGACACGCCCCGGTCTCCCCTACACATATACATTCTCGGTTATATGATCAAACGGGTAGGCATACGGTATTATAAATTCGGGATATTAAATATCTTCCTGACCAGCCAGATCTGCGCATGGTCAAAGACGATTCCTTACTAGCCACAGACCGTCCGCTGGAATTAGTTAGAACATGAACCATTCATTATAATGAACAAAATGGCTGTTGGTCGGACCTCATCTCTTCATACTGCAGTTACTGTCCGTTTTCCTATACACAATACACAGTGCTCTTTCCCATTGACGCGTGACCTCTACAAATAGCCCTACATTAAAAGTATGGGGATATGACTAGTTAACGCCGCTGTGTGAAAAATAACCGCCAATATTAAAAGTACTCTTCTAAAGTTCTAGAAAATATAGTTTTTAACATGTCCTAAATTTTTAGCTAATTTAGATGTTTGGAAATATTCGTACTTTGGTGTTTTAGTTAATGTTATAGGTAATAGTACATTGCCTAGTTAACATCGCTGTGTGAAAAATAACTGGCCAATATTAAAAGTACTCTTCTAAAATTCTAGACAACATAGTTTTGTAACATGTCCTAAATTTTAGCTAATTTAGGTGTTTGGAGAGGGTCGTACTTTTGTGTTTTAGGAAGGATATGTAAACGACAGATAACACCAAAAATATGAAGAAATTATTTCCAAACCGTGTTAAGTCAACAATCATTATGTTGCTCATTTTCAAGAATGCTGATTTACAAAAAGCACGCCATTGTCTCATTTCGTGAACAAAAGTACACATACCATTGTTTCCTTTCGTTTCCTTTATAATCGGTTACCCAACTGAAGCTATAATACGCAAACTTTATTGCGATATCGCACATGAAACAGTCACATGTGCACAGCCAGAGAAGATCCGATTTAATCAGTTGAGCTGTTTCAATGAGTGTTATCTTGGTTTAATAGCTTTTAATGGGGTTAAGTCCTGCAAAGGTCGAGATGAATTCTACTGTAGACATGACTGCATCATGTCCCATCGACCTGTGACGTCATGAACTTTATTCCCCGACATTGCCCTTAAGAACTCGCATCCTCCTGGACTCCTCTTGGGCCTGCTTTATTGTGCATGTTGAAATAATAAATTAATGTGATATTATTGTTGTATTTCAGCATGGTGCTATAGTGTTCCTGTATAGTCCTTGTGCAGATGATACACAAGTCAATGAACTAAGAACCATTGCCCATCACTGCCTCAACAAACATATCATCACACCCTACGAAAACCTACCACAAGGATATGTAAGTCTATATCACTCCACTTTTTGTTGGGTAACACAAAATCAAAAAACAATGGGCTGGTTGGATTCAGGGAAAATATTATTTTAAACAAACACTTTATAAATTACAAAGAGTAAAAGGTATATTCTTAGTTTATGACGATTAACAAACGCTTGTTATGGAACAGACTTGTAGAAGCATGTGTATGTAGCGCGTTGTAGAGCATTCGCTACTTGCAGTTCCGCCATTATGCACTATAAAGGGAGAGCCTCGAACTGGCAGCATACATGAATGGGAATTGAACTAGTCATAACGTTCTGTGTAAGGTTACATAATTCTTCCTTTCATGTATGCTGCCAGTTCGAGGCTCTCCCGCACATAGTGCATAATGGCGGAACTGCAAGTAGCTTAATAAAGACACAAACATGATCACAGTTCAGGCAACTACAAATGCAAGTTTTATTTATTTTAAAGTTTTGTTCATTTTAAAATTTAGTTTTCATGATGATAACTTAGACCCCGTTTAGACTAGAGAAAACTCGAATTCAAATTCGACATCAAATTCGATTAACACAGAGGATTAGCATAAATTAATTTGTGTTTGTGGTTTTTAGTGGATGTTTACACTATGCGCCCGAACGAATTCGACTCTGTTGAATTCGATTACGACTATTTACGCCTTCTGTCATCCAGTATTTTTTTATCAAACCTAAGATTATAATTCATTATATTCTATTTTAAATGCCTGTTTACTTTTTAAACAAAAAATCTACATGCAAAGTAGTAAAATTGAGATAAAAGTCGGCGTTAACTTGGCGTTAGAAACGTTGTGAGTATGTCGCCATTATTGAATTTTTGATCAGGGTGAATGGCATTAGTACACAACTTGATGGTTATACTGATATCTTCGGTGATCTCTATTCTTGACAATATACTTCAAATGCCATTTTCTTTTGCAGTTATTTGCTGTTTTATCTTGGGGCTGTAAGTTACTTCTTCCATCCTTTGACAAAGGAAAAATAAAAGATTTCATGATCAGAAAGGCGTTACAAGCACCAGAGTCAGATGTTGAAAAAGAAGGACAGTATGAGTATGGATTATTACATGGTATGGAACTAGATGAATATGAGGTTACTGGTGATCCAGTATGCCCAACGGTAAGTATGAATAGCCAAGTATAGAAATGGACAGCTATGTGTCTATAGATTGTGTAGAATGGTGATACACATGAGTTTTAAAGTATGAAACATTTGAAAATGGGGATATTCCCATTTGACAACATGTCAGTGCTTTTAAGCACTGTTGTCAAATGGGAATTTTCTCACAATGTATCATTCTGGGATGGTAGGTTCACCTTAATAAATTAGAAGTTAAAATATTGCATAACATTCATAACATCATAAATATACAATCCCGGTTCCCGCACTCTGTGCATCCGGGGTATTCATGCTTGTCGGTGAACTTTAAAAACACCCCCTTTTGCATCTCATTTCCCGAAGTTTTTAGGGAAATACACCCTTTTTTAGCGATTTCGCGATTTGCCCTTCGATAATACCCTATTTTTGCTAAAACGCTTGAACGATATTTCTAATATACCCTTTTCTGGCAGAAACGCGTAGGCTGCTCGATGAAAATACCTTTTTTTCAATTTCGCGAACACGTTGTTTGAAAAAACACCCCTTTATTTGTGTGTTTCGCGAATCGCGTTTGTTCATCTGAAAACACCCCTTATTTCGCTAAATTTTCGACGAGCATGAATACCCGCGAATGCACGGAGTGCAGGGACCAGGTATACAATCTACGCAATGTGTGTGATCCAATCACATTTTATTATTTGTAAAAACACAAACACAAAGAGGTCATTAATATCTAACAATTGA
Organism: Amphiura filiformis; assembly: GCF_039555335.1. Lineage (NCBI taxonomy): Eukaryota > Metazoa > Echinodermata > Ophiuroidea > Amphilepidida > Amphiuridae > Amphiura > Amphiura filiformis. The sequence continues at coordinate 46,742,672 of NC_092640.1, forward strand.
CCACAAAGTGTTTTTGATAATAATTTCTGAACACAATTAATTTATATTGCAGGAACCAAAAAGCACACCACCACCACCAGAAGATTCTGCTACTCAGAGAGGACAATGCATGATGATGGGAGATGCGGCCAAAGACGCCAAACCACTGTCAAGACCTACGGGAGATAAAGGAAGAGACAGGAGGCCACAAAGAGGAAAAGAAAGAAATAAACAAAGGAAAGAAAAATTAGGAAGGAATAAGGATGATAGAAAGCAACGGTTTCTTGAAGATATGGCAAAAGCAAAACAAAAGAGGGGTGACAAGAAACGTTATCGTAAAGAGAGGAGGAATTAAGGTCACATGAATAGGTTGATCCTTCATGTACTTATTTCGTGTAAGCTAATCCAAACCCTAATCCTAACCCTAATCCTAACCCTAATACTACCCCTAATCCCAACCCTAATCCTAAACTAACCCTAATTCTAACCTTAACCCTATTTTCGCGTAAAAAATTACATGAAAGAGTAACCCATGAATAAAATACAAAAGGGTATAAAACAAAAATGAAATCAATTGCCAAAATAACCATGAAAATATAGGAATTTGGATAATGCTAAAACAATTAAATAATAAGCATTGGAAGAACAGATGTTGGGAATTGTCAATTTGGAACTTGAAAAAACAGTCCGGCAAATTACCTGATCTGGTACATACCAATCTGGTAACAAAATACCGGATGTGGCTTTTTGTTTTTTAATTGTGTACATGTAGTCCTACAAGAGTGGGGTGGGTAAAAAGTAGTCCTACAGTCAGTATAATCCTACAATGGGATTCTTTTGCTGTATCCTACGGGGAGGAGATTCAGTTAATAGTAGTCTTTTTTTTAAGTCACTGTTATACAGACCACTTTTATTCTCTACGGGAGGGTTACTCCAATGCCTTCATCAATTTAATCCTCCAACGGTCAAAAAGATTTCATGTAAAACTTTTCCAATCAAATCGAAACTATGCATTTACGAACCGCGAAAGACGGGTTATCTCCTAGTAAACTTAATTACTCATATTTTTTGATCCACAATTATGATTTCACAATTAGATAGTTGAATTCTGGCCAAAAACTAAAATAAAATCCAATATGTCACTGTCAGTTTTCAGTTAGAAATTTGAATAATTGGAGTCTGCAATGCATTATGGGATAGGCAGTACCAGATCCAGTTTCATGTTATCAGATTTGGATCATCACCTGATCCAGTAATTTGCCTGGGCTGAAAAACCAAAACAAAATTGCCTTCTTAATACACATCAGTGAAAACAATATCAGGGTGTAACGGAGGGGGGGGTAACTGCCACCTAAAATATTTTCAGGCAAATCGAAAAAGGATGGAAAAATATTTTGTTAACAGCCCTTTTTGTTATTCTCATTGACCAGGGTTTGGAACACCAACACTGGTTCCTCACCTGATTTGTCAACATTCCATTTAAAGCCATATTATAACATTTCCATAAGAAATAAAATTGTTTTTTTTGGGTATAAATTAGAGAATAACGATAGGAATTTTTATTTTGCCTATCCTCTACCATGTGATAGATTTACAGGCAGGTCCAATATTTTGAGTAGTGGATGCCGGCGCAGCCGTATCCACTACGATAAAAATATTGGACCTGCCTGTCGCCTCATCATAGGTAGAGGATAGGCAAAATAAAATTCCTATCGCTTATTCTCATTCTTAGTCAGTTAAATATTATTTTAATAACTGTAAACTATTTTTTAAAGCAAAAACTAAGTTACCGTCATAAAACTCCCTCATTATAAAATGAACGAAACTTGTTTACAACTTCACGTATTCTGTTGCGCGTACTGCTAGCGCGTCGCGTATTCCGCACTAGTCTCACGCATACATCGCGATACATACGCCGCACCTCTACAAGCGTGTAAGGCATTATCAAGACGCATGATGACGTGGGGTCGCTCACGGCCTGATAAACGGCACCGAAATCTTGCGATTGTCCAATCAAAATGTGTATACTGAACTAGACCACTCCCACTGACTAAGAATGTTGGTTTTCACTGTCAGATATGTCCTCTTTTAATTTGGGCCCAAACGGATGTGGCAATACAAAGAAAATCACAATTTAATACCAGCTCATATGTCGCCAATGGGAGCCACTCATTCGAACACAAGTCGTGCCGGTTCTTTTGATACGTCACGACTGCCCACACGCCATGTAACGTACTGTGTTCTGCAGTCATCGTGTACGCAATTGACTAATATTTCCACCATAATAATAAAACAACTATTCCTGCGGTTTATTCAAAATCTTTGATTTTGACAAAGCTACAGCACCTCAGGTCTTGATTTTTGCAGGGTACGTTAGTTTACTAAAGTATATAACAATCATGTAAAAAAACAGAATTTTGAAAAATATTGAGGGTTATAATATGGCTTTAAAAAAGAGAGTAAAATAGCTGCAATAGCACTTAATTGCAATCATGATATTCGGGGGTGGGGGAGAAGGCACTTAACATAAATGCATGACCATACAGGTATGCTCCCCTGGAAATACCCCTGTTTTTGGACCGAACAGCTCTGAAAGACCCCTGAACTTGACCAAAACTGATGCCGAAAGACCTCCAATTTTGATCATTTCAGCTGTAAAAGACCCCCGAATTGCTCATTCTTACATTTCTAATTTTTTTCCATGTGATATTCATTTTCAACCCGAAACAAGAAAGACCCATGATTTTGACTGTTTGCAACACTGAAATACCCCCTTTTACTGGTACTGATTCGTAAAAACATGTTTTGATGTTGGGAATTCCCCAAATAATGTCAGTGAGGATTATAAGGGGCTGTGCAATAATTATGAGCCCCCCGGGGGGGGGTAAAATTTCCAAACGGCTCGCCAAAAATCGCTTGCCCCCCCCTCTCGGCCCGCCAAAAATTGCTTGGCACCCGAGGGTTTGGGGGTTCAAAACCGCACCCGAGAAAAAAAGTTTTCTCTTCTTCTTTCCTTCGTTCCTTCCTTCCCCCTTGCCAAAAAGGAACTGGGGCATTAGGGCTAACCCTAACGCTACTAGATCATACAGCACAAATTAGTGACTGCATACCACATGATCCAAACTACATATGGGCACAAAACCATTGGTCGGGCCACGGTCACATGCTTGGCTTGCTATACCCGTTCTAATGGTTGGCACCTGCGGGGTCAGTGGGTCAAATCCCGGGCGGGTAAACAACTTTGCTTCATCTTCCTTCTTTCCTTCCACTTAGGCAAAAAGCAGAGAGGGAGTTGGGCTTTTAAATCATTCCATTAAAGCCATATTATAACATTTGCTGAGGAGGACGCCCTCACTGAATTTTTCAAATTCTTTTTTTACACGATTAAATTGTACTTTATTAAACCAATATACCCTGCAAAAATCACGACTCTAGGTGCTGTAGTTTTGTCAAAATCTGAGATTTCGAATAAAACGCCGGATTCGGCGCTTTATTATTACGATGGAATTATTAGTCGAACGTATACACGATGTTCATAACACACAGTACGTGCATTACACGGCGTATGGGACGGTGATATACACAACAAAGGGTCGTACCATAACATAACCGAAGGAGTGGTACGTATTGGCATACATGTGCGCTGGTAGTAAATTCCAATTTTCTTTGCTTTGCCGTAGTTGTTCGGCTCAAAAATAAAAGGGATATATCTGACAGTAAAAGCTAACATTTTATAGCAAAGAAATGCTAATCTATTTTGTTTAAAAATGTTATAATATGGCTTTAAGCATTTTAGTGCAAAACATCAGAGGTAGCAGCTTTGTGATACTAGATACTTTGTGTATATTGTACATGCACACTACCTAGTACGGATTCATAGTAGGTTGTGACTGCATATGTGACGTGGTATATCAAAACCAGGCGGATTTGGGCATGGAATTTTATGGGGTCAAAGGTCAATAACACCTCAGAGGATAACTAATAGTTTTTCACCTGTGCTTCTGAATGAAGGTCTCAAGTAGTTCAATGTAATGGCAAATTGAAAACCAATTTTCTATTTTGACAATTAATATTGACCTTTGACCTCCACATCACATATTTTTTACATAATTTGGGCAACATGATATTGTTAGTTAAATAGATGTATTTATTTAATTAACTTAAAATTATGTTAAATAAGCAGTTTTCATTGCTTCAACTAGAATTGTTTTGCAATAACAGAATTTACATTTATATTGCAGTTGTAACTGTGTCAGAGACAAAAAGTAGGTACTTAGCTTGAATTTTGCTTCTTTCAAACACGCTAATCCAACAGGTGCGAGCACGAGATACATGGTCTCAGCATAATGTGAGATTTCTATTGAATTACAATCCAGATGACCATCCATGTCTTCGCGGTCTATGCTGCCACAATGTTGGATGACTACTTGTAACAGCAAAAAAAAATAAAGCAATCATAATTTGCACCCAAGCAAGTTTGTTTTTAAAATATTGTGTATGAGACCCTGCAAATATATCATAGATATTACATATAAATAAAAACAAAATGCAAATTAAGGCTAATTACATAACAAGTACATGTACAATGGTTATAAATTTGACTTCTGGTACCTTTTGAATGACATTGAGTTCCTTGAGCACTACCTACCGATCTAACATTACCTCTGATTGGTCAATTACGTGATATCTTCACTTTAATCACCAATCAGAATAGAGCTTTGCAAATAATTCACCCCAATTTTTTTTTGTGTGGTGAAATTATTCTAACAATGTTGCTGATTGGGCCAATTAATAATAAAAACTTCTTATTGACCAATAGGCAGGTAGTTCTCATGGGGTTAAACCCATGTCAATGTAGTAGATCAGTAGACATGTTTATTCTGTGATTATAAAGTGATAGATTCATTAAAAACAAACCTTATAACATGTTTGGTACATGTAAGGGTAATCATACTTGGTAATTTTGGTGTAAGTAGGGTAAATTATAAACATATTTGCATAGAAAAAAGCTGAAAATATTTTGACATAACTTTGTTAAGATGTAACAATTATTTTTCATAAAGTATGTATTCTAAAAATGATCTTTTGGAAATTATAGAAGCAAAGTAAAATGATGTATAAATTGAAAAATAAATAAAGTTATATATTTGGTAGTTAACACTTTTGTGTAATTTTTACAATTTCATTTTAAATTACAATGGACTTTAGCACTGCACACCATTAAATATCAAAGCAATGTACTAGCTCCAACTCGGTGATCTATGTTTGTTTATGTCGGACCTATCAACAAAACAATGAGCTTAAGTTTGTAAACTCTAGTTGTAGACTGATGGTAATTTCTGCCTTTCTTTTACTAAATTGTATTTTTCTTACAAGTGTGCTTTGGCTGTTCTGTGCAATAAAATACTAGACAATGCTTCAAGTTTCTCATGCATTTTGTATTTATTTGTGCCTCACATAATATGTACATATTTCAGATACATGGGTCTCACGGGAATAAGTTACCACATACATGTATTGATAGTTCTGGGTAGTCAAAAAAGGTGGGGTTATCAATATTTGAAAGGCAAAAAGCCTAAATAGCAGTATTCACAACCCGGGTGGGCACTCAATACATATGTGTTGTCATCACCGAGAAGAAATCCATGGGAAAGGGTACTTTTTTCACGCATAGTCGCAGTTCGTGGGGACCGCGAATAGGGTAGCTATTTCATAAAGGCTGGTTTTTTTTGCAGCATTTTTACCACAAGCTGCTCAGTGATTAGGGTTGGTATTTTCACCTGCTCCATGTCAGTGTTTAGGGTGTGAAATTTGAGGGCTTGCTTGATGATGACAACACATACAAGCATATAAGAGCCCCCCCCAATTCACAAATGTGGTGTGAGCAAGCACAATCAGTCTGAATTCAGGCATATTTAATTTTCAGTTTGTTATATATTTGCATCAATCATTTGTAAAGCTACATTTTGCCGGAAACCCATTGAAATTGAATATTTAGTTCCAAAGATATGAATACAAAACAATAGGCAACAAAAGAAATTATTTCCTTTATTTGGAAATAACAATCTGAAAATCAATATTTCTGATTTCCCGACTGATTTTGCTTGAGCACATCAAAAATAATTATATAATATTGAATGGCTTTGAGTGTGATACAAGAATATTTTTCTATCGAGTGCAATATATTCTTGTATCACACGAAAATAAGCCTTTCAATATTATTATTATTATTTATATCAGGCTTTTGCTATGCGGACCGGATAGCCACCGGATTTAACCAATGTAAGCTTAAATACCTTTTGACATTCTTGTTTTCTGCTCTTTACTCTCCAAAGACAATATCGGAATAATTATATATAGGTTTATTTGTAGATGTGGATTATTTCCTAAGGTTATCATCATCATCCAGAATTGATGAATGAATGAATTGCCGCGAATTAGTGTGATTTTACTTGTTTATACAGTACGAAATCTCCTGTGAGCTGTTATACAGTGTCTGTATTGTTGTGCTGTTGTATCATGACGCGTGTTGGTGCTATCACCATGGTAACGCGCGACGCATTCGAGATACTCGTACAATATTTAAAAAAATATTGTATTGCATCCGGGTATTTTGCAAATATTGTACAATATACAGTTTTATTGTATCGCTCAAAAGCCTGATATAAATAATAATGATTGATACCCATCAGGGCTCATACTGGTTATCTCCAATTGCTCCCTCCCTACACATGATTCTTGCATTGGTGACACATTTCTTAAACTAGTTTGGGATCCTCTGCAATGATAAATACTCAAACTGAAACTCAGAATGGGGGTTTGCCAATAGTATTCTTTTGAAATCATTTACTTCTGGAGCAATTCCCAAAATTTTTTCTTTGTGTCCATGGACATGTACACACACATACAAGGCCAATAAATGTCTTGAGGCGCACCTAACCAGATGTTTGATCTAATAACATTTGTGAACCCAGAACTAGTAACGACATCAAATGACCCCTAGACAACCTTTGACCCCAAAGCCAAGGCACCCTAACCCATGGATCATCATCATCATCCTTGGCTGCGGGCGGAGCAGATGACCACATTTCTCAATGCACAACGATCTGTGGCAATTGCAACTATCTGTTCTGTTTTAATCATGCCTTCATCATACCGTCGGTGTCCAGGGATCCTTTTGCCATGAGGAGATATATAAAGAGCATAGCTTCTAGCAGGCTCGTCCTTAGGTAGACAAAGGGTGTACCCAAGGAAACAAAGGGTGATGTACTCTAGGAATCAAAGCTAGGATTCCTTACACAAGTTGTGGGGCCAGAAACTGAGTCGACCTTGCTTTATGTAGGATAAAGAAAATAGTATTAAAACATTATTCATTTATTTTTAGATGGTCTCACAGGCCACATGAAAATTACTAGCAGTCTAGGTTGCCCATCCTTGCCTTACATGATCATTTATGATAATATTGTACGCTAAATCCTTATTTTTATCACGGTATAAAAAGTTTTCAGTACCATGATAAATGCATGCTTTTCTAATTGTCATTACTAAACCAAGGCGAGTTACAGACAATTTATTCATCAGGTATTCTCATCTAAGACACTGAATTACAATATTAGTAAATTTCCCATTTATTCAAAGTTCCGAGTATGCGATGGTGATCAAGTCTTCTACACTCTCTATGATTGTCATCACAGAGATTGATTGAATGCATGTTGTCATGCCAATCAGCATGATTATTTATCATTTCTGCTTTTGCACTCGTTTACACACAGTAAATATCTGAACAATTTGGACATTTACTTTTATTTATTTCTGTGTTTATGCCTTTAGTTGACAGTAACAAGATTGATACAGGCTTTCCTTATACTCATTTCCCATGTATCCAAGGCTTGCGTCAGAGAGAATTTGTCCGGTAGCCTCATCATCTGTGATGTCAGAATCCTGTGCACTGATGTCAGGAAAGGGGTTTGAGCTGCAAAACAAACATTCACAATCATTTACACTTCGTGCCACACTTAAACATTGTCAATTGGCTAGTACCGTAACCACTCAGGTATAAGCCCACCCCCCTAGATGGCAGATTTCACTTCAAAAATGGGGGTGGGCTTATAACCGGGGAGGGGCTAGTACTTGAATTTAGAAATAAGAAAAATCATCCCCATTTGTATATGCCCAATGTACCAGTAATTTCTATCATTTATGTCAATTTCTTAAAATTCGAAGTGTGGAATGTTAATTATCAACTAATATTTTTTATATTTGTTCTTAAATGTGAGAGAAAAGCATTGATTTGATTTAAGAACTTGGCCAAAATTTAGTACTGGGCTTATAGCTGAGTGCACCCTTGTTCCCAGAATGTTTTGAAAAATAGGGGGTGGGCTTATACCTGAAGGTGGGCTTATACCCGGGTGGTTACGGTAATAATATACAGAGACTTGCTGGCTTTTCTTGTTGTTTAACATTAAGCACTATACCTTGATCCGGGAGGACTTGTATTTCAAGTTGATTATCACCCGCTTACAAAAAAACAAGTAAGAAGGGTCTTTTTCCACGGCCGGGGCGTGTTACATGAATATATCACCTTAGGGTATCCAAAGCAGCAAAAATTCGAAAAAGGGTACCATAATCACATAGATGTTACTCGAAGAGGGTACTTTTTGAAAGTCCTTGTACGTGGGTGATATACAACTTGAGATAAAATTACCCCCTGGTTCTTGATATAATAGAGCTCTCTACATATTTACAGTCCCAACTCTTTTATCTGGCCCGCTTTTATATTGATCTCTTTATAATCCAGCCGTGTGATCTTCACAGGTGTTTATAGTGCTTTTAATACCATTAGAGTATTAGTAGAGCATTGCCCTATATTGATATTGAACCAGAGGTATACTTCCCTACATGAAATTTGGCCCAAATGAACCCATGAAGCAGCACTCACTTGCCCATTGAATTATATGTGAAAATGTTCATTTTGAAATTGCTCTTATAAAAGACAATCCTTATAGTAGGGATAACCATCAAAATTTCATGTTGACCCTATTGCTACAAAAGATTGTTTTCTGAGTAGAACTAATCAACAGAAGTATTTTGGTGGTTAAATGGTCAAAATCGGTCAAAAACTTTTCAATTATGAATTATCAAAGTTTCCCATTCTGACCGGTCATTGGAACGAAATAAAATGACAAGGTCCAAAAATAGCAGTTGGGAGCAAAATTGGCATAAGCATATATTTACCTTTATATATTTCTTTATTTTAACATATTTGCAAACATGAAACAAGCATATTGTGAAAGTATCAAAGGGGTTTCTTATGAAATGGCACTTAACTAGTCACTGGCATAACTTATTTTTTCAAACCAAGGCATTGAAATCATGCATTTAGAGGACATTTGCCAAAAATCATCCAAGATAGCCGATATGGCACAAAATCAAAATTGCACTAAGTAGGTGAACTTTTTTTCACAACCAAGAATTTCAATGTTATTGGGTTTAATATGACCAATTAGTAGGTGTATGTAAACAAAATCTTAAGTTTTGAAGGTCATTGACTCATTCACAACAATAGAGATTATCCTCATCATGCTCATGTGTATTCCTGTAGTATTCCTCATTCAAACCAAAGTAGCACTCAATACATTATGAGTATCTTTGTTCAAACCAATTCAATGCTTGACCTCAGAGTTACCTGCATGACTATCGCGGGCTATTTTGAAACAGTTATGGTTGCACATTCAGGTACTTCTTTTGAAAGTCCTAAACAAGGTATAGCCAGCAGCAAGTTGTAGATATTATAGGCCTAAATATAAGAAAACGTTTAGGGTTAAGATCAGGTGAACAATACATCGAATGAGCACGAAACTTCACATTTATGTTCAGAAAGGTGTCTTCTTAACATGATAAAAATTCCAAAGGGAAGCTGGTGATTTAATTTGTAACTCGAGATCTACTTGTTCAATTTTTTAACCTTTTTACAGAGGGTATGATAGAGGTATTACTGGCAACTCTGCCAAATTACAGCTCAGTAGGCCACATTTTTCACCTGATCTTACTGATTTGAATATTTTGTGCCATTCTTGAGCAGTGCTAAACTCAGCCACTGGCAATTTAGCGCACTGTGGCGATGGACCAATTTTGACTCGCACTTACAGAAAAACAAAATAAGTTATGTTGCTGTAATTTGCAAGATAGTTACAAAATATAATTGGCAGTAACTTCCCAAATTTTACAGAAAAATATTGAAAAATAAAAGAATGAGATCAATTTAGAAATGTATGTGCAAGCAGTGCACAGTTGAGCTCCCTGCATGTCTATGGGAGTGTTCTAATCAAGTTGATGGTTCATTGGTCATCCCTACTTATAGCTTCTTATGCAAATAAGCTGATTTGTATAAGAAATTTTCATGTGTAAGAATCCACATTTTGGTAGCATAATCATGACCTGGGTGACCTTGATGAGAGATGTATATATATTGAGCTACCCTTTTGTTGTCCCATATATTTAGCACTTTGGATTTTATGTTTCTTGCTATTTATTTTGAGGGATATCGATAGGCTCTGCCTTGCCAATATTTTTTAATTCTATTTAGTTGACATGTAATCACAATTTAAGATCTCATAATTTCCCATTTGAAAAAAAAAAAAAAAACATGCTTGTAGACTCACCATCCAAATATCTTCTATGGTTTTGACAATGTCAAGATTGCTAAAATGAGCACGATGAGTGATGGTTTATCAAATCTGGGCTTGAGTTTTGTCAATTGCTACACTTGCTTGCTCATTCAGAATGTTTCAAGAGTTTCTGGAACCTCCTAGAGTAAGACATTACTATACTAAGAATTTCAATTGAATGACCACAGCATTCAACAGCTGTATTCAATCAAACCGCAATCGTATTTCGCATATTTCAAGCTACAACGCATACGCACGAACTTGGATACAATACTAACCAATCACGAGTGCGTTGGCATGGTTGGATTCACTTCATGCACTTCATCACGCAGTGTACGCAAAAAAATCGTCACGCTATGTCAGGCTGTGTTCATTCAATTGAAATTTGCACTATAATTGTGCTATATTTATAAGCAGCATTTCTCACCATAATCCTGTGTACTTGATGCATCATACTGTGGACTCACTTCTGGATACTTCTCTGGGACAGTCAAGGCTATTGGTGGAACACTTGGTAATCGCTTGTCCTCTGCAAAATATACAAATATATCTATCAAAATGTCTGTCACGAGAAGATAGTAAATTTTAAAAAACTGTTGCCAGTGGGCAGATGAGAATGTAGGGCACCATTTTGGTGCCATGCCCTGGGAATAGTTTATTTTGTATAAAATTCTATGAACTACAGGGCATAGTGAAAACCAAGCCCCTACTTTTAACCAAACAATGACAGGAATCTGTATATTTTGAGGTATATAATCAAAACTATTCCCCGAGGGAAATAATATGGGTGATTAATAATTGACATGATTGGTTCATGAATATTTATGAGGTGTGATAGCACAATGCACCATATGCTTGCCAGCAAAAATTGAGAAAAACAATTTTGGTAGCAACTTGACTGCAGACTTGATTCACTGAATTGTTGACACTATTTGTTGCAGAGTTTCCTATCTATGCATTGATTTCAGATGATACAAATCACAAAGAATTTTGTGATTGCGTAATTGCAGAATACGGGGCACCACTCTCAAACTAGGGTTAGGATTAGGTAAGAGCATAGTAGGGTTAGGATTAGGTAAGAGCATAGTAGGGTTAGGATTAGGTAAGAGCATAGTAGGGTTAGGATTAGGTAAGAGCATAGTAGGGTTAGGATTAGGTAAGAGCATAGTAGGGTTAGGATTAGGTAAGAGCATAGTAGGGTTAGGATTAGGTAAGAGCATAGTAGGGTTAGGATTAGGTAAGAGCATAGTAGGGTTAGGATTAGGTAAGAGCATAGTAGGGTTAGGATTAGGTAAGAGCATAGTAGGGTTAGGATTAGGTAAGAGCATAGTAGGGTTAGGATTAGGTAAGAGCATAGTAGGGTTAGGATTAGGTAAGAGCATAGTAGGGTTAGGATTAGGTAAGAGCATAGTAGGGTTAGGATTAGATAAGAGCATAGTAGGGTTAGGATTAGTATAACAGTTAGGGTTAGCATTCAGCAAATTTGTCACACTGGATCAATTTCTTTAAGTCTCAGGCTTGATTCTCATCTACGACTGGACTTCTGAAAATACTGACTATCCTGACATCTTCCTTTGGATGTCTGAAATCTTCCTTTGTGGTTGTCAAGATGATGAAATATGCATTGTTTACAAAGACTCTACCTCCAGACAGGTCTTACCAGGCAGGCCAGTTTAGTTTATCTAGTAGCAAACTGTGGAGAGTATCTTCTTTTGGGCTCATTTATCGCCAACATTTTGCTTGATCATGAGCAAAAATACTGCAAATTTCCAGGCGCAAATTGTTGCAGTGGGTAAGTGAAAGAATTTGTACCCGCACTCCTCTATAAATATTCCTTGTGTGTACCCTACTTAGAACCCCAGGACAAAAGGATACACACCATAAATATCTTATGCTTGCCACTCCTCAAATGCCTCCTGATAGATACATCACAGAATAACTTTGATTGTCTTTACCCAATCTACTTGATTACAAAAAATAGACTTACCTAATTTGCATATGAGATGTATGTCTTTGCCCCCACTGTGGTGTGCTGGGTCCAAGCTCACCCTAAATTTTGTCGGTAACCTAGCCACTTCACCCTGTACAATATTAGGTACACCTCCACCAGAACTGGTCTCTGTATCAAGCTTACGTTTCTTGGCTGGTGGGTGGGGGAACCTGTATCAAATGATAACAAGTGACTAGTGTAAGAGTTGGTTGGATAAGATATGCAGAAAGATAAAAAACTTTGTATCAAAATTAGGAAACAGTTCATTAGCAATCACCAGGAATCTTTAGAAACTATTTAAGGAGTATTGCTGATACCAAATTTCAGTTCCTTCATGTGCAAATTTGTATCAAACTAAGGCCAAACCAAATAATCAGACCTGGATATTGGATCGGCATGACATATGCAACATTGGTAAATTTTCTTTGAACAGGCAACAACAGTGAGGATTTTAATGTTGAAAATGGTCTTTTTACATGCAAGGGTCTACTGACATGGTTTTATAGACACTCATTATTAGCTGAAGGAAAAAACATTCTCAAAAAATGTCAGTTTTGGAGAAAATTCAAATTTTTTTATAGCCACTTTTCATACCTGAATAAAATATTGGATTGGATATCGGCTGATATTATACAATCAATATCAGATATCAAAATTGGTGGACAAAAGTCATTTCAGCCTTATATCAAACCCATTTTATGATACCTTTTATACATGCAAGTTAAATTGAAGAGACAAATCCAAAGTGGTTGATACATACATGCAACACACATAACTCTGTTACAATTTCCCAGTGAACAAATAAGCCAAACTTACGGAATAGGAGACCCATGTAATGCACTTAAAGCAGGACCAAACGTCCTATGTAATGTATGGTTGAGTACAGGTGACTTGCTATGTGCTGCTACTGCATCTAGTAATGGCTGACACATGTTCTGTGGTTTACTAGAAAGAGCTGTTGTGGTAGCTACTGTACTGCTAGCGCTCCCACTAGGAGTCTGTAAATGGTCAAAATATACAATATCACATGTAAGAAAGAAGGCAGTCAGCACTGAGAATAAGTGGATGTCCCTTCTCAAAACATAGCCACAATTTACACACAAATATTCAGTGTTTCAAATGTATATTTTCATTGCTGGTTATTAAATTAACAGTTACATTGACAATGATGATCAAATTTCCAGTGACTTATTACATGTGGTACAAATCCGGGTTTTTTTTTGGGGTGGGGGCAAGAGGGTGAATTCAGCAACAATGTAGAAAGTGACGCATTAAGCTGAATTTACACCTTCTGATCTATCCAGTCACATAATATGAATGCTGCACAAACTGTCATAGCACTAGTGTTAGGTTGTTCTCCAGGAGCACTATGCGTTGAACATATCTCAAGTTTGCCACATAATGTAGTTAGTGTTTCTAGATACAAACAAATATTTCCATTGTTCAAAGTTTGTTGAACTGTCCAAATTATCTAGATAATGAAGACACTGTCCACATTACCAGAAGATATTGAACAGTTCATCAAACTTCCAAACAAATGAAATTGGTAATGAAACAAGAGAAAGATGAAGATGTATATAGCTAGTGAATGACACTGTGTAAACAAGAATCTTATTATACACTATAGAGTATAGCATCAAGTCCATCTTAACCAGCACCTGTCCTTACAATTACATCACAATAGCATGTTCATTGATTGTCTTGTTGGGGTTACTGGCAGATGATGATAATGAAATGATAATTTTACGGGTGGATGGACTTGTCAAGTAGGGTCAGTCGGTCTGGATTTTTTTCTTTTCTGAAGGCTAAAATTACCCTAAAATATCACTGAAAGCTTGAAAATTTGGCACAAATTGTATGATTTTTTTGCAAACATATTTTGAAAATGTTCTGAATTATTTTGAAAAATTTTCAGTCAAAAATAAATAAATTTTGGACCCCTTAAACGGCTGCTTTTACACTATTTTAGCAACAAGTAAAAAACATAAATTTTCAAAATGCAAAATCTGGGTTGTTTTTTTTGTTCACCTAACAATGCCATGCACCATGTACTTACAGGTTGTTTGTTGAAGTCCATCTTGACTAGCACCTGCTCACATCTCAATAACATGCTCAGATTGACTTTCTTGTTGGGGTTGCACAGAATCTCTAGCAAATTCTTCATCTTGTTGAGAGATACATCCTTGGTGTTATCTGGATGGAGATGAATTTTATATGAAATAGTTAAATCACTGACAGATCACCCAACAATGTAAGTGTGTGCCCAGGGATGTAAATGGGCAACACATCCATTTCTAGAAAATCCATCTGGTCCTTAAACAAGTGGCCGGTAATTAACATTTAATTTCCTCAAATCTGTGTCACGCAATGTTTAAGAATTGTTGTAGAGCGGTATATCTACAATGCTAGCCACAAGTCTTGCTACAGTTTTGATAGGTAATGTAAATAAGCCCCACTCCCCTCAATCAATGTTAAATCCTACTTTTTGGTCAAGCGTGCCTAGTGGCACCCAACATTGATTGGTGGGGAAGGGAGACAGTTGGGGCGTTAGGAAAAGGTTTAGGCTTGACACCAAAGAAACCGCCATTTCATCACATCAAAAATATTGGAAATAAGGCCATAATATAGTGTACGTTTTCCGTAAGCGTCCCAACACATTTTGACGATGATTGTAGGACCCGACTACATCTCGTCCAATATTTTAAAACTCGTAGCTCGACCAATAAATATGGGCTCAATCGATCCAATTTTATATCAAAATTGGAATGAAAAATGTTACCTAGCCTGACAATCAAAACAATTATGGTAGCTAGTGGAGATCCAATGTACCAGCAGGCCGTTGCAACTCATATACTAGCGCAATACAAAAAGGTGGCGACAGCGTTGGCTTCCCCTCTGTATTACCATGCGCTGACATGGCGTACGATTGCGTCAAATTGATTCATGGGCGGGGCCATATTGGAAAAGTAAAGAAAAATGCTGCTGCCACCACGATAGTACTAAAAGCTACCTAAAAAAATATGCGTAGTGCTGTGGAGACTTATGCTAATTAAAGAAAAATGCTGCTGCCACCTACGTCCACATGTTCCAAGTGTGACGTCGCTGTCCTCACGTCGACGAACGGAGTTTCAAGTCCATCACACTACGTGCTCTATATACTTAAACCATGGTACCAGGCTAGTCAAAATCTCTCTTTATGAAATAAAGGGTCTTGCAGTATCCATTGTACCTAATAGTGCCTGATACAGTAAAAATATAGGCAATGGGTAACTAAACCCATTATTCAAACATTTTACGGCCAAGAACACATTATTCGGTTGTAAAGGATACTGCAACACCCTTTATTCTATCTCAGCAAAAAATAGGGCAGTCTAGTGCAGTACCTATGCTTGATGTGGTTTGCATAAGGTGTGAGTTGGGCGCACGTAAGTTAATTTACACAAGCGTAAGACCACTGTAATGCATGCATGCTAACCTCCCTCTCTGCTAGCCTTATTAATCATTCTTTGTAATGGTTCCTGATAGACAGATAACTGCTTCCACTTCTCATAGTAAGCCTGGTCCTCTGCAGACTGGGACTGTGGTGTACGACTTCTACTCTGTGGGCTTGGCACTGGACCAACTGATCCTGGACCAACTGAACTAGGACCTACGCTGCCAGGACCTCCAACAGATCCTGGTCCTACTGAACTGGGGTTGCCTGTGCATAGGAAGATAATGATAAAGTCAGTTTGGGTAGATATTCATTCATTGCAGTTACAAATTTAAAGCAATACCGTAATTACTCCATTAAACACCCCGGGGGGAGTGACATTTTTTAAATAGGGAGCGTCTAGGATCAATGACTTCCAGTTCAATTCCAGATTTTGCAATGTCATTTACGGCATATCGCGGCAATTACCGATCATGTGTGGACCCTGGTAAGGTGACATGCCCCTAGTGAATATGCAATTCACACTAACAGTGTTCAAGATCTTGGTACCATTTGGGGGCCAAAATGAGTTGAAAATTCAGTTACTGATATTATGGTCAAAGGAACTTTTTCTAGGGTGAAATTTTATGCAGATTATGAATCTGTAATCAGAAATGAAAAATCTGCTTTACTTTGTTTTTCCTATGCTTGTCTATGCTAAAATGCCAGCAAATAACGCCCCAATATTATAAATTAGGATTGGCAAAAAAATCAAAACTCAAAAAATATAGTACCATTCAGGCAAAATTGAAGATAAACTTGTTATTAGCAACTATTTTGGGCACAACGAGTTTGCATTTTTTATCTCAAAAGCTTGTTTGGTTTTTGAGTTTTGATTTTTTTTGCCAAATATTAATACTTTTTACACGCCTGCAAAAATTAAGGGGGTAGGGGACACATTTTAGTTGATAACCTCAAATATGATGAAAGTAGTTAGTTTAAATTTAATACCAGCATCTTCCAATTAAATTTTATGAATGTCAGAAACCAAAATTTTACCATAAGTGGCCAATTTTCGGGAATCATTTGTTACAGAGACTCCAAATTTTGGGTAAACATTATGAAAATATTAAACAAGTTATACTTAAGTGATTGTTTTAATGGAATAAACATACCTTTGTCTAGTCCAAAACAGAAATGTTTTATAGACTCATAACCGGAGCGATCTTAATCAAGAAACGGTAAGATCGTCCGGTGTACTGAGTCTAATAATTTAAATCATAAAATAAACACTATTTAATGGTTTGAAATCTACTGTGAAAAAATTGTCATCAAAAATGCCCATTTTTAGCAAAAAAAGGACCCCAAATCAATTTTTTTCTCTTTTCTCAAAAACAACATGAGATGCCAAGTTTTTAGTTCTAAAAAATGAATCTACACATAATTTTACCCTAAATATGAACATAAACGTTATCACTGTTTTCACTCCTAAATACTTTTCACACTTTTGGCCCCCTAATGGTATAAAGACTTGAACGCTGTCTTAAGCACATCTTGCCAAAGTAATTGAGAGAATGATTTGAGTGTGACCTACCTGGTGTGTTGAGGCCTCCAGCAGGTGATGGGACACTAGCTGGGCCCCTACTGCTTACTGGTGATGGCACTGGATGCTGTGGTGATGGTGATGGGTGTAGGTAACTCACTGGTGATGCCATGGGCTGAGAACTATAGGAGCATAAGAAATAACGCATGGCAGGAAATCGCTTAATTTATTTAGGATGTGGTGTTTTTTCACATTGAAAATGTTTCATAACCTTATATAAACTGACATTTAAATGTTATTAAAACATTTTGACCAAACCAAAACATGACCAAAATTTTAATCTTTAATCATTCTAAGAACTAAGTATAGTTCTTGGGAACTAAGTATAGTTAAAACTAAGTAGAGTAATTCCAAAACCAAAACATGTTTATAATGTTTTAAAAACATTTTTGTGTTTGCTGGGATATTACACCCAGTTTGCTGTATATAATCTTGAGAGTGACACAAAACACAAGCTAAGTAACAACTCAATTGCTGGCTAGGTGTAAGCATTTGCACACAAAGTTTATAAATCACTTGTCTCTCATTTGAAAACCTACCTTTGGGCTGGCGATGGCGAATGTTGCTGAGCTCCTGCAGACTGCAATAATGAAACATTAAAACTATCCAGTTAATGTTGGGCACTTAGCTTGGACATAAAGTTGCATCAACTAATCTAGCAGTGTTTTTATACAAAGGCATTTCAACAATTTTTGTGTATTGCCCTTCTTAATTTCAGTAAGAGCTGTTTAATTTTGGAATTGGTGGTTGGTAATTGGGATGTGAGTACTGAAAATTAAGTAAAATATGTGTACAACCACATTTACTATCACTATCAGAAGAGAATGGAATCGTACTCACTGTGAATAAGAAACTCAAAACACAATAAACATTACTAAGCCATTAATAGAATGAACAATGACCACATACATGCATAAAGATAAAATGAGAGCTGGTTATTTACTTCACACATTTGAGTATAGGGCAGGCCTTCTCAACTAGTTTATTTGAAGCGCCAACTGGGAAATTTTAGTGATCATGAAGTGCCAACACGTTAACATGGTTAAGGGAGGATTTTGCTACGGAGAGCGTGCGCGACCGAACACCGTAGCGGGTGGGGTCTAGGGGCGGCCTTATGGCCCCTGGATCAGGGCCGGATTTACCTTTTTAGGGGCCCTGGGCCAGACCAAAATTTGGAGGCCCCATACGCACCGTAAGGAAGGCATGTGCATGCACTCAAGTGGCAAGGTTTGGATTTTACTATGACATTTGCGCAGTAAGCGCACGAAAACATTTCCATTTTAAGCTATTTTAGCCCTAATTTTGCTATATAAAAAGGCTATTGCGCGAGAAGCTGCAAAATTTTGCAATATTTGTAGGCTATTTTGGCCCAAAACATGGTGATTTTTGACTTAAATGGAAGATGCACACTGCACATGGCAATTTTGGGGGCCCTCAAAATTTGGGGTCCTGGGCCCAGGCCCATCTGGCCCTATGGTAAATCCGGCCCTGCCCTGAATGGGTCCAGTGAAAAAGTGTCGGCCGCGGGGGGTCCAGGGGGCAGCGCCCCCGGAAGCTCTGAGATTTTAGGGCTTTCTAACTGAGGCTCAGATGTGGTATTTTCACCCCTTTTTTGTTAAAAATGTATGTGACAAAAATTAGTAAATTTACCATGCGCCACTGTGGCACCACTTGATTAACTCCAAGCGCCACAAGATGGCCCTCCAGTTGAGAAGGCCTGGTATAGGGTTATGCATTATTTGGCTGATAATCTGCAGCTTATAGTATAAGCATTACAAAAGATTATGTGTGTAGTGCTTATTGTGGTAACAGGTGCATATGATGTCAAACAAGATGTTGAAGCACACCCCTTGATTCTGTGTGTGTGTGGGGGGTCTGACCTCTGTCATCAGAGGTATTAGTGGATGAGCAGGGGGAGCTGGGAGGTACCACATGGGGAAGCAATGCTGCACTTTTACCATAGGTAGTTTTTTGAATCCTTATGACTAGAGCAAGTTTAAGGTGTTATGGTGCAAAAGTTGATGACCTTTTCCTGCCAAAAACTACTCCAGTTCAATTGCTATCATGCATTTTTGTGTACCCCATGATGTCAACTATCTTTAGTAGCAGTACAACTTTGCCCCTTCCCCCAACTGGTACCAAACACCCCATCTCAGGTGGTCAGGCTCATACACTGTAACAACATATACATATGAATAAACATCATTATACCCAGTTCATATTGTTATCAAATGACCTATGGCTGGTTAAAAGTTGTCAACTTCTTCACACCAAATCTAAAATTGAATACAAATATCCACTACCTGAATTTATTAACGCAACTCCAGAAATCCCTCATAACAAATGTGTTATAATGTATTTATTCTGTTAAGAATACAGATTGACGATTATGCCAGAATTATTCCAATACTTAACCTTGGATGTATTTCCTTTAAGTTGACTTCAATTCGTCAGTAG
Organism: Amphiura filiformis; assembly: GCF_039555335.1. Classification (NCBI taxonomy): domain Eukaryota; kingdom Metazoa; phylum Echinodermata; class Ophiuroidea; order Amphilepidida; family Amphiuridae; genus Amphiura; species Amphiura filiformis. The sequence continues at coordinate 46,762,780 of NC_092640.1, forward strand.
AATACAACACTGACATAAGTCGAAAGTGCATTTTTTATGACTTTACAGGCGAAGCAATTGTCTGTTTTACGAATATTTTTCTAATCATATAAATGCTGTTAATTTGGTTCTAATCAAATAAAGAACTTACTAATTTAGATGTTGTAAGTGCATTAGCCATTCTTGCAGTGAATGTAACACTGCATTAAATGGCACTTATGTCTGTGTTGCATTCTACACTTGATTCTTATAGAATGCAACACACACTTATGTTATGTCAATGTTGCATTCTATGCAAATCAAGTGTAGAATACAACACACACATGTAATGTCAATGTTGCATTCTATGCAAATCAAGTTTAGAATGCAACACTGATGTATGTGCCACTTATGTCAGTGTTGCATTCTATGAAAAGTGTAGAAAGCATTTTCCCTGCAACACTGTAAGTGGTACTTATGACAGTGTTGCAGGCAACAATAAAATGTTACTATATTTTATTTTGAAGCTACAATGTGAATTAAAATGTGTATTACCATGTTTCAAATTTCACCAAAATCTCAATTTTGCCAAAAATATCACTTACGACAGTGTTGCATTCTGCCAACAAATTAAGTTTTTCCTTCTGTTAACATAACTGACTAATACTTAAGCAAGATACATGTGTAAGTCACTATAACTACATAATGATATAGAAATGGAGATGGACTACAAGCTACTCAGTCAATTAACTATCACTACAGTGTACAGATTATTGCTGCATACACCCAAAGAGCTGCCTATTCAGTAATGGGAATTACAAGAAAGTATGAAGTAGAAATGCAACTGTTTTTAGTTCACATTAGCTGCAATTCATCATCAAGTTCTACTTAACTTCCAAACTGTCAAAAGAATTATCAGAATATACTGTTTCTAAGAAGAATATAATTGTAGATATTCAGATAAATAGCATAACGGAAGACTTTAAAGAAAGGTAAGTTCCTCCTAAAATATGCGCTTTCATGCAATACAGCAAAATTCTAACTAAACTTGGTATGGAATAGATGAACCACTAGATACAACTACACAATATAACTGATTTAATGAATGCCAGGCCATATTTGGTTTAAAATACCGTAAACACTCTATTTGTGAATCAAACTTACTCTTGACAATTTGAAGAAATATTTTACAAAAGTTTTCATAAATGGTCTTTGTCATCATGTATGTCAACAACTTGCTATTGGAGACACAGTGCTATTGGAGATTAGACTTGTTTGATTGTTTTACAGCATTTTATCCAATCATGTACCTGGCTGTGTTACCATGCCAATATCACATCAACACACAATACAGAGTATTATTGGGCTATTCCATTTAGAATCCACACTACCCCTGTGGAAGATTTTGGAAATATCTGCCACAGAGGGAGTATGTGTTTCAAATAGAATAGGCAGTTGGGTAACTTCCATTTGAAAAACTCACCCCCGTTCTGGAAGATATAGGTAAAGCCATTATACAGGGGGAGTATGGGTTTCAAAATGATTAACCCTAACTAATTAGATTTGAAAAACATACTCCCACTGTGGCAGATATTTCCAAAATCTTCCACAGGGGTAGTGGGGATTTTAAATGGAATAGCATTATTCCACAGAATCTAACAGCATACACATCTTTGATTTCCACATTGTGAATGCATGAATGCAAGAACACATACAACATTATTGCATTCTGCCTGCCAGTGTTGGGCAGTGTGTTTCCATGGAGTCACTGTGATGCTGCAAGTCTCCCTAAAGATGATTACCATATCACAGTTTCACAAACCTCCCTGGATCCATACAGATAAAGTATATATCTAGTTACTACCTACAACTTAACAAGAGTCTACGATCCAGATCTGATGTCACAAGTCGAGAGTTGTCAAATCGATCAACAAACTGGAATCGTTCTGCTGAAGAAGGTTGTAGTCTTAACGAATGGAAATTTCAGGTGAGCTACTTTATGTGTTGTGAACAAAAGTTCAACCCTTCATTCATTTATTGAACATAGTTATATTATCATCATAACAAAATCCATGAAGGATGATGACCATCTGATGAGTTCTTGATGACAAATGTAACTGTACTCCAGATGCTTTCATAGAAGTAGATGATAGGGTTGGGATTTTTAAATTTTTTTTTTTTCTTTTTTTTCGGTTTTGTAGTCCCTGGACCTAGACCTAAATGCTAGGATCATTCATGGTTGACCTAAAAAAAAAAAAAATTTCAAGATGTTTTATATTTTAATATGAAAATTGATAATTTGTATTCATGTCATAGTCTATTAATGATTTCAAAATGCATTGAATTTGAATGCATTTTGAAATCATTAATAGAGTATGACATGAATACAAAGTATCAATTTTCATATTAAAAATACAAAACATCTTGAATTTTTTTTTATTTTTATTTTTTTATTTCGGTATCCGGGCATGGAATTCCTGCCCGGTACTCGCTACCCGGCGGGACTCGAATTCCGGGACTCGGTCCCTACCTTAGTAGATGATAACCTTGATCTCAATGTTTGAAAAGCAGCTTTTTATACAGTATGTCTATGGAAACCTAAAATAGTGAATATTCTCAGTCATCCACTCGTTAAAATCACAAAATTTTGAATTAAATTTAATACTGAAACTTACTTGTAAGTTTCAGTATTAAATTTTGAGGTTTGTGATGGTATTAGAGGCAACGTAGCAAGTTGTAAATTTAAAAATTTACAACTTGCTACGTTGCGTCTGATACCATCAGACTTCATCAGGCAACTGACCCATTGGGCTGGACGATTCCTAGTTGTCTTCAAGTATCACATGACCAGCCCAGCGGGTCAGCTGCCTGATGAAGTCTGATGGTATCAAACACAACATAGCAAGTTGTAAAAGTTATAAATTTATTATTTATTTCTTTAAAAGTAAGTCCCAGTATTAGATTTAATTCTATGGAAAGCTATTTATAACTGTGCATCCTAACAAGGAAATCCAAGGCTAATTAATGAATTATGTAGCACTTTTACAGTTGTAACTTTAATTAACGTTCCTTCCCTATTTTGATTTCTTTTTAAACTGACACTTCACTACAGTTCAAGGAAAGACATGACAAGTCTAACATTGAGATAATAACACATATTGGGCTCAAATTGGCAAAGCTGTGTAAGTCTTGGTGAAATTACACCTTGTTGACAGTATCAACCATATGGCCACATAAAATTTATTTTTTTGGTTATCGTCCGGAGGATTTTATGAAAAGAAGGTGGGAGGGTTTTTTCAATGCAAATTGGCCTTGCTAGCAGTTGTAATAGTTTTTCAATGCATTCTTGGAAAACGATGTGGTAAAACTGGGTATTGGTGAATCCAACGGACGAGGACACATCAATGATCAATAAATGATACCTTGAATATATGAACAACTGGAAAGAAAAAGAGCAGGGTCCACCAACTTGACGTGAGGAAACAAGTAAAATACAGACTAGATGGTATGCAGAGGGGGACAAAAACAGCAAATGTAGACATTATAAGTAGGTAAAGTTCGATAGCCAAAATTTACCAGTGCCAAGACCTACAGAAGTGCTAAACCTGCAAAAATAATCGGGATCAATTGGAATCCAAAAGTGCACTAGAAGTGTCAGGAAAACATGCAGTACAAGTAAAAAGAATGCTTTATGGTAATACCATTGTTGTGGCGATATATTATTTTATATCCCGTGCCTTCTATTTTAATTTATTTATTTAATCAAAATTATGGTGTCATTCACCCCGAGTGAGATCACTCTCTTGTATCATTTCGATTAGACTATCGTAAAACGTCACAATGGTCTTTTGTAAACGAAGGTTTTGTGGACGACGCAAACTGAGAATGAATTGTAGCTTGTGGCAGTCAGTCAGAGGTATAACATCTCTCCATAAACTCTCTGTGTGCGTCAAGATTTGAACACAACTTCTTAGTTTAGAGCGAGAACAATTCTCGCTAATTATTACTTGATAATGGAGTTTGTTCTACTCCTAGTTCACTTGTTAGTTTTAATATAAAGTTTCATACCGAATGAAGAAGATGTAGTAAGTAATAAATATAACTTAATTATCAGTAAATTGTGGTTTTGATTGTCTTCATGTTTGTGTGATAATATTTGTGCTTGGCTGAGTATGAAAGCCTAAATAAGACCCTGGTCGAACTTCTAGTTCTATGAAGAACTTTATATTAGCGCCCCTACTCATGCCAAATCTACGATGAAGAGACGATGAACCGAATACCAATCTGAGGGGCTAGCCGAGACGAGTGAACCAAGACGCATCTACCAAGCCGTGTGATTATTCCCTGGTACCTACCTCGCCGCCTAAAAGATTTAGCGAGTCCTATTCCCAAAAGTTCTTTATTAGACCATAAAAAGGTTTTATGATAATATCCATCTTAGCTTCCCTAAAACTTACATACAGACTGGGACACAACTTGGCCAGTAGGGACGCAGACTCAGATACCAGGGAGTGACCAGAGGTGGAAAAAATGCAAAATTTCCTGGGAATATAAAAAGTGTTGTTAAATATTTCCCGGTAGAGATGGCTGCGTAACACAGCGCAGGGGGTGTCTGAGGGAGGATGTGCCACCCTGAGAAGTTGAAAAATTTTCAAATATGGACCTAGGCTTAATTTGACACCAATTTGGTGCCATATTCTGATTATTCTCACACTTTTGACAGAAAAAATCTGATGTTTTAATCTGAGATTACCGAATTACCCACTTTTTCCCGGTGTGGAGTGACACAGATCAGATGGGTTGGACTGAACTCAACTACGTAATTCCCTTATATATCTTGGATCTTGATATGAACATTAATTACAGACACTCCATGACAACACTGACTTGGCTTCTATTGCATTCACAAGCAAGTGAGGCTGCTTTTATCCACATATACATTTATATTATTTAAAGTTTTATAAAATAAACCAACTGGACCTGACTTTACCCAGTTTAAATTCAAATGTACAAATGTACAAGCCCCAAATTCATGTCATTAGAATTACAAAGAGCACTCACCAACCACAACAGAACCTACTCCCTATTCCAGAAAAATACAGCACTAATTTTTTTGGATTAAAAAATATTATCCTGTTTTGCCCAATGAAACATAGCTAAATCCTAATCCTTAACTTGGATCTAACTGGCAATGAAAGCCAAATTTTAATATTTGGTCAAATTTTGGAAATAAGGGCCACAAACATGCATTTTTTTGTATGATGTGACAATCAATGCCAAAGACTTGTGAAAAGGCTACTTTCAAGTTATGCATTCTAATTTTAGAAAACATGTTTTCAAATCTATTTGAAAACCAAAAGAATTACATAGAATATTAAAATTATGAGCAAACTCATAGCCTGTACTCAATATTTTGAACGCTTAAGCCTTGTGACAAGTCTTAGAATTTTGTGACTGCAATTGTAAGAAAGCATGTAAACTTGCATGTTTTAGCCATGTTTTTTAGCCCATAAAACTGACTTTTATTGGCAGTTAGAACTAAAAGATTAGGATTTAGCTACAAAAAAAGATAATACTTTTTAATTCCAAAAAATAAGAGCTGTATTTTTCTGGAATCATGACAGTGTAAGATGAATTTGAATTAGGTGAAATCAAGCCAAGATACTACATGCAAATATGTGATATGATCTAATCAAACCAGGTGACTGGCCAGCATGGGCTAATCTGAAATACACACACAAATACAAGGCAAAAAATTGATAAAAGCTTGAAACTTTGCAACCAAGGGTGCAAGTATTTTAGCAACTGGACAATTTCATGATGATGATAACTTGTCTCCTTTGGGCTGATTGGATCATGTCACATAATATGGATCTGTCATGTCACATATAATGGGCTATTCCAGTTGAAATTCACACTACCCCTGTGGAAGATTTGGGAAATATCTCCCAAAGGGGGAGTATGTTTTTTAAATGTAATTGGTCATGGTTAATTATTTTGAAACCCATACTCCCCTGTATTATGGCTTAACCTATATCTTCCACAACTGGAGTGAATATTTGAAATGGAAGTTACCCAATTGTCTATTCTATTTGAAACTCCTACTCCCTTTGTGGAAGACTTTAGCTAAATCTTCCACAGGGGTAGTGTGGATTTCAATTGGAATAGCCCAATCTGAATCTCTAATGGTAAAAGAGGAACATGCAGTTTTCTAACAGACACAAATCTACAGTCAGTTTTTAGAGTTTTATCAAAATACACATCTTTCTGAAGCATGAATAAGGCAGCATACATTTCAAAACATATAGCCTATTTCATCAACGCAGGAGTTGGCTGATTCTAAGCATATTCTTTCAAAAGCTTCTGTCCAATTGAAGTAAATATCATTTTAAGAGCAAGAGTTAATAAATTACCAGTAATAAAATAAGAGATAAGCCACCAATTTGTTAAGTCCTAACTCGTCCTTTCATGAAGGCCAATCACACTGTCAGCACAGCCAACACTAGTGTATATATGCCTCAAATATCACATAACACTGCAGACTCATTTATTTAAAGAATACATATAACCTTATTTGTGAATCATCTAGATGCGTCATTTTAGATAAAACTCGTAACTGTTGATAATACAAGTTACCTGAGGGGACATCATACTATATGGATGGCCACCATAAGGGGACACAGGTGGCCTCTGAAAATAAGGTCAAAGGTTAGTGCAGGTTAGATTCATTCACAAACACTGGTGGCATGAACCACTGTAGATGTTATAGAGTAAAAAAAGGTGCAAAATCAGATGGTATGTCTTGCTTTTGGCCTACTCATAATTATGGTCAAACTTGATGTGCTAAAACAATCCTGTGCATGTTAATATTAATATATTGGACAACATGTTTAGATAACTAAACAATCAAATCAATCAATCAACATATCAATACAACAAATCAATCAATCAGTTAATATATCAATCAATTGTTAAGTCATTCAAGTTTAGCATTTTACACTTTAAGTGCAAAGTTGTATATTTATAATCTTCTGTGTCCCCCTCCATGTCTCAATTTCCAATTTTTTGACTAAGACCAGCAATTCCTAAAATCCTTCATGATTTGTTTTCTTAAAATGTTAATCGATGGTGCCAGTGATCAAGATCTGCATGATCAGAATGGCAAATATGGTGGCTAAGGTAGCTAACACTGGTTTTCCAGACATCAAACAAATTTAATTTTTTACACCCAAAAATATTATACATTTTTGGGACAACTCAAATATTTTGAGGACAAGCAGAATTTATGCTTAGGTTGTCCATTTTCCCTTATTTTGGACACTGAAAACAAGATATTATTATTTTTTATTCCAATACTGTAAAAATTTGATAGTTAGCATATGGTCACATGTCATGAATTGGTCATCTTTTGTGTAACATAATGTTAAATGATAAAAATATCACCAATTATGATTCACTTCAACACAACTTTTAATGAATACATTTTAGACCATTATAAGTATACATTTCTGGGAAGCTTATATTACAAGGATGCCAAATCAACAAAGTATAACATCATAATACAGGGTGGGTAAGAAATATACAGGGTGGAAGATCAACAAAATTAGCATCTTTCTTGTCATGGTAAACCTCATATTTTCTTTTTCTGAAAGCTATGTAGCTCAAAATAAATATGGATTCAGAAAGACATTGCATGGGCCCTTCAAACAAATTAGGAAGAAAAACTTTGGTATCTCTTATGCTAAACATACAGGGTGGTCAAAATTGTAAAATAATTTCAGAATTTGTATGACATTATCAATTCAAACTTTTTTCCTCCATGTCTGGCACTAAAACTAATAGCATAATTGAATTCCTCATCAAATTTCCTTAAAAATATGTGTACTTTTGAATAAGTAGGGTGTCTCAGGCAAGAGATAGGCCATTTAGAAATGTCGGAGCATTACGTGTACACTTTGTACAGTAACATATAGGGAAAACTGTCTTAATTAGCATTCAATTAAGCAATTAATTAGTTACATCTTTTGTTACAGTTGATCTACTATGAGGTAGATCTACAGTCCAGGATTATATATGTGCAATTTGTGGTCCATGCTAGTTGTACTTTTTAAGATACAAAGGTTTGAAGTTTGCCATATTTTCACAATTTTGTGTACAATCCTATGGGGCTCACCCGCCCCGGCTCACCCGCCCCGGCCCCTCCATTGACACATGTTACATATTGAAGTATAAATCTCAAAGTAGTTGTCTAATTGACTTGGGGTTTTTTGTATTTGATAAAGAACATAATTATCTACAAAATGACACCAAACTTTCTACAATAGGTATTATACTTTTAGAATAAACCAAGCTTGAAGTGCGAAGAAAGCGTTTTCATGTTACGGCCCCTCCATTTTTGGGTGACCTATTTGTGACATGCGACCATATGTGCTTACTGCTTACTATCGAGCGCTTTTGAAAACATGAAATTGTACCAAAGTCCAGCACTTTACCAACTGATCTAATGGGGTCAAGACACAGATTTGCAGGTTTACTTGCTTGTGTATAACTATGCGTATCAATGATTTGCTCAAAACTCTTTACACTTTTGTGGATGGGGCTCTTCATGTTTGCATGTTTTAAAAGTGCTTGATAGTAAACACATATGCTAACTATCTAGTTTTTACAGTAATTAGTGCTGTGTTTTTCTGGAATCAGCAGTAGTCAAGCTCTACTCCCTATTCCAGAAAAATACAGCACCAATTTTTTGGAATTAAAAAATATTATCAAGTTCTGCCAAATGAAACATAGCTCAATCCTAATCCTTTAGTTAGTCCTAACTGGCAATAAAAGAAAAATCACTATTTTACTAATTTCTTGAAAAAAGAGCCAAAAACATGTATTTTCGGCATATTTTCTGACAATCGAGTCACAAAAATCAAAGACTTGAAACAAGTCTAAGCATTCAAAATCTTGAGTATATGCCGACATTTTGCTATAATTTTCACTTGTTTGTGTTTCTTTATTTAAATTATCGGTTATCAGAATGAAACATACCTTTTCCAAAAATTAGACTGCATAAACTGAAATTAGTCTTGGTTCAAGTCTTTGGGCGTGATTGTCACAACATACGAAAAACACCCTAAAAACGCATGTTTTTGGCCCTTATTTCCAAAAATTGACCAAATATTAAAATTTGACTTTTATTGCCAGTTAGGACTAACTAAAGGATTAAGATTTAGCTATGTTTCATTTGGCAAAACAGGATAATATTTTTTTAATCCCAAAAACTTAGTTCTGTATTTTTCTGGAATAGGGAGTAAGGTAGGCGATACGTTTCACAAGCATCTGGGAACCTTTATTACTCACTGCTCATGTTTTAAACACAAACAGCTCAACAATTTTAAACAAGTAACTGCATATATTTTTGAACTGCAAAACTACTTCCACCTGTTAAATAGCCATAACAGACCATGTACCTGAGGTGTTTGAGCTGCCAGCATGGGTACATTATGGCAGCACATAATGTATTGTAGGATACAGCAAATATTCTCCTTATCCCCTAGGCACGTCTGTTTGATGTGATCATTTATTAGTTTTTCAAACAAAACATCATATACAACCCAATTTTAGGCTTAAACAGCTAAAAGCGATATCATGCTAATGTATACAGATGCTTTTGATTCATTTTCAACTTTAAAATTTTCCTCTTTAACAAAATTATTCACTTTTACAGCATTTTTTAAAGCTTTTCGGATATAAAATGTATCTATTTATGACAAAATTGATGGCGCTATTTAGTTACTGAAAATTACTCTGTCAAGCTTTTAATACAACCAAATTCATTTATTGTTTGATGAAATATGTTTATAAAATTTCTTTGCTGCTTGTTTCACCTATCCCATCTGTTTTAAAGGCAGTATTGACCACCTAACCCTTGCAAATTAAGAAATATGATTTTGGATAAATAGCGCCATCTATAGTTTGCATTTAGTTAATAATGAAGCCAATTCTATATACATCAAACAACCGTGATAGGCTACCTACCTGTTGCTGTGCCTGTTGTGCAGCCTGCTGAGCTTGTAAGCTAGCCTGAGCTGCAGCAATAGACGCTGCTTGCTGTTGCTGTCGCTGCGCATTCTGCTGTGCTGCTAACTGAGCTTGCTGTAAGGTCATCTGGCCCTGCATCTGCATCATAAATAGAGAGTGTGTGATTACTGATATGTTTTTCAAAGTGCCATTTCCATGTATTCTGCATAGCAGCTTCATCACAATTAACCCCAAAGTAACAGAATTGGTATAAACTCTCATTGTGGGCTACTTATTAGGAATTCTTAGTCAGTGGGAGTGGTCTATATGTAGACACATAATCTGATTGGACAATCACATGATTTTGGGTGTCGTCTATCAGGCTGTAGACGACCCCACGTCATTATAAGTGTTGATAACGCGTAACACGCTCATAGAGGTGCGCGTATGTATCGCTGTATGCGTGAGACCCAGTGCGGAATACTGCACGCCGCTTAGCAGTACGCTGCAACAAAAGATTTGAAGTTGTAAACAAGTTTCGATTATTTTAAAAAAAGGGGAGTTTTTATGACGGTAACTTAATTTTTGCTTTAAAAAATAGTTCACAGTTATTAAAATAATATTTAACTGACTAAGAATGAGCTAAGATTGCGCCGGCATTCACTACTCAAAATATTGGACCTGTCTATCACACGGTAGAGGATAGTCAAAATAAAAATTCCTATCGTTTATTCTCTAAGTATATGTTTTTTAGCCACTTATGCAATATTAGAATTGTGAGGTCAAAGTTTATACAGGGGTCATAATTCCAAAATATTCCTCTGGTCATAAGGTTTTAAAAAAAATATACACAGTTTGACCAATCTACGACTTATCATTGCGAAGTTATAAGCAAAAAGTCAAAGGTCAACATCTGTGCTCCACACAGGTTCAAACAGAAAAATTTCCTTCAACCTTTTCCAGAAAGTCATAAGTCATAGACAGATCAAACAATATATATTTTGATTGCTTATGACCAGAGGAATATTTTGGAAATGGTTTTAAACAAAAGTTGAGCAACTCTGAATTTGACTTCTTAATTCTAGGGTTGCACAAAATTCTGTTGATTGTATCACCTTAGGCTTGATTGATTCACTAATCTGATGTACTAAAGTTTGTTTGGCTTATAAGTGGCAAAAATTATGCAATTTTTGTTACTGCATGCGTCAATAAAGTCCCACATAAGTGTAAACCAGCCACACATTACCCAACGCGCAACTGAGTGCACACCATTCTATATCAATACATGATGTTATGAGTCTAATTTTTTGGTCAATTATATGCCGAACAGTTTATCAGGGTACAAACATGCAGTCAGTCCCTTGCCAATATTAGCAATGTTGACTCGTCAATGAATATCAACAGCAGATTTGCATACCGAGCAATCACAGACAAATGCATAGTAACTAGTTTACATGCTTAAAGCCCACAGAAGCAAGAAAAAATATTGGTCTACAGAAACTTTGGCTAGACCAAATGGGTTTCTGCCGTTAATGGTAAAATCAGATGACTTATTTAATTTGCACATCTAAAACTTCTCCATAAAGAAGTCATGCTCTTAAAAGATGGCTTCCCTGGGACATGTTTTTCATTAAAAATTGTAGTCCACCAGAACTTAAGGGCTGGGGTATGAACGCTTGGACAGTATTTATTTTGGGACATTAGAGCACATCAGACATATCGAATTGCATTCTGAATACGAAGAATGTCATTCTGATATCAAATAATTTAGATTTTTGAAATTCGCAATTTAATACACATTTTATGGCAAATCATTAAAATTGATATTTTTGATATTTAACAGTACTTGAAGTAAACTTTATAAATCTGATGATTTATACTTAAAGTATATGTAGGTGGGATGAAAAGTCGACGATCAATTGAAAATTTTGACCTTTCAGATTGAATATATGGATTTTTTTCCCAAAACACCAAAAAAAATTAGGTCTTTTGGGAAAAAATCCATATCTTCAATATGAAAGGTCAAAATTTTCAATTGACCGTCGGGCTTTTCCTCCCTGCTACATACACTTTAAGAATATATAATTAAAATTATATAATTTACTTCGAGGATTGTAATATAAAAAAAATTTGAAAATTTGTATTATATTGTGATTTTCAAAAAATGAAAATTATTTGATATCAGAAAGACATGCTTCAGATTCAGAATGCAATTCCGATAGGTCTGAGGTGCTCTCATGTCCCACAAAAATACTGTCGAAACGCATAATAAACGCCATTTTAGATCCCTTAATTTATTATTAAATGTAGATGTAATCTGCTGAAAACATCAAGTTCAGGCGGACTAGAATTAGGGGTGTGATTTTTGGGTAATTTTGTGCCCGAGTACCCGTCGGATTTTTCGGGCGGGTAACCGGGTACCCGAAATTGCAAAAATGCAAAAAAAAAAAAAAAAAAAAAAAAAATTTTTTTTAGTTTTAGTAGTGTCTCTGACCTAGACCTAAATGATAGATCATTCATGGTTGACCTAAAAAAAAAAAATGATTTCAAAATGCATTCAAATTCAATTTTTTTTTTTTTTTCAACCATGAATGATCCTAGCATTTAGGTCTAGTTCCAGGGACACTACAAAACCGAAAAAAAAACTTTGAAAAAAAAAAAAAATTTTTTTTTTTTTTTTATAAATTCGGTACCCGGCAAGGAATTTCCTGCCCGGATAATAGGATTCTCGGGCGGGACTTGAATTCCCGGGACTCACTCACACCCTTAACTAGAATCAATTAGTTGATAACTTGACCAACCTGCATTGTTTGCTGTGGATCATTCTGCATGTTCTGCATATTATGCAGCTGCTGGGCCTGCATAGCTGCCTGCTGCTGTGGATTGAACATCTGTGTCTGCATCTGCTGTGACATAGGTGGTCCTTGTGGAGGAGGCCCTCCCATTGGATTCTGTAACCGCTGCTGTAGCTGCTGCTGTCGCTGCATCTGGCCTGCTTGCTGTTGACGTGCAAGAGTCATTTGGAGTTGTTGCTGCGTTTGTTGAACCTGGAGTTGTGGGTGTTGCCCAAGAGGTGGAGTCTGCTGCTGAGGAGGGCGTGGTCCTGGTACCGGCTGTCCCATTGTTAATCCTCTCAATGCTGCCATTGGGTCTGGTATATGGAAGAGATGATATATTTGCAGCAGGGCAGAAATTCTTTGAATTATTATAATTTTTGTGACCATGCATGATGAACCCAGTGTAAAGTCACCAGCGCTTATTCAAAGATATGGATCAATAAGCATGATAGAAATCAATAGAAAACAAATGAATTTCAAGAGCAAAATTAAATTGACTTTTGAGCACCTATTTCCCAAACAGTTTACAAGTTATATATCATCTTAAAGCTTGTTCAATGGAGATTTCAACTGTTTAAGGGGGTACTACACCCCTTGATAAATTTGTGTCTATTTTTGCACTTTTCTCAAAAACTAATAACACAGTGGTACGGTAACAAAAGTTATGTATATTATAGGGGCAAGGAATCCAATAACTACACTGGAATTTCAGTGACACACGACAAGCGGTTCATTAATTATGATAAGAAATAAGGTACCGCTAGGCATGTACCTCATTTCCTATGTATATACTGAACCGCTTGTCTTGAGTCACAAATTTACCACAGGGGTGTAGTACCCCCTTAATAACCTAAGAAAGATACTCAAAAGTGCGACTTTACACTGGATTTGTTGCGGATGGTCATAGATGTCAACATTACATCTAGACATGAAGTCAACATTTTTTGTAACATTAATGAATAACATTTGGCCTAGTTTTGAGATATAGCCCATTGAACTGTACAATAGAAAACAAAGCATGTAATCTCCTCTTCATTGATATTTTACTACTTTCCTTAAAAGATGTCAACAAGTCATTTTTTGCAAGTCAAATCCAAGTCACAAGTCCTTTTGTCCAAGTCCCAAGTAAGTCAAGTCATTTTGAAAAAGTTGCAAGTCAAGTCACAAGTCATCAAATCACAAGTCAAGTCACAAGTAAGTCACAACTTATCACAAGTCACTACAAGTCTATTCACCAGTTGGTCATGGTGTGATTTGTTGATGGGTATTCAATATGGCGGAAATCAAATTGAGTACAGTACTAATGAAGTCTTATACAGTACAGGAAGTTTTCAACTCGACATACTTTTACTTCCCACGCTGAGCCCGTGTTGCTGATTGAGTGCACTATTTATTTGTGTATTTATTTATCTAAACCAGTTCAGGTTATGCTGGACATGAGGCCCACCAGCGGATAATTCATAAATGTAATTGTAGGCCTACTAATATTCATAAATTCTATCCATAATAATTATAGGAAAGTAACCTCAGACTTGCGTTGGTAACAAGTCAATTTTGTCAAGTCCAAGTCCAAGTCATTTAGTCTACATGTAAGTCACAAGTAAGTCAAGTCATTTTGCAAAAGTTGCAAGTCAAGTCACAAGTCCCAAAAATAGTGACTCAAGTCAGACTCGAGTCCAAGTCACACGACTCAAGTCTACATTTCTGTTTCCTTTCAATCAATATGGGCATGCACATATCATTTATTAACTTTGTGATCACATTTAGAGCATAACATTCAGAAGTATTTGACAATTACCTTGTTGTTGTGATGCTTGCATTTGACCGGGACGTCCATCTTTCTTATTATCTGAGAAAATAGAAATGTTATGGTTTTCAAGATCAATTAGTCAAAGAGCTTATGGCATACATTATTCTGAAATACATAAATACCTAAACAATACCATTGCATCTAATGATCTTACTGTTAGTGTTACATCAAAACATCTTTTCAAAAACAAGTAGGTCGTTATTTTGTTCAACCTGTTTCTAATCTTTTTAAAGTCTCTATGACAAGTATTTAATACAGGTCCCTTGGTTTTTTTCTGGTTTCCCCAGCATGCATCAAATGTGAATTGTATTGAAGCTTTACTTACTGTAATCTCTCATATGGAGAATCAGCCTTGCTACCAATGCTAAATATTCTTCCTGCAATTCAAAACATCATATAGTTACTAGTTAAAATCAACCCATCAATTCATAAAAAAAAAATTAGGGATGGCGGTCCCAAATAGGTTATCCACAAGGAAAGTGAACACCACGCATAATTCATTTGACACAATTTTTTTTCATATTTAGCCAATTTTACAACTTGACCACAAATGACTATTGACCTTAGTGTGACCATATGATCACTATTGCATTAAAGTTCCCATAGTGCAGCTATGGCCCAAGTTTGATATAAAATTGGATCAATTGAGCCCATATTTATTGGTTGAGCTATGAACTCATTGCAAGACCAATAAATAATAGGTGTACAGCATCCAGTTTTATTATCATGTTTTGGATCTAATATTTTCACACACTTGGATTCATCAAAAAATAATAATGGTTTCAACTGTTTATGAGATCAGATGTTTAATTTTGTGATCATGAAGATCTTTGAAAAGCTTGTCAACATTCAATCCTATGCATTTTTGTCACAAAATAAAATAACAGGGTGGTTTCAGACCCAAATACTCACTACTCTTGTTGATGCTTCACACTACATTTTAAATCACATTGACCATGGTAGCTGTACATTTGTATGAGGCCTTTGACATTGTCAATACCATGTGGGGGGCACTCAACTGAAATTTTGGAAGGGGTGTGCGGGAAGTAACAACTTTGGGAAGTAAGAACTGAATTTAGGCAAAATATGGACTTGATGAACTGAAAGTGCAACATTTTTGATGGGTCTTGTGAACTATAAAATTGGGCCAAATTATAGGCTTTGGAGCTTAAAAATTCCAAAATTGTCCAAATTTGAGCTTAGAAAGAGCTACAATTGTCAGAGTGTGCTCACAGGCTCAAAGAACTGGAGCATGATCCAAATGTGGGTCTTAAGGAACTGCAGGAGAGCCTGAAAAGTGGACCCTTGACCGCCACTCATACCCATACCACCTTTGTGAGTACTCCTCCGGGCATCAATCGCTCGATCTACGTGTAACTCTTGAGACTTCAGAGTATTGCTGTTTGTGGACTGTAACTACGCTAGTTCTCCTCATCATACTTGGGTGAAAGAAAACAAGCTACCGAAGTGGGAAATTCACTTTCTGAGCTCTCGGTCACCTGGGGCACCCAGAGGTCAATCCTGGGGCCTCTTTTAAATTTACAATATACAGGGTGTATATGAAAATCAAGTTCACAGTTTGAAAAATGCCACTAGATTAAAAGTATGAGGCAGTTGGTTCAATGGTACAGTTGATAGCTGAATCAACATCTTGTCCTCCTACAACTGTAAAATCACTGGTGTGTGACCATTAATAAGGACTCAGTGGCCATTTTTGTGAGCCAAGTAAAAATGCAGTTGTGCAGAGTTAATTAAAATCAAAGCAACATGAAAATCACCTGTCTGTAAATATGTACAGAAACATTCCTCGTAAGCGTCAAACTACAAGATTAACATTGACAGGGTTGTCACCAGGACCAAAAAAGTACTGGTTAAAATATTGAAGGCGAAGCTCTCACGCCTCGCACTATCTTTTTAATGAATGCTAGGGATTGGGGAATAGGCATTGAGGGTACCACCCCACTAAAAAAAAATTTTCTTGCTCTTTTTATGATGAAATAGCATTATCCACTTCCGGAAATGTGAGTGCCGGACGGCCCCGGACGGCCCCGTCCGGCGTAGTGACAACCCTGAACATTGAGCTATGTTTTGTCTTGCAAACAAAATTATATTTTAGCTCAAAAATATAAGTGCTGTATTTTAAAGTAAATAATAAATTTCTGATAAGAAATCAAACATGTTTCCTCTTCAATTGATTTTGTTTTCCTTTGTATTTTGTGTTGTTGTCTGCTGTCAGTTGTGGGTTAGTTGTGTAAGTATTTATCAGTGTATAGTGAACATAGTTCCAGTAACTGTAACTCATCATACCTAGAGTTACAGTGCACTCTATTAATATCTATTCCACAAATAAGAAACATCACAATATGTGGGCTCATTTTGGGCTCTAAGGATGTAGCTGAGGAACTCTCTCAAGGACAGTTTGGGCATGCACTGATGATTTTAATCCCATTGTACCAGGGTTTGGGCGTGGATGGATGATTTTAATCCCACTGTACTAGTCTATACTCACAAAGTTGAGGTACCGGGTAATTGATCTCATCTTTTGGGTGGGTTCAAAAATCCCTGAGCTGGCAAAACCTGCAATCTTCATGGGAGTAATTTACTTAGTGCAAAAGTGGTCAAAATATTGCTCTGCAAAATGTCTTGATTTTCATGATTTGGATTTATCATATTGAGCAGCATTCTACTTGTGATGTTTCTACACTGTGTAGAGAGGGTCTACAGCATCACTGAGGTAAAACTGACAAATACAAGGTATATTTCTTGATGCTTGAAGTTTGGATTTCTTAAACGTACAGTGCATCCCTATATACCGCTGCAAGACTTCAGGTCCGTAGATGTCATTATGTTAATAGTGAACATACCCTATTCCTGGCCTTCTGATATACATGCTTCTCCATCTCCCCACTGGATTTCTGAGTTGGGTTACCTGCTGCACGTACAGCATCATCACTGAAAAGACACAAATGTACTGATGACAAGAAACCAAATAAAGACTAGTAGCTTTAAATAAGGAAAGTAACAAATGTACAAACTACAGGCTGAGTCAAAAAGAAGTAAACTCATGTTTGAGGGGCTTTAACTCGGGATATGTAAGGTATCTGCTAAATATGAAAATTCCACTGGAAAGAGTAAATTCTACACGTCTAAATAAAAAAACGAATTGTTGCAATTGCTCACAGCAAACTCAAGTTATACTCATTTGAATACAACCACCCATTTTTGTAGCTGCACGCGGTTTCACTTCCCAAGTAGGGGCCTACCTATTGTATTGATAAGGCGCGATATTCAAATGCAAATAAAGTTCTGTGGCAGGTGTGGTTTCGATCAATAATTCCTACATGTTTAAGGGCTCTTTTCAATATCAAGTTTACCTCATTGCACTACACTTTAATAAAACGGGCCAAATGACAACATGGCACCACAATTTACGGAAGCGCACGTTTCTGTCGACGAAGTATCATGAAACTAAGAGTCCCACTGAAATTCAGCTTCTTTTTCGTCTCCAATTTCCTACAGCTAACCGGGTTTCATGTAAGGGAGCAGTATATAAGAATGTGAATGTGCATGGGACACTAAAGAACAGACAGCCGGAAGATTCAGGCAGACCAAGAACTGCTAGATCACAAGTGAACATTGCTAGAGTTAGACATGCGTTACAGCAAGACCAAAGATCAGCTCAATCCTTTACCCAACATTCCCCAATCAAGCTTCTGCCGGATCGCTCAGTAAAGACTTGAATTGGTATCCCTACAAACTATAGTACCGTCATGGACTTTGTTGAATATTAATTAAAAGCAAATGTTGTCTTTTCAACACTAAATCGTGTTAGCGCGTTGATGATGCGTCGAAATTGAAATGGATGAAAATCAATCAGCCGTGTGCAGCTACAAAAATGGGTGGTTGTATTCAAATGAGTATAACTTTAGTTTGCTGTAAGCAATTGCAACAATTCTTGTTTTTATTTAGACATGTAGAATTTGCTCTTTCCAGTGGTATTTTTATTTTTAGCAGATTCCTTGCCGATCTCGAGTTACAGCCCCTCAAACATGAGTTTACTTCTTTTTGACTCAGCCTGTATGTGTATAATACCTAGGCCTTTCATTTCAGGGGAGCAATCGGTCTCCGTCGACACCGCTTGCCCAAACCTGATTTGTAACTCACCATAGAAACAAATATCGTTTGATGCAAAATTACCCAAAATTTAATTCAATTTAGATTAAAGTTGTGTAAATATGGCACAAAATGGCTTAATATGCATGTAAAAAAATATTTCTACAAATAAGGTCTTAAAACTTTTGAACAGTTTTGATGATTTATCACTTCTCTATCAAAAAAGAACCTTTTTTCCTGATATTATTACCATTTACACATCATAAAATGGTTTAAAATGTTTGAAACTGGCATATTTTATCCATTTTGAGGCCAAATTTTGCCCTAAAAATAGACCAAAAATGTACATAAATTTTCTAAATATAGTCCAAATTAACTCGGATTTCTTTTTATTATACATGTATGTAGAAACACGGCAGTGTATAGCAAACTGCATGAAAATGCCACATTGATGTACTCATACACTTCAAAAATGTAAATCAAAATATTTTTTTCATCATATCTGGCTATGAGCTCATTAATTATTCATGAGCTAATTTGCATACAATTTACATAATTAATTAGCCCTAAAAGTTTAAAGTCCAAGCTTAAAGGGGTAAAACTATTCCGTCCCGTTGGGGATGAATAGTGGAAGAATACTTCATACCTGCCAACATTGAAAACCTAGAAAACAGAGTACATGACGAACGTAGGGCGCGAAGCGCTCGTAGTATCGCCTCCGACGGCGGGGGGTCCAGGGCCCCGCTTAAGGGCCCTTGGTGGGGTCCAGGGGCAAAGCCCCGGTGGGGGTTGAGGCTAGAGGGTTTCTACACTGTAAAAACCCTTATAAGCCCCTTCACATTAGACACATTTTATAGAAAAACAACAAGGTGAAAATGAAGCCCTAGGCTTTTATACACTTTGAGGAGGGATTTATACTCCATATCTAGCAACAATTTCAACACATATTTGATGACTACAACCTTTGAAAAAAATGTGAAAAAACATTCTGGGACCTGTTTTTATAAGTTTGAAAAATATGCTTCCTTCACAAAGAAAATGTGCTTTTAAAAATGCAGTTTCCTATACTTTTGTACATAACGATCATTTGTTGAAGCGATTTTTTGGCTTTATAACAAGGCCTACGTGACTGATAGGACATTGATATGATGCACAATACAAAGGTGAAAATTGTTTGTTAAAATCCATTTTTCCTTAATTTTTTCAAAGTTTTTGGCAACTTGAGAACCTCTAGACCTATTCTGAAGGTTGCATTTGAGGAGGGATTTATACTCCATATCTGGCAACAATTTCAACACATATTTGATGACTGCAACCTTTGAAAAAATGTGAAAAAACATTCTGGGACTTGTTTTTACAAGTTTGAAAAATATGCTTCCTTCACATAGAAAATGTGCTTTTAAAATGCAGTTTCCTATACTTTTGTACATAACGATCATTCGTTGAAGCGATTTTTTTGGCTTTATAACAGGGCCTACGTGACTGATAGGACACTGATATGATGCACAATACAAAGTTAAAAATTCAGAAAAAAAAAACGTTTAACAAAAAACATGTCAAAGTTTTTGTTGACTTTGGAGAAACACTAGACGTATTCTGAAGTGCTAGGATCATTCACAGATGATTTGAAGAAAAAATTGGAAAACATTACACAAAAATTACAGTTTGTTATCTTTAATATGGAAACCACTAACTAATGTTTACCTCTTCATCTATCACAATATTATACATGCATTGGTTTTCCATGCATTTTATAATATGTGCTAGATGAAGAGGTAAACATTAGTTAGTGGTTTGCATATTAAGGATAACAAACTGTAATTTTTTTGTAATTTTTTCCAATTGTTTTCAAATTAACTGTGAATGATCCTAGCACTTCAGAATAGGTCCAGTGGTTCTCCAAAGTCGCCAAAACTTTTTTTTTTTTTTTCAGAAAATCGAGTACTCCGATTTTCGGGGTTTAAAACTCGAAATCGGAGTAACTCCGCCGAAAATCGGAGTAGTTGGCAGGTATGATACTTAGAATAGACGCCCCTGGGCAGCTTTTGGGTCAAACTCCAATTTTATTTTCAAAATTGCTACCACAGTGGTACAGAAAATCTGTAAGAGCTACATGTACAAACCTTGCATGTTTTTAATATTTTTACAGGTACGGTACAACATATGAGTAAAATATAAAGCAAAGCTTTACATATTTGCCTACATGTATGAAGCGCCCTCTTTTGCACTTTTTTTACCAAAATGACTTTTATTCATCGTAACATTAACAATAATATTAATAAAGGCAAAATAAGGCCCGTATGCAGGGGGTGCAAAAACCCCCCTATCAATCTGCCAAAGGGTACAAAAAGTCCCAAAATTTCAGAAATTGCGACCAAAAAGAAAAAAAAAAAAAATCGGGTTTTTACCCTTTTTTGGACAAAAAGGACCAAATTTTGGGAAGATAGTCCACTTTTCACAAAATTGCCCCTCCCTTGGAAAAAAATCCACTTTTTCAAAGTCAGCACCCCCAATGAAATCCTGTGTACAGGCCTGGGCAACGAGATTATTTAGGAAAAATAAACTTATATATTAAAAACTGAATATTTTCAGGTTGTGATAACAGTTTAAAATAAACATAACCACACATCGTCACTCATCTGAATTTCATCAGCCGGGATTTCCCAAAAACCAGGGAATACAAAAGATTCACTGTCAATCCCCTGATAAAGCCATCATTTCATTACAGAAAGCATACAAAAAGTGCAAGATTTCCTGACGTTGCATTTACAAATATTATATTGCTTCAATTCTTAGCAGGTTGGTCAAAATTTTTGGGCTTTTATTATTTTAAAAATATAAAAGAATGGAAATTTCTTATATTTATTTTTTATCATCAATTAATGATTACCCGGTACATTTTTGGCTTCATGCACACAAAGTCATGGATTTTAAAACACTGCACTGATCCAGTTCCAATAATTGAAACTCCCCGCTCCGACGGGGTGTTCCAACAACAGGTGCTGTGTATGTGTTTGTATATGTGTAACTGTAAATGTGCATTCACATACACACTTAGCCGTCGGTACGAAGAAATTGTTGCTCCAAAAATGATCGCAAATTACACATTTGTAATCATTTTTCACCACAAAATATGATATGAAAACACAGGTGAGCAATGTATGAATATATGGAGAGGTGAAACAGGTTGTTAATTATTGTCAATATTAATATTGTGCGACATTTATAATGAAAATAATTAACACTGTAGACACCCTATGGCACCTTCTACAACTTGAGAACAAGTCCTCAAACGTTCGAAATTTGTAGTTACTACAACTGCCACTGATCGCGATTTGGCGGCCGTGCCCGTGATTATCGGACAAGTACAATTTTGACTTTTGTTCGGACTGGTAAATTTTTTGACCGCTTGGCGAGTGGCAAAAAAAGTTAAGTTCCATGCCTGTCTCTAGCCTAGAATGTGAAGCTATCGGTGAGCAAATTCTTGGTTAGACCTCTCTGGCAGCAAGACATGATAAGCTTACCTACTTAACGCGGCTGTGTACTCTAGCCATTGTTTCTTTCTCAAAATTGAGTTTTTATGATATGTTTGTACCTTGTTATGTTTTTTATAAATACAAGGAATGAAAATCCAGATTTGTAAACTCCAACTGCAATATTTTAAGGATTTTATTTCACTATTCCACTCGTGTTTGAAATTGAAAAGGAAAGAAAATCTTTGTTGTACCAGCAAGGTACACGCAAGAACAACTCATCGCGCTATGCGTATCACACAATTTGTTAACGCACAACATAGCGCAAGCGATACGCGACGCTTATTTGCATGCGCGCGGCGCATCTTATGGAAACACCACGGAAGCACTGATTTCACAAAAACCTAGTGGTCAAATGGCTCCGCTTTAGCTGATAAAATGTGGGTTTTTTCAAGTTCTTTCCCCGATTTAAATATCAAGTTATGAATGGATTTCGCTCAAACTTCTCAAGGGGCTGTGGATTTACCCGATGTTCACGTAATATAAGTTAATACAAAAACGAAAACTGTCGCATTCTCCTGTGAGATTCGATGAAAGCGCAAAATGTGACCACTTTAAACTTCAACAGCCATTATTTCAATGTTCATTTTCTCGGTAAAATGACGATTTAGGTACACGATAACTCAATAAATACAGCATCTATAGGTAAGCAAATATGATCATTGTAAAAAGCATGATCGACTCAAGAAACAGTTTTCTCATTTTTTTTATATTTTGGTCTATTTCCGATTTTGGGCATCATTTTGTGCAAATAGGCATTTTTGAATTTTAAAAGTTCATTTTGATGCCTTATATGGTCAATATCTCAAAAAATAAGGCCAATATCAAAAAATAAAAAACCGTTTTTGGAATGGAGCCTCAAGATTGAGCTAAAAACAAAATAAAATATTTTGGAAAGAGTGTTTTTTGTTATGATGTACCTAACAAATATTGCCAAAAACTCACTTTTTGTGATTTTCTTCAAAATTGTTGCTTTTACCCCAAATCTGTATTTATATTAAGATTTATTGATGTCTTGCCTTCATAAAATGTATACTTTTATATGTTTTATGAATTTGCGCGAATAATTACAAAGTTATTGCACTTTTACTACATGCATGTCTGAGAGTACACAGCCACCTTAAAACTTATTGTCATTTTAAATTATAATTTTTTAAATTTAATCCTAAATCTCAGAATGACCTTACATTTGAGCAACAACTTTCAGCCGAAATGATTGTGTTTTCCACTCATCTTCTTGCGATACACCAAGCGGTCCTGCTGGTCCCATTCCAGTCATTTTCAGCTCAAAGTAAACGAGTTTTCCTTGCGTTTTTCTAATGCAAACTTCCTGTTGTTGATTGTTTCACGTGTGTCAAAGGTCAATTCTATCATAGGACCAAAATTCTCACTTATGTTCCATGGACAAAATATTTCATTTTGCATCATTTATTTATTTGAAAATTACAACACTCATCTTGTGGTATACGGCTGTATTTATCTTTAAAAAGTAAAACAAATTCTAGTATTTGTTTATAAAATAAATATTCCAGCATATGATCGAGACTGTCATGGCCGCGCCCAGCAGCAAGAACGGAACAAAAACACAGTCATTGTGAGTCATTGTTCGGCACAGCTCGATTCAATTTGATATACTTACTTCATCACACACAGCAGTGGATAAGAAAATAACACAGATTTGGATCTTGCATCAAGCACAACAGTTAATGTTGTTAACTTTAACTTAAAGCTTACCTCATACCTGGCATAACCAATACATACACCAAAACTGTCCATACATTATTAATAATTATTTTTATGAACAATCTGACAAAATGATTTTTATGAAATACTTTGTCACTTCACTAGTTGTTGGAACAACAGCTGTACTGCTAGGCTGGATAATCAGTCCAGAGACTGCTGCAATTGTGTGGCACAGTTTACCGGGTTTATGCTGTCTACGTGGGATGTTATTTGGCGTTTTTGATAGGTATATACCATTACCAATAGCAGAAGTTCCTATATCAAACATTCCAGAGGGGGTATCAGTGCAATCCACACCATCAAGAATTTTTAGTCTTGAAGAATTGAAGCAATATGATGGTTCTGAAGAAAGCAAAGGATTGTATCTTGCATTTCTTGGCAAAGTGTACGATGTCAGCAAAGGCAAACAACACTATGGGCCAGGAGGGGGCTATAGTTTCTTTGCTGCTCGTGATGCTACAAGAGCATTTGTGACAGGAGATTTTACAGATGAAGGTTTGGTGGAAGATATTGATGGCCTGAGTCCAAGAGAAATGCTGGAAGTGAAACATTGGGTTGAATTCTATGAGAAGGATTATACACCAGTTGGTAAGAAATACAAATTTATGGCTTTTCCATTTGATCTTCTAAATCACTTCGGTATTGTTTTGCGAATTAACATGTGATTCTAAAACGTACTAATTAATAGCAGTGCTAGATTTGGTTGGCCCGGGCGAACGGACAACACTGGTAACAGAATAGAAAAAAAGGGCATGCAGCTCAGTATCCTTCATTGGCATTAGGTTCAGTTATGCCTCCTCACCCATTTTGTTTTTACTACCTCAGCAGTGGCGTATAGCCAGGGGAACTGGGGCAACTTGCCCCGCCACCGAAAATGTTCAGGAATAGTGTCATTAAAATGACTAAAAATGGGCCAAAAGGCATTTATGCGAAGAGCTAGAGACAACGAGAGTGTTACACTCTGTGTGCATCAATCAAGAAATTCTTTACCAAAGTCATAGTTGTAAACTTTATATCCCTGTAATTTATTTTCATATTTGAAGAGTTGAATTGCAAAACTGCTTAGGAACCATTTTTTCAAAATTGAGTTATCAGTGTCAATCCATAGTGTTTGACCATACCTTCAATGCAATATAATTGATTTGTTGCAAAACAGCTTACATCCTATTCATAATGCCACTCCAAGTTTCAGTTGTGCAGCAAAACTGCTTACATCCACTTTGTTTGGCCTGCAAAAGTGCTTACATCCATCAATAGCGCCCCCAGCTGTGAGTGAGCACATTAAGAATGACCATCCAGTTACTTGGTTTTGTTATGCAAATGAGAGTGTGGACCATCTTAATTGTTATTGATATTTTGATGATCAATAAGCAGGATGTGATTTGTGTATGTATTAAAGACAAGATGAGAAAACAGCACTAACAAGTTTGAGTGGACTTTTGGTTAACATCTTGTTTTAATAAATATTTTAACAATTAAACCAATAATTAAGTGAAAACTAAATAATAAATTTGATAGATAAACACAACTTTCAATTTTATCACCAAGTGGTTTACATTTTAATTTAATTTTAATTTTGATAAATTATGTAGGCCTTTAGTGTAGCAGGTTTATGCAATACTAAAGATATTAAACTAAATATTGTTAATAAATAAATAAATAAATAAATAAATAAATAAATAAATAATTTTTTATTCCAATATTTTGGATGAAATGCTTTTATTGTCTGATTCATATTTAAATTAGATTATAAAATCAATTCAAAATAGGCAAGAAATTAGGGTCTTTCAGATGATTTAAATTAGTTTCTTAATCGTTATACTCTATAATATTCTACATCTAAACTACTAAGGTGGTATAACTTTTGAAACTTCTGTTATGTTGAGAAAGAATTATAGATCTTGGTTTCACTTTTGTATGAAGATAATACCCTCCCCTCCCTTCCCCACCCAACCAACCATCCTACATTTTTTTTTATTTAACCGCTGCCCCTTAAAGTGAGTAGGTCATCTTATCTCTATTGATCCATGTCTACGTTTGACAAACAACCCCATACTTTAGGCCTACTATAGCATGGGATCAACCTACATCCCCCATCTCACTCCTTTTTTAACGTTTTCCTTGCTGAACAGTGGCGACGCTAGAGAGAGAGAGAGAGGGGGGAAGGGGGCATTTCCCCCAAATAATATTTTTCTTCCCCCTAGTTGTGAGGCAAAACCCCAAAGATTATGCAAATTTCCGCTTTTTGTGGCAATTTTGAACAAAATTTGTTGATTTTGCCCCCCCCCCCCCGAAATTTATTTTCCTCCCTCATGCCCCCCACGAAAAAATTCCTGGTGCCGCCAATGTTGGTAGGGCCTACACGTTTTTGACCGGTTTCTCCAACCCATTTGATTTTGTGTAGGCCTACATGGAAGGTATGTCATGGTCTCTCCTTGGATCAATGACTACGTTTGAGGTGAAATTATTTTTCATGCTTCAAACCTACGATTGCATGAAATTTCCTTCATTACCCACCCCCACACTCCACCCTCCCATGCCCCCACTCAAGTATTTTCCCAGTTCCCGAATATTAGTACACGTGTATGTTAGATTAATATTTTTCTACATTGGACTTGATCTAAAACATCACAATCGACAACATGACTGCATTATTGCATTACTATAGAAGGAAAGTCACCCCTAACCCCCCTTCCCCCCATCGCCTACCTTTTACTGATTGTAAAGTACTCTACATCATCAAATGTATTAATTTGTATTACCGCTAATGAGTTTTTATATTAAAATCTTGGCTGGACCAAAATGATTGATGTTTAGTGAGTGAATCTTATGATTTCTGCATGCAAGTTATAGTGTTTCCCTGCAAAACTGCTTACATCCACTTTTTTTAAATTAAATAAAGAAAATTAAAAAAAAACAAGGTATGACTGATTTTAGTGACCTTTATGTTTTTAAAGGTTATACCATAATCCTTCATTAGGATGCAAAACTTAGTTGAATTTACAATGATTATGGGTCATTATTAATTTTTGCAGTTTTCTCAGAAAGGCTAAAATGGATGTAAGCAGTTTTGCAATTCAACTCTTCATTTGTGTTGTGTTTAAAACAGGTATTCTTGAAGGTCACTTCTATGATGCTAATGGTAAGCCAAAAGAGGCATTGCATAAAGCCGAAGCTCAGATCAAAGAAGGATTAAAGGAACAAGCTGCTGCAGAAGAAGACAAAAAGAGGTTTCCACCGTGCAATTCAGAATGGAAACAAGGGTCTGGAAGAGTCTGGTGTTCAAACTTAAGGTATGTGTAAATCCTGCAAATTCATGCAGAATGCAATTTAAGAAAAACCAGCAAATGGGGCAACATTCCTGAACATATTTGTAACAAGGACTGCTAGCCTATATTTAAAGGGGCATTTCGTGATCCACAGCCTCATCCCCCCACTTTTCCCAAAAAAAGTTGAGATTTTTACACCACTGGATACCTCTGGCTACATAATGTTTATGTACCAAATATTTCTTGCAGATTAATTAGCTTAGCAAAAATATCGCCAATTTGAATTTCGCTCTGGTGCACCAGAACGAAATTACAACACATTGTCTATGGAATTAGTGTAATACTCATAATCATAAATAACTCGCATTCGCAAAATAGTAATCAACTGAAATTTTGGAAATAAGCTTTTTTCGTGGATATCTACTGAAAAATGCCATAAAAAGAGGATGCTAGGATCACGAAATCCTCCTTTAAGAAAAACCAGCAAATGGGGCAACATTCCTGAACATATTTGTAACAAGGACTGCTAGCCTATATTTAAGGTTCACCTTCTCTTTAGGACTGCTGTATAAAGGTTCGCTATCTGTAAGGACTGTGATATCTAGGTTCGTTAGATCTATAATGTTCACTACATGATTGTATCTCCAATATTTGATATCACTAATTTCACAAAGGTCCTTTTGAAATTTGAAATTAACTAATGCTATCACGGTTTTCACCAATTCCTGAGTACCCGAATTACCACCCATCCTTGGCCTACCTATCTCAGAATTCTAGTTGCAGGTTACATCAATTATGCAATTTATTGCTATCTTCTGAAGACAGTAACTATGAAATTTATTATTGCTATCTACTGAAGACAGTAATTATGTAATTTATTGTTGCTATCTTCTGAAGACAGTTATTATGAAATTTAGTATTGCTATCTTCTGAAGACACTAATTATGAAATTTATTATTGCTATCTTCTGAAGACAGTAATTATGAAATTTATTATTGCTATCTGCTGAAGACAGCAATTATGTCATTTATTGATGCTATCTTCTGAAGACAGCAATTATGAAAATTATTATTGCTATCTACTGAAGACAGCAATTACATAATTTATTATTGCTATCTACTAAAAACAGCAATTATGTAATTTTTTATTGCTATCTACTAAAGACAGTAATTATTTACTTTATTATTGCTATCTACTAAAGACAGTAATTATTTAATTTATTATTGCTATCTACTAAAGACAGTAATTATGTAATTTATTATTGCTATCTACTAAAGACAGTAATTAAATGTATTTTATTATTGTTATCTACTGAAGACAGTAATTATTTAATTTATTATTGCTATCTACTAAAGACAGGTAATTATGTAATTTATAATTGCTATCTACTAAAGACAGTAATTATGTAATATATTATTGCTATCTACTAAAGTGTCCTTACCCTCAGAATCAGCCAGAATAGTCCATTGCAGGAAAACCATGTCCTATGACCTGTCCTCCATAGTGATCCTTTCCCATCTCCTAATGCACACTCAACCTGCTAATTGCTAATTATCGTCAAGTACTCAACGGCACAAAAATACTTCCAATTTTGCAAGAAATTTATCAAGAAACCAAGCCCGTAGAAAACCTAAAGGTGTTGACAGCACCACAAATGGACCAAATTGCTGCATGCATGCTGGATAGCAAACCTGTCTCCATATTGTTGAGCTGTTAACAATTGTTTATTGCTTTGCTTCTAGGTATATTTGTATGTTATTGCATAATGAACTTATGACAAAGAATTTTTTGATGCAAGTTGATCGTTTTCTTTTATTTTGCAGTGGAGGTGTATCCAGGAACTGGGAAGGCTTTCCTCGCAAGTACTACACACAAGGAGCAGCTAACTGGCGCTGTGCTTGCGTTAGAGAAGAGCATCTCAACAAAGCCATGTTTAGAGAATTTGAAGACTGTCCACCAACATCAGTGTCTTGTAAACTCATAAAGTAATTGGAAATCATGGAGACCAGCTAGGGTCATTGAATGAAAAATGGGTAATCAGAAAAAAGAGCCTACTTGGGAATTTTCTTTTAAAATTATTTAAAATTTGCTCCTTTCTAAAAACACATAAAGTAGGCCAACTAATGATTCAATGATTTGATGTTACATGTATTTCTTCATCTAAATTTGTTAGTTTCAGAGAGAAGTATTGTGATAACATTTCCTAATTCTACATGTTGTTTTGTGCTTGTTGATCAAGGTGTGGATTTGTTACTACATGTAGTGGCCTACATACAGATTAAATGTGTGTGTGATGTAATGTGATCCAACCTGGTGAAACGCATCAATTGGGCTATTCCATTTAAAATCCACACTACCCCTGTGGAAGATTTTGGAAATATGTTGAACAGGGGGAGTATGAATTTCAATTGAATTGGCACATTAGGCAGCACCATTTGATTTGTGAAAGATTCAACCTGAATGTTCTGCAGGGGGAGAGGGAGTTTCAAATGGAGCTGCCTAATGTGTATCCCATTTGAAATTACTGAAAACTCAAGTAATTGTAAAAAAAAAAATGAAGTATTCAAATGTTTGTCAATTTCTGTTTTAAGTTATAGATGGCTTTTAGCTTTGAAACCAAGTATACTAGATATGAAAGACATTCAGCAATAGCACACTTGGTTACTGCATATGAAGAGCTTAGCCCTTATATCCACTTTTTGACTTTTTGAGAAAAAGAGCTTTTTGGGGTTGTTCAATTATTACTTGTTTGATTTGATTGATTTTGGTTTTGAATAAATGTTGATGTAGGTTTGGTACAATTTTCAAGCTTTCCTAATTATTTTATTATTTCTTTATATTGCGCCTTTTGTGGATGTAAGGCCTTTTGCAACTAAATAAATTTACCCCTTTCCTAGAAACCACCTTTGCAATCAAATTTGAGCCAATTTTTTACACTACTTTTTGTAACTTGACTAATGCATTCAAAATTAAAAAAGAAAACTTGAAATATCTCATTTACTTTTTTAATTATAACAAGTATTGTTTTTCAGGTGACTAACTTTGGAATTAAAAGTGCTCAAACCCATTACAGGTTAAATTCATCAAAATGCCATTTTTTGAGTATTTCCGAAGCTAAAACTTTTGTTAATTAAAATGATTTTTTCAAACATATTGACCCAAAAACAGTTCATTTTGGTTTTAATAGAACTAAGAACATTCAAGGCCACTATAATACATCAAAACATTTAAACAAAACTATTCATTCTAAGTTCAGATTTCTGGAAATTCCCCAAGTATAATGTCATGCCAATAACTCACTTTCAGCCAGATGTGGATGTATGGGCTTTTGCAAAAAAAGCTCTTCATATGTTGATGATATTAATAAATAAATTTGATGTAGTTGGATAAGTTGGATCTTAAAGGGCATTTCGTGATCCACAGCCTCATCCCCCACTTTTCCCAAAAAAGTTGAGATTTTTACACCACTGGATACCTCTGGCTACATAATGTTTATGTACCAAATATTTCTTGCAGATTAATTTGTTTAGCAAAAATATCGCCAAATTTGAATTTCGTTCTGGTGCACCAGAACAAAATTACAACGCATTGTCTATGGAGCAGTGTAATACACATAATCATGCATAACTCGCCAACGCAAAATCGGAATCAACTGAAATTTTGGGAATAGGTTTTTTTCGTGGATATCTAATGAAAAATGACATAAATAGCGGATGCTAGGATCACGAAACACTCCTTTAATGCCACATAATTATAATACAAAATATATTATACACTACCAGATTCCTATTTCTGCTGACCCCAGAGGTACACTGCTGTCCAGCTACTTTGTGGCTACTCTAGAGTACCAATGCAGTACCAATCCAGTACTGTATGTGTAATGCCTATGTGTGCACTCTGAGACTGCCCACACTGGTATTCTAGAGTAGCCAAAAAAAGTAGCTGGGCAGCAGTGCACCTCTGGGATCAGCAGCAATAGGGCGGGTAACCGGGTACCCGAAATTGCAACAACAAAAAAATTAAATTTTTATTTTTTTTGGTTTTGTAGTGTCTCTGGACCTAGACCTAAATGCTAGGATCATTCATGGTTGACCTAAAAAAAAAATTGAATTTTGCACATTGTTTTGTGTTTTTAATATGAAAATTGATACATAGTTTTCATGTCATACTCTATTAATGATATCAAAATGCATTCAAATTCAATGCATTTTTTTTTAAATTTCGGATACCCGGGCAGGGAATTTTCCTGCCCGGGTAATAGGATTATCGGGCGGGACTCAAATTCCCGGGACTCACTCACACCCTTACGCAGTTATAGGAATGTGGTAGTGTAAGTATGGGTATAACACCAACCTCTTTGATGCCACTAGTCTTTCAATATCGATAAATATCAGCAGAGAAGATATCTTACCCTTCCCAGAATCCTTTGTAATATGATATACAATGTAATGAATGTATCACCTCATTTCATCAAATGACACCCCATTACTTGTACAGGTTCCTTTTGTTTTCATTTTGAGAATAAACTGGCTAAACATGGGTCGATAGTCAAGAAATAAACACATTTTGTAAGATCTGGATTTGCTCTGTTCATTGAGGTACATTTCAACACTATCGACCAATGTTGCAATAGATAGCAAATCCATACAGGAAATTAAAATGGGAGAAATGCATTATGGGAAGTGATTGATATCTTCTCTGACATATCAGTGTATACAGTACTATATTGGTAAATCATTGATGTAAATATTCATGCATGTGAAAATGTGACGTGACTAGTCTACATATAGAAATGACAAAATTATGTGATTCTTATGATTTGATTTGATCAGCATAAATGTAATCTATAAAAATGTGAAAGAATATGAGGTGGGCTAGACCTTTTGTGTAGCTGTACATGTTATTCAGGCCTGGAAAAAATGATAATTTTACTGGAATAGTAACCAAATTTCCCAGAAAAGTAGTAACATT
Source organism: Amphiura filiformis (assembly GCF_039555335.1). Classification (NCBI taxonomy): domain Eukaryota; kingdom Metazoa; phylum Echinodermata; class Ophiuroidea; order Amphilepidida; family Amphiuridae; genus Amphiura; species Amphiura filiformis. The sequence goes on from NC_092640.1 coordinate 46,795,022, forward strand.
TCCCACAACTTCCTATGTGTTTCAGGAAGCATATTCCCCTCCAAATGACCAGGTTTCCATCCAAGACTGTATTAAGCAGTGAAAAAGTGACTGTCTCCAATGTGGTGTCATTGTAAACGGGAATAAATTAGCTGTCCATTGATATGCAACACAATGAACAAATAATCTGAGGCAAACTTTTTTGAGGAGTTTATATGCAAATTAAGCTGCTAAAATATAAAGAAAATATGTGATACATTTGACTATATCTCAAAGAGTATACTTTGGAGTTTAATAAATGAGGTGTCATTTTAAAAGCACCATTTTGTACTGTATGATGGTGATCTTAACTCAAAAATTTCAGAAATGGCTTATATATCATTTGTGACCGTCCACCACAAATGAGCCGTAAATGTCCTCAATTGTATTCTGAGTTACAGTGTAAAATGGGCATGAAGGTCGTATTCATAGGTACCTCAATTTGGTGCTATGTGTACCTCATTTAATGAGATACACGTAGCACCAAATTGAAATACCTATGAATATGACCTTCATGCCCATTTTACACTGTAACTCAGAATACAATTGAGGACATTTACGGCTCATTCGTGGTGGACGGTCACATTTTGTGATGAAACTTCATGTGTTGGCAGCACAATTAGTTTTAATGCAGTTAATAACCTGGTCTGTGCAGTGTTTATGCGGAGGGAGTGGGGCCATGGGCAATATTGGAGATGTGATTCAATGTCCGGAGAGGTGGGGGTCCAGGGTAGAGGCTGTGTAATAAATGAGCAAAACTTTTGTTAAAACTGTCTGCAATTAACAGCCGAGTTGGATAAAAATGACTTTGCTTTTCTGCCAATTTGTGCACCATTTGAAAATTTTGCAAACAGGCCTGTAACCAGGGTTTTTTTTGGGGGGGGGGGGCTGATTTTTGGGGGAGGGGGCATCCACCCCAGCCCCCCTGGTTATGGGCCTGGTCACAAAAATGTTTTATTTGTGTTTCATTGTAGCGTGAAGCTGGGAGATATTTCATTTGGGGTTCTTCTGGTTATTAAGGACTAGACTTCATGTATATGCAGACATATTAAATGGGTGTTATTTAAGTTCCCTTAATTGGCTTTCTATTTGCAGTGGTACTATGGAGAATAAAGATATTCATGTAAACACAGCCAAAAAAGAAAGTCTCCAGTAGTGCCATCCCCATTTAATCAGATTCGGATGAGTTTATGGCAAAATAATTTATATAATAATTTTCTATACACCTTCCTGCGAAGATTGATACCAAATTTGATATCAAAGTTTAATCATCATGAGCAAAAGGAGCGTTGTTTGGAAATTAGTGCAATTTTAAAATGACAAATTACTGAATTGACCACGCAAAAATCAATGCATGGTATCAGTTTATTATGTGGCCTGAAGCATGCCCGTACAGGAATCATTGTACACTTGCCTCGCACAATTGAAAGAGCGGGTATTTGATTTGCATTTTGACATGCATGGGCAAACCTTTAACCTGCCGGCCTATTCAGGCGACGTAATTCTTGGCACTCACGCTAGCTCTGCTACGTGATACAATTCCCTATGTCATTTTTAAAATTGCATGAATTTCCAAACAAATGTTTCTATGCTCACGATGATTAAACTTTTGATATTAAATTTGGTATCAATCTGCGAAGGAGAGTGTATAGAAAATTATTATATAAATTATTTTGCCATAAACTCATCAGAATCTGATTAAATGGGGATGGAACTACTGGAGACTTTCTTTTTTGGCTGTGTTTAGTATGAATTTGAATGTACGTCTGTGTGTTATTTCCATGCATGTTTAATTGTGTCATTATATTATAAACGAGACAGGAGTAGATTGAGTATTTAAAATTGAGGGGCACCATTTTATTTCTGCTGGTCTTGACCAGTGGCAGCACTAGGGGGAGGCTGGGGGGACACCCCCAAATATTTTCTTGTCCCTTCACTTTGCCCCCCCCACCAAAATTTTAACCAGCAATTTTGCGCAAAATTTTTTGATTTTATCCCCCTTGGAATTCCCCCCTAAAAAATCCTGGTGCCGCTCGTCTTGTCGTGGCGTTAAATCATGTCATCCAGCTGTAAGAACTCTATGAAGATTGTTGAGTCAGACTAAATCAAGACACAAAGTATGTGACATCTATTTAAAACACTCTGGATGATCTTGCCCTAGTGGTATTCTTATTCATATAATATTTCTTCTTGAGATGTGACCAAAGTAGTGCAATTTGTTGTGATCAATCTTCTGGCACACTTCTGACTTCTGACAAATTCATTCGTTTTGTGATCTTTCCATGATATTCTCAGCATCTTTCGCTAGCACCATATTTCAGAAGCTTGAATCCTGGATCTGTCTGCCCTTTCGACAGTGCATGTTTCAAAGCCATATATAGTAATTGGAAAGATCAGGGCATTCATGATGCTTATTTTGGTTGCTCTAGAAACTCCTCTGTCTTTCCAAATGTCGGTAAGAGCAATAGCAGATATGTTCTTGCCATGGCCAGGCATCTTTATTTCTTGGGTTTCTTTACCGCTGTGCTGCCTCCTTCGTCAACAATGAGTGATCCAAGAAAGTTGGTGGTTAAAACCACCCCTATGTCCTCTCCATCTGCCTTTAACGGCTGGTCTCCTTTCCCTCCCCAAATCATGACCTTAGTTTGTCTTTTTGACATTCAGGAACAGTCCGCGCCTCACTAGCTTCCTTTACCCTGTTCAGTTCAGTTGCTGTTTTTGCAATGAGGGTGTGTCATCAGCGTACATAATAATATTCTTCTACCTTCAACTGATATTATTCCGTAATATCCATCTACGTGCAAATAATAAATTCTGCATAGATGTTAAATCATAAATGGCTTGTAGATGCGCAATTCCAGCTTACTATTTTCTTTATTTTCCACCTCTGTTTCATTTCACTCCTGCATTTCTCCTTACATGCCTTCCCCGTTTTGCTCTTCAGACTAATTTCACTTGAACTCTCCCAGCTGTATGTACTGGTGGCAATTCCATCAGCCCAATAGTCCATAATCGCCTCTCTGCTCGCAACTCAACCCCTACCTCCTAGATGGTACCAGGCGGATAACTCAGGCTTTGCGGCCAGAGGAAACAGACGGTGCTCTGGGTGTGGGAAGGAAAACCCTAATTCAAACCAACAAGGGTTCCCCCTTGGCTTAATTTCTTTAGGCTGCGATCACATAGAAGTAATACGGTATACGGTATTCGCTATACGATATATGCTCATTTGATGAGGCTGAGTTCACATAGGAGTATACTATGTGAACTCAACCTGATCGAATGAGCGTATTTTGTATAGTGAATACCGTATACAGTAATACTTCTATGTGATCGCAGCCTTAAGGACACAATTTACAGCATGTTTCCAGCAGTTTGTCCTAATTAAGGGGGAGTCCTGTCCAGTGTAAAACAATAATTTTCACTACAAAACCTGATGAAAGAGAAACAAATATGACTCGTACCAAAAAGCCACCTCAGACTTTGCCAGTCAGAAGGAAGATTAATGGTGAAAGCCCTCCCCAGGAAGCCATTCGTCCCACTAGAGGGAGGAAGATTAGGTACAAAACAATGGAAACATCTCAAATGAACATCACCAAAGCCAAAGTGAGAATAGGAAACTGGAATGTACAAGGCTTGAATTCACCAGGAAAGATCAATGTCCTTACTGAAGAATGCAGCAGCTAGACGTGGTAGCCTTGACTGAACTTCACTGGCCAGGTCAAGGTAAAACCACACATAACAATTGGGAGATCATCTACTCTGGACCTGACACCAATAAAAGGGAAAACACAGTGGGCCTCATGAGGTCCCGGACAGCAGCAAGATCACTACTTTCCTATGAGTGTATCTCAGATAGGCTAATGGTAGCAAGGTTCAACTGAAGAAATGTAAAGCTTTCCATCATAGTGTGCTACGCCCCTACCAACAGTGAGACCAGGGCTGATGACATTCCTAATAAAGATGCTTTCTATCACCAACTGGATGACCTGATTTCAAGCATCCCCAAGCATGATGTCCAGCTGATCATTGGAGATATGAATGCCCAAGTAGGGACTGATGTCAATATCTGGAAATCTGCACTTGGTAGCCATGCCGAGGGAGTGCTGAATGATAATGGTATCCGGCTTGCCTCTCTGTCTGGAACACGATCTCATTGTTGGATCATCACTCTTCCCACACAGGAAAATCCATAAGCTAACTTGGAACTCTCCCGAATGAAGAACGGTCAACCAAATTGACTACGGTATACCTTAATCAACCAGAGATGGCGTAACTCCTTGAAAGACGTCAGAGTGTATAGGGAGCTGATGTTCATCGCCGATTTGGGGGGCTTTAGGGCACCAGCCCCCGGGGTCAAAGCGGGGCGGCCAAAGCGAAGGCGGCGGGGAAGAAGAAGGCGGCAAAAGAGAAAAAAAATAAAACCTTTTTTTTTTTTTTTGCTCTTCACTTTTCAAACGACCGTAAAAAAATTGGGGCAACCTTTTTCGGGCTGTTGAGGAAGGGCGGCAAAATTGGATTTTCTTCAGCCCCCCGGGGAAGGGGCGGCCACAGTATGCCACTGATGTTGGAAGCGACCATAACCTGGCAATAACTACCATCCCGGTATCTCTAGCAGCTAAAAAAACAAACAGAAGAAACAACCAAATATATATACCAGTAAACTGCCAGACATGCTTTAATGCTACAATTGGTGGAATGTTCCATGCATTGGCTGAACTAGATGCTAACACTGATGTTGATGAAGAGTGGAATGCTTTTGTTGATACCGTCAACGCAGCATCAGTAGAACACCTTGGATTCAGAAAGAAGAAGAAGAAGAAGGCAGACTGGATCTCAACTGAAACAAAAGAGCTTATTGACAAAAGAAAGGCAGCCAAACTAACAATGGATAGTTGCTACCGGCCGTAAACTCAACAGGCAGATAAGAACTTGCTTAAGAAATGACAAAAAGACATGGATGAGCAAGATCGCTGATGACTTAGAAGTAGCCTCAAGTAAAAACAACATGAGAGAAGTCTACCAGCTGAAGAATGTTCTCATTGGTAAAACTAGCAGAAAGGCCTCATAGGTACGAGATGCCAAAGGAGAAATGCTTAAGGATGAGGCTGCTCGACTGCAGAGATGGGCTGAATATTTTGAAGATCTACTCAATGCTGAACAGAATAGTAAGTTACTAGACTTCTCAAGCTTCAATCCATGTGAAGAACTGAACATTAATGGAACCACCGACTAGAGAAGAACTTGACAAGGCAATTAGCCTGCTCGAAGAAACTGAAAGCACCGGGTATTGATAACATCCCCATGAGCTTCTAAAGGATGGTGGCGACAACAGTAAAGAATGCATTAATGGTTGCTGAGAATTTGTAAACTGATATGGCAAACTGAGAAAACACCAAGAGAATGGGGACAATGGGGACAAGGCATTGTCCTTCCACTGCCAAAGAAGGGAGACCTTTCTACTGTAGCAATAACCGTGGTATCACTCTACTGGACATTGCAGGCAAAGTTTTCTCTGCAATCTTACTTCTAAGAGCGAAGGATGACGTTGACGCAAGAATGAGGGAAAACCAAGCTGGTTTTAGAAAGGGACGCTCATGCCAGGATCAAATATTCGGCCTGAACCAAATCATTGAGAAATGCCTGAACCACCAGCTGCCATGCCTAATTAACTTCATCAACTTTAAGGCTGCCTTTGACTCAGTTCACCGACCATCTCTATGGGAAATCCTGCACATTTATGGAATCCCAAGGAAGATCATCAACATCATAAGTAATTCTTATCATGACACAACATGTGCGGTCAAATCAGAGGGCTCCCTTTCCAAGTTCTTCAGTATATTCACCGGTGTAAGCCATTTGGTCGCCACTGCTTTTTGGCCTTGCCATCGACTTAGTAATGAAATCAGCCGTAGATGAAAATAAGAAAGGTATAACCCTTCTACCTAGGCGAAGCTCGAGGTTCCCGGAGGTTAAGCTGTCTGGTCTAGACTATGCTGACGACATATCCCTCCTAGAAGATTCTGATGTCAAGATGACAGAAACAACTGAAGCCATCCGTGAAACAGCCGGAAAGTGGGACTTAAAATGAGCTTCAAGAAAACGCAAGTCATGTCACTTGGTCGTTTGAGCTCAGCACCATCTGTTCCAATGGGAGATGAAGACCTCATTAAGGTTGTAGATCACTTCAAGTATCTGGGAGCATACTGTAGTGCTGATGGATCAAATGCCAAGGTGCTGAATCAATAGGATTGGCAAAGCATCCGGTGTTTCTAGGTTGAAAACTTCTTCTGTAAGCCATGGCTTTTTCTTACTCTTACGTTTTCATTGGCAATGTTTTATGTGCTGAATCTGTTACTGCATGCTTGATTTCGTCCCACATTTCCTCTGGTGAAGACTCTTCAGGACCATCTTCCAATAATTTTTGGAATTGGTTTCTCACTTCTACTCTAGCTATCAATGATCTTGCTTACAGTCATCATATATCTTGTTGGGTTTTTTTTAAAGCTTGATTCTTCTAAACTTCAACTTCATGGTTGATACAAGCAGTTGATGGTCTGATCCACAATCTGCTCCTGGTTAGATCTTTGCAGCCATGAAGCTAGATAGCCATTTCTTTTGGCCTGGGATGTAATCTATTTGGTTCTTTATGGTGTGATCTGGTGATGACCATGTGCAGAGCCTCCTTGGATGTTGCTTCAAGAATGTATTTAGGTGGCAGAAATCAACTAGCATTTCTCCTCTTTCGTTCTGCTCTCCTAAGCCAAAGTTTCCCCATCACATTACTGTTGGTACTTTTCCCTCTAACTTTCGCATTGAAATATCCTGTGACGATGGTTATGTCTCTCTTAATGATGTCATCTATCGCCTTCTGGAGATCATCATAAACGCTGATGGACATTTCTATGTATTAGCTTGTATTGAACTCTCATTCACGTAATTATACAACGAGGAGACCAGTTTCGGAAGGAACTGCCGTGGCATTATTATTTGCATCACCAAATGAACTTGCAAATTATTTGATTCACGATATATACAATGTATGAACATTATATTTTGCCAACAAATAAATTCATACGAAATACAATTTCTTTGTTCAAGTACTTTAATACAAAGTATTCTCTTGGAATCTATAGCTTAACTTACCACAACTTCGTGCTTGTTTGATTATATCCATTCAACACACACCTGTATTGATATCAGACAAAATGACCTATTTCCAACCAATCCTAACAAAATAATCTCAACACGTGATTGCTTCTGTCCCTATTGCTAATTAAATCAACCACCCTCACCATGTACCAATATCGGGATCAACACAATTACCAACATTTAAATGATAAACCCTTGGCGCTGATTTACCATTTTAATTATATTTTAATTAAAAGTAACTGTATATAGAAAGATTTTAACTCTTGATCTGAATGCAAATATATTTACCTCCGTAATTTAGCTATTGTTACTACAGCCTTCTTCAGCGGAATGACCCGATCGAGCACACTTGAAGTGTGATGTAATAATCGGGTCATAGACCTTTGGTAACTTGTATCACCCTCCGTTCTTGTTCAGAGGTGGTCGGTTGGCCCTGATGTATATGGCTTCCTTAACTCCTCTCTCGAACCAGCGAGGCTCCCTATCCAAAATTTGGACTTTGTCCAAGTCAATGTGATGGTCAGGTGACTCAATATGGATGTGGTTGGAAACCTCGGACGAAGTAGTGCTTGGACGTCTATGTTCAAGAAATCTAGTTTTTAGAGAATGTTCAATCTCTCCGATGTATGCTTCTTGTCAGGTTCCTCTTGTGGTCTGCCCCTGGCATGGTATCATAATACAGTGACGTCCTTTTTCTCGGTTTTGTCCTTAGGCTCCACTACAAATTGGCGCAATGTTCTCGTAGGTTTAAATCACTCTTATATACCAAATTTCTGGAAGTTTCTGCGAAGCGCTTCCGAAATTCCTTTGATGGGTAGCACACAGGGGCGTAGCCAGCTTTCTTGGTCAGGGGGGGGGGGCAAAATAAAATTTGGGGGGCACAGACCAAAAAAATTGCAGTTGCATCATACAAAACATATAGACTGTATGTCTTCGAGCTTCCCGAAAAGGGCCTTTTTGGGACGATGTGTGCGCGTAGCGCGAAAAAAATGGTATTTTACACTATTTTCGCCCATTATCTGGCATAAAAGGGCTTTATTGTTACAATGTGCGCGGAAAAATTTTGCATTTTACACTATTTTGGCCCTGAATTTTTGGCCCCTTGCCAGTTTTCTTTTCCTTTGCCCTCCTGATTTTCTCTTTCATTTTTTGTCAGAGGGGCACTTTTTCTTTCATTTTTTGTCAGGTCTCTGCCCCCCCCCTTTTTCTTTTCCTTTGCCCTCCTGATTTTCTCTTTCTTTTTTTGTCAGAGGGGCACTTTTTCTTTCATTTTTTGTCAGGTCTCTGCCCCTGCTGGCTACGCTACTGGTAGCACAACCTGTCCTTTAGATGTAACCGTACTGTCCCTGTTAGAATTTGATTTCGCGCTCTTGGGTTTGTTCATTTTATTGAAAGCCCATTGGAGATAGCCGCACTTAGTGAGAGCTTGCGTTATGCCTGTGTTGCTTTTCTTCCACCAGAGCTTGGTGTTGAGTGATCACAGACTCCGCACGCGGTGGAACAAGTTCTGGATTACCCCAAACTGATGTTCTAAGGGGTGGTTAGACGAAAAATGCAGATATTGGACTCTGTGGGTAGTGCAATATATTTTTTATTTCTAAGCTGCCGTCAGCTTGGATCACGTTGGAAGTGTTCAGGAACGCTAGTGATCTGTCCTCCTCCCCTTCAGTGCAGTGGTGAATTTGATGCTGGGTCTTGGAATAGATTCATCAGGATTGTATAAAAGTCATAAAGTTGGACCTGGTTGACGAAACTGTCTAATAACGTGAGTAGAAAATTGGATTTGATTACAGTCATAATTAACGAATTTTATTGATGTCTGGGTCCTATGAGTTAAGATGGTCTGTAAATTCCTCAGCGTGCTCCTTCTTGAGTTTCGTGTGCGTGTCATCGACGTAACGATACCACCATAACGGTGTTCCATGTATAAGTTGCACACTTTCGGTGAAGTTAGAATATATTTGTATTCAGATCAAGAGTTAAAATCTATATGGATTACCAATACATATAAACTTTCATGCTAAAAAATAACTGTGGTCACGTGGTTATTGGGACGAATGGCTAGTGACACATAGGCCTATATCCCGTGACTAACTCGAGGTCATTCAAATGTCATTATGGTCGCAACAATACGATTCCTTTTATTATCATTAAAAAATGCTATCCTCCTTCCACATATTAAATAGGATAACCACGTTAATGGTACATATGCATCGCCTAAAGCCAATAAAGGCTCAAATGTTATTTAGGGGTCATCTGTGCAATAAAACAAACACAGACTACTTCAACCTGTTTTTTCCAAAACATTTTAATTAGCTTTTGTTCAAATGCGACAATACTGTACCCTATTACAAAATTAAAGCTTGCTTGTAAGATGATGCTCAGAACTTGGAAATATCATTCTCCGATGAGTTTAGAATATGTTAACATATATTTGCACAACAAACAGGGCCTGTTGATCATCTGTTGAACTTGGAATGAATTCCATTGACGCGTGCATTATGCAATCGTTCATTTCTTAGCAACCAGTCAACCGAATCAAATAAAACGTACTTATGTGTGAATAATTTGTTGATCCTCGACTTTTGTGCAATGCACCCGGTGTTAGTTTTTTTTTATCTTGGACACACTGTAGGTTGGAACAAGAGATTATATAAACAGGGTTGTTGAAAAAGGCAAACCATCATTATTGGAAAATTGTTCAGCAGATATAAATTGAGCTATTCTAAGTGTGTCTCTATTCACCTGGTTTGACCGTACGTAGGCCTACAGTGATTTACAACTTCAGAACAAAACAGGCTGTGAATAGAATGAACATACAAGTAGGTAGGCGATGAGTAGCAACAGCACCGCTTTTACTATTCACATAAACCGTTCTTTTATTCACGTCTTGAACAGGCCGATAGTTGTGCCCGATAGGTATGTGTTCCGACTCCGTCTCTTCTTCTTTCAATTGCGACAATCCACGGAGACTTTCAAGCTGTGAAATAAAGAAGACATTTGAAAATAAAAGGGGAAAACAATCATACACAGACATATTAATATTTATTTCAGAAATTATAAGCAACTTCAGTGGCGTAACTAGGGGCATGTGCCCCAGGCGCTACCACTAGGGGCGCCAAATTGCCAAATCATAATGCCGATGCCATTCCCAAACCCCCGCGTCTAAGATATTCTCGGGTGGGGCGCCAATTTTGTTTCTTGCCCCGGGCGCTACCAACCCTAGTTACGCCACTGAGCAACTTATATTAACTGTTCACATTATAAACTACCGGACCAGCCCGCGGACCAGGTAGCATGTATACCTGCGCAGGCAAGACATAGGCCTTGAAACCCTTCCGAATTTGGCATACTAAACCCCACTTGGTACCACTTTCTCAAGTGGTGTTCTTATAAGAGCACATAACTTTTCAATTCAACACCAGAAAAAGCGTTAATATGCTGTCGTGTCGGTTCAGTGACCAATTTAATGGCGGAACTCCTTTGTTCGAAACAGTAGCACCAATTTTATGAATAGTCTGTCGCCCGGGTCTGTCGGCAAATCAAATTGGCGTCAAAGGAAAAATGCGTACCCGCGTTACGTAATCTATTGTTTTCCTACCTATCTAGGGGTCTTTTTTTATCGTTTCAGTTATTTTGTTCTGTTTTCGTTTTCGGTTTCAGATCTCATTGTAATTTTGAAGTGTTAGCTTGGAAGGCTATGTATGAACAATCAGTTTATTCTAGTCTTTAAAGTAGTAAGCAAAAGTCGGTCATATAGAGACTGAAATGGCCAAATGTCGCTCAATGTGGCGTGTAAGTGGCGATTTGGTAATGACGTTATACATTGACATGCAATACAAAATACTGCAGTCGAGCGAAGGTAATTCTACTCATTCGAAACAATAGCAATTGCTAACCTGATAATTGGTTGGGCCTATATGCGAGATCCGACTTTATTTTAAATGTTTATTTTTGCAGAACTGATTTTTGTCAGTCATTGATCATACTGATAAATTTGGCGAAGGGGGGGGGGTACTTGAGACTGACAGACTGAACAAGTGAGAGTGGGAGGGGCGAGGGAGAAAGAGAGCGAGAGATGGGAAGACTACAAAGAGAAGAACGCGAAAAGAGAGAGAGAGAAGGGCCGGAGAGGGAGGGGGACTGATTTGGAGAGGGAGGAAGCGAAATACATGTAGGGAGAATGATACGAAAAAGTCAGGAGGGAAGGGCGACACTGCATATGCCCGTAGCCAGGATTTATGGGAGGGGGTGCGACCGGCTCAGGACCTTTATTGATTTAAAGGCTGATTTTCAACGTAAAAAAGTGGATCTTTTCATTCGGATTGGCATTTTGGCAAAGTCATAGTTCATTGCATTTACAACCGTATGACAAAACAGGGGAAAATAGTAACTTTTTGCACAAAATTTGCAATTTTAACGCGGCTGTGTACTCTAGCCATTGTTTCTTTCTCAAAATTGAGTTTTTATGATATGTTTGTACCTTGTTATGTTTTTTATAAATACAAGGAATGAAAATCCAGATTTGTAAACTCCAACTGCAATATTTTAAGGATTTTATTTCACTATTCCACTCGTGTTTGAAATTGAAAAGGAAAGAAAATCTTTCTTGTACCAGCAAGGTACATGCGCGCAACAACTCATCGCGTTGCGTATCGCGCAATTTGTTAACGCACAAATACGCGACGCATACGCGACGCTTATCTGCATGCGCGGCGCATCTTATGGAAACACCACGGAAGCACTGATTTCACAAAAACCTAGTGGTCAAATGGCTCCGTTTTAGCTGATAAAATGTGGGTTTTTTCAAGTTCTTTCCCCCGATTTAAATATCAAGTTATGAATGGATTTAGCTCAAACTTCTCAAGGGGCTGTGGATTTACCCGATGTTCACGTAATATAAGTTACAAAAACTAAAACTGTCGCATTCTCCTGTGAGATTTGATGAAAGTGCAAAATGTGACCACTTTAAACTTCAACGGCCATTATTTCAATGTTCATTTTCTCGGTAAAATGACGATTTAGGTACACGATAACTCAATAAATACAGCATCTATAGGTAAGCAAATATGATCATCGTAAAAGCATGATCGACTCAAGAAACGGTTTTCTCATTTTTTTATATTTTGGTCTATTTCCGATTTTGGGCATCATTTTGTGCAAATAGGCGTTTTTGAATTTTAAAAGTTCATTTTGATGCCTTATATGGTCAATATCTCAAAAATAAGGCCAATATCAAAAAATAAAAAAAACGTTTTTGGAATGGAGCCTCAAGATTGAGCTAAAAACAAAATAAAATGTTTTTTTTGTTATGATGTACCTAACCTTCAAAATTGTTGTTTTTACCACAAATCTGTATTTATATTAAGATTTATTGATGTCTTGCCTTCATAAAAATGTATACTTTTATATGTTTTGCGCGAATAATTACAAAGTTATTGCACTTTTACTACATGCATGTCTGAGAGTACACAGCCACCTTAAGAGAATTGGCCATTGCTCATTCTAATGACGCTAGTATATGGACAATATAAGTGTGCGCTTTCATTTAATGACATAAAATTTGAAAAATATTGTAAGGAACAGTTGAGGTTTTTGACTTTTAAAACCTACATTTTGGTCCAAAATCGTGCTTGGATAGGTCGTTTCAACAGATTTACCACATTCGCCTTGCTATAAACACTGAATTGCGACATCTGTTGACCTAATGACAAACATTGTTTTAGGGGGGAAGTGTTATATATCCGATATGGTGTTGAGTCCAAACTGAAGACTCTTCTATAGAGAGAGAGAGAGTAAACAATGACCAAGTCAACAGTATCGCTAAGATGTGGATATATGAAAACCACATTGTGAGCAGGATATCTTGGGAATTCATCATCTACTGCTTCCCAGTCACTGCCAGTGTCATTCGCCCAAAATCTTCAAGCTGTGGCTACACGCTACCTCAAGAGATGGACGGGCCTGCCGAAATGCGCCAACTCCTCTATTCTCTACCGAAAGAGAGATAACAAGGGCCTCCAACTGAAAGCTTTAACAACGCATTTCAAATGTATGGAGTTGGTGAAGTACCACATCATGAAATACTCTGTGGACGAGGAGACGCAGTTAATCTATGGTCATATAGAGCAGAGACAGAGAGGAAAGAACCCTGGGAAAGAAACAGTGGAATGGTGTGAAATAGCTGCATGAAAGAGAAAGACATCTTTTTATCAACGAGCTATGCAGAGGGCAACATGGTCGCCAGGGCCTGGGCTTTATCAAGGGTCAGAAACGCCAAGAGCAAATGTCTAAGCAAGAGCATAGGTAGTATCATCCATTACCAAAGATGTCTCAGAAGAGCACATACTTGTCGTATATGAATGGCAAAATAAGGTCGCTTCCTCGGATGGGAAACAGCCATGCACATGGACAAAAGCTGGAATAGTCTCCTCTACTCCTGGTCACCTGAGATGCTGAAATTTTACCTCAACTCAATCCAAGACACGTCCACTACCCTCACCTACCAACTTGAAGTCCTGGAACACCCACCCACTGGGTCAGTGTACTCTCTGTGGCTACAACTACTGCACAATGCTGCACATATTCAACTGCTATCAGTACTCTCTTAGAACAGGCCGTTACAACTGGAGACATGGCGTGGTACTCCGAGAGATAGTCCACCAACTAGTTCCTGCTGTTTTGAAAGCTAGATGTGGGACAGTAGGCGCGGAGATCAACAGAATGTCACCGGCATTTCATTCAGAACTGAGTCTGGAACGAAGTACAGAAATGTAGCATGGCACAGAACCCAGAAAGACAACATAATCCAAAGCTGTGAGGTCTGGCAAGTAGTGTGGGATGAAGACATTTGCCCAGCTATGTTCCCTCCAGAGATAGTGACAACATCGAAAAGGCCAGACATAACTGTCTACTCACCATCAGACAAGCAAGGCATCATAATTGAACTCACAGTATCTGCTGAGGAGAATTTAGCACAGGCCAACCTCAGAAAGAAAATGAAGTATGAAGATCTAATCCAGGAAGGACAAGCAGCAAGATGGGAACTGAAATACTTACCAGTAGAGGTGGGATCAAGAGGATTCACAAACAACACACTTCGAACCTGCTTCAAGTTCTTTGGCCTCACAAACAAAGAAACCAAAAAGGCACTGGATACTGTGGCGAGAACAGCATTAAAAGCAATATACACTCTATGGCTTGCACGCAACAACAGACACTTTGGAAACTGGGAAATGGTGAATCGTCCGTATATGCCACCCCTCGACCTACCTGAAGTTGAATAAATGACCAAGCTTTACCTACATAGGACCAGGATCATGTGACCACCCTAACCTCTAATGGAACTTGCACACATCAAAATGTTCCGCAGTGCAAGTCCTGCCCTGCAGATCCATGACAAAGGGTTTGCTTGGTATACTAAGGGGTGATGGCTTGGCACGTTGGTTTCAACACCTTATACCAACAGTTCACATGGTTCATGGTCTGCAAGAAGGGAGTAGCCACTACTGTAATGTGATACCCCGATGTCAACAGTTGCTGCACTGGAGAGGGCGGGTTCCCGGGAACAAAGCGCTCAACACACCACCGCCCGTCCCAAGTCGGGGGCAGTGCAGCAGAATGTTAGAATGATGGAACAGGATTTATAATATGTCTACCTAGGCTTGATACAGCAAACAGCAACTTGCTTCATCTGTACACGTCCTTAAAAAACGTCGATTGCGGATCAAGACAGGAAGCAGCCACTCCACGGCTATGGAATTTCACCTTTATGTACGACTTTTAGCTGCATTTTGTTTGGTATCATCAGTATAATGTTTTAAGAAATATTTTTAACTCAGACTATTTAAATAATAATGTTTACATTCATGCTCTCGGCTCAGCATCTACCCGAATCAGACTATTTTTTAAATGTCACCAAAAGATTTTTTACAAAGTTTAATCCTATATATGGTTTGGAACTCTATATTTGGACTCTACATTATGAATTTATGTTCATTATTATTATCATTATTATCATTATCATTATCATTATCATTATCATTACAATCATTATTATTATTATTATTATTATTATTATGTTGTTGTTGTTGTTGTTGTTGTTGTTGTTGTTGTTGTTGGTAGTGGTGTGGTGTATTATTATTATCATCACTATTATCATTATTACTATTAAATAATTAGTTAGCGGTACTATTATTAATACATTTGATATCATCTGAGAACTAATTTGAAAACTATTCAACTTTTTGTATACTTACTTGCTCAGCCGACATAGTTATAGGTTGCTCAAATAATGTCCACACAACACTTTCAAAGCAATCAGGAGTGGTGAGAGAACCCTCGTATCTATAAAACTTATCACTGTTGGCAGGCAGTAGTTCTTTTATCCGTAGCTGATCATCACTAAAATAGAGCTGTTGACCTATAGTCATGATAGTTGGCCGAATAAACAAAGGAAAACGTCAAACCAAGTATTAATAATCTGGTTTAATTATATTGAATAAGTTCATCAGGTTTGTAGATTAAATAAACAAGAGACATTTTTGTGTGACAAAACCAAGTGAAATTTAACTCACTACAATATTTCGTCCTTCACGTCGGAGGACTTCATCAGGTATGCCTGATATGGTCATCTGATCCACTTTCCCGGGAGATGGGTTTCCGGTTGGGCAGAAGAAGAAGAGCATATTCGCACAGCCCTTAAAAACTGTGGCTACCCGAAATGGACGTTGGACAAAGTAAAAGATCAAATGCAAAACAAAATCCAAAACGCTGAAAAACCAATCTCTAAGAAAAGTAAGACCACTGATGAGAAAAGCAAAGGCATGGTGGTTATCCCATATGTTAATGGCGTGTCGGAGCGCATTCAAAGAATTTTCAAGAAACATAAGGTAGATACGGCCATGAAACCTCACCAAACTCTCAGGCGTATCTTAGTACACCCGAAGGACAAACGCGAGAAAGAAAAAACAGGCAATTGTATCTATGAAATTGGATGCCAAAACTGCGATCAGTCCTATGTCGGTGAAACATCTCGCATGTTTGGAACCAGGATGTCAGAACACAAAGCTGAAGTCAATAAGGCCACTAACAAAAGTACACTCGATCTGAACGCAAGTTATCAGAAAAGAACAGACCAAATCAGCAATTTCTGATCATGTTGCCCGGGCCAACCACGTTATCAATTGGGACGATTCAAAGATCCTTGGGCGGGAGCACAACAAGAAGTCTAGAGAAGTTCGAGAAGCCATGGAGATTAGAAGAAGGGGGAGCAAGACCTTAAACAGAGAGGAGGGCACATATTTCCTTAGCCACGTATATGATCCGCTTTTGAAGACTGCAAAAGAGTCTAAGCCCAACCGGAAACCCATCTCCCGGGAAAGTGGATCAGATGACCATATCAGTCATACCTGATGAAGTCCTCCGACGTGAAGGACGAAATATTGTAGTGAGTTAAATTTCACTTGGTTTTGTCACACAAAAATGTCTCTTGTTGGTTTAATTATTGTATAATTAAATCTGGTCAACCAGAAAAACTCACTTTTTGGCTAGATAGAATCACCGACGTTGCGGCCAAACCTTTGGCCTTCAGTTGGGTGGATGATTTAGGGTCATCCGAGGTCAATCGATGAGGAAGTTGCTTATGACCCGATCCCAACCATGTGACAGATTAACTCTAACGCCCCCGCTCCTGTTGAGGGACGGTTGTTCGGCTCGTACCCACACTGCTTCTTTGATTCCCCGTTCAAGTCAACGGGGTTCACGGTCACTTATAACATCCCCAAGTACCTTGCGAAGATCTTGGGTCCTTTAGTTGGCAAATCAAATCATCATAATAGTGGACCTCGAAGGATTTCGCGGAGAAAATTCAGGGCATTGAGTTGGACGCGGACGAGATGACATCTTTTGACGTCACTGCCTTGTTTACTAATCCCTCCAACAGACGCGGTACTCGCGGTTCGCGATGTTTTGAACTGAGGAAAAGACTTTACCTGTACGCACTAACTTGGCGCACGATCAGATATGTGAACTGTTGAGCCTGTGTTTGGACAATATACTTACTTCAGTTATGGCAATAAATTTTACCAACAATGCCATGGGTGTTCGATGGGCTCCCCGCCGTATCGCCGATTATTTCCAACTTGTACATGGAGCAATTTGAACAGTTTGCCTTGTCGTCTTACCCCGGCTCGCCACCTTCCAAATGGTATTGTTATGTTGACGATATCTGGGTTATAGTCAAGTCTTCGGAACTCGACATCTTTTTCGCGCACATCAACCAAGTAGATAACAATATCAAATTCACTCAAGAAGGTCTGACGGACAATAAACTTCCATTTTTTGCCAAATCATAATGCCGATGCCATTCCCAAACCCCCGCGTCTAAGATATTCTCGGGTGGGGTGGGGGGGGCCAATTTTGTTTCTTGCTTCCGTACTCTCTTAGTATCAGTATTTCGCAAACCAACACATACTGAATACTGATCAATATTTACAGTTCAGCTCTAATCATCCACTGGTCCAGAAAGTCGTGGTGAACACTCTTTACCACAGGGCTGGTACCATCATCACAAAGGACTCTGATAAGATTACTGAGCACCAATACTTGCGCCATGCAATTAAAAAGTGTGGTTACAAAGATTGGGCAATTGATAAGGCCCTAAAGTGTGGTGAGAGAGATACTAAACCAGCCGGCGAAGACAACACTTCTTTTGGTACCAAGACTTTTGTCACCATTTCCCTATCATGGGGATGTTTCAGAGAAACTAAAGAGGATCTACCGCGATCACGGCATCATTACACACTTCAAGCCAACCAATACCCTGCGGCAATCGCTAGTGCATCCAAAGGACAAGCAGCCTGAGGGCCGCATAAGTGGTCTAGTGTACGGTGTCAAGTGCGCAGAAGAGCAGGTGTGCCAAGAACATGACATTGGTGAAACCGACCAACCCTTACAGAGTCGCATGTCCCAACATCGACGCGCCAGTTCAAGTGGCAACGATTCAGCTGTCTATAAACATCTGGCGGGCAGTGGTCATAGTTTTGACATTGACGACGTTGTTATTTTGGACCGTGAAGTCAAAGAAGCAGTGTGGGTACGAGCCGAACAACCGTCCCTCAACAAGAACGGGGGCGTTAGAGTTAATCTGTCGCATGGTTGGGATCGGGTCATCAAGCAACTTCCTCATCGATTGACCTCGGATGACCCTAAATCATCCACCCAGCTGAAGGCCAAAGGTTTTGGCCGCAACGTCGGTGATTCCATCTAGCCAAAAAGTGAGTTTTTCTGGCTGACCAGATTTAATTATACATTAATTAATAATGTTTAAAGCAATAATTTATACAATAACAGTAAAACATGTCCACGAATGGCTTTAATTCGGCCTTCAATTCAACAATTGTACACAATATTACAAAAATGGTCCACCAAATGCTTCATTTAGGCCTCCCATTTTGCACAAGTTTCTCACTTCAGGTGGAGGGGGGCACATCCGATGGCCGCTATTTACATCTCTATACATCCGCCACTGAACACCCTCCTCCTCCCCCACTTTGAAAATCGTTTCGCTAGTGCCGCCGACAAGGGGGGTTAAGGGGGTGCGTTACCCCCGGGCCCGGGGTCCTAGGGGCCCTTAAAAATAAGGAAAACATACATTAATGGGCCCATAAAAGGGTTTATCCTTAGTGTAAGAGAGCAATACGAAATACTAATAGGATTAGAGTTAGAGTTATGAATTAGGGTTAGGGTTAGTGTAAGGGTTAGGGTTCAAGTAGGGTAGGATTAGAGTTAGGATTAGAGTTGGGATTTGTTTGGTATTCTCTTACACGAAGGATACACCCATAAAAGCAAAGAAAAGACACCTCAGGGGGCCCGTGCGTTAATTTTACCCCCGGGTCTGTAATGGCTCTCGGCGGCACTGCGTTCCGCCGCCGGTGTTGCCAATCACTGGCTGTGGGGAGTTGATCGTCAGACGCTAAATAGTGTTTTATCTCTGCCTCCGATTATAGCAACTTTAAAAGCATAAGGCAACAAAATACTTACCTTTATACGTGACATTATTTATCCCGTTTATAATAGGATTTAAAGCTAGATTCTCTTCGCCTACCTGTAATTCAAAACGAATGAAATATTTTGACAGATGAAAGCTATCATCCTTTACAAATATAGCGCATTGATCATCAATCGCTTTTCGATAACGACTCAAGTATAAATTCAATTACGGAATTGAAAGTCAAAAACAAAATGCTAACACCTAAATGAAATGCACTGTCCCTTTGTTTCATCCTTTGTTTATAGTGTATATGGAGCTATTATTTTGTTTGTTGCTTGCTTGCTTGCTTGCTTGATTGATTGATTGATTGATTGATTGATTGATTGATTGACTGAGCGATTGCTGGCTTGCAGGATTGTTTGATTGCAAATTCTGTTATTCCAAGCACGACCCAAACACTATACGTAATTATTATCTAATCCTGTACCAAAAAGGATACACCCACAATTAACTTACCTCTACCCAGAACCCAAGAACCGCTAGACCCTGAGGCTCAACCAATGCAGCAAAAACATCAAAATATTTCTGTGAATCATAGTGCACAATATGGATCTACAAGCATATAAGAAAAAGCACATCCACTGGTGTTAGTTATACGGCCAACTTTCTTGTACTATTCGCCGTAGAAATAGTGATGTAAGGAATTACCATAGCAATGGTTTACACTATTTGTTTAATATATTGTCCTGCACTAGTCGTTACGCTCTCAAAGAACTGGGTTAAAGACCGGGATCGTAATTAATTCTATAGAAATGTCACATTATACCAAGGGGGTGACACTAAATTCACGGTTGTTCTATTAGCAACGCAAAATCTATGAAAAATTCAGCTGGTTTACTAGCTAGAAAGTGAGGCCAGTTATCGATCCGTTATAGCTCGTTATGAATAATTCATGTTCGACCCCTTGGATCATGTTAATTGAGTTTGGCAAATAACAACGTTGTTAGTTTTGCGAACTTTGCCTGTTCAATGAGAGTATAGCGCGCCCCCAATACATCTGGGCACAAAACAGGCGAAAACGATCCAGTTTAATGAAATGGCGGACGGGTATTCCCATCAGGCACCAGTGATATGTTTTTCAAAGAAAGTCTACTAATTTGATATGAAATGACATTTTGCAATAGCAAAGTCAAAATTAGGACTTGCTGTCAATAATATGAAGGAAACATGTGACAGAGGCAAGGTGGGAAATACAAGTAGTATTTAAGTTATAATAACCTTTGATCCCGACCTGACCTTCCATCATGGCGCCTTATTCGTTTTTATGTATTTCTATTATGCTCTCAAGTAAAATAAAATACCAATCTGCTCTGAGCAGACAATGTTACTTGGCTCCCAGCATGAATAATATTGATTTTATACGGAAGTAAAGAAATGCACAGTGTATGTGCATGATGTGCAAGCATACTCCAAATATTTACGGTAAATCTGAATAGTGGTCACATGTTAACATATCATGTGTTCGGGAAATCACGTGGCAACATTTTAAGATTTCAGGCTTGTTTACTAGTTAATTGCCATTTGTACTCTTTATTATTTATCTTTGTTAATTAACATATATTTTAAATGCTGATAAATCGTGGTTGGCTACCCATGATATCTGTTAAATTCATTGTTTTATGAATATAATTCTACCACGCAGAGGGGTCACGCAGCAGAATTTCACATCACCTGACTTAGCTACATTTCGAAGCTCTGCTCTTCAAATTCATGTAAATTTCAAAGTTTATACCGGGTACACTGTTTAATATATTTAATATCATACTAATTTTTTGTTATAACCAACTGGTACACGAAATATACTAGCTTATTACCTATACAGAAAGGTGATTATCAGCCTTCACTCAGCAAATTGACATGCCCGGCATATGCAGCCATTCTCCGCCTGGATAACATGACTGTCGCCCTCAATACGTCTGGGCGCAAATTTAAATAACAATACGCTATTTACATATCAATGCGGCCTCATGCTAATTAAAGCTGCCCCATCCAGGAGTTCATCTATGATTATACTGAGTCCATTGTATGTTTCACTCACACAGTCGCACCTCCAAGACTGGTGTCTTTGAAAAGAGCGGTATTCGCCGTAGAAGTGATGTAATAATCGGATTAACTGCCATATATAGCAATAGATAAATACCGTACAATTTTTTAATATACCGCCTACCGGGTGACACTCGGAATGACTCCTCCATTGTGTTTGTTCATTTGTGTATGGAGACTAGAGCCATAAGATTAGTATCTTTGAAAAGAGCGGTATTGTATTCAATCTGCGATTGCAGACATACACAGGTGATAAGTGCAATCTGCATGTTGTAGTGCAGGGCGATATATTCAAAAATTGTATTTATCTATTGCGGCTATGGAAGTTAATCCTGTTACATCATCACTTCTATGACGAATTATGTTGTATTCGATAACATACGTATACTTTACTTTTACTGTCACTATAAATTATACGAACCTTTTTATGACCATTTATTGAATACTGTACTTGCGATAAATATGTATAATAGAGTTCAACTGAATGCGTTCATCATCATTAATAACATATTTTTTTATTTATGAAAAATCGACTATGGCATAGTCTAGGGGCAGACAGATATAAAAGCTCTGGACACAATGTACGGATATTACCTCAGCTGGATATGCTGCGCCATTTCGAGTGTGTTCGGAGCCTTCCAGAGCATTCCTACCCCAATGAAAGTGAAACTGAACAGCAGAATAGGTGTGCGGTAGACCACCACCCTTGATGTTGTATGTGCCTTTCATAGAGATTTGAACTGGTAACATGAAAAGAAATAATACACATCATACAATAAATATTTATTTTTATCATACAATAAATAATATATGCTTGCTCATGGTAGGGATTAGCTGCTTTGTAAGTCTCTGCAGGCCAGGCTCAGTTGGTTCAATACCACTATTTCTCTACAGTGTGGGCCAAAAACAACTTTACCCAATTAAAAAGGTTCATATCTCAACATTGAAAAGTCTGCTTCAAATTGTTTTCACATATTCGTAAAGAACATCTTCTTAAGAGTATTTGGTGAAAAAACTATTCAAAAATGTGTTAAATTAAAAACGTGACGCTAGTTTTAAATCAAAGGGTCACAATTAACTTTGTCCCCGCGAAGGCCTACTAGTTGTTGAGTCGCATCACTTGCAATACCGAGTTCGATAGAGAATGAGAACCACTCAGTATACGCACAAATGTGTTCAGCAATTTTATATAACACAACAAAATAAATCAATCATAAACAATTTAAATTTCAAGCTACGATATTTTGTCATGATATGCAGCTTCCATGCTGCAAAGATATAAAAACAATTCTCTTCAAATATTTTTGACAACTGACTCTGGGGATAGCTGCAAGTTCCCTTTGAACCGCACAAATATTCGCTCTGTGCTTTGCATCTATTCATCACATTTCCGAGGTTGTGAAAGTTGTTCATGTGTTCATTTTGGCGGGACTCTTACGTTCGAGAAACGAATCCGAAATTGACGCTGCACTTCCAAAAAGCTTTCTGTTCTTAAGTATACCTCTGCCATAAAAGTCCTCTCTTATGTTGTGAATTGTCTTATCTTGACACCTTGCAAACCTATTCAGAAATAATCCATGCAGCCTCAAAATGCACGAAGACCTATTTAAAATTCAAAACTTGCGCCAGATGAAACCTTTGTAATTGTGTAATTTTTATGCTAATTGTTGGTCAATGACAGGAGTGAAGTTCGAATACATGACAAGTAAATGGGGATTAAAATAGATTGCATTTCTTTCATACATGTAAAACAATTAATCCCTTTTCAAAGACAAGCCAAACGTGTTTACTAATTACATGTATGCCTAACGCATATGTATGCCTTAATCTCAGCAATCGGACAAATCCCATTGAATTACGTGTGCACAAAGTGATTTTTGAACCTCGGACGTAAAACTAGCACCATTTTGTTAATTTAGCGTCTCTTGCTTTCATTTCTTTATCACATACTCTTAGAAAGATATACATTTAGAATATATAATTCTAGCAACAATTGGGTAAAGTTGTTTTTGGCACACACTGTATAACACAGTTTTAAATGGAAAAATATGTAATTTCAAGCACTGCACGATTTTCTCAAACATGGAACTCTCACAGTGAAAAAAAATTATATTATCAATTGATAAATTTTTTGTCTGTCAGGTTTGTTTGTCTACTATGTGCACAGTGATTTTCATCACTTTCAGTGTACTTTTGTATTGTTTTCCTGGCACTTCTGTGGGCTCTGGAATTGGCAATTTTTGGCCATCGAACTTTGCCTGTTTTTTCATGTCTGCTTATGTGTACAGTGATTTTCATCACTTGTTTTTTGTAAAAATGCGTGCGAAGCGTAATGCTTCAAGCGTAAGAAAACAAATTGCATCCCTAGTACTCTATGATTATCACCACAGCTTCAATGACGATAGCCGACTTAGCGAAAACGGTCTGGGCAAACGAAAAATAGTATTAGGAACATCGCAACCTCTCTAATAACATAACTGATGGAATGTCCAAATAAGCATACTTACGTGTATGTCCATTATTATGCATTTCTGTACCAAATAAACTGATGTCTTCATATTCTATTTCCCACGGACCAAAATTTTTCGGCACCAAGTTATCTGTATCGACGTTGATTGGAGACTGCGATTCTCCACCGCATTCTTCACCACCATGCAGAGTTGCCCAAAACTCGGGACCTGTAATAATATAGGCAATTGTGACTGTTAATTCTTCTTCTTAAATATAGGCAATTGTGACTGTTAGGCCAAAAAACAAAAATTGTTGTGTTGCCCTCAACCGTCCGACCCTAAATCCTGAAAAATCAGGGGTGCAATTTTTTTTTTTTTTTTTTTTTTGAATGATGATTTTTACAGATTTGTTCAAAAACTCAATGTTTTTCACTTAAAATTAATATTTTATTGAAAGACTAGTCTTTAATTGATGTCTAACAGGTATCCAGAAGTCAAAATTGACAAATGTCCCCTAATTGAAGAAGCATTATTTAATATTTGAGGGATTTTAAAACTGAAGGTTTAAAAAAGAAAAAAAAAAAAATCCGACCGTCCTACCCAAATTTCCCATTTTCCCACTTGAGGGCAACACAACAATATTTTTTTTTTGCCTTATTAATATACTTCTTCTTCTTCTTCTTCTTCTTCTTTTTCTTCTTCTTCCTCTTTCTCCTCCTCCTCCTCCTCCTCCTCCTCCTCCTCTTCCTACGCTATACGTGCTGTACCTCAATTTTAAGTATTGTCGCACGGGCTTTACGGTTCTGATATCTTTGATCAATAAAGTTCAGGATCATGCATAGGTAAACTTAATGGACTGTATCTTCTATAGTGCCCTGGCGACTTTATGCTCATTTCGTGAGAGCAGGTTATTATTAGTTGAGGCTTTCCGGCTATCAATCCTCGAATTGTAGGATTTCCGACCATTTTGGAGATAGTGAGAAATCTATGCAAGGGATATAAAAGTCTTCATTGGACTTCGTTAAACAGTAATCTTCGCAGGATAAGTGAATCAGGATATACATCGAGAACATTGAGAAATTGAAATTCACAATCAACAATAAGAAGGAGGCTACTGGATAAGTAACTTTGCTAAAGAGTGTATGTGTATGATTGATTATATGTGCTTAAGTTCACTCAAGTATTGTTAAACCATACCTTTCTTTTCAGTGATTAAAAGACTCAGATATTGTTAACTTAATTAAACAGTGTGTTTTGTTGTGCATTCTGAAGTGAATTTGGGAAAAAGGTGTATTTGGCCTTGAGTCATTAACGACTCGTAACACTCACCAACGAATGTCTTGGATGAAGAGTTCCTTCATCGCGATTGATGACGTTGTCCCCCCGCTTTCTAATCCACATGGCCTCTCTGATCCACCGCGTTTGTTTACTTGAGTCTTTATCGACGACTTTGGCCCCTTCCCAATAAATCACATGGTTTTGTTGTGAAACATGGTCTGTATGTAATTGCTGACTTGTTTATTTCCTCACTTTTCACAAATACTCCCATAAATAAGACTTTGGAGATTGTTACAGAGTGCTTGAACAGGGACGCTACGCTGAAACAAAGGACCCTATTGAACACCAAGGACATAATTGAACATCGAGTTTGTTCTTACAACAACGTATTTTTCATTCAGAGGTGAAATATATAAACAGAACTTCGGAGCAGCGATGGGTAGTCCCTGCAGTGCCATTATTGCAAATATTTTCATGGAATGATTGCGAACGCACCTATTGCTTGTCAACCGAAGTTATGGAAAAGATACGTTGACGACATCTTGTAGATAATACCTCGGGGTACCACTCAGGAACTGACGGATCACCTTCATAACGCAGACCCGACAAATAACATCAAATTCACCTACGAAGAAGCGGAGGGGAAATTGCCATTTCTCGACACGCTGATATTACAAGGAAAGAGGATAGTTCAGTCAAATTGACAGTTTACAGGAAAAAAGACACACACCGACCAGTACTTAAACTTTGCATCGCAACACCCCCTACACCAAAAGCTAGGGGTAGTTAGAACATTTTTAGATAGAAAGGACTCAATTGTTACGGAAGAAGAAGACAAACAACAGGAGGAAGTAAGAGTAAAACAAGCATTGAATCGCTGTGGATACCCCAATTGGGCCATCGAAAAAGTCAAACAACAGATGACAGATAAGAGCAAAGCGAAAAAGAAACAAAAGGACAAGACCGCAGAAAAGAGCAATGGAATGGTAGTGAATCCATATGTACAGGGTGTGTCGGAAAGGTTGCAGCGAGTTTTCAAAAAACACAACATCCAAAGCGCTATGAAGCCGCATAACACTTTGAAAAACAACCTTGTGCACCCAAAGGACAAAAGAGAAGACGCGAAAACTTGTGACTGTGTTTACGAGATCCCATGTCAAAATTGTAACAAGTCGTACATTGGGGAAACCGGCAAGCAGTTTAGCGTAAGAATGAAAGAGCATCAAAAGGAATCGGATAAGTTAGCGGCAAGAAAATTTACCCAAGCGGTAAGGAAGGACTCAGTTGAGGAAATAAACAAGTCAGCATTATTACAGACCATGTTTCACAACAAAACCATGTGATTAATTGGGAAGGGGCCAAAGTCGTCGATAAAGACTCATGTAAACAAACGCGGTGGATCAGAGAGGTCGTGTGGATCAGAAAGCGGGGGGACAACGTCATCAATCGCGATGAAGGAACTTATTCTTTGAGTCATGTATACGATCAGCTACTGCAAACAACTACACACACTGGGGATGAGAGTAAAAGTAGGAGGGCCAGAGGTGGTGCA
Source organism: Amphiura filiformis (assembly GCF_039555335.1). Taxonomy (NCBI): domain Eukaryota; kingdom Metazoa; phylum Echinodermata; class Ophiuroidea; order Amphilepidida; family Amphiuridae; genus Amphiura; species Amphiura filiformis. The sequence goes on from NC_092640.1 coordinate 46,821,564, forward strand.
GCGGCTGTATCGGCGCATTACTGATGAAATCTTTCGCACGGAATATGAAACGTCTAAAACGTGAGAAAATTTCTGGACTTGAACAACATAATCTGATATTTAATTTAATCATATCAGTCCTGATGAACTTATTCAAAGAGATTGTTGGATTGTCGTAAAACTTGGAGAATGTGATTTGCATTGAGCCTTTTTTTACAAGTATGAATTAAATGTATAGACCTATTTAGCACAAAATTTTCAATTTAGCTTTCAACATGAAAATTCTTGATTATTTCCTAGTATGTCATTGGTGGTATTTACCAATAAATACCAATATTTCCCACATGCATGGTTAGTTACGGTATGCCACGCACAAAACTACTAGCATTCCAAGTACATGAAGTATGAATTAAATGTATAGACCTATTTAGCACAAAATTTTCAATTTAGCTTTCAACATTCCAAGTACATGAAGTATACTTGCAATGCAAAATTAAGAAACATGATCTTTAGTCATGGGGTTGTCTTTTTTAAAGACATCTCTTGTTTATTAGTGATACGGTTTCTTTCGTCTTCGGGTCTTAGTGCCACGGGTTTGTCTTCTCCCGGGTCTTCTCTCAAATCTTTTACTTCAATTCTAACTTACCATTTTTACCCGTATAACCCCATTTTGAAGCATCTGAAACATCAACAACAAAAAGGAAGTATAATTAGAAAATGTTACTGTGAGTAAAACTATTATGTATAAGGCAAGAAAACATTACCTTTTGGGCTTGAGAATTGAAATTTTCTATGAAATACTTACGTCATGAAAAAAAAAAAACAATCTTGTATCAGAAAGTCTTAAAGCATATTATAACATTTCTGTAAAAATAGATTAGTATTTATTTTCCATAAAATGTCAGCTTTTACTGTCAGATATGTCCCCTTTAATTTTGAGGCGAACTAGTGAGGTAAAGCATATAGAAAATTGGAATTGACTACTAGCGCCCATGCAAGTTACTCCCGCGGTTATAATACGGTACGATCCTCGGGGTGTGTGTGTGTATGTGTATCCCGCACGCCGTGTACGTATTATGCATACGTGTTCGACTAATATTTCCATCGTAATAATAAAACGCCGGTTCCATCGTTTTATTCAAAATCTCGGATTTTGACAAAACTACAGCACCTTAAGTCTTGATTTTTGCGAGAGTGTCTTTATTGACTAATACTACAATACAATCGTGTAAAAACCAGAATTAAACAAATTTCGAGGGCGTTCTCCTCAGCAAATGTTATAATATGGCTTTAAGTGTAGCCTCATAGTGCTAAATTGTTGATCTAAAGTAATATAAAAGTACACTTTAAAATTGCAATCCATCTGTGAGATCAAATTTGGGCAAAAATGCTCAGTTTTGGAGAAAATTAAAAAAAATAATGAAGAAGGGGGTGGCCTGTATGCCTCACCCTAGCAGGCCGTAAGACAATGCGAGACACAAATTAATATATGCGAGGATCGGAAATAAACTATGCAAGCCCGAGAAATTAATATTTAGGGACCATTCACACATACTTGTATGGGGGGCTGAAGCAAAAAAAATCATCGCAAAATTTTTTCAGGCGCCCCCCCTTTTACAGACCTCAAAAATTTCAGGGCACCTCCTTTTTGACATGAAAATTATGGGTCAACCCCATAGAAAAGTATATAATTTTTTCCAGGAAAATTAGTGGTCATTTTTCAGCCCCCCCTTAGGAGGGTCAAAAAATTTCAGGCCCCCCCCTTCATTTTGCATCAGCCCCCCCCAACAAGTGTTTGTGAACGGTCCCTTAAATGACGTGTTTGGGGCTCGAGCAAACTGACATATGAAAATATTGAGATAGAAAAAATCAGAACTCAGCGGGGATTGAACCCCGCGTCGCTGGATTACCGGTTTACCACTGCACTACCTGAGTTCACAGTCGGGACTTAATCAATATTTTTATATGTCAGTTTGCTCAAGCCCCAAACACGTCATTTAAAAATTTAAAAAAAAACCGTTTTGACCAGATTTGTTTCGGAATCTCCAGTTTTATTACAAAACGTTTACTGTAAATAAAGCACTCCAGGATTAGTCTTATAAATAAAGCACTGCAGGATTTAATAGTCTTCCACATTGTATTTTAGTATACAGATCATTGGGCATTACATTTACAAGCATGAAAAAAAAGGACTCGAGTCCGAGTCCAGGACTCGAGTCCTAATACATAACCTCAATAGGTTAAATAAGAAAATATGATATGGACTCGTATTCGGACTCAGACATTGAGGACTCGTACATCAGAAATTGGTACGGACTCACTGGATATTTCATTTGCATCTTCTTTTTTACCAACCTTTGTTGTGGGGCTATGATGTTTTCTCCTTGTACGACCTAGTTGAAAAAGTTTGCAAAATAGTTTGAAAATGTTATGTATTTGCAGGGACTAGAGGTTGTTTTGGTAACCTTAAGGTGACAATGCACACATACCCATGAAAAGAATGAGAAACAAATTAAAATACTTGGTACAAAAACTAGGGTTAATTGAGGCATAATTACCATGCATGATTACTAGAAATGTTAACATACAGCCAATTACGTGCTGAAAGCTAACCCTACACATGACCATGATGACGAAACAAACCTAAAAATAATGTAAAATGTATATGTATATAACTCTCAAATTTATAGGCCTACTATCACTCAATCTCAAATAAAAATAGTAACGATGGCCGATTACAGCCGCGGCCAAAGATCGTGGGGGGGGGGCAATAACGATATTGTTGATTTTGGCAAGGGGTGACGTCCCCCTTCAAAATCATAACAGAAGAAAAAATAAAGTAATAATTCACCCTTGGAAAAAAGGTGCAATTTAGAACAATTTTTTGCATGTCTTGTATACAGCACGCTAAGCAATGTTTAAGTTCAGAATGAACCCTTAAACAGTGTTAAAGGGTATTAATAAGAACCGAAACAGGTTCTTTAGCCAAGAAAATGTTTTTTAGAACCAAAAAATGTTTTAACCTTTTTTGGTTCTAAAAACATTATTTTTCACTTTTCTTAACTTTGTTTTTTGGTTCTAAAAAAACACTCCTTTTCACTTTTCTTAACCTTGTTATGAGTCCCTGAATTAATGAATTAGAAAGTTCTTAAGTCTATTTATCTTTAAGGTTCTTCATAGAATTTTTCGAGGTTCTTTATAGAACTTTCTGAATTGGGCCCAACTTTTGGGCCTTGTCAGCCACGAAAGATCATTTCTACCATCTACAGCCCAATTATGGAATTCTCTATGCCCAAATTCCAGCCATTAGATCGAGGGCCAGCTTTGTGCATCCTCGTCAGCAGCTTCTAAATTGTTTTGTCTCTGCTGTTAATGCTCAGTTATGCCAGCATGGCCAGCATGTCGTAAAATAAATAAAGCTTAAGGTTCTTCAAGCTTAAGGTTCTATAAAGAACCATTTTTCTTGGCTATGAAGAACTTTTTATCATTGCGTACGGGACAAGAAAGTGTTCCACGTTGCACCTTTTTTTCTAAGTTGCCCTGTACATTTGTCTTTTACTACGAAAAACACCTTGATTTGGGCCCAAAATAGGGTAAAATTGTAGAATTCTGTACGCGAGCGTGCACTGACCCATAAAATAGCCAAAACAAATCTCATTTGTGGCTAAAATGGTCTAAAATTGAAATTTTTCACTCTTTTCGCGCACAAAAAGTCCCAGTAAAACAGGAACAAAACAAACTCGTCCCCGACATCCCTAAAGTTTAATGCTTCCGCCGCCACTTAAGGTTCTTCGTCGCACTTTTGTTTTCTAAGAGTGTTGCTCTGTACATTTGCCTTTTTTATTACGAAAAACACCCGGCCCAACCGCCCAAATATGTTAAAATTGCAAAATTCTGCACGCTTCATGTACACTGACCCACAAAATAGCAAAACACACCTCATTTGTCATATTTGTGGGGAAAATTGAAATTTTTCACGCTTCGCGCTGGCAAAAAAGTCCCAGTAAAACAGGAACAAAACATGCTCGTCCCCTACCCCCTAAAGTTTAATGCTTCCTCCGCCACTGCTCTGAGCGCGGAATGGTGTCATATCCAATTTAAAACTGTCACCATTATGAGGTTAATTGGTCAACCGAGAGCTACCGAGGCAACACTTTTTTCACCCTTGACACCAAATCTTTTTTTTTCTATTCCGAGATGGAGCAATGTTTACTTTTTTCTTTTTACTTCTTCTTTCTTTTTTGGTCTGGGGTGGAGCAATTTTATTTAGTCTGAGGTGAGGTATTTTTTATTATTTTTTTTGGCTCAGATGTAGGCTCAAAAAAACCCAGCCCCTTGATATCTAATGGTGCATTGTTCCTAACACGGAGTTAGTCATGGCTGGTTTATTCCATTTGATCGTACGTACAGCGTCACCTTAAGATATTGTATATCAATACAAAGGTCTTTATAATATAATACCAACCACTCCTGGTTCACCTCAACACAATCTACACACACATAACCAGAAGGGCAGTTCCTTCAACTTCCATTTATAATAATAAGGTGTACTTTACGCAAAAATGACAAAAAGGTCATACCCCATTTGTATGCAACCTTTTGTAAGCATTGTTCTCTCAATTCAAATAGTAAGTTCAAGTGTAAAACGGTGTAAAATTGTATTATTAACTAGCTTGTACAAAAAGTTTGAATATGCGAGACTTTCAAGGCAGTCCAGAAATATCAGTGAATATTATATACAAAGTTGTGTGTAAATAATTGCTATCTATGGAAGATAGCAAGGTTAGCATGATAGGCCTACGTGCTTTCGAGATGATTCTATACGCGACGGGTTGCAGATCTTACACGGCATACTCACTTGATACCCGATCCAAGCGTAATCTTTGGACTGAAAAACTAAGACCATGAAGACGCGTCACATCATCATAGACATAGAGCTAGGCGGGGAATCTTTGCTCATTTTAATGCAATAATTTATCATGTTTATGCCCGGTGTTTATCAATTAATTTGTAGGACAAGAACGTAAATCTGTATTAAGGGATACATTAAAATGTGAAATTATCCATATCTTGTTATGAATTTGGTTTTTGTCTAAATAAAACATTTGGGGGAAAAGTCTAATGCCCCACAACAGATCCCCTTGGGGCACTTCCCTGCTTGGGGTATGTGGGTCATCAGACTATCATATAATTGACTCATTTGAATACAAACTTTATTTTTGGCTACCAGGCTTGTCAAGTGCTTTCTTGTTATTGGAGAAAAATATTGCCAACCTTTATTCATTCAGTAACTTTCTGCAAGCAATATTTCAAATATTTAGCAATGGACAGGGCACCCGTTGGTCAGTATTGACCTCCGATGTCTGCTGCAGATCCAATACCAAATAACCCCTGTTTGAAGCACACAACATATTTATGTTGGGATATTAAAAGTGTGATATTTGGCATCATATTGGCAGATTTAGTGCCGATTTTGTGCTGCATGAGGCGATTAGCTATGCCCCAATGTACCTTAAGGACCGATCGTTATTTACGGCAAGGGGGGGGGGGGAATGGGTGTTTTGGAAAAAATATTGACAACAAATTTCGCGTCCCCCCTCGCGTCCGCTCAAAATTTTCGCGTTCCCCCTTCTTTTCCCAATTTTCTCCATTTAAAACTTAACAACCCCCTCCTGGTTCAACTAAAAATTTCAGGTTCCCCCCTAAAGAACCAAACAAAATTTCGTGTCCCCCTAAATTTTTCCATTCCCTCTCTGGCTCTGCTCTCTGTCATAAATAACGGTCGCTCCCTTAAAGACCTTTGTTATTAAGATATGCTATCATATAAATGTAGTATATGTTCTTGGTGCCTTATTATGTTTGATATAGTTACGAATTTATAGTTTAGGAGTCTTAAAAAAAATCAGGGTTACACTTACCTATTGTGACTGAGCTCAGCAACAGCAGAATATTCCAAATGAGTAAGAAAGTTTGTGTGATGCTGATCATGATTTTGATGGAAATGAACTTTTACTACACAGTAGTCGTGGGAATACCAGAGAAACGGCGCACGACAGCACGTCAATATCACGGCGCAGGTGCATACGCTATGGATTTAAAAAATAAACTGAGCTTGGACGTGTAGTTGCTGGATATTTGTTGACGTATACCATGGCGTTTCATTCGTCATGTGACTTTTGGTACATTAATGTCATATATATATATCTTTATATTTGCTGGTATGGGGCCGGCGGGGACCAGGTTCACATTACACTACAGGGTATACATTTAAAAAGACAACTTCAAACTTTGACTTCAACTTCTCATGCAATAGATTATTACGGTGCGTCTATGTCCATGTGTTATTTTTTTCATAACCTCAAAGACACTTTCTTGTTTCTTCTCCTGTTGACATTTCATCTATGAATACAAAATTTAAGAAAGAGAAACAAAATGTCATAATGCAAGTACTATTAGGAGAAACGCCCTTAGTAACACGAAATAATTCTCCCGAGTGTTATCATTGATGAAAACCAAGATATGTCCCAAAGAGTAGTCATAATAGTACATTCACAAACTATAAAGTATAAGCCTTTCAGTGGCTCTGACCCAAAAGAATGAATTACAGATAATTCTGCAATCTTATTGCACTGCTCCTCGGTTCTTGCTACGTTTGGCCCATGTGTATATGCCTTTAAAACTGATAAATAGATAAAAGTGATCTTAAAAACGTACCAACAAAATGTTTTTGAAGATAAAGATAATGATGGAGGTGAAGGTGAAGATAATGATGAGATGATGATGGTGATGATGATGATGATGATGATGATGATGATGATGATGATGAAGGTGTCATGATTAAAATAAATTTTATCACACCCGTAAATCTGAACTTATTGATCAAATGGTTTTTGTGACATGATTCAACAAGTCACCAAAGTCAGAGTTTTAGTCAAGATTGATAATTATGATCAAGCATCTGTCATGTCTGTACTATCTATACGTGATGGTAACATTTCAAGCACTTTGTTATCAACTGCTGATAATTTAAGCATTTTTGATATACAGTACTGGTAGTAATAATTCAAGGATTTTGCTATCTACTGCTGATAATTCAAGCACTTAACTATACTGAAGATGGTAATATTTCAAGCACTTTGCTATCTACTGCTGATAGTAATAATTAAACATTTTTGCTATCTACTGCTGATAGTAATATTTAATCATTTTTGCTATCTACTGCTGATAGTAATAATTCAAGCACTTTGCTATCTACTGCTGATAGTCCTAATTTCAGCATTTTTGCTATCTACTGCTGATAGTAATAATTCAAGGATTTTGCTATCTACTGCTGATAGTAATAATTCAAGGATTTTGTTATCTACTGCTGATAGTACCGTGACTGATTCAAGCACCTTACTGTACTGAAGATGGTAATATTTCAAGCCTTGAGCACTTTGCTATCTACTGCTGATTGAATAATCAAACATCTTTGCTATCTACTGCTGATAGTAATAATTCAAGGATTTTGCTATCTCTTGCTGGTAGTAATAATTCAAGCACTTTGCTATCTAATGCTGATAGTCCTAATTTCAGCATTTTGCTATCTACTGCTGATAGTAATAATTTAAGCATTTTTTGCCATCTATTGCTGATAGTAATAATTCAAGGATTTTGCTATCTACTTACTGCTGATCAGTGGCGTAACCAGTGGGGTGGGGGGGGGCAAGCTGCCCCCCACACAAAAACAACTGGGAAGAAGAGCAACAAATTGGGAAGGAGAAAAGGGGAAGGAGAGAAAAGAGGGAAGAAAAAGGGAAGGACAAGAGAAAAAGGGGGGAAAGAGGAAGAAGAGAAAGGGAAAGAAGAAAATAAAAGGAGGGGGAAAAAGGGGAAGGAGAAGAGAAAAAAAGGGAGAAGAGAGAAGGGAAAGAAAGAAGGAATTTGAAATTTGTACTCTGAAACACTGATTTTTTAGCTTCTAATATGCCAAAAACCAGGAGTTTCAGGGGGCTCCGCTCCCTTGACCACCGCCGGGGCTTTGCCCCTGGACCCCACCAGGGCCCCTAAGGCGGGCCCCCTGGACCCCACCCGTTTAACGCTTCGCTTTTGGTCAAGAATTGGGAAATTTTTCAATCTTGCCCACCCCCCCGGAACGTCAGGTCTGGTTACGCCCCTGCTGCTGATAGTAATAATTAAACATTTTTGCTATCTACTGCTGATAGCAATATTTTATAATTTTGCTATCTAGTGCTGGTAGTATAATTCAAGCACTTTGCTATCTACTGCTGGTAGTAATAGTTGAAGCATTTTTGCTATCTACTGCTGATAGTAATAATTCAAGCACTTAACTATACTGAAGATGGTAATATTTCAAGCACTTTGCTATCTACTGCTGATTGAATAATCAAACATTTTTGCTATCTCTTGCTGGTAGTAATAATTCAAGCACTTTGCTATCTAATGCTGATAGTCCTAATTTCAGCATTTTTGCTATCTACTGCTGATAGTAATAATTTAAGCATTTTTTGCCATCTATTGCTGATAGTAATAATTCAAGGATTTTGCTATCTACTTACTGCTGATAGTGATAATAAAACATGTTTGCTATCTACTGCTGATAGTAATATTTTATAATTTTGCTATCTAGTGCTGGTAGTAATAATTCAAGCACTTTGCTATCTACTGCTGATAGTAATAGTTGAAGCATATTTGCTATCTACTGCTGATAGTAGTAATTCATATATACTATACTGAAGGTAATATTTCAAGCACTTTGCTATCTACTGCTGATTGAATAATCAAACATTTTTGCTATCTATTGCTGATAGTAATAATTCAAGCACTTTGCTATCTACTGCTGATAGTCCTAAATTCAGCAATTTTGCTATCTACTGCTGATAATAATAATTCAGGGATTTTGCTATCTACTGCTGATAATAATAATTCAAGGATTTTGCTATCTACTGCTGATAGTAATAATTCAAGCACTTTACTATCTACTGCTGATAACAATAATTCAAGGATTTTGCTATCTACTGCTGATAGGCGTAATATTCAATCATTTTTGCTATCTACTGCTGGTAGTAATAATTCAAGCACTCTGCTATCTACAGCTGATAGTCCTAATTTCAGCATTTTTGCTATCTACTGCTGATAATAATAATTCAAGGATTTTGCTATCTACTGCTGATAGGCGTAATATTTAATCATTTTTGCTATCTATTGCTGATAGTAATAATTCAAGGATTTTACTATCTACTGCTGATAGTAATAATTCAAGGAATTTTTTATCTACTGCTGATAGTAATGATTCAAGCACTTTACTGTACTGAAGATGGTAAAATTTCAAGCACTTTGCTATATACTACTAATAGTAATAATTCAAGGATTTTGCTATCTACTGCTGATAGGCGTAATATTCAATCATTTTTGCTATCTATTGCTGGTAGTAATAATTCAAGCACTTTGTTATCTACTGCTGATAGTAATAATTCAAGGATTTTGCTATCTACTGCTGATAGTAGGCGTAATATTCAATCATTTTTGCTATCTATTGCTGGTAGTTATAATTTCAAGCACTTTGCTATCTACTGCTGATTGAATAATCAAACATTTTTGCTATCTACTGCTGATAGTAATAATTCAAGCACTTTGCTATCTACTGCTGATAGTCCTAATTTCAGCATTTTTGCTATCTACTGCTGATAATAATAATTCAAGGATTTTGCTATCTACTGCTGATAGTAGGCGTAATATTCAATCATTTTTGCTATCTGTTGCTGGTAGTAATAATTCAAGCACTTTGCTATCTACTGCTGAAAGTCCTAATTCCAGCATTTTTGCTATCTACTGCTGATAATAATAATTCAAGGATTTTGCTATCTACTGCTGATAGTAATAATTCAAGCACTTTGCTTTCTACTGCTGATAGTAATAATTCAAGGATTTTGCTATCTACTGCTGACAGTAGGCGTAATATTCAATCATTTTTGCTATCTGTTGCTGTAGTAATAATTCAAGCACTTTACTATCTACTGCTGATAGTAATAATTCAAGGATTTTGCTATCTACTGCTGATAGTAATAATTCAAGGATTTTGTTATCTACTGCTGATAGTAATGATTCAAGCACTTTACTGTACTGAAGATGGTAATATTTCAAGCACTTTGCTATCTACTGCTGATTGAATAATCAAACATTTTTGCTATCTCTTGCTGGTAGTAATAATTCAAGCACTTTGCTATCTACTGCTGATGGTCCTAATTTCAGCATTTTTGCTATCTACTGCTGATAGTAATAATTTAAGCATTTTTTGCTATCTATTGCTGATAGTAATAATTCAAGGATTTTGCTATCTTCTTACTGCTGATAGTGATAATAAAACATTTTTGCTATCTACTGCTGATAGTAATATTTTATAATTTTGCTATCTAGTGCTGGTAGTAATAATTCAAGCACTTTGCTATCTACTGCTGATAGTAATAGTTGAAGCATATTTGCTATCTACTGCTGATAGTAGTAATTCATATATACTATACTGAAGGTAATATTTCAAGCACTTTGCTATCTACTGCTGATTGAATAATCAAACATTTTTGCTATCTATTGCTGATAGTAATATTTAATCATTTTTGCTATCTACTGCTGATAGTAATAATTCAAGAACTTTGCTATCTACTGCTGATAGTCCTAATTTCAGCATTTTTGCTATCTACTGCTGATAGTAATAATTCAAGGATTTTGCTATCTACTGCTGATAGTAATAATTCAAGGATTTTGTTATCTACTGCTGATAGTACCGTGACTGATTCAAGCACTTTACTGTACTGAAGATGGTAATATTTCAAGCCTTGAGCACTTTGCTATCTACTGCTGATTGAATAATCAAACATCTTTGCTATCTACTGCTGATAGTAATAATTCAAGGATTTTGCTATCTCTTGCTGGTAGTAATAATTCAAGCACTTTGCTATCTAATGCTGATAGTCCTAATTTCAGCATTTTTGCTATCTACTGCTGATAGTAATAATTTAAGCATTTTTTGCCATCTATTGCTGATAGTAATAATTCAAGGATTTTGCTATCTACTTACTGCTGATCAGTGGCGTAACTAGTGGGGTGGCCGGGGGGCAAGCTGCCCCCCCGACACAAAAACAACTGGGAAGAAGAGCAAAAAATTGGGAAGGAGAAAAGGGGGAAGGAGAGAAAAAGAGGGAAGAAAAAAGGGGAAGGACAAGAGAAAAAAGGGGGGAAAAGAGGGAAGAAGAGAAAGGGGAAAGAAGAAAATAAAAAGGAGGGGAAAAAAAGGAAGGGAGAAGAGAAAAGGGAAGGGAGAAGTGAATGAAAGGGAATTTGAAATTTGTACTCTGAAACACTGATTTTTTAGCTTCTAATATGCCAAAAACCAGGAGCTTCAGGGGCTCCGCCCCCTTGACCCCCGCCGGGGCTTTGCCCCTGGACCCCACCAGGGCCCCTAAGGCGGGCCCCTGGACCCCACCTGTTTAACGCTTCGCTTTTGGTCAAGAATTGGGAAATTTTTCAATCCTGCCCCCCCCCCCGGAACGTCAGGTCTGGTTACGCCCCTGCTGCTGATAGTAATAATTCAAGGATTTTGCTATCTACTGCTGACAGTAGGCGTAATATTCAATCATTTTTGCTATCTGTTGCTGTAGTAATAATTCAAGCACTTTACTATCTACTGCTGATAGTAATAATTCAAGGATTTTGCTATCTACTGCTGATAGTAATAATTCAAGGATTTTGTTATCTACTGCTGATAGTAATGATTCAAGCACTTTACTGTACTGAAGATGGTAATATTTCAAGCACTTTGCTATCTACTGCTGATTGAATAATCAAACATTTTTGCTATCTCTTGCTGGTAGTAATAATTCAAGCACTTTGCTATCTACTGCTGATGGTCCTAATTTCAGCATTTTTGCTATCTACTGCTGATAGTAATAATTTAAGCATTTTTTGCCATCTATTGCTGATAGTAATAATTCAAGGATTTTGCTATCTTCTTACTGCTGATAGTGATAATAAAACATTTTTGCTATCTACTGCTGATAGTAATATTTTATAATTTTGCTATCTAGTGCTGGTAGTAATAATTCAAGCACTTTGCTATCTACTGCTGATAGTAATAGTTGAAGCATATTTGCTATCTACTGCTGATAGTAGTAATTCATATATACTATACTGAAGGTAATATTTCAAGCACTTTGCTATCTACTGCTGATTGAATAATCAAACATTTTTGCTATCTATTGCTGATAGTAATATTTAATCATTTTTGCTATCTACTGCTGATAGTAATAATTCAAGAACTTTGCTATCTACTGCTGATAGTCCTAATTTCAGCATTTTTGCTATCTACTGCTGATAGTAATAATTCAAGGATTTTGCTATCTACTGCTGATAGTAATAATTCAAGGATTTTGTTATCTACTGCTGATAGTACCGTGACTGATTCAAGCACTTTACTGTACTGAAGATGGTAATATTTCAAGCCTTGAGCACTTTGCTATCTACTGCTGATTGAATAATCAAACATCTTTGCTATCTACTGCTGATAGTAATAATTCAAGGATTTTGCTATCTCTTGCTGGTAGTAATAATTCAAGCACTTTGCTATCTAATGCTGATAGTCCTAATTTCAGCATTTTTGCTATCTACTGCTGATAGTAATAATTTAAGCATTTTTTGCCATCTATTGCTGATAGTAATAATTCAAGGATTTTGCTATCTACTTACTGCTGATCAGTGGCGTAACCAGGGGGGGGGCCGGGGGGGGGAAAGCTGCCCCCCCCCCCCGACACAAAACAACTGGGAAGAAGAGCAAAAATTGGGAAGGAGAAAAGGGGAAGGAGAGAAAAGAGGGAAGAAAAAGGGGAAGGACAAGAGAAAAAGGGGGAAAAGAGGGAAGAAGAGAAAGGGAAAGAAGAAAATAAAAAGGAGGGGAAAAAAGGGGAAGGGAGAAGAGAAAAAGGGAAGGGAGAAGAGAAAAGGGAAAGAAAGAGGGAATTTGAAATTTGTACTCTGAAACACTGATTTTTTAGCTTCTAATATGCCAAAAACCAGGAGTTTCAGGGGGCTCCGCTCCCTTGACCACCGCCGGGGCTTTGCCCCTGGACCCCACCAGGGCCCCTAAGGCGGGCCCCTGGACCCCACCCGTTTAACGCTTTGCTTTTGGTCAAGAATTGGGAAATTTTTCAATCTTGCTCCCCCGGAACGTCAGGTCTGGTTACGCCCCTGCTGCTGATAGTAATAATTAAACATTTTTGCTATCTACTGCTGATAGCAATATTTTATAATTTTGCTATCTAGTGCTGGTAGTATAATTCAAGCACTTTGCTATCTACTGCTGGTAGTAATAGTTGAAGCATTTTTGCTATCTACTGCTGATAGTAATAATTCAAGCACTTAACTATACTGAAGATGGTAATATTTCAAGCACTTTGCTATCTACTGCTGATTGAATAATCAAACATTTTTGCTATCTCTTGCTGGTAGTAATAATTCAAGCACTTTGCTATCTAATGCTGATAGTCCTAATTTCAGCATTTTTGCTATCTACTGCTGATAGTAATAATTTAAGCATTTTTTGCCATCTATTGCTGATAGTAATAATTCAAGGATTTTGCTATCTACTTACTGCTGATAGTGATAATAAAACATTTTTGCTATCTACTGCTGATAGTAATATTTTATAATTTTGCTATCTAGTGCTGGTAGTAATAATTCAAGCACTTTGCTATCTACTGCTGATAGTAATAGTTGAAGCATATTTGCTATCTACTGCTGATAGTATACAAAATATTAACTGTCTATGATTGTGATGGTCGAAATATAATCACAAGGTGACAGATGGATTGTTCCATAATTCCACGAGCCGGAACGGCGAGTGGAATGGAACAATACATCTTTCACCGAGTGATTATATTTCGACCATAACACGAATTTAAGACAGTTAATATTTGTTTTATATCACTCATGCATAAATTCTATTACTAAAATACTATTTCAGGTAGGAAATACATTTTTTCATCAACATAACACCATGTTTTGCCGTGATATACTTCACATTTTGGGGTCCACCCCATAACTAAATCGGCGAGTCCAAGAGTCAGCGCACGGCTTGGCGCAGGCGCATTACGGCAGAGCACATGATGGTAAAGACTATCACACGGAGAGGGTGATAGTAAAAATGATAAATGGTAATCAACCAATGAACTGTCTAGAATTTATGTATGAGTGATATAATAATATTTAATCATTTTTGCTATCCATTGCTGGTAGTAATAATTCAAGCATTTTGCTATCTACTGCTGATAGTAATAATTAAAAATTTTTGCTATACTGCTGAGAGTAATATTCAATCATTTTTGCTATCTGTTGCTGGTAGTAATAATTCAAGAACTTTGCTATCTACTGCTGATAGTAATAATTCAAGGATTTTGATAGATTAAGATGGGGGAGAGAGGGGGATGGCAGAACGTCAAAATGTAAACCGATGGCCCACTCTAGGAGAACGGAAAGGGTGTGTCACCCCTGAAATACTCATTCATGAGTATTTGTTTTGAGAAAGTTTCACGTATGAAACTTTAACGATTCGTGAGCTAAGACGTAGAGAAAAACGTCATCACAAGGCCGCAGGGCCGGCAGGCCCGAGGCCGGCGACTCCCATACGACGACTAAACACTCCAAGTGGGACCCCAATATAAGGGGCCCCGCAGAGCAAGAAAGCAAGGTGGATTGCTGCGGAAACATAATCTTTTCTCGTGTTATTGTTTCTCGGAAGAAGATATGAAAGAACTAACAGTGCATGTGTGGTAGGTCAGTTCGGGTGTGAGAGAGAAACTATTTTCTCTTAAGTCCATCATCAAAATGAAAGGACTTAACATGCACGCTATAAGATGGTGTTAACATGGTTATGGTAAAAAGACTATCTTGGTAGTTTTCCCCTTCCCCTTCCATGATATACAAAAGTATAAAAATGGAAAGGTTTGGGATCTAGATGCCCTTAGGCTTCTGATCATATAGCTTAGAGAGCCAGCACTCATGTCCCCTTAGGGCGTATGCCATATAAAAATTCTTTGCAAAGAGAAAGCTGGTTTCTATAAACTATACGGCTGCTATCATCAAGCACTTTACTATTTACTGAAGATGGTAATAGTTCAAGCACTTTGCTATCTACTGCTCATAGTAATAATTAAACACTTTTGCTATCTACTGCTGATAGCAATATTCAATAATTTTGCTACATATTGCTGGTAGTAATAATTTAAGCAGTTTTGCTATCTACTGCTGGTTGTAATAATTCAAGCACTTTGCTATCTATACTGCTAATATAGTAATAATTTAAGCGGTTTTGCTATCTACTGCTGATAGTAGTAATTTAAACAATTTGCTATCTACCGTACTACTTATAATAATTTTCAAGCATTTTGCTATTTGTTGCTGATAGTATACAAACAACAAATGTCTCTAAGTGTGATGGCTGAAAGTACGAGACGAGGTGGATTATAATTTATAAAGCAATAATTCAAACATTTTGCTATCTTCTGCCGACAGTTATAATTTGCGCATTTTTCTATGAACATGGTGACCCCAATACTGCAACATTCGCTTTTTTCTTCAAAAGAAGGCCTAAATCTAGGAAAAACATGTTAATTAAGCCTTAGGGCTACCCTAGCCGAACCCGTGGGTTTTTTTTGCCATCGAAAGGTAAAGAAGAAACAAAAAAGAAGAGAAGGCGAACAAGAAGTCACTTGGCACCCCCAGGATTCGAATCTCGGACCCCTCGCATGCCACGCAGAAGATCACCGACCTGTAGCCACGGGTATTACGCTGCCCCGGGCAGCAATTCCCTGGGTAGGCCCATATATGACCGTATAGGCTGACTGCGTCCAGTGGCGGCGCTACGGAGGGCAAGGGGGGGGCATTTGCCTCCCCAAATATTTTCTTGCACCCCAAGTTTGCCCCCCACTTTTGAGGCAAAAACCCCAAATTACGCAAATTTCCACTTTTTTCAAAACACCAAAACAAAAATCAGGTCTTTTTGGGAAAAAAATCTATAGCTTCAATATGAAATGTCAAACTTTTCAATTGATCGTCGGCTTTTCCTCCCAGCTACATACACTTTAAGAATATATCATTAGATTTATAAAATTTACTTCGAGGACTGTTATATATCAAAAATGTGAAAAATATCAAATGTTAATAATTTGTCATAAAATTTGTATTATATCGTGAATTTCAAAAATGAAAATTATTTGATATCAGAAAGACATTCTTCGTATTCAGAATGCAATTCGATATGTCTGATGTGCTCTCATGTCCCACAAAAATATTGTCGAGACGCTCAAAACGCTCATTCCAGATCCCTTAAAGCTGAGATTTTGATGTTAATTTGTCTATTCACCATGTTCACATAATTTTCTTTACAGCTTTTTTGTTAACTATTAGAGTCATGCGGTAGCATGACCAGCAAGTTTAAAAAAAAAACGACTGATAAAGAAGAATAAACAGATGCACCGCGGGACTATATTTACACGAAACAAAACGCTATTGTTCTATGATATTTTTCGTTGGGTACAAAATATATCTAAAACCATGCTAAATGTTATTTACTGTCCAAAGTGTAATATTTTAATAACTCATTAATTCAAAAAGTTACACCAATCTTACAGTCAATCCGATTGTTGTATAATAAACAAACATTCTTGCTTCATTTCACGCGGTATTTTATAGCCAAAATTAGTGGCAAATCATATTTGATCATACTGATATCCAGAATCTTTCGACACTGCTACAGCCATACATGGCTGTCACTGTCGCACTACTTTTTGAGATTCACTTCCAAATATACCCTAGCATTTTCCTGGATACCCTCCATACAAATTCTGGATCCCATTCGCCAAAAAATCAAGTTTTTCGCAATTCTTTTATTCTTTCCGGACCACAGCATACATTCATATTAATAAATACTCCACTTTTACACGTCGTTATATCGAGACGTCCCCCGTGGCGAAGCGGTTAAGGCCATGGACTTCTAATCCATTTATGAATTTTTGCTCAAGTTCGAAACTTCCCACCACTTTTTTTTTCAATGTTTTATTAACCAATTTATTGTCATAAATCAAGAATAAAACCATTTTGAACACCCATTGCTATGGTGATATTTTTTTTTTCATCAAACAATTTATCAGTGGCTCTGTTCACAGCACAGACTGAAATTATATTTGGAATAAATATTATAAATTGTCACAAATTAAAATCACAAACCGCGAAAGATCGCCAACAACTGCCGCTAAATATTGATATCCAGCTAGATTTCCCCACAGGGCTATAAAGAACCACAAACCGCGAAATTTGGATATCCAACTAGATTGCCCCGCAGGGCTACAAAGAATCACACACCACGAAATATGGATATCCAACAAGCTTAAATTATAAATTAGCTCCCGATAGAGGGCAGGGCTTGATAAGGGAAATTCAAATCACAAACCGCGAAAGATCGCCGACAACCGCCTTTTAATAGGGATATCCAACTATATTGCCCCGCAGGGCTACAAAGAACCACAAACCGCGAAATTTGGATATCCAACCAGATTGCCCGTAGGCCTATCGATTATAAAGAACCACAAACCGCGAAATATGGATATCCAACAAATTAAGATCACAAACCGCGAAAGATCGCCAACAACTGCCGCTCAATATTGATATCCAACTAGATTGCCCCGCAGGGCTATAAAGAACCACAAACAGCGAAATTTGGATATGCATCTATTGCCCCACAGGGCTTCAAAGAACCACAAACCACGAAATATGGATATCCAACAAGCTTAAACTATAAATTAGCTCCCGATAGAGGGCAGGGCTTGATGAGGTAAATTAAAACCACAAAAGATCGCCGATAACCGCCGCTTAATAGGGATATCCAACTAGATTACCCCGCCGGGCTACAAAGAACCACAAACCGCGAAATTTGGATATCCAACTAGATTGCCTGCAGGCCTATCGATTATAAAGAACCACAAGCCGTGAAATATGGATATCCAACAAATTAAGACCACAAACCGCGAAAGATCGCCAACAACTGCCGCTCAATATTGATATCCAACTAGATTGCCCCGCAGGGCTATAAAGAACCACAAACCGCGAACTTTGGATATGCAACTAGATTGCCCCACAGGGCTACAAAGAACCACAAACCACGAAATATGGATCTCCAACAAGCTTAAATTATAGAGGGCAGGGCTTGGTGAAATCAACAAACCACGAAAGATCGCCGACAACCGCCGCTTAATAGGAATATCCAACTAGGTTGCCCCGAAGGGCTATACAAAGAACCACAAACCGCGAAATTCGGATAGCCAAGTATATTTCCCCGCAGGGCTACAAAGAACCACAAACATTAAAACACGATTATCTTGCCTAGTCGGGGCATTTAGACGCTTCCGTAGTATAGGCTTAAATATATGCGCATTAATCAGTTCCGACTTGAAGTAGGCCTAAATTGGACTTACTTTCTATGTCTCTCTGGCATTGTCAACATTGGGTGTGTGTTGTTCATATTTACATTTTCTTCACATATTTACGTTGCCTTGAATAATTAAAGTGTATTAAAATCTATAACAAATTACCGAGTTGCAAAACTTTTCGTGATAAAAACTCGAACGGTGGTGATGCAACTGCAAATTTCACTTTTGCAAACCTAATCATTCACCGAGTTACGCTGCATATGCACCTCATTTTTTTCAATCTTAGTGATTAGAGGCTAAAAATGAGCAAAAAACCCTTTAAAATATCCAGGGACCTCAAAATAATGAGCATCAGTTACTATGTCCGCCCAACAACTAGATCGCGTCAAACAAAAAAATCTTGCGTCTTCGCGTATCAACACGCCGCGTCAAACAAACAAAACCGCGTATCATTTAATTCGCGTAATCTCGCGACATCGCATATCAACACGCTGCCTCTAAAGCAAGTGGGAATAATAGTCAGGGGAGTGCATGAGTGCCATGGGTTGGCGATATTATTTAACAATCTGCGATGCATGGGTGACCATAAAATTTGCGAACACGGCAAAAATACAAATTAATAGCCGTTATACAATTTTTGAGCACAGGACCTACGTATACTGATTAAAAAATTGTAGGCCTACATTTTATGTTTCACATTATAGGAAGAAGTACTAAAACCATGATACTATAGGGACAGATAAGAGAGCTTAAGAGGCAGAGTGGATAAGAGGGAGAAGAGGGATGTGATCTAAAGGGGAAGAGTGGAAAGAACGGGAGGATAGGGGACAACATGGGGGGGGGGGGGGCAAAGAAGAAGTTGATTAAAATGAATTAAACGACTGATCAATCGGTAATAAATTCGGGAGTTAGTAAAATTGTTCGCAATAAAAACTCGGAGGGTGGTGATCACCGAGCACTACTATAACATGGTGATGATGCATTTGTAAAATTGCATTTATTTACGAACCGCGAAAGACGGGTGACCGCTAGTCTATAACAAATTACCGAGTTGCAAAACTTTTCGTGATAAAAACTCGAACGGTGGTGATGCAACTGCAAATTTCACTTTTGCAAACCTAATCATTCACCGAGTTACGCTGCATATCATTTTTTTGAATCTTAGTCATTAAAGTCTAAAAATGAGCAAAAACACCTTAAAAAATATCCAGGGACCTCATAATAATTAGCATCAGTTACTATGTCCGCCTAACAACTCAATCGCGTCTAACAAAAAAAATCTTGCGTCTTCGCGTATCAACACGCCGCGTCAAACAAAAAAACGCGTATCATTTAATTCGCGTCAAGTCTCGCGACATCGCATATCAACACGCTGCCTCTAAAGCAAGTGGAAATAATAAACACGGGAAAATCGCAATGAGTGAGGAGAGTCAGGGGAGTGCATGAGTGCCATGGGTTGGCGATATTATTTAACAATCCGCGATGCATGGGTGACCATAAAATTTTTCGAACACGGCAGAAATACAAATTAATAGCCGTTATACAATTTTTGAGCATAGGACCTACGTATACTAATTTAAAAATTGTAGTCCTACATTTTATGTTTCACATTCACAAATAGGAAGAAGTACCATCATAGGGAAAAATAAGAGGCAGAGTGGATAAGAGGGAGAAGAGGGATGTGAGCTAAAGGGGGAAGAGTGGAAAGAACGGGAGGATATGGGACAACATGGGGGGGGGGGGCAAAGAAGAAGTGTGATTCAAATGAATTAAATGATACGACTAATCAATCGGTAATAAATTCGGGAGTTAGTAAAATTGTTTATCGCAATAAAAATTCGGAGGGTGCTGATCACCGAGCACTAACTATAACATGGTGATGATGCATTTGTAAAATTGCATTTATTTTATACGAACCGCGAAAGACGGGTGACCGCTAGTGTATATTAACATTACAGTCACGCGTGACGTGCAAGTTTTAAAAATAAACGACTGATAAAGTTTTGTTTCATTTATTTTTTATTGTCATTAATCAAGAATAGCAATCTCAAACATCTATTTTTCGTTTTATGGAGCACTTTCCAAGCTTGGAGCTGATTGGCTACATTCATAAAAAGAAAAGAAATCTACCAAAAAAACGTTGACAACGTAAAGAAATCAGCAAGTTTAAAAAACCCCACCTCGGCTCACTTTTTGAAACTTGGTCCCATTTTGAATACCAACAGCAAATCAGTGTTTTTATTTTATTTCAACAGAATACAGCGTTTCCAACAAGATTACAAGCCTACTTGTTATTCGTTTAATTCAATCATCAATCATGATTATTATAAAACAAAACACAATAGGATATTGGTTTACCATGCAAGAACAAGATAATAACCTTTCAGGTCGTTTAAAAAAGCTTACAAATTAATATCGCATTTGCACATAACACTTCTGGAAATGTTTTAAATTTATATAAATATGATAAAATTTAAATCAGTACCTTTTACAAATGGGACCAAGTTTCAAAAAGTGAGCCGAGGTGGGGTTTTTAAACTTGCTGATTTCTTTACGTTGTCAACGTTTTTTGGTAGATATAAGCTACATTGATCAAAACACCCAGTGCCATTTTTTTGCTTGGCTTCCAAGCCATTCGTTTAGGACCTTGGAAGAATTTCGACCTTTGAACCGAAATAGACAGAAGTAGGAGACTTTTGGGATCAAAAATGCCAATTTTTGGGATATTTCTATTTTTGACATCTATGTATAAAGCCTCATCCTCATTAGATATATCGGATGTCTATACATTGCACAATAAGCATCCTAAAATTACAAAATGTACAGTAAGTATAGGAAATACAGAGTAGGCCTAAATAAGTGCGTTTCACTCAAAATCATATTTCTGAAAGCAAAAGGATAAAATAAGTTTGCTTATACATTTATAAAATCCATGTTAATTTGATGAAAAATTACAAACATCAATTTGATGATTTTCTCGAAAACAATTTCTACAAATAATTAACAAAACATAATTATATTATATTGTTTGCCAAACATTTATTTGTTTATTAAACGGTGCTGATAAAACGTTTGACAAACAATTATAGCTAACTAAATAAATAAATGAAAAATAAATAAATAAATAAATAAATAAATAAATAAATAAATAAATAAATAAATAAATAAATTAATTAATTAATTAATTAATTAATTAATTAATTAATTAATAAGATAACTAAATAAATAAAGCAATTTAGTTAGTTAGTAATTAATAGTTCATTTAAGTTTTTAAAACATAAATAAAGCAATTCAATTAGATAATAATTAATTTATTGATAATTATGTAATTTAGTTTAGTTTAGTTTAGAGTATTGAATCCCAATGAAACGGACTAACCGTAACATTTTGTCTCTTTTTTGTTTCTTTTGTTGTTGCTAATATAACAACGCTTAAAATTGTTTTATCATCCGTGATTTCTTTTCGCGTCTGGCCCCAAGGGACAAGAGTCATATAGTGTTGGAATTAAATCCCCAGTGAGTTTTTTTTCTCTAAAACCCAATGCGTACTTGTATGGGGTCAACGGGGTCAAACAGTATCTATCAAATTGGAGAAAACATCTGTCGCTGCTCCCGGGTCGCTGCTCCACCAGCAATTTACATTTCTTACAACATGTTTGTGGCAACTTTCTAATAAATTTAGCTAGTTTTCAAACCGTATACAATCAGTTAGACAAATACAATTTGCACATTTCACTTGTTTTACAATTGTTCAGACATCTTGTAGAAATGTAGGCCTATAGGCCTACCATCAACAAACTAATAATTGTCAAAACTTTGTTATCATTTTTATATTTAATTACCACCAACTACATTTACCCCGGTACTTTTATATGTTGACTAATAAAATGCCATGAGAATACATACACTAGTATTTCAATGATTCCAAGACCATGCCCACATCACAACGTATCTAATCTTCTCTCTGGACCAGACGCATCCCTTTTTAAAGGGATTTTTATTTAAAATTATATTATCTCAATAATTTACGGAACATGACGTCACTTCATTAATATTAATGACCTGCTCTACGTGGTGCCATAGAAGAGGTGGTGCCGAATTGCTCTACAATATTTAACTTAGCCAGAATTCTGGAAGTTTTGTTGGTGTTTTTTCACTAAATTGTTGCATCAGAATTTTGGTTTGATTTTGTCGATTTACATTCACAAACTGTCCACTTTTAAATTAAGGTGAGTAGAAAGTGTAAACCAGCCAAATTCACATGTTCGCTCGTAGTAGGGCCTTAGAACGAAAAAAGAGTCTTTTGCTGCATGTGTTGATAATCTCAATCCTGACATCGTGATTGGTACAGAGTCATGGTTAGATGATTCGGTTACCAACAGCGAAGTTTCCCTCATGATCTAGTTGTTTACCGAAAAGACCGCATTACTCATGCCGGCGGTGTTTTCATTGCCATTCGTGACAATATGATTGGCACTCATGTCACAGATCTTGATTGTGACTGTGAACTCACATGGACTCAGATACAAATCGTAGGATGTAAAACCATCTTACTTGGAGCTTTTTACCGTAAACCTGATCAAAATGATGAACATTACTTAGCTAAACTGAGAGACTCTCTATCTAGAATCAAACCAGACAAGGGGACTATAATATGTCTTGCCGGTGATTTTAATCTTGGCGAGATTAACTGGCCGTCCCTATCCACAGCTCAGGGTTGTAAGAAACCAACTCTGTCTCGTCAGCTTCTTGACATAGTCTGTGACTTCTCGTTGGAACAGATGGTAACAGAACCCACTAGAAAGGGTAACATCCTTGATCTGTTCCTGACTTCTCACCCATCATTGGTTAGCCGGAGTATTGTAACACCCGGCATTAGTGACCATGACGGGATTCCGTTAATAGACATGGAAACAAAACCAAGTGTTGAAAAACAAAAGAAAAGGAAAATTTACCTTTATAAAAAAATAGATCTTGAAGGACTCAAACAGGAGATAAAAACTCTTTGTGAAAATATAACTGATATGGCAAATACTACCTCTTCATCTGTTGAAGACCTGTGGAATACATTCAAAGATGGAATACATGCTTCTATGGATGCAAACATACCGAGTAAAATGGTTGGTAAAAAACACCAATCTCCCTGGATATCTCCGCGCCTAAAGCGCCTCCTGCGGAGAAAACACCGCGCCTATAATAAGGCACGCAAGTCCAATCTGACCGAAGATTGGGAAAACTTCAAAAACAGAGAAAAATGGTAAAAACTGAAACAAAGAAAGCATACTGGGAGTATCGTCAAAGGAACTTGCTTAGAATCACCTAAGCAATTCTGGAGCTTTATAAATAAAATGAAAAAAGACAATACTGGAATTTCCACTCTAAGAAGTGGGGAAACCTCGCTTCTGAAAATATTCAGAAAGCTGAAGTTCTTAACACCCAATTCGAGTCGGTGTTCACCAAAGAGCGCCCTCTCGATCCCTCACTGACAACGCTCAAGGTGTTGTATCCAATCATTCCTCAAATCAACTTTACCACATATTTAATATAAGGCCTGATTAGTAACAATTGTCGTATGGGCATGAAACTTGGTGGGTACCAGAATGGTTGTCTGCAGATCCGTCGGATAACGCTTTTTCAATGGGAAATGAACTTTGCTGCTTGGATGATGTCACAATGAGGTTAGCATTATTTTATTCCGTATTTCGGGTCACCAGGGGTCATCTAAGGTCAAATTAGTAAAAACTTTTGAACCGACATGAAACTTTGTGGATACAGTCAACATTTATAGCCAAATTTTGGGAAGGTCATTTTGGGGTCACCAGGGGTCATCTGAGGTCAAATTATTAAAAACTGTCGGATGGGCATGAAACATGGTGATACCGTCAACATTTGGATTCAAATGTTTGGAAGGTCATTTTGGGGTCACCAGGGGTCATTTGAGGTCAAATTAATAAAAACTGTCGGATGGGCATGAAACTTGGTGGGTACAGTCAACATTTGGAGTTAAATTTTGGGAAGGTCATTTCAGGGTCACCTGAGGTTATCCAGGGGTCATTTAAAGTCAAATTAGTAAAAACTGTTATATGGGCATGAAACATGGTAGGTACAGTCAACATTTAGAGCCAAATGTTTGGAAGGTCATTCCAGGGTCACCATGGGTCATCTGAGGTCAATTTAGTAACAGCTGTCATATGGGTGTGAAACTGTGAGTACAGCAATGAGGTAGAAAGGATAGAGTGCCCTGCTCGCCGAATCTGTGAAGCAGGTTTGGGTCCCGGTTTGGGTGCTGTATAAATACACAAAGTTGAACAAATCATGTATTAAAACGCATTAAATTTCCCAGTATACCATTGTTTTTATCAAAAATTGCTGAATTATAAAGGCAAGCACGCCTGAATCTGGTATATCACCAGTGTTGCCACGCTAAACAACTCTACTACTTTTACGAAATTTCGCCTTCAGTGGTCATGGTAGTAGAGTTGTTTAGGGTCCGCATGGCAACGGGCGAATGAACTAGATTTAGGAGCGTGCCTGCCTTTATTATTCAGCAATTTTTTTGATAAAAAAATGGTACACAGTCAAGTTGAATATGCTAAAACAAGTAATTTATTTAATTTTATTAATCCATACATGCTAGAGTAAATTTAGTTCCCATTTTAGTTGCATTTGATGCTGATTTTGTTAGGTCCCTTCATTTCATAATGCCGTATTCAGTGTGTGATTGTCAATGAAACGGCAACGTACCAGTTCGAGCTCAGCGATCTATGTTTTTCTACGTCATTGGAGTACAGTCAACATTTGGAGTCAAATTTGTGGAAGGTCATTTCGGGTCACCAGGGGTCATCTGAGGTCAAATTAGTAAAAGGCCATGCGTTTTGAACTGAACACCAAAAAGAGTGGTGGTGTCACACTTTTCGCTATGATTGTTTTGTTTTTTGAGCATATCTTTTAAAGTAAAGAAGCTATGGCAATAAATTTGGTACCAAATGAAAGCTAATATATTAATGATGAACTATGGAAAGTTACATGAAGGTATCTTGAACAGAAGCAGAATGGCATTCAATCCAATGGCCCAAGTCAGGGGTGGTGGAGGCAGCGGCTCATGAGGCAGCGGCTCACCTGTACAAACTCAATGGGAAGTTTCATTTTTGGTGCCTCGCAGTGCAAAAATGTTGAAATTTTCTTTAAAAACTAGTGTATATCAATAAATTTGGTATCAAAAGAAAGCTGACATTGTTATCTAAACTTTTATTCTGTAAAATAGTTGAAACAATAAACTGCCTTGAGCTAAATGATAGGGGCATGTGCTTTGAACTCTACATCTAAAATGGGTGAGTGACGTCGCATTTTTCACTGTGGTCATTAGGTTTTTTAATGTATCGTTGGAATAAAAATAGATTTGATAGTAAATTTGGTATCAAATGACAGCTAAAACACCAATTATTAATTATAGAAAGATTTCAATAAGATATCTTGAACATCTATAGAATGGGACTCAATCCAATTGGCCAAGGCAGGGGTGGTGGAGGTAGCGGGGCACTCTGCCCAAAACTAAGCCAAGTTTTCATTTTGGGAGCCTCGTAGGCGGTGTGCAAATATGTTGCTATTTTCCTTAAAAATGAGTGTTTATCAATAAATTTGGTATCAAAAGAAAGCTGACATTATTATCTACACTTTTATTTTGTACAAAGTTAAAATAGTTAGCTGCTTTAGGGTATATGATAGGCCAATGTTCTCCAAGACAAAAAGAAAAATTAATTCAATTTCGGTCACTTTTTGAAGGGTTGTATCATTTTACGAAAGTGATAACCCCCATACATTTATATATTGCAGGAAAGCCATTACTCTGATCTATTAGAAAATAACATAAAATAAGATGCAGGGGTAACACAGAAATGTTAGTGACATTATACCCCGGTACCACTCTCAGTTGATGTTTTGTCTCATTCACATAAATGTAGCATTAGAACCTTACATCTGTCAGTGTTTCTGAGTCTTTTGTTGGATTCCTTGTTCAATTTCCTTTCAGAAAATGTATACTTTTATCATGCTGGGGGTATGGTTTGAAAAATATGGGCATTTGAAGGTGAAAGAGTGTCGCGAATTTCAAAAATCAGTGTGTGACAAAAAGTCGGCGAGGTTAAAACACATGGCCAAAAACATTTGGACGGGCATGAAACATGAAATGAAATGGTGGATGCAGTCAACATTTGCAGTCACATTTTTGGAAGGTCATTTTGGGGTCACCAGGGGTTATCTGAGGTCAAATGAGTAAAAACTGTTGGATAGGCATGAAACCTGGTGGGTCAGTCACTATTTAGAGCCAAAGTTTTGGAAGGCCATTTCAGGGTCACCTGGGGTCAACTCAAATTAGTATAAACTGTCGTATAGGTATTAAACTTGGTGGGTACAGTCACTAATTAATTATAGCCAAAACCTTATTCAGACAACACTATTCTTGACATTGGCTTACGTATTTTGATACATTTTGATCAGTTTCGGTCCATTTGGACCCATTTCTATCCAATTCCACCAGATTCGATTCATGTCGCTAAATAGTAATTCCCTAAATTGATTGATGTATTCTTGTATGCTCTGTAAATGAGATAGCTACCAACCAACCAGATGTACCCATTGAATGTGATCTGTCACATTGCACAATGAACAATTACTTTCACTGTCATCAAAAAGCGCAGAGCCACAGCGCCATTGGTGCTCTTGTTTTTTTAAATCACATATTTTCCATGTCGTTCGGATGATTTTCTACGGTACACAGTGTTCGAATTTCACAAAATTCGCCATTGTCTTCACTTCTGCATTACTATCTGATAGTAAACAAACTAAGCCACCACATTTCTTTGCTGTGCCTGTGGTGGGAAATGTTCATTTCAACTTGGCAAGGCTTTTAGGTTTTTTTATCCCCAGGTGCAATAGGGTTGTGGTAAATTCATGTGTTGCTGGTCGTGACAAATGCGGTGTTAAATGGACAATTATTTGATGAAGCGCAAATAGAAGTGGTATTTTATCACAGGTTGGAGTCGGGTCTGAACATGCCTTATGATGTCACAATTGCTGATCAGTCTATGAATTCAATCATCAGGTTCTCATAGCAATCAATTTACCATATATATGAATGTGACCTTCTTTTTATATGATTGATTGATGACAATGTTTGCATGTTTATTATATTGAATGCTAGATTTCAGAAGACAGTTGTTTGCAAGAGGACTGGCTTTCATGTGTGTATCAAATATTAGGTAAGTAATCAGATTTACTGTCATAGACCCTGGGCATATTTTGTTATATTTTTTTTTAAATACAGGATTACAAAACAATGTGCTAATAATTTTTTGTCTGTCTGTCAAGGTGTGTACTCTTAATGATTTCAACTGGTTTCTTTACTTTTATTCAGTCTTCTAACCTCCTACCTCACTGTCCTCACTCCTCACCTGACAAATTTTTTTTTTTTGTCGCTTTTGGAGTGGCCCTGGACCAAGAGCTAAATGCTTAACAGAGATGTCACATTTCCGAATTTTCAGTTTCCAGATATGAGAAAATCTCCTATTTTAAAATGAAAATTCCTTAGAACCCTGACTGGATGATTTATAGACACGTACACTGTACTGTGCAAAAATGGTGATGCAATTTCTCATGTGAATGATATGATACTGGAAGTATGTATTCACAGATAATAAATGTTTTTATACTATAAAGTGAAGTATTTTAACAGTTTCTCATTTTTGCATTTTACCCCATGAAATTGCATCTCCAGTGGTGCTCAAGTGTGTAAAACCCTCTGGCTTCGGGGGGCTTCGCCCCCTCGACCCCCACCAGGGCGTTGCCCCTGGGCCCACCAGGGGCCCTTAAGCAGGCTCCTGGACCCCCGGCCGCAACAGGTGGATCATAAGTTTATTTGTGTTTACAATGTCATTACAGGTAGCCTATAGCTAGAGTTGTATGCTGTCATTTCTCTATTACCAGAAGAAAGTTGTTTCCTCTACTTAGACAGGAGGCAGGTAAGAATATCTTTCCAAACCCACCCTAAAAATACAACCTCAAGCTGCCTTAGAATGTAAAAATTGAACAAAAACTAATACTGATGCACATGACAAATTGTATTGTCATTGTGCCATATCTACCATAACATTCAAATAAAAGCAAATGTTGTGAGATAGGGCTTCTTCAACAGCTCAAAAAGAGTCTTTGGATTGAGAAGACTTGCTTAGTTTGAGACCAGTTCAAATTCAAAACTCCTCATAACCAATATTTTCTTAAAAGAGATACATGTGACTTGATTTCTGAAACAGAAAATGTTTATGTGAATTTATACCAATTTTATGATGTACATTTTATTTCTGAATTAGAAATTTCTGATATTGGCTAAACCTTTAGTGACTCAAGTGTAAATGTGACACAATCTGGTTCGGGGGGGGGGGGGGCAAAGGCGGCAAAATTGAGATTGAGGCAAAAATATGGAGTAAAAAACAATAAATTACATAAGAAAATACACATCACAAAGATTCAGAACTTTAGAACCAAGTATGCTAGACCTTTGGTGTTTTCAGTATCTGATAGCATATTGTTTGTATAAGGTAATAATTATAGTACTTAGCTCAATTGTCAAAAATGCCTCCTTTGGCCCCCATGGAGCATTTCGTGTCACAAATGAGAAGTTCATTTGTTGGCAAATTAATGAATGAGATTTGGAAAAGCATTCTTCAATAGTTATTACTCCATGGTTCAGAGGCAGAAAGACATATCTCCAATCTCCATTAGCTGTGATGTGTATGATTGTCTGATATGCATGAGTTCACTCAATGGACAGTGTATACGAGAGATACATTACAAAAGTGGATGCATAGGAGATTCACAGGCAATAGTATACATCAGCTATTGTAGGCTTTGTAGCATCATTCTGCTGCTGAGCCATCAAATTATTCATGTGCAACTGTGTAAGAATCAGTGAGAAAAGTTTTCATGGAAACATGTCTACATGCCCTCCCGAGTAAGTACACAGCCAAAGTTTGTTCTGTTTAAATTAGTTGGAAAAATAAGACTCATAACCGGGCTCATAACACTGTGTATTGATATAGAATGGCATGCATGCAGTTGGGCGCAATGCTTAAGCCAGTTGTGCGTTGCATAATGCGTGACTGGGCTGGCGCACGCTTATGTGAATTTACGCGAGCATGAGATGGGACTTTATTGACTCGCCCAGTAACAAAAGCCGAATAATTTCCGCCTTATATAAGCTGAACAAACTTTAGAACGGATCGGGATGAGGATGTTTGGATTGGCTGGTCTGGTGTGCAAAAAAAAAAAAATTCGGGTTTGTTCCAAATTTTTTGGGACGGGTAGGGTTTGTATTATTCGGGGAGTGCCTGGATCGGGGTGGAAAAAATATAGCTCCGCAGGGAATTAGATTACTCCCTATGGCTCGCAATTTTCGGTATCATTTCAGAATATTTTTTGGCAAGTCACTGGCATCTCTGATGTGTATAGTCTGTATACATGTCATGTTAATATTGTTTTTGTATCAACCATGTTTGACTTATAAATGAGTACCTTTATCTCTCTGCGACTGCCAGAGCATACACTTGATGAGGTAAAGTTCAAGGACAAAGTATTGTCTCATATGGCAGGCAGGCACCACCTGTTGCATTGCCAAGTTTGATTCTGATGAGATAAGTCAAATTAAAATTATTTACCACTCAGGGTGCTTAACAAAGTCATTTTGGGTGGGCGCTTATTTTTACATTGTTTTCATAATTGCATAATGGCCAAAATATTCATCCATCATCATCGTCAAGTGAGCCATAATATGTTTTGGACCATGATCCAGATTTGCATGGGCAGTCACTGGGTGAGCGCTTATAGGGGCATGGGTGGGGAATGGAACAAATATGGTTTTTTTTGTGGTTCATAAAAAGTTTGAGTTTGATGGTTGGAAAGTCAAATGTTGTGGCCAGTTGAGGAAGGTGTCTGGCTTTAAAGTCCAGTGTTCGAAATTTTGGTTGTCCGTTCACCCGGACAACCAAAACATGCACCGGACAACCAAAAATAATGCTCTAGTTGTCCGGCGGACAACCAAAGATCTACAGCCAAAAGTCACTTTTTCAGCATCTTAGTTCGCTCAAACCTGACACAACTGATGAAATGTTAAATATTTAAGAGTAATTGTTCATAAATTGACTACACTCACTCCACTTTATTGACCACATGTAGTTGTTTCAGATAGTGGCAGCTTACGGACAACCAAAAACTTTGGTGGACAACCAGAAATTACAACCTGGTTGTCCGTGGGACAACCCCTTTTATTTTCTTAATTCGGACACTGGTAAAGTCGCTCACTATTATCAGCATATCATCAGCTTCTCTCTAAAGAATTAAGGTCCCCAGTCACAGCAGCTGAAAGGAGTATCCCATTATGCTTTGCGGTACCATAATAGAACTGCTCATGCCATTGAAAATGTACACAAAATCTCTTATTTAAATTACTCGCTTAAAGGTCCTTGACCTGATCGACAGTCTCATCCCCCAAGCTCAAGTTTTTGCTTCTCATATCAAAACCGCAGAGCAATAAAATCAAAATTTGGAAACATGTTATTTCATCAAAACTAGGATTTTGGTATTAGAAGCCCTTAGAAGAAAGCTCATATTTTTCTTATTTACCCCAGTGAAATTTAATGGCCAACTTCAGCCAAGATACTTTTCATTTAAATGTAGTGATTGGTGGTAACCACACTGGAAGTGTATGAACTATCCTTTGGAGCATTGCTATTATTACAAGTTTTTGCTTCTCATATCAAAACCGCAGAGCAATAAAATCAAAATTTGGAAACATGTTATTTTAATGGTATAGGCCTCAATCCAAGATAGAAACGGAACATGAAAAATCGCACTACGCCTCTTTAAATCAGGGGTGCTTGGAAAAACTCTGTCAATTAAAGTATTGTGAAACCATGTATACAAAGGTCTCATTATTTAAGTGGTTCCAACTTATTTTGTGTAAATGTTTACTATGGAGAAAGCATGTACACAGAGCTGCCAACTCTCCCTCTTTTCGCAGGAGACTCCCTACTTCTAAACCTTCAGAACCCTTAATTTTTGGTCATCTCCTGAAAAGGAAATGGTTTCGGCCCATTAGGCCCGGGGCACTCCAACTTTGGAGGTGACGCGTATGTAGGGCTGTTAAGACCCCCTTTTTTTTTTTCGCTGTCACCCAAAGACCCCATATTTTTTTACTTAACACATACTCTGTCACCCGAAGACCCCTATTTTTCCATTTGATCTGTCACCCAAAGACCCTTACAAGTTCAATTTGAGCAGCAACTTTCATTTATCACTGATTTTGTAACTTCTTTTGAAAAAACAATGAAACTTGAAGCCATTTAGAACTAGAAATTCGATTTTCGAGGTTTTTGCGGCGCTGTTTCGGCTCTCACCCAAAGATTCCATTTAAAAAAAAGGTCATGTTCTCACCCAATGACCCTATATTTTTTACATTTTGTTCTCACCGAATGCCAAAAATCATGCTCTCACCCAATGACCCCATATTTTTTACATTTTGCTCTCACCGAATGCCCCTTAGTGCGAAAGTAACAGCCCTACACCTCTATCCATTTCATATTGAAGTGCTCCCCGGCCATTAGGATGTACACATTTTGACAAATCTCCCTGATTGCAACAGGAAATCTCCCTTTTTTCAAGATTCAAATGTTGGCAGCTCTGATGTACATGTACACTGCAATACATGATGGGATAGTTCCTTCAGCTGAGCTGTGGTCCCCATGCACTGTAACATAGTTCCCTATGTGACTACTTGTTAATCCCTCCTCCCTGTAGGACTACACTGTAAAAAAACTGCCTGTAAACCCTTTCCCCGGAATAATGTAAATTGTGAAATTAAAGTCCCCCCCAAATATGCTTGTTAATGGTTAATCATAAAATTAGGTATCTGTGTAATTATGAAAACACTTTTCAAAAACAGAATTTAAATTATTATAAATGGGATGAATTGCAAAATTTAAAAAAAAAATCAAATTGATATTGTCTCTAGTAGACTGAATTGTAGCATGCATCACATAGAAAATAAAAAAGCAAACTTATGCATGTCAAACTCCAACAAGAATAAAATGAAAATGATCATCTTGTTTTGACTTGTCACTCACTCACTTAGAATTCCAGCTGATTATATCAGCAGAGACAAAAATAAAATGTTTTTGTGTTTCATGTTGTGTATCAATCAGCAACATCTAGCTGGAATGAAGCTTATGGCATGTGTGGGTAAATAAGCTGGGTGACTGGCTACACAGCTTGCAAATTGCAGACAGGTTCTACCTTCTGAAATGTAATTTTAGACATGATAGTTTGGTGATTTAACTTGACCTACACAGTGAGAATGTGTTTAACAGTGTAACCAAACATGTTCTCCATCTTGCTGGGCATGTTATTTGATCCATGTTGTCTAGTCCTATCCAAATTACATTATTCAATCCTAGCCATATTCTTCTCCCTACAGTACACCCATGCATGATTCCAGTTATTTTTCAGATGTGAACATTTTACAAGTTGAGAACATTTCTGTTGGAATTCATTACAAATGGTCAGTATTTGGAATTAGAGATCCTACATGTACAAGTGCAGTGCAATGATGAAACTGATAGTGCCAGCTGAATCCTAACTGATTTATTCATTTACTTATTTACTTACCTATTTACTTATTTATTCACTTATTGGTGTATGCATTTACTTAAATGTATAAACTTATTTATTTAAGTACTAAGTTGTTGTTGTTGTTGTTTTTGTATTTTGAATGAAATAAAAAATTGATTAAAACAACCATCTGCTTTGTGCTGACAGACCCTGACACATTTTCGCTATACATGACAGCATTATAGTAAACTTGACTCAATCCCAAATCAAGTGAAAATATTGAGCAGTGTAAAAAAAAGTTGTTTAAAAGCACAGGCACGTGTATGACTGTGCAGTGCAATTATCTTTCATTCCAGGATGAGACAATAACAAGGACAGGCAGACACATACTAGGCACTACATGTAGTACTAGCTGATACAGGCAACTATATCTTGGCAGGCAGGCAGCCTAGCCAGCCTAACAACCGTACATGACAACTGGTTACTATGCTAATCACTGCTGCTGTTGTTTTGGCCTATCCACCAGATGTTACAATAACGTATAATGGTGATTTCTGTATGAATGTTGCTTGAAACTCTTTCACAAGGGTGATGGAGATATATATAGTGACACAAGTGGACCATTAATTGCTGCTTCTCTGAAAGCCTACGGAACTAAACTGGTATTGTGACTGGACATTATTTGAAACATTCTGTTCCTCAATTTTACTAACTAATAGAACAGTTTTACTCTGCTTATTTTGATTTGTCATCTGTGTTTATAGAGACGCATCCTAGCAGTGACTAGTTGCCACTGAGGCTTTTCACAAAACCCTTTGGCACTATGTCGCACTACCGGGATCATGGCCCGTTGGACTGCAAACTCTACATCGGCGATCTAGGTCACGGTGCGTGCGTAAACACGAACTTGAAGACGCTTTCAATAAATATGGACCATTGAGAAATGTATGGGTGGCGAGGAATCCGCCGGGATTTGCGTTTGTGGAATTTGAAGATCCACGGGATGCACACGATGCAATTAGAGGTCTTGACGGAAGGTAAGTGTGATGACGCTTTTTGTTGTCTGACCCCAGGACAGTGGCATGAGAAGTCTTGCTCCCCCCCCCCCACTTGTCCCTCTGTGGGATGCTGGACGCCCTGATATTTAAGATTTTAAGGCTTTTTTGTACTCCTGGGAACCAATGGAGAACAGTGCCAGTGCACTAATTGGTCACCCCAGGTTAAATAAGAAATAAATAAATAAATAAATAATACTTTTTAGCCCATTTTTGGCCATTTTGTCAACTTTTGCCCCCCTTGAAAGTTGCCTCCCCCCTTTGCCCCAGGAATTGGCATAAACTTAAAACTATATACTGGCCAGTGGGGTCAGTTATTGTTCAATTACAATGCCCAATTGTAATAATGATGCAATTGACAATTATAATTGTAATTAACCCTAACCTCGGTACTGGTCATATTCACACAGGGAAGTAGAACCATGTTTTTCACAGCAAAATATTCACCACCAAGTTTTATTTAGAAAATATATTAATTGCACCTTTGAGGTCATTGGAATCAAAGGGGTTTGTTTTGGGCTTACATTTCGTAAGTGTGTTACGGTGCATGAAGGGTACTCATGGCATGATATTTAACCGAGTAGATCCTTCCATATAGAGCAGGCCTTCTCAACTAATTTATTTGAAGTGCCAACTGGGTAATTTTAGTGATCATGAAGTGCCAACATGTTAATGGAGGATTTTGCGAGGGAGCGCGTACACAAATGAACTCATAGGTTCAGATGTGGTATTTTCATCCCTTTTTGTTAAAAATTTATGTGAAAAAAATTAGTAAATTTACCGTGCGCCACTTCGACGAACTCCAAGCGCCACTTGCCAAGCGCCACAAGTGGCGCACACACCACCAGCTGAGAAGGCCTGATATAGAGTCATTCATTATTATTATCATAAGAAAAATACAGAGGCCCATAACAATCCCAGATGATTTCATGTAATGGTCGTAAAACAAAGTTATTGTCATTCATCACCGCCATTTTAAAAATTTGTTTCATGAAAATAATATAATTTTTTTGTTAAAATAGAAGACTATTGAGAATATAAGGCAGTTTGTCTGTACGGTGGCAATCAACTGTGTCAACAGGCTGATTCGAATCTGCCACTGCAAAATCCAACATGGCGTTACTCTCAAATTGAGACGAGATACATAAATGATGATTTTGTCTCCAATCACAGAAAGAATATTGGCAAAAATACACACAAGCAGGGACTGTCTTTTGGAATTTGGAGGAGAGCATTAAATAGCTCTTCTGGAACCTTCAAGGAGAGTTGTTTAGAGCATTTACAATAGAATGTAAGGAGAGAATGGTTAACTAAGGAGAGCTAAAAATCACTCTGTTATATCAGATTTAAGGAGAGCAGTAGACAGTGATTGCTCTCGCTCTCCTCAAAAGGCAGTCCCTGCACAAGGGCTTGTATTTGTTTAATCTGTTCAAATAATGCTCATGATTAAGAAAAATTGGGCTGAAGTTGTCTGGCATGAGATAGCCAAATGATGCTAGAAGCCCGGCTAGAAGCGACCCTGTGGATGTGGCATGGATGGAGACAGTTCCACATAAGTGCCAAAGGCGGTTTGCATATCAGGTTATAAAAATCTCCCATAATTAAATTAGTCTTGTAACTCTTTAATGATGTAGTTTTTGATTCCCAATGAATTGGAACTCTTATTGCTTAATTAATAAGTGTTGATTACTTTTACAGCCCATTCATACAGCTAGTTTGTGTAACCACAGATGTTTGGGTAATCAATATGCATTTCTACTTCATTATTTGTTTATTTTTTAGAAAATTTAGAGTCAGAACATGTGGCAAATAAAAGGTAATATGAATGCCACATAAGCTAGTTCTAAGCCCGGTTCTAAGCTTCATAGCTTGTAGGAAAGTTCTGTAGAATTGCCAATTAAGCCTTAATTTTTTATGGCGTAGATGGATGGTCGGTTGCCTGTCCGGGTGAAAAAAATTTGCCAAGTGAGAATTAGTCCGGCCGAATTTTACTAGGATGTCTGAGCACGCAAAATTGTCAATATCGTACTATTTGAAGTGAAAGTTAATACAGATTAGGTTCAAGTACACAAAATTAGCAATTTTACACTATTTTTTACCCAAATCAAAGGTCTGTATACATGCACAAAACAAGTTAGACCAGGTCTAACTTTAAACCTGGTCTAACTATGGAGTTCAGTGCTACAGGAACATTGAGACTTCATTAACATCTGTATTGACCAAATATATGACATATTTTACATAATAGTTCCAGCTTATGACATACCAAGATTTTCATACCTACATGTATATGCTACCCCTTTAACTTTGCTGACAAGCATAATATACATTCATTCTGCTTTTCATTTTGTTCAAACAAATTAATTGGTTCTCCCTTGGTGCATGGAGAGAATTAACTTCCCAGTAAGCAAACATTCAGGACACAACAATCAAATTACCTGTTCAAGGAACATTCTAATTTGACATGGTTTCTTGCATTCATGACTATTTTCCTTCCTGCTTTAATAGTATATTGATGAATGTACACGCACATGGGATTCCAAAGAGTAAGAGTATCAGGATTTTGCTTGGGTTCCACATCATTGTTGGTATAGTCGCTATCCCACCATGGAAGTACAAGTAGACCCACCAAATAGTCATGACTACTACATCTATGACGATAATTGGGAAGGGACAAAATGAGAAAAAAGTTCCATATAACTACTATGCTCAAGATGCATGTATTTAACACATATATAATATAAAATAGGCCAAAAGACTGTTATTTTTGTCTCACACCCCTCGAAGAAGTGCTCTGGTAATCATTGCAAAAATGAAATTGCTGTAAATACACAAGTACATAAAATTCAGAGATGCTTTCATTGATATAATGTCTAGCTAGCTACAGTTGAGTGTATTATAGCTTAGCTCATGTCCATTTAGGTCATACTACTACAAGAGTTAACTGGATCAAATGGACAGTTTAAACATGTCCCTTCACACTGAGCTGAAATGTAACAATCCATATTTCCTGATGTTATTCTCATTTTGCATAATTTGCATGATTGGGTTACAAATGTATCTGAAAATGGACCAGAAGATGAAGTTAGATACACAAAATACAGCAACCGTGCCATAATTATTTAAATGAGTAGGATGATAGTAAGCAAACTAGAGAAGTAATGTGCAGTCTGCACACACTGGTAGAGCCAGTGTATTGATGTGTTTCTCCACAATATTGATGATGTGTGCCTACCACCACTCCATCATTATTTGACTCAATTAATTAAAGTTATACATCACTTGCACTTCAAAGCAACAGCACACTCAATAACCATTCTTGATTTGTTGTCATCTCAACAGTGGCTTTCATGAAGTGTGCAAACATAAATGACATTCATCTCTTGCTTGGAGGGGGATGCAGAATGGATGCTGAATTGGTCAATTCAGTGCTTTCCTAAGTTGGCACCCAGGGCATGTGAACTCCCCCTCCCCCTGCCCCCCTTGCTACGCCACTCAAGGAATAGCAACATGGGACTTGTCAACGCAGTAAAAAGTATTAATATGAGTGCCATTTACCATGGTTATACAACTCAAATACTTGGATGAAAGCTACACGTATCCATAAACACCACACATCAATTCACTATTTGCCAAATCAGAAAATCATCAAAAATCTGATTTTTGCATCTTTGTAAAGAAAATGGGTGTGCTAATAACTTACCTGGCAAGTGATAGGCCAAAAGCAACCTTAATAGAGTATTAATATGGCACATATTAATATAATAAATAAATTTGGGGATTTATCATTTAAGTGCCCGATTCCAACCCACAGGCCTTATCTGCACACTTTGCTGATTTTCACTGACCATTGTGGCCCAAGACACACCTTATACTTATATACTCGTCATTCTTAGTTAGTGGCTGTGGTTTAGCTTGTAAGGGCTGAATTGAATAAGTGGTTCCTTGATGTCATCTATCATGCCTTCATGGAACATGTTTGTCAAGGTGCGTGTACATGTATGTAGGGCGTTGTAGAGCGTAATATGTGACATCTCAACAGTCGCAACATTGGTTTTGTATATCAAAAAGTTAAGTCTGGTGTAAATTAAATCTTAATTTCAGCATACCCAGATGAATGAGAGTCTACACAGTTTGTTTCATCTCTAGATATTTCATCCTTATTTTGTCAGAAATGTTGAAGAAGGCAGTTTATCCTGGCATGCCTACTTTACCACTGCTTCCTATTTTAAAGTGGTTCTTAAAATTTGATTGTACATTCACAGAAGGATCTTTGAATGTTTTGGGTGCAGAAATTGAACACTCTACTCTATTCCAGAAAAATCACCAATTTTTTGGCATTAAAAATATTATCAAATTCTGTCAAATGAAACATAGCTCAATCCTAATCATTCATTTAGTCATAACTAGAGATAAAAGAAAAAGTTCACTATTTTACTAATTTCTTGAAAAAAGGTCTAAAACATACATTTTTGACATTTGAATTGAGTCACAAAAATCAAAGACTTGGAACAAGTCTAAGCATTCAAAATCTTGAGTATATGCCAAAATTTTGCTCTAATTTTCACTTTTTTGTGTTACTTTAATTAAATGCTTGGTTATAAGAATGAATCATGTCTTTTCCAAAAATTAGAATGTATAAACTGAAATTAGTCTTAGTACAAGTATTGGGCTTGATTGTCACAGCATACGAAAAATACCCTAAAATGCATGTTTTTAGCCCTTATTTCCAAAAATTGGCCCAATATTAAAATTTTGACTTTTATTTCTAGTTAGGACTACCTCAAGGATTAGGATCTAGCTATATTTCATTTGGCAAAACAGGATAATATTTTTTAATCCCAAAAAATTAGTGCTGTATTTTTCTGGAATAGGGAGTACACCTCAGTGTGAACACAGATCCTGGAAGTTGGGATCTGTGGTGTGAAATAAGTTGTGCCATTGAATGAAGTCATTTTGGCTCACTTCAGGATGACTTGTTAGTTTTTAGTTGTCAATCAGTGGAAATTCTAGGAAATCACCATTAGTCTGTATCTCAAAATGATCCACTGAGATTAGGTGGTCAGAAAGGTCTGGGGCTGCATGGCCATGCTTGGTGCAAGGAAAGCCAGTGGCTTTGCTCAAGTGACCAGTGGAAACGCCCATGACTTAACTCATCAGTTTAAACTGACAATGATGGGTTGGATGGTGTGTTGTAAGATGTTTACGAAATATGTAATATTCTGTTTAAGGGATTCAAAGGCGAATCATATGTCTCATGTGACATCAAAATAATAGTTCCTGCCTTTTGTGCTTCTCACCAATGAGAAAAATCGCATGTAAAATTGCATCTGATCAGGTCAAAAATACACATACATAAATTACCATTCAGTCTTTAGGCAGTGTTATTTTTTAATTGTTTTTTTTTTCAAATTAGAATTTTTTTTTCAATTAGTTCCTTCAAATCGGTAGGAAAGTCAGTGGCGTAGCCAGTGGGGGGAGCCAGGGGGCGGTGCCCCCCCCCCTCGTCATGGCTGTCGGTTCATGTAAGGCTGTCGGTAGACGGAAGGTGTTGGTGGAAAAAAAATTGGGTGACAGAAAAAAGGGGAGAATTATCAAAAAAATGATGAAAAATTGTGAATGAAATTGAATTGGACATAAAAATTGTATGTTTTTATGTTGGTATCGCCTATTATCCTTTCTTTATTCTTTTTTTTTTGCTCTTCAGTTTTTCAAACCATGCAAAAAAATTTGGGTCAACAAGTCACAACTTCCGTCGGCAAAAAATATTTCTGTTGGTACATTTACAAGTTGTGCCCCCACGGTTCAAAAATCCTGGCCACGCCAATGAGGAAAGTAGGACCTAAAGTGCCACCTATTGATGTAATATTCTCTCCTCAAGTGGTTAATGCTTCACAAATTAAAAAAATTGTATGTCTTTTTTCGAGACAAATTAGATCAAAAAGAGAATGAATTTAAGGTTTTAGAGATGATGAAATTCAGGCCAACATTGACATTGATTTGGGGAATGATATCTGTTCATTGGGATAAACTAACATCAGACAGGAACAAATTGCCTGACATGCGATAATTCTCAAAATCATATCGCTGCAATTCCAATTCAATTTTTCAACACACAAAGTTATTTTGATTCAATTCCAATCCAATTCTTGATCAACTAAAATAATTTTAATTCAATTCCAATCTAATGCATCGAAATACAAACACGACCAAAATCAATTTAAATTAAATTCTGGTTCCATTGCATTGAAATAACACTATTATGAGAGAAGGAATTACCGTAACCACTCGGGTATAAGCCCACCTTCGGCTATAAACCCACCCCCTATTTTTCAAACCATTCGGGAGAACAAGGGTGCACTCGGGTATAAGCCCAGTAGTCATTTTGGCTTAGTTCAAAATCATATCAATGCTTTTCTTTGACATTTAATGAAGAACAAATATTTAAAAAATATAGATCTGTTAAAAATTATTCCATACTTAAAATTATAAAAAAAAATTGACAAAGATGATAGAAATTACTGATACATTGGGCATATACAAATGAGGAAGATTTTTCTTATTTTTAAATTCAACTACTAGCCAATCCCCGGTTATAAGCCCACCCTTATTTTTGAAGTGAAATTGTCCATCTAGGGGGGGTGGGCTTATACCCGAGTGGTTACGGTATTATGTTGACTTATTCTCTGTAGTGCTCTTTTATGGGGTAGTGCAGGCATATCCACCATCATATTTTATTCACTGTTTTAGGCCTATGCTTTTCAGCATGTCCGATTCAAAAGGATTTTCCATTGTGGGAAAATTTTGTGGGCAGTGCAAACTAAGAAGAGCGGAGGAAAATGCAGCTGTTCCTAATTCAGCTTCTCTGATACTGTGCACCTATCTTAATACTAATCATGGCGTGTCCGTCCGTCCGTCCATTACCTCTGTCCGCAAGCTATCGCGTGTCGTGGAGTCGCTAACGCGTGCTTTCGCGGTGCGCTATCGCGTCTTGCGCGATGCGCTATCGCGTAGGCGCAGTGCGAGCATCGGAAAGCATTACAGTGTGGTTAATCGTGCAGGTGCATCTCATCGGATCAACACATATTTCAAAACGGCACACGTGCAGAAGCCTATTAGTAGCCGAACATGACTATTTCCGGGATGCAAAGAGGCGAACGATGGGTTTCCAGATTACAGCCAAGTAAGCATCACAGCTACAAAACTACTAAGTTGATTATTGTGTCAAATTGGGTCTTGATCATTGAGAGACATATATCATAGTAGTTTAAAAGGTCGGGGCAAGTAGGCCTATATGGGTAACGGGTGTTGGGTAATCAGAGATAGTCACAAGAACCAACCCGAGAACTGCGAAATCTAGTATCACAATATTTTTGTGGTGTGAAATGTTTACAATTGAGAATGGATTCATATTATCTTCATTATTGCAAAATAAAATAGTTTTGTAAATTGTGTTGAATCCTAACCAGGCAGAAATGTGTGTAATGTTTATGTGCAAACATTTCAACCTTATGGTATAATCCCTCTGCAATGTTTAAAGGAGGGTCAGAGGGCAGGATGACCTATCGGTGTTTGTAATTCTAATTTGTCTCAATATTTTAAAATATTGAGACAAATAAAATATTGAGACAAATAAAGGAGATCCGAAATATTCAGGGTGTCATTTCCATCCCATGTGCATGATTTTTCTGTGCTTTTGATTATTATTGGTTTTAAATCAAGAACTGCAAGATCTATGGAAATTTAAATTTGATAATTTGATTCCTTGACTCGTTTCCTATACGTACAAATATTATAAGTACACTGGCTTAAACTGGTAAAATGTAACTTTTCCCCTTCCCACTCACCTTTACATGGAGAATATTTGGAATTGCTCTGATACATAATGAGTTTACCAGCACATTAGCACCATTCCTTGTATCTAGGTTTGTGTAAGTAATGCATAAGTGCTCCCTGTGTCAAAATAACTGTAACTGATTCATGTAGAGGTAGAAAGAGAGAATTGATCTAACAGTACACTCTAATCATGAAACTGATAAGAGTGCACCGTAAATTATAACCATTAGAAGCACCCAGTCCCATATGTGACACAATTGAGCTACATGAGTTGTTTGTTGCTAAAATTAGTTTATAGATATGAAGTACTTAATATCTTTTGTATTTTTCTGTTTTTAATAACATTTAGTAAGCAATGTTTTTGATGGTTTTGGCAGCTGTAACAATATATTATTATCTTACACGTATAAAGAGAACATGCATACCATACCAATCATCTGAAATAAAAACAATAGTATTAAGTGTAAAAATGTTAGTAAAGTAGGTAATGGGGATACGCATCCTGCACAAGAACAAATAAACACAATGGGGAACGATTGCTCGCTATGAGAGGAAACAGAATATATTAAATAAGAAAGAATGAACTGTTTACCAACCCAAAGTGTTACAATTAAACATGACAACAAATAAAAATGTTGTTTTTAGTCTATTTTGTCACTTGCTGTTGTCTGCCATTGTTAAATTTTTTGCAAACTGCAAATTTTGTTCAGTATTGGAGTCAAGCCCACCTTGTCCGACTGAGACAAGCCCAGTCCAGTAGGTTTCCTAATATTTTTGCCCATTTTGGCTCTACAAATTTGAATATTTTGCTTGTTTCGTGCAAATTTGTTTCAGGACTTCCAATGAAGTAATTTATGGTACACTGAGTATCCATGATACATCGGAATTTCTTGTTTCTTGAATTCTATGTAGCAGCTACTCCTCTGATTTGATCCATGTGAATCCCTACATATGACTCACATTGTGGCATGTCTCTCTACAAATTTATGTGCCAGGTCCACTGGGACCAGAGTCTATTATGTTTAGTGTTATCTTCATTCATAGTGCTCCTAGACAACATACAAATAGGATTGCAACATATAGACCATAGAAAGACAATGACTGACATTTACCTGACCTAATTACTGCAGCCATGTTTATGTAATTGTTTCAAGTCTGCTGCCTGATGTCAGTGGTTAATATGGTTAAAG
Organism: Amphiura filiformis; assembly: GCF_039555335.1. Taxonomy (NCBI): domain Eukaryota; kingdom Metazoa; phylum Echinodermata; class Ophiuroidea; order Amphilepidida; family Amphiuridae; genus Amphiura; species Amphiura filiformis. The sequence goes on from NC_092640.1 coordinate 46,864,748, forward strand.
TTACAATCATTGATGTGATCAAACAGAACACCTCAAATTCATCAAAATTCACTTTGTGGTACATTGGAATAAGCATACATGTGCTATATTATATACTGCGCCAATAAAGTATCCTTACACTTGGAAAAATAATCACAATTTCCAAACTGAACAATATTGGGGTAAATTTGTTTTTTTAATAGATGCACTATCTAATCCTGCACATTATGACACCACATTGAACCCAATGTGACTTCAAGAAGCAAAGTTACAAGCATTTGATTAGACAAAGGTCCAGTTTTAAAAGTGACAAACTGGCCTATTCAAAACTCCACAGACTAGACATTTGGTTTGAGAGTGGTGAATGGCTAATTTATGCGTTTGGCTTTAATTTAAAACAAAAGGAACAAAAGAAAACTGAAACAAAAGAACTGACAAAGAAAATGAAAGTTATGAAAAGTACAGAGCTAAGCAAAAACTGAAATAAAAACTGCTTTAAATAACGCTTCATTGAAGAAACAGTGTTGTCTCTTTGTTGGAATCTTTTTGCGGCTTGTATAGGCCAGTTTGTCACTTTTAAAACGGGACCTTCGTCTATTCAATTGCTTGTAACTTTACTTCTTGAGGTCACATTAGATTCAATGTGGTGTCATAATGTGCAGGATTAGATAGTGCATCTATTAAAAAACAAATTTACCCCAATAATGTTCAGTTTTGAAATTGTGATTATTTTTCCACGTGTAAGGAAACTTTATTGGCGCAGTATAACTACAAATATCTGCTGTCAAATTTGGAAACCATACAGGTTGTGACAAAACAGTTTTTATACAATTTAGAAAATAGTATAGACCTTTTCATACTGAGTAATTCCGATAAAACCCGAAGCATGAAATAATTTCCCCTGTCGCGCGCGTCTAAAAGTACCTCTTCATCATGTACAGTGCGAAGTTCCAATGTGTAACAGGCATCATAACTACGATGAACTTTCGATTGTCAATTTAGGGACGAGAGAGGTACTTTTGCCAAGGATACTCAACGTGCAATTAAGCGTGTGGCGGTAGCGTTGTGTAAGAGACTGACCATGGAAGAGGTGATGAACGTAAACAAACACGTTCTGGAAGAAAATTTAACTGACGAAAAATTACGGACATTATCCATTTCTTTCTATTAGTATCTTATTGTGAAAAAACAAGTAGCTGAGGTGTTAGCTCAATATGCTAGGAAAATATTTCTCGCGATGACCACATGTTCACAGTGGCGTAATAAGCTGTATTTTCGCGCAAAAGGGTGTCGTAATTCATGACATTTCTTGTCTGCCAGTTTGGGTACAATTTGACCCCCTAGCTTACTAAATAAATAAACATTGCAGTTTTCCAAACTTTTCCGATCTTGATATGAAAAGGTCTATTAGGCAAACATGTCAGTAATGTGGGGTGGGGGAGTTGTGTATTTATTGTAGTGAGGATTGAATTGGATATTGAATATTGTTGAATTTCTTTAAGCAGGGGTAAGACTGTTATGATTGATAGTATAGAAGACAAGAATAATTATTTTGCTTTTACAAAGTACCTTTCATTTCATTCATTTAAACAGATGTATTATTGCACTGACAATGTTTCTAAAAAAATACATTTATACTAAACAACCCAAAATTATTAACATCTCCCAATCTGCAAAACGAAACCATGAAAACACACCACGCGCCTATCTCCCCTCGCTGGCACCAACAGCCAAAGCTGCACAGCGCCATCGGTTTATTTGGTGTTTTTATGAGTCCATTACTTTTGCATTTTAAACAAAGGATAACAGGCCTATACGCACAAGATATCATCCTGTGCATATTAGTAAACAATAATAAAATCAAAACCAAGCAAGATGTGTTTCTATTTCTAAGCTGGGCATACTTTTAAGCAAAACAGTTGCGAAGTAAATCTAGCAAGACTGAAATTAGAAGCATTTTGCAAAGTCAAGCCAAATAAGGGGCCTGCCGTAGCGGGGCACCCCAAAAACATATAGATGTGCATGAAGATGAAAGTAATGCAACCCCTGGAATAGCCCGCCCATAATGGGAGATAGGAAGAAGCATATGACCTACATAAATAACAGGGATTGAAGACAATCACAAGTAGATTTCAGTAATGCTTTTCAACAGCTTGTTACAGTAATGCAAGGGATTTTGAACTGATTAAGAACGGAATTGAAAATAACTGAAGTATAAAAACAATATTTTCTTTTGGCCTTGGGGTAAGAAAGAAGGAAGTTCACAATATATGTGAATTAGGGAGGTAACAGACAGCTTTATCTGTATCCAGGGTGGCTGTGTAGGCAGGGACAGTATTATATATGTGACCGTCCACGGCGAATGAGCCGTAAATTCCTCCCCCGTCAATTTTGTTTTATTTCGTGTTTAAAAAATAAACATCATAAACTTAAAAATGGTATATCATTTGACTTCAAACGATATCCAGAAGCGGGGTTATGGTTTGTTAAACTTTGCTCCTTCAACAAAATTATAGCTTTTTACGTTTTTACATGTGTCTCTTTTTCCACATTGTTGGCAATAGATATCAAACAGTCATAATTGGCGGTCATTTCAAATCATCCCCAAGTCAACGAGGTTTAAGAAAGTTCTCTGCTCTCATTGTTAATTGTTGGTTATGCATACCTGTACAAAATACAATGCCTGGTAACCCACCACTTGAACAGGATTTAGCAATATAAGCAAACAAAGGCCAGAGCTATTAAAAGTTCTACAGTCATCTAAGGTAGAAGCTTATTATCCACTTCAACAATAGGATTATTGATTAGTTTTTGACTATCGAAATGAGACGGATGTCGGGCCAGCTTAAGTTACCGATGAATATGACCTTCGTACACATTTTACACCGTAACTCGGAATACAATTTAGGGAATTTACGGCTCATTTGTGCTGCCGGGTCACATAAGGAAAACAAGGACGATAGCTCTTTACACTAGACAAATGTCACAATTTGATGATCTTGAATGAAAAATGTTGCAACAGAATATTAGTTATTACCATGCATCAGTGGAAGTTACTAGCTATTAACATGCGTCAGTGGAAGTTACAACTACCTGGAAATTGAAGCTGGCTTCACGGAACTTTAAAATTAACATTAATGTTTATTCAATCTACACACATGAAAAATATTACAAATTTAATGATTGATCAATCGTAAGCAACATTCGATAGCAACTTTGGAAGTCATTTAGAGACTCTACTTGTTTACACTATCTAGGCCTTTATACTAATACAGAATTTGATAAGGAAAAACTTGCAATCAAATTGCAACGTCTAAACAGAGCAAAAAGACAAGAATAGGGCCCTATGCAGTAGACAAGAAAACATGAGCAACACATGATGTCATTGGCTGATAACATTATCAGTCATAACAGGAACTGAACCGGTACATTATATTTCCCCATAGAATAGTACAGGAGAAAGTAACAGGCATGACACATACTGCAATCACACAGTACATGCATCAACCTTGGCAAAATGGTTGCTGCATGGGTGTAAGGATGTCAAAGAGAGTTCATTTTGAAGGTGCAAATAAACCAATCTGTGTCCAGAGTATTTTTGTTTGTTTGTTTGTTTGTTTGTTGTTTACAAAATGATGGTTCATGCATAAAACAAGCTGCCAGAATGCAGACTGTTATAACATGGAAATATAATTGGAAATCATAGATTCTGGCACAAAAATTGATATGAAAAAGGTGATAACAATTAATAGCCCAAAACCATAGTCTTAGATGATCTATGCCTAAACTGATCAACCTAACATTGATAAATACTGATAGCGCTGTTAACTTGAACATGGTATGATATAAGAAGTATTAGTGACTACTAAGTTTCAAAATAACATTAAATGTATATTTTATTACTGGTTGATTTCACAATGCGATGAATAAATAAATATCATGGCTTCTTTGCCTTAATATTGCACTTTTTTGACTGGCATGGAAGTTGGCCTGGACATGTCTGCTGTCTCCTCAATGGTTCCACAATATTGTATCCTCCAGGGGCCATATTAGTTGCATAAAATAAACTTCCTGTTCTACTTCGTTGGGTCAGTTAGAAGTAAGTCAAGGTTAGGAATATAGGTCATCCATTGCCCCCTTGCCCTTTAATAGCTCATGTCTTCATCAAGCTTCACAGCAAAGCTTGGTACATAAAGTCAAGACCTGATTTTTGTCATCCTTGCATCCTCTTTACAAGTAGAAACTTGAAATGCAGGAACACATACACATGTAACATGCAACACATGTTAAGTGCTGCTGATATTTTGAGATCTGAAGTAGGCGGCGGATGACATGATCGAGCCGGCAACTTGTGAAACCGCCCGGCCGTATGGCATTTTCCAATATAGTCGGTTAGTTTTGTGGGGTTCATTATCGAACCCCAACGGTTTTAGCTTGTATTTATATTATTTATCAACATAGGCCTATTTGTTTGTGACATTTCAAGCGTTTTAAAATTTCAAAATAATCCCATTCAATTACACGGTTGACGATGAAAATTTACTGAATTTAGAGAATGCAATGCGGCCACCACCTGATCTGAAGTAGTAAAGAATGTTATAATTGATAGTTTCCGTTCACAAATAAACCTCATGCTTGTGATAATCTAGTGTTTCTAGTTCATAGTTCGGGAATTATCGTTCTAAAATTGACCTTGAATAAAGGCCCCCCCCTTGGGAAAATGTAACGCCCCCGGGGGCGTTTATTTGACGAAATACGGTATATGGTTTTTGGTGGTGAAATAGGGACGGGAGAATATGTGGAAAGATATTAAATGAAACTTGAAAGGGAACTATTACCCCACCAAAACATACAGAGAAAGAGATGTGCATTATGGGCTTGAGTAGTTTTGCAGCATTTATCTAAAAAGTTATAATGTCCATGCCAAGAGCAAATATGCTGAAAAGGGAGAAGGAAGAGGCCAGGTTTGGGTGTGTTCATCAGTTTCAGGAAATAAAGGAACTACACGGTGTCCTAATTTTATTTCACAAACTTTTGATTCTGTGTATAACTCATCATAAAATTTGAACACTCTTTGCCCATCATAAATGTGCCCATCATAACTATATGATGATTTTTTTTGTTATCATTTGTAAATCTCATTTTGAAATGGGAACCCATCGTAATTGATTTACGGCTTCTTGAGTTGCAATGCTTTCCGGATTCATTGTGGTAAGATACATGTATGAACTTGCTGATATTTTTTGCAAAATGTGCCCCGATTTGACATCTAACAATGACAATTAATTTGTTTTCAATTTTGGCCTCAGATCCATTTGTGGCAGACGAGTACGAGTGGAAATGGCCCAATCAGCAAAAGACAAATCCAGACGAAGCAGAGGATCTCGCTCCAGCGGCGGTGGTGGTGGAGGATATGGACGCAGTTCTGGCGGACGATATGGTCGATCCAGGTATGGTACCATAAGAGGGTGGCAGGCGGGCACCTAGGGTGGTATATGACTTGGCATTTGGTTGTTTTTTAGATTTGCATCATCTCATCTACTGTTTTGAATCAGCAATTGAATTTCTTTCATAAGCCTTTGAAATGTGTTTGCTGTAATTTGGCTGCAAGTCATGTCATTGTATTGTATGCTTGGTATGATTCTGCCTTTCACTGTCTTCCTCTCTATCTCTTTCTCTCTCTCGCTCACTCACTCCCTCCCTCCCCCCTCCCTCTCTCTCTATAATACACTCTAACAAACAACACATAAACTTGAACATAGTCATGTACATACATGCACTTCACACAAATCTGAAGGATTTTTTTTATTAAATGAAATTAAGAGAACGGTATTTCATTTCAACACACTTGGGTATTTGTGCTGCATAGCTTACACTCACAAACACAAGCATAACTAGAGCTGCTATGGCTCAATAGCCTCGAATGTTAGGCGATGGCTTCTGATTTTGATGACTTCTGCATGACATTTGACCTCTCTAAAAAATCAATTGGGTGTTTTTGCTGAACAAGTATGGCCAAGTGTAAGTGAACGTTTTGAGCAAGTTTCATGTAAATTATTAAAGTCGTCTTCAGATTTCGTTACTTTCAACTGTTGTTTAGCATTGAAGAATGGAAACATGAAGGTTGAAAATGACTTGTGCTTACACATCTACCGGAATTGTAAAACGTTTAACGGATCATGCGTGCATTTAACGGTACAAGCGTTTAACATTCCCATCCCTAATTGTAATGAATTTACCCAAGTGGCCTCAGTCCTATGCTTGCAAGTTGTATTGAAGCCCCTGTTTACTGAATGAAGGAAACTCCTTGACACATTGATTGCTTGAGTGGATGTGTGGCATTATCAATTTCACATGGTAACTATCAAATAACAACACATTTACACTATCCCACTGGGAATAGAAAGCCATCCTTTACTGATATTCAACAATTTAATTGTTAATGTTAGTAATCCGCAAAGCAGCCTATGTCAAACTAGTTTGTTTTGGTATTGAAGAAAGTGCATCAACTGGTTTCATTTTGTTTTGTTTCAAAGTAGAAATTTTATTGTAATTAACACTTTTGGCTGTCACTTTTCTATTGGAATTATAAAGTTATGGAATTGTTGAATCTCTAATAATATTTTCTTTGACATCAAAATCTTACATAAATAAAAATTCCTTTAAAAGGAATAGGGCGAGCAAATGACAAGAGCAATGTATGAATGAGTAATCTATAACGCTTCATCGCATTACGGTTTCGGAAAACAAAACATTTTTGATATGGCAGAAAACGTAACATTTTATATACAATGTTGTTATAAAAATTTTGTTGATAATAATTATTCAAATAACAGTCAGAGAAAGGTTACTAATAAACATGTTGAGTCAAATACATTGCATGATTTGAATCCATGCAGGATCTGTTCTGCACACATTGCTGCGTAAACAGAGTCCAAATACCTACTGTCGTCATCAGTAGTCAAATTGAAGGAAATCCCAATCATACGCAATGTATGGTGCATAAATGCTAAGGAAATTTGCAGTAAATCTTTTGATCCTCCAGTATATGAGTGTTTAGTGACCTGCCTGGTCTAGCTGAGATTTGTTGATCTCAATAGGATGGACACTTATGCCTCATCAGATTTTGGCTATGTGCCATTTCACTAAAATAAGTCAAAAATACTTTGTGTATGTATGTGAGTGCAGTATGACTTGAAATTAAATTGTAAGTTTTTCTTCTGACTCTTGGTTAATACATGTAAAAGTGGATGAAGAAATGATTGAAATAAATTACTATTTTATTTCGCGATGGTATGGCTCGATACCTTATGGTATGGCTCAATAGATATCCAAACAAAATAGCCTATTTCCAAAATGTCAGTTGAAATGGACATTGAACATTGAATTTGCGAGTTACACATACGGTGCTCCATAGGCCACTGTGTCATAGTTTTGGGCTGTTGTTGACAGCCCAAAATAGCATGCATATTGGACTATATCCTTGCTTGTCAAACAACTGAATCTGCAAGAATATATCATTGATACAAACACTAGCCTATTCCAGAAATTAACTGCACCCTCCCCCACAGAAGACATGTTTATGGTGCTTTAGACCAATAAATGTAAGTATTCTATTGGGCGTTAATCAGAGAAGTACATTGTATTTACCCACTGGGTGAAATAACCTAATATTTATGAAAAGGCATTGCATACACTGTCCCCGATATATCTGATGAGATATTTTCTCATGCATGGAGTGAAATAGGTTTTAGGCTTATATGTTTCTTCTTTATAGACAACATTTATCAGAAGGGAGGACTTGTTTGTAGGGCAGTTGTCTGTCTGCCTCTTCAAAAGGGCACTTGAAGTTAGGCATTAAAGTTGTATCCAATACATGGGTGGGTGAGGGATTAGTCATACCACATAGAATCAGAAATCATATAGTGCAACAATATCTTTCATAAATTTGCCAAGCTCTGTTTAGGACTTGGTGCGTGGCATAGTCACATGTAATGGTTGCCAAATCAATACCAATTATCACCAGTTAATTATACGATTCAGTTTGTTTTCACCATCTGCTCTAACCATCAGGAAATTAGCATGTCAAATGCTATTCTACCATCAAGCTAATAACAAAACAAAAATCAATCCGAACTGTAAACATTTTTACTCTACATTTATTTTCACATTCCAAACAGATTTAACTGTGAATATAACATACAAATATTATTTCTTTTGTGTATCAGATGAGGAAGCTTAAAATGACAAATTTAAAAACAAGTGAAATACTTTAAATTGTAAAAAATAAATGGTGCAAAAATGTCCACTTTTACAATGTCCTATTAAGTAGTTTGCTGGCATTATATAGTAATATAAACTCTAGCGCAGTCCGTAACAAACTGTCACATTAGATAATAGTTCCCATCCTAAATTTACCTTTTTATGGTGTTTGAACTGTAATACGAAACACATGTTTATGACATAGTGCTTACTCAGAAACTGTCAGAACGTATAAAATGATTGCATATCTACAGAGAGGGGGATTTGCATTGCTACTGAAGCAATGAGACCAGAACTTGGACTCTGAATAGTCCTAGTTTTTATAGCATCCATACGTCATTGGATTGTCAGTCATTTCACAAATTATATCCCATTGCTTTCATATACATTACAAATTGAGATAAAAATGTAATAGATGCAGTGTTCGATTTACCTGGATTAGCATAGCAAAATGCTACTCACAATTGTGGAATTGTTACTCAAATCTGAAAGTGAGTAGCAGTTTTTGCTACACAAAAAATATACTAAAATCGATCACAGGCCACTGCATTTGTCTACAAACTTGCAAGAAGGGAGAAAAAAGATGATAGATACAGTTATGGCAGGAATTCCCCTGAAAGTAGGAATGTTTTGGCGATGGTAAAAGGTATACAAAAAAATCCACAAAATATGGTGAAAATAATTGCTACTCACAATTTTGGAATTGCTACTCAAATCTGAAAGTGAGTAGCAGTTTTTACTACACAAAAAAATAGATGAAAATCGAACACTGAATATATGTCCTCTATAAACTATTATGGTGTAACCATGGTAACATAAATGTAGCATCTTTAAGCATGTGTATGTGTACGCCAGCGCTTTGAGCGAACGCAAGCGATGTGAGGCTGCGCCTCATGAAATACACACTAACGTCACTGCTACATCAGAGTGAAAAATTGTATAAGAGCTGCCTGTTCTGTGGATTAGTTGCTCTTTGGCTGAATTTTACACCCTGACTGAATACAAGGTTTATTACATGGAGATTTCCTTAGAGTAGTAATTGCGGAAAGTCACATTTTTTTGGCTGCAACACATGTTTTTGGGTACCACTATTGGTTACACAATAAGAGCAACAACATTATAACATATGACATAATATTATGAGGTTTACCAAAGAGTTAGATACGAGAGTGCAGATGTGTCTGTTATGCAAAGAACATGGTTTTTGTAGATGGAGTAGACTTACTTGCTTTCAAAGATGGAGTGAATAGGGCAACTGATCTTATTAGGCCAAAAAAAAAAAAAGGTTTGTCTCAAAGCTCACGAGAAATTTAAAAACAAATGCGAAATGCGATTTAAAAAAAAATTTTTATTCCCGACTCTTTTTCATGGTATTTTGATAAAAAGTCTGATTTTCGCCAATTTTTTCTGGAATAAAAACAATTTCCGCATTTCTTTTTTGTCAAATCGTGCGATTTTACAAACACGCATAAGCTTTGAGACAAACCTTTTTTTTTTTTGGCCTTAGGAGCATGGTAACCACATCGGCATCTAGTTCTTATGTAAACCTGTCATAAAATACATTTTCTTGCCAATAACTTTTTTTTAATCTTTCGACAGCCATGGTGTTAGTATCTATGAATTATTAAACATTTTCACACAAGAAAAATTTATTCTTCTAGTAATTCATTTCCCTCGCTGTAGCTTCCATCTTTCTTTGTCATTTCTCTTACTTGTCTGTCTTTTATCAATCTACATGTATGGCTGCAATACTTATTCCACAGTTCAATCAAGTTTTTAATACTGATGAAGATTCTGAGTGTGTTTTGGTTGCAATCCCATATTGGAATAGCGATTTTAGATTTTATCAGTTTGTTTGTATTAAAGTAAATTTTCTATTTATTCAGATTATATTGATGGGCAATGTAAAAATGCCAGCTAATAACATGAAGCTAAATTCATACACAGATTTCCAGATTATCATGTTTTTTTTGATAGAACCAAAATAATAAGAAAAAATAATTTTCTCTCGAGTTTAGAGGCACCTTAATTGACATTTTCTGAAAATTCCTGAAGGGGAAAAATTGCAATATCTCAGGAAGGGAAGATGGTATGAAAGTCAAACAAGCACCAAAATGGTGTATTTTGACCAGCGTAATAACGTAAAGTGAATCTCATTTTGGTGTTTTTGCATATCAACTAATATTCCCACTTTGTCTATTAAATCGTCACTCTATTATTATATGCCTGCCTGGGTATTTTGTTTCATTGTTTTAAATATTTTCAGATGGATGATGCAAATCATGTTTTTTCAAGAAAGTCATATATCAGTCAGATGTCAAGTCTGGGGATTGTGTTTATTATGTCACCTATCAAATAATCTCACAAACCATTCTATCTTGAGTGAAACATCTGGAGTTGAGGCTGGGGGAGGGGTGCCCCCCCTGCTCATCATGGACTGTTGGCACATCTTAGGCCGTCGGTACATGACAGGCGAAACAAAAATTGGGGTCAACAATAGACAATTTTTATGCCCTGATTGTGCATGGTGAAGAAACAAAGTTGCCCCAATCTGTTTATAGTATATGAACGTGCATTGAAAAAATTTAGGCAAATGTTGTCATATATTATGTGATTTTGCACTAAAAACAGCAAAATGCTATATGATGAAAGTCTGAAATTAAAAAAGAAAAGTAATTGTCAAACAATTAAACTCCAACACAGCCTGTGATTGGTTAACTGCCGTAGTTACCCGATGCTAACCAAACATAGCCTGTGATTGGTTAACCGGCGTAGTTAACCGATGCTAACCAAACCCAGACTGGGAGGATTTTGACAGGATCGTTACTCACCAGACTAATTTTTGTTTTATTTGAGACTTTCAATATTTGCTTTATAAATTAATGATCTCATTTGTGGTGTATCTTTATAGTATGTGCAAGCACAAGTTTATTGTTACCACAAGAGAACTGGCACATATAAAAACACAAACTTTTTCATTTGAAATCAATTTTTGTTATAATTTATAAACCATGACTAAATGTCAGTTAGGCCAAGAAAAAAAAATGTTTGCTTGCCCTCAATTGAATTTTAACAATTGGGTCGGTCGGTCAGGATTTCTTTTTTTCTAATTACTAGCAAATAGCAAACTCTACTGTTTGTATTAATTAAGGCTCAAAATATGAAAAATAATACATTTTTGGTGTCAAAATGAATCAACTAACATTCCAAAACAACTAAAATGTGGAATACAAGCTCTAAAATCCTTTTTTTTACATCTTCAGTAATCAGTATGCAAAATTTGAAGAAAAAAAAACTTTTTCCGAATTTCCAAAAATAGGGTCGATATTCTTTTGTACAGTAAATAGGAAAAAAAAACTTTTTTCCAATTTCCAAAATTAGGGTCGGTCGGTTGAGGGCAAGCAAACATCTTCTTTTTTTTTGGCCTTAGTAGTAGGACTGTTGAAATATTTTCAGCTTTAAGATACACCACAAATAAGAGATATGCTTACTTGAATGAATTTCAGTGCATGCAGCAAAATCATGTATCATGCTGAAGACCATGATAATGTAAGTGCAGTTTTAATGTAGTTAATGTGTAATGTGTAAGGGCCAGTAGAAAGGAAAAAAGATCTATATGATTTTGCTTATTTTGTCCTTTAGGCTTCAACAACAACAACAACCAACTTGAAATACAACACAACAAGTCAGTCTTGAGTCATGCATCTAATCATCCGGCTTTCTAAATGGCCCTTAGCTTGGTCCAACCACCTCCAACCGAAAGACTGACTGACAACACAACCACCACTACCATCACATCTCTTCTCCTATTGGTCGAAATCAACCAATCAGCAACTATTCTGCCAACAACCAATCAACAACCGCCATCTGTCCATCTCTTCTCTCAGTCTCACCCAGCACGCTAGCTTTACAAGATGCGCCACCACCCTCCTCGTTGTTGTTAACGCTCGTAGTACGAACGTACTGGCCGTTTTCCAGCGAAATACTTAACATCGCCACATCCAGAAATCACAAATGATTGGTTGCGAACAAAAAAAAGTGAGATTAAAATGATTTTTTTTTTCTTTTTCTGTTTGATTTTTTTGTTTGATTTTAATTTTTTAAAGGGTTGGATATGAACATGGAAAAGTTTCTGTATTAATATTTTATTTTAAAGCAGTAGCAGTGTGTGTGAGTTTTTTTAAATATTTTATTTTGTTTTTAATTTAAAGATGTTTATTTACATTCAGGGGAGATGGATTTCAAAAGTTCATTTTAGGAAATTGAAAGCAAATAAGAACAGAAATATAAGTTTTTCTGTCAGTTAAGAAATCTTCTTTGACAGAGATATAGCCTCAAAATATTGCAAGATAAATTCATGCAAAGTACTGGTACTAGGCTCTAATTTACCAAAAAGTTGGCAATAAAGACACTAGTTAGCATGTGAAGATTCTGTCAACCAAACTCCAGCACAGCTCTTGATTGGTTAGTACTTTGTAACTAGGGGCAGTGCTTTTGTTATTTACGCGATACTAACCAATCACAAGTCATGGAGAATTTGATTTACAGGATCATCAGGTGTGATTAAGTTTCTTTATTTCTGATATTCATTATAATATAAACACCCAAAGTCATATTACAACAATCAGGAAAGAGTGGTCTTTTACTTCAAGACCAAATATCTCATTGTAGAATTTCAAGTGTGTAAATGATGTAGTTGGAAATGAATCTCATCGCTTGAAGCGTTAACTTCTTTTAATTTATTTTAATTAGGTTACTGAAGTTGAGAAAGAACGTAGAGAAGAGCATTATCACATTAACCCCACCCAAGACCTCATCAGGGCCCCAAGAGGTTTTCAGAAGCAAGTTTCTGTCACAAATTGAATCATGTGGCAGATACCAAAGTTACAGTGCATTTAATTTTGCTTGAAAATTGGCATTTGCAGGCTATGTAAGCACAATGGGGGATGAGAGGGGGGGGGGGGGGGAGAAGAGGGCAGAGGTGGCAGAGAATGAATGAATTTTAAAATAGAGTAGCGAAAAGAATGCCACACAAATTAAGTGTATGAGGCTCATGATGGTTTAGGCACCCTTAATGGATTTTGGTCTCTATGAAACCCACCCAACCATGTCTATCAGTAACTACATGTATGTGCCAAATAAAATTATAAACCAACAGATAAAGGCTATTTTGAAAGGAATTGATTCAGATTACACATTTATTATTATGTATCCAAAAATATCACAATAAGACGAGTTCAGTAAGTGTCTTAACCCTAACCGCCTAGGGGCTTTTCGGCGACGGGAAGGGAAAGAAGGAAGGAATAAAGAGATAAAAGAAGGAAAGAAGTTGTTTGCTCTGGGTGGGATTCGAACCCGAGACCCCTCGCATGCCAAGCACACGGTCGGCGACACCTTGCCACAGGTCTTGGGCTTCGCTGGCCAGCGAAACCGTGCCCATATATCATTTAGGGCGATTGCGTCATCACACCACGTGGGATGCATGCACGAACAGCGCATATATCAAGTAGTATTTTGTAGTATACGGTACGGTTAGGGTTAAGAATGCATGTGGGATCTTTTTTTTTCAGGGGAGGGGGCATTTAAAAATTTATTTTCACTATCTTTTTAACTATTAAATAAAAAAGTAAGGTAAAGGAGTCGATCCTGTATAAACAGTGATCGGAGTGCCCATCTCTCTTTCATTGGCGATTGGGCCAGACTCCTCCATGTAATGTTGCTATAGGGGATCGCTACACCTCCTCTACAGCGAGTCTGTTACCTTCCCAGCATTTAAGAATGCCGGTACCCATTTAAACACCTGGGTGGAGAGGAGTAATCGAGATAAAGTGCCTTACTCAAGGGCACAACACGATGGCGTTGCTGGGGCTCGAACCCGCAACCTTTCGATTATGAGTCAGTGCCCGTTCCGCTAGGCCACCGTGCTCCCATCAATTAAATATAAGGACATAAAAGTATACATTTAGGGAAGGAAATGATGAAACTGTATCTTCAAAATTTAGTTACGCTTGCACTTCCAAATGATAACAATTGCATAATATTCTTCTATAAGTCAAAAATCTTTTATGCCAATTTTTGGGTCGTTTTTGGTCATTAAACGAGTTTGAGAATTAAAAATAAATATGAAAGAGTAATAACTAGACTTATGAGTGTCTCCAGATTTCTCTGTATTTTCAACATCTTTTTTCAGTATGGTTTGATATATCGATGAAAAAACATTATTTCCAAAATTTTGGTTGATTCCTATTTTGCGTTTCCAAGCTATTTTGCGTTTCCAAGCTATGCATACTTGTATAATTATATTACACCGCCACATAGGCCGCTGTGCTGTAATTTTACACTGGCTGTCAATCGCCAGCCAGAAAATACAAAATGGAGAAATTCTTTGGCAAAAGATAAGAATCTGCAAGAAATGCTCATACATTATGCATTCCAAGATTTCTGATGGTAATTGATATATCTCAACTTGTATGGAGGTAAGTGGGTGGATGACGTACATTGGGGATCATAGTGGCGTAGCATCATATGGGCACGGGGAAGGGGGGCATGTGCCCCCCAATTGATCAGAATCACCACTGGTGGATCATAAAATGGCTTTGCAGTGTCGAGGAATAAGGCTCGGTTCAATTAGGTGTTGCGTCAAGTGTCTGTGCAGATGCCTTACCCCTTACACCGTACTTTTTTGCTCTCAAAGTTAATGAAGATAAATAAAGGAGAGAAGATGAACAAAGAATTCAATTCAAACCTTGCACAAGATCACCGAGTGGCAGCCACGGATTTTGTTGGCCCGGCCAGCAATTCTGTGAGTATACCATAAAGACTCAATAGTTAGCATATGTACTATCGAGCGCTTTTAAAACATGCAAACATGAAGAACCCCATGCACAAAAGTGTAAAGGGTCTTGAGCAAATCATCGATACACATAGTTATATACGAATAAGTAAACCTGCAAATGTGTGTTTCAACCCCATTAGCTCAGTTGGTAAAGCACTGGACTTTGGTACAATTTCATGTTTCCAAATAGATAATGCTCAATAGTAAGTACATATGCTAACTATCAAGTTATTATAGTATATGACTTGGTGATTGCATCATCACATCACATGGGATGCCCAATCCTATGCCCGTTGGTTTTGCTTGTGACATTTTGTGGTAATTATGGGTGTTATTGTTTTAAAATCACATTGTATCCATATATTAGGTCGCAGCTTACAGTTTTATCAAGTAAATGGTGCATAACACACAAATTCTCAAAATGCAAAATTAGTGCATATATGCGTGCATCAAATATTTGTTCACCACTAGAAGCAGTATAATGTATATACACATTTTTTATTTTTTTATTTTTTTAATTTTTTTATTTAGTTATTTTTAAATATTTTTTATTTATTTAGTTATTTATTTAGTTATTATTTTATTTTAATTTTTTTTTTTTTAATATTTTTTTTTTTAAATTTATTTCTTAGATACAGGAAGTTGTAGAAACACATTTTATTTATTTATTTAATTATTTATTATAAGTAAGTAAGCAGTGCTTAGTAATCTTATGTGTGACACTTTTACTTCATAGTTTCCTTGTTTGACAGGTTCTTTGTAATCCAGTCACCATTCCATATGGCTCTTACCACCCCAGCTTGCAATCATTCACACACCTAGTTTGTGAGCAGTTACTGGTGCACCAAACTTGTTGGCATAGTGTGGTGAGATTGAGACAGAGATTCTTACTTGAGACATGTGAAAAACAGTACCATGTTTTCTGTTATGAAATAGTTTCAAAGATGGCAGGTAATTTCAGGTTCACTTTTGGCAGGATAATAATCTGCACATCAAGTGATGAGTGCTAATATAGGATCTTATTTGACTTGAATCATACTAGGTTTTTACTTAAAGGAGTATTTTGTGATCCTAGCATTCTCTTTTTATGACATTTTTCAGTAGATATCCACGAAAAAAGCCGATTCCCAAAATTTCAGTTGATTCCGATTTTGCGTTTGCGAGTTATGCATGATTATGTGTATGACACTGCCCCATAGACAATGTGTTGTAATTTCATACTGGTATACCAGAACGAAATTCAAATTTCACGATATCTTTGCTAAACGAATTAATCTGCAAGAATTTTTTTGTACATAAACATTATGTAGCCAGAGGTTTCCAGTGATATAAAAATCTCAACTTTTTTTGAGAAAAGTGGGGGGATGATGCTGTGGATCACGAAATGCCCTTTTAAGAGGCTTAATCTCAACTTTTTATTACATGGCTCACAAGTAAGGGAGCGCTCAATAATTAAGGTACCAGTTATATTCACCCCTGAGAAAGTTTCGGGACAAGCAACCTTATTTTGAGCAATTTGCAGTTTACTGCAGGAAGTAACCAAATCAAAAGTTGCACTTTCATGTTCTAATCAATGGAAAGCACAGCACTAGTTTTAATGTGCTAATCAATGGAAGCATGCGGCACTAGTTCTCTTGTCAGAGAACGCTTTGTGTACAAATAAATAGGGCATGGAATGGAACAAAACTGCTACTTTTGAATTTGCATCTTCCTTGTTTTTTTTTTATCATTGTGTCTTTATTTCTCGACAGATTTTAACAAATGAGGTCTTAAATCTGAGCTAAAAGATGCAGCTATACTGTTTGGCCCTAATGACCCCTGATGACCTCAGTTTGATGATCCTTAACTTTGGATGACCTCAACCTTATTGTTCACAAGTTCCCCTCATTATTGATTTTGTTCATATAACCTTTACATGAAGAATAACTTTCACCAAGTATTAGCCCAATTGGGCTAAGTTTAAAATGTAGCCCCTAAATGAACTTTGACCTCAATTTTATTTTAGTCATGCTCTCCTGCCCACATATCAAGGATTTCACACACCAAGTTTCAGTCCAACTGGGCAAAGTTTGACCCATGAAAATGAAAAAAGATTGACCCATGACCTTTGACCTCGGTTGACCTCAATTGTATTTTTTTCACATTCCCCTATCAAGGATGCTACTCACCAAGTTTAAGGGGGTCGATCTTTTGTGCATAATTATAGAGGGCCAGGGGGTTCACTCTATCATTTAAAAATTATTTGAAGAAGTCAAAGAGCCCTGGGAATAAAAACTGTAGTGTAATTCACGCCAGATACAATTTCTTTATACGACAAAAATTAATTTTTGTAATCGATCAAAAAACAAACGTTTTATATCAATTTCAAATTTAGCCTGAATCCGTAAATATGGTACCTCTCGCCCTTTTTTAGGTCAAGGCTACTTTTACCATTATGCAGCGAACCATTGTTGAAGCTATTTCACATACATGTACAAAACATTCTAGAGAGAGAATGAGGGCATATAGTGTTGAAATATCTTTTGTTGATTTCGAATGATAATGTCATGAAGTCGTAAATTTTAAGGTCAAATTCCTAAAACCAAAACAAAACATTGCGACGCAGATAATTCCCGACTTACGCAATTTCATCATCACATCAGTGTCTTTATTATTTGTTTGAAACCTTTCCCAAACGTTAGGTGCTATTTATGCATAAAACGGCTAATCTATCTTTACAAAACGCGTCTTTTTTAGTAAACAAAAGGCTAAAGATGGCATTATGAGATTGATTTTTTATCATTACACTCATCCGCTCAACTGCCACGGTGGCCGAGTGGTAAAGCGCTAGACGCGTAATCGAAGGAAGTTTAGAATCGCTGGTTCGAGTCCCAACGAAGCCTGGGGAAACTTTTTTTTCTTCAAAATTCATGATCGCATTCCGAAATGAGTCACTTGTCGTAATGAGTCATGTATCGTATCCTTAAGCCCAATCAGGCAAAGTTTAAAATTTGACCTCTGATCACAACTAAATGTAGTATATCAAGGTTTTAACTGTTTAAAAAAGTGAAAAACCTTTCCCCTCTCCCCACCCTTAGATACTTACAAAACTTTT
Organism: Amphiura filiformis; assembly: GCF_039555335.1. NCBI lineage: Eukaryota > Metazoa > Echinodermata > Ophiuroidea > Amphilepidida > Amphiuridae > Amphiura > Amphiura filiformis. Next base: position 46,882,918 of record NC_092640.1, read on the forward strand.
TCCTCCTTGTTTAAGGTCCAAACTTTTTGGCCCTATGGTTTTACCATCCCCACCAAATATCACAATATATATCACAATATCACAATGACAGTTATTGAAAAACTTAGCATTTTGTGTCATGGTTTATACATCTCGTTTTTTTTAGATAAATGTACATAAACAAAATCACACCTATCCTCCATAAGGTGATTTGATAGCCCTAAGCCTCAAGCCCATTTGTCAATGATCATGTAAGGTAGTAGAGCATAATGGTTTGTGGTACTGTATAATTATATCATGCCATATTTATCTCCATATTTTGTCATTTTGTTAGAATTAAGACATGTAACCACAGATATTGGAACAATATCTGTGATGTAACAAATTATGCATTTTGGAACTGGTAAAAGTTTACATGGTGACAGTGCACATTTTGTTTGGCAGTGATTCAAACCAAAAAGCTGTGATTGATTAACTCTTTTCATGTGATCATTAAATTTAAATAAATATGACTACTTGCACCTTAACATATTACTGTGCAATTTTATGGTGCATTATCCAAAACAAAAATTATTACTATGTCATCAGTTATGTATCAGGGGTGTTTCAGGAATTCAGTACATACAATAATTTGCAGATACTATTTTAAAATCATATTCTTTGCTGTGTATTATAGTGTAGACAGTAGCATTTTGCTATATAAGACAAATTATAATTTTGTGCATTAAAATTCTATGATTCTACTAGCAATATAGAGAATAACTACTTGCATTATTTGTGATCTGTGTAGCCCTGTGTTAGTGGCATTCTAAATTGCATACACAGACTAATTAAAATGGCAATTATCATTCAATTTTGAGCCTAGTCCTAGTTCTCATCACAATCTTTATTTTGATGCATCACATGTATATGCTGGATTTTGCAATGTCAGTCACTCCTAATTTTGATGAATGATTGCATGGGTGGATATCATTTTGGATCAATTCTGTAGTGTATCCCAACCTGTTGCAAAATGCATGGTTTGTTACTTACATGTCTTAATTCAAACAAAATTATTGATAAAAACAAACAGATAATAGATATTCTCCATGCTCTATGCTCTATGGCCCTGACCAACTTTTCTTGGCTGTTGGAAGACTACTATAGTGGTACAGCCATTCAGGCAAAATATGCAAATGAGTTATATCATGAATATGAAGATGGTGACATGATACAATTATACAGTACCACAAATCATTATGCTCTACCACCTTACATGATCATTGACAAATGGGCTTGGGGCTATCCAAGGGGCCTGAAGTCAATCCCATTTCAAGCAAATGATCTTATCGAGGATAGGTGTTGTAATATTAATTTTGTTTGTGTAAATTTACCTGATAAACCAAGATGTAGGAGTCTGGGAACCATGACACAAAATGCTATGAGGGGTGGTCAATAAGTTTGTAGAACAAGGTACATGTACTTGAAAGAGTACTAGCCAAAATGTTAGTATCTTAAGATTGTTTTATAAATTTATGGTAATCCATGATGTTGAGAAAGTCGAGGAAAAGAAAGCAAGGAGTACCAAAGTAATAGTTTCCTGGGAAAGTGGATGAGATGAGTATGCCGATGTTAGTAACAGCTGTCATATGGGTGTGAAACTGTGTGAGTACAGTCAACATTTGGAGTCAAATTTGTGGAAGGTCATTTCGGGTCACCAGGGGTCATCTGAGGTCAAATTAGTAAAAACATTTGGACGGGTATGAAACTTGGTGGATGCAGTCAACATTTGCAGTCACATTTTTGGAAGGTCATGTTGGGGTCACCAGGGGTTATCTGAGGTCAAATGAGTAAAAACTGTTGGATAGGCATGAAACCTGGTGGGTACAGTCACTATTTAGAGCCAAAGTTTTGGAAGGCCATTTCAGGGTCACCTGGGGTCAACTGAGATCAAATTAGTATAAACTGTCGTATAGGTATTAAACTTGGTGGGTACAGTCACTAATTATAGCCAAAACCTTATTCAGACAACACTATTCTTGACATTGGCTTATGTATTTTGATACATTTTGATCAGTTTCGGTCCATTTGGACCCATTTCTATCCAATTCCACCAGATTCGATTCATGTCGCTAAATAGTAATTCCCTAAATTGATTGATGTATTCTTGTATGCTCTGCAAATGAGATAACTACCAACCAACCAGATGTACCCATTGAATGTGATCTGTCACATTGCACAATCGACTCCAAGAACAATTACTTTCACTGTCACCAAAAAGCGCAGAGCCACAGCGCCATTGGTGCTCTTTTTGAGTTGCAGTGAGTAAAAATTCTCTTCATTTTAACAAGCACTGAGTTAGTTCGGTATATTTGATCAAAAAACTTGTGGCTTACTGATAAAGTGAAGAACAAACCTCTAAACCCACCTCTAGGATTTTTCATCAGCACTAGTAGAAAGTTCTCTTCGATATATTTTCGGATGACTGCGATTGGATTTGGCAAACAATAAACATGTCAGTATTATAACACATTATTTAATCCGATTCAACTCTGTATGGGACCTATTTTTATTTGACGTGGAAGGTATTTTTGATGTCATGAAAAGCATTTGACATCAAATATTTTATGTAACATATCGTCAGCCTGCTACGTTTTTGTAATTTTGAGAACAAAGTACAAAATATGGTTCTAGCATGCATTTAAACATATTTATTTACCAATCTTTGCAAACAAATGATAATGATACAAATGAAAAGGAACAATCCCAAATAATTAAAGTGATTACGTAACTGATGCATGCTTCTTTGTTCTCAAAATTACAAAAAATGACTTAGGCAATTAGCGTAGCAGGCTGACAAAATGGAGTCTGTAGCTACCCTAACGTTTAATTCCCTTAACCATGCCACAGTCAGTTGTGCCTCTTCATCAAAATGGTTCATCTGTTGAGTATTGTCTTCAATTTGCCAATCATGATTGAATTTATAAGTTACAGTGATTGATTACTGCATTACACAGCACCACACGCTTGGCATATGCATCACTATGGACCACTATGGCCTCATCCCTATGGCATGGTCCAATAACCTCAATTAAACAACCATAGTGCAAAATTTGACCTCAAGTTGAAGAGTATAAATTTTTGTACCCAAATTTCCAAAGGTCATTCAATGAATGTGCAAATATATTGGGGTTAAAGAACTGTGCCCCTGATAGATGAGCATGTTGTGGATCCTAGTGCATGGAGCCACAAAACCTTATTGTAATTAGCCTCCATTTGTTACCATGGTTACCAAATGAGGTATTAAAACAGCATATAAGCAACTGGGTTATTTCATTAATTTGGTAATTGCCGGATATATGGCCTTCTGGGAAGCAAATGAGGGCCTGCTGTTGTAGGATTTTGATTTAGTATTATGGTGTTTTTTTCCTACCAGCGAAAAATACCACATTTTAATGATAATTAGCATCTGTGGAAATAAATTTACATGAAAGTCTAGCAATTTCAAACCTAGTTTAGTGGAAATATATGCATACTTTGAAAAATATAACCACTTTCTCATCTGAAACAGATAAGTTAAACCCATTAATACTTTATGCATACAATTTTGAAATAGTATTTTTGGCATTTGTTGATATTTTCATTGGGAGAATTGGCAGGAGCATTTATTGCCCTGGTAGTAGATTTTCCAGAGACAATGCTATATATAGTCCGCAGGTCCTATGCCTTCCTCAGTGCAGTAATTATGCCTCCACCATTTTTTGACTGTCCATATGTACATGTATGTACCTCCGGATGCTGTATCTTGTGAATGGATAGGCGGATTGACTTCAAATTTTCAGGATAGGTGTTTCATGGTCAGAAACTGCTTTTTTCAGGTGGTGTTCAATGTCATATATAATACTGAGGTCAAAGGTCATTTTGAGGTCAACTTGTAAATTAAAAATTGGTCTCATATGAACAGTTCAAATCCTAATCCAACCAAACTTGGGTCGTATCTGCATTATGGGAATATGGGTACCTTCGTGTATTGGTGGTATCTACATATGGAGGTCAAATGTCATTCGAGATTATATTTGTTTGTTTACCATTCATACACTTTGGCATTTAGTAGCTGTAATAATATTTTTCCGAATTTAAATCGCCTCATGGTGGAGGCATCCTAATCAACATCTTGCGTCAAAAAACGTGACATTTGTAGTTTATATATTGTGTTTTATTGTACCTCTAAATGTATTGATGTAAGTATAAAGTATACATTTTCAGAAAGGAAATGATGCCTAGATTCAACTAGCATAACAGATTTGTACAAAAATGAGCAGTTTTTGAGAAAATCACAAAAATTCAGTTGACTTGACTGCCTTGAGGAAGGCATATGGACTATTATGACGTGATGGAATACATTGTGAAGAGTGTTGGCAACAGGAAGTTTGAAAGGAAATTAGAGTGCTGTCTAAGACAGATGTTTTTGTGGAACACATTACTGGCAGTCTGATTCGAAGTTTTATGGCATAGATGTGGAAATATTCGTCTGATCAGGCCCAGGTTTTAAATTACATAGCAAATTTGGATATGATTGGCCATCCTGGTCATAAGGAAGACTTTTTCAGCAGCAAAACATTATTCTATCGAAATATGGCAGTGCTGGCTTTATTCATTCTAAGGAAAGATGTTTTTTCATGGTTTCAAACTGACTATGCAACAAAATGAAGTTGTTCTAATTGTTATTGCACCCAACCATAGGAAGAAAGATTACTATACCTCATAAATATTAGGTAATCCAGACATCTTATTGGTTAATAACACCAGCGTCCGAGTACGGTATTTTAACTACTTCCCCGTGCCTCTGCAATTATGCGCACACCAGGAAGTAGTAAAAACTTTCGTACCCCTACTATCACACAATGTCTCAACCCGCACACCACTGTTCCTTCAGACATAGCATTATGCTACGTACAGCCTACACAATGGTGATTTTGCAGATGCATTTATCGCGAAAATGAAAACAATTTTATGGTTTCACCTCTATTTGGATGATAGAGATCTGATATTATTAGTTAACCCCTTAGCTACAGTGGTCCCAAACTGCAAGACTACAAAAATTTGTAAAAACTAGTATTCAGTAGCACTAGCAGCGTGTTGGAATATACTTACAAAAGGTCCGTCATAGTATTGGCTGAAGACACAAATTGCTTGAATGTGCTAAAATATATAATTCATTTAATTTTATTTATCCATATGATTATGCTAAAGTAAATTCAGTTACCATTTTAATAGTAATTGGTGCTATTTTGTTAGGTCTCTTCATTTCGTAACAGGTTGTTCAGTGTGTGATTTTCAATGAAATGGCAATGTACTAGCTCAAGTTCAGTGATCTATGCTATGTCATTAGCTACCAGACAATGATATGTACTTCACCAACTCTTCCCTATACCTTTGCACAGGAGCTAAGTGTTGTTAATCTGTGATGAATCCACAGTCCAGTAGCGTATACCTGAACGCAAGGTCTAGGGGGTCTATCGGAGTTGTGAAATCTAAAAAGTTCTAGGCAAACCATTTTGTACGGAATGTATGGAATATATGCGCTTGTCCCAGTCAATACACAAAATAATAATTGAAAATTACAGTATTTTGAGCAAAACTTGGCAAAGTTAAGTTTCCTGAAATTCACTTTCCCAATATGCCCAACCCAGATCAAATTTTGACTTATACGGAAAATTAAACCCTACTCAGCTCACCAGAGTTTTTGGTGTGATATCTATTCTGGGACATAATTATTGTAAATTTGTACAATTCTGTTTTGCCTTAATTCCTTAATTTTCAATAACTGAAATAAAAACGGTTATGTAGTATTTTCTTTCACCATATGTCATCAGTGCAAATTTGAGTGTTTTCCTGGGCGTTAGCCTATTTTGAGTATCGTGACATTGAATTTGACATCAACCAGGTCTTCAAACTGGAAATTAGAAATGAAATATTTCCAGGTGCAATTTATTTGCCTTTGCTTGTTGGTTTTTTGATGATAGAACAGCCACAAAGCCATTTAATATGATCGAAAGGTATTACAAAATATATAGCTGTAGGAAGTATTTTGCTGCACTATGGATCAGTGGCAGATCTAGAGCAGTCGGAGGGGTAGGGGCCCCCAATTTGAGAAAAATGTTGAAGATGTAATATTGCTTGCGCAATGCAGGGGGTGACTGGGCCCCTTGACACTTGGGAAGTAGTAAACCACAAAGGTCATCTGAGGTCAAAGGTCAGGTCCATTTGAAAGTTGCTCCAAAAGGGCTGATGTCAAAAGTCCGGTTAAATTTAATGCTCCAGTCGGAGTTGAAGCTGTTATAAATAGCTCTAATTTCAAGTTGAAGTTGCAGCAGCAGCAAGAAATGCTGTCGTTCTCTAGTAATATATAAAAATGTGCAACTGAATCATGCCTTCACATCTAGGGTAGTTGCCCTTTTGTTGTAAAATATGTTTCATCAATCATCAGCATAGGAACATTACAAGTGATTTCCTCAATTCAGTTCATGAAACAGGAGTCCTATTTCATCGGCTATAAAGGAATTACTTTATTAAGCATGGTTATTGAAATATCCTGATTCCTATGCAATAATGTATTGTGAAACAACTGGCTGGCAGTCAGTCAAAATAAGTGAGAATGAGGTGTTATTGATTGATGGGAAAATGGCAGCTATACATACACTTTGATTCATGGTCACAAGGTTTGGAGTTAATGCCCTGTGGAGCCGCCAAGATTTTTTCCACCCCAATCCTGGCATTCCCAGAATAATACCAACCTGACCCCACCCCACCCCACCCGTCCTAAAAAAATTTGGAACAAACCCACCTGATTTTGAGCGATTCATTTTTTCACACACCAAACCGGCTGATCCAAACTCCTGTTAATCTCATCCCGATCCATTCTAGCTTTTCCAAATCAGATGCGAAGTTGCAAATCGGATCCGATCAATGTTATATCACTGTGATGTTATATGATGAAAACTAAGAATGATCTACAGACTGTAGCAATAAAAATTATACAATTGCAATTTCGCTTCTCAAAAAAAAAAAAAAAAAAGTAAAAGAGATCATGGCAACAATGTTAATTATGTGTATTGGAATCGGTAACATCTTGGCTAACAAGAAAACTTTACTTGGTTTCTTTACTAAACTGGCCTCAAAAAAGAAACTTATATTTCACAAGGACATAAACTTAAAATCCTGTCCATATAAATTAACAAAAACTGCACACAGGATTACTTCAATACTCTACTTTAAACACTGGTCAGTAACCAATCAGATGCCCAACTGACACAATAGCAAAATGCACTGACATGGAACAGCTTCCTGGACCACATTCACAGCCCAATAATTGGTACCCAACGCAATAAATCTGAGTACCGGTAAATGGAATAGTGTGGAACAAGACCTGTTTCTTGATGAAAGTGTGTGAAAAGCAGAAGCAGCCCTGTCCCACACTATTCCACTTACTCTTTTGAAATAATCACCTGTGCAAGGAACTTGTATGCATTCTCACAGATTTCTTTTGCAGGGTTCCAATTATTCGGCTGTGAATGTGATCATGGAAGCTGTTCCGTGTCAGTGCATTTTGCTGTTGTGTCAGTTGGACAACTTCTTGGTCACTGACATGTGTTTAGAGTAGAGTATTGAAGTAATCCTGTGTGTAATTTTTGTTCATTTTTATGGACAGGATTTTATGATATGACCTTGTGAAAAATTATAAGTTTCTTTTTGAGGCCAGTTTAGTTTGGGCGCAAACACTATGGTCAATTAACTAAATCGTCCAGAAAACGAGTTGGACCATTTTTGATATTTCATTCGACTTTCATTATTAGCCATGGCATTTTTGCTTTTCAGACGAAAAAATATATGAGGGGTCATGGCATACATTGTAAATGTGATATACAGTAGAATCAGTAATATCTTGGCTAACAGAAAAACTTTGTGTCTTTCCTAATGCAGCTATGCCATATTTTACTTAATCACCCAAGTTGGACCATTTTTTGCCAATTTCGCACATAAAGTTTGTACCGTGTAAAATGAACTCTCATGCTTATCGCCAAAGATCTCAGAACAAAACTGTTTTTCATGTTTTTTTTCACTTAATTGACATTAGTAAACAAATAAGATATTTTTGGGCTATTCTTCAGAAAATGAAGCTATTTTGAAAAAAAAAAAAAAATCAAGCATTTTTGTGAAAAGTACAGTTCAAAGTTTTAAAAACTGTAATTTTCATGCAAAATTAATCACCGAACAATAAGGTTTTAGGGTCATTTTAACACTTGCTGCACTTTGTATAATTGTGTCTTTTTAATTTCCTGAAAACTGTTGTTATGGCTCTACTTAAAGAAAATAAATAACATAAAAACATCAATTGGCACCTGTCAATTTCAGAGATAACCTTGTTACTGATTAACTTGATAACCAGGCAGGTTTGGTTCACCCCAGAAGAACTACTCTGGCGGGGCTTCCGCTTTAAACAAATCAGAACTGTTGAAATTTTTAAAAACCACAACATTCACGGAATAAACGAAACAAATTAATTGGTTTTGTATGTCAGACACATGACCAAAACCATGCAATTTGTTTTACCATCAGAAAAGATTTGATTAAGGGATGGGGTATGAACGTTTGGACAGTATTTATTGTGGGACATTAGAGCACATCAGACATATCAAATTGCATTCTGAATACGAAGAATGTACTTCTGATATCAAATATTTTTGATTTTTTTGAAATTCGCAATGTAATACACATTTATGGCAAATGATTAAAAATTAATATTTTTGATATTTAACAGTATTCGAAGTAAACTTTATAAATCTGATGATTTATACTTAAATCTGATGATTTATACTTAAAGTGTATGCAGGTGGGATGAAAAGCCGACGATCAATTGAAAATTTTGACCTTTTGTACTGAAGATATGGATTTTTTTCCCAAAACACCAAAAAAAATTAGGTCTTTTTCGGAAAAAAATCCATATCTTCAATATGAAAGGTCAAAATTTTCAATTGATCATCGACTTTTCATACACTTTAAGAATATATCATTAGATTTATAAAATTTACTTTGAGGACTGTTATATATCAAAAATGTGAAAAATATAAAATTTTAATAATTTGTCATAAAATTTGTATTATATCGTGAATTTCAAAAAAATTAAAATTATTTGATATCAGAAAGACATTCTTCGTATTCAGAATGCAATTCGATATGTCTGATGTGCTATCATGTCCCACAAAAATACTGTAGAAACCCTCAAAATGCTCATTCCAGATCCCTTAATTCAACTTCATATTTTATGTCAAAAGGTAGACTGAATATAATTCCAGCTCCCTAATGTTATGGTCACAAAATGACCCAGCCCAAAATCACCTGCTACCGAGTTCACTCAACACCAAACACACAGTTTAATGTATAGAAAACTTATGGTTATTTATTAATTAGTGCAGTATGGCTGTCAATCAACTAACAATATAAGATCATTATACAAGAATTAAATGTAGAATTACAACACAGATTTCCTTTTACTATGGTTACTAATCTAAGCCTGGAGATCTTAATTGGCTGATATTACACGCAATAATCAATTAACTTTAAGCCTGGTACATGTAGGATGATGAGTATGGTGACCTTATTTGCTGTATATAGTATATTGGGTAAAGTTGTTTTTGGCCCACACTGTAGTGTTGTGCCAAATATAGATTTGTGTCAAGCTTATTTATGAATATTACTCTACGTACAGCCTACATGCAATAACCGATTAACGTACAAATGGGTGGGATGATCAAATATACTCATGTGCTGTATAGTTTGTGCCAAGGTATTTGTATATTTACAAATATTTATGATGATCGCCGTTTTAGGCGTGAAACTCCGAGTAATAAATCATGCTGTTATAACATAATTACGCTGTTTTATGTATTTTATTACACGCTCTACTATCTAATAGTATCGAGCACTATCTTAAGCTTAACTTAACTTAACTTAACTTTAAAGCATTTATAAAGCGCCATCTATCTAGGTAGCCTAATCCGAGGCGCTATACAAAAACAGAAACAAAAATGACATAAGAAAATATAATCATAAACAATACCTGAAACCGACAAGAAGCATATTTAGCAAAAATACACTTTGAATTGGAACATTATATGAAATCAAAAAGCATATGGAAAAGTAACTTAAAGCACATTAAATATCATAAGTGTTCGCTGGAGCTTATCAAGAAGAGTGTTTGAAATTCCATATAAAAGTGCATTTCCATTATCAAGTCGGGAGGTGATGAGAGCATGAACAAGAATAGAGGCAGTGTCATCAGAAAGAATTTTTCTGATTGAGTTAATATTACAATTTGAAAGTATGCAGACTGACATATTTTCTTCACTTGTTCAGCCATTGTCATGTTTTCATCAAGGAAAATCCCCAAGTTGCGTGCAGAATGTGTAGATTTAATGTTGGCATCAGCAATTTGAATATGAGTATTTTGAATTTTATTGCGCATTCGCGGTGTGGTAAACATGATAAGTTCTGTTTTTTCATCATTTAATTTTAACTTGTTCACAGTCATCCATGATTTAATATCAGCAACACAGTGTTCAATTTTTGCACGTATAGCTGATTCCTCATCCGGAGAGTTAATATCATAGGAAAAATATAACTGCGTATCATCTGCATATAGGTGTACATTAAGTCCATGGTTCCATGCGATGTTTGCAATGGGGCCAGAATAGATGGTAAAAAGCAACGGTCCCAGCACTGAACCTTGGGGCACTCCAAAATGAAGAGGTGCTGAGGCAGATGAAGTTCCATTTATGGTTACAGATTGCTTTCTGTTGCGTAGGTAGGAGCAAAACCACTGAGGGGGCGGCCTTTGACACCAATAGACTCCAGACGATGTTGTAAAATTCCATGATCAATGGTGTCAAAGGCAGCAGAAAGATCCAATAGCACTAGGAAAACACCACATTTCTTGTCGAGGGAACACAGAATATCATTTTGAACTCTTACCAACGCAGTTTCTGTTCCATGATACTTTTTATATGCAGATTGAAATGGCTCGAATAGTTCATTTGTTGAGAGATACTCAGTTAGACGCGAAGCAACTGCTTTTTCAATAATTTTTGACACAAAATGCAGGTTAGATACAGGACGATAATTTTTGAAGTTATTGACATCTAGATTTGGCTTTTTAAGTAGTGGTGTGACTAAGGCATTTTTGAAGGTGCTTGGAAAACATGCAGTATCCAAGGATAAATTAACAATTTTGGTGATAATTGGCAACAATGTATCCAGATGAATCTTAAGCATCCAAGTAGGCAGCGAATTAAGATCACATGACTTTGATGGAGATGATGATATCAATTTGTGAACTTCATCCAGTGAAGCTGATGTAAAAACATTTAATACAGAGTCACAATGAGTATCACTATCAGGTGATTGATAACTGTCCATATCGGAACTATCCAGCTGTTTTGATTAACTATATATTAACTATATATTACAAATATTTATCAGTATTTTTGCATATTATTCCTGAAATTCCATTAATCCACCGATTAGCTTCTTACTTGATAGGATCATAGACTAGTATTTATGGATATTAATGAGCATAATTTGCATATATCACTTGAAATTCCGTGAAACCACTCTGCAGCTGCTCCAGGGGGTGAGGGGGGGGTGGTGGTAAGGCAAGCCAAGCTTAAACGCTTACAAGCATGCTGTAAGAGAAAAGAAACTAACAGATTTGTAGAATATGATGAATGTTACCACTTTTTGCAGCATTTTTGCCCAGATCAATTGTGTAAGACAGCCATAGTACCTAAGCTAAAAAACTTTGGCTAATTTTACAAACTGAACGTTTGATATTCACATAAATTGACTGAAATTCAAAAGGAAGCTTGATTACAATTCACTGTTTATAATAAATAAATATATCAGAAAGTATCTAAAAGTAATCTACTATCTACAGTAAGTGCAAGTTTTGTAATATCTGTTTCAGTACTTTGTGTCATTATATAGATATTTCCTGTGTCATTCATTCTTAAATATGTTAAACATAAGTTACATCATTTGCACATTTTGGGCATGGAAATTACTTTGGAGTTTTTACTCAAATTTTGGCCTCCAAATAGTTGTCAATAGCGGACTATTCATGACTATTTTGGTGCCGACTAAGCATCTACTAAAAATGTTTGAATTTGTGCATCAGGCCTGAGGTGCAACAACCCCCCTATCAGACATGTTAACAAAAACGCCTCTGGTAGATTAGGGTTAAACCACAAGATATTAGAAAATGCAAACAATATACACTTTATATTTTTTATAGAGACTATTTGAAATGTCTCTAATCAAAGCTAATAAATACTACATGATTAAGAGGTAGCATTGAAGATACATTTGTAATAAGTATATGAGGCACACAGTATTCTTTGAACTTAATCTCAATTACTAGTAGTCAGAACTTTCATCTTGTAAACCGTACCTTGCATTGGTACACCACACACACTGTTAACAAAGGAGAACAATACAGACATCAATACAGTCCAATTTCTTCATAACCCAAGGCAAAACTCTTCAAAATGATTTAAACTTCCCCTTTTAAGACTCCCTGAGTGATTTTAAAGCCTACCACATAATTATGATGCACATTTTGGGTGTGATGTATTTTGTGATTTATGTCATTTGTTTCTTTTGTTTTCTTTATTTTGCAGGTCACGTTCCCCACGAAGGCGCAGACACAGTCGAAGTAGGAGCAAGTATGTTTTAATTTCCTCTTTCGTGTATTTTAATTGAGATATTAGGTAGCATACTAGTACCATGATATTTGTACTAGTTAGCACCTCACACACTTATATCTCAAACTGGATATTATCCATACAAAACAAAGTTGTATTATCCAGGATAATAGAAATTGGAACTCTCAGCCGGGGTACTCAAGTTTGGTTTTGGTAGGGACGTGCCGCTGAGATTTTGGAAGTAGACCCATAAATATACCAATTTTTCAAGAAATTTGGACCCATTGATATACCAAAAGTCAAAATTTTCGGCCGAATTTACCCAAAATTGTCTTAGTTTTTACAAATTTTCCCAAAATTTTGAAAATTTTGGCTAGAATAAGGAAAAATTGGGATGTTTTCCGAAAAAATTGAGAAAATTTTGAAAAAAGGACCCATTCATATACCAAAATAGGCTTTGAAAAAGGGGTCATTGATATACCAGAAGGCTGAAAATGCTACCCATGTTTGCAGCACGTCCCCGTATGGTCATTTGAACTGAGTACCCCCGGGACTCTCAGTCATTGCAATTTGATGCCAAAATGATTTTCCAGCACTTAGATGAACATCTTTATCAAATATCATGCTAAAAGAGCATTGAAGGGGCAGCTTAGAAGTCACTGTATTTTTTGTGAATTCTACATTGCAGTTTCAAGTGTAAACCTTACCCACTAAAATGTGAGTTAAACATCTTCGTTTCTTATAGGAATTGTTCAAAATGAACACAATTTACAATGATAGAAAAGAACAAGAACAGCAAACAAACATGGGATTTCACAAATAAGTTATACTTATTGAGACATTTCCTTGAAATTAGGAAAATGCACTAAACAGATTCATTAAGTAGGGGAAAACACACTGATGCCTTTTTTTTCTGAAGGAAGTCAGACATACAGTTTCTTTATACATCAATTTATATATATAGTTAATGGGCTACAATGATTGAAAGGCTCATTAAGGGGGTACTACACCCCTGTGGTAGATTTGTGACTATTTTTGCATTTTTTCTCAAAAACTAATAACACACTGGTAACAAAAGTTATGTATATTATTGGGGCAAGGACTCCAATTACTACACTGGAATTTCAGTGACCCAAGACAAGCGGTTCAGTATATATGACAGGAAATGAGGTACATCATAGCGGTACCTTATTTCTTATCATAAATAACAAACCGCTTGTCTTGGGTCACTGAAATTCCAGTGTAGTAATTGGATTCCTTGCCCTATAATATACATAACTTTTGTTACCAGTGTGTTATTAGTTTTGAGAAAAAATGCAAAAATAGACATAAATTTATCGAGGGGTGTAGTACCCCCTTAATATAAATTTTGCCAAATCAATGCATAAATATGACCATGGTACTTTCATCTTACAGACTTTTGCCTTGAAACTTTGTCAAAGTGTTTCTAATAATTATGTTCTAATGTGTTATATAGTCTAGCTGCCCTCTGATTTGCATAATTGATTAGCGTTTATGTAAATTAGCTAATTAGTTGACATTAGCAGGCCGCTACACAATATAACACATTCTTATTCAATGGGTGCGTCTTGTAAAGAATTCACGTAATTTGATTGGTTTTCTGGTGTATAATATCTCACAATAGTTGATAGTGATATTAGTCCGGGCGCGCGCCGCCACGCAACGGCGGCACGCTTGTTGCTCCTCAATGATCGCGATAATGCGTTCACGTAATACACGTCGAAAACTAAGAACGCAATTGGCGGCTTAGATGTTCGTGATGGTTTCGTTCATTTAAAACAACGGGATGTCCTCATAAAAGTAACTTTATTTTTTTGTGAAAAAAGGCAGTTTTTCTCGCAAAAATTACATTAAAACTGAATAAGAATGAGAATAAAAGATAGGATTTTGTCTTTTGCCTATCAATATCGTGTCATAATGGATGGGGTGGCCAATATTTTATGGCCAGCCCATCCATTATGACACGATATTGATAGGCAAAAGACAAAAATCCTATCTTTTATTCTCTAATTAGAGGCACTTTAGACAAGTTTCAATACAAGGCAAAAGTTGGCAAAGTAAAAGTACCTTTTTATGCATTGATTTTTGCAAAATAATGACAAAAATTAGATAATAATGAGCACTTTCAGTCATTTTAGCTCATTAACTACATAACATTGGTTATTGATTCAAATGAAGATGAAATACAAAAAATATAAATTGATATACCGTAGAATTCCGTCTAGAAGCATATATGCCTCTAAACGATGTTTTTTTAACGAAAGATATGAAAGGCCAATACCCTTCTCAAAAACATTGCAATAGATTGGTCTTGCAAATATACATGTTTGTACAGCCGTCTTTATCAGTAATATAGTTGTTCAAACTCCAAATAACGTTTTTGTTGAGAGTGTCTGCCTCTTGTCTCTTGTGTCAAAAAAACCTCGTTTAGAGGCATATATATGCTTGTAGACGGAATTTTACGGTACAGTAGAACCTCATTATAACGAAATCGGATACAAGAAAAACCCTATTATTAGGTATATCACCTCAAAAATAATCGCAGCAGAAACGCGTTATTTAATGTTCCTACATTATTAAGCTTTATTAAAGCATCAAAATCAAAAAACAGAATTGAAATCGGTCAATGCATTGTGATGTAATGTCAATTTAAAGATGCTCGTAGATGGAATGAAATCCTGCCACAAATGGCTGTAATGACAAAATTGGCACATTTCGAGATTTTGAAGGTTTATTTGGACGCTTGCTTGGAAAAACAGCGTTAATTTAAATAGCACATGTTAAATGCCTATCTTTCCTGACTTCGTTACAGAAAACAAAATTAAAACACCCATCATTGAATAATTATAATAAATTAATCAAATATACTATTTTAGCCATTTCGGCCAATCTGCAGACAAATTAAATCTCAAAAAATGACTAAGTTCAGCTTATTAATATGCAAAATTGATGCCAATAGAAAACCGTACATGATATAAAGGTGCGGTTTTTTTGCACACATATGTATACAAAGTTCTTTCAATTGATGACAAAAAATACACAAAAAGTAATTAATTATGCAAATTAGGTAATTACAGCTAATTATGTATTTATGATATTATTATGCAAATTAGGCATGAGTAATTTTGGTTTTTTTTTTCAATATTTAATGAACGCTCTGTTCATTCATCATAAATCTTTAAGTATGATCCTGTTATGAGGTTGAATAAATGAACTGCAGTTAATTATTTAAAAACAATACAAAAAAATTAAAAGTTTGACATTTTGACGGTGTCTGGAATATAATTTTCATTTTTACTGTAAATATGGTATGTGTCACCATTACTCAAAGCCAAGTCCGAAAAGTAAAAAGTAAAATTCAGTTGCAATGAGACTTAAAATTAACATTTTGTCATCTGGATTAACATGGGAGGATAATCGGTAAAATGAACAGCAATTTTACTGTACCGCGTATATATAAATAGTATGGCCTTGGACACACACAATGGCTTAGAGCTATTGTGGTTTGGAAAATTTCTCCCTAAAAAAAACATTGATTAATGTTTTGCTTCAACTGGTTTTAGGGAAGTGTTTCATTTGTTGTCGACGGAATTAATTTATATGCTAAGAAAGATTAGTATTTCAGCTAAATGGTGGTAGTTCCTTTACTTCAGTAGGCCTATATTTACTGATTTATGAGCGATCTTCAAAAATCCATAAAAACAGGCAGTAGTTCTTAAACAAAACAATTTTTAATTTGGGGGACCCGATGGTAGCCTCGGAAGGCTTCACACACCATATATTAAAAATTCAAACAATTTGGATAAATGAAGCATATGAAGAAATTCATTTATCGACATGGATGTTTTCTAAAATTGGCCAAATTTGAAGCGCGCCCTTTTCAATTCACTGTTATGCTTGCATGCACAGTGTAGCAGAATTATTGTGCAGCCACTGTGACATACCTACTATTATAAAGAAGTATTTTTCCAGAACCAAGATACAAAATTCTTTTGTTATTTATTGTTTTTACAACCCTGATATAACGAAATTTGGATATAAAGAACTAATTTCTCTGTCCCTGACAACTTCTATTCAACAATTATGAAAACCGTATGTCCGATTAGTTTAATGATGCTCAATTAATCTGTTTTTCTGCTCAGAGCATTTCCCAATGTCCGGAAAATTGCTCATATTCCACCTTAATACTGCAGTTCATATAGAGTTTGATGACTTCTATAAATTAGTTATACAGGAATACCAAAAAACAATAAAATATTGTTCATTGTTAGCAACTGAAGTATTGAAACAATGTGTGATCGTCATTGAATTTGAAATCTTGAACCTTGATACTTCAACTTGTTTTGGCCACTATGTTCTTGATTTATTTCCTTACATGAATCCCAACGGAAGAGGTTCCCATATAAAAGGGGGGTGTTCTTTATCAGGCTTGCTGCATATTAGCTTCTGTGTTTCTGATATATAAACAGGGTTGCCAAGAGATGCACGCTGTAGTACAATTGGGCTACTTACTACTAGCCTGTACCTTGGTATACATTTTGCTACATGTTGCCAACAATTGGGTCCTTCATGGAGAGGTTTTGAGTGGACGAAAAGACAGGGTAATAGACAAAAAGCTCAATTGCCTTTATTGGACATTTTTTATGCAAAAAAAAATTCAAATATAAAAACATTAATGACCATAGATTTTAAAAATTTTGGGCATTACAACTTTATTTGGGGTGGGCCTAAAGTAGTTTTTTGTCCAATTGGTTGATTGCTTGCCAGGGTGGGTTCGCTCGCAAACTTAAGTGGTACCCATGCTTGTTACAGCATTTCAAAATTCTGCCACCACCATTACCACATTGTAATGGTGTTAAGTGTTTGTTGCACAATTGTGGCAACACTGAATGCAAGGTTGATGGTGTGCAGGGATGAAGGAAACAGTAATGGTACAGGTTGACAGATTCACTGAAGTAAGGGAGACATCTTACTTAACTAGGGAAACTTCCTTCAATGTAACACAGTTATGTAGCTGACATTGACAATGATTTAAGCTAGATCAAGATTAATAAAATGTTGGCATGTTACATTTAAGGGCTCGGTCACCCACCTTTGCACACTATATAGACCTTTTTCCCTCTTTCCCATCATGCACTATTCCAGGGGGTACGAGTGTCGCATAAAATACATCATCTCCCGGGAGTACAGAGTTATGTTCATTACATTCTGAATACGGACATTTCGCTGGTGCCTTCATTACAAAAAAGGAATCCCGATAATCACGATAATGGCGCCCGATCACTAAATACCTTTCGGGGCAAAAACAACATTTCTATGCCTTATGGACATGGTGTCGCCGCCAAAAAAGTTTCCTGTTATTGAAACCTAACTTTGTATACATTTTATAGACCTAATGGTGAAAAACTAATGACGGACACGCAGTGATATTTTGTCGGCGTCCGTTTCACTTTTTTTCGAGATGAAAATAAAATGTAAACATTAATCTCTTACACAGATGTTCTGCATCGCTCCGTAACTGCATCACTCGTGTATTCAATAATTGCATAATTAGTAACATCGATGGCCTTTACGATAATCCGCATATATGGAATCAGTATGCCCATATTAAGACAAAATAATTACAAAGACCATCGGATGAACACGATCTATGAGGTTAATGAACTACGTCATACCCCCCTGGAATAGTGCATTGTGGGATAGAGGGAAAAAGGTCTATAGTATTTAGTAGGAAAACTGAAAGGAACCTTTATGATTATTGTATTTGTATAATGTGCTAATTAAGGTCTTTTTTATATTTTGTATAGATCTAGATCGCCCAGGCACCGTCGACGAAGCCATAGATCTCGCTCCAAGTCAAATGATCGCAGATCACATTCAGATGAAAGGAGAGATAGGTATGTGTTCTCCAAGATTAAACATATGGGGCCCGGGGCCACTATAGTGTCAAGAGGGGGTATCAGGCGCGTCCCGAGGGCTCTCAAAAGCACCCTAAACAAGTATTTCCGAGACTGAAATTTTCCCCCTAAACAAGTATAAGTTGCACGATTTGCTACCCTAAACAAGTAGTTGTCTTTTCCCCAACCCTAAACAAGTAATTGATGCAATTATTACCCCTAAACAAGTAAACACACAGAACCCAGGCGGCGAGTGGCATGATAGGGCTAGCAATTTGTGGCAAGCCGTCTGAATTTTGAGCCATACAAGTTTACGTGGTGCTAAAGCTTACCTCAAAGTTCATGCAGTATGTCCAATATTTTCAAGATTTTTGGGCCAATAATTTCCCCTTTTTGGATCACAGGTCCAACCCTTTTGATTGAAATATTGTAGAATTTATTCTTTGGGATTGGGATGTAGGCCTACCCATTTCTCCACATATCCAAGAGAATTTTGAACTGCAAGTCCAACGCAAATTACGACCATGGCGATTGCAAACCACACATTGAAGTTGGAAGAAGACGGCAAACACGGCCAGTTTAGCTTGGTTTATTTCCTAATTTTGTCTCGATTTAAAACATCCTAGAGCATTTATTATCATACTGGATTTAGTGGTAAACCCAACCAAAATCCTGAAACTCATTGATTTATATTTTAAGAAAGCCAAAATAGTTCCAAATTATTCAATCGTTGTGTTTGTAAATACCCGGTAAAATTTCACACACATGTCAAAAGTTCATTGACACAGCTTGTTTACAAACCTAGAAGTTCGTGTTTGCTTTGTTGCTCCTTTAGACCATGTTTCGATCAACCAAATTTTCTGGGCTGGAAGCCACCAAGACTATGAATATTAAAGAGGTTCGGCCAATCGGAAATCCTCTTATATTTTTCCTCATAATTTATTGACTCCACAGTTAAGAAAAAGCATGCTGATTGGTTGTATATTCTGAACAAGTTGTGACCTCGTCTGGGGACCTCGTGTTTAGTATGCTAGCTGGGCCAGTATAGGGATCTGTCATCTCTGACAGCTAAAAGATGGCTTTTAACTGCTTTTGGGGTGTAGGAAGAAGACACTTTCCTTTCACTTTTCATGAATGAAGGAGAAAGCACAAAATCCCAAACTTGGCAAAACTACCCTAAGTACGTAAGAGCTCCAAAAACATACCCTTTTACACCAATTTTACATGAATTTGATACCCTATTCACGTTACGCACGTAACGCACCATAGTCTGAAAAAATACCCTTTTTACGTGAATTTACGGACGCGCCTGATACCCCCCTTCACCATTACAGTGCCCCGGATATGGGGCTGTCCATAATTTTGCCATTTTATTTGTACGTAACTCGAGGTGAAAATGGCAAAGGATTTCCATGTGTATTACTAGGCCTAATAGCAAAATTGAGATATCAAGTTATTCTTTGTACGTAAGTGAAAATGGCCTAAAATATGGACAGCTTCTTACCAAGACAGCAGACAGGTTGGATATCACATTGGCTGGATAGAGTACAATGCACAAATGTATTGGTTGAGCCATGAGTTTTTACAAAATATTGGGCGAGTCGCTCAAATATTATTTCTTTGTTTTGCAATTTTTGTATTTTTTCCCAGCGGATTTACATAGAAAACAATGCATTTCTACTTATGATAGATGAAGAGGTAAACACAACTTATAGATATGCATATTAAGGATAACAAAATTTTGTGTAGCCTTTTTCCTTTTTTTTCAAATTAAGTATGAATGATCCTAGCACTTCAAAATAGGTCCAGGTGTTCTCCAAATCTACCAAAAGAAATGTCTGATAGATCAGCTATATTGTCTCTATATAGGCTATGGCCGTGCATTTTGTGTTGGTGGATTTTTGCTGGACATTGCATATAGACCCTATCGAATACTATGTCACTCGTCCTCATTTAAATAAAATTCTGTCCACCATAAGGAACCACAGGGCAATTCGCACGATAATACAATAAAACATGTGATATATATGAATGGTTTGGGAATTGAACTAGACACCTGTCCCTCTGTTACTTAAAACTTAAAACCAACGTGGCTGCCATTTCAATTGTTATACTGTTATGGTCTATTGTTGGGAAATTGTGCCATTTTTAGATAAGAATCAATTATTTCAGTACCTGTACAGGCTACTATAGGCAAAAACATATTCTGAAAGGAAATTTCATGAGGAATCCAAAAAAGTAAGTTATTTTTGATGTAGAGGTAGCTAAGGACTAAATGAAGTTGTATAGGGAAAAAATCAAGAAAAAAAATTACCAAAGATCAAGTGGTCATCAAAGGCTTTCAGAAAATATATAGTTTTACTCTGCTACCTGTTACAGTTTTCAAAGTGTGCAAGGGTTAAAACGTGCCATTCACAAACAATGTTGAATTTGACAAAATTAACAAATCATATTATGTTTGTAGAGAAATTTTAACTTTTCACGATCAGAAAAACAGCAAGTTCTAGGGTATCACTTGTTCTGCTGAAAAAGAAATGTTCAAAAAAAATTGTTGAAAACAAATTGTTGAAACAAAAAAGTTGCTGAAAAAACAGAAAAAAAAACATTTCATAAAAAAAAAAAAGATTCGGACTGGTTATGAGAAAGTGTGAAAGAAGAAGCGCTCTGTAGATGTGGATGCCAATTTCTCCTGAAATTTGATCATGCGCATTACAACACAATGTGCCTGCATTCTTGAATCTTTCTTGAACCAGTGCTAGTGATAACCCTTTAAAATCTCTCAATTGGGTGTCAAATGCAGACAAAAAGTTTCAATTTTATCTTTAATTCAAAAATTTCAGAATTGTACATTTGCATTACCATATTTGAAATCAGCATTGAAATGTATTGAAATGAGTATAAAATATCTCAAAAACTTTTATGTTGAAGCCTATGGCTAGCACGCATAGTATTAAAGCCAACATTAATGCCACATGGCAGGGCCCAGCCACTTGACTAAGGGCCAGGTCTGTTTTCTGGAAACACACTTACTGAACTTAACAATTGCCTATTTGATTCTTATATTGTCAATACACAGAAGCCGTTCCAGATCACGCCATTCCAAGTCACCATCAAGAGAGAGATCAGAGTCACCAGCAGCAAGCACAGAACAGCAGCAAGAGAACCACTCAGGAAGTCACTCTCCTGAGAACAAACATAATGGTAATTCCCAGCCAATGGCTCCTGGAACAGAGGACAACTCACCATAGTATCTCATTTGTTCACGCTTCTGTCAAATGGATTTTTTATTACTAAATATTAGAAGTTAGTCTATCTTCAGACCTGATGGAGAAAACCACTAGAACCTGGTTGGTTATGGAAAGCTGATTTTAGAAAACAACTTTGATGTAACATGTCATCATTCATATTATGGAAAGATCATAAGACATTGTTTTCAATACAGGTCTCATATGTAAATGACAACAGGATTTGAACTTCGGACCTTGTATATATAGAACATGTTACATGGCTGGAACTTTTACACATGCCCGCACGTCAATGGCTGTCGGGCGTGTAACTTTTTAAAAGTACAAGCCTGACCGTTGTGTGGCATTTTGACACTCATAGGTCACAGTTAGCAATTTTATGCCCTCTTCACATGAATTTTTTCTACTTTTGCACCATAGGGTCCCTTCTCAATTTTAGCTTCAATATGGCAAACATGGAACCATAAACTTGTTGCTGGATACAAAAGTTGCTGGATTCACTATACTTTAAGAATTTTTTCCAACCACCCTAATGTCATAAAGAATTCTACGCGCTGTTAATGAAGAGCAAGTCACTAGCAGGGCTCACATCTAAATAAATAGTTAACATTTACACTTAACTATTACGTGTAATCAAACAATTTTTTTTAGCCTTAGCCTCCCCAGTTGTAAAATCAAGTACAATATTGTTGGTCAATATTGTTGGTGAATCTTGTGGGATCAAAAGTCAGTACCAAGCTTGTACAAAACAATGAGGGACTACCTGAAGGGCCAAAATGAGGGCCTAGATAGGAGTTATAAGTGACTTCCTGATGGCCGAAAATGAGGGACTAGATAGGAGTTATAAGTGACTACCTGGTGGGCCAAAATGAGGGACTAGATAGGCGTTATAAGTGACTACCTGGTGGGCCAAAATGAGGGACTAGATAGGAGTTATAAGTGACTTCCTGATGGCCGAAAATGAGGGACTAGATAGGAGTTATAAGTGACTTCCTGATGGCCGAAAATGAGGGACTAGATAGGAGTTATAAGTGACTTCCTGGTGGGCCAAAATGAGGGACTAGATAGGAGTTATAAGTGACTTCCTGATGGCCGAAAATGAGGGACTAGATAGGAGTTATAAGTGACTACCTGGTGGGCCAAAATGAGGGACTAGATAGGAGTTATAAGTGACTTCCTGATGGCCGAAAATGAGGGACTAGATAGGAGTTATAAGTGACTACCTGGTGGGCCAAAATGAGGGACTAGATAGGAGTTATAAGTGACTTCCTGATGGCCGAAAATGAGGGACTAGATAGGAGTTATAAGTGACTTCCTGGTGGGCCAAAATGAGGGCCTAGATAGGAGTTATAAGTGACTTCCTGATGGCCAAAATGAGGGACTAGATAGGAGTTATAAGTGACTACCTGGTGGGCCAAAATGAGGGACTAGATAGGAGTTATAAGTGACTACCTGGTGGGCCAAAATGAGGGACTAGATAGGAGTTATAAGTGACTACCTGGTGGGCCAAAATGAGGGACTAGATAGGAGTGATAAGCAGTGTCCGAAATAAGGAAAATATGCAGGTTGTCCCGAGGACAACTAAAGCATAAATTCTGCTTGTCCTCAAAACATTTTGGTTGTCCCCAAAATGCGTCATATTTAAGAGGTATTAATATAGTGGTTGTCCAGGATAAGTACATATCTCAATATGGTTGTCCCCAGTGATTTTTAGACAAGAGGACAAGAGGATAAGTGCTTATTTCGAACACTGGTGATAAGTGACTACCTGGTGGGCCAAAAAGAGGGACTAGATAGGAGTGATAAGGGACTTCCTGAAGGGCCAAAATGAGGGACTAGATAGGAGTTATAAGGGACTACCTGAAGGGCCAAAATGAGGGACTATATGAACTGTTTCCATATTCGTTCATTCTTTTTCTGTTTTATAGTCGGTATCAGCAATCAGCAGGTCACCGCCTGACAGTGAAGGTGTTAATATTTTTCAGTATGGTTGTTGATAGTTTTTAGTATATGTTTATGTGTACAGATATCTCGAAGATAAGTATGTTACGGCAGTGAAGACTCGTACATTCCGGTAGTTTAATAAACAGATGTAGTTTTACAACTTTCATCAGAAACTAATGAAGCAACATTTTTATTTACCATCCTCAGGCAGTAGTGACTGGCTGATTGTCTTCTTCACACCTGGATGGTGTAAAATCTTAAGTAAATTATCGGAAGATAGATCGCAAATTTAAAAAAATTATTATTTGATATCAGAAGGACATTCCTCGTATTCAGAAAGCAATTTGGTGCGTCTGATGTTAACGGGTGGGTTGTCGTCATCGCTCTTCTTTGAACTGTTAATAAATTCATTTTGCATATCAGAAAGTGTAGGACAAGTCAGGAAAGGCTTCATGGCTAAAATCATTTTATACTATTTTCATACACTCCTTGATAGTGAGAACCAATCAGAGCCTCTGTTAGTAAATTACTAGCCGTGCATAAATATTGTATAATTACGCGGCGCCAAGACTCCGCACGGGTGCTTTCGGACGCGCTTCATTTTTCTTATGGGTGATGTATTTGTGACGTGTCATGTCAAAAGGAGACACTTATGGGCAGGATCGTAAATGGAGAAATAGCCAAAAATCTGCCCAGGGTGATTTTTTCACAATTTGGGTTTGTTGCGAATTTGTGATGTTATTAATGTTTAAAATATTGTCTGATAGTTTCAGGCCGGAATATAACTGACATCTTCTATTTATTGAGACATGTTTTAAGGTAATTCCTACTCTCAACATTGTCAATAATATTTTTAAAGGCCAATATCTCAATTTCCAATTTTATAATACCATAACTTACAAACTCAATATCTTCGCTTAGGAATGTCCAATTTCATTGGGGAAAACAGCGTTAGGAGCAAAATATCTGTATATTTAAAATATGTAAAAACCTCAAAATTGATAACCTGCCCAATAGTGTCTCCTTTTGACATGACACGTCACATTTATATTTGCTTGCTCTTTGTAACATTTTTAGAGACAATTTTGTTATAAAAATAGCAAAAATCATGAGATTTTTTCCAGTGTATGAAATAGGTTAATAAATGTGTATCACTTGTTGCTCGAGAAATTGTTCAAAATAATGCACTTGTACTGAGATGTTGATGCGTCTCTAATGCACTCCCCCTTCGAGGCTCGTGCATTAAAGTCTTATTCAGATTCCCTTTTACAAATTATGCGTACTGCTAGCCGTCCAGCGCGTATTATTTGCACAAGGTCCAATGCACACGCTTGACGTCGCGTGCGTATACGCGATGGTTAAGCTGTCAAATGAAATCTGAATAAGACTTTAGCTGACGCATCATGCAACATCTCGGTACGTGTGCATTAATTTGTACAATTTCACTCCCAACAAGTGATATGCATTTATTAACCTATAAATAGGCAAGGTTACATAGTGTTACAAAGGACTTAAATGATACTGCATTTAACACTTAAATCAGCCTATTGCACTAGTGGGCAGAGCAGGATGAGCTATGGCCAATTCACCTCAAAATTGCACAAATCAACCTATTGCACTAGTGGACAGAACAGGATGAGCTATGGCCAATTCACCTCAAAATTGCACAAATCAGCCTATTGCACTAGTGGACAGAACAGGATGAGCTATGGCCAATTCACCTCAAAATTGCACAAATCAGCCTATTGCACTAGTGGGCAGAACAGGATGAGCTATGGCCAATTCACCTCAAAATTGCACAAATCAGCCTATTGCACTAGTGGGCAGAACAGGATGAGCTATGGCCAATTCACCTCAAAATTGCACAAAATAGACATGAGGGAGGGCTACATTTGGTAGAATCATTGACAATCAACAAAGTATTTGGAGCCCTGCTAGTGGGTATATGCAATTAATTAAGTGGGAAATTAGAGAATTATCTCATAGCATAGATAAATTGAGATCAGGGTCTTGTCACTCATAACAATCTATATTGGGGTCAATATTTTGTTATGGGGTGTAGTTGATACAGGCTGCAAGAACATCCAATGTTGTCCTTAAATAGTACAAATTTTAAATATTCCAAAATCTGTTGGTGTTAAGGGGGTACTACACCCCTGCTCAATTTTGTGCCTATTGTTGTATTTTTCTCAAAAATTATAGTGCATTATGTATATTAATGATATGTATATTATAGGGGCAAGGACCACAACTACTGCACTGGAAATTTTATTTCAGCACAGACAACAGTTGTGGAGTTACAGTAAAAAATGAGGGAAACCCAGTATTTGATCAATACATCAATAACTACTTGCCTTGAGTTGCTGAATTTTCAGTGCAGTAGTTGTAGTCCTTGCCCCTATAATATAAATATAAATATCTTACTTGTATCAAATGCGCTATAATTTTTGAGAAAAATGCAAAAATAGGCTCCAAATTGGCAAGGGGTGTAGTACCCCCTTAAAATTGTATTATTCTCAGTTTTCGTTTGTATGAAATGATGTGAAGCTATAAACTGGGTTAAAGCAATAATATATGATTTGCATAAAGAATAGATTCCTATTTAAATTTTAGTTTTCACTGAACACATAATTTGTTCTCTTTCAATGATAACACATGCACAAGACATGTTAGCATTCACTAGCTACAGATCGGTGAACTCGGGAGATCTCTCGATTAATATAAAAACTTTTAAGTTTACTGTAATTAAAGCACTTCAGGCTTAATCTTTCATATGGTATTTTAGTATACCATTGGGCATTACAATCATGCAAAAAGTAGAAATTCAAGAAAAATTGAGGGCGTCACTGTGGAGCAAATCGCATATTATGGCTTTAAGAACATGAAAACTAGGATGAAAACTTATCAAAACAGGTAACAGTGTTTGAGCCAGTAGGTGGTGATGTGATTGTATTATGTACAAAGGTTTGGAAATGGCAATGTTGTATTATAGTAATAACTCTACTAGCTCTCTTTGTGAGCTGCAATGTCTCTTTTATGGTTTTATTATACAACTGATTGTTTATTTTGACATACAGCATTATTGGCTATTCTCTCAAAAAAGGACCATTTTTACCCATCTTTGATCTGTAATGTTTGCAATCACCTACAATTGCAAATATGAAGTCTAGAAAATGTCAAACTTCCAAAAAACTGCAACCTTGTTAAGGATGTTTATTTAGAGAATAAAAACACATACACAACTAAAAGAACACCACATGAAAAAAACATATAAAGAACAAATTCCAGACAATATTTTCAACTTCCTCAAACTCTAAAATGACCCCTTTTTTTGTGAGAGTAGCCCGTATTAGGGGCTGTGCAATAATTATGAGCCCTGGGCAAGCCAAAGGGGGGACAAGCAATTTTTGGCAAGCCGAGAAGGGGGGGGGGATTTTTGGCACACATTCATGAGGCGCCTTGTAAATAAATAAAACGCTCTAAAAAGGCTTAGGAAAACAGTACGGAAATGCTTAAATATGCAAATTTTCCTGCTTGCTGCGCTCGCAACATGTATCTAGGCCATTTAAGGTTTGTAAATTGGGATCCAAAAAAATTGGCATGCGCAAGGGGGGGCAAAGAATTTTTTATCAGGCCGAGAGGGGGGGAGGCAAGCAATTTTTTGGGAGCCGTTTGGAAATCCCCAGGGGCTCATAATTATTGCACAGCCCCTTATAATGGGCAATTCCATAAAAAATTGCCCTCACCATCTTAGTTGATGAAAAACCCTGAAATCCAAGGCAAAATTTTGAAAATAAGCTGGAATTCCTTTGTTTTTATTATAATTTCAGTTGGTGGGCCAAACTGATGGGCAGTGATGGCCATTTTGAGAGTGCTTATTTATTGTTAATTATAATGCAAGAGAAAGTGGATTGTAAAAAAGATTTAGAAAAGTTAAAATAATAAACTTGTGCACATGTTAGTGAATAATGCTTTTATTCTGACTGTTGGCCAAACTGAGACGGTGGAATTCCAGACCTAAAAGTTTGAAAAACAAGAAACTTGAATTCCAAAATCCTCCAGGGGTATGCATTTTTTTTTCTGGAATAGCCTAATAATCTGTTGTGCAGTTTGTTTCAAGGACAATCTTGAGCAAAATGCTTTGTGATGCACATATCAAACACTACTCCCATTCCAGAAAAATTCAGCACTAATTTTTGGGTTTAAAAATATTACCATGTTTTGCAAAGAGAAACATAACCCAATCCGACTAGCAATAAAACTCAAATGTTAATTTTTGGCAAAATTTTGGAAATAAGAGCCCAAAACGTGTTTTGGAGGCATTTTTCATATACTGTGATAATCAATTTTTGGAAGCAGATTTTCTCATCTTTTTCATAACCATTTATCAAAACTAACATGAAATAGTAAAATTATGTTGAATGCTTAGAATTTTGTGACTACAATTGGTTAGAAACATGCGAAATTGCATGTTTTTTGCCCATTCCCCCTCAAGTTGCATAAATGTGACGTGTCATGTCAAAAGGAGACACTTTTGGGCAGGTTATCAATTTTGAGGTTTTTGCATATCTTAAAAATAGAGATATTTTGCTCCACAACGCCGTTTTCTCCAATGAAATCTGACATTCCTAAGCGATGATAATGAGTTCGTAAGATATGGTATTATAAAATTGGTAATTGAGATATCGGCCTTTAAAATATTATTGACAATGTTGAGAGTAGGAATTACTTTGAAAAATGTCTCAAAACATACAAGATGCCAGTTATATTCCGGTCTAAAACTATCAGACAATATTTTTAACATGAATAACATCACAAATTCGCAACAAACCCAAATTGTGAAAAAATCACCCCCAGGCAGATTTTTGGCTATTTCTCCATTTACAATCCTGCCCAAAAGTGTCTCCTTTTGACATGACACATCACAAATGTTATTATTTGACTTTTATTGACAGTTACATCTAACTATTATATAAAAGATTTAGCTATGTTTCATTTGGCAAAACAAGATTATTTAATTCCAAAAAATTAGTGCTGTATTTTTCTGGAATGGGGAGTAGTTATTAAGTAATGAAGAGGTGGTTTGGTGGCAGACAGGCAGTCACTCTATTAAGTGTTGATTGTACCAATGGTCTTTGCATGTAAATTATCTGGCTCAATGATAAACCAAAAGATTTGAGTTATGTACATATGAGAATATATTATGGTACTTGGAATGTATTTTTCCTTTGGTCTTTTGATACTTTTTTTCTATTGATGACATTTTGAGAGTGCTTATTTATAGTTAATTCTTAAACACTTAAGGGGTACTACACCCCTTGATAAATTTGTGTCTATTTTTGCATTTTTCTCAAAAACTAATAACACAGTGGTAACAAAAGTTACATATATTATAGGGGCAATGAATCCAGTTACTACACTGGAATTTCAGTGACCCAAGACAAGTGGTTTGTTATTTATGATAAGAAAAGAGGTACCGCTAGAATGTACCTCATTTTCTATCATATAAACTGAACCGCTTGTCTTTAGTCACTGAAATTTCAGTGTAGTAATCGGATTCCTTGCCCCAATAATATACATAACTTTTGTTATCAGTGTGTTATTATTTTTGAGAAAAATGCAAAAATAGTCATGAATTTACCACAGGGGTGTAGTACCCCCTTAAAGTTCCTACAATCTTATTGGTTCTTATTTGTGTGATATGACACACTTTAGCATGTGTGTGTCAACGCGATACTTGAACTAATTGGACGTGCATAGCAACAACGGGACTGATCGATTCTATATAAGTAAGCCCTAGGTAATTCCTTGTAAAATGTAGGATTTAATTTGATTAAAATTTGGTATACTTACGATTAATATATTTATTTGAATTGAAGTGTTTAAGAATGAAAATAAAGGTATTGTTTTAGCCACTGTTGTGCATCTATCATCTCATGTAACACACAACATCATTATTTTTGGCGTAAAACAACTTGATTTGGTTATTTTACTTAAAATAATGATGTTGCTGTTGTCGATGTTATATGTGACTCCTCGCCACAACTGAGCCCGGATGTCGCCAATCATCATTTTTGAGATATTCAACCAAAATATTCTGCTTGAAATTAGCTTTAAAATGATGTATATCATGTCTATAGTACTTGACATTTAAGTAGTGAAAAATCAATAAAACAGTCAATAAATCCTTTCTTTCCTATTGTTTATTGTTAAGTTCGATGGAGCATATCTCAATAGTGGCACTGGCGACATCCGGGCTCAGTTGTGGCGAGGAGTCACATATATGAGACAATAGATGCACGACAGTGACTAAAAACAGTACCTTTGTTCTCTAATTATAATGCAACAGAAAGTGGATTGTAAAAAAGATATATTGTTGAGAAATAACAAAATTGATACGGGGTGTACCGTATTTGTTCCATTTATACCGTCCAGGCCCCTATAAGCGCCCACCCAGTGACTTACAACAACAAACTGAGATTAGTTTATTAACTGCCCATTCAAATTTGAATCATGGTCTCAAACATATGACATATGACATACTGATGATGATAGATGAATATTTGGACTTTTTTTACGTCTTGTTTGAAAAATAAGCACCCACCCAAAATGATTTTGTTAAGCGCCCTGGTGGTGGTTAATGAAACAAATACGGTATTTGTGTATTTTCAGATTAATGCTTATTATGTGTTTAGGGTGCTTTTTGAAAGTCCATGTCCAGATGAGGATTCACTGGCGCATCTAGAACAGCTCAGAGAGGGCAGGTCATGGTTTTCACATTTTGTTTTTAAGCCCGTTCATGGCTCAGAAGATGAGCTATTGTTTTGTTATCTGCAGGAGGTATGAAATAGTTGTGAAACCAATGTATATAAACACAGCACCCTTTTTGACCCATGATATGTGAATACAGACTTAATAGCATGTGTGGTAATTGTGCCCTTGAAGTAAAATATTTCAATTTGCACCTTTTTGTATAAATTATTGCAAATCGAAATCTGGTGGTGTTTACTTGTATGTTTAGAATCATACCATGTAAGCTTAAATATTGCAGACTGTCAGTAGCCGGGGGTTGGTAGGTTTTGGTTTTGGTAGGGACGTGCCGCTGAGATTTTGGAAGTGGACCCATAAATATACCAATTTTTCAAGAAATTTGGACCATTGATACACCAAAAGTCGAAATCTTCGGCCGAATTTAACCAAAATTGTCTTAGTTTTTACAAATTTTGGGGAAAATTTGGCTAGATTAAGGACAAATTGGGCTGTTTTCCGAAAATATTGAGAAAATTTTGAAAAAAGGACCCATTCGTATACCAAAATAGGCTTTGAAAAGGGGGTCATTGATATACCAGAAGGCTGAAAATGCTACCCATGTTTGTGGCACGTCCCAGTATGGTCATTTGTACTGAGTACCCCGGGCAGTAGCCACTGTAGCGGGGACCCTTCACTAGTCCTAAGGCTCACTAGTCCCAAAATAAGGTGTGACAATCAAAAAAAGTTACACTAGTCCGAAACATAAAAAGGGTTCCCAGTCCAAAAGTTTGGGAATGGATTAAGTGTAAGGTTTGTGGTGCTTGTTAACTTTTTTGACTAGCGCACCTTACTAGGACTAGGGAACCTTGGGATAAGCAGATTCACTAATTCTTTTGGGATTACAAAATATTTTACTGTTTTGGCATTGCTAAATCTTAATCCTTTAGTTCTAACTGGCAATAAAAGTCAAATTAAAATCGTTTTGCAATTTGAGGGGAAATGGATCAAAAACCTGTAAATTTTGCATGATTTCTTACAATTTTATAGTCACAAAATTCATGGACTTGGTAAAAACCTTTTAAAAGTATTACAAATTTAGAGTTTGGGCTCATAAATTTGATATTTTTTGATAATTTTGATAATTGGTTATAAAAGATGTTAGAAAATGTGGCTTACAAAAATTAAAATACACCTGAAAAGAGACTTAGTACAAGTTAAAGAGACAAAAATTTGTCACTACATTAAAAAAATACCCTAAAAATGCATGTTTTTGGCCCTTTTTTCAAAGATTGGACAAATATTAATAATTTGATTAGGATTTAGCTATGTTTCATTTGGCAATAACATATATTTAAATCCCAAAAATTTAGGGCTGTATTTTTCTGGAATCAGGAGTAGAACACTGTACATGTAGCTGCAATATCAGTATATCTCTGATGCAATTGTTGTATGTTTAAATTGTTAACATTTACGTATACACTATACAACTGTACAGAATTGGGGACCGCGGGGTGAACAGTACCACCAATTAGTTACCAGTTTGTAGAAACCTCTGAAATCAATAAGGCCAAAAAAAAAAAAGTTCGTCTCAAAACTTGCGCGCGCGTTTGTAAAATCCCACGATTTGATAAAAAACAAATGCGGAAATTTTTTTATTTCAAAATTTTTTTTTTTTTTTTAGTTTTTTCCAGAAAAATAGTCGAAAATCAGACTTTTTCTCAAAATACCATGAAAAAAGTCGGAATAAAAAAAAAAAAAAAAAAAAAATCGCATTTGTTTTTAAATTTCTTGTGAGCTTTGAGACAAACTTTTTTTGTTGTTGGCCTAATAACATATTGTACATGCCTAGTTTTGTCAAATTCTTCCTACAATACACCACCAATTTCAAGCAGTGATTCTGAAATGTGTCAATTTTGAAGCTTTTTTCCCCTAAAATACAATTAGTACTTTTGCAAGGGGGGATGGTCATAACAATTTTTAACTTTAAATAGGGGATAAAAAATAGACTTTGGACACAACATATTTGGGACCCCTCCCAAAGAAAATTACTTATTTTGTGATGTGAATCAATTTTTTATGATAAAAGTAACTAATATTGGTAGCTCTTCAATTTTTTTGTATGATTATATTTTTCTAAAGCGGTCTGTTAAAGACTTATTCCAAAGTCTTTTGTTCCAAGATATCCACCCTGTATGCTTTTTAACATGCATTTTATGCTGCTCAATTCTTGTTTTGTATAAACTACCATTGCATGTGCCTATTCTATGATAATTATGCAGTATGTGTACTTATTATACATTTTGAATGAATAAAGTAGATATGCAATCTGAAAACTGTTGTTTCAAGTGAACATTTTTACGTGTATTATTCAGTCATTCTTTATAATTACATAATAAAAATACATCAAAATTAACAAAAGAATGTACAAACACCCCCAGGACACGCTGAAAACTTGTGTTGGCAGGCCATCAAGCCTGGCATCAAGCATGCAGGCAGGAGGTAAAAACACGATGTATAAAATACAACTACAATATGCCAACATTGCTTTGGCAGCAAGCAAGGGGAGCTAGATTTTAAGGTAATAATCTGGCTGCCAGTGGGTATGATGTTGTTTTGATGTCCATAGTTATTGTCATGGCGATCCAGAAAAGTACACTTTTACCTAACTGTGACAGTTATAAGCAAAAAGGTCACGATTTGACCTCCACAAGGGTCAAAACCTTAAAAATACTCCTTAAGAGTATGACCAGATGGTCCATGATTCAACTCAATTCCATCACTTTTATTACACAAAGACACAAAAGCTGTTTTATATAGACTACTTTATACAATTGGCCATATTAGTACGGTACAGGGCGCTATTGGGTGATTTTTAGTTAGCATCTAGTTTTCCTACATTGGTGGAACCAATGGTTTTTGGCCTCCTAAGATCGCAAAGAATAAAACTAGAATTGGTTCCATTTTTTTCTCTGCCCTATACATCCAACGAAGGGTCAAAGGTCATAATGGGGCCATATGTCTGATCATACTGTAATATGCCTCAAATTGTTCCTCCCATTGCTAGGAATTTAAAAAAATCGATTCTCATATTGCACTAGGCTGCTTAGTTCAGGTGTTACAGAGCAACTAGGTCAAATTAGCACTACTTTCGGGCTCTGTTGCTATTAGTATACTATCCAGAGAGGTTGCGTCAGACGAGCTCGCGCTCGCTAAGTCTGTGAGGGCCACAGACTGCGGCTAGGTCAAATATCTCATGCACAGAATCTAAATTTTTAAAATGCACCAATTCAATCGAAATTTTTCTTAAATAAATTACTCCTCTCAGCAAACCAAATAGGAAAATAATTTATTTGAGAAATTTAAAACCTCAGAATCGGAGGAAATTATGAGTCAAATGTTATTCTTAAATATATTTCTATTGGACTTTGGCTGCATGACCTCTGCACTGAGTCATCATCCCTATATCTTTGTGTCAAAAATTGCCGTGATAGTACGGCGAATCCTCTCATTTTTCAAAAGCTACGCTTGGCGATTTTGTTCGAGATAGGCCGAGCGACTCGGGCTAAGCATACCATTTACATGATATGAGATACCATAGCCCTGCCATAGAGCCTGCCGCTTAGTTTCTATTCTACGATTTGCCCATGATCAGTACCACATATGGTGTTACTATTATAGAAAATTCAATTTGTTTTCAGGTAAAACGCAGGTTTTGTTTCCAGTACACTAACTCGAAAAGCAATACACTAATTAGCGGGGCCTTGCTGTTTGCTGTGGATATCTTTAACTGCATTTTATAAGTAGAGATTTTGAAATCCAAAGTAAAAATTGTGATATATTTAACTATTTGAGAAATGAATTATACAAAGGAACCCGTGTAAAATCCAGCTGCTGTATCTATAATACAATGTACATTATCCACTTTCTTTATCTGTGTGAATAATAGAACATCGATTTCAATCGAATTGAATACATGTCTCCATTTTGAGTTTGTACTACACCTCTGAGCAACAAAGCGATCGATTTCTAGCCAATCAGATACAGTAGGCCTCCTTTTCTTGCGTTTGGTGAAATACCAATCGCCTGTCGCTCACCAACGGAGTACTAAGTTTATATTTATAACACTGGCTGTTGACACTGCTCTGTGTGTGAAATTTTTGACATTTGACCTTATAACTCCTTAACTAAGCACCGTAGAAAAATATGACAATTGATTTTTTATTCCGTGTGATAAGAGGAACAATTTGAGATACATTACAACAAAAATGAACATGATGGCATTATTTTAAATTTTTCCTATGACCTTGACCCCGTGTGGGAACCACAGAAAGCATAGAAAAAATGGAACCAATCAAATTTTTATCATTTTAGGTTTAAGGGATCTAGAATGAGCGTTTATGGCGTTTTGACGGTATTTTTTGTGGGACATGAGAGCACCTCAGACGTATCGAATTGCATTCTGAATACGAAGCATGTCTTTCTGATATCAAATAATTTTAATTTTTTGAAATTCACGATATACTGTATAATACAAATTTTATGACAAATTATTAAAATTTGATATTTTTCAAATTTTTGATATATAACAGTCCTCGAAATAAATTTTATAAATCTAATGATATATTCTTAAAGTGTATGTAGCTGGGATGAAAAGCCGACGATCAATTGAAAATTTTGACCTTTTATATTGAAGATATGGATTTTTTTTTTGGTGTTTTGGGAAAAAAATCCATATCTTCAATACGAAAGGTCAAAATTTTCAATTGGTCGTCGGCTTTTCATCCCACCTACATACACTTTAAGTATAACTCATCAGATTTATAAAGTTTACTTCGAGTACTGTTAAATATCAAAAATATCAATTTTTAATGATTTGCCATAAAATGTGTATTACATTGCGAATTTCAAAAAATCAAAATTATTTGATATCAGAAGGACATTCTTCAGATTCAGAATGCAATTCGATATGCCTGATGTGCTCTCAGGTCCCACAAAAAATACTGTCCAAATGTCCATACCCCACCCCTTAAGGATGCCATAAAACATTGTAAGTTCACGTATTCTGTTGCGCGTATTGCTAGCGCGTTCGCGTATTCCGCACTAGTCTACGCATCCAGCGCGATACATACACGCACCTCTACACGAGTGTTACGCATTATCAAGACGCATTTGCGATGGCGTGGGGTCGCTCTCACGGCCTGATAGACGGCACCAAATCATGCGATTGTCCAATCAGAAATGAGTCTACGAACTAGACCACTCCCACTGACTAAGAATCTCCAGTAACTACTGAGTGTAACTGGCAGTGTCTGATATTAATGCTATATCATCAGTAAAGTCATATACAGTGGCAACTTGTTAACACAAACCCTCGTAACATGAAGTTCTGATGACAAGAAGTATGTTTTATCTTCCCAACCATACATATCACATGTTATTAGAACTGGATAACACAAACTCCTGATAACAAGAAGTAAAATCTGAATTCCGCACAACTTTGTGTTAATGAGTTTCCACTGTAGTCAGTCAACACATAGCAGTCCAACTGCATCTGGGGATTCACATCAACTTATTTTAAATACTGCATTTTTTTTTCTTGACTATTTTTGATTGAAATTAGTTTATGAAAATGCTGTTTCCATGTTTTCTGTGATTTTTCTGTTTTTACACTATTCATCTGTAACCCAAAATTTGGGAATTCTAATTTGCACATTTGGCATGCTATTTTTCCTTTTTTTTTTTTGTATCAGTACAAATATGTATAATCATGTATTTGTGGGCTCCAGCATGAACAATTTGTGCTGCTCAATTTGACAACCTTGAACCAAAGTTTATCTTCACAAAAAATAGCAATACTATTTGAATTTTCATTTGGGGAATTCAATATTTTATGAAAACTTGTCAGTTACTTTTTAAAATCACAAATCATATGGTTCGTAGTAAAGCACACCTCTATCATAAACTGAGCTCAAAAAGAAACTTATAATTTTTCACAAGGTCATATCTTGAAATCCTGTCCATCAAATTGAACCAAAATTACACACAGATTTACTTCAATACTCAACACATGTCAGTAACCAAGCAGTTATCCAACTGACACAACAGCAAAATGCACTGACATGGGACAGCTTTCATGAAAAAAGTGTATAAAAAGCAGAAAGCTGACCCGTTTTTATCATCTGTGCAAGGATCTTGTGTGCATTCTCACAGATTTTTTGTCCTGGGTGCAAAATGTTGGGCTGTGAAAGTGAAGGAAGTCCAGGAAGCTGTCCCATGACAGTGCATTTTGCTGTTGTGTCAGTTGGATAATTGCTTGGTTACTGACATGTGTTTTGAGTAGAGTATTAAGGTAATCCTGTGTGTAATTTTGGTTCATTTTGATTGACAGTATTTTAAGATATGACCTTATGATTCACAAGTTGTAAAAAATTATGTTTCTTTTTGAGCTCAGTTTAGATGAATTGAAAGCACAAACTAGAGAAAATAAAGCTACATAGACATGCTTTTTCAATTCCAAGTAAATTATCATTTATTTCCATCTTGCTTACACATACAGCACAGAGTAACTCAGTTCTCCAAAGACATTTGATAGGATAAGGTTTGTAACACTTGGTAACATCAATACAACCAATTTGCATACATCAAATTGATATAAGTAAAGCGCTGTCTTCTCTACAAATATAAAAATGTAATCCAATATTTACCTACCTTGCATTTACACATGTATACTTACATACATTTAAAGCACTCAAATTTGCAAGTCCCTTATAATCCACATTCATTCTACCTCAGAATCTTGACTAAAACGGCTTACTTGTGAACATATTTCAGTTTTATTATACTTGAGTGAACTGACATTTATCCCCAACTGATTTGCAACATACGAATTGGGGTTATAGATAGTTTCTTAACATGATTCCCTACACAAGAACATAGTTCCAATGATTGCTACTACCAATTGCCATTTCTGAAGCATCCGAATGCTGTCTTGCCGTTAACTCAAAGCAAATTTACAATAAATAAAATCAAGTTGCCATAGAAGTAGTGATGTAACGGGATTAATTACCATAGCAGTGGATCCACAGTATTTTTGAATGTAATGCATGTAACCTATTACTAGCAAATTGGGCATGGGGCAAAATGGAATACCTAGCAGTGGAGCATTATGGAACAGGGCACTAGTTTGCACACAAGGGCCATATGGAAGAACAGGGGAATACTTAAATTTTCCCCTGAATATGGACCCAGTATAAAGAAGAAATAAACCAGCTGTAAAATTACTATAAATGGTTGAATAGAAAAGATAGTGTTAACTCAATGTTACATTATGCAGCTCTAAAAGACCATTCTCTTACAATTTGAAAACTGACTTACAGATCCGGTTGTCATAATTTCAATTGAAAAATAATTTATAGCAAATTCACTCTTCCAAGCGACGATCTTTTAAACTGGCAAAAGCTGCTACACAATCTCAACATTTAGTATCATTTCGCCATACAATACAAGCTATGTGATCTGTACAATACATTTGCAATGCACAAGGACCACTGAACATGGCATTGATTCATATGTCATACCTTAACAAGAATATGCTTGCACTCACGGTTTGGCTGATTTGCCCTAAAATTTCACAAAGCACCCATGGAAAAAACAAAAACAATGGCAACATTACAAATGATGATACAATGGATACTTGTACACCAGGCACAAAAAGAAACTTGTCAGTTATATTCATCCTTGCTGTTCAATAACTTGATAATTTTGTTGGATTATTCTGAAATATACATTTTGTTAATTGGACTTCGCTTTCTCATTTGACACCCTGTTCGTGAAAAACAAACAAGAATTGACCAAGATATGCGCCTCCAAAGCCTCAAAAATCAAAAGTTGCAATTTCAACGATTTTCAATGGGAACGCATCATTGTATTGCACACAAGCACCACGGGCCAATCAATAAAGCACACAGTGTAACAGGCACAATTGAATCGTTAAAATTGCAACTTTTCATTTTGGGGTTTGAGAGTTTGGAGGCGCATATCTTGGTCAATTCTTGCTCAATGTTCATGAACAGGTGTCAAATGAGAAAGAAAAGTCCAATTAACAAAATGTATATTTCAGAATAATCCTTTTGTGCCTGGTGTAGTACTGCAGATTAATCAATTTTGGAGTCACAACTGAGCCAAAGGTAATATAAGCAACATAATTGGCACATGCTCTCCTTGTTGGTCACTTATTAGGCAACATATGTTAGCCACTTGTGGAATCCCTAAATTCCAAGCTCAAATTTTATACAGGGGTGAATTTTCACAAATATTCCTCTGGTTGTAAGGATTCAGAAAGTATGATTTAAATCGTTCTGGAATATGAACAAAAAGGTCAAAGCTCATTATTTAGGCTCTACATAGGTCAAAACAGGACATTGAATTTGACCCCTGTATAAACTTTGACCCTGAAATCATGGGAGTCCACATAATATAGCCAACACAATTTTCCTAATAAGTGGCCCACAAAGAGAGTTTATGCCAATTCTGTTGCTTGTATCACCTTTGACACAATTGCTTCGCTAATCTGCAGTACTATTGGAAGAATCTGTCAAAATAGCTCTTATGATAAAAGATAAAACACATACTCACAAACTATATCACACATTCACCCACACACGCACACTTACACCCCCCTCACATATATACAAACACATTAGCATGTGCAATAATTAAAAATCTTTACACTAACTTACAAAGCTATTATAAGAATGTTGTGGATTTAGCACTTGTTTACAATCTTGGAATAAGATGTTATTATGTTTTCGTACCTACATTGTATAGCATGGATACTGATAGCGGACAGCATGGATACGGATAGCGCACTCTTGCTATTCTGATAACTGCCTTTTCAGAGTCTACGACAATGTAGCTTGCGACACCATCAAACATCTTTCTGCAGCTTTGTTTATATTCCCCCTGTCACATGTAAAAAGTTTGCTGAATGCTGTGATGTTTTGCCCAGCTACATTGCAAGTACACTAGACTCTGAAAAGGTCACTTTCCTATCAATTTCAATAACTGCAGACCTGAAACTGACCATTTGTGAAAAAAGAGGAAAATGCTTTTAAAAGAAGTAAATAGTGCAAAATCAGGCTAAAAAAATTCAAAGTTTCAGGTC
The DNA here is from genome assembly GCF_039555335.1 of Amphiura filiformis. Taxonomy (NCBI): domain Eukaryota; kingdom Metazoa; phylum Echinodermata; class Ophiuroidea; order Amphilepidida; family Amphiuridae; genus Amphiura; species Amphiura filiformis. Next base: position 46,922,654 of record NC_092640.1, read on the forward strand.
TGTGACTAGCTGTTAAGTCTTTGTTCTAATAAGATGCAGCCAATCTAAACAAAATACAACACTACGATAAGCATTATCATTGCTGCTTTTGCAGCAACCACATTTTGATTATGAATTCACAAAACAAAAAATTCATGATTTCATAGGATAGGAAAAGTTTCACCATCATACTTTTGCAACAATTGGGCACATAAGATTTGACTAAGGTACTACCAGTAGCAGGCAACCAGCGTGGATGAAGTTGAAAACTTACCCATCATGTGCAAGTTGTTAAATTATGCTATTGACAAACAGAGCACTTGATAATTACGTTCAAGGTATCACTGTGTCTCTCGTTCAGCTCACTACCTCATCTAGTTGCTTTTTAACTTGAATGCATGTTTTATGTCAATTTTAAAATTTTGAATTGAAAATTTTTCAAAATGATGAAGTTGCTCTGCAGGTACAATTTTGCAAGTTAATGGAGTCATCATACAAGGAACCAATATTAATATTCCTGGTGTGCATTCTCTTGATTATACCCATTTTGGTCCTCTTCAATTTTGGCACTTGCTTGCTCTAGACCAGGTTCCATTTTAATTTTAACATCAGCAGGGTCTGGTAATGGTTCTTCTTCATTTCCGCCGTCCATACCTCCATAGCCTTCTTCTTCTGGTTCCTGTTTGATGTCCACACGATCTCTATCTCGTCGGTCACGATCCCTATCTCGACGGTCACGGTCACGATCCCTATCCCGGTCCCCCCTCCTACGCTCTCGGTCACGTCCCTATCCCCCCCGCTCACGTCTGCGTTTCTCTCTCTCTGCGTCTTTGTCTTCTTCTGATTTGATTTCAACAGTGTCTTCATCTCGTTTACGACGACGGGGTTCCCTATCGCGGTCCCTATCACGATCACGGCGGTCCCTGTCTCTTTCCCTCTCACGTCTTCTTTCTTCCCTTTCTCGCTCTCTACTGCGACTGCGAGTTCTTCTGCGCTCACGATCTCGTCTATCTCTGCCCTCTCTATCATCCCTGTAAAGACATGGACAAAAAAAGGGTATTGAAACAACATCTTTTTACAGGTCTGTGAGTGGGTTTAAAACAAAATGGAAAATTTACCTATCAAACCACAAATTCAATGCTATTCGTGCGTATTTCCCCAGAAATAATTGAAGATTATAAGCTTGCATTTCATTGCATAAATGTGAGCGTCGCTCGATGGTAGCCATGATGTATCTTCTCTTAATTCCATGAGTTTTATGAAATCAAATGTCACACTTCTGATAAATAGTTTGGATAGAAAATCTTGTGTATATCCCCACCAGGGTGCCATTTAACATCATTCCAATGGGCAATGTTCTAAACAAACATATTACACAATGAGTACGGACAAGGAATCAAAGAATATGTGACCTTCGCTCCACAACATTGTGATGATGTTATGAACTGCGTTTCATGACCTTTCAAGCATCGTTAATCACATTTCTTAGATATTTTATTGCGACACGTAATTAATGCTATCAAAAGTACACTGATTTTTTTTTATGTTATAATTGTTTTAAAAAAAGCGGAAATTGAAATCGGTCAGAAAAATGAAAAAAAAAGCGGCTATCTTACAGGTCTGTTTTAGTGGGTGAGCCTGGTATCATAGGCTACACAAAAATGAGTGATAGCAATTGAACCAGTGTAGAATTGTTAGTTGTGATTTCTTACGACTAGTCCAATAAAATATCCACTTCCTTGCTGACGTTTCGGAAACTGTCAGTTTCCTTTATCGATGCTATTGATGTAATGACGATCTGTATACAGCTGATGTTTACTGCTGCTTAGCAACTGAGTTGCCAGTTGCTTTCTTGTCAGTGTATACAGATCGTCATTACATCAATAGCATCGATAAAGGAAACTGACAGTTTCCGAAACGTCTGCAAGTAAGTGGATATTTTATTGGACTAGTCGTAAGAAATCACAACTAACAATTCTACTATGAACAGTCCTGATGAATTTGTTCAAGAATGAACCAGTGTAGCTTTCGTTGTGCAAAAAGTTATCAAACTGTGAACAGAGTCCAATTTCAGGCTTGCACTTGCTTGTGTTGAAACCTTACCAATGTAAGGTCATGAAGATTCATAAAAAAGTACAGTTTGACCTATCTAGGATGTACCATTCTCAAGTTACTGCCAAAAGGTCAAAGGTCACAATTTAGGCTCTATGGTGGTCAAAATATCAAAGTGCTAAATTTTGAAAAACAAGGTGTCAAAAAACACACCAAAAAACAATTCAAATAAAGATAGGATTGCACAATATACAGTACATACAGACCCATCCTCATAATATGAGTCTTGCCACTCGTAAGGCTGAACAATGCATAAGTGGTGGGCTTGCAGCAATTCATGAAATATACATGAGCTTCCCACATTCTTTTCACACTACATGAAAATAAATACGTCGGTCGAACAACACATAGTGGCGTACGTGAAGGACAAAATATGTTTCTGAGAAAAACATGTTTGAAGGATATGTTACTAAAGCATTTTCCACCTGATGTGGCAGTGACGTCAGTGCGCATTTCATTGAGAGCAGCTACAAATTGCTAGTGTTCGTTCAACGCACTGGTGTGCACACACACCCGGTTTAAGAGACGGCATAGATGCGCGCACGAAACAGCTGCCTCAGCGCTTTGACGTCACTGCCACATCAGGACGGAAAATGCTTTAATAAGTATAAAGGAGCAAATACTCCTCCACTGTAATCTCTCAGTGCCTTGATTCCATTTGAAATTGAAGTTTAAGGTTCAAACTATTTAAGTACTGTATCTTTAATAGTTAAAAAGGAATAACTATTATAGAATATAGCTAGCTCTAAACTTATATGTCACTATGTGAAACAGAAAATTTTGAAAAATCACTCTACGCCACTATGTGTTGCGACCACTGAATATAATAAATGCTGTCCAAACCGCAGGTATTCGTGTATCGGTACATACTTCTTTATCAATGAACATGGTTTTAAATACTGCTGTCCAAATAAGAAGTGGGATCTTTACTTACATTCCCCTGTTTGCGGCAGCTGCCAAGGACGGTTCCTCACGACCTGAGTGCCTTACATTGAGATCTGGTCCACCTCGTCTCGTACCTCCAAGGCCACCACCTGTATAAAATGGAAAATGAGAGATTATTATGACTAGGGTGTATTTCATGACGAGATTGGATGCATTGTAAGCTAACTTGCGAAAACATATATATAGCGCCTGAAACAGGTAATACAAAATTCCTAAAAATGGAAAATGTAAAACTACAGTGAAGAAGTAAATGCAAATTTATACGAGGGACAGTCAATAATTTCCCGCAACTGTTGTTTATCTCTGCTAGTGCTCAAGCATGATTTTGATGACTGTTACTTTGGATAAATACATAAGTTTCTACCTTTGTCTTTCAAAACACACAACAGTTCTTATTAGATGAGTGAATATTCTTAGTCATCCAGTAGTTTCAAACAGAGTTTTGGAATTAAATCAAATACTGGAACTTCCTTTTTGCAAAATTGCGTCTGGAATCACCCAGATACAAAACTAAACCTTGATGAAGTGAAAGTAACTAGACTTTTGCGGCTCTCAGCTAGACCTCCATGTTGACGCGCGTTGTCAGAATGACATTCTTCGTATTCAGAATGCAATTCGATATGTCTGATGTGCTCTGATGTCCCAAAATAAATACTGTCCAAACGTTCATACCCCAGCCCTTAAGGTAGGAGAAACTTTTCCAAACCACCCTAATTTCCTAATTTCCATATGCAAAGTTCGCGTTGCGGAATGACGCGCACGGGAGCAGTATTTTTTGCACTAAAACATTTTTGGCAAACTCTGTGAGTTTAGTAATCTGAGATATTAAATTTGCCACTTAATGTAAAGCTTATTTGAAAAAAAACTTGGGCATCCTCTCTTTATGCCAAATTTGCCGACACTAGGTCACGTTGCGGAATGATGCAAGGAGCGTTGCGGAATGATGCTGTGTGTAAAATCCCATAGAAAATGAAAAGCAGTCCATGATTGAAAATAAAATAAATATATCAATAAATTTGAGTAAATTGTGCTTTATATACTTAGCTACTTATGTTAGCTGACAAATATCAATATTTATCCAAAAATATTTATCACCGATTTTTTTTAATCCGATAACTTGTGTTGCATGGTCACATTTTGAAACTAAAATTATGTCAACATTCTGCTAGTCTAAAATTCTTGAAAGTGAAATTTAACACTGGATGTTAGCCATAGGATGTAACATAACAACTATCACCATCTATCAAGAAATAATCATCACCGTTAAAATTTTATCGTAAATTTAAAGAAAAAATCCTTGCAATCCATGAATCCTTATGGCGCGTCTGGAATGATGCACGGGTTTTGTGGAGAAATGTCACTTACAATGATTCAGGCAATGCTGAAACATCAATTACTGTAAAGATAGTTCTGTGCAATGCATTTCAGAAAGTTTTAACCCAAAATTGTGTATATTTTTTTTCAAACAGGTACATTATGAATTATGCATCATTCCGCAACGTTGCAGAATGATGCAACTTTAATTGGTCGTTACCACCGCAAATTAGACTTTTTGAAATTATTTTTGTTTCATTGGATAGGGATGAATAAATTTGCTTTGCATTCTAGTTTCAATGAAAATCAACCTATTTTAAAATTGCAGTGGTAATAAATGATACTTTTGCGTTGCGGAATGATTGTTTTAATCGTAAAATTGGTACTCAAACAATGCTGACGAAGCTACACGTTATGAAATATGAAAATTTCTGGTGTTTATATTTTGAGTTGCTTATAAACTTTATATTCACATGCATAATTTGTTTCCAAAATTTTACAGTACAGAGCAGTTGCTGTGTTTTTAGTTTTGCTGCTTTTACCAGTCAAGAATATGCAAATTTATGCAAATTAGGATGTTTTTCTAACAATGAACACCATTTCCTTCTAAAAAAGTACATTTTCAGAAAATATAGCTTTTTAGCTACAATATGAGACCAAAATCATATACTTGACTTGATTTTTTTGCGCCTACGCGTGGAGCGCCTACGCGTAGGTGCTCCACCTTGAGGAAAACAACTTGAAATATTTGGGCAAAAAATGTGATATTTTCTCTTTAAATCGCACTATTTTGTGGTAATAGAATAGAAATAAAGGGTGCAGCATTATCCTTTACACACAAATTACGTGTCCTCGGCAGTAAAAACGTTTAAATAATGGGTTTCGGCTGCGCCTCACCCATTATTTACAGTTTTACTGCCTCGGACACATTATTTGCGTGTAAAGGATAATGCATTACCCTTTATTTCTTAAACCAGCTGACCCCGTTAGTATAAAAAGAACTTACCATGTGATCACAAAAGTTCTGAAAAAAAGACATGGCAGAAGAAAGATAATGCTTTAGTTATCCAGGCGCGGCTGAAGGTTCTCTTGTCCGAAGGGTCACTAGTCCGAAATCTAAATAAACTTCGCTAATCCAAAGGCTCTCTAGTCCGAATATAGAAGGGTTAGTGTTAGGGTTAGTATTTAGGGTTAGGGTTAGCGAGCCTTATTCTATATTCGAACTAGAGAACCTTATTTATTATTCAGACTAGGGAACCCTCGGACTAGAGAACCCGATATCAGGACTAGCGAACCTTTTTCAGAATTTGGACTAGCGAATGGTAAATTACGTGTTCGGACTAGGGAACCTTCGGACTAAGGAGCCTTCGGACTAGGGAACCTTCGGACAAGAGAGTTGTCACCAGCTGATTACTCTTCCCTCTCTGTGTTTGCTCATTGAATTATTAAGGAACCCACACAAGTTGCATTAACTGCATATAATTACACATACCCAGTCTTCTTGGCAGCCAGTCTTTGACAGTACAGGCTCGCTCAACATCTACCAGCACTTTCGACGACCATCAATCTTCTTGCCATCGGCGTATTTGTATGCAGCTGTAGACAAAACACAACAAAAACTTGCATCAATAATGCCATCTTACATGTCGTCGTACCACACCAGCATGCATATATACACACATACTACGCTGTAAATAATACTATTATTAATTAATACTACACTTTTGATTCAGACTCCAAAGACAAACATTTATATATTTTCTGCTGAATAAAATAAGGTAGTGACTGAAACATTGCAGACTTCAGCAGGGTTGTGATAGTGTTTTCTTTGATCAGGTAGTGGTCAATATTGGTTTGAATGTAGCACAAGGTAGCTTAGACTTGTTCACTTCCATTTCCAAAGACATCTTGGATTACCAAGCCTAAGATGTACTTCATTCCAAACCTCTTCAGGGTACATAGATTTTTATCTAAATTCTCACTTCCTACCTTTCCTCACTTGAAGATTAAGACTTAAAGAATCAAAATTATTTGGTATATCCTTTTAAATTTTGAGCATGAAGGTGTAAAATACCAGATGTGACAGAATCAATAGCTATTACAATTTTGTTATCATGTAATCTTCTGACTATAGCCTTGTTTCCAGGCTGCATATGGCTCAATGATCGCCAACAAAGATACAAAGGCCAATATCATCACAACCCTGAAGAATCGGCAGGGCTCACAATGAAAGTTTATTTAACAAAAAGCTAAATCATGTTATCCACAAATGAATTATTTTGCTCAAATTAAGAAAACATAGGCAACTGTTTTAACAGAATGCCCCACATGGCTCTTATTATGTAAAATTGCACATTGGCCCTGTAAACAGAGTGCAAAATTTAAATTTGTGTGTGCTTCACGTGCAAACTGACACATCCTTTTTATATTTGACTTATAGAGTGGGTACATTTTTATTGGTATTTTTAGGAAATGAAAAACACCACAGAATTTAACATTTAAAAATGGAGAATTTTAGTCTAGTTTAGGAGACAATTTTCCCCTGTTACAATGTAGCTGCTTATTTTAACATCTAGAATTCTTCATTATATAACCCTTCAGTTCCGCAACCCTCAAAAGAGTTGTGGCTTCTTCCAAAAGGGGTCAAGGGACTTGCCGGAAAATTAAGAAAAAAAACAATATATCTCTGGGCATTGAAGTGCAGGGTACCAACGTATTGGTCATATAACCCCATTTTGAACCATTTTAACATTAAAATTGCAAATGTTTGTGCGCTTTTATCCCGGTCAATTCATTCTGGGAGCCAGTCAGCAGGACAAAATTTTACCCGGTTTCACCACTGATAAGTTTCAGTAAGTAACAGCATTTGTATTATGCTGTGGGTCACATCATATTTTCCTTATGAAAAATTTGGGTCACAAGAAAAAAGTTTGGGAAGCCCTGATATAACCTGTCACAAAGTCAACACACATGCTGAAAACAAAATGGCTGAAAGTCAGCAAACCAACTCTGCTAGGCTGAATGAAGTTGCCAATCACTATTAAAAAATACCTGCAAAGTGAAACATATTCTTCATTAATACATGATTTGTGTGTAGTTGCAACACTATGGTGCTGAGACCCTGTTTTGCACGTCAGAGATAGATGTGAATGTTGGGACCCAACAGTGGCCTTTGTTTACTTGCTTCTGAAGGATACCACTTCTTCAGTACATTCTCAATAAGAAAAAAAAATTGTTTTCTGTCTATCGCTACAACCTCCTAAAAATCCTCCACTCAAGCTCATGATTAAATTGTGTAAACAGATTCTAAATCATTGAAAGATAACTTTTTTAATTTTTGCTTCCAAAAATTGTACCATAAATTATTCCCTTCTGATAAAACCTATTGCAGATGGAGATGTTATTTGAACAACAAAACCAAATTTTAAAAGTACCTCCTTGCATATAATATACTTTTCAAACATGAACTATCCCCATTTTCAATACAAAATCTGCAAAAGATGATGAACAACGAATTAGTAAACATTCTTGTTGCTTGTCAGAACTCACTAGCATCCACAATTTTTACAGGTCAAAACAGGATGGAAAAAGTATTATTACAAGCAAGATAAAGGCTGGCAATAGATATTACCTGAGCCTTACCATAGTCACTGCAAGTATGATGATTTGGCTGCTTTTGTATGCCCTAATAGACTGGGTAGTGATCTTAGGCAAGTCCAGTGGTCTGTACAGTTGCTGGTGCCAGGAACAACCACAACTTACCCGAACTAATGCAAGGAACATGAGGGCCTTACGTATCCACTCATGTCCTTATATAAACATATATTATAGTGTTTAGTTTTCTCAAGTTCTACTAAAAATCATATGTCTAAGCTCCAAAGAATGTCTAACCTCATTTTGTCACTGCAACAAATTCAAGTTTGCGATTAACTAAAGTTTCACTATGCAATATTAAAAGAAAAAGAAAAGAGCTATCACTTCTCAGTCAATTTTAAGTTGACATCGTTTTATCATGGCTTACTATCATTGTTTGGCCTCAAAATCTTACAATAATGATGATCATTCAAACAAATACCTAATACAATTATTTTTATCATCTTAAGAGTTTGCAAAATTTATAAGCAAATCTTAGCAAATATGGACCAAAAAGCAACAATTTTTGATTCTATCTGTATTTCCTTCAAAAATAGTTATGTTGATGCAAAATATTTGCTTTGTTTCACAATGTTTCACTGTAACACAATGCTTACCATGCCTTACCATAACCCTTTCAACTTACGTTCAAAAGATAGGAAATGCTCATCTTGATAAAACAACTTGACTGCCGCTATATGCAGAAAGTTGACAAGCCTCTAACTCTGCTTGCTGAATATTGCTCAACTTACCCGAATCAAAAAGTTCAGGGTTGCAAAATGTTTTGCAATTTTTGGTAGTGAGAAGGAAAACAATTCCTTTAAATCCGTAATTACCAGAAAAAAGCAACCCTGAACTTGGGTACACAAGGGCCTTACAAAACCACATGTGTCCTTAAATTAGAAACTTGTAAATGTAAAGAATCAAAGTATGGACATAAAATTTTCTTTTAAGCTAATTTAACAAAAATATATTATTATAAAATCCACAACAACTTGAAGCAGGGGATAGAGAGAGTGCTTGATTGAACACTTTCATTTTTGAGCCACCTCACTGTGACATTATGTGTCAATCAGCGTTCGAAATTTTGGTTGTCCGGTTGCCCGGGACAACTAAAAAAGTCGCCGGACAACCAAAAATACTGATTCGGTTGTCCGCTGGACAACCATAAATCTAGCCAAAAGTCACATTTGTAGGCCTATGGACAACCAAAAACTTAGACGGACAACCAGAAATTGTAATCTGGTTGTCCATGGGACAACCATTTATTTTTCCAAAATTCGAACACTGGTGTCAATCCTATATGGCTTTCTACGTGATGGTTTCTATGTTTAATAATTACTTCCAATATACCACAAATAAATAGAAAAAAAAAACATGTAAGGGTTTTGTTGATTAAAAAAAGAAAAAAAAAAAAAAGAACAACTGTACATCATGTGTACAAACTAGACCTAGACCTACATTTCGAATGAAGAGTTTGATGTTCATGTTCCAATAAGCTAACATTGTTTACCAAACCCACCCACAGGACTGGTTTATATATGTGACACTAGCAAACATGCTTGAATTTCAAATTTGAAAATAGCTCAAGGTGTGCTCAGGACATAAAGGACAATTTCTTCCTTCTTTCTCATGCTAAAACTCCTAAACAATCTTTCAAGGAAAGTGCCTTAAAATCAAACCACTTCTTACCATAACACAACTTACACCATATATACCTATCTATGTCAAGAAAAGAGACTCCAATCCTTGCTGAATCCAGACAAGAACGGGTGCTGTTATGTCTCGCTCCAATCCCGTGTTCTTTTACGCAACTTACCCGAAAACAACCTAATGAAACATGGCGGCCTTACACTACCGACCATGCTCCATCTTTTTATTATATGTTTTTTCGTAAGTATCATTTCTTTTTACTTTCAAATTTAATGGTTTTTCAGTTTATCACATATCACATAAATTGTGACAAAGATATCTGAACTTTTTTTATATTTGATATTTTTTACATTTTTTATATTTGATTTGATCTTGTTGCAATTTTGTAAAATATCTAAAGCAAACTGAACCAATGTAATTGATCAGATAATTAACAATCCTATAAGCAAAAGTTGCACTAAAACGAAGTGACCTTTTTCCCATCAGAACCTAACCAAACTGTAAATTAATAGAAAACTTTGTGATTTTGTTTTCACTGTTTAATGAACTGCATACACCTTTAAACTATTTCTTTTAAAACACTCTATTTTGGTCAAAAGGTCCTCCAATCCAAATGTTGATGATTAATAGCGAGAATTTAAACAAACCCATACCACTCTCTTACCAAATCCACATACAAACCTAAATACAAACGTTTCATTGGATCATTGCTAGGGGCACTGGTATATGAGTGCACAGTACAGCAGCCATTAATATGCTGTCAGAATGCTTAACTCAGTCAGTTCACACAGTGCACATGCCATTACAGTGGCTGTGATCGGAAAAATGACAACAAAGAGAGAGAGAGAAAAAAACTGTGAGTATACTGTATACAGCTGAGGGTTTTCTTACAAAATATGCAACAAAACTGCACTACTACATGTACCAACAAGATGGATGCACACAGGACTGCAAGAAAATACTTACTCTGCTTATATAGTAATATTTTTACCACTTTTTAGTACTGTATGTTTTTATGGATATAATTCAGAGATTGCGATCAGTTCATCCCAACACAATGCCCTCCCTCATTGTGAGCGGAAAGCATGCACGACCTGGCCGGTAAGGTCACCACGTAATAACAGACAAATGGGGGGATGCACACAGGTCAGCATAGGTTGGCCTGCCAAATTGGCCTTGAACCAGGACTATACACCCATTGCATGAGTCTGCCATATGCAAGGAGAGCCTTGAAATGACAATAGAGGCCGTCAGCCTTTCGCCATCTTGTGGGTACAAATGATCTGTGTGTTCATGCGTTGCACACTACGCGCATGGCGCAGCTTGCCACGCAGCTGTTATCGCGGAGATGTTGCTGTTCACGCATGGAGATCGAACAACCATCACAGTGTGTACCCACAAGATGGCGGCATATGATGTCACGCTGATGGCCTCTATAGACATGAAAAAATTTTTTTTAAACTTTTCACAATAACATTATATGACTGGTTCCGTTCAATTCCCATTCATGTATGCTGCCTGATCGAGGCTCTCCTCGCAAATGGCGTAAACCGTTCAATGGCCAAATGCCAGCACACAATTATTCCTTTGAATATCCTATTGTGTTGTGATATAATTTTAAAGGAATTAAGTGCCATAAGCCATAATAAATCATACTCTTTTTAACTAGAAGAACCAACATATTTCCTGTTAGGGTTGCACGACTTCAGCTTTTCAGTACCTAAGTCAACATCGAAATGCGAGTAAAAACTCAAGGTAACTTCCATGCCCTTTTATCTTGAGGACAGATAATTAGGGGTTCATTCATATATTTTCATGACTAAACGATTGTTTATGTCCGAGGGCTTTAGCCCGAGGGCATAAACGTTATATTTTGCTGTTATTTTCCTCCACAACTAAAAATACCATCATTTTAGACTAAAAACTACCAGTTCCTTATCATTTTTTAAAAGTTTTTCCAGGACCATTGCTAATTGTGAGAAAACGTCAACTTGCTCAGTACATCCAACATCGCGTACATCACTCGCGCTTTGCGTAAATAGCTTGCGAGCATAGCCGCGTAATATCCTACTCGCGAGCGTCCATCAGTTCTCTCGCGGCTTGTTTATGACCGGATAGCAGGGCATAAACGTTGTTTATGCCCGCCTATCGACCAATCACGCATGCTGTTAAATAGCGCGTATGTATGAATCGTTATTAGTTGAATATCACAGAGTCATAGTCGAAAGTCACAACTGACTATTGGTGACTTAGCCGTGCATCCTATTACCTGTATGTGTTATGATAATGGGAGTGGAAAGGGTGCAATAGTAACTTAATTGACTCAATAACATGAACACCTTCTTGGACAATGTTGTACCACCATGAGGCTCCAGTTAACAAAAGATAGATGTGATTTACACTCCAAGATTGCGATATATTGTGTACATCCATATCAAAACGATGCACTTGTCGGCTGCTACATGTGTCTCATTTCACATCATTTCACATAATAGCTAGGAATAAATACCAGACCCATTTCAAGAAGAGATCACTTCAATTCAAATACTTCCTGGGTATTTGTTTACAATTTTTGTTGTTTCACATGCTTGTCTGTATTTTGCTTGCTGTGTTAATAAAGATTGATTGAACACAAAAAGTGCAATCAACAATATTTCTATTTGGTGGTGTGAAATCTGCAAGTGGCTTCACTGTCCTACATAATTTGTGGGAGAAGCATTGTTAGTTGAAATCACATTTTTTGACCCATATGTGACCTTTGACCCCACAAGTTTCACATAGCATGAATCATGGTCATGGTCAGTGACGGCTGTGACCAATTATTAAAATCAGTTGAAGCATGTGAGTGCTCGAGCAAATTTAAAGGGCACCAACAGAAAAAAGAAAGAACCTGTAAGGAAAAAGACACAGCTGTGACTATGTTACAGCTATTATTATGCCAAGCACTTGATACATTGTAACATGCATGCTTTCTTATAGACGCCCCTTATCGTTTGATTTTGGCTATGCAAAGGAAAATGCAGGAGGCACACTATTTTGGTCTCAATGTGCGCCAATCCCGTATAGCTTTAATATTTCCAATAGGGAGCATTACACGGGTCCTATATTTGGGGAGCTGTTACTAGTATCTCATATTGTATGGTCCATGTTCAAATGAGTATAGTGTGTGTGCCATGGTAGGACCAGATTGATTGATTGATACTTACAATGCATATCCCTCTCATGGTCATACTCTATGAAGGCATATCCACGAGGTTTGCCATTCTGTCGGTCATGCACTACATGAATCTGACATGAAAATGGGAGAAAACAAATTGTTATTCATGATAATTGTCATGGCCTGATGTATGCATTCACACATCGTGATCAGTGATCAGGGTCTTAGCTAGCCACCCGTCTGGCCGTCATTTTAGACGGCCAGTTTGCTCCTGGGACGGGCAAAATCAATGCCTTTGACAGATGCTATATTATAAATTGTATGTTTTGAGAAGCTAATTGCCCTTTTTAGTAGACCCAATTTGTAGAACAAGGCCATATCAGCACATATTTGAACTCTTTGAACCCAAATGGGCTATAGATGTCTGGTAAATGTTTTAAAGGTCAAATTAGGACAGGCAATTTTATTCAAATGATGGGCAACCCTCAATTTCTAGCTAAGACCCTGTCAGTGATTGCAATTTATATAATTTTTTATAATGTATGCAGTTCAATATAGGCATGCATAATGTGTTACTGTGATGGGATACTATTAGTTACCCCTGTTTTGTTCACAAAATACGGGAGTTCACACATTCCGTAAAGCTGAAGGCTGAATGGAATACAGCACCCGACCATAGATATATGTGTACATCCATATCAAAACGATGCACTTGTCGGCTGCTACATGTGTCTCATTTCACAATATACCTAGGAATAAATACCACACTCATCTCAAGTGGAGATCACTTCAAATCATCTCCAAGTCACATGGTTAAGGAATGTTCTATTTATTCCCAAACCATGTGACTTTGGGATGATTTGAAGTGACCTCCACTTGAGATGAGTCTGGTATTTATTCCTAGATATTATGTGAAATGAGACACATGTAGCAGCCGACAAGTGCATCGTTTTGATATGGATGTACACATATTCCCGTATTTCGTGAGAAAAAACAAGGGGTAAGGATTTTATCCTTTAATAAACATGAATTCTATTATGAATAAGATTTACTATTATCTTCCTACCTGTTCGTAAACTATGCTTGCTTTTTAACAGTGCAACCATGCCACGCGTGAAGTATGCGACACGAGTCATGTTACGCAGACGTGTGCATGTTAGGCCTACGCAGGTAATACGGGAAATATTACCTGCCTGTATATTAATGAGTATCATACGTAAGGCAAAAAAAAAAAAAGTTGTTGTGTTGCCCTCAACTGTCCGACCCTAAATCCTGAAAAATCAGGGTCGCAATTTTTTTTTTTTTTTTTGAATGATGATTTTTACAGATTTGTTCAAAAACTCAATGTTTTTCACTTAAAATTAATATTTTATTGAAAGACTAGTCTTTAATTGATGTCTAACAGGAATCCAGAAGTCAAAATTGACAAATGTCCCTAATTGAAGAAGCATTATTTAATATTTGAGGGGAATTTTAAAAACTGAAGGTTTAAAAAAAAATTTTTTTTAAAAATAAAATAAAAAAATCCGACCGTCCGACCCAAATTTCCCACTTGAGGGCAACACAACAATATTTTTTTTGGCCTAATACAGATGTTTATTCAATTGGTATTTAGGGCTCATATTGAAATACCCTACCACGTTTTCATACAGAAAGAAGGCAGGATTCCCCTCGCTAAGCGCGCCTCAGGAAAGCTTGGTCATAAAAGGGATGGATTATATGCATCAGTGATACACCCTGCCCAGGATTTTAACAAAAGAAGGCTAGCACAGGAAAGCTGCAGGATGGCGCGCCGCACACCTTCCTGTGTAAGGGAATTTCAATATGAGCCCTTAATGGGATTACAGAATAAAACTAACAGCTACTTACCATTTTGATTGGTCCGTAACTCTCAAACTCTCTCCTCAGCTTGGATTCTGATGTATCATAGTTCTGTTCAACATAGCAAGATAACAAAAAATAATTATTATAAACAAATACAACAGCAGCTGAGAAGACCCAAAGGCTGGCAGTAAAATTGTTCACTTGATTGTTGGTTGTGGAGTTTTCCTTTATCTTCAAATCTGTTTTATATTTCTCTTTCCATATAAGCCAGCATTTTGTTTGAGCCTGGTCTCAGCAGGACCCAAGTGTGTTTCCATATTGAGCGACCATTTAAATTTATAAACAAAATCTCATCAAGAAACAAGAACCCGGCCGATATACATTTGCATCGAGACCTGATTGTCAAATCTGTTGATCAATATGAGTGACTGTATACAAGGGGTTTAGCTTGCTAACATATTTTCAATAACAATGGGGTGAATTCTTTCAAAAATAGGGACGGTGGGCCCAGAAAAGTCGTCCAAAGATATGGGTACCGTAGTGGATACTACAGATAGTAATATTCATGTGAAACATCATTTTTGCATTTTTGTGAAACCCTTTTTTCATTTTCATCCAATGTGCCCAGTTGACTTCTAATGACCTTTGACCTCAGTATATGACCTTGAACACCACCATTGTATATGACCTTGAACACCACCATTACATGGAAGCTCCTATAATGCAGCTTTGCCTCAAGTTTGGTTGCAATTGGGTGTGAACTTTTCCTGTGAGACCAGATTTTGTAATTTCAGCCTATTTACAAGATGACCTCAAATGACTTTTGACCTGGGACCTTTAATACCACCATTACATGGAAGCTCCCATAAGGATGCGATCACATAGAAGTATACGGTATACGATTAACGCTCATTCGATCAGGCGGAGTTCACATAGTATACTCATATGTGAACTCAGCCTGATCGAATGAGCGTTAATCGTATAGCGAATACCGAATACTTCTATGTGATTGCAGTCTAATGCAGATTTGGCTTAAGTTTGGTTGCAATTGGATGTAAACTGTTCATGCGAGACCAGATTTTGTATTTTCAGCTTATTTACAAGTTGACCTCAAATGAGGCTTTGACCTCAGTATATGACCTTGAACACCACAAATGGATGAGAGTTCCCACAGTGCAGCTATGACCCAAGTTTGGTTGCAATAGCATTTGAACTGTTCATGGGAGACAAACAACAAAAAGCCTTACATAATTGTTGACGGACACATGGACGGACACATGACTCGTGATGCCATAAGGTCTTTTCCCTCGGACAACCTAAAAATTACAAATACAACTTGTTCCAATAACAGCCCAGGCCGCTTATATTAAGAAAGTCATTGGGTGGGGCTTATTTTTACATCTGCTCACTTTGAAATAGCGTTATAATTTAATTGTAGCGCACATTTTCGATATTTCAAATGCTCAATTTCCCACATGCATATGTATATAGTCACTCGATAGGTAAGTTTAAAGGAAGTATTTTGACAGTAGTGGATGGGCAGTTAATATCACATTTTGCTTGTTTTAAAAGTTGCTGGGTGGGGGAGACTGGGCGCTTCATAGGGGCATGTTCGGTTAATGGAACAAATATGGTACCACTAAAAATTGCTAATAGTTTTGTAACTATTCTTCCTATGTCTGATACACTTCATATGGTAGCCTCATCTGTGATGTGTCAAATGGAGAAATAGCCAAAAATCTGACTGGGGTGATTTTTCACAATTTGGGTTTGTTGCGAATTTGTGATGTTATTAATGTTAAAAATATTGTCTGATAGTTTCAGACCGGAATATAACTGGCATCTTGTATTTTTGAGACATTTTTCAAGGTAATTCCTGTTCTCAACACTGTCAATAATATTAATATTTTTAAAAGGCAGATATCTCAATTTCCAATTTTTTAATATCATAACTTACGAACTAAATATCTTCGCTTAGGAATGTCTGTTTTCATTGGGGAAAACGGCGTTCTGGAGCAAAATATCTCTATATATTTAAGATATACAAAAACCTCAAAATTGATAACCTGCCCAAAAGTGTCTCCTTTTGACATGACACGTCACATGAATTATGATCGTACTCACTTTTTGACACAGGTCACTCGAATAAAGAAAAAACATCACAAGATTAGTCTATTGGACCATCCCCCTCTAGAAGTATAAACATTCATTTCAAATGACATATACTATAGATCTTGATTTGGAGGTTACAAGAATACTGGATTGGTGACTTGTGCTACAGTTACAGCCACAATGCCTCCAAAACTTGAGAGGATAAGACTGTTCATGAAAATAACAACTTGTAAAGCAAGGGCAAAACAAGATGGACTTGAAGCACTTACAATTCTTGCCACAAATAGTGTCTTGAAAGCATCTCCAGTTGCAATGGTGTTACTGTGTGGATCCCCTGTTGAAAAATGACAGTACAAAAGAGAATGTGTCAGTGTGGTTAATTGCCCTACTTATCCCATTCCTAACCAATTTGTACAGTGCAAACTCATTAATACGAGATCGCCGGGCCGGCATGTTAAGCAGAAATCCTGTTAAAAAGTCGGGTGCAAAAAATGTGTTGCAAGACTGTGTGGACCATGTGTGTATAAATCGGCAAGGTGTAACTATGCTTGAAACTATAGACCCTTGGTCGGCACACTCTCTTCATGTCAATATATTTTTTTATCTTGACGTCAACATCAATGTCGACATAATCTTGTATTTAAAATTGGGCAAAACACACATATCAAAGTAAGAACTTAATTAACATTGCATGATCAGCTACAATAGTGCACAGCAATAGCATGCTGGAATCGATTGAATGTTTCATGCATCAACTTCATTGTATTCAGAATGCAATTCAATGTCTGATACGCTCTAATGTCCCACAATAAATACTGTCCAAACGTTCATACCCCATCCCTTAAAGCCCTTTCCACCAATTGCACAAATAGCGCTTACTGGAGGCAACTCAGATTTGAAAAAAAGAGTCTTAGTTAATAATTGCATAAATTGCACAAATTGCTGACGGCTAGAAGGGACTTAGGGATGAATGTCATAATTGCTTATATAGCCGGTACGTCAAAGCCCTTAACCCTTGCATATACTTCTTTATGTTATTTGTGCAATTTATAAGTTTGGCAAAATGTATAATTTCCCTATAACTTAAGTATGGGAAATCTACCAAAACAACCAATCCTGCGCCTTTCTCCCGAGTAGTCTTAGTCCTGCCAGCAAGACTTCAGTCTTTAACATATAAACATAATGACATCTACAGACCTGAAGTCTTGCAGCGGTACATAGGGATGCACTGTACGTTTAAGAAATCCAAACTTCAAGCATCAAGAAATATACCTTGTATTTGTCAGTTTTACCTCAGAGATGCTGTAGACCCTCTCTACACAGTGTAGAAACATCACAAGTAGAATGCTGCTCAATATGATAAATCCAAATCATGAAAATCAAGACATTTTGCAGAGCAATATTTTGACCACTTTTGCACTAAGTAAATTACTCCCATGAAGATTGCAGGTTTTGCCAACCCTGGGAATTTTGAACCCACCCAAAAGATGAGATCAATGTTGATCAATTACCTCAACTTTGGGAGTATAGACTAGTACAGTGGGATTAAAATCATCCAAGCACGCCCAAACCCTGGTACAATGGGATTAAAATTGTCAGTGCATGCCCAAACTGTCCTTGAGAGAGTTCCTCAGCTGCATCCTTAGAGCCCAAAATGAGCCCACATATTGTGATGTTTCTTATTTGTGGAAAAGATAATAATAGAGTGAACTGTAACTCTAGGTACGACGAGTTACAGTTACTGGAACTAGAGTAGTCTACCACATGTTGATTCAACTTACAGCCTGTCACTTCATCTGTCAATTTCTGCCGTACTTCATCTTCCTTTTCTTTCAGTTTTCTGATATGCTTCTCTTCTCTGGTTTCCACACGGGTGGGTGGTGGGGTATCCTTTGGATCCTGAAACAATACAACAAGTTATATTTCAACATTTAACATATTTAATCAACTGGAATATTGGGGTGTGTTAACTTTAAGTGTTGGGAGGGGGGTATGGTAATGCAAAGATTTTTTTCTTTTTCTTTGGGTGCAGGTGGACCTAGGGATGGGTACAATGTAGGTTTCCTTCATTCCTCCTTTCAGATTCTTTGTTTCTTCCATTTTTTAATAGAAATATTTTTGAGTTTTTCAATTTTGACAAATAATCATGTGGTCTTATAATTTAGGGCTGCTAGGCATATGCGATTTTAGAAGCCAAAAAAAAACCACACCTCGATTTTCAAAAAAAACCATAAATGTGTGAATTCCCGCCAAAAGCCCAGTCTTTTTTTTTTAATCAGCCACAAATGATTGCAGTACTTCACTGTAGGTCAAGGGGAAAAACTTTCTTAGATAAACCTCAGATTATAATTTATTATATTCTATTTTCAATGCCTGTATACTTTTTAAACAAAAAATCTGCATGCAAAGTAGTGAAATTGGGATAAAAGTCAGCGTTTTTCGGTAGAAACGTTTTGAGTTCGTCGATATACGCGTCGCCATATTGAATTCTTAACACATATTTCACTCATTCTGAGCATGTGCAGAACGTGTCACTGCTCAACTTGTGATGTCATAGTTCATATAAGATTCATCCGTGGGGCAGCTCACAGAATTCAGGCCGTGCGACGGATCACAAAACTTTTGACTAATTTGTATCGGAGTTATGAGATATTAGGCCCTATTTTGACCCATTTACCCTAAATTGAAACTTTCAAATCCATCGGATCAAACTCTATGGATCGAATGGAAAAGACGGCATCTTGTGACAAGATTTATAAAATCGGTCATTTTTGTGGATTTACTTCGAGTTTGGAGTGAATTGGATGTAGGTCTAACAGTACACTATGCTGCACATGTACGAAAATACACAAGAACAGCTGTTGTTTATCGATATCACAGTGCCGGTGCTTAGCGACATATCGACGGACCGGAAATTCACCTGGCCAGGTCAGCGACTCGCATGAAAAAGTCGAATTGTTTTAAAGGGCAGGTCTATTGCAAAAACAAGTTTATATCTGAGGGTCAGTCCATATCAAATCAACAGGATTTTCAGCAAGTTCCACATTGACCCTCTTGGAATTGGCTGATATGCTCATGATCAGATTCAGATTCAGATTTTATTTTCCATGACATAATCAATATACAGTTCATTAAATTTATCAATAAGATGGAAGGATGGCCATAACAGAGCAAAGCTCGAAGGAACTATGACCACCCCTTTGGATAAATAAATAGATAATTACAATACAATAGACGGTGCAAAGATAGAGACACCAGGGATGTGAGGACAAGACATGACAAGACAGGTGAGACTAGTCCGAATAATCAGACCCAGAACAAAATATTAATTTCTGACATGATCCTGCTACTTCTGGGTCTGAACTGTTTCCATATGAAATCTTGATGGCAAATTGGACAATAGAAGCACATGGTTCTACATGACAGCTTTTTAAATCCCTATTCATGTTACGTGGATCACGCTATTGTGGACCATCCTTCTGATACTTTGAGTGTTTGGACAAGCGGAACGGTCTTTTGTCTACCTCTCTTGTTTGTAAACAAACCAGGAGGTCGAAATCGTCCTCCTCGGAGTCCTCGCCGAATACGAAAGTCAGCGTAATAGTACGGCACTGAGGTGAGACAGACATATATGCTGGCACTCAAGGCATATGATAAAAGGTTTAAAGGAACCCAGCTCCCGGACCATCAAGCAAGGCAGAAAAGGTGGCCAAAAACAGAAGCAACGAGCTGAAAACCGGTTGGCTGCACGATGTGATATGCTCTGATCGAAAACAATTTAGGAGGTCCGGAAGAGGAGTCTACAAAATGTATACGAATATATAACTACATAGGAAAATATAACTTGAGATAAGTTTGGTAGCCTAATGATAATTAGACAGTAAATTTTGTTTATACATAAATTTAAATATTTTAATAGAAACTGAGTTACGAATAGAGGCTGGTATATCATTCCATAAAATAGGACCCTGCCTTCTGATTGTATTTCTTGCAAGATCAAAGACAAAATTATGAGGACGATACGAATCAGCTATCCCCACCTAAATCTTTTCTATGTTGATTTAACACACGATTCCCGCTGTTGTTTTGGTTCCAAGGACACGCGTGAAAATAGCCTAAATCCCAAGGCCCCGATCTCGAAACAATAAACATGGCGGAACAAGCACAACCCGATGACCGTGCGTAAGCAGTTGAAGGACTGGTTGATTATGTTGAACATGAAAATACGTCATTGGTCAGCATTTATGCATCAAACGATAGTTTTTGCACAGCCAATTTATTCGGTCCTAACGCCGTCGTTCCTATAGACTAGGCTTGGGTATCGCCAGTCTTTCGCATATATATCGCGCCAAAAATATATCACAATATCGCCATCTGACGATATTTTTATCAATACATGCATGCATGCCATATCAGAAGTTCACTGGTATACATGTACGGGTGCAAAACGGCCCGGCAAACAGTGAAGCATCAAGTATACAATTTATAAACAAGTACGGTACAAAACATACTTATTCAATCCACTGCCATCGTTCAAAACAGCTTCTTTATATCCGAAACGTTATTAAAAACAGTATGAATTCAACCATTTGCCGCTATTTTGCATTGCATGAACATTGAACATTTCGTTGGTCGTGGCCTCCTGAGTGGATGGGAGACCACTGCTGCCCTCATACACATTGAACATTTCGTTGGTCATGGCCTCCTGAGTGGATGGGAGACCAATTATAAGTATATCGCCTGTCACTATTTCTACATATCGTCATCGCGATAGGGATTTAATATCGCGATATATCGCAGGGTGCGATATCGCCCAAGCCTACTATAGACACATACGGTCTGGGCCGAGACTAACCTACCACCTGCCTACGACAAAAACAAATGAGACGAAGAA
Organism: Amphiura filiformis; assembly: GCF_039555335.1. Taxonomy (NCBI): domain Eukaryota; kingdom Metazoa; phylum Echinodermata; class Ophiuroidea; order Amphilepidida; family Amphiuridae; genus Amphiura; species Amphiura filiformis. The sequence goes on from NC_092640.1 coordinate 46,944,277, forward strand.
CTGAGCAACCATTTTTGTCCTGAAAAATGCTTCATCGTGTTGTGACGATCAGAAACGCCAAAAATTAATTTTTTACTACGCATGTACGCTGGATATTGTTCTGGAATCAAAGTACATGTAAGGATCAAATTTGAAGGTAAATAGGCCAAATATTGCAAGAAAATCTACTCACTAGGACGCTAGGGACTACGCATTGAGTACACGGCTATAGGGAAAACCAGACAGGGTCTAATTCTGCATAAAACCGGGCAACGTTATTTCTATAGATCTGCTGCGCATTCAAATTGCATTGTATTGCATCGTAATTTCATTTGTGTCTATGCTAATTATGTTTACACAACATGAACTCACGTGTTTTCAAGCAAATTCGCCGATAATAGGTGATCAAAAGCGATCGGAATGTTACAAAAGTACAGATCGCATTCAGCTTACTTCATATGAGATGATCTTTGGAAAAATACGGCATAATTTGTCTTGGTGTTTGCGGAATACCCTGAGTAAAGATAGTCACTTGTGCTGAGCATCAAATTGGTCACTTATCGCTCACTGTTCAAAATGTGACATCTACACCAATTACAGTCCCCGAAACTGTCTACTTTTTAGCCGACCTCAATTCCGAAACATTTAGAGATAGTTAAAAATGCGATCCCCAACCCTTTGGTTACCTTTGGACGAATTTGTCGAAAAACCCGCTGAGTCTCCGTGTCTGAAATTCCCGGTACAAACATCGAAAATGTCGCAATTCTCAGTTCCGGTGATGATACTATATCCGCATCGCTGTTTTCATACATGAATATATGCATATCTCTGACCCCTGTAAGGTCAAAAAGCGTGGCGTTGATTTCAACCAATCCGATCCACCGCTTAATAAGCAGCTTGATACTGACGTCATATCTGAGGTGACCAGGAGGCAGGAGCTACCATTTTGGTAAACTGAACTCGACTCGTGTGTTCTTTTGGTTCACATAAATCGAACAAAATTTTCAATTTTTATAACGGGTAATAGTATGATTTCAATTTTTTAGTAATGAAGTTACTTGTAGTTTTGAGGAATGACAAAGTAATGAAGTTGTTTTTGGAAACTTAGATGTTTGTTTCAACTGATGATGTAGGATCGCAAGGTGAGTGAATTCGTGAAGAGATTTGCTTGTTTGAGTGATAGTAGGATACGGGATGTAGGCTAGTCCTCTGTGTTTGACCGGCTCCGACGCCTCAATTCACGACGTCTCAATTGTACCTGCTTACCAGACAGCAATACTACGTATTGCTGTATGGAACCAGATATATTTGCGGAATACTGTAATGAAGCTACTTTTGGCCATTATGTTAAATGTATTTAAATTATCGTAGGCGTATTATATTACTATATAATGTGTGGTATAATGTGCTGGTTAACTAAATAATGCTTTAATAGAAATGTAGACCTTAAAATTCAGCATGATCAGATAATTAATACAAGTAGGCCTTAAATTTCAGCATAATCAACTACAATGATGTCCGCGCTGCCCTGGCACGATCATACGCCCTCTATATTATTGTGGGCGGAGTCAACCTGGCTTGAAGTTGCAGCGCTAAACCAATCAGCTAATTCTGAGGAGTTGCGCATGAGCAATGAGACGGACTTTTGGCGTCGCTTTTTAAAACAAGTAGCGTCATTCCGACAGCAGACTTGATTCGTGAGAGACATAGTTTTTATTTAGCTCAATTATTTAGATTTACAGTTGATTTCTATTTCAACAGACAGAAGATCTGCAGGTGAGATGTAAAACGGGTTAGGAAAGCCACTGCCATGCCGGCAGTGGCCCATGCCAAATCCGGTATTTGGTACTAAATTTTAGGCCTAATTAATGACTAAATCAAATCTGGACATGTAACTTTTTATGTATTGTAAGTCGGCTCGCTGATGATATGGAGGCTGATAGGCCTCCTGCAGGTTCCTGATGGAGATGTGGTTACTACAATGGCTGTGCAAAAGGTTGAGTCTTTGCTGTATAATATCTGGTATCTTCAGCCGTATGACCCATTTATGAGAGCTTCTTTGCTCCAAGGTGTCAATGCACATTTAAGATGACTGATACTGCCGGATGAATCAAAGGTTAACGAGGGTTTTTAATATTTGGTTTAAGCTTAGCATAGACTGTTTGGCCTATGCAGTGTGCGTGCATCGGTTAAGCTTTAACCTCAGCCATTGTAGTGAACCATATCTCTGTCATAGAACCGAGCCATGTACTTTTAAGCTAAATAACATCCCCCTCATTATTATAAATCAAAATCTTCCTGTGTCAACATTTGAACATCTAAAATAATAAACAACCCGCATGAACGCAAATTGAGTCTTGCCAAATTATCATTATTTCAATACTGTATGCACGCATGTCTAAGGCATGAAGAAGCCTAGGCATAAGCCGCGTGATATTTAATGCGTTTTTCGAATAGGTATTTAATGCTTGAGGTCTGCTGGCCTGGTGCTCGTAATTTGGTGTTAAATATAACACTTTGCTCTTTTAAAGACTCACTTCTGTATCTTGCTAGGTTGCACTAAACTTTAGGCCTATAACAGGTAGGCATTTGTCCTTTGTAAGCTTATGTATAAATGCCTTGTCATTTCTATCCCTCATTATGCATTACAGCACGTAAATCCACACCAAAAACATTGTATTAACTTACGGCATTGACTTCGACTATGTATAGACAGCTATTGCTGTTGATGAAATCCAGTGACAAAAGAGAAATATGACTGTGAACATTCTACATCTTGTGTTTCGCCTGCTTTACTATATAATTAGGCCGTCCATTTACATGTCATTGTGACCCCAGCACGGGTCCGTCCCGTCCGTAAAATGGTCTATCGCCTCATATTATTCTCATAATCCCTCCCGGTTCTCCTGTTACACTGGCGTAGCGCGGCAGGATAAATTTTCTTTTCTATCAGGAAAATTGACCTCAAATTTATTTTAAAAATCAGGAAAGTGGAGAGTTTTATGAGAACGCATCAAACAGGATAATAACTTTCCAATCTGGTGAAAATGGGAACATAAAAAATGTAATGCCCTGTCAAAGCTTACGTGCAGATCCGATTTTGGATAAAAGAAATCGGGATGTTCCGTTAAAAATGGATTTATATAGACATGGGGCATCAGTCTCCATAATTAGTAGGCCTAATCATGTTTTTGAGCAAATCACTGTAGAAACGGGTCGTATTAGAGCCTATTGATTAATTGAAAAGGTTTTGATCCAAATGTGTTATGAAATTAAATGAAGGCAGTAGGCTAGGCCATCTATGAGCAAGAAATGTGAGTAGCAAACACTCCTATTAATAGGCCTACATGGTATCGTTAGGACAAAATTTCCTGCATGATCACAACTGTTAAGTAAATGTTCAAAATTGGTTTTAACGGAAAGTATACATCAGAGTCTGGTGAGGTATTAAAACAAAGATATTGTGGTGCTGTGCATGTCTTGTTATAAATATATAAATAAACAAACACTTCCTGGCCCTAAGAAGCGTGAGCGTAGATGAAATTTGTTTAAATTGGAGAAAATTTAAATTGACGTTGAAACTGAAATTAAGCAAATATAATTAAGGAGGGTCTATTTTATATCTGCAGGAAAATCAGCGTTAAAATTTGGAAAGATGGAAACCCAAGAAAGTAACGTGATTTTACGATCGGGAAGCAAATAGGATCAGCGAGTAATCAGCCCTCAAATGAGCAAATTTCAGTGCAAGAAGGTGCGAGCGCTAGCTCTGCAAATGGAACGACAAATCAAACCCCAGTCCATGTCAGAGAGGCCCCTGGTCCTTCTAATAACCAAGAAAATAGAGATGGTCTATCTGATGGTTCTGTGCGTAGAAAGAACACAGAGACTGTGAGCCATTCCATTCCTCAGGTTCAAGAGGAGGAAGAGGAAGTCCCTTTTGAAGATGCGAGTGCCCCACCATGAATGGGCTGGTGGTGATCAAGGCAACGATCTTGCTGGTATGGTTAAACAGATTAGCGAGAATATTATATCTCAGTTAGAGCTCGTCTCCAAAAGAGATCAAAATACCCAGCAGATCTCTAGTAACCCAACTCCACTCAGGCCTTCTGAATCTAGACCAAATCGCAGAAAAACTGAAAGTAAGCCACGAACTTACGATGGTACTTCTTCCTGGCCTGATTACCTGATACAGTTCAGAATGATTGCGAAATTAAATGGGTGGGCTGAGGAGGAAAAATTGTTGCACTTAGGAGGATCTTTGGACGGTGTTGCTCGTGAGATTTTGGGGATATAGATGTTAGTAAGCGAGATACCTTTGAAGGCCTAGTCCAATGTATGGAAGATCGATTTGGGCCTAGTAGGAAAGAGGAGATCTTTAAGACACTGTTGTGGAGCAAAGTTCAGAAACCAAACGAAGATTTCCCAGATTTGGCTTATGGTATTCGGCCGCATGGTGCGAAATGCTTACCCCAATGCTTCATTTGACATGTTGGAGCTAATGTCCAAAGATCACTTCATGAAAGCAATTAGAGATCCTCATATTCAGTATATGGTACAGTTCAAAGAACCTGACACCCTTGATGAAGAGCTATGAAGCCATTCGCACTGCAATTAAACTAGCTGCTCGCGAAGAAAACGGAAATTCAAAAACTGGGGGTACAAAGGTAGTATCGGTTTGCCGATCTATCCGATCAGAAAACCCGGATGAAACTGTTGCCCGTAGCCTAGTTAGCCTTGATAAGAGGGTGAGCAACCTTCAGGGTCAACTTGAGCAACTGTTAAACATGATGAAAAATATGAAATTTTCTGAGCAACCCCGTCATGTCAGAGAACCATTCCCAAGCTCCAACACCATTAGGCCTACATGTTACTTCTGCAATAAGAAGGGTCATGTCCAAAGAGACTGCCCACGTAGAAATCAGAGAGCAAATTATCACTAAAAATTAGATCAAGTTGATCTCAAGGGTCGGAGTTAAACACCGGAAAGACCCTTTGCAGCTTAATGAAAACATTAAACTGAGAAAGGATGGTGCGTATATTTCAAAAAAGGTTCAAGATGTAGATTTATCTTGATATTGATTCTGGCTCATTTGTCACTGAATTCTAATATTTATGAATAAACTCCTGTCACATTTAAACCTCCGCTTTTTGACATTTCATCATGTTCATGATGACCGCTAGCGTGTAAATTGAAGTTAAAAGAAAAGGCATTTTCAAATTAGATATACGGTAGATAATAAAACAATTGAGCATGGGTAGCCGTAATAGATGATAGCTTGGGCAGGCTACGATTTCTGTGCGCATCATTATGGTTGTTTAGATCTATAGTCAGTGGTGAGTTACCATTTGGGGAGTTACCCAAGTCACCATGCTATTGACGAGTTCATTGAATCGCAATGTTGTAGTATATTATAGCTAGCAATCAAGATGTGATATTGCCGCCTGATGTGAGTGAATTAATGCTTATTCCTGCATTCTTCATAGATATGCCCTATTTTTATGCGGAGTTGTTGAGCCTATACCTTTGAGATTACTGAGAAATGTGATTAAGGGTAACCAAAGGAGTTGGTAATCCAAGTGATGAAATTCAGAAAATTGATAAAGAGACCGTTTTGCTACTTGAGCCGATTTTAAAGTCGGAAATAGTGATTCAGTTATTCAGAGTTTTAATAAAGAAGAACTTAAACAACGCCAATAAGACCCCGAAATTGGGTAGGTTATAGATGTTACGCCGATAGTACTCAGAAACCGAAATGGGAAGAAGTGAGTACTCGTAATCTAACATTCTGTAGAAATTGGGAATGTTGGCGATGACTTGGTATAACAGAAGGGGTGTTCTGCCTTGTACGGTTGATTAGGGATCCCTTGAAATATGCCAGGGTAGTGTTTCCTAAAAATTGCGTAAAAGTGCACATTACGACAATTGCACGATGCGAGATGTTCTGGGCATTTGGGTCAAGACAAAATTTTCGAACGTGTTAAGGAACACTACTTGTGGGTGGGGCAGCATCGGAGGTCGTTGAATGGGTACAAAATGTCCCAAATGCATACAAAAGCTGAAACCCACGACTACGTAAAACCCTCCATAACAAGCCACAATGTTGATGCCCCGATGGAGCGATTATAGATGGATGTATACTGCCCTTGCCAGTAACAGACCAGTAATGCGTTTCATGTTGTGTATTGGAGAAAAGTTCTCCAAATGTGTAACTTCTATACCCTTGCCAAATCAAGATGCTGGTAAACCATTGCTTAAGTTCTGATTTACCATATTATAAGTATTTTTGGTGTTCCAAAAAAAAGTATACATTCAGATCTATAGGTAAATGTTGAAAGTAAACTTTTTAGTCAATGATGGTACTCATGCTCATAGTAGACGTGTTAGGAGTACGTAAGAGTAGAACCACTAGAAAATAAAAACAGGACCTTATAACAGGTGCTCAAATTAAATACTCAACAAAATCAGAAAGACTGGGATTTTATCTCCCGTAATGTAAATATGGCCTACAGATCGTCTGTGCAGAGCATAGCACTGGGTTTACACCCTGAGGTATTTCCAGGTAGAAATGTGAAGTTGCCCGTAGAATCTGGTATTTTAGGCCTGCTAAGAAAAAAGGAGCGTGCCAAAATTAAAATCTTTCTGGGACGGTCATAGGCCTACACCAGCGTTGAACAAACAAATCGTAGGCCTATTTTAGACCGTATGGTGGTAACGTAAGAAAACTAGAGCTGGACATATCTGAATCTATATAAGCGAAGAAATCGATGATTTTTATGAGTCATAAGACGTTAGGCCTATGACTGCTGATATCCCAGAAACCCGGTCAAAAAGGGGACGAATACTAAAGAAACCCATGTGGTATGGGATCAGTAGATAAATAGCAGATAACAAGGCCTACTAAATAATAATACCGGTACATCGTATGAACTATATTCATGACACGCCTATCAGTCTGAACAGGAAGTGGCAAAAACTTGAAACTTTTGTGATTAAAAACGTTCTAGAAATACGCTTTGTTTTGTTTTATCAGATTTCAAAATAAGTCCCTTGGTAAATAAATAATAAAAGAAAATTTATAAAAATAGAAATATGAGGGTTTATCCTCATCTAAATAGAAATATGAGGGTTTATCCTCATCTAAATAGAAATATGAGGTTTTATCCTCATCCTCATGACGCCAGCAGTGTTTTCGGAACAAGAATTCACCTCCAACTTTAGCGGACGGTAAAACGCGTACGTACAGATACGGCCAATCGGAAACGTGGCAAATCTTAGTTGTCAAGCAAACGGAGCTGGATGGGCTACTACTGGCGACCAAGACACGTTGTCTCAACCAAAAAGGAAGCTAAAGGGCAGAGTTTATTGGATGTCGAATTCGGAGATACCAAAATGACCAAAAGAAATAATAATATTCAGTAATGTGTATTTCCTGATGCGTTCTCTAAAACAAATATATATGTGATGGTTGTTTAGGACAACCAGTCAAGTGAAATAAGTTTTATTATTAAATGCTAACAGTGTAAGGGTTGTGAGGAAAGCCTATGGTAATCCGAATACGTGCTGCTCTGGCATGTTCGACCACACCACTGTTTGGGGCATTTAAATACTGGCTGAATAGCTTTTAATCATTTTTTTTTGTACTGAGAAAGGTCCTGGTGTTTTAACACCAGGTGACTTTCGAATACTTGCTACTTTGGCAGGTGCACTTGAAGTTGACCAGTTCTTGTTCATAAAAAAAAAATTATGGCTGAGAGGCGTGATGATTCCAAATTGTTTCAATTACTGCATTGTTTTAACTTTAAATCTGATGTCAGAGTTGCGCGAATTTTCAAGCAAGAATTTAACATGCTTTAGCATGGCTTAAGAATGTTTTTTTCAAAGGTGTAGGTCCTGTATGAATTCCCAGTATAGCTCAGTATGGTAGTTGTTTTCAAAACACGCTGGTATCAACCAAAACTTTTTGATAAAAGTTTCATGCACGCCGCATTGTCATCAAATGTTTTCTTTGACACTCATGAAATTCCAGTGCAAATTGTTTCTCTAAAATTGTTTGATCATGATTCCTCAGCCATAATTTGTGACATTGTTATATGTTTGAATTCTTCTAAGAACCCTTGAAATAATTCAAGAGTATTGTTCAATTGTTGGTTTTAGAAACAATAATAAAAATTTAGAATGTTCGCTTAAATATAGAATGTTTCTTTTGTTAAATCCTGCAAATTTCGGATGACCTTTGACCGTATTTCCAGCTGCAGGATGTAAACAAAGGTACAAACAGGTATGAATGTGAAACCGTGTAAAAGGTCGATCCTTAAGATACAAATTCAGAAACATTTTGGTAAGTTGGGATATGGTCAGAGTAATCATAATGTATGGGTACGCTCAGTTGACATTTATGGTGGATCTGTGAGGTCTTTCTACTGTGTTGTTTTGAAGAAAATAGGATGCACGAAGGTTATTAAGCTTCTGGTACTAAAACGTACTGACAGTGGGAAATAAGCTCTGCGTGAGTTAACCTGTGTGTAGTAGAAGTAACCTCATAGATTACCGTGGTGTGCAGATGATGTACTTGTTTATAAAGATTTCATGTGAGTCTTACTGGTTCAGAAAGTCGCTTCATTATTTTTATTGTTTGTAGTATGTCAGATTATTTCCCCTGAAATAATCTTCCGCCAAGTTGGGAGGAATGTAATGAAGCTACTTTTGGCCATTATGTTAAATGTATTTAAATTATCGTAGGCGATTATATTACTATATAATGTGTGGTATAATGTGCTGGTTAACTAAATAATGCTTTAATAGAAATGTAGACCTTAAAATTCAGCATGATCAGATAATTAATACAAGTAGGCCTTAAATTTCAGCATAATCAACTACAATGATGTCCGCGCTGCCCTGGCACGATCATACGCTCTCTATATTATTGTGGGCGGAGTCAACCTGGCTTGAAGTTGCAGCGCTAAACCAATCAGCTAATTCTGAGGAGTTGCGCATGAGCAATGAGACGGACTTTTAGGCGCCGCTTTTTAAAACAAGTAGCGTCATTCCGACAGCAGACTTGATTCGTGAGAGACATAGTTTTTATTTAGCTCAATTATTTAGATTTACAGTTGATTTCTATTTCAACAGACAGAAGATCTGCAGGTGAGATGTAAAAGGGTTAGGAAAGCCACTGCCATGCCGGCAGTGGCCCATGCCAAATCCGGTATTTGGTACTAAATTTTAGGCCTAATTAATGACTAAATCAAATCGGGACATGTAACTTTTTATGTATTGTAAGCCGGCTCGCTGATGATATGGAGGCTGATAGGCCTCCTGCAGGTTCCTGATGGAGATGTGGTTACTACAATGGCTGTGCAAAAGGTTGAGTCTTTGCTGTATAATATCTGGTATCTTCAGCCGTGCGACCCATTTATGAGAGCTTCTTTGCTCCAAGGTGTCAATGCACATTTAAGATGACTGATACTGCCGGATGAAGCAAAGGTTAACCAGGGTTTTTAATATTTGGTTTAAGCTTAGCATAGACTGTTTGGCCTATGCAGTGTGCGTGCATCGGTTAAGCTTTAACCTCAGCCATTGTAGTGAACCATATCTCTGTCATAGAACCGAGCCATGTACTTTTAAGCTAAATAACATCCCCCTCATTATTATAAATCAAAATCTTCCTGTGTCAACATTTGAACATCTAAAATAATAAACAACCCGCATGAACGCAAATTGAGTCTTGCCAAATTATCATTATTTCAATACTGTATGCACGCATGTCTAAGGCATGAAGAAGCCTAGGCATAAGCCGCGTGATATTTAATGCGTGTTTTCGAATAGGTATTTAATGCTTGAGGTCTGCTGGCCTGGTGCTCGTAATTTGGTGTTAAATATAACACTTTGCTCTTTTAAAGACTCACTTCTGTATCTTGCTAGGTTGCACTAAACTTTAGGCCTATAACAGGTAGGCATTTGTCCTTTGTAAGCTTATGTATAAATGCCTTGTCATTTCTATCCCTCATTATGCATTACAGCACGTAAATCCACACCAAAAACATTGTATTAACTTACGGCATTGACTTCGACTATGTATAGACAGCTATTGCTGTTGATGAAATCCAGTGACAAAAGAAATATGACTGTGAACATTCTACATCTTGTGTTTCGCCTGCTTTACTATATAATTAGGCCGTCCATTTACATGTCATTGTGACCCCAGCACGGGTCCGTCCCGTCCGTAAAAATGGTCTATCGCCCTCATATTATTCTCATAATCCCCTCCCGGTTCTCCTGTTACAATACCACGCAGTAAAATATTATTATTAATAGTACGTTGCGGCAATTCATGATTGACAACTAACAATCGGCGTGTCCTTCGTATCCTCACTGTCAATTTCTTATCCACTCACTAATCCTCACAAAAGCTTTGTGTTGATTACGTAATGTGTGGAGGCAAATTGCAATAAGTACAATGAAATAATGAGTAGGGCGGGCTCCGAGGCGGGTTTCTTCTTCATCTTACGTAACACTAACAGTATTGTTCTCCAAAAAAACCCGGAAGCTTGTCGTTTGGAGCTCTAGCTGAAATACAGCAAGATAATGTAAGATAGTAAATGTAAACCTGTATTTCAGCTAGAGTATCTCGAGCTAGGGAAAACCAATAATCAGTGATAATCTAGTCAAAACCACTATTTTTAGGTGGCCAGAACTATTAAACATGAACAACCCGGATTTCATGTTCAAAATGCACGCAGCTGAGACAGATGGACAAGACAACTTTATAAATGTGAAAATTGGAAACTTTACCTCAAAGTTTGCTAAGAAAACTCCCACGCCAGAGTATCCTTTTGTTTTCTTCTCGTGTGGCAATCTGTCCAGCGGTGGTTTGTACGGAACCGGATCACGCGGAGCGAACAACGCTAACAAATTAGGTGGTAAATACTGCGTCATTTTGCCTTATTTACGATGCCAAACCACTCCGAAACAAGTACATTAGTTTCTTTGATATATTATGAACAAGAAGACATAACTAAAACTTAAAATGTACACAAAGACACGTGCATGCGTGAAAAAAACCCACTGAATTAGAGTTCAGATAAAAAATCCTTTTATTCGAATCGTAAAATGGCGGACGACGGTAAGCGCTGATTTCCATTATCTGGATTGAGATATGAATAATTAATTATGTGACGTCACCACGAAATTTTGCAGATTATGCATTCCAGAAAGAGTCCCGGAGGGGGTTCTCCCTGGTTGAAGGTAGGCTATATATTTTACAAAACATTTTCAATATTTAAATGTCGGGTTATATAAAGGTCGTGAAAACATTTTAAAAACGTTATTGTAAATATTTTGGGAAAACGTTTTTTGCAAAATATTTTTTCAACCCCAAAATATGGTAACATTCTGTTTAGAATGATTTGTACCAAGTTTTCAAAAATGTTTTTTGAATGTTATTAAAACATTTTTATACCCTTTATAAAACATTTGTGTTTGCTGTGCAGTAAATTACCAACAAATGTTTTTTAATTATGAAAACATTTTTATACCCTTTATATAACCCGACATTTAAACGTTTTCTGACAACCTTTTGCGAATGATGTCGAAAACGTTTTGTGTTTGCTGGGTAGGGCCTAACTGCTACACATGCTATGTCGTCTGAAGGTAGGCTTAGGCTATTTAGTTAACTAAATTTATTTAGCTCTATTTGTGCAAAATAATAGGCCTAAAAGATGATTTCCGACATCGTTTTCGTTCCGATTTTCGGATCATGAATGCACATTATTATTTTTTATTTTATTTAATAATAGACCTAGGCTATAGGATGATCACCGATACAGTTTACTTCCGACTTTCAGATGGTTCAGGCAAATTAATATTTTATTACTACTATCCAACTACTACACATGCTTTGTCGTCTGAAGGTATTTAGTTAACTATTTAGCTGTATTGGTGCAAAATAATAGGCCTACAAGATTATTTCCGACATCGTTTTCGTTCCGACTTTCAGATCATGCACGCACTTTGTTGTTTTTTTAATTTAACATGTTTAATAGACCTACAAGATGATTTCCGAAGTAATTTACTCTGACTTTCAAATGGTTCATGCACATTAATACTTTTTATTAACTATCTAACTGCTACACATGCTTTGCCGTCTAAAGGTAAATAGTTAGCTCTATATTGGTGCAAAGTATAGATGATTTCCGACATTAATATTAACCATGCATAGACAACTGCTATAAATTAACATTAGCACTAAACTGGTTTTATTTATTTATTTTTTTTAAACATGCCTAGCAGCCAGCAGTCGACAATACGATACGATAATGAATCAAAATGATGTATTAATCAATGATTTTCTGAACTGGTTGATGCATGATTTTCGGGTGTTTTCCATGTATCTTTTTACCCCCTTTTGTTCACCCGAACCTCAGATTGGCTCTTAATCAACCTGCTAACTGACCATCATTGAATTTGGATGCATTTTGATATCATTAATACACTGCAAAAACAAGTGTTTATATTTAAACACCATATTGTGTTTATCAGAGCAACACTTAATAAACACATAATTCATGTTAATGGTCTAACACTAATGTTAATGGTTCTAACACTAATGTTCATAAATTAACACTTGGTGTTATATTACAAACATTAGTGTTTGTAATATAACACCAAGTGTTAATTTATGAACATTAGTGTTAGACCATTAACATGAATTATGTGTTTATTAAGTGTTGCTCTGATAAACACAATATGGTGTTTAAATATAAACACTTGTTTTTGCAGTGTAGAGTATCACATGAAAACAAAGTATCAATTTTCATATTAAAAACACAAAACACCGTGCAAAAAAATTCAATTTTTTTAGGTCAACCATGAATGATCCTAGCATTTAGGTCTAGGTCCAGGGACACTACAAAAACCCCCATTCTTTTTTTTTTTTTGCTCATGAAGTGTAAGAACTCTGCAAAGATTTGTGCTAGGCCGCCAAGCCCCGGCCCGTCCGGACTTTTTCAAAAATCAATGAGGGAGGCCCTTATTATTTGTTATTATGTTGTTTTTACCATTCATTTCTGTGTAAAATTGCAATTGCAAAGGCTTTGGCAACACATCATAAAAACGGGGAGGCCCCTAATATTTTTTGTTATTTCCCCAAAGCCCATGGCCTACCCCTAGCTTGAAGAGAGTGTTTGCAATACATGTTTATAAATGGTAGCTAATGGTTTTTGTTTGTTTGTTTGTTTTATTTCTTCTTTAACCTGGGACACTCAATCAGTTGAAAACACAATTAATCATCTGTTCTTCCTTGAGGCCCAGGGATCAATACAACATTTACATAACATAATTATTAAGGTTTTAAAATACTACATACATTCAAATACACGATAATATTGCAAATTTTGATAATACAATGCTTACAAAATAAATCAAATTACAATGTAACTTTACAACATGTTTAAAATACTATTAATATTACATACATAGGCAAAGCATATAGAATAAAGGATCAAATATAAACATTAAAACTACTTAAAAGATAAAACACTACAAAAATCAACCTATGAACCAGCATAGCTATAAAACAATAATAATTATAATATTATTCAAAACAATCGATTGCACCAAATACAAACTAAATAATTCATTTAATGTCAAATACAAATAATTCAATATGGAAACTGATTGCACAAAAATGTAGTAAGGCCTAGCATGATAGTATAAATACAACTCAAACAAATCTTGCAAAATAAACGAATGAAGCCAAAATATGAAACAAATTTAAAGACTACAATAATTTAAGAATCATAAAATTGAGAGTTGTATATTGTTTTGAAAGTTGCTGTGCTAATTGGGAGAGGTGATTTCAGTTTAGGATCAAGTGAGTTCCAGGCCTTAGCCCCTCTGAATAAGAACGAGCGTCTACCAGCTTCAATTCTGGGTTTGAAATTAAGTGCAATATTGCCATGAGCGCTACCACGTGTATTGTGACGATGACTGGTTTTCACAGAGGTAAAAATTGTTTGCATATACTTTGGAACAAAACCAGCAATACATTTATAAGTTAAAAGACACAGATGGTCTTGTCTAAGGTTGCTTAGAGGCTTCCATTTAAGTTTTTCCCTGATCAAAGAAGATGGTGTCCTGACTGGAACTTTAAGAATGGCCCTCCCAGCCCTGTTCTGGAGACGCTCAATCCTATTCAGAAGAGTGTTATTGCAATTTCCCCATACGGTATCACAGTAAGTCAATCTTGGAAGAATAAGAGCTTTATAAATTGTATTCATGTGGTTAGCAGATAGCCATTCCCTGATTCTGTACAACATACCAATGTATTTCGAAACTGTTAAACAAGTTTGATTAATTTGTGCTTCCCATTTTAGATTTTGGTCGAGAATGACTCCCAGGTATTTACATTGATTGACATTTTCAAGTTGTTCCCTATTCATGTAAAGACTTAGCTCATCAACCCTTGCATTAAAATAACTTGAACAAAAAAGCATGGCTTTTGTTTTTTAGCATTTAAGGTCAATTTGTTCACTTCCATCCACGATGTAATTCGTTTAAGATCATCATTAAGATGCACATTGATCTCATTTATGTCTTTTGATGAGCGAAAAACGGCAGTGTCGTCAGCATAAAGCGTGATTTTGGTATCACTGGACACAGTTAGAGGCAGATCATTGATATACATCGTGAATAGAAGTGGGCCCAAAATTGTACCTTGAGGTACACCAAAGCTGACACATTTGAATGCAGAAATAGCATTACCAATCTTAGTTGCCTGCTCTCTATCACTAAGATAAGATTTAAACCAATCCAGCTCCAGACCCAAAATTCCAAAAGATGTAAGCTTTTGAATAAGAATGGCATGATTCACCGTATCGAATGCCTTTTTAGGTCAATAAAGACCCTCCAACAAAATGGCCAGCATCAATGTTCTGGAGGATGTATTCTGAAACATCGATCAAAGTGGTAAGTGTGGAATGTTTGGGTCTGAATCCGGATTGATGTGAAGAGAGCAGATTATGTTGACTTAAAAAGGCATACAACTGATTATGAATTAGGCGTTCAAAAGTTTTCATTACAACAGGAATAACAGAAATTGGACGGTAGTTGTTGACATCGTCTCTGGACCCCTCTTTGAATAAGGGAGTGACTCTACATAATTTCCATTTTTGAGGGACCTGCCCACTAGATAAGCTGTTGTTGAATAACTTAGTCAAAGGAGTAGTAAGGGGACCAGCCCCTGCTTTGAGAAGCCGACTGTTAATACCATCTAAACCAGTTGCTTTCTTTGTATCTAGAGACTTGAGACACTTAAAAACCTGCTTCCTCAGTTATGGGGGAAAATTTAAAATGATTACCCTTAAAAGTAGGCATTTGCTTAGAATATTTATCATCAACATTGTCAAACTTTTCTGCCAATTTTTCACCAACAGAAGAAAAGAAATTGTTCATAGCATCAGCTACTTGTTGTTTGTCATTAACAATTCCATCCTGCGTTTTAACAGCAGGGATATCACTCTTGGTTTTACCAGGTAACACGGTTTTAAGTGTTTTCCAAAGTCC
Source organism: Amphiura filiformis (assembly GCF_039555335.1). Classification (NCBI taxonomy): domain Eukaryota; kingdom Metazoa; phylum Echinodermata; class Ophiuroidea; order Amphilepidida; family Amphiuridae; genus Amphiura; species Amphiura filiformis. The sequence goes on from NC_092640.1 coordinate 46,959,818, forward strand.
ACGTGGATCACTTTTTGTTTCATTAAGTTTTTGCTGAAGATCCTTGGATTTCAATTTATTGCGCAAATTATTAACTTTGTTTCTGAGAAGTTTTGCCTTCTCCCAATCTGCTGAGGATTTGGATTTCTCCGCAATTTCACGAGCTTTTTGACTCTGCCGTCTCAAATTTAGATAATCATTAGTGATCCATGTGGGCTGTTGGTCAGATACTTTGATCCTCTTTATAGGAGCATGCTTATCACATACTGGAAGAAATAAGTCAACAAACTTGTCCCAACCTTGGTCTGGGCTATCAGCCGTGCCAACAGGATCCCAGTTGATATCTTGAAGATCAGCTGCAAATTTGGTCTCATTAAAATGGCGGTAAGATCGAGCCTCAATAATTTTGGACTGACGTTTGATGGTAATATTTTCTTCCGCATAAATAAGTGAATGGTCACTAAGTGTACAGGTATTTACATCTCTACTTGAGTACATGTGTGGCCTGTTAGTCCAGATATGGTCAATGCAACTTTTAGTGTTCTTAGTTATACGAGTTGCTTTTGTTATGATTTGTTGAAGTTTAAAAATACCCATTGTTTTTTCAAAATTTCTCCATTGAGAAGTATTTCTATATATAAGCTTAAACTGAATGAAGATAAAACCGAATTCTTTGTTGCTAGCTCTGCATATAATTTGAAATATATATATGAACCAACTCTTAATGTATGTGGAACAATTATCAAACCATCTGATTCTGTACGCAACCTTGGAGTTCTTTTTGATTCAACCATGTCTATGTCATCTCAAATAACTGCTGTCTCTCGCTCTTTAAATTATCATCTTCGTAATATAGGACGCATTCGCTGTTATATAGATAACGATACTTGCAACCATGCTGTCCGCTCACTTGTTATTTCTCGAATTGATTATTGTAACTCTTTATTATATGGAACAACTGTAAAAAACACACAAAAACTACAAAAGATACAAAACAGAGCTGCCAGACTTGTTTTCAAGGCAAACCGTATGGAACACACCACTCCTCTGCTGAAAGAGCTTCACTGGCTTCCAGTAAATGAGCGTATTACCTACAAACTACTCACATTCGCTTATAAAAGTAGACATGAAACAACACCACTGTACATACAAAATCTCCTAAAATCTCACACATTTTCTGATGGTATGTTCCTACGATCACATGCTGATGGCAGTCTGCTTGAATGTAAAAGAACTCACACAACATATGGGAATAATGCCTTCTGCAATTCTGTGCCAGCTCTCTGGAACAAATTACCTTTAAAACTTCGTACTTCACATAGTCTGGCCACTTTTAAATCTAACCTGAAAACCTATTTGTTTCCAAACTAAGTTTTTTTATTTTTAATTGTTGTACATTAAGTGTAGCCTAAGATGTAGTGTAAGTTGTACTTTTAAGGGGGTACTACACCCCTGTGGTAAATTTGTGACTATTTTTGCATTTTTCTCAAAAATTAATAACACACTGGTAACAAAAGTTATGTATATTATTGGGGCAAGGAATCCAATTACTACACTGAAATTTCAGTGATTCAAGACAAGCGGTTCAGTAAATATGATAGGAAATGAGGTACATCCTAGCGGTACCTCGTTTTCTATCATAAGTATCGAACCGCTTGTCTTGGGTCACTGAAATTCCAGTGTAGTAATTGGATTCCTTGCCCCTATAATATACATAACTTTTGTTACCAGTGTGTTACTAGTTTTTGAAAAAATGTAAAAATAGTCACAAATTTATTTAGGGGTGTAGTACCCCCTTAAGATCATTGTAAAGCGCTTTGTTCATACTTATGCTAAGGCGCTATATAAATTCCGTATATTGTATTGTATTGTATTTGTTTCAAATTGGTTGAAGTTAAAATCTCCCACGCACACTATTTCACATGGAATTTTACGTTTATTTATTGGTTCTAATATATCATGTAAAGCAATTTCAAAAGTCTCACAAAAGTTTGTTTCTATCTCTGATCTATAAACTGCTCCAAGAAGAATTGGCCGAGTTTTTGGTAATGAAAGCTGAATCCATAACATTTCTGATGTTTGCGGTAGAATAGGCTCAAGTAGTGTATAAGGAAGTTGGCTGTTGACATAAATGGCTACACCCCTCCATTTCGGGTCCTGTCCTTCGGTGAAGATTGAAATTTGGAATGTCCAGCTCTGATGAGCAGATAGTATAATTGAGCTTAGTCTCCATTAGAGCAATGACGTCAGGCTTACACTCAATAACTAACAGGCGTAGTTCCTCTAATTTTGCATATAAAGAACATATATTGAGCGAGATGATCTTCAGCCCTTTAACCATCCTTATGTTTGCGTAAGGGGATTCTGTAACTTTTGTTTTGCTATTAATACCATTATTAGAGGACTGCTCGTTTGGACCAGGGTGGGGTTCTATGTCCCCACAGTCTAATAAGTTAACTCGAAAGGTGGAAACCGAGTTACTATAATAGCAAATTGGACGAGAAAGAGTACATTTGATTGTTTTGATACAGTCAGTTTTACATGGTTTGGCACAGGTTAATCAGAATCAGAATCATCAAGGATATCCCGCCTATTATATTCAGGCGCACCCCTTCAAGTTCGCTGTCACAGCTGTGTTGAAGGGTCCGTTGAGCGAAGCGATTTTTTTTTTTCCTTAAAATCTTTAGTCCATCGAGGTCTGTATAATGACGAATCCAATACAAATGGCGAAGTAAGCTCATTAAAAACACATCAAAATCCACAACAAAAACTAAATGCTCATAGGGTCTACTCTAATCTAGCTCTACTACAAAGTGTAAGTTCGTGCAAAGTAAAAAAAAAGTACATGCAGAGAGTTCATCGAGGCATAATACATAGCATCGATGACAGATGTGTTACATAGCCCATGTAAAGCAGCTTTGTTAGGGGTGGTGCAATAATTATGTGTACCCCCGGGGGTGAATTATAGGGGGGCAAAGATTTTTGGCAGGCCAAAAGGGGGGCAAGCATTTTTGGCAGGTCGAAAGGGGGGTCAAGCGATTTTTGGCAGGTCGAAAGGGGGGGCAAGCAATTTTTGGCACAGATATTTTGGGCACCGTTTCTATATTACGCCCTAAAAGGCGTAGGAAAACGTTACGAACACATTCAAATATGGGTCACTCCATATCAAATCAAGGAGGCGCCCCCTGACCCCCTCAGATTTGCTTTATATTTTAGTCATATGTTGTACCTGTAAAATATTAAAAACCTGCAAATTTGAGGTCTGTAGCTCTTACGGATTTTCTGTGGCAGGCATTTAAAGTTGGAGTAGGGAGGTCTAAATTTGGACCCAAAAGTTACCCCTTAAATAAATTTCATCTTTGGGAGTCTGTGCCTTCTTTATAAAAAGAAAGAGAGGTCTGAAACTTTGCATACACACTAACTGCATGCCCAATTTGTCAAAAAATAAAAAATAAAAAAATTCTGTAATTGCGCGTTGTGTCACGGGCTCATTAAATATGCAAGAAAAAAATGTAATGTTTTGTAAACTGGCAAGTTTAGCCCCCCTAAATTCACATTTTTTGTCAGATTAATTATTTTTTGTTTTCACCGATGCTATATATAGGATAAATACAATGCATACCCAAAAAATTGGGGTCACAACTCATTTACATTTCGAACAGCGCCCTCACGAAGATGAAATTTATTGCAAATTCAACATTTTCAGGGCGCCCAAAGTCGATGTGGTCCACCTTCAAAATTTATAAAACATCACTTTTATATAACTACTAGTCTTAAATTACAACTTTGCTAAGTCCCAGTAATTGTATAGGTTGACTTCATATAAAATGACAAGCCCAAAGTTGACCATTTTCTTATGATTGCATGTAGTGCAAATGTGCCGAATTCGGAAGGCTTGAAAGTCAAATTGGCCACAATATTAAAAATAAATGATTAGATGAGTAGTTATTGGCCCTATTTACTTGTATTTCCATTTCGTTTTCAATATATACAGATTTTCTATGGTAGCCATTTAAAGTTGGAGTGCAGCGCCCTCACGAAGATGTTTTGTAAACTGGCAAGTTTAGCCCCCTAAATTCACATTTTTGTCAGATTAATTATTTTTGTTGTCACCGATGCTATATATAGGATAAATACAATGCATACCCAAAAATTGGGGTCACAACTCATTTACATTTCGAACAGCGCCCTCACGAAGATGAAATTTATTGCAAATTCAACATTTTCATGGGGCCCAAAGTCGATGTGGTCAACCTTCAAAATTTATAAAACATCACTTTTGTATGACTACTAGTCTTAAATTGCAACTTTGCTCAATCCCATTAATTTTATAGATTGACTTCATATAAAACGACAAGCCTAAAGTTGACCGTTTTCTTATGATTGCATGTACTGCAAATGTGCCGAATTCGGAAGGTTTAAAAGTCAAAATGGCCACAATATTGAAAATAAATGACTAGATGCATAGTTATTGGCCCTATTTACTTTTATTTCCATTTTATTTTCAATATTGGGGTCAATTCGACTTTCAACCTTCCGAATTCGGCACATTTGCACCCTTTTTGCACTACATGCAATCATAAGAAAATGGTTAACTTTGGGCTTGTCATTTTATATGAAGTCAACCTATACAATTACTGGGACTTAGCAAAGTTGTAATTTAAGACTTGTAGTTATATAAAAGTGATGTTTTATAAACTTTGAAGGTGGACCACATCGACTTTGGGCCCCTGAAAATGTTGAATGTGCAATAAATTCCATCTTCGTGAGGGCGCTGTTCGAAATGTAAATGAGTTGTGACCCCAATTTTTGGGTATGCATTGTATTTATCCTATATATAGCATCGGTGACAACAAAAATAATTAATCTGACAAAAATGTGAATTTAGGGGGCTAAACTTGCCAGTTTACAAAACATTACATTTTTCTTGCATATTTAATGAGCCCGTGACACAACGCGCAATTACAGAATTTTTTTTAATTTAATTTTTTGACAAATTGGGCATGCAGTTAGTGTGTATGCAAAGTTTCAGACCTCTCTTTCTTTTTATAAAGAAGGCACAAACGCCCAAAGATGAAATTTATTTAAAGGGCAACTTTTGGGTCCAAATTTAGACCCCCTACTCCAACTTTAAATGGCTGCCACAGAAAATCCGTAAGAGCTACAGACCTCAAATTTGCAGGTTTTAATATTTTTACAGGTACAACATATGACTAAAATATAAAGCAAATCTGAGGGGTCAGGTGGGGCGCCTCCTTGATTTGATATGGAGTGACCCATATGCAAAATTTCCTGCTCGCTGCGCTCGCATTATATGTTAAGACAATTTAAGGTTTTAAATTCGGGTTCCCCAAAATCTTGCATGTGTAAGGGGGGGGCAAGATTTTTGGCACGTCAAAAGGGGGCAAAGGTTTTTGGCACGTCGAAAGGGGGGCAAAGGTTTTTGGCACGGCCAAAGGGGGGGCAAGCGATTTTGGCAGACCATTTTGAGAATTCACCCCCAGGGGTACACATAATTATTGCACCACCCCTTAGTGAGAGCATACATGCAATATATAATGTAATGTAATCATGCAAAAGGTTTAACCATGCCATGTGTGAGTTCATGTAATAGGAGTTAAGATGCAGATTATATTCAGAAGCACAGATCTACACAGTATCATGGTTGATGCATATTAAGGTGCATATATTGTACAGCAAACTAAATAAACAATTTTAAAAACAATAGTAATAGTATGCGTCCATAAGGGCAGCACAGGCAAGTTTGAAATGACATAGTTGTGAAGACAAAATTGGCGAGTCATAATTGGCGAGTCATAATTGGCGAGTCATAATTGTCGAGTCAAGTTGGCGAGACATGATTGGCGAGTCAAAATCAGGCTAGCGCGGAGTCCCATTGGCAATAGAAGACACAGATTGGCAAAAGAGTTCCATAGACTCAGGACACAATTTGGAAAGAGTTCCATAGACTCAGGACAAAATTTGGAAGTAAAGTCATAAGTTGGTTGACAAAATAGGCATGACATAATTGGCATGTCAAAATCGAGCTGGCTTTGAGTCCCATAGGCTTTAATTGTAAAAAGTCACAAGTTGAATAAGGAGTCCATAAAAAGGACTCTGGACTTAAAATCATTAAGTCGTTGTCATCTGTTTGAGGAGATTGCATCTCTTTACATGCAGACTGTAGCACCATTGTCGTGTGATAGGTTCAAAGATGTATTCCCACCTTGTTGGAAGAGCAAGAATCTTCTGAATTTTCTCATGAGAACAGTCCATAATGAACTGCACCAGCAGTTCGTCATCTGCATGGACTTTTGCAACCTCTGTTTTATCACAATACTGAAGGAGGGCCCTTTCAAGTGAAGCACGATGGTAATTGCGTTGGACTGCAAGAGCAGGGCACTTAACCAGAAAGTGTGTGATGTCTTCAGTTGCTGTCTTACAGAGGATGCACGTAGGGTCATTATCATGCTGGTTGTACTTGGCGTGATTATATTGCAGAATATACGTGCCAGTGATCAGTCTTGCCTTAATTGCAGCTTTCTCCACTTCTCGACAATCAGGCGGCAATGTACTCCAGATATGATGTGGAGTTCCGATCTTACATGCTTTGATGTTGAGATGCTTTAAGCTGGTTTTCTCAGAATAATCATTGTGCCAATTTGTCTGCCAGTAGGTGTTAACAGCTGATGTTGTTAGTCTCTTCCAGGCAGCTTTGGTGGGTGGGCTCATGAGTAGTTCATATGGAGATGGCAGGCCATACTTTATCAGGAGCTCTTTCACATTGATAAATAGTGATAGTGATAGATCTCATATAACTAGTGTAAATGGGTCAAAGTCTAATGACCAAAGAAGTTCTTGTGGAATTCCACAAGGCTCGATACTTGGGCCATTATTATTTATTTTATATGTTAATGAACTGCCTAAATATGTTAATGTAAAGGTGAGCATGTATGCTGACGATACAGCAATTTATTATTCTTCAAAAGATGTTAATGATATTGTTAGAATACTAAATAATGATTTAAATAATGTTGACAACTGGCTTGCAAGTAACAAATTAAGTCTTAATGTTGACAAAACCCATTTTATGTTAATTGGTACTCCACAAAAACTTGCAAATTTATGTAAAGATGATCTTAATGTAAACATAAAAGGAACCCGTCTTCAAAGGGTTAATCATTGTAAACACCTTGGCATTGAAGTTGATGATAAATTGTTATGGAACAACCAGATTGACCAAGTGAGAAAGAAAGTTTTAACTGGTTTGTATTTTCTAAGGAGAGCCGCTAATTTTATCCCCAAACACCATCAGTGTCTACTTTATAAAAGCATTGTTGCCACTCACTTTGACTATTGCAATGTTGTTTGGGGAAGATGTAACAAAACCCTTAGTACTAAACTTCAAGTCTTACAAAACAGAGCAGCAAAAATTATTACAGGTGTAAGTAGATATGAGTCAAGTACAGAAGCTTTAAATGTTTTAAACTGGAAAAATCTTGAAGGAAAGTTATACATAAACGAAGCAGTTACAATGCATAAAATTGTAAACAATCAAGCACCAAAATATCTGTGCAATAGATTTGTTAAAAAAGAAACTTGTTATAACACCAGAAATAAAGATGTTTTTATCATGGATAAGCCAAATACTGAATATAAGAAGCGTAGCTTTAGTTATAGAGGTGCTCAACTGTGGAACTCGATTGATGACAATGCTAGAAGCATGTGCAATGTGAAACATTTTAAACAACTTATTTCTTAATATTTGTGAATAATTTATCATTTTGTATATTTTATATTGTTTAATATCTGTATTATTTGTGTAATAGTGATCTTGATGATGTGTTTTAATAAGTTAAATTTAATTTGTATATAAATCGTATATGATGTATGGATCTTGGGTATGGATGATGCGTGTTGAGGGGATGAAAGGGTTTAACAATATGCTTGGTGAGTTGGGGTGTGCGTGTATGTAAATGAGGGGTGAGTGGAGTGTATGTTGTTTCATGGTGGGAATATGTGTGCTTGTATGAAGATGAACGTAGGTGCTACTTTTATAGTATTTTATATTAATATGAAATTTCTGTATGTGTGCAATAGTGGGCCTGCAAATTATCACGATGTGTTTTAATAATTTATTTCCTAATAATATTTTTGAATAATTTATCATTTGTATGTTTTTGTGCAATAGTGGTTTTGATGATGTATTTTAATAATTTAAATATAACTTGTACATAAATCATATTATAACGTTTTATTGTGAAAGATGTAAGGAGGATGTGTGTTGAGAGGGTGAGAGAGGGGTGCATGTGAGAGTGTGACTGTATGAGGAAGAATGCAGGGTTACTATTTTATTTATTATATATATTTTGTCTTTTAGTAAAAGATCGTATTAATTTTAGTTTTTAGTCTATGTACACTAATATATTATACTTTAAATTAACTTGTGTTTGTTAGTAATATGTTTAATATCCACACGGACATGTGGAAGAACAATACTGTATTGAACATGTTTTTACCGTGTATAAATAAAGCTATTATTATTATTATTATTAACGCGGCATTGGACTTTCAATTCGTCGCCGAAGAAAATCGTCAGTCATAGACCGATAATTTTCTTGTTCCTTTGTACCTTCTTAATTAAAAGCATTCATCATTTGCATTTTTTTTTAAAGTTTAAAACTCTACTTCTGATGAAAATGTTGCGATATTTTATACTACTTAAAAAAACTATTTTCAATACACCTGTATCCGGTTCTTTAAGCCAGAGCTGAACGACCGATGCTTTGTAACACTTTTCATACGGACGAAATAAGCTTAGGCCTATGTTTACAATATTTAGGCCTACGTTACGGCGAAAAAAGATGCATCAATTCACTTTTTTTGACAAGTAAATTACCTTGAAATTCCAGTTTTGGCCAGTCTCGAACATCATCTGCCTAAGCAGCCATGGCAATTTGATGATGGTGACAGTGAAGTGAACTTAGTGAAGCATATCCAAGGTATTGTTGTTGTTTGCTTAATGGAGGGTGGTCGCCTGTCAATCCGTTTAAAGGAGGATTTCGTGATCCTAGCATCCTCTTTTTATGACATTTTTCGGTATATATCCACGAAAAAAGCTTATTTCCAAAATTTCAGTTGATTCCGATTTTGCGTTTGCGAGTTATGCATGATTATGTGTATTTTACACTTCTCCTTAGACAATGTGTTGTAATTTCGTTCTGGTGCACCAGAACGAAATTCAAATTTGGCGATATTTTTGCAAAACGAATTAATCTGCAAGAAATATTTGGTACATAAGGGACCGTTCATAAATACTTGGTGGGGGGGGGGGGCTGGGCAAAGTGTGGGGGACACAAAAGTTTTGAGTTGCACAAAGGGGGGGGGCAAAAGTTTTGGTTACTAAAGGAGGGGGGCAAAAAAGTTTGAAACAAGAAAATACCAAAAGAACAAGAGCATACACAATTTTTGCGCGCTACGCGAGCATATGTACCAATAAAGCCCTTTTTGACCCCGATTATGGCCAAAAACAGTGTAAAATACATTTTTGGGCGCGCTCATTACCAGTATCCCATTAAAGCCTTTATGGAATCTCAAAGACTTTATACATGTATTCTACAGTCGCTATAAGAAAAGGGTCAAACCGGGTCAAACTGACGCAAAAGCATTTTTTTTGGTCTGTGCCCGAAATTTATATTTTGCCCCCCTGACCAAGAATGCTGGCTGCGCCCCTGATAAACAAGTCTTAAGTATTAAAAATCTTGAGTATGTGCCCAGATGTTGCTCTCAATTTGCAGTGGCATCATAGCGACGGGGGCAGGTAGAGGCATGTGCCCTGGGCGTCACTCTCAGGGGGCGCCGAATTGACCAATTCAGCATCGATTCTGCACCCCTCTAAGCGATGAAAGTCAAAATTTTCGCGCGCTTCGCGCACCTTTCAGGACAAAGCCATTTACAATTTATGACCAATATTTAACTTCATTGTGCTCCGCGCGCAATAATTATTTCAAGAATCTGGAGCGACACCTATCCTTAGCCCTGGGTGCCACAAGCCATAACTACGCCACTGTCAATTTTCTCTTTTTTGTGTTACTTTTATTTATTTAACTATTGGTTATAATAATGAAACATATGTATTTTCAAAAAATTAGAATGCATAAATTGAAATTAAACTTCATACACGTCACAGCATGTGAAAAACACCTTCAACTTTCATGTTTTTAGGAAACAGGCCTATTATAATAAATGTATGAACAAACATGTAATTTGTGACTGAGTTTGCACAAATGGAATAGCCCCCTCCCCAGACTGTTTTTTAACATCTTGGAAAGGGGGGGGGGTCAAAAAAGTTTTGTTAGTCTAAAGAGGGGGGTCAAAAAAGTTTTAGGTTCTCTGGAGGGGGGTCAAAAAAGTTTTGACTCCAAAAATTTCCAAGTGCCCAGCCGCCCCACCAAAGTATTTATGAACGGTCCCTAAACATTATGTAGCCAGACGTATCCAGTGGTGTAAAAATCTGAACTTTTTTTTGGGAAAAGTGGGGGGGATGAGGCTGTGGATCACGAAATGCCCTTTAAGCCAATCAACAGTCTTCTTCTAAAAAAATTTCTGCAGCCGCAGAATTTTTTTTTTTTTAGAGCCCTTCGTACAATTAATTAAGGGTCGTGAATGGAGAAACGAATGGCACCACAGAGAAACAAAGTTCGAACATGCAAAGACCTTCAAGTTCAAGAATCGGTATTCGGTAAGCAAATATTCTTGTATTTCCATCTATTATTTGCTCTCCCTTTTCCCACTCATATTTTGTCCGTGGTGAGTCCTGTTATATTTATAATTTGATCAGCATTGTACCAGTGACAGTACAAGCGGCTAGGGGACGCAGGGGTAACATGTCCTTGTCAATCAAGTCCGGCTCTTTGTGTCCTTGAGCAAGACACTTCACTCTACTTGCTTAGTGCTTCGGAGGGCACTTTAAGCTGTCGGTCCCGTGTACATGCATATTTTCTCACATTATTAGTGTGCACGTTAAAGAACGTCACAGGCTATTCGAAAAGAGCAGGGGATCATCCCGGTCATGTTGACTGTACTTCAAAATACACTCATCTACTCTAGGTTCCAGAGTAAAAAATAAGTACAGCTTGTCTGTACGCAGTGCGACAATACTCATACATATGAGGGAGGCACTTATACGGAAGAAGAACTACTTCATCTATTGTGTCCAATACTTAATCTGATAAGTGATCGATGTATATCGATAAAAATAGGATCAAGATCGTGGATGAGCTATGGCGGCATGCTTTAAAACTTTACGATTCAGCCAGGTACCTCGTAGGCTTTATGATTACGATAAAAAAAACCCGAAATAATAATTATAATAAAATGATGATAATATTATATACTATATAATAATACAGGATTTTTTTTTAATTAAAGAAAAACATTTTTTGCCCGGATTAATTGTTAGGAGCTTATTTTAGGTGCGAGTACATGTACCTCGGGCTATAAAAAAAAAGTGTAGTGCGCCCTTATACGGTTCACGCATGCGCTATGGGTCGCTGCTGGGGATTTCCAAGATTTATCATTCAGCAGGTTGTGAAATGTGCTGCGATTGTGGGAAATTTTCCAGGGTAATTTTCAACATTCAGGCATTGTCACTATTTCTCTGTGCTTCACAAGAGCTGGAATGACAAGGTAAAGTTCGATTATTAAATGTCACATACTTTTTGCATTAAAGTCTAACATGTCTAAAGGCTTAAATTATAACTATATTTTTAGCCTTACCAATAAATATTTAATTTAGTAGTATTTACCTGGTATTTCATGTATTTACTATAGTATAGGGTATATTGCTGATCCATTAATTATCCTTTTCTGGTGCATTGTGGGATAGAAAAGGGAGCAAATTAGCGACCGATTTGCCCCCTTTTCAATCCCACAATGCACCAGAAAAGGATAATCAATGGATCAGCAATATACCCTATTAGTAAGCTTATAATAGTTTACGCCAATATCAATTCACCAATTCATTATGCATGAATGACAATGAATGATGTTATAATTATTATTTTAAAACAGAAAAGCTTAGAATATATTCTCAGATTTAAATGCCATTGTACGTTTTTTTATCTGGACGGCGTCGTTGATTGGGTCGACAGTGCTAGTGCACAAGCTTAGCCTTATCACAGGGAAACCTCAGTTAACACTAATTTGTTAGTCAGTCAAAATGGCCTAAACCGGCAATACAAATTTACATTGAAATTAAAAAGAAGCTTTTTAAGAAGGAAACCTTCATAAATATGTTGTCTATACTTCACTTGACCCAAATATATGATTTTTTTTGGTGATGAGAGACTACGCACATGGAATTTCAGAGAGATTTTGATAGCAGTTCCATTAAAAAAGGTGCTATCGCCATGAGACTAAGATCTAGAAACACCCCGTAATGCTGTTTTGGGGAATTTTGCTTGCAGAATCTTTTTGATGAAAGTCAATCTTTGACAAGATGTAACTTTGCTACGGAAAGTGCTATGACAAAAAGGTTTTCAGTGTTGACTTTCTTTACTCAAGGGCTTTAATTTGATATATAAAATGATGCAGTTTGATGGCAAATTTGAATTCACCTGGCATACCTACTTAAAGGAGTATTTCGTGATCCTAGCATCCTCATGTTTATGTCATTTTTCATTAGATATCCACAAAAAAAACCTATTCCCAAAATTTCAGTTAGATTCCGATTTTGCGTTCGCGAGTTATGCATGATTATGTGTATTACACTGCTGCATAGACAATGCGTTGTAATTTCGTTCTGGTGCACCAGAACGAAATTCAAATTTCACGATATCTTTGCTAAACGAATTAATCTGCAAGAAATATTTTGTACATAAACATTATGTAGCCAGAGGTTTCCAGTGATATAAAAATCTCAACTTTTTTTTTGAGAAAAGTGGGGCGATGAGGCTGTGGATCACGAAATGCCCTTTTAAGTAATATTAACATCTACAAGTAGACTGCGGAACTCAGTCCTCAATGATAGTCAGTCATTTATCTTTTGGTCGTTATATGACTATCATTTGAGGACTGAGTTGTTATGATATATCTTCCGAGGTGCAATTTCTTTAAGCATAGTCAAGTCTGCCAAGGACACTCGGCACGAATTGAAAGACCATGTCAACTCTCGACAAAAGAATGCATGCATGTCAAAGGTCATACGACACCAATTTGGTGTTTGTTATGCTCCTCGAAATTAGTGCCTTAAAGGGTGACTGGGTTGACCAGGCAAACTTTCAAGGGTAACCCAATTAAGTAGGCTTAAAATATAATCAAGCCAATGTTTAGTTATTGTTCACCTCTATACCAACAAACTTTACACAGCTCCTAACTTAATGTGTTTTCCAGATATTTATAGTGGCCTTTAACATCTATGTCTGATCTACAAGTACATGTTGTAAAAGAAAATAATTATGTCAATCGCAAAGCAAATGCTTTTTTGTATTAATTTTTGTATGCATAGATTAGCAATAATGTTTTGGGGTGGAAATCATCTAGGGTCGGGCAATTGTTAAAAGTGTGACTGTAATAGGTTGAGCATCATTTGTTGCATAGAATCCCACTATTAAACATTGCTGTGCATTTTAAATGGAGAAAGATGTGTTTATTAACAGTTTCAGCTATTAATAATCACCTGTAAGTGTAAAGATGCAACTATTTTAAAAACCAGGTTGAAAAAATTGCTTTAATAATCTATTTGCTTCTAAAGAAAAACAGTCAATTATTTTCGATAAAATCTAAATGTTGATATTTCGATTACGGTGTTTTTAAATAATCGAGTACCCGATTAAAAAAATATATTATAAATCGATTATTTTCGATTTTAAAATCTAAATATCGCCCAAGCCTGTTATCATCTAGAAAGGATAAAATTCAAATTGAGAAAAAAGTCTAGGTACGTGTATGATATGTACTACGCATAGTATTAAAGTACCGTAACCACCCGGGTATAAGCCCACCTTCGGCTATAAGCCCACCCCCTATTTTTCAAAACATTCTGGGAACAAGGGTGCACTCAGGTATAAGCCCAGTACTAAGTTTTGGCCAAGTTCTTAAATCAAATCAATGATTTGCTCTCATATTTAAGAACAAATATAAAAAAGTATCAGTTGATAATTAACATTCCACACTTATTATTTTAAGAAATTGAAAATCTTCATATTAAGTTTACCTTTCTATAATTTAATTAGACTATGGATTTTCATAAAAGTGGTTTTAAATTAAAGCATACTTGTAAGATTTATTTAAGTGGAATTTTTAATTATATTTACGTATGCAATATTGCTTAAACCCACATGTAAGTTGTAGTTCTGTATGTGAAATGGTTAATTTCCCGATGTCGTATTTAAAGTGCATCACATACTGGTCTATCTCGAGAAGCTTCATGATAGACCAGTATGTGATGCGTCTAAATTCACGTTACCAGTCGCGAAATCGAGATAGCCCCCAAGATAGACCTGTATGTGATGCACTTTAAATACGATATAGGGAAATTAACTATTTCACATACAGAACTACAACTTTAGTGTAGTTTTAAGCAATATTGCATACGTAAATATAATTCAAGATTCCTCTTAAATAAATCTTACAAGTATATGCTTTAATTTAAAACCACTTTCATGAAAATCCATAGTCTTATTAAATTATAGAAAGGTAAACTTAATACAAAGATTTTCAATTGCGATTTTCTCGAAATGTGTGTTTTTTGAGATAGACCAGTATGTGATGCGTCCGACGAATTGTTTCTCACCCACTATATCTAGCGAGTAGAATGCACGTATGGCAAAATGTTTGTACTCATTTTAATATATTTTTCATGCTGATCCCAAATATGGTCATGAAAATGTATAATTCTGAAATTGTTAAATTTTCAAAGAAAATTTTAAACTTGTCGTCTGGAGTCAACATCCACATAGATAAGCAATGGCAGAGGCCTTCCTACACCTGTTATTGCCAACTATTTTCAATTTTGTCTGAATGGTTACCAGCTAGTCTGTGCAGATGCTGTTTGTGTAGAAAATATCATCACCAAATGGCATAAGAAGGCAATATTACAGCCATGTCAGATGTCTCCAAAATGTAAAGTACACATAGGGCCCTAAATGTCAGATGTCTGTAGTAATTAGATTTGTTGTTTTTGTTTGTTTTTTGTTATTTTTTATGCAGGGCCTGCAGAGAATATGAACAGAAGTACGGACAGCTCGATGAAGACCTCAAAAGAATTTTTGTCACTGGCTTCTAATGACTAAACTGGACCAAGCACACTACAACAATGGCAGAGGCCTTTCCTGCTCCTGTTATTGTTGACTATTTTCAACAATGCCTTCATGGTTATCAGCTGGTCTGTGCAGAAGCTGTTTTACCATGTGTGGAAAATACCATCAACAAATGGCATGCAGAGAAGAAGGCAACATTGCAGCCATGTCAGATGTCTCCCAAATGTGTATATCCACCTACTTGCCAGGCCTGTATTGACTGGATTTTGGAAATTAAATCTGCTCGCTGGTTGTCAGGGGGAGTCAGTCCTCAGTTAACATGGAGTAATATTGAACCATCGCGCATACATGATGATCCAGTGGAAGTCGCTAAAGCTTTTTGTTTCAGATTACCATCAGCTAGTCTTAAGCTTACAAAATCCTTCAGAGATTTTGACAGTGCAAGTCTTCTACAAATATTGATGAGGTTTGGGGAATGTCATAAATGTAATGTGGAAAATTACAGCATTATCAAAAAAGTAAGTTCTCCCCTTGACCTGCCGATCTAACATTGCCCCTGACTGGTCAATTACATGATATCTCACTTTAATCACCAATCAGAATGGAGCTTTGCAAATAATTCACCTCAATTTTTTGGTCTGGTGAAATTATTCTAACAATATTGTTGATTGGTCCAATTTATTTAATGAAAACTACTTCTTTTTGGCCAATCGGCAGGTAGTTCTCATGGGGTTATTATGACTATACCATTTTCCACCTTGATGTGGCAGGGACATCAACACATTGAGGCAGCTGTTTTGCTCGCACATCTATGCGGTGTCTTTGCATGCAGTGTGTATGCCAGCGGTTTGAGCAAACGCTAGCTGTTTGAAGTTGCGCCCAATAAAATGTGCACTGACATCACTGCCACATACAGGCTGGAAAATGGTATAGCACTCTTGTTACAATTAAAACGTAAAATACCAATTAGAGCCATGTTTTATTTGTTGGAATGAAATGTTTTATAATATTATCCTCTTTATGCCTGCTGGACTAAAGAAAAATATGATTATAGTGGGAATTCCAATTGAATGAACACAGCTTTCAATAGCGTGACGAACATTTGCGTACATTGTGCGATGTACGCTAGTGAGTACGACTGTGCGTCAGTAACGCGGAAGTGAATCCAACCATGCCAACGCACTCATGATTGGTTAGCATATTGTATCCAAGGTCGTGTGGTCGCGTTGTAGTTTGAAATATGTGATATACAATCACAGTTGGATCGCGTACAGCTGTTGAAAGCTGCGTTCATTCAATTGGAATTCCTACTATAGAATCTTTGGTTTACTGTAATGTTACGCCACAAACTGTTGGCTCTTCATGAACAAGTTATAGGGCTGTCTGGATAGCCAAGAGTCCAAGGTTTCTGTTTAATAGCTTATAGTAACAACAAATTAGAGGGCTGTCTACTCTGGATAGCCAGGAGTCGCATGTTTAACTGGTAAAGGATGAATTTTTGAAGAAAAACAGAAACTGCATGACATTTTTCAAGCATAAATAATACCCACTTAACTGATGAAAACACATTTTCTTTTCAGGTTGCAGACATGAGGAATCGCTTGGTACACATGTACATTGGTGACAATATGCAGATCCAATCACATGAAAGAGATGCAAACTTTGATAGCTTGTTTGAACTGGTGGATTGCCTGGAAAAGATCCACCCTGAATACCTACCAGGCAGAAAGGCAGATTCTGTCAGGAAAGAGTTGCAGACGGTAAGAATTCAAGTGTTGGAAACGCTTGGAATGTGAAGGAAATTTATTTCAGATTTGACAAAACCATGTAGTTAATTATAAGTGGTTGAAAACATATACTTAGCAATAAAGAACATTTCATACACTCTTAGATAGCGAGAACCAATCAGAGCAAACGTTAGAAAAATGTGAACCATGCATTGATTGTGTATAATGCACAGGCGCGCACTTCTGGTACTACGCGCAGTGCTTTTACATGCGTTAATTTTTCTTGTGGGTTGATGCATTTATATTTGCTTGTATTTTCCAACATTTTTAGTGACAATTTTGTTATAAAAATAACAGAAATGTACTGAGATGTTGCTGCATCTAATGTATTCCCCCCTGCAGGGCTTGTGCGTTAGACCCATCAATATCTCAGTGCGCATGAATTATTTCACTCCCAACAAGTGCATTAATTAACCTATATTAGGATTTGATGGTAAATCAGCTGCTTAAGGGATGGGGTATGAATGTTTGGACAGTATTTATTGTGGGACATTAGAGCACATCAGACATATCGAATTGCATTCTGAATACGAAGAATGGCCTTCTGATATCAAATAATTTTGATTTTTTGAAATTCATGCAATGTAATACACATTTTATGGCAAATGATTAAAATTAATATTTTTGATATTTATCAGTACTCGAAGTAAACTTTATAAATCTGATGACATGTACTTAAAGTGTACTTAGTATAGGTGGGATGAAAATCCAACGATCAATTGAAAATTTTGACATTTCGTATTGAAGATATGGATTTTTACCAAAAACACCAAAAAACAATTTTGGGAAAAAATCCATATCTTCAATATGAAAGGTCAAAATTTTCAATTGATCGTCGGCTTTTCCTCCCAGCTACATACACTTTAATAATATATCATTAGATTAATAAAATTTACTTCGAGGACTGTTATATATCAAAAATGTGAAAAATATCAAATTTTAATAATTTGTCATAAAATTTGTATTATATTGTGAATTTCAAAAAATGAAAATTATTTGATATCAGAAAGACATTCTTCGTATTCAGAATGCAATTCGATAGGTCTGAGGTGCTCTCATGTCCCACAAAAAATTACTGTCAAAATGCACAAAACGCTCATTCCAGATCCCTTAAGTCAAAAACAAGTTTTGTGATGTTGCTGTCCTGTGCTGGGTTTGTATACATGTAATCTGCCAATAAAGAAGCACTGCATATATTTGGTTTGATCTTTGTGGCTGTGCAACAGTGACAGTGTAAGTGCAGTTCTGTCATTCTCAGTGGAAAACAGAGCACACATTTGATTAAATTCTTTCTCCACATTGATATATCTAAACAGGCACTCTGACAGGCAAGCCCCCCTCCCTCTTCATTGGCACAAAATAGCGGGGCAACATTTATCAAAAAATTCATACTTATCCGCATCTGTCTTTAGGTTTGTTAAGACCAAAATTGAAATAGTTTTTGGCTGAACATTTTGTGTGCATTATGCTTTGTCCATAATTGTTCCCAAAATCAGAGAGTGGGCAAAGTTTGTAATCTCCCTCCCCCACTTGAAAATTTCTTCTGGCATAAATCACTGTTTATGTTGTTTGTCAACTTGATTTAGTTTTATTTATTTTCTTCTCTGTTAGATAACAGTGAGACCAGAAACTATACCAATTCCAGGTGTAATGGATGAAGACTTACTGCATGAGATAAAAGATGACTTTAGGGGACTTGCACATCAACTAGCAGATGAATTGGCTGCAATTGAAAGCAGTAAGTATACAAGCTTAGTATAGATAACAGTGAGACCAGAAACTATACCAATTTCAGGTGTAATGGATGAAGACTTACTGCATGAGATAAAAGATGAATAGAGGACTTGCACATCAACTAGCAGATGAATTGGCTGCAATTGAAAGCAGTAAGTATACAAGCTTAGTATAGATAACAGTGAGACCAGACACTACACCAATTCCAGGTGTAATGGATGAAGACTTACTGCATGAGATAAAAGATGACTTTAGAGGACTTGCACATCAACTAGCAGATGAATTGGCTGCAATTGAAAGCAGTAAGTATACAAGCTTAGTATAGATAACAGTGAGACCAGACACTACACCAATTCCAGGTGTAATGGATGAAGACTTACTGCATGAGATAAAAGATGACTTTAGAGGACTTGCACATCAACTAGCAGATGAATTGGCTGCACTTGAAAACAGTAAGTATACAAGCTTAGTATAGATAACAGTGAGACCAGAAACTATACCAATTCCAGGTGTAATGGATGAATACTTACTGCATGAGATAAAAGATGACTTTAGAGGACTTGCACATCAACTAGCAGATGAATTGGCTGCACTTGAAAACAGTAAGTATACAAGCTTAGTATAGATAACAGTGAGACCAGAAACTATACCAATTCCAGGTGTAATGGATGAATACTTACTGCATGAGATAAAAGATGACTTTAGAGGACTTGCACATCAACTAGGAGATGAATTGGCTGCACTTGAAAGCAGTAAGTATACAAGCTTAGTATAGATAACAGTGAGACCAGACACTATACCAATTCCAGGTGTAATGAATGAAGACTTACTGCATGAGATAAAAGATGACTTTAGAGGACTTGCACATCAACTAGCAGATGAATTGGCTGCAATTGAAAACAGTAAGTATACAAGTTTTAAATTATTACGTTTTGATGAATCCAAGTGTGTGAAAATATTGGATCCAAGACATAATAATGATAAAATTGGATGCTTTACGCCCAATATTTATTGGTCTCGCTATGACTTTTTAAAATATTGGACTCGACTACGCCTTGTCCAATATTTTAAAACTGATAGCTTCGACCAATAAATATGGGCTCAATCGATCCAATTTTATATCAAAATGTGAAAATTGTGTACAGATTTGAGAGAAGACTATGGGTCTGCAATTCTTGATGTCTGCTTTGTCTTCCTTCTTGTGAAGAATGATTTTTGCTTCTTCCAAGATAAAGGGATGCATTTTTGCATTTTTGGTGATGATTTGGTTAAACATTTTTACTAGATGGGTTATATCTTTCTTTACCATACATTGTACACGTATAAGCATGCAATACAAGTAAATTATTGTAAGAAGGAAATATAACTTACATACATGCAGATGTTCCATACTTGGCAACTTTGAAAACAAATTAACAAAATTATTTTTTTCATTTTAGAATGTAAATATCTTTACCCTAAACTGTGAATTGAATAGGGTGGAAGAGATATGTGTTTAGTAAACTCCAATGGAAATATGTTACCTTTATATCCAATTATTCATCATATCAATATATACTACCTTATTTTTTATTTTAGGAAAAGCAGTGACCCTTGAGGTTGGACCACTTGATACTATTGAAAATGTCAAAGCCAAGATACAGGACAAGGAAGGTATTCCACCAGCTCAACAGCTACTTATATTTGCTGGTAAAGAGCTTGAAGATGGCAGAACTATTAGTGATTATAGCATAAAGGAAGAGAGCGCAATTCATCTTGACATGCGCCTTCGTGGTGGTGGTACACGAGTGATGAAGATACTTATCAAAACCCTTACAGGTGAAAAACGCTATACAATAGATAGCTATATTTACCAAACTACAACTGGTAGTGCT
Source organism: Amphiura filiformis (assembly GCF_039555335.1). NCBI lineage: Eukaryota > Metazoa > Echinodermata > Ophiuroidea > Amphilepidida > Amphiuridae > Amphiura > Amphiura filiformis. The sequence continues at coordinate 46,980,452 of NC_092640.1, forward strand.
CGGGGAGAGGGGAACAAAGGTGTACTATGGACCAATTCTAATTAGCTATAGACTGTATAAAAAAGAATTGTAAGCGAAAGTATAAAAGATGGAAATACCCATTCATAGTTATTGACTAAGTTTTAGACTTACATTGTAGCAATACATACACATACATACATACAACAGCATTTATATAGCGCAATTTCAAAGAAATGATCATTGCACTTTACAGAAAAACTTACCCTACTACTAAAGACTACAAAGTAAACAAAAATATGCAAAAGAAACAACATAAAATCAGCAATGGTTAAAAAGATGGGTTTTCAGGCTACGTTTGAAAATAGTAACTGTGGGAGATGACCTAATGGATGAAGGAAGATTGTTCCAGATTCTGGGTCCAAAGACACTGAACGATTCATCGCCTATCAGTCTGTTTGTCTTAGGAATTATAAGGCGCGTAAGATCTTGATTTGAACGAAGACCTTCCCTAGTTGGAACACGGATGGTCAGACAATCAGAGAGGTAGGGTGGTGCCAGATCGTTCAATGTCTTGTAAATGTAGAGTAGCACTTTGAAGCAAATTCTCTTGTCTATTGGAAGCCAGTGTAACGAATTTAAAAGAGGTGAAGATGAGTGACGGCAATATCTCTGCATAACCTTTTTTGTTTTTTGTTTTTTTGTTTTTTTGGGTATAATCATTAAGTATAAAATAAAATGTGCCAAAATATTAATCTACAATGGTTAATAACATGAGATTTTGGGAAGTAACTTATGCCGCTTGACAAAGCAAGGAATCTTGTTATAAATCTAATGCCAAACTAGTAACTATTAAAATATGATTTCATTTGTTGCAGGAAAGACAATAACCCTAGAAGTTAAACCATCTGATACTATTTTCAATGTCAAGGCCAAGATACAGGACAAGCAAGGTATTCTATTTCCAGCAGCCCACCAACGACTTATCTTTGCTGATAAAGAGCTTGAAGATGGCAGAACTCTTAGTGATTATAGCATAAAGGAAGATACCGCAATTCATCTGGACATGCGAAAGATGAAGATACTCATCAAAGCCTATGCAGGTGATTTTTTTTTTGTCTTGAAACTATGCGGTAGATTGCATTATGTACCAAGCTACAGCTGGTAGTTGTGCGGGGGGAGGGACCAATTCTAATATTTTTTCTGAAAATGTCAGAAAAATTTATCAACATGTCAACATAAAAATACACCCATGACTTAGTCGAGAATGTCAATGAAGTTGAATAAACAATCATATATAACACAGTAAATACCACAGTAAATGCGTATTCTATGCATTATAATTAATGCATGACAAAGTAGTGAAGCTACTTACTAAACATAAGGCGACATGGTTATTTTTAAGATTTTTAGTTAATTTTACCACTATTTTGTAAATACCATGTGTCATAAACAATGTTGATAGATGATGTAATCCAGCATCGGCAACTTTATCTGATGTCAACATAAATTGCATGTTGATTACAGCATTTAGCTATAGATTCAGATTTAGTGTCCTTAAAAGTCATAATTACAAAAGTATTATTAATCAGAAAAAAGGTATTAAAAACAAATTATAAAAGAAGAAAGACTTGTTGACCAAGTTTTAGACAAAACATTTTGTACAGAATATTTCTGCATTATATCCTTTGAAGGTAATCTTCACTATAAAATAAAATATCAACCTACAATCTTATTATCAACATTTTGCAAACTGAAAAAAGTGAAATAAGAATTTAGTTTTTGTAGTATTCTGGAAATAAGGAATCTTGACATGAGTCAAATGCTAAATTTACAAAATGAATTAATTTGTTGCAGGAAAAACATTGACCCTTGAGGTTGAACCATCTGATACCATTGAGAATGTCAAAGCCAAGATACAAGACAAGGAAGGTATTCCAACAGACCAGCAGCGACTTATTTTTCGTGAAAAACATCTTGATGATGACAAACCAATCTGGTATTACAATATTCGAGAATACAGCACACTTCTGCTTTATGTGTGCCGTCTAATGATATTTATCAGGACTACTACAGGTGAAGTGAATAAGTTTTAAGATCTGTTTGTAATCTGCATATATGTGATGCGATCAAGCCAAATCAGTCGGAACTCGGAAATATTGATTTTGAGATATAGCCAAACAAAGGAATTATTTCCTTTTGTTTCCCCTTGTTTTGGGAACTCTTTAATTGCTCATATCTTTGGAACTGGTTGTTCAATTTCAATGGGGTTTTCTGCAAAATCCAGCTTTGTAAATACTTTTTACTATCCTACAGGAAACTGAAAATTTATTATTGCCGAGTTCCGACTGATTTTGCTTGATCGCATCACATATGTGTGTGACTGTGGTTATCAAAATGAGTCATCTTGTAATTTTTGTGTGCATTATTTAATGCTTTTTAGATTTTCATAAATTGCAAATTAAGCGTACTGCTAATCTATCCAGCTTGTATTATTTTGCACAAGGTCCTGTGCACAATGCACATGCTTGACACCTGGCACGTATATGTGGTGGTTAAGGGGGTACTACACCCCTGTGGTAAATTTGTGACTATTTTTGAATTTTTCTCAAAAAATAATAACACACCGGTAACAAAATTTATGTATATTATTGGGGCAAGGAATCCAATTACTACACTGAAATTTCAGTGACTCAAGACAAGCGGTTCAGTATATATGATAGTACATGTAAATGAGGTACAACCTAGCGGTACCTCTTTTCTTATCATAAAATAACGAACCGCTTGTCTTGGGTCACTGAAATTCCAGTGTAGTAATTGGATTCCTTGCCCCAATAATATACATAACTTTTGTTACCACTGTGTTATTAGTTTTTGAGAAAAATGCAAAAATAGACACAAATTTATCGAGGGTGTAGTACTTATAAGGGAGTCTCCGGCAAGCATAACATTATGCCTTATATATGTTAAAAAAATAACTATCAAGCACGTATCACATGGTTTTATTTAAAGCAAACTCATATTGACCATAAAAACAGTCGGCTCTCAACATGTGATATTCAAAATTCCCGCACCGAAAATGTCTAAGTGCAATGACGTAATGGTTATTTGTGTTCAATTGTCGTCAGCATTCATTGTATTACTGGGACGTCATTGCACTCAACAATTTCAGCGCCCGGGAATTTTGAATATCACATGTTGAGAGATGGATGTTTTTATTCGTTTTTATGGTCACTATGAGTTTGTTTTAAATAAAACCAGGTGATTTGTGCTACATAATTATTTTTCTTACATATACGGCATAATGTTGTGATTACCGGAGACTTCCTTTAACGCTTAAAAGGAACCTTGCAAAAGATTGTAGATACATATTCCTCAAAGCCACTACTACTGGTAGTCATGCTGGGAAGTGGTGAAACTACGTAAAAACTAAAGGGCTCAGGTAGCAACGTTTTCACATATATTTTGTGGAACCTGAGAGCACATCGGACAATTTACTTTGAGGACTGTAGAATTTCGAAAATCTCAATTTTCAATGATTTGCCATAAAATTTGTATTATATCGCGAATTTCAAAAAAAATCAAAATTATCTGATATCAGAAGGACATTCTTCATATTCAAAATGCAATTTGATATGTCTGAGGCACTCTCAGGTCCCACAAAAATACTGTGCAGGTGGATGACTATATATAAGGGAACACTTTATCTCTGTATCTCTTGAATGGATAGGCGACTTGACTCTGTTCACATTTTTATTTTTTTTTTCAGCCTGTTTTGGGCCTTTTAAGGCTGAATTCATGCGCCTTTCCAGGTAGTTTTTAAAAAAGCCATTCAGATAATTCTCATGCCTGGACTCCAGTGATTATAGGATTATTATTATTATTATTATTATTATTATTTATTCTTTTTTTATTGAGGGTTATACTGCTTCAGTGACAAGCACTGCTTTTCAAGCAGGCCCTCATTGATACATGTTATATAGCAACAAAATATATTACGATACACAATATTTACAAAATATCATACAGTATTTACAATATATTACAAATAAGTATAATGGTATCATCAACTACAAGATAATTATAAATACCATGATTCAAAATACAGAAATACAATAATTATATTTATATACAAAAATCAAGCAAGTAAATGAATAAAATATAGATAAAGACAGGCCTAAATTTCTTTAATTTTTGATAAGTAGGCCATGGTAGGCCATGGTCAAAAACTGTGGCTACTTTTTTTTTTTTTTTTTTGGGGGAGGGGGGAGTGTGCCATGTGGATTGGGGGTATTCCAGAGATGCCAACCCTCCCTATTTAATAGGGAGGCTCCCAATTTTTGGAAATATTTTTGTCCATTTTGACACCCATATTTGGCAACCTCCCTATTTCTGACAAGTTATGTGCCATTGAAGTTGCATGTAATTTTGAAAACCTCCCTATTTTTTGTTTGAATCCTCCCTATTTTCTGGATGTTAATGTTGGCATCTCTGGTATTCCAGGTGGGGTGAACCAGAAGTGGTCTGGGATAGCTGAGTAAGAATCGGTTTCTGAATTTAAATAGGCCCATGGTGGAGGCATCCCAATCGATGCCTTACGTCGAAAACTGACGTTCCAAGAACTGCACAAACAATAATCCCGAAAAATTCAAGTGGGGTGAGGGGCGGGTATGGCCACTTGCACACTTTTTGCATGTAAGCAAATTATTTACGAAAAATGTCCACTTTTCAGAATTTGTTTTGTTGTTTTTTAATTACTAATGTTTAATGTTGTAAAATCATATTCATTTTGTTTAGGAAGAGTTATTACCCTTGAAGGTGAGCCATCCGATACTATTGAGAATGTCAAAGCCAAGATACTGGACAAGGAAGGTATTCCACCAGACCAGCAACAGCTTTTCTTTTATGGTAAAGAACTTGAAGATGGCAGAACTCTTAGCGATTACAACATTAAAGTATTTGGCGAAATTGGTCTTGATGTGTGCCCTCGTGGTGATGATATGATGAGTATATTCATCAAAACACTAACAGGTAAATGAGCAGGCCTTTCTTGGTTTTCAAATTGTATATTTTGTGAATAAGTACAACGGTGATAGTCATGCAATGAAACTGCTTTACTGCTAATGCCAGAAAAAGAAAACAAATATGTGACCTGCTCTGATGAAACCTGCCATAAGTCGCACTCAGTCATTTCGAGATACAGCGAGTCAAAGGGGTGAAAAACCTTGCAAATTTTGTTTTTCAGTTTTTATTATTTTTTGATTCCTTAATATGTTTATTTTAACCTACCATTGAAAATAAAATATTCTTTTATGTCTAAAGCACCCAAATCTAGCATTTTCTGAGCCAAACCAATTCCTTTAACATGTCATTTTACAATTTTAAAGCCATTTTTCTTGCATTTGCCTTTTCTTTTTGTGTCGCTTCCCCCCTTCCCTTTGAAAGACCGTAGAATGAGGACCACATGTCCCAGAAACATAATTTTTGTATTAAATGAAAGCTGAAGACTGATACTAAATGATGACATCAAAAACTCAATTTTCAAAATTAGTGACTTATGTCTGGTTTTGTGGGAGCAGGTCACATATCGCTCATTCTACAAAATCCGGTGCCAATAGCCTTTTTTCCATTCTTTGGTCCACAAAAACTTTGTCGAGCATTTAGGGCATCAAATATGTTGTTTTTCTGGTAGAACTCAACGAGATCTACACGGACATATATAGTTTTCCATACTTTAAATGCTTTCTTCAGCCTGATTAACCCTTGCAAAGGCTCAAAAATCGCTAAAAATGCGTTTCCACAGCTCAAGTGTCACATCTAACCCTAAATATTTTCTTTGAATAAATGCGATTTCTTTACATATTTGTTGTTTTTAATTAGATAACGCACCATCATATTGTTTATCAACATTATTTTTTAGTGATTAAAATGTCTTTGTGTAATTCTAAAATAAATTGCACTTTCCACCAAAACGCTGTGAGCTACGTTACCCCTTTTTGATGATATGATATTGGAAAGAAGTAAAACAGAGGTATCAATGTAATTTGCGGTTTTTGAAAGGAAACACTCATAGGTTTTTAAAAATCACAGTAAAAATCGTGATGCTGTAGCATTTTGGCATAGAAATGTTGTAAACATTGAAATTTCGACCGACCATGTTAAGATTGGTGAGCTACGTTACCAGAATTCTATAGTATGCACTTGTATTACATGTACTTCCTAATAATATGTGAAAGCTACCAGTGGTCGAACCCCATTTATATTAGAATTAACCGACATAACGTTCTAACGTTCGCAAAATCACATTAAAAACATTAAAAACCAGTGAACTACGTTACTGTGAGCTACGTTACACACTCATTTATGCATCTTCAAAACTTCTATGAAATGGTGAAATCTGTTTTACATTTCACTCAAGTGATCTTTAATTTGCTTTTTATGACCTTGGATTGAGTAAAAACAGCCCATTTTATAGTCGGTAACGTAGCTAACATTACATTGAGTTTTAATGTTAAAAAACATCATGACATCCTGAAAGAAAAATATGCAAGTGGTGTTGGCAATTTTTTACATCTGAAAGTAGTGATACATTTACTTTAAAAAAACACAAAAAGCAGGTTTTTTTGAACAACTTTTATTTTTTCAATTTTTTTAGTGGATTGGCACCGGATTTTGTAGAATGAGCGATATATGGGAACATAAGACAGCTCTAAATTGTTTGATTTAAGGTAGCTGCCTCGGATACAACATCCTTGCAGAAAAATAGCTCCTGTGTCTGATCAATCAGGTCTATTCATTTAAATCTTTAACATAACAAAGAAAAGTATTTTCCCCACCTATTTTAAGAGTCTTATAAGAATTATAACAATTCTTATGTTTTTCTTTATTTTTTGAAAATTCCCTTAATTTTGACAGTTTTTGATTTTTTTGCCCACTTAGGAAAGAGCTATGGTTACCAAACTTTCAGGGATAGTAAATAAGCTTAATATCTAAATTCTCTTGTCAGTTTTTTTGGATAAAGTGTTTACTTTTTGAAAAAAATTATTTTTTCCATTTTTAATTTTAGGGAATGTTCAAAACACTGTAGCTTAAAATAGAAACACTTAATTGGAAAAAACTGACGAGAGAATTTAGATATTAATCTTATTTACCATCCCTGAAAGTTTGGTAACCATAGCACCCTTCCCTGTTGGCTAAAAAAATCCTAGAATTTAGGTAATTTAGTGTTTCTAGAAAAATCAAAAATCATAAAAAAGTACCAACATTCCTGTTAAATATATACTGGTACTTAAAGGGGCATTTCGTGATCCACAGCCTCATCCCCCACTTTTCCCAAAAAAGTTGAGATTTTTACACCACTGGATACCTCTGGCTACATAATGTTTATGTACCAAATATTTCTTGCAGATTAATTCGTTTAGCAAAAATATCGCTAAATTTGAATTTCGTTCTGGTGCACCAGAACGAAATTACAACACATTGTCTATGGAGCAGTGTAATACACATAATCATGCATAACTCGCATAACGCAAAATCGGAATCTACTGAAATTTTGGAAATAAGCTTTTTTCGTGGATATCTACTGAAAAATGTCATAAAAAGAGGATGCTAGGATCACGAAATCCTCCTTTAAGTAACACTAAGTCAGAAAATAAACTTGGTTTGTATTATTCTGTGATATATTGGCACCAAAATGAAACTTAAAACTTTTATATACAACTGCTATAAAGGAGAGAAAAATCAGTTTAAATAAAATCTTTGTTTTCAAAAATGTTGCTATTTTGAGAAATTGGCAAAGTGCCAAAAGCCCTTCCCTGTAGTAATTCAATGGGAATTTGAGATGACAAAAAATTGCGTAACTCAAAAACGCTTTGTTGGAAAAAATTAAAACTTGGCAAGTAAGGTTTTCTCATCAATACACACATCCTATATCTTTTTCAAGGAATTCTGAGCATGACACCGTAGCCGATACAGCCACCTTAAGGTGGTTCTGGACCCATTTTGGAAGTGCTCTATTTATGTTTTAAACATATTAATTGAGTAGGGCAGAGAACACTGATCCATATGCCTTTTGTTTGAAGCTAATCGGACATACGGTTTTCATAATACATACATTTTAAATGTCTTTGTATTGTATTGTTTTTATCAATAATAATAATCAATACAGTTAATGAGCTAATATGACTTGAAAGTGCTCATTAATATGTAATTTTTGCCAATATTTTGCTAAAATCCAATGCATAAATGTTCATACCATTTTTATTTAACAGAATATTGGTTTCAAACTTGGTCAAAGTGTTCCTAATGACTTCCAGATAATTTATGCATAATTAATGAGCTAGCCGCCCTAATTTGCATAATTAATTAGCATTTATGCAAATTAGCTCATTAATTATGCAAATATGCAAATGAGGGGGCGGCTTCACTATATAATACATTAGAACATATTAGAAACACTTTGACCAAGTTTCAGGGCAAAAGTATGCAAAATAAAAGTACCATGAACATTTATGCATTGATTTTTAGCAAAATATTGGCAAAAATTACATATTAAGGTGGCTGTGTACTCTCAGACATGCATGTAGTAAAAGTGCAATAACTTTGTAATTATTCGCATAAAACATATAAAAGTATACATTTTTATGAAGGCAAGACATCAATAAATCTTAATATAAATACAGATTTGGGGTAAACACAACAATTTTGAAGAAAATCACAAAAAGTGAGTTTTGGCAATATTTGTTAGGTACATCATAACAAAAAACACTCTTTCCAAAATATTTTATTTTGTTTTTAGCTCAATCTTGAGGCTCCATTCCAAAAACGGTTTTTATTTTTTTGATATTGGCCTTATTTTTTGAGATATTGACCATATAAGGCATCAAAATGAACTTTTTAAAATTCAAAACGCCTATTTGCACAAAATGATGCCCCAAATCGGAAATAGACCAAAATATAAAAAAATGAGAAAACCGTTTCTTGAGTCGATCATGCTTTTTACGATGATCATTATTTGCTTACCTATAGATGCTGTATTTATTGAGTTATCGTGTACCTAAATCGTCATTTTACCGAGAAAATGAACATTGAAATAATGGCCGATGAAGTTTAAAGTGGTCACATTTTGCACTTTCATCGAATCTCACAGGAGAATGCGACAGTTTTCGTTTTTGAAACTTATATTACGTGAACATCGGGTAAATCCACAGCCCCTTGAGAAGTTTGAGCGAAATCCATTCATAACTTGATATTTAAATCGGGAAAGAACTTGAAAAAACCCACATTTTATCAGCTAAAAGCGGAGCCATTTGACCACTAGGTTTTTGTGAAATCAGTGCTTCCGTGGTGTTTCCATAAGATGCGCCACGCATGCAGATAAGCGTCGGCGTGTCGCGTCCGCGTATTTGTGCGTTAACAAATTGCGCGATCGCAACGCGATGAGTTGTTGCGCTGCGTGTACCTTGCTGGTACAACAAAGATTTTCTTTCCTTTTCAATTTCAAACACGAGTGCAATAGTGAAATAAAATCCTTAAAATATTGCAGTTGGAGTTCACAAATCTGGATTTTCATTCCTTGTATTTATAAAAAACATAACAAGGTAGAAACATATCATAAAAACTCAATTTTGAGAAAGAAACAATGGCTAGAGTACACAGCCGCGTTAATGAGCCTTTACAGTCCTTTTAGCTCATTAACTATATTGATTATTGATAAAAACAATAAGATACAAAGAAAATATAATTTGATGTAGTATAGAAACCGTATGTCCGATTTGCTTCAAACAAAAGGCATATTGATCAGTGTACTTTACCCTACTCAATTAATCTGTTTAAAACATGCTCAAAGCATTTCCTTATTTCTAGAAAATGCATCCAATACCACCTTAAGGAAAGATGTTTTTGTTTTCAAAGATGAAATGGACCTCAATGCTAATCCTTTAATTCAACCTTACTGCCATTGATATTTAAGAATTCCATATTCATTCAATTAAAAAGTTCCAAATATGGATCTGTACAGTAATTTCTATTCTATAGAACAATCAAACATACAAATGTAAAGACTAATTTAAATCTAGGCATTATTCTTATATTGTGTATAATAAGTTTCATATTTTCCTTTTTAACCCTAATGCTAATGCTAACACTAACCCTAATCCATAAATCATTAGAATATTGATCTCAATCATTCCTGATAAGTTTCTCACAGGCTTAATGCTGGATGGTCTTGGTATTATGAAACATATGCTTACAAATTGTGTAATTTGAATTTTTTATTGCAGGAAAAAGAATAACACTAACAGTTGAACCATCATATACTATAAAAAATGTCAAAGCCAAAATTGCGATCAGGGAAGGTATTCCACCATATCAGCAAAGGCTAATCTTTATTGCTGGTAAAGTGAATGAACAACTTGAAGATGACAGAACCCTTAGTGATTATAATATTCTGAAAGAGAGCACCATTCATTTGGTATTGCGCCTTGGGATGCAAATATTCTGCAAAACCTTGACAGGTAAGTTGAGTAAAACTGCTTGTACTTACTACCCAGAGTTGTGAATTTAATTGACATATAGATTGAGTATGCATCATGTACTAGAGTTGAATTCCAAAGAAGATCTTACATCATCTTACATCTGCCCAGCTCTCTTGGCCATTCTACTGATAACTGGTTTCCTTGATTAAATTAAAATTTCTGCTTTTCCCCTAGTGGGAATCACCAAAGTGGGAATCACCAAAGTGGGAATGACCAACATGGGAATGACCAAAGTGGGACATGGCCTAACAAGGACATGGACTAAGTGAGATTGGACTAACTTGGACTGCACCAAGTGGGATTTAGACCAAATGGGATTGGACTAATGGCGAGATGGCCGAGTGGTTAAGGCGTTGCGCTGCCAGCCGGGAGATACGATCGACGAGGGTTCGAGCCTTGGGCTTGCCTTAGGTGAAAATTCTCTACCCTCCCAAAAAGTTCCTGTATGGTCAGGAATCCTTCAATTCAGTTCAGAAATTTAATTTCAGAATTTAATTGAAGAATTTCTTCTCGCCCCCATACACTGCTTATCACGTGCAGATATAGGTACTGGTAGTGTATGTGCTTCGTCCGTGATTCGGAAGTCACGTAAAGCCGTTGGTCCTGTGTACAGGAAGAGTCAAACCCTGTGCACGTTAAGTGTCAGAGCTATTCGAAAAGAGAAGGGGGACCATCCCGGTTCTGATATCTGCAATCAATCCTAGGTTCCAGGATCGTGCATAGGTTAACTGTGCACGTAAAGCCTGTGCGTTGATACTCAACCATTAATTTGAGGTAAGCATGTATATGGAAGGAAGGAAGGAGGAAGGATTGGACCAACTGGGAATTGCCCAGAGCAAACTCCTGGCTGCCCCATTCTATTATCCCGCCTGTTTGTTCATGTGAAGTCCTTCAAGATGGGTACCCGTCTGCTGATGTATTCAAAGCAATATCAATCAAAATGTTCTTAGAATCATTATATATTCTTAAACACTTGAGAACGTTCCTACAATCTTATTGGCTCTTAGCCATGTGATATGACACGATCATATTACATAATTCAGCATGTGCACATTGACGCAATATGTTTACTCGTTAAATGTGAACCAATCGGAGGTGCATAGCAACAAAGGGACTGATCGATTCTAAGCCCTAGGTAATTCCTTGTTGAATGTAGGATTTCATTTTATTAAAATTTGGTTTGCTTATGATATTTTTTATTTGAAGTGTTTAAGAATGAGAATAAAGGTATTGTTTTTATTCGCTCTTATGCATCTATCGTCTCATATAACATGGGCGACATCATTATTTTTGGTGTAAAACAACTCCTTGTTTTACTTAAAATAATGATGTGTCCTGTGTTATATGAGACGATACATGTAGATGCACGACAGCGGCTAAAAACAATACCTTTATTCTGTACATATTGAATGTGATACAAGAATATATTAAATCAAATATTGATCTCCATTGTGTTCAATCTCGTGACAGTCGCAAGTACCTTAATTCATGCAGAACTGATATTCTCAAAACCTTTTTAATAAGAATCCTGTTTGAAAGAAATGCTTACAAGTATATAATTTGTTTCTTTTCTTCAATTATTTCTACAGGAGGAACAATAGTTCTTGAGGTTGAATCATCCGATACCATTGAGAATGTCAGAGCCAAGATACAGGACAAGGAAGGTATTCCACCAGATCAACAGCGACTAGTCTTTGCTGGTAAACAACTTGAAGATGGCAGAACTCTTAGTGATTACAATATTCTGAAAGAGAGCACCATTCATTTGGTTTTGAACCTTCGTGGTGGGATGCAAATATTCATCAAAACTTTGACAGGTGAGTACAGGCAAACTGTGTGTACCCAGAGATTTGAATTTAACTCTAGAGCAGTAGAGTTCCAAGCGGGTGTCGACTGCAGATGACAAGTTTCAATTTTTTTATCAAATTCAAATTTCCGAATTGTACATTTTCATGACCATATTTGGAATCAGCATAAAAATGCATCAAAATAAGTACAAACAATCCCAGGATTGGTTCAGTGGTTCTTGACATTTTGAGAAAATATCTCTGTCATGAAATGACTTGGCCTATGGCTGGCATGCTATTCAAAGCATTAATTTGTAGTAAATAAGTTGTAGTAAATAATTTGTCAGTGTTCACTGTTAATACTGTTAAAACATCGGCGGCGGAACCGGGGGGAGGGGCAGGGGCCATGGCCCCTCCACTTTTTTGACCAGGGGGGCCTGGCCCCCCCACTTTAACCCATAATGTGCTGTGTGTAACATGTCTGGGTGAACATATATAACCAAATCTCTATTCTAGTCCCTTAACATGCTTAAAGAAAGTGTAAAAATGATGCACTAAATAGCTTAAATTGGACCTTCATTTTGCCAGTTTTTGTTTGCAAGATGCATAGCAGAAATTCAATTCGCACAATAACGCTTATCACATTGTTACAACACTAATATTCAACTGCAAGTCTTCAAATCGATGGTTCCAAAAGAAAAAAATAATGGTATATATTACAGGGTTTGAGATATGATCACATCAAAAGAATCATACACCATGTGCACTATCATAGCACGACATGTAGTCTATTTTCATAGGAATAAAATCAATTCATCTAATTATAAACTGCTCAAATAAAGAAAGTCCGCAGTCATACAACCCATCCTACACCAAAACCTGATCTTATTATGACAATTTGATTGATACGGTCGTATGCAGAATCTTGTTAGCTCCAATTTGATACCCAATTTGCTACCAAACACTCAAAAGTGACAAAGGTTGATACCAGTTTATGGCATTTGGTGCATTTTCGAAAGTTGCAAATCAAAAGCGAAGCACGCGGTCGAAATGGCTTAGCGTGGCAATATGGTCAACCTTGCTTGCCCACGATGGGCCCCTGTCGACTATCCCAAATGCGCGCTTTATTCAATTGTCAATTTAAAACGCATGGATTGCTACAGTGATTTACTGATGAATACTAGAGCACGATGCGATCGATATGACCTAGCGGTTGTTTCGGGCTATGTCAATATGTCAATGGTCGTGCTCTGCCATTCACCTCTACAGGTTCGCGTGGTCTGTTTTTAATTTGCAACTTTTGAAAATGCACCAAATTTCATATACTGCTATCAATCTCTATGAATTTAGAGATTTCGGTAGCAAATTTGGTACCAAATTGCAGCTAACAAGATTCTGCACACGACCTTATCAATCAAATTGTCATAACAAGATTAGGGTTTGGTGTAGGACGGGTTACATGACTGCGGACTTTCTTTATTTGAGGTGTTTATATGCAACCAAGGGGCGTGATCTCTTTGTCCCCGAGTTTACTATTCTATACAGACCATTGAAAGACTTGACCTTCAACAATACGTTTGAATAGATTTAGGTTGTTTATTTAGAAAGAAAACTCCTAGCGGAATCGCTGAGCTATTAGCGATTCACATAATTGGCTTTTAGCCAATGATTGGTTTGAAACCAATCGCTCACCAAGCATGGAGTGCAAGTATAAACTAACTTAGTAATAGAGGTTACTCTCGGCAGCCGGCGGGGAGTTTATAAAGACGCATGCTTTGATGCCTATAGAAATAATTCTTTCCCAGGCGTGGACGTTGACTTGTGGGGCCTGTTAAAACATCAGCAATTTGCAATTCGCAAAATAAAGCTTGTTTGAAATTAAAGTGCTTTACAATAAGCGATTTGGGCCCATTGGTTAAAATTCCATAGGCCCGCATATCAATTTGCACAGGCCCAAACTCAAATAATACAATTTGACACATATGTGATGCGATCAAGCAAATTCAGTCGGAACTCGGAAATATTGATTTTGAGATATAGCCAAAGAAAGGAAATATTTCCTTTTGTTTACTATTGTTTTGGCAACTCTTTAACTGCTTCTATCTTTGGAACTGGTTGTTCAATTTCAATGCGGTTATCTGCAAAATGCAGCTTTGTAAATGCTTTATACTATCCTATAAGAAACTGAAAATTTAATATTTCCGAGTTCCAACTGATTTTGCTTGATCGCATCACATATGCAGGTTTTAAACTCCACTTTTTAAGATGTCAGACATGAGTGATCAATTAACAACATTGCATTCATATTAGGCCTATACACAAATGCCCCAGAAATTCTGTGTAATTTTTTGACACTAAGAAAAGCTTCCCTTTTGATGTTCAATGATGTAAAGCGCGACCATCAATTCGTAAAATTCAGAAGCCTATTTAATAGCATGGTGCATGGAAATTAGATTTGTGTATTCACTATGACATATTGAGACTGAAAATCACACTGAAATTGCATAGTAAGGCCGAAAAAAAAATGTTTGGTTGCCCTCAGCGACCGACCCAAAAAATTAGAAATCTTGGGTCGAGTTTTTTTTTTTCCAATCACTTTTTTAGAAGAAACCTTAAATTTGGACAGTATCAAGGACATTTTATACTTGATATTCACTCATTTTATTTATTAAATGCATATTTGATGAAAACAGGCAGTATTTCCATTTAAATTCACTCCAAAATCGCACTATTTTTTACCATAAAATGATCAAGCATTTGTCAATGCTTGCATTTTCAAAATGGAGGAAAAATCAAGGAAGAGCCCATAAAAAAAAAAAAAAAGGATCGACCTACCGACCCTCCAAATTGTTGTCTTGGAAGGGCAACCAAACATTTTTTTTTTTGCCTAATGCTGAAAAATATACACTAAATAATACCACTGAAATAGCACTGAAATGAGTTCTTTTGTTATGTCTAATCACACTAAAAAATCAACCGCAAAACTTTTGAAAATGAACGGTCATTCATTAATCCCACTGAAATGATGCTATATAATCACACCGAAATGTGAAATTCCCAGAGTAACGCTGAAAATGGTTTTCAGTGTCAAAATTTTGGTGTATCCTTTGTGTAAGAGAATACCAAATAAATCCCAACTCTAATCATAACCCTAATCCTACCCTAAACCTAACCATAATTCCTAACCCTAACCCTATTAATTAGCATTTCGTGCTCTCTTACACTAAGGATAAACCAAAATTTCATAGTCATAAATGGTACACATCGTCCATGTCAGGTAAAGAATTATTTTGTATAGGCATCAAATCAGGGCACGAAATAAGAAGGGCCCTCGGCCCCAAAAAATCAGTGAGGGCCCACAAAAGACATATCTGGCAGGCCCAAATGCCCTGCAAAACTTGTGGCAATTTGCTCACTTTTTTGTGGGTTTCATAGGTTAAAACCAATGGCCCAAATTCAGGCCCACAAAAATTTATGAGGGCCCTCAAACATTTAAAATCAAGGGCCCAAATTCTGGCTTATTTCAAGGCCTGCATCAAATCATTACCAAATAAGTTTATACTTGTACTCCGCTATCGGTGAGCGATTGGTTAAAACCAATCATTGGCTAAAAACCAGTCAAATAGCTCAGCGATGCAGCTATGATTTTCTTATGCTAAACCTATATGTCACTGTATTGTTGAAGTTCGCTGTCTTTCAATGGTCTGTATAGAATAAAACTCAGGGACAATAAGATCGCATCTATTGAGATGAATTGATTTTATTCCTAATAATGAAAATAGACTACACTGGTTGATGTGGTGGTGTATTATTCTTTTGATATGATTATATTCTCAAACAGTTGATATATCAGTTTATTTTCGATCAATTTAAAAACATTTCGTTAAGCATTTAAATATATGTGTTGAAAGAATATGGCAATACCGGCAGCTGATGAGTTAGAATGATAAATGTTGTTTGATGCAAATATTCTGCAAAACCTTGATATGTGAGTTCGAACTTTGTGTACAGGGAGCTCTGAATGTAGTATTTAAAGATCAAAGAGGTTGACAGTTCTGCTTTCCCGATCATGATACATATTTTGGGTAATTGAACACAACCGTCAGTCTCACATTCAGAAACATAAGGTTGTTTTTACCCCTGTCTGTGCCAATCTGTCCTTTATGCATAAGAATCTTATTATGAAACACATGCTGTATTATATTCATGCAATGTTAATTATTTTGATGCAGGAAAAATAATAACACTTGAGGTCGAACCATCAGATCTTATTGAAAATGTCAAAGCCAAGATACAGGACAAGGAAGGCATTCCACCAGACCAGCAACGACTTATCTTTGCTGGCAAACAACTTGAAGATGGCAGAACTCTTAGTGATTATAACATTCAGAAAGAGAGCACCCTTCACTTGGTGCTGCGCCGTCGTGGTGGGATGCAAATATTCATCAAAACTTTGACAGGTTAGTTTGGTTAAACTAAAGGTGTGCATAGAGCTCCAGATGCAATTTAATTCCATCTAGATAAATACAACACAAAAAGAAAGTCCTCACTTATGTAAACTGTCATAAATCTATGACTGCTTATGGTGTGACAATTTGATTGTGTCAGAAACATAGGTTGTTTATCCCTGCCTGTGCCAATCTGGCCTTTATGCATAAGAATCTTACTATAAAACACATGCTGTAAATATTCATGCAATATTAATTATTTTTACGCAGGAAAAATAATTGCACTTGAGATCGTACCATCAGATACTATTGAAAATGTCAAAGCAATGATACAGGACAAGGAAGGTATTCCACCAGACATGCAACGACTTACCTTTGCTAGTGATCAACTTGAAGATGACAAAAGTCTTAGTGATTACAATATTCAGAAAGAAAGTACCCTTCAGTTGGAATTGTGTCTTCGTGGTGGGATGCAAATATTCATCAAAACTTTGACAGGTGAGTTTGGTTAAACTAAAGGTGTGCATAGAACTCTAGCTGCAATTTAATTCCATCTAGATAAACATAACACAAAAAGAAAGTCCTCACTTATGTAAACTGTCATAAATCTATGACTGCTTATGGTGTGACAATTTGATTGAGTCATGTGCAGCATCTTTTTAGCTGTAATTTGATACCACACAAATATATGCATGCTGTATTAAACTTCATTTTACACTTTGTTTGTTTTTGTTTATTTTGAGAAGAAACAGAGATTTTATTTCAATGATTTATAGTTCACTTTCATGTTATAGGAAGCATGCACATAGAGTATCCCAGAATGATCTGTACCATGTTAAAAAATAATTAAGACATCAAATATTTCCTTGCATCATTAGAATGTCATGGTGGGATGCAAATATTCTGCAGAATCTTGACATTCAGGTAAACTGTGGGTATACCCAGTGCTCTGAATTCAATATGTAGTATTTAAAGATCTAATTTCATACTTCCCTGCTACTTTGCCGCTCTGAAGATGATTTTACTTCACTGCGCAATCGCACTAGAAATGCTAGCAGTGACCAGCGGCAAGCCGATATATCGATCACTCCACCGCTTTGCTACGGCGGCAGCACCGTTGGGAGTTGAATTCAAATCAACTCTGAGCGGTGCCACTCTGACGTATGAGAACAAAATCTGATTTTGGAACAGTGCTGAGCAGCAAGAGTGGCTTTCAGAGTCATGCCACTGCTGCTCAGCGGTGTGCCGCTCCGCTTGCAGACAATTGCAAGCGGCATGATGAAGCGTCACCTGGCAAGCGGCAGAAAGTATGAAACCAGCATAAAAGGTTCACACTTCTACTTTCCCTCATGGTACATGTTTTGGGTAATTGAAACCATGGAGGGGATTTAAGCCATCAGTCTCAAATTCAGAATCATGGTTGTTTACCCCTGTCTGTCCCAATCTGGCCTTTATGCATAAGAATCTTACTATAAAACACATACTGTAGATAATCATGTAACATCAATTATTATTATGCAGGAAAAATAATTATACTTGAGGTCGAACCATCAGATACTATTGAAAATGTCAAAGCAATGATACAGGACAAGGAAGGTATTCCACCTGACATGCAACAACTTTTCTTTGCTGGTGATCAACTTGAAGATGGCAGAACTCTTATTGATTACAATATTCAGAAAGAAAGCACCCTTCAGTTGGAATTGTGTCTTCGTGGTGGGATGCAAATATTCATCAAAACTTTGACAGGTGAGTTTGGTTAAAATGTAGGTGTGCATAGAGCGCTAGATGCAATTTATAACACAAAAAGAAAGTCCTCACTTATGTAGCCTGTCATAAATCTATGCCTGCTTATATGATGTGACAATTTGATTGAGTCGTGTGCAGCATCTTTTTAGCTGTAATTTGATACCACACAAATACATGCATGCTGTATTAAACTTCATTTTACACTTGTGTTTGTTTTTGTTTATTTTGAGAAGAAACAGTGATTTTATTTCAATGATTTATAGTTCACTCCATGTTATAGAAAGTGTGCACATAACAGAATGATCTGTACCATGTTTTGGAAAAAAAAGACATCAAATATTTCCTTGCATCATTAGAATAATAAATGTCAGGGTGGGATGAAAATATTCTGCAGAATCTTGAAATGTGAGTTCAAGTAAACTGTGGGTATACCCAGTGCTCTGAATTTTATCTGTAGTATTTAAAGATTTAAAGAGGTTTACACTTCTGCTTTCCCTCATGGTACATGAAAAAGAATGAACATTTTACCAACCCAAAGTATTACAATTAAACATGACAACTGTTACGAGTCGTACTTGACTCAAGGCCAAAATCACCTTTTACCCGAACTCACACAAATGCACAACACAAATACACTGTTTGATTAAGCTAACAAAATCTAAGTCTTTAATTGAAAGTAATGTAGGATTGGTACAATATATGACAACAAAATGCACATATAAAATAATCACACAATCACAATAATGTTGTAAGTTATTGGTACTTAGCCAGCATTCTTCTTCTTGAAGATAACAGAGTTCTTGTAATGTTCTGGATGGCTGATGTATATATCCTTAATCACTTGTCCTGCGAAAATCAGCGAAGTCCATTGTACACTTGCATTTATAAATCCTTGCGTATAAAATCCTCATACAAAAATGGTGTTACTTTCTCTCAAGTACTAAACTCCTTGCGTCGTTCTCCAAACACGTTTATAACTCCTTGCGCAGTTCTCCAAATACTAAACTCCTTGCGCCGTTCTCCAATACTAAACTCCTTGCGCAGTTCTCCAAATTTAATTCCTTGCGCTGCTTTCTCCAAACTTGGTGCTATTTCCACCTTTCACACAATATCTTCAGGAAGCAGGACTGCGATACAGTTGTCCCCACTTATTTTGACAGTTGCGTTGAATCAAAACACCAGACTTCAGCAAGTCGACAGAAGAATATATATTCCTTTCTTGGAAGAAGTATGTTCTTTGACGAATTCTAGATCTTCTCCGACAACAATGGCAAATAGTAGTACTTTGACTACATAAAATATTTCTGGTTTGCAATTTCCTTTCTTTGAAGGAATTGGACTGTAAGCATATTAGCTAGCTAGCCCAGATCAACACTATCAACTGTGTCAATAATTGTGTTTACATTTTCTTATTATATCAAGCAGTAGGAAATCCCAAATATTAATAGCCAAAAGTGATCTTGGAAATTCCCAAGCCTTAATTATAACATTAACCTTTCACATGACATCATTTCCTGAGGGGAATCCCCTGACATCACTTCCTGAGGGGAATCCCGTGACATCATCTTCACTTTACAATCTCTAGGGGTATTCCCATATGATCCAAAATAAGAAATGATTCAATTTGTTTTTGATCAAGTTGATGCAAGAAAGGGAAATCCCTAAAATGTCTCATAAAATATATTTTAATTGTAGAGATAAATCATCAAATTAAATTACTCAGGGCACATCACACAACAAATAAACGCAAATCCCAACCGGCACACAACCCAACTTGAAAAAAAAAGCAAGGGAATGTGCTGGCATAGGAATCGAACCCACGACCTTCAGATCTCTAGACGGACGCAGCCGTCAGTCTCAGAAACATAGGTTGTTTACCCCTGTCTGTGCCAATCTGTCATTTATATGCATAAGAATCTTATTATGAAACACATGCTGTATTATATTCGTGCAATATTAAACAATTTTCCGCAGGAAAAATAATAACACTCGAGGTCGAACCACCAGATACTATTAAAAATGTCAAAGCAATGATACAGGACAAGGAAGGTATTCCACCAGACATGCAACGACTGTTCTTTGCTGATAAACAACTTGAAGATGACAAAAATCTTGGTGATTACAATATTCAGAAAGAAAGCACCCTTCAGTTGGAATTGTGTCTTCGTGGTGGGATGCAAATATTCATCAAAACTTTGATAGGTGAGTTCAGTAAAATTGTATGGTACCTGTTTTGGGAATTGCAGTGCACAGAAGGCTGGTAAAACACTGCTTGTTAAATTTAGTGTGATAATCTCCCTGCAGTACCAACTCCACAGGGAATCAAGCTGCAGGTATAGCCGGCATCAGAAAGATCACATGCCAGGCGTACCAATATGAAACTTGTCAATATTGCTTGCAAATGGCACAGTGAGCTCAAAAAGAATATTTCTCTTTTGTCATTTGGGAAAGTCAAAACAATATGTGAATGGCAAGGGGAGATTGTATGGTGGGAAAGCGATGTGGACAGTTTGGTTTTTAAAAAGTTGACTGTTTACAAGAGCAGATTTTATTGTACGGATTGTGCCACCAAATTATTCTGCAGATAAAATGGGTCAAAATATTAACCTTCTGACAAAATTTTGCAAACAAAGAAAATTGCTGTGCAAAATTAATTGATGACTTAATCTGGAAATAGGTTTAGCTTTTTTTGACATAACAGGTAATGGTAATGTTGTTAAATGACTGCTTAATATAAATAGAGCTATTACTATATGAATTGTTGCAGGAAAAACATTCACCCTTGAGGTTGAACCATCTGATACTATTGAGAATATCAAAGCAAAGATACAGGACAAGGAAGGTATTCCACCAGACCAGCAACGATTAATCTTTGATGAACAAGTTCTTGATGATGGCAAAACACTCAGAGATTACCACATGCAGGAAGAGAGCACAATTCAGCTTGATGTGTGCCCTCAAGGTGGTAGTGGTACTCATACGATGAAGATCTTCATAAAAAATACTACAGGTAAAGTGAATGAGTTAAACATCTTGTGTGTGTGTGGGGGATGTACTTATTAAAAATGAGTTTTCGCCACTTGTCAACAGTGGGGCAACAAGCAGCAGTCTTACGGGATCTGGAATGAGCGTTTCGACAGTATTTTTTTGTGGGACATGAGATTACATCAGACATATCAAATTGCATTCTGAATACGAAGAATATCTTTCTGATATCAAATAATTTTCATTTTTTGAAATTCACGATAATACAAATTTTATGACAAATTATTAAAATTTGATATTTTTCACATTTTTGATATATAACAGCCCTCGAAGTAAATTGATAAATGTAATGACATATTCTTAAAGTGTATGTAGCTGGGAGGAAAAGCCGACGATCAATTGCAAATTTTGACCTTTCATATTGAAGATATGGATTTTTTCCCCCAAAAGACCTAAATTGTTTTGGTGTTTTGGGAAAAATATCCATATCTTCAATACAAAAGGTCAAAATTTTCAATTGATCGTCGGCTTTTCATCCCACCTACATACACCTTAAGTATAAATCATCAGATTTAAAAAGTACTGTTAAATATCAAAAATATTAATTTTGAATCATTTGCCATAAAATGTGTATTACATTGCGAATTTCAAAAAATCAAAATTATTTGATATCATCAGGACATTCTTCGTATTCAGAATGCAATTCGATATGTCTGATGTGCTCTAATGTCCCACAATAAATACTGTCCAAACGCTCATACCCCACCCCTTAAGTGAACGGCTCTTTTCAGAGCCATCAGTAGGCAAGGGGTGGCCTACATGTTGCATTCTTAGGTACTTGGGCCCGGCTACTCCTGACGAAACCTTAACAGTTCCAATCTTGTTTGACAGTGAACCCGCTAAACAGGCCAGTAGCCAGGGGGTGCGTGCAGTGCGACAAACCTCCCCCTCCTCCCCCCGAAAAAATTTGAAAAATTATACAAAAAGTCCAAAAAGTAAAGAATTTGTGAGCGCAGCAAGCCAAAAAATTTGATTTTTTTTTAAAGCTTTTTCGTTCAAAAAATGTCAAAATTTGGGGAAGCAAGTCCACTTTTCACAGAATGCCCTGGAAAAAAGTCCACTTTTTCAAAATCAGCACAAAAAATTCTGGCTCTGGGCCTGCCGCTAAAAAAATTACTAAATCTATCCCTGCTCCCCGATCTTTTAAAGGAATTGGTTGAATGAATTTTTACAGCCAGCAACCAATTACACCATTATGTTATCATGCTATGTCCAAATACAGTCAACGTGCACATATTCATTCATTCATATTCATTCATTCGTATCTTATTTTGCCAATCACCAATCAATATTAAATACAATGTACAAATGGAATTCAATAATGATATTAGCAGAAGCAATAATAGTGATAATGATAATAATATAAATCATGGTAATAAATAACTAATATAATAACAATAGTAACAATCCTGATAATAGGAATAACATGATAATAATAATAATTATGTACATACAGGTTAATGGCACGAAATGGCCTGTTTAACAAAGAAATATAATAACAATTAAACTTTATACTACAGTGGAAACTCAGATTGAAAAAAGGGATGGTAGTAATCAATCAACAGACAATGTAGAGAGGGTTTTTTTTTTGATTTGTGAAATCTTTATTGAGGGATTTAAACTACTTCAGTGGCAAGCACTGCTTTCCAAGCAGGCCCTCATACAATGATATATACAACATTTTTACAGAATATATACAAAATAACATGATATTTAGTAATTTATACAAAAACATCAATAATAAGTGTGAAAGAAAATAAATATACCTCAAATACATGAATGATATAAATCTTAAAATACATACAATATAAATAAATGATTAATGCGTGTGTTTATATAGAGGATGTAAATGGAAAGATTATACTGCAAAAACTTTTGAAGTACTTATGCGCTATCAAACACTAGAGACCGGATAATTCTTTCTCACTATAAACACGCTCATAGACAAAATTAATTTATCAACATAATTATATTGTTCGAGCGCAGAACATGTCACATGACAATTTTGGATTATACACATCATGTGTGTGTGTGTATTCATAAGGTTATGACTATGAAACGGAATGCTTATGCACATATTTTGAATTATTTTCTACAGGAAAAACAATAACTCTTGAGGTAGAACCATTTGATACTATTGAAAATGTCAGAGCCAAGATTCAGACCTGGGAAGGTTTTCATCCAACAGACCAGTATTTACTTATCCTTATGGCTTGGAACAAATATGAAGTACTTGAAGATGGCATAACTCTTATTGGTTACAATATTCAGAGTGAAAGTACTCTTCATTTGATGGCACGTACGATGCAAATGTTCATAAAAACAGTTACAGGTGAGTTATTTGACCTTTACGGTAAATCCCATTAAATCCTTGCAGTTATAGGCCCCAGATATTGCAGACATGCCAACTATGGTTTCACCGTATTTTGTATGGTAAAACGTGAAAAATACGGTAGTACGGTCACCCTCCCCCCCTCCAAAAAAAATATGGAATTCGAGAATTTTGACTAAAATAATAAAATGTTGTGTCTTAAAAAGATAAACAGCTGCAAGATTAGACTACCAGGACACTTTCTTGGTCCCTTAAAGTGGTTGCCTACATCGTTTTTCTCTCAACTTTCGATGATGCATGCACATTAAAAAATTATTATTTAATAGGCCTACAAGATGCTTTCCGAAATAATATTCTTCTGACTTGCAGATTTTTCATGCACATTAATATTTTTTATTAACCACCTAATGTCTTCTGAAGGTATTTAGTTAACTATTTAGCTCTTTTGGTGCAAAAGAATAAGCATGTGTTTTCGACCTCCTTTTACTTCCGACTTTCGCACCATGCATGCACATTAAAGAAATATTAATAGGCCTACAAGATGGTGTCCGAAATAATTTTCTTCTGACTAGCAGATTTTTCATGCACATTCATATTTTTTATTAACCACCTAATGCTATGTCTTCAGAAGGTATTTAGTTAACTATTTAGCTCTATTGGTGCAAAAGAATAAGCCTACAAGAAGGTTTCCGGCGTTCCGCCTCCTTTTACTTCCGACTTTCGCACCATGCATGCACATTAAAGAAATATATAGGCCTACAAGATGGTTTCCGAAATAATTTTCTCCTGACTTGCGGATTTTTCATGCACATTAATCTTTTTTATTAAGCATCTTCATGGCTTGTGATTGGTCGCCCAGATCCTGTTATGGTTTTAATCCTCCGGACACGTGCCATTGCCATTGATTCATACATACTCACGATATAACGACGTTTCTGATTGGATTAGGGGCCTTTTTTGCTGGTCATAAATACCGTTTATGACCAGTACGCGGGGCATAAACAAGCTGCGTCACGCAGCGTTGGAACCCAATTAACACGATCCACGATTTGCTAGTGTTGCGTACACGCGCATGTCACCGCGCCCTTCTCACACGGAGCGCAAAAGGTGACGCGTATCACGCATTGACTCCAGGCCGTTGACCTCATGAGCCGAGCTGCTTCCTACAATTAGTAGGCCTACTCATTTTCTCCCAATTTATGAAGCAAAACGGTATGGAAATGTTATTTAAACTTGTAAACCCTTATTATTTTCATCTGTATTGAATTGCTAAGAATGTTTGGTATGTATGAACGGGGTTCATTCATAGGATTTCGGGCATGATCGCTTTTTATGCCCTCAGCTCACGCCTCGGGCTTTCGCGATTATTAAACTGGTAGATTCTAAAATCAGAATTGTTCAGTATTGAATTGCCATTATAATATGTTGCATTCAATAAGCCTATGTAGGCCTATACGCTACTGTTAGGCTACTGTCACTAATATAATTACATAAACTTTTTCATGACCATTTACTAGTATTTTGATGTAATAAATATCAGTATAATTTCGAGTTCAACTGAATTCGTTCATCATGATTAAATAACATATTTTTATTTATCAAAAATCGACTATATTGCATAGTCTATGGTGGATTTAGAATAGGGTAATTGAACTGTTTGGAAGGGATATAATAAAGCAGCTATAGTCACTCCTATTGTGGCCTGTACACCATCCGCGATAATCAAATTTTGAAAAGCACCCTAAACAAGAATTTAACTCTTGGCTAAAACGATACCCTAAACAGGTAAAACATGCCTGTTTTCACGCCCTAAATTGGGATTTCATACCCTAAATTTCATTTCCTCGTATTTGCCATTGAAATTTTCTACCCTTTTTCCTGATTTTTCATGTTTTTGACACCCTAAACACGATACGCGAGTATCGTGCCTATCCATGAAAAACTACCCTTTTTACGCGCTTTCATGATATCGGAGTGACCCCCCCGGGAGCTAGTCCCTTTTGCATGTAATCACAGTCATTTAAAAAAGGGTGGGATGTTGACCATTGGCTATACTCAAGATTAGCATTACTCCCAACAATCGCAAGTACCTCAATCAAGTGCAAACGGTTTTGGTGTTTGTTCGTCACTACAGCTGTACTAATATCCTAAAGCCATTTTGCATGAAAAATGAATAATAATCAATAACCATGGTCCATAGAGAGGGTGCATAGGCCTACACACCCTGGGGTGGGGTCTCTGCCTAAAACAAGCAAAATTACCCATTTGGGGCTATTCTTACTGCTGTTTTCCCTGTGGTTGCCATTGCACACTCCAGGATCCAAGGTTTGGGGGTACGTCCCTGTGGGTGTTCAGATTTTGGACATTCTGTTGTTGGCAGGTATATGGTGACGGTTACAAAAAGAATCCAATTTGAATTATTTCTGCAGGAGGAACAATAACCCTTGAGGTTGAACCATTAGATACCATTGAGAATGTCAAAGCCATGATACAGGACAAGGAAGGTATTCCACCAGACCAGCAACGACTTATATTTGCTGGTAAACAGCTTGAAGATGGCAGAACTCTTAGCGATTACAATATTCAGAAAGAAAGCACCCTTCATTTGGTATTGCGCCTCCGTGGTGGGATGCAAATATTTATCAAAACCTTGACAGGTGAGTTCAGTAAAATATACCCATATACTAAAAAAGAAAGTGGTTTCATCAGACTGGCAACTCATCACATTCCTTTTATGGGCGAGTACAGGAGCAGTCATAGAGGGTGTGATGAGTTGGTCAAATATGTTGTTGAATGCGTAAGTCCTCCTGTTCATGTTTAGAGTGTCATGTCCTTTTCTGCAGATCCAAATGGCTTCTTTGAGCCACCTGGTAGTCTTGTTAGCTTTACGATCAATAACTTTATAGGTCTCACAATTGATGGAATGATTTGTAGAGACCACATGATCAGTTATAGCAGATTTGTCAATGTCCTTGACAGAAGATTTGCGATATTCACACTCAAATAGCCTGGATTCAAATTTCTCACCTCTTTGACAACCAGTTTCACCAATGTAGGCACACCTTACACCATGTTGTTACTTTAACATCACTTTGTAAAATGTATGTTACGGTAAGTATCAGTCCTGCATATAGCTATCTAGGTAGAATAGCTATCTAGTATTATGAAAGTCATTTCAAAAAGTGTAAGGTGCTTAACCCTAAACCTCCTGCTCTCAATATATCTTTATTGCATCTTACTATGAAACAGACAGCGATAACCATGCAGTTTACACTGCATTAACACTTAAAGTCGAACCATTGGATACCATTGAAAATAGCGAAGCCAAAATGTTTAATTTGCATTGGAATCTTATTATGAAGCAGACACTTAGATATAATCATGCAATTTGAATTAATGCAGGAAAAACGATAACCCTAGAAGTTGAACCATCAGATACTATTGAAAATGTCAAAGCCAAGATACAGGACAAGGAAGGTATTCCACCAGATCAACAGCGACTAATATTTGCTGGTGAACAGCTTAAAGATGGCAGAACTCTCAGTGATTACAATATTCAGAAAGAGAGCACCATTCATTTGGTGCGGCGCCTTTGTGGTGGGATGCAAATATTTGTCAAAACCTTGGGAGGTGAGTTCAGTAAAATTACGGGTGTATTCATAGTTTTGAAATTAATTTGTAACTAGTATCTAAAGATTGAATTCAGATTTCAGTCCCCATGAGAACTACCTTCCAATTGGCCAAAAAAGAAATTTCAATATCAATTGGACCAATCAGCAACATTGTTAGAATAATTTCGCCACACAAAAAAATGGGGTGAAGTATTTGCAAAGCTCCATTCTGATTAAAGTGAAGATATCATGTAATTGACCAATCAGAGGCAATGTTAGATCGGCAGGTAGTGCTCAGGGGGTTGAGGTTTTTGAAGTGAAGGTACAGGACATTGAAGGTACACAAGCAATTTGCTGGTAGGCAGCTTGAAGTTGGCAGAACTCTTCATGATTATAACATCAGAAAGACAGCACAATTCATTTGCACTTTTTGGTAGGATACAAATACTGTAAAACACTTAAATTTGGAATGATTTATAGAGGCCATGTGATCAGTTATAGCAGATTTGTCAATGTCCTTGACAGACGATTTGTGATATTCACAATTAAATGGCCTGTATTCAAATTTCTCACCTCTTTTTGACACTCTTTAAGTTGAATGCTTAAGGGACAACCAGTTTCACCAATGTAGTCACCAGGGTTGTAGCTAGGATAGTTTTAGTGGTAGGCATGCAGCATTTCATGAAAATCTTGCATATTTGTCAATTTTTTGCCAAAATGGACCAAATTCCTGACTAATCCAATAAAAATTGTGCAATTTTGGCCTCCGAGTGGTGGGCGCCGATGCTAAAATTGCAGCTGAGTAGTGGGCTCCAATACTGAGTGGTGGGCTCTGCCGCCTACCACCGCCCACTGTAGCTACATCCTTGGTAGTCACACCTTATAGCATGTAAATACTTTTTAAAACGTAAGTATCAGTCTTGTGTACAGAGGGCCATCTGTGTATGTAATTAGTCATTTCAAAAAGAGTAAGGTGCTTAACCCTAACCTTAGCAGTCAAGTTAGCTCAATCGATAAGGCATTCGACTATGGTGCGAGAGGTTGCGGGTTCGAGCCATGGCGGTGCCTAGTACGCTCTCGTGGAAAAATTGAGTTAGCTTGAAATTCCCCTGGACAAGGAACTTGCTGCTAATTTGTCTCGTTGTAACCTGTATGAAACTCTGGGAGCTGATCCTGGTTGCGAAGGTTATTTGTGGATTGTCTAGGGTGTGCGCTCTTGAAGCAGCAAAGTCCCTGAATTGTTATTTAATGGTTTATGGAATGATATGGGGCCATAGTGGTCAGCGACAACCTGTTAAGTGTGCTGAGGCTTGTGGATCAACGTCTAGGCGTTGTGCCTGTGCGTAGCGCACTATAAATCACTGCACTTTTTTTTTTTTTTTACCTCCGCTCTTTATTATTAATCTTAATATGAAACAGACAGAGATAATGGGTGTGTTCAGAGTTCTTAAAAATCTTAAATCTTAAAAATTGGATACCATTGAAAATGTCAAAGCCAAGATTTTTATTTTGCATTGGAATCTTATTATGAAGCAGACGCTTAAATATAATCATGCAATTCGAATTATTAAATGCAGGAAAAACGATAACCCTAGAAGTTGAACCATCAGATACTATTGAAATTGTCAAAGCCAAGATACAGGACAAGGAAGGTTACCCACCAGATCAACAGCGACTTATATTTGCTGCTGAACTGCTTAAAGATGACAGAACTCTTAGTGATTACAATATTCCAAAAGAGAGTACCCTTCATTTGGTATTGCGCTTTGGTGGTGGGATGCCAATATTTATCCAATTATTGACAGGTGAGTTCAGTAAAGTTACGGGTGTGTTCAGAGTTCTTAAATTATTGATATTATCTATAGATTCAGATTTCAGTTTTCCATTATGGTGGATTTAGATTTGGGTAAGTAACATGTTTGGAGGGGACTTCAAGCCATCAGCCGCATGTATAGAGAGCCCACCCATGTAGTGTACAGTCATTTTCAAAACAGAGTTGGGTGTTTACCCCTGTCTTAGTTGATCAATTTTAGCCCCCACACATATATGGGGCTTATGCATCATCCAATTGGTTGCCTGTTTGTTTCTTTGTTTACCCGTTTCATTTTTAGTATCTTTGGCTGTCCGGGCGGAAGCAAATGTATTAACTCACTCTGCAGCTTAAATGCAATAACCGATCAACTTCATTATTATGTTTTCAGGGTTATTTAGGAGTTAAGAAAACCTAATAATGATAATATTGGATGGCTTATTTCGCATGATACCATAACATATCGGATTCGTCATACAAATATCGAACTCGCCGTTGGCTCGTCCGATATTTTTATGACTCATCCGATATGTTATGGTATCATGCTCAGCCATCCAATATTATATCATTATCATGTCTTCAGAATCTTGCATCCTATACCTTTGTACATAAACTACAATCATCGAAAAAAGTACTTCCGTGCAAAATGTCTTATGATCATATGATCATATTGTGTTTGGGAACAAACATGACATCTACAACAATGATTTACCCTTCCCCTCTCCCCATCAATCAATGTTGGAACACATTGGGAAACCGCTGAAGACATTAGCATTTCTCAACATTGCACGGGGGAGAGAGGGTGACAGTTTTTCCGTTATTTACACGTAAGCATTGCAAGACTTTTTTTGATGATTGTAGCTGTCCGATAAATTTGTGTATCGGTCGCCTGGAGCTACAGGGTTTTTTCATATCTATAACCTCTTCATAGAGTGCATAGTTCATATACTTTATGTGCAAAAGTCACCATGTATATCTCTTTTGGTGTGATTTTTATTTATTTATTTTTTTGTAAATTGTGACATGCCATGATCAAAAATCAGATTTTTCACCAAAAACACTTTTGACCAAAAATCACATTTTTGACCAAAAAACACATTTTTGACCAAAAATTACATGAAACATATCTTTACAAAGAATCCAATTTGAATTATTTCTGTAGGACGAACAATAAACCTTGAGGTTGAACCATCCGATACCATAGGGATTGTCAAGGCCATGATACAGGACAAGGAAGGTATTCCACCAGACCAGCAACAACTTAAATTTGCTGGTAAACAGCTTGAAGATGGCACAACTCTTAGTTATTACAATATTCAGAAAGAGAGCACTCTTCATTTGGTATTGTGTCCACGTGATGGGATGCAAATATGTATTAAAACCATGACAGGTGAGTTCAGTAAAGTTATGGGTGTATCCAGAGCAACAAAATTAATTGGTACAATCTATAAATTAAATTCAGCCTTCAGATTTCCTTGATGGTGTATTGGATTCTGAATCCACCACTATAGATAGGTGCTCACTATAGATAGGTGCAGTCGGAGCTATGTCCAAGTCCACATACAAGTGAACACAGTCAACATTGATTTTCAGGCCTCAAAATAAGGAGGGCCCAAGTGCCCTCGGCCCCGAAAATCAGTGAGTGTCCGCAAAAATACATCAGGTGGGCCCAATGGCAAATGGGCCGCAAAAAAACTACCATTTTTCTCACTTTTTGTGTGGTTCATAGGCCCACAAAAATTTGTGAGGGCCCTCAAACGTTTGTGACTCGATCAAGGGAAATGAGTCGGATGTGGCTAATATCGATTTTGAGATATTGACAAAGAAAGTGTTAAAATTCTTTAGTTTTATATTGTTTTCAGCGATTGATAAATTGACATAACTTTGCAAAGAAAAGTCGTATCAACATGGGGTTTTCTGTTTCTGAAAGCTCTAAATGTACTGTTTATTAACATATGTAAACTCATTTTCGACTAGGGTCGACATGTGACTCATTCCCCTTGATCATGTCACATTTAAGATCGAGGGCCCTCAGAAATTCTGGCTTATTTCAAGGCCTGTTGATTTTGCATTCTAAATACACCAATGTAGTATCAGGTCCACTTGGCATGAGAAACAAAATAGTTCTAGATTTGCATAATTTTGTGACTGCTTCGATATTAACTTTGAAGCTTGATCATGACCTGAAGTTAACCCACTGCATTTGTACAAATTAGATGACCATGTTTAGGTCCCTGAAGTGGGAATACTACCTGTTTCTTTAATTTACTTGCCAAACTGAATATTTATATTTTTATCATGTTTATGTGGACAATAAATAATTAGAATCTACAACTACATTATTATTATTTTCTTCCTTTAACTGTGGATTTTGTTCATTTCTAATAATTCCTATGTAAAATGATGATGTTGTATTCACATTTTAGTGACGTTTCACCACTACGCTAGCGGGTTCATCAGACTGGATAGTGTAGTTTTGAAACGTCACTAAAATGTGAGTACAACATCATCATTTTATATAGGAATTGTTAGAAACAAACAAAATCCGCAGTTGAAATCAACATTCCTAATGAACTTGTTCAAAGGTGTTCTATGTTTAATTGTATTTTTTTATTTCCTGTTTTTAAAAAAAAAATTAAATTTATTTTTTAGTTTTTTGCCGTAAAATCAATAACGAGAGCATGACCTAAGTCCCCAATAGTATACAAATATTAACTGTCTATGAGTGTAATGGTCGAAATATAATCACGAGGTGAAAGATGGATTGTTCCATTCCACGAGCCGGAACGGCGAGTGGGATGGAACAATACATCTTTCACCGAGTGATTATATTTCACCATTACACTAATTTAAGACAGTTAATATTTGTTTTATATCACTCATGCATAAATTATATTACTACTAAAATACTATTTAAGGTAGGAAATACATTTGTTCATCAACATAACACCATGATTTGCGGTGATATACTTCACATTTTGGGGTCCACCCCATAACTAAATCGGCGAGTCCAAGAGTCAGCGAACGGCTTTACGCAGGCGCACTCACGGCAAAGCACATGATGGTAAAGACTATCACACGGAGTGGGTGATGGTAAAAATGGCAAATGGTAGCAAATGGTAATCAACCAATGAACTGTCTAGAATTTATGTATGAGTGATATAAAACATGATGTTAAATGGCCAAAATAGCCAGTGGGGTTTCTATCACTTTACCTTGTTATTTCGGCTTGAAATGGCCAGAAAGCTTTTGTGAAAATTATTACTATACTCAGCATTTTGAGTAATAATAATAACAAAATTAAATTTTGACAGAAATCATACTTTTTAGTTTCAATTAAGTTTTAACAATTTAGTGTAACATACATATTTCTTTTCAGGCAATCCAAGTGATCATCTACACCAGTCAATGTCTTCAATTAGGCATCCACGTTGGTCAGTACCTTCGACTCAAGATTTGGAAAGTCGGCATGCATTCCAAGGAGAAGAACAGAGTAAGCGATAACTAATTATTCATCCAGTACCATAGAATTCCACAAGAATATCATTATGAATCCAATACCGTATTTCCTCGAATAAATACCCCCCAAGTGATAGAGCGCATACAAAGTTCTTAGATATTTCCCGCGCAAATTTGACAATAAATTTGCTAAACAAATTAATCTGCAAGAGATTTTTTGCATAAACGTTATGTTTCCAGTGGTATAAAAATCTCCAATTTTTTGCAAAAACTGGGGGGGATGAGGCTGTGGCCAGTAACAAATCTGGATCAATTGGGATAAAATCAATAATCTAAAATTCAAATTAACATATGTGATTTTTATATTTCTTCTTTATGTTGTTTTTAGGTCTTGGGGATACAATTCAACAACAGCTGAAACAAACATACTGCAGCCAAGTGTCAAATCCAGCCGTTGATTTGCCAGAGAAAAGTGATGTCCTACCGGTAGGCCTCAAAGTTGTAAAAGAGGGTGATCCATCAATGTATGAAAGGGGTCAAATGTTAACATCATATTCAGATTTGTTTGAGGTGATAGACAGTGCAAGCAAACCATGTACACAAATTATACTGTATGGTAATCCAGAGAGTGCAAAGACAACATTGTTATCACAGATTGCATACCAGTGGGCCACAAGAGAGTCCAACAATACCTCTAAGGAAACCCAGCATGTTCCTTGGTATGTACGACGGGTCTTGTCCGTATCCAATATGCTAAATCCAGTATCAATAATAGCAGGGATCGCATACCGTACTTACCGAAGGACCGCAAGTGAGTCAAATTATTTACACAGGTTCCAGTATGTATTTTTTATTTCTGGCAACAAAGTCAAAGCTGACATGGATCTGGTAGATGCTATCATAGACCAGTATCATTTCAGCTTTTCCAAGCAGGATGTTGTAGATGAGTTACGTCGGAGCAAGTGTTTGTTCCTTATAGATGGCTATGATGCAATGATTCATGTAGGGAACTCTATGGTATTGAAAGATCCATTGTTAGATGATAATTTTGTTATTGTTACCAGTAGATCAGATGAAGTGGAACGATTCTGTTCTGATCATCCACAGTTTATATGTGTGTCGATAGCCAGGATATCAACAACTCAGATCCATGCATACATCAGGTCTTTCTTTGGTAAACAACCTGGTATGGCAGATTCTCTTATTGAGGAAATCAACTGCAATCAAAGTTTGCAATTGCTAGCATCCACATGTATTCCTATGATGCTTCCTATGATTTGCATCACATGGCAAGAGCAGCAAAAGCAAAAATTGGAAAACAGGCCATTGCAAGTCACACATGTTTTTCAAAATATGCTTGGATATATGTCGGAGCAAATGAGAGCCAAGGAGGAGATACATGTAAGTGACTTTTACATTGATGCAGTGCTAAGAAGGGTAGGTAAGATTGCCATCAACAGTTTGTTTGAAAATGTGGTCAGCATTGAATTGAAGCAATTCAACATGGAAGATTTGGAATGTGTGCTCAAATTAGGTTTGGTGCAGAGAGACAGGTCTCAGCAGTCAGAGCAGATCACATTTGTTCACAGAACATTTCAGGAATATTGTGCAGCTGTGTTTTGGGCAAGTCTTTTTCAGTTTGAAACAGAAAGATTTGTCTTTTACTTGCACAAGTTGACCAAGAAAAATGCTGTCAGTTTCCAGAATTTGATACAGTTTTGTTGTGGGTTAGCACCAAATGCTATGGCATTCATTGCACCACACTTGGTCAAGATATCAGAAGCACCTATGCCCAGACTAGAAGATGCCCATCAAGGTTCACTTTTGCTCTCCAAGATCAAGAGCAAAGTGCAACAAGATATGCCATCTGCAAAAACAAGAGACTACTGCTCAACGAAATCAGGGACGATTGACAGCAAAGGTGGTAGTATAAGCTTATCTGATGTAGATGTGGTGCTGAAAATCCCACAAGGTGCTTTGAAGGAATCCATTGCAGCTTCAGTGACGGTTGATGCAATGGAAGAGCATCCAACATTAGAAGTTGACCAACTTATTCTTGGGCCTGTAATCTCTTGCAAACCAGATGGACAGAAGTTCATGAAACCAGTTACTCTCTCTGTGCCACATTCTGGAGTTAATATAACGGAGAAGTGTCTACAAGTGTGGTGTAAAAGTGAATCGGATGTAGGAAAAGGTGCTTGGGAAAAGATTTACGATGGCTCAACAAATTATGCCCAAGATAATGTCAGTGTAGTAGTTGAGGGAAACAGAATCAAACTTCGAGTGAGTCATTTTACACTCTATGACTTTGTTACAGCACCTGTATCTATGCTTAGTAGTTGGCTCAGGCCAGAATTAAAACTTGACGTTTTAGCATACATGTATCCTATCAACGTATCAACCTGTAGGGATGTGTGTCTCAGAGTGTATGCTGTCAAGATGGATGATGCAAAAAGTAGAGAAATGGTAGAAGCTAGAGAAGAAAAGAAGAACACAAGTGGCATGTGCTGTATACCATGGGGATATGTATTAAAACAAAATGGAAACGACTTGAAGATAACTGTCAGAAACATTAAACCTGTTAACAAGTGGCTTCCTGAAAATAATGATGCAGCAGGAAAGATATATTATGCTAACATCCAAGCTGGGGGAACTGGTTCAAGATGTGAAATCATGTTCTGCCCAAATAATGCAATGGAACAAGCTGAGAGGTTTCAGGGATCTTTTAAGACAGAACAGGATGGAAATGAAATGATTGTTGACAAAATCCATTTCTATGATTCTATGGCAAAAGAGAATTGTAATACAGAGACAGGTCAGCCTCAAGCAGCTCCACCTAATGAACCAGCCGAACTCCCAGGACCACGTGTCGTATTGGAGCAGCCAGCGATTCCAAGGCAACCAAGAGGTGATGGTCAGCAACCTGCAGTACCTCCACCTGATGAACATAATTCAGTTGCCCCTCGAGGACTACGTGTAGCATCTGGAAGGTCTGCTTTGGAGCAGCATGTGATTCCACAAAACCAGGCAATGGTTGGCAGCAACCGTGGTCAAGAGAGAGTCAAAGAAAGTCTGAAATCCAAGATGGTGCATCTTCATCTAATAAACCTTCAAACAGAGGATCAGGTGATTCACTGAGTGCACCAGAAGAGCAGAAGATGTTGAGCTCAAAGATCATTCCAATGTTTGAAGCATGCAGCATCACATATGAGTCTACATCAGGTGCATCAGCGACATCATCTGGTGGCGACTGTGGACCTTTCCTGAAGACAGTTGCTAGGAAGATAGAAGCAAGCTGGAAAGAAGTTGCATGTGCACTAGGATTCACAGCTGAGCAATGTGAAGAATTTGAAGCAGGTGTATGCTATGATTCATGGTGGCCAGCTTATAAAATGTTGCTGGCATGGCAAGTTAAATTGCCACCATGTGAGTTTAGGCAGTTAAGAGACATCCTTGCAGATGCAGTTAGACCTGTGGATAGCTTACTTGCAGATCGGATCATTAGCTAGTTGTTATCATCAAACAAGACCTTTGAGAATGCTCACTTTATACTCAAAGTCCTCTTTGCCCCCAATTTGATGGAATTTTGTGATGACGAAAATGAGGTCAGATTAAAAATACCTGGTCATGGTGGCCAGCTTATAAAATGTTGCTGGCATGGCAAGTGAAATTGCCACCATGTGAGTTTAGGCACTTAAAAGACATCCTTGCAGATGAAAGACCTGTGGATAGCCTACTTGCAGATTGGATTATTAGCTAGTTGCTATCATCAAACAAGACCTTTTCTTTCACGGCAGATGAAAAAAATAAAATCCAAGAAGCAGTGGTGAAAAAAGAGCCTTTATCCAAAGTGCAAATATATTTGGATGTAATAACTTTTTTGGATGTAATATTTTTTTAACTGAGGGTGGAGTTGGGGACAACCCTTTTTCATGGGGGGGGTGGTGGTAAGATACACATGCCCCATTCTCCCTCCATGGCCCCATCACTGAATTGGATGGTGAAAGGACAGATCCATCAGAATCAGGGTTGTAGGCAGCACTGGAGCCCACCACTTGCGGTTGATTTCAGTGCTGGAGCCCACCACTTGCGGTTGATTTCCGTGCTGGAGCCCACCACTTGCGGTTGATTTCAGTGCTGGAGCCCACCACTTGCGGTTGATTTCCGTGCTGGAGCCCACCACTTGCGATTGATTTCAGTGCTGGAGCCCACCACTAGCGGTTGATTTCAGTGCTGGAGCCCATCACTAGTGGTTGATTTCAGTGCTGGAGCCCACCACTTGCGGTTGATTTCAGTGCTGGAGCCCACCACTAGCGGTTGATTTCAGTGCTGGAGCCCACCACTAGCAGTTGATTTCAGTGCTGGAGCCCATCACTAGCGGTTGATTTCAGCACTGGAGCCCACCACTTGCAGTTGATTTCAGTGCTGGAGCCCTCCACTAGCGGTTGATTTCAGTACTGGAGCCCTCCACTAGCGGTTGATTTCAGCACTGGAGCCCACCACTTGCAGTTGATTTCAGTGCTGGAGCCCTCCACTAGCGGTTGATTTCAGTACTGGAGCCCACCACTGGCAGTTAATTTCAGTGCTGGAGCCCACCACTAGCGGTTGATTTCAGCAATGGAGCCCACCACTAGCGGTGGATTTCAGTGCTGGGGCCCAAAACTAGCTGTTGATTTCAGTGCTGGAGCCCAAAACTAGTGGTTGATTTCAGTGCTAAAGCCCACCACTAGCGGTTGATTTCAGTGCTGGAGCCCACCACTGGTGGTTGATTTCAGCACTGGAGCCCACCACTAGCGGTTGATTTCAGCACTGGAGCCCACCACTAGCAGTTGATTTCAGTGCTGGAGCCCACCACTAGTGGTTGATTTCAGCACTGGAGCCCACCACTAAAACTCAAAGAACATACATACATTTGTATGTTACTGAATTTATCCTTCAGTGTCCATGGTAATTTCTTTTTGTAAATTGCCACCCAGCACTTAAACTTTGCTAGCTATATTACCCAATCAGAATAGTTGCCTTAGCCAGAGTGTGCCTATGTGTATGCAATCATGGGAGTAATGTTGTCTTTCTAGGGTTGTAGAATTATTACCTATGCAATATGCACAATTTTTAATTCTTGAAATAATAATTGTGATGATCATGAATGATGATTTAGGATGATGATGGTCATATTAATTAATGATTAATTGTAATAATATATGTGATGCGATCAAACAAAATTAGTCAGAACTCGGAAATATTGATTTTAAGATATAGCCAAACAAAGCAAATATTTCCTTTTGTTTTCTGTTGTTTTGGTAACTCTTTAATTGCTCATATCTTTGGAACTGGTTGTTCAATTTCAATGGGGGTTTCTGCAAAATCCAGCTTTGTAAATGCATTTTACTATCCTATAAGAAACTGACAATTTAATATTTCAGAGTTCTGACTGATTTTGCTTGATCGTATCACACATATATTTTTAAATACTTGGTATAGACGAATCCAACAAGCCAAGTCATGGTCAGGATTTGGTCGGCCATCTTTGGTTTCCCGCTAGCACCAACCTGGGGTTTTGAGCACCCGATTGTGCAAATAAAAGCCGCCTAACACCTAGAGAAGATGCAAGACGAGGAGGGTTAATAGAATAATAATATACAATAGAGGTAATCCTGTCGCATACATAATTAACTTACATAGTCCTTTTGTTCATCCATCTGTACATCTACGAATAGATGCGACAGGATTACCTGCGGCATTATCTCTATTGTATTATTCTATTAACCCTCCTCGACCTTCTCTAGGTGTAAGGCGGCTTTTATTTGCACAACTGTTGGAACTGTATTGTGTTGTAAACTTCTTTTGTCTCCCTGTGTTTTCGCGGAAGGTGTAAAACGGGTGATGGAATGCAGTTTAAAATTTCCGCCTAGGCCGAATCATTTCACATTTTGGATGCATTGTAGCCGACGGGGACCCAACTAAAGGCTGCTAGTCAGGTGTAGGAATGTGTGTATTTGGATTCGTCTATACCAGTGTTTCTCATAGATGAACACTAATTTCAATGGGGTACAGTGTGTGTGTGGGGGTGGGGGGGGTGTGTGATGGGGGAGAGGGGAAATGGGGTAGTAGTGTAGAAGTTACACATAATGTAAATAATTAAATGCACAACTTTAATATATTTGTGCATTGGTCACACACATTTCAGACCAAAATGTTTATGTGCCTAATTATTGTAAACAGATTGTTTTGGATCAATTTGGTTTTTAAAATATACATAATCTTGTGTGTAAGTTTACATGGTTAATTACATGATGTAAGAAACAATATTAACTTAATTAACTTATATTAACTTTTATTAACTTATATATGATTATATATTTATGTTTATAACAACATATATTCATAGTAACACTACCTTTTGAATCGGAGTGCTCAATCCCAAGAAGGGAGAGCGTATAAAAATTCATATTTATATTTATTATACACTATATTTGCAATAATTGTCATATTGTATTATGTCTTTCTCATATGTTTTTATTATTATAATTCAAAGATGCAAGGGCCTATGTACAATTCACCCATTGCACGGTTCCGCCATATGCAAGGAGAGCCGGGATCTGGCAGCATGCATGAATGGGAATTGAACCAGTCATATAACATTGCGTAAAGTTACGTAATACGTCCTTTCATGTCTATTGCCAGATCGAAGCTCTCCCCGCATATGGCGGTACCGTGCAATGGGTGAATAAAATCTAAACTGAAACTGACAAATATTATTTTGTTGCCTGATGTAAAGGCTGGGATATAATGGCCTATTCCAGTTGAAATCCATACACCCCCTATATCACCTTCATCTTCCACACAGGGAGTGTGAATTTCAAATAGGGTTACTGTACACCCCGTATGTGGGCGATTAAGGTAATGTCTTCCATATGTGGTGTATTAAGGCCTAAAAAAATTCTTTGATTACGTAACCCAACCGACCTAAAAATATTTTTCTTATTTAAAAAACCAAATAATTTAATTAAAAAAAAGAAACAAAAAAGTTCCAAGGCCTTTATCATACGCAATTTGCCGCTTAAAATGTGTGTAAAAAAATTAATCCCGACCGACCTACCCTAATTTTTTTTATGTTACTCCAATCAAACAATTTTTGTAGGCCTAATTTAAACTTTTAATTTAAATCATTTAAAGCAAAAATATGAGTCTTACCCAAGTTTTTTAGTTTGTCTCTCCTTCTTTTCCTGTCACCTGTATTCAAATGTGTATGTCTTTTTTCTGTCACTAAAGACTATAAAATCTTATAAAAGCCCCCTTGAAGAAATGTCTTCACTATGGAAACTACATTGTATTGTACTAGTAGTTGCTCACAATGCTCACTTCATAGCAGTTCATTAAGGGATCTAGAAAGAGCGTTTATGGCGTTTCTACAGTATTTTTGTGGGACATGAGAGCACCTCAGACGTGTCGAATTGCATTCTGAATACGAAGCATGTCTTTCTGATATCAAATAATTTTCATTTTTGAAATTCACGATATAATACAAATTTTATGACAAATTATTAAAATTTGATATTTTTCAAATTTTTTGATATATAATTAATATAACAGTCCTCGAAATAAATTTTATAAATCTAATGATTTATTCTTAAAGTGTATGTAGCTGGGAGGAAAAGCAGGCGATCAATTGAAAATTTTGACCTTTTATATTGAAGATATGGATTTTTTCACAAAAGACCTATTTTTTGTGGTGTTTTGGGGAAAAAAATCCATATCTTCAATACGAAAGGTCAAAATTTTCAATTGATCGTCAGCTTTTCATCCCACCTACATACACTTTAAGTATAAATCATCAGATTTATAAAGTTTACTTCAAGTACTGTTAAATATATCAAAATATCAATTTTTAATGATTTGCCATAAAATGTGTATTACATTGCTAATTTCAAAAATCAAAATTATTTGATATCAGAAGGACATCTTCGTATTCAGAATGCAATTCGATATGTCTGATGTGCTCTAATGTCCCACAATAAATACTGTCCA
This sequence comes from Amphiura filiformis, assembly GCF_039555335.1. Taxonomy (NCBI): domain Eukaryota; kingdom Metazoa; phylum Echinodermata; class Ophiuroidea; order Amphilepidida; family Amphiuridae; genus Amphiura; species Amphiura filiformis. The sequence goes on from NC_092640.1 coordinate 47,021,214, forward strand.
AACGTTCATACCCCACCCCTTAATGGCCAATATTGGCCATTTTCTTCCAAAGTTAATGTGATTTTCTAGTTGAAATCCATACACTCCTATTCAAAGACATGACCTTAATCTCCCACAGGTGAAGGTTTCAAATTGAGTTGCTCATTCAGATTTAATCCTATTTGAAATTCACACTCCATGTGTGGAAGATCAAGGTATAATGTCTGCATTCGTCCAAGGCACAGTTCCACCAAGGAGAGCCTTGATCTGGCAGCCTACATTAATGCAGTGGCGTAGCGTGGGTCATCATATGATACTGGGGGCACCGACCATGATTGAGGGGGAACCCGGTCTGATGGGGGCACAAGCCATTTTTTGACCATTTTCCTATGGGATTTTCTAAATTTTGCAATCGATTGAGGGGCATGTGCCCCCAAGCCCCTATGATGCTCTGCCACTGCATTAATTTAAATTGAACCAGTCAATTCTTCTTTCCATGTGTATTGCCAGTTCAAGGCATACCTTATGGGTGAATAGGGGGTGTATGGATTTCAACTGATATTAATTTGTTCATAATGCCAAATAACAGTTTATTATAAACCATCCTTATTGATATGTTTAATGCGATTCACCAAGCATGAATAGCAGCCAAGGCAAATTGGTAACATTACCCTCTGTTGGCAGAATAATATAATACAGGTGGTTTGTATGGTCCTACCTCCCTTATCTGGATCTCTTTTAACAGACCAACCTCTCTTATCTGGATCTCTTTTAACAGCCCAACTTCCCTTATATGGATCTTTTTATATACGAATCCGCGATCTCTGGTATTCAGCCTAATAATCTTCAAAGGTGTAGACATTTTTTGTAGCAGACACTTAATATTTTATACCATGAAACTTTGGACAGACATCTTTTTGTTGGGTATAGTACTAGCGTGTTATACTGAAGTGTTCTTATCACTAATATGAAGTAACTTCTTATTATCTCAATTTCAACACTTTGGACATTCAATACAGAATTACATCATTCACTACCAGATAAGAGGCCTGTTGCTGTACTCGTATTCTATTTGGCAATCTGCCATGGGACATATGGTCACATTGATGTGTGTTATTTGTTTCGAACTTGTGCTTTCAAAATAGATCTAAGTTTTGTTTTATATAAAAAAGTATGGTTTTAAAGATATTAAGTGAAATATATGTATTGGAAATTAACTGAAATCTTATATTAAGAAATTGCTGGTGTAATATGATGTATTTGAAAGGAAAAATAAATTACTATTTTTAATATATATTTTGTGTGTGTGCAATGATTTGATAAAGCCTGTTTATGTGCACCTTTATGGCAAGTTGACTCAGCTAAGTCAGCTATATAGGTGCAACTTTTAAAATGACCTCTTTTTTTACACAATGAACCATTTCGACTGAATGCAATGATGTGATGCTAAAACTTGATCCAAATGTGTACAACAATATGGCTACACCTCATAAAACATTTCATAAAATAATTTTTTGATTTATTTCAAAAAGTGCTTTTGTGGACATTACATAGTGGATTTTATATTATACTCTCATTAGAGAGTATTTTAATCAATTTGGAAGCCATTGTCAACATTCAACCATGAGCTGTTATTGTTAGGAATGGCCTTCAACACTTATTTATTATTTATTTATTTATTTATTTATTTGCAATGTTTAATGAAATAACCATAATCTATTATGTTCAAATACTGATGTTGATGAAATAGTTTTCTACTGCTAATATTGATATTGATGAAGTAGCTATCTGCTGCTGATATTGATATTGATGAAGTAGCTATCTACTACTGATGTTGCTATTGCTGAAGTAGCCATCTACTGCTAATATTGATATTGATGAAGTAGCTATCTACTACTGAATCTGATATAGGTATAAATGAAGTAGCTATCTACTGCTGATGTTGGTATTGATGAAGTGGCTATCTACTGCTGATGTTGGTATTTATGAAGTAGCTAGCTACAGCTGATATTGGTATTGATGAAGAAGCTATCTACTGCTGATGTTGGTATTGATGAAGTAGCTAGCTACAGCTGATATTGGTATTGATGAAGTAGCTATCTACTGCTGATGTTGCTATTGCTGAAGTAGCCATCTACTGCTAATATTGATATTGATGAAGTAGCTATCTACTACTGAATCTGATATAGGTATAAATGAAGTAGCTATCTACTGCTGATGTTGGTATTGATGAAGTGGCTATCTACTGCTGATGTTGGTATTGATGAAGTAGCTAGCTACAGCTGATATTGGTATTGATGATGTAGCTATCTACTGCTGATGTTGGTATTGATGAAGTAGCTAGCTACAGCTGATATTGGTATTGATGAAGTAGCTATCTACTGCTGATGTTGGTATTGATGAAGTAGCTAGCTACAGCTGATATTGGTATTGATGAAGTAGCTATCTACTACTGAATCTGATATAGGTATAAATGAAGTAGCTATCTACTGTTGATGTTGGTATTGATGAAGTAGCTATCTACAGCTGATATTGGTATTGATGAAGTAGCTATCTACTACTGAATCTGATATAGGTATAAATGAAGTAGCTATCTACTGCTGGTATCGGTATGGATGAAGTTGCTGTCTACAGCTGATATTGGTATTGATGAAGTGTGTATCTACATAGTTTTCTACTGCTAATATTGATATTGATGAAGTAGCTATCTACTGCTGATGTTGGTATTGATGAAGTAGCTAGCTACAGCTGATATTGGTATTGATGAAGTAGCTATCTACTACTGAATCTGATATTGGTATAAATGAAGTAGCTATCTACTGCTGATATTGGTATGGACGAAGTTGCTATCTACAGCTGATATTGGTATTGATGAAGTATGTATCTACCATTGATGTTGGTATTGCTGAAGGAACTATCTACCATGTCTACTGCTGATATCAGTATTGATGACGTAGCTATCTACTGCTGACATTGGTATGGATAAAGTAGCTATCTACTACTGGTAGTGGTATTGATGAAGTGGCTATCTACTGCTGATATTGGTATTGATGAAGTCGCTATCTACAGCTGATATTGCTATTGATGAAGTAGCTATCTACTGCTGATATCTGATATTGGTATTGATGAAGTAGCTATCTACTGCTGGTATCGGTATGGATGAAGTCGCTGTCTCACAGCTGATATTGGTATTGATGAAGTGTGTATCTACATAGTTTTCTACTGCTAATATTGATATTGATGAAGTAGCTATCTACTGCTGATGTTGGTATTGACGAAGTAGCTAGCTACAGCTGATATTGGTATTGATGAAGTAGCTATCTACTACTGAATCTGATATTGGTATAAATGAAGTAGCTATCTACTGCTGATATTGGTATGGATGAAGTTGCTATCTACAGCTGATATTGGTATTGATGAAGTATGTATCTACCATTGATGTTGGTATTGCTGAAGGAACTATCTACTGCTGATATCAGTATTGAAGACGTAGCTATCTACTGCTGATATTGGTATTGATGAAGTAGCTATCTACTACTGAATCTGATATAGGTATCAATGAAGTAGCTATCTACTGCTGGTATCGGTATGGATGAAGTTGCTGTCTACAGCTGATATTGGTATTGATGAAGTGTGTATCTACATAGTTTTCTACTGCTAATATTGATATTGATGAAGTAGCTATCTACTGCTGATGTTGGTATTGATGAAGTAGCTAGCTACAGCTGATATTGGTATTGATGAAGTAGCTATCTACTACTGAATCTGATATTGGTATAAATGAAGTAGCTATCTACTGCTGATATTGGTATGGATGAAGTTGCTATCTACAGCTGATATTGGTATTGATGAAGTATGTATCTACCATTGATGTTGGTATTGCTGAAGGAACTATCTACCATGTCTACTGCTGATATCAGTATTGATGACGTAGCTATCTACTGCTGACATTGGTATTGTTGAAGTAGCTATCTACTGCTGATCTTGGTATGGATAAAGTAGCTATCTACTACTGGTAGTGGTATTGATGAAGTGGCTATCTACTGCTGATATTGGTATTGATGAAGTCGCTATCTACAGCTGATATTGCTATTGATGAAGTAGCTATCTACTGCTGATATCTGATATTGGTATTGATGAAGTAGCTATCTACTGCTGGTATCGGTATGGATGAAGTCGCTGTCTACAGCTGATATTGGTATTGATGAAGTGTGTATCTACATAGTTTTCTACTGCTAATATTGATATTGATGAAGTAGCTATCTACTGCTGATGTTGGTATTGACGAAGTAGATAGCTACAGCTGATATTGGTATTGATGAAGTAGCTATCTACTACTGAATCTGATATTGGTATAAATGAAGTAGCTATCTACTGCTGATATTGGTATGGATGAAGTTGCTATCTACAGCTGATATTGGTATTGATTAAGTATGTATCTACCATTGATGTTGGTATTGCTGAAGGAACTATCTACTGCTGATATCAGTATTGAAGACGTAGCTATCTACTGCTGACATTGGTAAATGATCCTCCCGATGAGCAAATCACTGCATGGGCCATTGGATTCTACTCAGTCTTCCAGAATTTGTATGCCCAATGTTATTTTCAGTTAACTCTTGCAATCTACATTATTATAAAAGTATTTTTTTTTGTACCTAGGCCTATATGTTATATACCGGTACGTACCCATTTGATTATGAATATTGAAATATTGAAAATATTAAAAAAAAGATATAGGCCTAGGCCTACTTGCGATTTAAAAAGTGCAGTTCATAAGTATTTTTTTGATATTGTAAGTGCAACGCAATTTCAGATTTCAATGCGTATTCTTATGTAGGAGGGCCCCAGTGGAAAGCAGTGCTTTGTTCACTGATCCTAGTAGACTATAAGCCATGCGACTCTACGGCCCTTGGTTTTCCACTTTCGTTGTCCACTCTTGGGCAGAACATGAAAACACAACAAATCAAGAGTTAAGATATGTCTGAATTAATATCCAAAAAGTTCCCACGTTTTACTTTACTCATTTAGGAGTTATTTGGTGTTAAAATGGGTTTTTCGTGATTTTTTCCCATTTTTGCCCAAAAATGTCAAATATTAAAATAGCTGTAACTTTCAAAATAAATTGAGTAGAAATTTCATTTCTATTGTAGATGTTACATATCACATGGATGTCTAACACTGGTGAATAAAAATGTCACAGCACAACTCTAAAATATAAAAAATGGCAAAACCATATTTTGTGCTATTTTGCCCTTTTTGAGCTAAAAATGTAATTTTTGCATGGGGAAAAAAATAAATATATAATTTATTGATTTAAAAAATATGTCATTATGTCAACCTAATTATTCTGAACAAAAAAATTAATGATGCATGTCTGTGACCTATAGTTTTTGATCTATGGCCCTTTCAAATTCACATATGGACTAAAATAGCATGTTTTTGTTAAATATTTCCAATATTACGCCAAAATTGGTCCTTTTTGGCCATTTTAACCAACTTGTTAGTTTTTGGAAAGTGGGAACTTCACTTAATAATATGAACATGTAATTGTACTTTAATGTTAAGCTATTTCAAGATCCACTAGTATGCCCACTACCGGGGTAGCAGCAATTTTATCTACTTTCAATGCAGTAAAATGATGACTAAAATGATTTTGCTGCATTGAAATTAGTAAAATTGACCGATATAATTGCTGCTGCCATGGAAACCGAGCTACCAGTGGATCTACAACTAGCTTAAAATGAAAGTACTATAATATATCCATAATATATGTGAAGTTCCCACTTTCCAAACACTGAAAATTTTGATAAAATTACAAAAAAGTACCATTTTCAGCCTAATATTGGAAAAATTGACAAAAACATGCTATTTTAGTCCATATGTGAATTTGAAAGGGCCATAGATCAAAAACTATACTATAGGTCACAGATATTCACCATCATTAACTTTTTTGTTCAGAATAACTAGGTTGATATAATGACATATTTTTTAAATCAGTAAAATATAGCCTATATTTATTTTTTTCTCCGTGCAAAAATTACATTTTTAGGTCAAAAATGGCCAAAATAGCACAAAAATATGGTTTTTGCCATTTTTTTATATTTTAGAGTTGTGCTGTGACATTATTATTCACTAGTGTTACATATCAAAACGTTTTAGCTGTGATAGACCCTTTACAAACTGCGACTTATTACTTATTTCCAACACTGTTTATAGGGATCACAAGGTCAAACGAGATCTGTGCATATCGTTCTGTGCAGGCTCATGTTACCAGTCTTAACCTTTTTTTTTTTTCACTATACCAACCGCCTCACTGCACGTATTGTATACAGAGTGCGGAAAGACCAATGGTATCTGGTTCACGCAGAGGTGATTTGGGGCTGTTGCTGCAAAAGTTCAATACTAGTTTTTTAGTTTTTCCGCTGTTTGCGAGTGATATACTTGACAAATCAGATTATTTCTTAGATGATTAGCTTGGAAACATCCCAGGCTCCAATTGGATACCAGGAAGCAGGTATACAAATGGTGTCATGACGTTGAAATGCTTTGAGATAAATGGTCAAAATACGTAGAAAATCAGTGAAAAAAGCTGAAAACGCGGATCGCAGGCAGAGAATGAAGCAATATTAATGCATAGGTGAAGGTGAATAAAAATTATTTGCGAGTGAACAATATCATCTACATTATTTTCGATATGATCATAAATTGCAGGACATTCTCATGTTTGTTTTGGTGTAAAGAAGCATGATATAGGACTAATAATTTCAAAGTTATGATTTTAGTAATACAAATGTTTTGAAAAAATGTCTGATTTTTGTTGATGTCAATGGATGGTTGTAATGGAATGAAATAAGAAAATGATCAATGGCGCTTAGGGTACCCTAACGTTTTGATATGGACATCCATGTGACATGTAACATCTACAATAGAAATGAAATTTCTACTCACTTTATTGTGAAAGTTACAGCTATTTTAATATTTGACATTTTTGGGAAAAAAAGAAAAAATCACGAAAAACCCATTTTTAACCCCAAATAACTCCTAAATGAGTAAAGTAAAACATGGGAACTTTTTGGATATTAATTCAGACATATAGTTACTCTTGATTTGTTATGTTTTCATGTTCTGCCCAAGAGTGGACTACGGAAGTGAAAGATAAATGCCCATGTCTCATAGTAGCTAACTCGTATAAATAGAAAAATGAAAAAATAAAGTCCAATATTATTTAAGTGTAGTGCACCCATAGTATTCACGCATGCGCTGTGGGTAGCAATTGGGGGATTTCCGATTTCCAGAATAAAATCATTGCTGCGATTTTGTCGAATTTTCTACACTGAATATTTAGAATTCCACTACGACTTTGCTTATTATGGTCCTAGGATTCCTTCAGACTCAGAAGACCAGGAATGAGTAAGGTAGAGTATCTAAATTTCCGCTGAGGCTTGCCTCGTATAAATGATATTTCTGGGCATATAAAACTAAACACATGAACATACTGAACTGAATAGGCTATGCAAAAAAGCTTACACTGCAAAATTCCTGGCGACAGAGTGACTACATCGCACTGGAACTCGGAAGTCACTACCGCTGTCACTCCAGAATAACCTACCCTATGGTGGCCGACAGAGTCACTACATGAGAGTGACTACATCGGAAACAAGGCAGTAGGGTACTATGCAGCAGTGTCATCACGTAGTGACTACAACTGCTAGCCTCCGATGTGTTACCTGCTCGATGTCGCATCGGCGACTCATGATGTACACCACCGACTAGATTCCGACAGTGGTCCACATCTTGTAGTCACATCAAAGTGACTTCCGTAGCCAGTGCCCCATGCGTCGCCTGCTCGGTGCCCAGTCGGCGAACTTCAAGGTGACTACGCTGCCGAAAGGTCGTTGGCCGAACCCTGTTATGAGTTCGGACACGCTGGGGACACGCGCGTATATCTACCAAATACGCGCTGATGATGACAAATACGCGTATCATGCTAGTTTACTGCTTTGTATACGCTCATGAATGGAATGAGTTGGTTTTATAATTAATTGATTGATGCATGCTGTACAGTGGGTCTGTGGTTCTACTGCCGTCTTTGTTTTTGTTTTGTTTTTATCGTGCTTTTGCATTCTTTATCATTTATATTTCAACTGTGAGACTTCCGATTCATTTTGTTTCATTTATTTAATGTTCTCTTTTATAATATTTTAATTCTTTTTGTGCTGCCTGTTTAATAATCTCGTCAACTGTGTGTGTTTTATATGCAGTTCTTGTTCTTGGTTTATCTGGGTTTTTTTCATTTCAAACATTTTTATTTTGTTTATTTGTTTGCTTGTTTTCCCACAAAACTTATATCATTGCTTTGTTTACTTCAGTGGTTAGATGACATGTTTTGCTATCAAATTAGGCCTATTTTTTCATATTTTGCATGATAACGTTATATAGGCCTATTGAAACTTTTTTTATATTTAAAACGAATTGTGTTTTTAAATGTTTTAAAAGAGATATTAATTTTCAGCCGAAGTTCGCAAAGTATGCCTATTATAGGCCTAGCATTTTCAATTTATACATTTTGATTTCCCAAAACTTTACTTATTTTGAAGCAAGAATTTTTCTGTTATATTTAAAATTGATTTATAGGCCTAGCATGCATTTTGTTTTACTTCTTGTCACTTTCCTGAAAGGTCTACTGCAAATTTATACTTTTACTGCCGTAAGTTTATGCAAAACTTTGGCTGGTGCTATTTTCTTTTTCAGTTTTTCAAAATGGTGCTTTTATAGATATATGTTTTTTTTACGTTATCAAATTATGCCTATCGGTGTCACATCAATATAGGCCTGGTCCTGTTGCAATGTTTGTTTGAAATGATCTTATTTTTTATCACGCAACTATTGATGCTTGTTATGAATTAATATTGTTATAATTATACACATTTAATATTTTAATTCATCAATAGGCCTACATGCTTCTTATAATATTCCTACTTTTAACTTCTTTATTTGCCATTTTTCTCAAGTTGTTTTCTTTTCAAGTGTTTCTTTGTTTCTTCCATTCTTCGCTTATTGGTTTCTTCCTGTTTATTTATTTCTTAACTTTTTATTTATTTAGTTATTCAAATAACCACCAATTAACAAAAATGTATTTTATTCATCATATTAGTTTATTGAATTATACTTTGTTTACTGATCATGTTTAGGCCTATTTCTTTTACTAACAAATTTATTTTATTCATCTAATATTTCCTTTATTTTTAAAGTCCAGTTTGCAATTTCCCCTCCCTAATCCCCTAAAAAAAGCAAGAAATAAAGAATATTATTTGAATAAATCAAGAGAATATAAAAATATGGCAATAAAAGCAAAACCGGCAACCCAAAACGCCGGTACTGAGCACCCAGGCCCAGTTGCGTAGTCACACCGGTGTGACTCTCCTGCGAAGTCACCACGCCGCGAAGTCACTCTGTAGAAACCTAGGAGGCTGGCTACCCGGCTATTTCGGACCGGCGATATGGAAAATCGAGGTGTAGTTTCCGATGGAGTGACATTCTGGTGACATCGGCGTCACACAGATGAGAATCTTGCAGTGTACTTATGAGTTTTCCCACACAGTAACAAATTTACATTGGGTAATATGCTAATTGTCTGAAAACAAGTTCAATATATAAATGTCCAAATGATTATGATAGGGTTCGAACTTCCTATATAGTCATGATAGTTTACCCCGTAAAAGCGGGCATCATTTTGATATGCCTGCAAAAGTAACTATTCCCTGGGCATAGTTCTGCGTGTGCTTTGTTCCCAGCGTAAAATGATACGTTAATGTTTTCACGTGCTATAATTACGCGGAAATCGCAGATTGTAATCTGTGCCGTCGCGACTGAAACTATTCATTTCTCTTCACAAAATCGGTGCTTTTAAGGGGGTACTACACCCATGCCAAAATTTGTGCCTATTTTTACATTTTTCTCAAAAATTATAGCTCATTGGTGAATTTTATTTCAGCACAGACAACAGTTACTGGGTTACAGTCAAAAATGAGCGAAAACCAATATTTGATCAATAAATCAATATAACTACTTGCCTTATGCGTTGCTGCATTTTTAGTGCAGTAGTTGCTGTCCTTACCCCTATAATATACATATCTTATTTGTCACCAATGCGCTATAATTTTTGTGAAAAATGCAAAAATAGGCAAAAAATTGGTAAGGGGTGTAATACCCCGGTGTAATACCCCCTTAACCAAACAGATTACAAGAATCTTAAGATTTGGTATATATACAAATATTGACTGCTACATGTATGAGGGGCATGGTTAAAATTATAGGCCCAAGGTGATCTCATAACCATGGCTATATGCCCCGAGGCGTAGCATTTGTACTTTATTCTGTTGCAAACAGGTGCCAGATTCACTACTACACTTAAAGCTTTTTTTTCAACCCCACACCTCTAATGTCAAAAAGAATCAATGCCAAAGTTAATAAAGAACAGGTTAGGAGCAGAGCTCACATCTAAATGGTTAACAGGCTCGGTTAAGGGCTCGGATAGTGACGTTTTCATATATTTTTTGTGGGCAATGATCGAGAGCACAGACATATCGAATTGTATTTGAATATGAGGAATGTTCTTCTGATATCAAATAATTTTGATTTTTTTGAAATTTGCGATATACCGTATTCGTCCGAGTATAGTCCCACCCCCCCCCCCCCATTTTTTTGTTGTTCATATTAATGGTTTGTTATCAAAAAAAAATTTTTATTTTTTTATTTTTTATTTTTAAGTTTTTTTTTTTCGGTTTTGGAGTGTCCCTGGACCTAGACCTAGATGCTAGGATCATTCATGGTTGACCTAAAAAAAAATTTAAAAAATTTCAAGATATTTTGTATTTTAATATGAAAATTGATAATTTGTATTCATGGCATACTCTATTAATGATTTCAAAATGCATTTTTTTAGGTCAACCATGAATGATCCTAGCATCTAGGTCTAGGTCCAGGGACACTCCAAAACCGGAAAAAAATAAACTTTAAAAATTTTTTTTTTTTTTTTTTTTTTTTGAAATTGAGTATAATCCCACCCCCAATTGTGAAAAAATTTTCACATAAAAAACGGGTGGGACTATACTCGGACCAATACGGTAATACACATTTTATGGTAAATTTTAAAAAATAGATATTTTTGAAATTCAACAGTACTCAAAGTAAATTGTATAAATCTAATGATATGTAGATAACTCTGTAAGTCTTTGTCTGTCTGACAATGCTTAGCAAGTCTTTAATGTTCTGTATATCTGGAAGATATAAGGATATAGGAGACTATAACTACAGTAACTACATACTACGATAAAAGTAACTAACATACTTCACTACGCCCTCCCAAGTCCGTAAGGACTGAAAACAAGTTAGTTATGTGGGGTAGACCGTAGCCGGGCAGAGCGGCGGGGGGAAGACGGATTATCTGCTTGAGGGATGAACCCATTTTCTTTCTGACCGGGGGCATTGTGAGAGAGCAAGCGCATTAGGGCGCGAGGTGCACGCTCTGTGGCTATAGTCAGATCAGGGGTATTCAGTGGCTGCAATGTGGCCACTGGAACAGGTATGGGCCTTTCTGGTGAAGGTGACACTGGGGTGATAGTCGGTGGTGTCAGCTGATTGGCGCCTATGTCAGGTGCCGGGGTTGCTGGGACACGGTGGTTTCTGGGTGGGTTACCGTTAGGGTGCATATTGGTGCAGGACAGAGACAGTGGTGGGGGTTTATAATGCATTGTCCATTATCACATGGTTAGGATGGTTGCAGGGTGTAGCTGGCACATACTTTCTCAGGAATTTCCGGTTAGGAAGCGTGACTCGACCGGAGCCATCTACTCTAACCACATATTGGTCAAATTGTCTAACCTCTACTACGATGCCTGTCTTATCCCATTTGGTAGGGTGGGGCCCTGCTTGATTCTGGATTCTAACATGGTCACCAATGACAAGGGGGGAAGGTGTTTTGTGTGTTCAGAGAGTCGCTCTGCTGTTTTCATGTGCCTGTTACGCAAAGCTTCCTCTCTGGCAAGTAGTGTTTCCTTCCATGTAGGGTGGGGTACATACCGACCAGGATGGATAGGGATAAAATCTCGTATGGGACGGCCAAGAGGCACTGGGCAGGTGACAGTTTGGTTTCCTTATCAGGTGTGTTGCGGTATTGAAGCATGGCCCGTTGGAATGCATCTGTGTTCAAGTCACCGTTGGCATTAGTATTGGCTGTTATCAAGCGCTTCACTGTTTTGACTCCAACCTCTGCTCTGCAATTACCGTGTGGGTAAGCTACTGATGATATGCGGTGTCGTACGCCCCAATTCTTCAGGAAAGTTTGGGTTGCTGAAGCTGAGAATTCAGGACCCCCATCTGAGGTCAATTCATCACTAATACCAAATGTGATGAAGGTTCGTCTAAGGCTGGCTATGAGACCCTTGGCGCCGTCTATTGCTCTTTCAACGATTGGCCAGTTACTGTAACGGTCAACAATGACCAGGTAGTTATGACCGGCATAGTGGAAGAAATCTGCACATATGGACTGGAACGGGTACACTGGCATAGCTGGTGGGGTAGGAGGTGGGTTGGGTTGTGACGGAGCCATGCGATTGCAATGGGAACATCGAGCACGCATCTCGCCAATGGCAGATGTTATCCCGGCCAGAAAACAGAGGCTTCAGCTCGTGATGTCATAGATGTGACACCCTGGTGAGCCGAGTGGAGGGACTGAAGTACTTAATCACGAAGAGATGGAGGGATGACAATGCGGTCATTGTATAAGACTACTCCATCTAATGTATAAAGGCTATCTCTCAGGCTGAAATACTCCTGTAGATCAGGCGGCATCTCAAGGCGTGTATCTGGCAAGCCATCTTCTATGAGGGACAACAGTTTAGACCTGGTTTCGTCACTGGCCGTTGCCAGGCGGACAGCATCCCAGGTGATGGAGTGCAGTGTAGCCAAGGCAGCTGTCATGGCCTCTGCTGCATCGGATTCGTCATGATTGAAGGGGCACGGGTTGTTTGGGGGAACGTTGGTCCTAATGATATCCAGTAGGTGACCAAGGGGGCATGAAACCTCATGAGTGAGGGTAGCCACATCATCTGGCAATGGGATGCCTATTGGATTTCCAACTGGGTGGCGAGAAACACTATCTGCAGCTCGGTGACGGACTCCTGGAATGTGGACTATCCGAAACTGGTAGCGGAGGGACTTTTCCTTCAAGTTGCGGAGTCGGGGGTTGGGGATGTCCTCCAGGCACCTGTTTCCTAGAATTTTAAGGAGAGGTTTATGGTCGACTGCAATAATGAGGTCTTCACAGCCAAGGACAAAGTGGCGTGCCTTGTCCAATGCATCAACAACAGCTAAGGCCTCTCCTTCCACAGGTTGGTAGCGGGACTCTGCTGGTGTTGTAAATCTACTACCAACAAGAGTAATTTTCCAACCGGTCTTGCAGCAGAAAGGGATGGTGGTGGCGCAGTCACAATGTTCTCGTAGTAGCCAGAAACCAATTCCAGACATGCTCCAATCTGTAGCAAGGCATGTGGGGCGAGATTTATCAAATATTTCAACACCCTTGGCTATTTCATTGATTATCACTTGCTTGGATTCCTCAAAAAGGGCATTAAGGTCCTCTGTCCACTTGAATGTCATGCTTGGTTTGAGCAGGGACCGGAATGGTAGCATTTTTTCCGCTGAGGCGAATGCATAGGCTACCTGGTTTACAAGGCTGAACCATGAGCGTATGTCTGTGATATTGCATGGTGTTGGGAATTTCTCGATAGCCTTAAAGAGGCGGGGGCAAGGCCTGACTGAGGTGGGGGATATTTCAAATCCGGCAAATTCTACGGTGTCTCCTGCAAAGGTGAACTTGTCTGGATTTAAGGTTATGCCATTGCGACCACATAAGTCAAGCCAGTGCACCGCCTGGAAGAAGGATTCTTCAATGGTGGATGACCATAACAGGGTGTCGTCCACACACTTGGTGTTGTTGTGGCCATCACTCACAATTTCGTCATAACGGCGAGTGTATCCGTCGCCAGAGGCAACATATCCCTGTGGTGCAACACAGTATCTGTAGCGCCCCCATGGGGTGATGAAAGTGGTCAGGTGTTTGTCATCCTTGTGGAGGGGTACACTGTGATAGCCATTCCACGCATCGAACACTGTTTTCTTTGTGTGATGGGGAACAGATCTAGCTTGGATAAAGGGGGACTGTGTGTGGTGGGTTCACGGCTGGCATGTCTGTTCAGGGCTTGAAAATCAACTGTGCGGCGGGGTTTGCCGCTTCGTGTGGGACATAGCACCAACCTGTGGCACCATGTGACAGGTTCTCCAATTGGTACAGGCTCAATAACACCAAGTCGGACATCTTGATCCAAACCAGCCTTAACATCTTCCATCCAATGCAGCGGGACAGGGATTGGGGTATGGTAGGCCACAGGCTGGGCTGAGGGATCGACCAGTAGGCGCAGTGGGGGGCCACTCATCATGGGTAGGGGTTGATGTTCACATGTGTTGAACGTGGATGGGGCATAATGGTCAAGAAGGAACTTTTCAAGCTTCTCACGGTTTTCAGCGGTTGCTGGGTATGGGAGTGATGGAGGTGGGGGTGGAGGTGGCTGGCGCTGTGGACAGCTGCAGGGGGCAGTGAGGGGTGACCATGGGTTGGTGATAGGGGCAGTCTCCTCTGTGGTCACATCATCATTAGTTAAACATGTGTTATGTACTTCGCCTATGGTAGGGAACTTATCAGTAATCATGCCAAGGGAGACACAAGCCTGTCTACTTAAGTAAAGCTTATCGCTGCTATCAGTAAAGTATACTATCAGACGTGTCTGCAGGGTATCATTAGTAGCGTGGCCTGATATGCGCAGGATTATGGCCCCGAGGATCCGTATGCGGTTTTCATTGGCAGCTGTCATCTTCATCGTGACAGGTATGAGGTGGTGCACCTGTAACCCTAAGTGGTGAAGGAGTTTGACGCCAGCAAGGCATGACTGACAACCGGTGTCTGCAATGGCACGGTGTCGGATGGTCTTGGGAGATTTGGTTGCGGCAAGGCCAAGGGCGCTGTAGTCTGAAGGGAGCGCGCTAATGGAGACATCAAGGGAAGGTTGAGGATCAGAGGCCCTGTGTTCCCAAGTATCGCACAGCGCATTGTATACATGGTGGTCAAGGGTGATTACGCGCTTGCCAGCTGCATCAATACCATATAGTGCTTCACTAGGGGTATTACTATCAGACTTAGAGTCAATACTACAGTCATTAGATATACTAGAGTCACTAGATATGCTACATAGTGTATTAAATACAGCATTTTGTGAGTTGCTAGAGTCAGATCCCTTGTTTTGGCCATGTCGGCCCAAGTCTGTAGATCGGCCTTTGCGGCCACCACCACGGCAGACAGTTTCAAAGTGTCCCTTGACGGTGCATTTGTTGCACACATGGTTGAATGCTGGGCAAATCTTCTCACATTCTCCACGGCGAGTTCCATGGGCCTCTTTGCGACCACAGTAGTTGCACATTACATGAATTTTTTGTTGTGCACGGTAGCTGCTTGTGGCAGAGGCTGAGGTGACAGTGGGTGGATCTTGGAGGCGAGTAGCCGACCGTTTGCCGTTTTGTTTGGCTTCGATGTAGCGTATTGTGTCTTCCAGTGACTTGTCCTGATCCTGTTCACCAAGCAGTTCAAGTTTGATCTCTTGATCACTGATGCCACGCGTTACAGCATCCCTCAATACGTGGTCGCCATAGCTGACATCGTGGTTACAGTTTGGGCATTTGGTCATGAATTTGCACACGCTGGCTTGGCCACGAAGGCGAGCAGCAAAATTGCGGACAGGTTCATCTCTGTCCTGGTGCATGTTCAGTAAGTTCACCCGAGACACCATCACATTCTCCTCACGAACTGCCAGCTGCTTGATGGCCTTAAGAACGTCATCCTCTGTCTTTCCTGTGAGGGTGCTTGTGAGGTCTCTGCGCAGTGTTTCTTCGCAGCATTCCAAGAGCTGGATGACTATGTCTTGACCACTGATTTTATTAGTGCATGGCTGTCTTGTACTCTGTCCATCTAGACGAGAAGTAACCCCATTCCTCCGAGGTGCCACCTGTCGATACAGTCGGGCGTCTCACTTTCTCTGTTTTAGCGCCAGAGGGTTGAGCCTCATGTTCCTTTGTATGAAGCTGAAGCAGTACGACTGCGACTTCTGGTGTGGTTTCTGCGGGAGTTGCGTATTGGCACGTGGAGATTGGACACTTTATTTCTGCCATGATGAGGTCTTGACTCTTGAGTTCTTGAATCTTGAGTTCTTGAATCTTGACTCTTGAGTTCTTGAATCTTGAGTTCAGATTAAACTGCTAAGCATAGATAACTCTGTAAGTCTTTGTCTGTCTGACAATGCTTAGCAAGTCTTTAATGTTCTGTATATCTGGAAGATATAAGGATATAGGAGACTATAACTACAGTAACTACATACTACGATAAAAGTAACTAACATACTTCACTAATATGTACTTAAAGTGTGTGTAGCTGGGATGAAAAGCAGTCCATCATAAGAAAATATTGACCTTTCATATTGAAGAGATATATTTTTTCCCAAAACACCAAAAACATATAGGTCTTTTGGGGGAAAAATGTATATATCTTCAATATGAAAGATATGAAATTTCAATGGAAGATTACTATTAAGGTAATGTCTTCCTTGGGGTGTGGATTTGAATTTGAATTGGAATAGCCCAATAACAACCTTAAGGGGGGTCGATCTTTTGTGCGTAATTATAGAGGGCCAGGGGATTCACTCTATCATTAAAAAATTATTTGAAGAAGTCAAAGAGCCCTAGGAATAAAAACTGTAGTGTAATTCACACCAGATACAATTTCTTTATACGACAAAAATTAATTTTTGTAATCGATCAAAAAACAAACGTTTTATATCAATTTTAAATTTAGCCTGAATCCGTAAATATGGTACCTCTCGCCCTTTTTTTAGGTCAAGGCTATTTTTACCATTATGCAGCGAACCATTGTTGAAGCTATTTCACATACATGTACAAAACATTCTATAGAAAGAATGAGGACTTATAGTGTTGAAATATCTTTTGTTGATTTCGAATGATAATTATGTTATGAAGTCATAAATTTTAAGGTCACATTCCTAAAACCAAAACAAAACATTGTGACGCAGATAATTCCCGACTTACGCAATTTCATCATCACATCAGTGTCTTTATTATTTGTTTGAAACCTTTCCCAAAGGTTCGTGCTATTTATGCATAAAACGGCTAATCTATCTTTACAAAACGCGTCTTTTTTTAGTAAACAAAAGGCTACAGATGGCATTATGAGATTTATCTTTTATCGCCACACTCCTCCGCTCAACTGCCACGGTGGCCGAGCGGTAAAGCGCTAGACGCGTAATCGAAGGAAGTTTAGAATCGCTGGTTCGAGTCCCGACGAAGCCTGTGGAAACTTTTTTTTCTTCAAAATTCATGATCGCATTCCCGCGAAATGAGTCACTTGTCGGTAAATCATGTATCGTATCCTTAATCTTCCACACAGGGGGTGTAAATTTCAAATGGAGTCATCCATTTAGGTAACCCCCCTTTGAAATTCACACTCCCTGTGTGGAAGATTTTAAAGTTTATGTCTTCCATGGGGTGTGGATTTTAATTGGAATAGCCCAGTAAAGCTCTATTACAAGATGAAACTAAATGCTCACATTGTTGTTGTTTTTTATTTTCTATGTAGGACCGGCATTTCACAATCCAATACTGATGAGAAGTGCAGACAGCTCAATGAAGAAAAGAATTTTCATCACTGGCTTTTAATGACTAAATAATACAATAGATTAGTCCAAGAACACCGCAACAATGGCAGAACACCGGCCCTTAATGACTAAATAATACAATAGATTAGTCCAAGAACACCGCAACAATGGCAGAGGCCTTAATGACTAAATAATACAATAGATTAGTCCAAGAACACCGCAACAATGGCAGAGGCCTTTCCTGCACCTGTTGGTGTTGACTATTTTGCACAATGTATGCAAGGTTTTCACTTAGTTGGTAAAGAAGCTGTTTTACCATGTGTGGAAAATATCATCACCAAATGGCATGCAGAGAAGAAGGCAACATTGCAGCCATGTCAGATGTCTCCCAAATGTACAAAGTACACAGAGGATCCACCTAATTGTCAGAACTGTAGTAATTGGATTTTGGCAATTAGGTCTGCAGTGTGGTTACCAAAGGGTGAATTGAAACTGAATCCTCAAAGACTACAACTTCAGTTTGGAAATGTTGACCTGTTCCGTATGCATGACGACCCTTTGGAAGTTGCCAAAGTATTTGCTCTCCAATTGCCTCCTGGGCATAGCATAAAATCCTTCAGAGATTTTGACCTGGCAAGCCTTCTTCAAGTATTGATGAGGTTTGGAGAATGTCATAAGTGGAGTATGGAAAATTACAGCATCATCAAGAAGGTAACTTTATTGGGATTGTTGTTATATGTTGCACAAACCACTGACACATTTTAGTAGCATAGGGCCAAAAAAAAAAGAAGATGTTTGCTTGCCCTCAACCGACTGACCCTAATTTTGGAAATCAGAAAAAAGGTGTGTTTTTCTATTTCCTGTACAAAAGAATACTGACCCTATTTTTGGAAATTCCTGAAATTTTTTTTTTTCTTTTCAAATTTTTTTCATTCTGAAGATGTAAAAAAAATGTATTTTAGAACTTGTGTTCAACATTTTAGTTGTTTTGTAATGTTAGTTGATTCATTTTGACACCAAAATTGTCTGATTTTTCATATTTTGAGCCTTAATTAATACAAACAGTACAGTTTACTAGCAATTAAAAAAAAAAAAAAAAAGAAATCCCAACCGACCGACCCAATTGTTAAAATTCATATGAGGGCAAGCAAACAATTTTTTTCTTGGCATAGGCGTAGAGCACGGGGATAAACCCTCAATATTTTGATAAGGGATGGCCCATGTCAATCACCTCTCCACCAATGATGCATGTATGTGGGTTTCTGACCAACTAAACCAAGTTTATCACTTGCAAGGTATGTTAATACAGCACACCTACAGCACACTGTACAAAAATGCAAAATTCAGATTTCTGAGGATTTTATTTAGATGTTCTGATTTATAGCGAATCACAGATAGTGCCTTGCATGTAAATTTAAATTTTTATACCACTCTGTGAAAACTTTTTTTAATGCACGTTGCAGACATGAGGAATCATTTGTCACATATGCATATTAGTGACAATCTGCAGATGCAGGCAAGTGAAAGAGATGCAAACTTTGATAGCTTGTTTGAACTGGTGGATTGCTTAGAAAAGATCCACCCTGAATACCTACCAGGCAGAAAGGCAGAGTCGGTGAGAGAACAGCTGCAGAAGGTAAGATAGAGTGATAGTGTGTTAATTCTCTATTTGAACTGCAAAAGAATGATTGTTTTATTTGGCAAATAAATTTACTATAGCTATGTATGTTGTAATTGCTAGGGCAAAGGGAAGGGCAAATTGGTGCATCCATTCAAGCTGGGTTGTGAAAAAAAGTTTTTACTAGCAACGAAAAATGTTAACACAGTACTCCGTCATCACTCAATGCAAAGGGGGAAAGGACTGGCACCTCATGAGCCTCTTAATCCTTTTTGTGGGTTGCCTGCATAGTTGAAAGGACCACTTGTGTGGGGTGGGGTGTGTACATGTATGGATAAACCAGTGCGCACTCACAATTGCATGTTGGAGTTCACGACCACAGGTCTAAACAGCTCGTGGCAGATCTGCCGGCACATCAAACATGTAATGATTTTATTCGTGCATAAATGGCTCATGGTCGAGAGAGAATAAAATTAATACATGTTTATAATTCAACTGCAGATCTAGACTGCGGAACTCAGTCCTCAATGATAGTCAGTCATTTATCTTTTGGTCGTTATATGACTATCATTTGAGGACTGAGTTGTTATAATATATTTTCCGAGGTGCAATTTCAGACAATAGCTGGGGATTAGTGGGGCAGAGGTTATCTATTGTATCCTTTCATGACCACTGAAGCATAGTCAAGTCTGCCAAGGACACTCGGCACAAATTGAAAGACCACACGGCACACGACACCAATTTGGTGTTTGTTATGACACCAATTTGGTGTTTGTTATGACACCAATTTGGTGTTTGTTATGACACCAATTTGGTGTTTGTTATGCTCCTCGAAATTAGTACCTTACGGTCTATGTCTGCTGCAGATCTGCCATGAGCTGTTGTGGCGTGTGGGCGGATTCGAATCCGAACGGTTCTAAATTTTTTTTTCTCCTTTTTTATTTTGCCAGTTCACCTGACTTCACTTCTTAATTTATTATACATTTTCTCAGGCATGTATCTTTTAATTTGTGATCCTTGCATTTTACATGTCACATTGACTGATGTCCTACACAGCAGATAGACTGTGGCCTCTCTTTATACTTTTTAAAAGAGATTAGAATCTCTTTGGAAAAGTTTCATAGTTTCATATCTTTGGTTTTTAATGTCTAAAAATCATATTTCTCAATTATTTTATTTTTAACAAAGAGACCAGGAGCAGTTTCAATATCAACTTATGAAGACTTGCATGAGGTACATGTAGAAAGCGACTTAAGAGCACTTGAAAACCAACTAGCAGATGAAAGTAGGTACTTTAAAAGTACTTGTTTTATATTGCAGGCACAAGTTTTTGATTCAAGAGTCATTGTTGATAACAGAAACAAATAGGTGTATATGCTGGCGAAGTTATGTAATAATCGGATTAACTACCATAGCAATAGGTCAAAACAATTTTTGAATATACCGCACTGCACTAATACGTTCATGTGGTACCTCTGCATTGAACCATATCATGCTGATCACTTGCACCTGTAAGATTAGTATCTTTGAAAAGACCAGTATTGTATTCAATCTATGATTACAGACATACACAGGTGATAAGTTCAACCTGCTTGTAGTGCAGCGCGATATGTTCAAAATTGTTTTGACCTATTGCTATGGTAGTTAATCCGATTAATTTCGTAACTTCGCCAGCATATTGGTGTCGGATCAGTATAGTGTATCCTTCGTGTAAGATATTCATGAGTTAGACTAGTGTAAAGACTCCATTGAGGAATTAAGCAGCTTACACAATAAAGCTGTATAATCCTTCAATTGAAGCTAGATTTCTGTGCTTGGCTAATTCCGTGCAGTTTTACACAAAGGGTAAACCCTCATATTGTGCGCCAAATATGAAATCACCTGCAGAAAAAATCAAAATAAGGCAGTGTTTTGATTTGAACCAGGTTTTAAACCTAATACATATGCAGTGGCAGCAATTTTGAAAATAGGGGGCCAGTCAGGCTACTGTAGAAAATTAAAATACATGTAATGGGTGTGAAGCAGCAATTGCGTCAGCGCTTGTGCAATGCAGGGTGTGTCTGAGGAGGGACATGCCCCCTGAGAAGTGAGAAACTTTTGCAAAATGAAGGCCCAATTAATTGAAGACATTTATTTGGTGGACTTTTTTGGTACTCTGTATAATTATGCCTCCACCGGAGGTATTATGTTTCCTGGTCCGTCTGTCTGTCCGTCTGTCTGTCCGTCCGAGCTTGCGAGTGCAATTTCTCAGAACTGGTAAGACGTACAGTGATGCAAGTTGGTGAAGGGATGGTCATTGGGGGTCTTCAAATTATAGGAGGTTTTTGTCGCAAAATATGGTAATTAAGTACCTAATTTGCATAATTGATGCGTAATATGCGTAATAAGCAAAATACCTTGTGAACAAATTATCTGGAGATCCGTGTATGGGGTACAGTGACGTAACTTGGTGGGGATTAGCGGGCCCAGAGGTTCTTGACCTGATTAGATTTTCAGCGCAAAATATGCTAATTACGTACCTAATTTGCATAATTTATGCGTAACAAGCAAAATACCATTTTCTCTGAGACTAGGGGTTAGCACAGTGTCATCGCCCGATATCTTCATGGCAGAAATCGCCATGGTAGATTGAATCCACCACCACACATGGCCATTAGGCTTATGTATCGACCTGTTTAATAGTTTTGAGTCGCATATATGGCTGAAGGACATCTGACTAAGGCTACTGACAATAGCCCGATTAGCTCGGTGACTGACCTCGCTGTGTGTCAGTTGAGCATGGTACACCATAGGTCATATTCTTTTAGACTACCTTCACGATTGGCCTATACACTGTGCTATATAATTCGGCACATATAAATCAGAATTATTGCAGAATTATTGTCAGTTTTTGATTTATTTCGCAAGCTACTGCCTCCACGCAAGCTATAACGACTATCATATCTGTTCAAAATATTATATTCATGTGCAAGGAACCACATCTGGTTTCTTTATACGAAATCATTTACGGGAGATATTCATCATTTTCTACACGGCATCCAAAGATTTTCTTCTCATATCAAACTCGTGCATAGCAAATTCACGTGTATTGATCCCGCGTAGTGATTTTAGTATCTCTGCTGACAAAGAAATTAATAGCCAAGCGATGTCGGTGTAGGTCGCACATTCCTCAAACTTGGTGGGTGGGTGCATCTTGACCCTAGACAGAACAAGTTTGTATTGGTCAGTGGGTCAAGGTCACCCGAGGTCATCCAGGGGTCATCTGAGGTCAAATTAGCAAAAACTGCCGTATGGGCATGAAACTGGTTGAGTACAGTCAACATTTAGAGCCAAAATTTTGGAAGGTCATTTTGGGGTCATCCAGGGTCATCTGAGGTCAAGTTACTAAAAACTGTCGTATGGGCATGAAACTTGGTGGGTACAGTCAACAATTAGAGTCAAATTTTTGGAAGGTCATTCCAGGGTCATCCAAGGTCACCCAGGGGTCATCTAAGGTCAAGTTACTAAATTGTTGTATGGGCACCGTTTCAAATGATACGCGTCAAGGTTGAGGCATCGCGGCCGACGCGTTGCGTCGAGAACTGCGCAAGTCGAGAACCGCAAAATTCTAGTTTTATTTTGAAAACATTGGTAAAATTAAGCTATTAAAGGCATTTGTGCACAAGTTGTCAATATTATTAACTGTATAAATAATTGCTTTAAACATTAAAAGGGCATTTCGTGATCCACAGTATTATCCCTCCACTATTCTCAAAAAAAGTTGAGATTTTTATATCACTAGTCACCTCTGGCTATATAATGTTTATATATACAAAACATTTCTTGCAGATTCATTTGCTTGGCAAAGATATGAAATTTGAATTTCGTTCTGGTATAACTCACAAACACAAAATCGGAATCAACTGAAATTTTGAGAATAAGCTTTTTTCGCGGATATCTACTGAAAAATGTCATGAAAGAGAGGATGCTAGGATCACAAAATCCTCCTTTAAGTGTCAGGTGTCCAAAGCAGAAACAAAAAGGGCAAATGCTGCCATCAGAAGTGAGAAACTTTTGCAAACTGAAGGCCCAATTGAAGCCATTTGGTGGACCATCAGATTGGTTTTGGTAGGGACGTGCCGCTGAGATTTTGGAAGTGGACCCATAAATATACCAAATTTTCAAGAAATTTGGACCCATTGATATACCAAAAGTCAAAATTTTCGGCCGAATTTAACCAAAATTGTCTTAGTTTTTACAAATTTTCCCAAAATTTTGGGAAAATTTTGGCTAGATTAAGGAAAAATTGGGCTGTTTTCCGAAAAAATTGAGAAAATTTTGAAAAAAGGACCCAATCATATACCAAAATAGGCTTTGAAAAAGGGGTCATTGATATACCAGAAGGCGAAAATGCTACCCATGTTTATGCACGTCCCGTATATGGTCATTTGTACTGAGTACCCCCCCTGGGCCATGTTGCAACTATTATTGTATACAATTTTAGTTTGAAAAATCCAAAAAGGGATTAAATGAATTAATAAGCCATTAGTAGATAAGTTTACACTATGTATCTCACAGCTTATGTTATTACATGTACATGTATGCTGATTTAGTGGTTAACAGTCGGAGGGCCATCATCATGTGCATTTTCTGTTAAAGGTCAAATTAGTAACATGTAAGCAACCTTTGCAAAAATGACCGTCCCACTCTTGGGTATGCTTAATACCTTTCCTGTGAAATGTATCGTTTTATGTGCATCCAATCAACTTGAGCAATTTACAAATAAATTGGATTGAAAATATCTTTAAAATACACTACTTATTTTGTCCACTCTTGTCATTAGAATTCATGATTTTCATATTTGGCATACACCTTCACATTGACATTTATTTTTGTTGCTAAGCATTTACAACTCAGATATTTTCTGTCTTAACGCTTCAAATGTTCTAATTTTTAGCCAGACAAGTAATTTCAACCTTTTTCTATCAATTAGTCTTTGTCCCAAATAGTGGCATTAAAATTCAAAGCTTTAATAATGGTTTAAAAATGGTTACCCAGATTCGGCCCACGGACAAAATTTCAGTATAAACTCCTTCATAACAATACCGCATGATGTGACAACATGACAAGTAAACGATGCATGGCTTTGTTGCGCCCGTTCAACTGCGTTATGGGCACATAGTTAACACTGGCTTGCGCAAAATTTCTCAATGTTGTTGTGTAGCATGGCTTTACTATAGCTGGCATTTTTCCATCTTGTAAAATACCCTTTTCATCCCGGCAGGTTTTTGTCGTAACCAACCAAAAATAATGTTTTGTTTTTCATATGTGCAAATTCTTGATTTATGGCATCGCACCCGGTTTTAACATATTGTAGTTTTTGACTCTTTTATCTCAATTCATGACAAAAATTTGTGTTTATGTGCCCATATCATATTCCTTGCAAAATTATGGTATTTTTTTTTTTTTATGGAATTTTGAAAGCCTTTCCTGTAGTTATTTCTAAAATATATAGCTATTAGGAGTTGTAGAGAGAAATATGGAAGCTTTTATACTGCAACCCAAACCAAGCAAATTTGAATTTTTGCTGTGTGTATATTCATAGCGTACAGTTTAATGATAGTACATCAAAGTTGAATGGCCCTCTGACCGTTAACACACAAGTTTTACTATTAATAAATTGTCTCATTTTTTTTGAAGTAATATAAATGTACATGTACATGTAATGTAATTTCTGAACTACTAATTAATTTATTTGGCTCGCGATCTGAGTTTGTTTGTTTCTAATAGCACATTTTTCTTTACACCCTCCCTCGGAAATCCCTCGGATGAAATCCCAACCACAACTCACCCTCTTGCTAAATCCTCAAAAGAATCGGAGAGTGTCTGGCAGGAATGGCATACAAGTGCTCTGGATCTATATTTATGCTTGTTTATAAATATGAGTTCCAATTATATTTTACTAACTATATCCTATTGTGATAAAAAAATTTGCAAAATATCATCAATATTTTATTTTGTCACAAAATGTGGAGTCATTTCAAAGTCATCTGAGGTCAAATTAGTAAAGATAGTTGGATTTTAAGGTAAATGTCCCATTTAAGACAGAATGAACCCACACCATAACCTGTAACCCCTAACTCTAATATTGTGATGATATATGCCTTAAATGAGACATCTACCAATTTTAATGAATCTTGGTCAAAATGGAAAATGCATATAGTCACAATGGTTGTAACAGGGGGAGGAGGGCAAGGTGCACAAAGTGCCTGGGGGAGGTACTTCACCTTTTTTGAAGGGTTGGGGTGTACATGCTCAAAGATCTGCTCTTTGTAAAATGGGAAGGACAAAAAGATCTGTTTGAAGGGGGGGAAAGGGGCAAAAAGATCTATACAATATATTACAGTAGGACCGATCAGAGATTTACAATTTTTTTTTCACATGTGCGAAATTTCCATAATATTCCCCATAAGGCGACATAAGAAAGAAATGTGTTCTACAGACATGGGCTTGATGACTAACCAAAATTTAAAAAAAAAAAAAAAAACTTTTCCTGTACAAATGAAAACCAATTTTGAATAAAGACCATCATAATATAAAATGTAATTTTCTCAATTTGATCACACCCAAACACAGCTAGACCAGGTCTGTTACGTAGCGAATTTCATGATCTCAGTGTGCGGATCGGCTCAGAATGGGAAAAACTCGCAACATTCCTAGGGCTATCACCAAATATGGTTAACAAGATCAAGTTGACTAATACAGTTGATGAAGACTGTGTGTTTGCAGTGCTTGTCCAGTGGCAACAACAGATGTACAAGAACACAAACATAGTGAAGACATTAGTTAAGGCTTTGGAAAACAGTGGAAGGAAGGATCTCGCAGCGGAGTTACAAGAAAGAGCCGGTAAGCAAGGGTTAGAATTGAATAGAAAAGCTGATAGAATGTAATTCTTTTCATTGAATTTTTAGCAGAAGTTGGGTAATCTTTTTAACTCATGGGCCACAAATAAGACATGGGAAATTGTGCAGACTGTATGTTATGATTACACCAATAAGTTCTTGCAAACTAGGCTGAGAGCTGGTCCGGCCAATATAGCAGCCTCATTCAAAATGGCAGCGATCCAGATTAGCCTACAATCTTGGAAAAAAGTACTTGGAACATATACTTGGTACATGTTGTCGTAATTCTGTGCAGAATTTGCAATGATCATGGAAATGATGTGTATTTTGTTTATGACAAACATATGACATCTACAACAATGATTTACCTTTCCCCTCTCCCCATCAATCAATGTTGAAACACTTTGGAAAACTGCTGAAGACATTGGCATTTTCCAACATTGCATGGGGAGAGGTTCCAAGATTTCAAAAGCATTCCAAGACTTATTTCCAAGATTGTAGTATTTTAACCCATGATCATGCAAAATCATAAAAAACAGTCTTTTAAACGGATATTCATTGGCAATTGAAAACATCACATTTATATATCCAATAGAGCATTGCGAGTGGGGCGTCTATCGGCATGGGGTCCATGGGCCCGTTTAAGGGCCCCTGTAGTCCAGGGGAAAAGCCCCGGCGGGGGTCCAGGGGGCAGCACCCCGGAAGCTCCTGGGTTTTAGCCCTTTCAAACAGTTCGGAACCCTCTCCTTCCATATAGTTTTCCTTTTTTTTTGCAGCTCAACGATGACCACCCTATCTTTTTAAAAAATACTTACCTTGTTTTGCTTTCCCCCTTTCCACACAAAGCAGTGCAGTGCCAGTCAGTCGCTACATGCAGTGCGTCTCCTATATACAACTCCTAGCCAGTTAGGGGAGCGCTACACTAAATCCTTTCGCATTTGGTGTTTAATAGTTCCAGTAAAATAGACTGATAGGCCTACTGCAAAGAAGGCATCTCAACTCTTGTGAAAATAAAAATGATTAGGCTGTTTCTTATAATTTAATGCAAAGGTATACAACTATAATCAAATTAAGTACCGTATTCATTCCAATAAGCGCCCATGCCCCAATAAGCGCCCACCCAGGGTATTTTCCATTTGCTAAAGGGTACCATTAATGTTGAAGTGACGGATAGACATCGATACAGTGAAATAGCTTGGGGATTAGAAGTCCTGTGTAAACATGCAATATATTTTCTGCATCAGAAAAGCTACTGGAACGATCTCAGGACCCTTTTATAATGTATGTAAATTTGTCTCTAATAAACGCCTGTTAGGAAAAAATTCGGTAAACCATGTAAAAAATAAGCGCCCACCCATAATGACTTTGTTAAGCGCCCTGGGCGCTTATTGGAATGAATACGGTATTTCTTGGCCAAACTGGAATGCTGTGAATGCTAGTGGCTCCGCGATAAACACAAGCGAATATAGCGCGGTGCAGAAGAAAGTATACACGCGCCTAACCTTGCGTACACGCTTAGTACACTGAATGGACGCAACCCGCATGTTCCAGTTTGGCCAAGAAATACTTATTTGATTATTGGAATGCTCAAAAAATATTTTTTGGGCTGATATACCGGGGTGGGTGGGGCATGTGACCCTCTGCCCTCCCCTGGATCATACTGACCCCCCACCCTGGATTCGCTGGTGTCAATAATGAAAAACACTATTTTTGAACAATGACCTCTGGAAAATGGTAATATCATTCAACTGAACAAATTGTTACTGTTAACCTACATGTATTTGCAAAATAAGTAACATTGCTAGTCAAAATCACATATGAGGTTTTTAGCTGCGGGTTTTAGCTGCGGGTAGCAGCTCTATAAGTCACCATGTCTCTCTGTTAGTCCGTCCGTCCGTTAGTCTGTTAGTCCGTCCGTCCGTTAGTAACAAACGCTAAAATATGCTGTTATGTCAACATCGTTTGTCGCATGGCTATGGTTCTTGGTGAGGGGGAGGGCCTATACCGGCCCCCACACTGGAAAAGATTTTCGTCCCAAAATATGCTAATTAGGTCATTAAAGGGGCATTACACGATTTTCAACAATTTAGTAACAAACGCTACAAAATGCTGTTAGGTCAACATCGTTTGTCGCATGGCTATGGTACTTGGTGAGGGAGAGGGCCTATAGGGAAATTTGGGAAAAGTGGGGAAAATTAGGGAAATTGAGGGGAATGGGGGAAATTAAGGGCCATTTTGGGGAAATTAAGGGAAATTGAGAATTAATTGAAATTGTGGGCAATTAAGGGAAATTGAGGGGAATTGGGGGAAATTGAGGGGAATTAAGAAATTTGGGAAAATTGAGGGAAGTTAAGGGAACTTTGAGAAAATGAGGGGAAATTGAGGGAAGTTAAGGGAAATTGAAGAGAATTAAGGGAAATTCAGGTGAATTAAGGGAAATTGACAACAATTAAGGGAAATTTGGGGAAATTGAGGGAATGGGGAAATTAAGGGCAATTTTGGAAAATTAAGGAAATTGGGGAAATTCAGGTGAATTAATTGAAATTGTGGGCAATTAAGGGGAATTGACAAGAATTAAGGGAAATTGAGGGGAATGGGGGAAATTAAGGGCAATTTTGGGGAAATTAAGGGAAATTGAGGGAAATTCAGGTGAATTAATTGAAATTGGGGAAATTGAGGGAAGTTAAGGGAAATTGAAGAGAATTAAGGGAAATTGAGGGAAATTCAGGTGAATTAAGGGAAATTGACAAGAATTAAGGGAAATTAGGGGATTTAACACTTTTGATGTCAAGGCACTTTTTTCCTGAAAATCGTTTGGACATCAAAAGTGTCCGAAATCGGTTTCCGAACACTTTCGATGTCAAGACGCTTTTTTCCGAAAATCGTTTGGACATCAAAAGTGTCCAAATCGACTTCGAACACTTTTGATGTCAAGACGCTTTTTCCCGAAAATCGTTTGGACATCAAATGTGTCCAAATCGGCTTCGAACACTTTTGATGTCAAGACGCTTTTTCCCCAAATATTGTTTGGACATCAAAAGTGTCGGGAATCGGTGTCCAAACACTTTCGATGTCAAGACGCTTTTCCCCCGACAATTGTTTGGAAATCAAAAGTGTCCGAAATCGGTTTCCGAACACTTTTGACGTCAAGACGCTTTTTCCCGAAAATCGTTTGGACATCAAAAGTGTCGAAATTGGTTTCGAACACAATTTTTTTATTGGTGTGGATGGAAATACCCTTTCTGGCATTATTTTAAGATGAGCGCCCTCAAACGTTAATCTCACAGAGGGGTTACAGGTCAAAATAGGGGTCAAACTTAAACCTGCTTCAAAGACACCATAACTGCAAAATTTAATTCCTTGTCCCGCAGCGACCGCTACGGTTACCGACGGTCCTTGTTCCAGTAACAATCTGATATTTAATTTAAGTCATTCCAAGGTTATCAAGGTAATGCTTCTCCATGATGACAATTGATTTTTGTATTTCTACTAATTATACAGAAAAGCAGAAGAAAGAAAACAAAGAAAAGGATGATGTCAAAAGAGATGTAAGTAACTTGATTAGGTCATTTGATTGAAACAACCTTGATTCTGGAATCAGGAGTAGTTTCTGAATCTCTTGGTTATGTTTTCAGTAGATATTATTAAAGATATCAGAATATTCACCACAATTAACATAAAAAATAATTCCTGTATTTGCTAATGTAGCCTGAGATATCTTTTTTTCAGCATCATGATTTTTTTCAGCGGATCAGCATCCACAATTTTGTGGAAAGTGGACCTTCTTCACAAAATTTGGACTTTTTTTGACCAAAAAACATTAAAAACAAAAACAAAATGAGGGGAGGTAGGTGCACCCTCTGCCTACTGCATACAGGCCTGGTTGAAGGGCCCTTGATTCCTCACATTTCTATTTTTTCAACCAGAAAGCCAAGAAATGTTGATTTTGACTGTTCGCAGCTCCAAAAAACCCCCCTTTTACCTGTTTGCTGAAGACCCCCTTTTACTGGTACACCATCAGTTCTCAAAGACCCACCACCTCAAAAATTTCCAGGGGAGCATACCCACCAAAACTTGATGCCCCCCCCCCAAAAAAAACAAAAAAACAAAGGGAATTTGCAAAATCCTCCCGGTGTCACCCATGTAATCCATGCCCTTTAGTGCTACCAGTGTAGACATTCCTGATGTTAACTTAAACTTTTTACTTGTTTGTATTTATAATCAAATAGTTGCTGAAGATATACAATCTGCCGCCTGTAGGTGAAATACTGAAAGGGTATAAGAAAATGAGAAATCCAACCATACCCTTTGAACTTTTCATGGAACTTTGTATTGCACTTGATCATCGTGATGTACTCGGTAATGACTGGCGCAAACTAGCCCAAAAGTTAGAATTAGGTCGCTACATTTTCTATCTAGAATCAGAGTATACAGGAGCTCCAACATCAGCAGTATTATGGTGCTGGATGAAGAAGAACAAGTCTTTGCAAGAGCTTGCAAAAACCCTTGACGAGATGAATCGAGGTAATGTAGCACTGAAGATCAAGGCTCATCTTGGAATTGGACAACATGAGGAAGATGCAGATGAAGGACTTGGAGATGATGAACTTGGAGCTGATAGATTTGAAGATGAAGGTAATGAAGGGATCAATGAGGGTTTCTGTAAGAAATGTTTGTGACCATCCAAAACTTTTGCTTTAGAACTTCCAGTTGATCATCTTCGTGCATGAGTTTGAATGTAATGATGCATGAAGTATGACATTCTAATTCCTACATGAGAATCCCAATGAGAATATTACTGGCGAATTCCCCTGGAATGTTGCAATTTTGGTTATTAATCGTGGATGAGGATTTATTGGCAGTACTCAGGACTTTAGGGTCAAATGTCATTTACATTCATTGTTACAATTTTGGTTTTTGGCCCCCACATATATTTGTGGCTTGTGTTATCATCCAAATGGTTGTTTGTTTGGCTGGTTGTTTGTTTGGCATCACATTTTTGACTAAAATCACATTTTGACCAAAAATCATATTGTTGACCAAAATCACATTTTGACCAAAAATCACATTTTATCCAAGAACACATTTTAAACAAAATCAAATTTTGAGCAGAAATCACATGATTTTTGGTCAAAAAGTGAATTTTGGTCAAAATGTGATTTTTGGTCAAAAATGTGATTTTTGGTTAAAAATGTGATTTTGGTCAAAAAGTGATTTTTGGTCAAAAAAATGATTTTTGGTCCAAATGTGATTTTGTCCAAAATGTGATTTTTGGTCCAAAATGTGATTTTTTTGGTCAAATTTTCTCGATTATATTCTGTAACCGCCTAAAAAGTGGGGTTAGTTAAGCGGTGTTACGATATCTATACACTACCGGTACATGTATGGTGATCGTGGACTGCAAGCTGATGCAGAGACCTCCGTGTTCAGGTGAAATTGGTCGCCAATATGCAGAATAATTGGTTTTTAAAATGTGTATAAAGTATAGGATGGCAGATTCTCAAAGCATAATAATGGTCAAAATCGGTCAAAGCATAGCAGAGCTAGGGCGAAACGTGGCAAATCACGCAAAATGTCACGGTTGACAGAAGAAAGAAGAAGATCCCAAGCAAGACAGGACTTGCAGTATATTAGTGGAAGAAGGGCCCGGCTCAGCTTGTAAATAAAGATACAATTTGTAAATAATCAGAACAGCTTTTGGGTAGAAATGTGCACTTTGATAACTCCAAAATGTGTCACAAATGTTGGGTTTATAATGATTAATAGGTTGTATTTGTATTGTGGTAATATTTTTCAGGTGTTGCAGATGAGATTCAACAACAGCTGAGGAAAACATACCGTGAGAGATACCAGATGTCACTTGTCGGAGCCGAACCATATGAAGTGGGGCATCTTCTACGCATAGGCCTGAAAGTAGTGGAGGATAGTAATCCAAGCGTATATCAGAGGGGTAAAGTGTTAACATCTTATTCAGATTTGTTCAGAATTGTTGATAGTGCAAAAGAACTGAGGAAACAGCTTATTCTGTATGGAAATCCAGGAAGTGGAAAGACAACATTAATTTCACAAATTGCACTGCACTGGACCCGGTTCAGTCAAAAGAAACCCTCTCGTACCCCAGTTATATCTAGATATAAGTTTGTAATTGTCATTTCTTGCCATAGAATCAAACCTCACATGAATCTGGTCGATATTATTACAGACCAGTGCAGCATATCAATTGCCAAAGAAGACATAGTAGCAGTGTTAGGTCAGCACCCTTGCTTGTTTCTTGTAGATGGATATGATGAATTACCTTGTGATGTGAAACTGGATGTATTTAAAGATTCATTGTTGGAGAGGAATTTTGTTCTTGTCACCAGTAGATCTAGCGAAGTGGAAAAATTCTGTTTTGATCATCCGCAGTTTATTCGTTTGTCAATAACAAGTTTGTCAGTGACCCAGGTCCATACTTATATCCGGTATTTCTTTGGCCAACAATCTGATGCAGGTGCTCTTATTGATGAAATCAACTCAAACCAGTATATACAGTTGCTGATATCTATTCATCAATTAAAGTTGCTCATTATGATTTGCACTGCATGGCAAAAGCTACCAGAACACAGGAGGTCATTGCAAGTCACATCAGTTTTTCAAAACATGGTTGGATATATGTCATTGCAACTGAGAGCCAGGGAAGAGACAGATGACCTTGACATTGATGCAGTGTTAGGAAGGGTGGGAAAGGTTGCCATCAACTGTTTGTTTGAAAATGAGTTGAGCATTGAAGTGAAGCAATTCAAAATGGACGATATAGAATGTGTGCTCAAATTAGGTTTGGTGCAGAGAGATGTCTCAGCAGCAACATATCACATTTGTTCACCGAACATTTCATGAATATTGTGCTGCTGTTTTCTGGGCAAGTTTGTTTGAGTTAGAGAGAGAAAGATTTGCATTTTACTTACACAAGTTGACCAAGAAAAATGCTGGCAGTTTTCAGTTTTGTTGCAGTTCTGTTGTGGCTTAGCACCTAGTGCTTTCTCTGTCATTGCACCACACTTGATCAAAATATCAGATATGCCTGGACTGGAGGATCTAGGTGATGCCCATCAAAGTTCACTGTTGACCACGAGCAAAGTGCAACAAGATATGCCATCTGCCAAGAAAATTGATTACTGCTCAACAAGATCAGAGACAATTGACAGCAAAGGTGGTATGATAAGCTTACCGGATGTAGATGTGGTGCTGAAAATCCCACAAGGTGCTTTGAAGGAATCCATTCAAGCTTCAGTGACAGTTGATGCAATGGAAGAGCATCCAACATTAGAAGAGGACCAACTTATTCTAGGGCCTGTAATCTCATGCAAACCAGATGGACAGAAGTTCCTGAAACCAGTTACTATCTCTGTGCCACATTCTGGAGTTAATATAACGGAGAAGTGTCTACAAGTGTGGCGTAAAAGCGATTCAAGGCTAGGAAAACTTGCTTGGGAAAAGATCTACGATGGCTCAACAAATTATGCCCAAGATGATGTCAGTGTTATAGTTGAGGGGAAGAGAATCAAACTCCGAGTGAAGCATTTCACACTATATGACCTGGTTACAGTGCCAATATCTATGCTTAGTAGCTGGCTCAGACCAGAATTAAAACTTGACATTTTAGCTTACATGTACCCTGCCAACATCTATATAGACACTTGTACAAATGTGCGCTTTGAGAGTGTATTCTGTGAAGATGCACGATGCAGCAAGTAGGAAAATGGTAGAAGAGACAGAGAAAATGTATCATTCAAGTGGCATGTGCTGTATACCATGGAGCTTTGTGCTGAAACAAAATGGAAACAACTTGAAGATAACCGTCAGAAACATTAAACCTGTTAACAAGTGGCTTCCTGAAAATGATGATGCAACAGGAGAGATATCATATGCCAACATCCAAGCTGGGGGAACTGGATCAAGATGTGAAATCATGTTCTGCCCAAATGATGCAATGGAGCAAGCTGAGCGGTTTGAGGGATCTTTTAAGACAGATCAGGATGGAAATCCCAACAATACTGTTCAATGCGTGTATTTTGACGATTCTTGGGCAAGAAAAAACATTCAGCTTGAGAGAGGTAATGGTCAGCAACTTCCAGTAGCTCCACCTAATGAACCTGAACCAAATGATCCACCTGTCCCACCAGGAACACATGCAGCTTTGGAACAGGCATTTCCAAGGCACCAAAGAGATGATGGTCAGCAACATCCAGTACCTCCTCCTGATGAACCTAATCCAGCTGCCCCTCGCGGACTACGTGTAGCATCTGGAAGGTCTGCTTTGGAGCAGCCTATGATTGCACAAAACCAAGCAATGGTTGGCAGCAACCGTAGGTCAAGCGAGAGTCAAACAAAGTCTGAAATCCAAGATGGTGCATCTTCATCT
The DNA here is from genome assembly GCF_039555335.1 of Amphiura filiformis. Taxonomy (NCBI): domain Eukaryota; kingdom Metazoa; phylum Echinodermata; class Ophiuroidea; order Amphilepidida; family Amphiuridae; genus Amphiura; species Amphiura filiformis. The sequence continues at coordinate 47,055,870 of NC_092640.1, forward strand.
AATAAACCTTCAAACAGAGGATCAGGTGATTCACTGAGTGCACCAGAAGAGCAGAAGATGTTGAGCTCAAAGATCATTCCAATGTTTGAAGCATGCAGTATCACATATGACTCTACATCAGGTGCATCAGCGACATCATCTGGTGGCGATTGTGGACCTTTCCTGAAGACAGTTGCTAGGAAGATAGAAGCAAGCTGGAAAGATGTTGCATCTGCTCTAGGATTCACTCCTGAGCAATGTGATGAATTTGAAGCGGGTGTATGCTATGGTACATGGTGGCCAGCTTATAAAATGTTGCTGGCATGGCAAGTCAAATTGCCACCATGTGAGTTTAGGCAGTTGAGAGACATCCTTGCAGATGCAGTTAGACCTGTGGATGGCCTACTTGCAGATCGGATTATTAGCTAGTTGCTATCATCAAACAAGACCTTTGAGAATGCTCACTTTATACCCAAAGACCTCTTTGCCCCCAATTTGATGGAATTTTGTGATGACGAAAATGAGGTCAGATTAAAAATACCTGGTCATGGTGACCAGCTTATAAAATGTTGCTGGCATGGCAAGTAAAATTGCCCCCATGTGAGTTTAGGCAGTTAAGAGACATCCTTGCAGATGCAGTTAGACCTGTGGATGGTCTACTTGCAGATCAGATCATTAGCTAGTCACTATCATCAAACAAGACCTCTTCTTTCACGTCAGATGAAAAAAATAAAAGAAGCAGTGGTGAAAGAGAGGCTTTATCCAAAATGCAAATATGTTCAGATGCAATAACTTTATATTTAGAGGGTTTTTTTTTTACTGAGAGTGGAGATGAGGGGGGGGGGGTAAGATATACATGCCCCATTCTCCCTCCATGGCCCCATCACTGCAATGGATGGTGAGAGCACAGATCCATCAGGCAGTAGAGCCCACCAGCACTGGGGCCCACCATTAACGGTTGATTTCAGAACCCACCACTAGCGGTTGATTTCAGTGCTGGAGCCCAAAACTAGCTGTTGATTTCAGTGCTGGAGCCCAAAACTAGTGGTTGATTTCAGTGCTGGAGCCCACCACTAGCGGTTGATTTCAGCACTGGAGCCCACCACTAGCAGTTGATTTCAGCACTGGGGCCCACCACTAGCAGTTGATTTCAGTGCTGGGGCCCACCACTAGCAGTTGATTTCAGTACTGGAGCCCACCACTAGTGGTTGATTTCAGCACTGGAGCCCACCACTAGCAGTTGATTTGACAGCACTGGATCCCACCACTAGCAGTTGATTTCAGTGCTGGAACCCACCACTAGCGGTTGATTTCAGTGCTGGAGCCCACCACTATCGGTTGATTTCAGCACTGGAGCCCACCACTAGCGGTTGATTTCAGTGCTGGAGCCCACCACTAGCGGTTGATTTCAGCACTGGAGCCCACCACTAGCAGTTGATTTCAGCACTGGAGCCCACCACTAGCAGTTGATTTCAGTGCTGGGGCCCACCACTAGCAGTTGATTTCAGTACTGGAGCCCACCACTAGTGGTTGATTTCAGCACTGGAGCCCACCACTAGCAGTTGATTTGACAGCACTGGAGCCCACCACTAGCAGTTGATTTCAATGCTGGAACCCACCACTAGCGGTTGATTTCAGTGCTGGGGCCCACCACTAGCGGTTGATTTCAGCACTGGAGCCCACCACTAGCGGTTGATTTCAGTGCTGGAGCCCACCACTAGCGGTTGATTTCAGTGCTGGAACCCACCACTAGCTGTTGATTTCAGTGCTGGAACCCACCACTAGCGGTTGATTTCAGTGCTGGAACCCACCACTAGCGGTTGATTTCAGTGCTGGAACCCACCACTAGCGGTTGATTTCAGTGCTGGAGCCCACCACTAGCGGTTGATTTCAGTGCTGGAGCTTAGCGGTCGATTTCAGTGCTGGAGCCCACCACTAGCGGTTGATTTCAGTGCTGGAGCCCACCACTAGCAGTTGATTTCAGTGCTGGAACCCATGCACCACTAGCAGTTGATTTCAGTGCTGGAACCCACCACTAGCGGTTGATTTCAGTGCTGGAACCCACCACTAGCGGTTGACTTCAGTGCTGGAGCCCACCACTAGCTAGCAGTTGATTTCAGTGCTGGAACCCACCACTAGCAGTTGATTTCAGTGCTGGAACCCACCACTAGCGGTTGATTTCAGTGCTGGAACCCACCACTAGCGGTTGATTTCAGTGCTGGAGCCCACCACTAGCAGTTGATTTCAGTGCTGGAACCCACCACTAGCAGTTGATTTCAGTGCTGGAACCCACCAGTAAAACTCAAAGAACATACATATTTTACTGAATTTATCCTTCAGTGTCCATGGTAATTTATTTCTGTAAATTTCCACCCAGCTTTGCTAGCTACTACCCTGTTCAGAATACTTGCCTAAGCAAGAGTGTGCCTATAGATGTGTATGCACACCCAGCAATCAAACTTTGCTAGCTACTACCCTGTTCAGAATATTTGCCTAAGCCAGAGTGTGCCTATGTGTATGCAATCATGGGAGTAATGTTGTCTTTCTAGGGTTATAGAATTATTACCTGTTCACCATATGCAAAAATTTTATTTGTTGAAATAATAATTGTGATGATCATGACCATATTAATTAATGATTAATTGTAATAATATATGTGATGCGATCAAACAAAATCAGTCGGAACTCAGAATATTGATTTTGAGATATAGCCAAACAAAGCAAATATTTCCTTTTGTTTTCTGTTGTTTTGGTAACTCTTTACTTGCTCATATCTTTGGAACTGGTTGTTCAATTTCAATGGGGGTTTCTGCAAAATCCAGCTTTGTAAATGCATTTTACTATCCTATAAGAAACTAACAATTTAATATTTCAGAGTTCTGACTGATTTTGCTTGATCGCATCACATATATATTTTTAAATACTTGGTATAGACGAATCCAACAAGCCAAGTCATGGTCAGGATTTGGTCGGCCATCTTTGGTTTCCCGCTAGCACCAACCTGGGGTTTTGAGCACCCGATTGTGCAAATAAAAGCCGCCTAACACCTAGAGAAGATGCAAAGACGCGAGGAGGGTTAATAGAATAATAGTTTACAATTGAGGTAGTCCAGTCGCATCTATTCATACATAACGTGATAGTCCTTTTGTGCATCCATGGGTGCATCTATGAATAGATGCGACGGGGTTACTAGTACCTGCGGAATTATCTCTATTGTATTATTCTATTAACCCTCCTCGACCTTCTCTAGGTGTAAGGCGGTTTTATTTGCACAACTGTTGGAACTGTATTGTGTTGTAAACTTCTTTTGTCTCCCTGTGTTTTCGCGGAAGGTGTAAAACGGGTGATGGAATGCAGTTTAAAATTTCCGCCAAGGCCGAATCATTTCACATTTTGGATGCATTGTAGCCGACGGGGACCCAACTAAAGGCTGCTAGTCAGGTGTAGGAATGCGTGTACTTGGATTCGTCTATACCAGTGTTTCACATAGATGAACACTAATTTCAATGGGGTACAGTGTGTGTGTGGGGGTGTGTGTGTGTGTGTGTGTGTGTGGGGGGGGGGGGGGGTGGGGGAGCGGGAAATGGGGTAGTAGTGTAGAAGTTACACATAATGTAAATAATTAAATGCACAACTTTAATATATTTGTGCATTGGTCACACACATTTCAGACCAAAACGTTTATGTGCCTAATTATTGTAAACAGATTGTTTTGGATCAATTTGGTTTTTAAAATATACATAATCTTGTGTGTAAGTTAACATGGTTAATTACATGATGTAAGAAACAATATTAACTTAATTAACTTATATTAACTTTTATTAACTTATATATGATTATATATTTATGTTTATAACAACATATATTCATAGTAACACTACCTTTTGAATCAGAGTGCTCAATCCCAAGAAGGGAGAGCGAATAAAAATTCATATTTATATTTATACACTATATTTGCAATAATTGTCATATTATGTCTTCCTCATATGTTTTTATTATTATAGTTCAAAGATGCAAGGGCCTATGTACAATTCACCCATTGCACGGTTCCAGGGTTAGCGGTGACCTGCCGAGTCCAGGGGTCCAAATTGACAAATAAAGGGGTCCAGGCATCTAATTCTACACAGATGCACAAAATTAAGGGGTCCAAATCACGGGGACCTGCCAAATCAAGGAGTCCTGGACCCCAAGACCCCTTAAAACGCTACCCCTGCACGGTTCCGCCATATGCAAGGAGAGCCGGGATCTGGCAGCATGCATGAATGGGAATTGAACCAGTCATATAACATTGCGTAAAGTGTCATATGACTTACTTTCATGTCTATTGCCAGATCGAAGCTCTCCCCGCATATGGCGGTACCGTGCAATGGGTGAATAAAATCTAAACTGAAACTGACAAATATTATTTTGTTGCCTGATGTAAAGGCTGGGATATAATGGGCTATTTCAGTTGAAATCCTTACACCCCCTACATGACCTTCATCTTCCACACAGGGAGTGTGAATTTCAAATAGGGTTACTCTACACCCCATCTGTGGGCGCGATTAAGGTAATGTCTTCCATATGTGGTGTATTAAGGCCTAAAAATTATTTGATTGGCGTAACCCGACCGACCCTTAAAATAGGCCCGACACAAGACTTTTTTCTTATTTTTCTAATAGCATTTTGTGCTAAATTTATTACACAATTCAATGCCGTTCTTTTTTTATGGACCATTTTACATGTAAAGTCTATGGAGATTAATATTAGAGAAGGATGGAAAGGGCGCTATAGCCTCATTTTAGGCCGTTTTAGGCACTTAAATGCTCATAAAAAAGTACCGCATCAAATTGTGTAACAAAATTAGCATTGAATGCTACTTCAGCAAATACAAATATAATTAAATACTTATGGAGCAGGGCTGTCAACTCTCACGCATTGGGGCACTTTCTCACGGTCTCACGCCAAGGTAGTATAATCTCACGCCTAGGTAGTAAATCTCATGCAAAATGAGTAAAATCTCACGATCGTCATGAATAATTTGTTACTCCTACCACTTCCCCCGCTTTTCACTGTCTCGAGCGCCGTGGTTCAAATAATCATGGTACAAAATGAACATTGGAGTCGGCAAATCCCGGAACGCCTCTGTCTCACGTCAAGCAATTCCAAAAAGTTGACAGCCCTGTTATGGAGAGGGGGCTATAGCTAAAACAAAAATACCTTAGTGGTTATACTTATGGAGAGGGGGCTATTATAGCTCAAACAAAAATACCTTAGTGGTTATGAAACAAAGGTGTCAGGCTCATAAACACTAATAAAAAATCTTATAAAAGCCCCCTTGCCTTGAAGAAATGTCTTTACTATAGAAACTACATTGTATTCTTTTGTATTGTACTAGCAGTTGCTCACAATGCTCACTTATAGCAGTTCATTAATGGCCAATATAATGGCCATTTTCTTCAAAAGTTAAAGCAATATTATAACATTTTCAAACAAAATAGATTAGCATTTCTTTGCCATAAAATGTTAGCTTTTACTGGATATCCCCTTTTATTTTTGAGCCGAACAACTACGGCAAAGCAAAGCAAATTGGAATTTACTACCAGCGCACATGTCGCCAATACGCACTACTCCTTCGGTCATGTTGTGGTACGCACCCTTTGTTGTGTACATCACCGTCACAAGCACGCCGCACATACTGTGTGTTATGAACATCGTGTATGCGTTCGACTAACAATTCCATCGTAATAATAAAGGGCTGAATCAGCCTTTTATTCAAAATCTCTGATTTTGACAAAACTACAGCACCTAGAGTCTTGATTTTTGCAGGCTGTATTGGTTTAATAAAGTACAATTTAATCGTGTAAAAAATGAATTAAAAAATTTCAGTGAGGGCGTCCTCCTCAGCAAATGTTATAATATGGCTTTAATGTGCTTTTTTAGTTGAAATCTGTGCACCCCTATTTAAAGACATGACCTTAATCTCCCATACAGGCGAAGGTTTCAAATTGAGTTGCTCATTCAGATTTAATCCTATTTGAAATTCACACTCCATGTGTGGAAGATCAAGGTATAATGTCTGCATTCGTCCAAGGCACAGTTCCTCCAAGGAGAGCCTGGCAGCCTACATTAATGCAGTGGCGTAGCGTGGGTCATCATATGATACTGGGGGCACCGACCATGATTGAGGGGGCACCCGGTCTGATGGGGGCACAAGCCATTTTTTGACCATTTTCCTATGGGATTTTCTAAATTTTGCAATCGATTGAGGGGCATGTGCCCCCGTGCCCCTATGATGCTCTGCCACTGCATTAATTTAAATTGAACCAGTCAATTCTTCTTTCCATGTGTATTGCCAGTTCAAGGCATACCTTATGGGTAAATAGGGGGTGTATGGATTTCAACTGATATTAATTTGTTCATAATGCCAAATAACAGTTTACTATAAACCATCCTTATTGATATGTTTAATGCGATTCGCCAAGCATGAATAGCAGCCAAGGCAAATTGGTAATTTACCCTCTGTTGGCAGAATAATATAATACAGATGGTTTGTATGGTCCAACCTCCCTTATCTGGATCTCTTTTAACAGACCAACCTCCCTTATCTGGATCGCTTTTAACAGCCCAACTTCCCTTATATGAATCTTTTTATATACGAATCCGGGATCTCTGTTATTCAGCCTAATAATCTTCAAAGGTGTAGACATTTTTTATAGCAGACACTTAATATTTTATACCATGAAACTTTGGACAGACATCTTTTTGTTGGGTATAGTACTAGCGTGTTATACTGAAGTGTTCTTATCACTAATATGAATAATTTCTTATTATCTCAATTTCAACACTTTGGACATTCAATACAGAATTACATCATTCACTACCAGATAAGAGGCCTGTTGCTGTACTCGTATTCTATTTGGCAATCTGCCGTGGGACATATGGTCACATTGATGTGTGTTATTTGTTTCGAACTTGTGCTTTCAAAATAGATCTAAGTTTTGTTTTATATAAAAAAGTATGGTTTTAAAGATATTAAGTGAAATATATGTATTGGAAATTAACTGAAATCTTATATTAAGAAATTGCTGGTGTAATATGATGTATTTGAAAGGAAAAATAAATTACTATTTTTAATATATATTTTGTGTGTGTGCAATGATTTGATAAAGCCTGTTTATGTGCACCTTTATGGCAAGTTGACTCAGCTACAGTGTTGTAGTCAAGACCTCTATGTCCGAGACCGAGAACAAGACCTGCCCGTCCGAGATTGAGACCGAGACCAAACCTTCCCAGACCAAGACCACCCCTTCCGAGACCGAGACCTCTACGTTCCGAGACCAAGACCGAGACCCGAGACCTTGGTTTAATCCCCTGGGATACTCAAGTTTGGTTTGGGTAGGGGTGTGCCGCTGAGAATTTAAAAGGGAACCCATCATTGTACCAACTGTTCAAGAAATTTGGACCTGCAGTGAACACTTTTGTCTTAATTTTTGCAATTTTTTCTCAAAATTTTGGGAAAATTTCAAAAATGTTGGCGATAGTGGAGGCAAAATTAGGCTAGTGTGTGAAGGGCTGGAAACAACAGTGCGCAAAGCGCGCAACATTGAGCAATTTTACCATATTTGGGCCAAAAACACACTTGTTTTTCGTGCTGAAAAGAAGATGCACACTGCACAGGGCAACTATTTGTTCATCTATTTTGCTTTTGTGGAGAATGTTCCCCTTGCAAAAGTTAAGTGGGATCCTCACTTCCACCACATGCCCACCTATGTTTAATCATGAACTGAAATTGGAAGCTCACATCCGAACAAGCTCACTTATGATTCATTTATAACTTTTTATAACCTTATAAAATGATTTCTGTATCTTTATTCTTAACAATTTCTTCAACATTCATTGAAATTTAGGGTAAGGAATAAATAATGAACAAAAACAGAAAATCATATCTTTTTCTTCAGGTCTCGACAGGTCTCGAACAAAAAAACGTTCGAGACCGAGACTTTTGAGGTCCGAGACCGAGACTTTTGAGTTCGAGACCGAGACCTTGACATCCGAGACCGAGACACTACAAAAAAGGTCTCGAGATGGTCTTGAGACCGAGACCTGGTCTCGAGACCTACAACACTGCTCAGCTATATAGGTGCAACTTTTAAAATGACCTCTTTTTTTACACAATGAACCATTTCGACTGAATGCAATGATGTGATGCTAAAACTTGGTCCAAATGTGTACAACAATATGGCTACACCTCTCATAAAACATTTCATAAAATAATTTTTTGATTTATTTCAAAAAGTGCTTTTGTGGACATTACATAGTGGATTTTATATTATACTCTCATTAGAGAGTATTTTAATCAATTTGGAAGCCATGGTCAACATTCAACCATGAGCTGTTATTGTTAGGAATGGCCTTCAACACTTATTTATTATTTATTTATTTATTTATTTATTTGCAATGTTTAATGAAATAACCATAATCTATTATGTTCAAATACTGATGTTGATGAAATAGTTTTCTACTGCTAATATTGATATTGATGAAGTAGCTATCTGCTGCTGATATTGATATTGATGAAGTAGCTATCTACTACTGAATCTGATATAGGTATAAATGAAGTAGCTATCTACTGCTGATGTTGGTATTGATGAAGTGGCTATCTACTGCTGATGTTGGTATTGATGAAGTAGCTATCTACTGCTGATATTGGTATTGATGAAGAAGCTATCTACTGCTGATGTTGGTATTGATGAAGTAGCTAGCTACAGCTGATATTGGTATTGATGAAGTAGCTATCTACTGCTGATGTTGCTATTGCTGAAGTAGCCATCTACTGCTAATATTGATATTGATGAAGTAGCTATCTACTACTGAATCTGATATAGGTATAAATGAAGTAGCTATCTACTGCTGATGTTGGTATTGATGAAGTGGCTATCTACTGCTGATGTTGGTATTGATGAAGTAGCTAGCTACAGCTGATATTGGTATTGATGAAGTAGCTATCTACTGCTGATGTTGGTATTGATGAAGTAGCTAGCTTCAGCTGATATTGGCATTGATGAAGTAGCTATCTACTGCTGATGTTGGTATTGATGAAGTACCTAGCTACAGCTGATATTGGTATTGATGAAGTAGCTATCTACTACTGAATCTGATATAGGTATAAATGAAGTAGCTATCTACTGCTGATGTTGGTATTGATGAAGTAGCTATCTACAGCTGATATTGGTATTGATGAAGTAGCTATCTACTACTGAATCTGATATAGGTATAAATGAAGTAGCTATCTACTGCTGGTATCGGTATGGATGAAGTCGCTGTCTACAGCTGATATTGGTATTGATGAAGTGTGTATCTACATAGTTTTCTACTGCTAATATTGATATTGATGAAGTAGCTATCTACTGCTGATGTTGGTATTGATGAAGTAGCTAGCTACAGCTGATATTGGTATTGATGAAGTAGCTATCTACTACTGAATCTGATATTGGTATAAATGAAGTAGCTATCTACTGCTGATATTGGTATGGATGAAGTTGCTATCTACAGCTGATATTGGTATTGATGAAGTATGTATCTACCATTGATGTTGGTATTGCTGAAGGAACTATCTACCATGTCTACTGCTGATATCAGTATTGATGACGTAGCTATCTACTGCTGACATTGGTATTGTTGAAGTAGCTATCTACTGCTGATCTTGGTATGGATAAAGTAGCTATCTACTACTGATAGTGGTATTGATGAAGTGGCTATCTACTGCTGATATTGGTATTGATGAAGTCGCTATCTACAGCTGATATTGCTATTGATGAAGTAGCTATCTACTGCTGATATCTGATATTGGTATTGATGAAGTAGCTATCTACTGCTGGTATCGGTATGGATGAAGTCGCTGTCTACAGCTGATATTGGTATTGATGAAGTGTGTATCTACATAGTTTTCTACTGCTAATATTGATATTGATGAAGTAGCTATCTACTGCTGATGTTGGTATTGACGAAGTAGCTAGCTACAGCTGATATTGGTATTGATGAAGTAGCTATCTACTACTGAATCTGATATTGGTATAAATGAAGTAGCTATCTACTGCTGATATTGGTATGGATGAAGTTGCTATCTACAGCTGATATTGGTGTATTGATGAAGTATGTATCTACCATTGATGTTGGTATTGCTGAAGGAACTATCTACTGCTGATATCAGTATTGAAGACGTAGCTATAATAATAATAATATTTATTTCAATTGTCATAAATTACAAACATGAAAAAAAAACCACTAAAAGCAATTTAAATGACAATCCAGGAAAGAAGAAATAGACTAAACAGTCCAAACACAATGTGTTCTTCTTCTACTGCTGACATTGGTAAATTATCCTCCCGATGAGCAAATCACTGCATGGGCCATTGGATTCTACTCAGTCTTCCAGAATTTGTATGCCCAATGTTATTTTCAGTTAACTCTTGCAATCTACATTATTATAAAAGTATTTTTTTTGTACCTAGGCCTATATGTTATATACCGGTACGTACCCATTTGATTATGAATATTGAAATATTGAAAATATTAAAAAAAATATATAGGCCTAGGCCTACTTGCGATTTAAAAAGTGCAGTTCATAAGTATTTTTTTGATATTGTAAGTGCAACGCAATTTCAGATTTCAATGTGTATTCTTATGTAGGAGGGCCCCAGTGGAAAGCAGTGCTTTGTTCACTGATCCTAGTAGACTATAAGCCATGCGACTCTACGGCCCTTGGTTTTCCACTTTCGTTGTCCACTCTTGGGCAGAAGAACATGAAAACACAACAAATCAAGAGTTAAGATATGTCTGAATTAATATCCAAAAAGTTCCCACCATTTACTTTACTCATTTAGGAGTTATTTGGTGTTAAAAATGGGTTTTTCGTGATTTTTTCCCATTTTTGCCCAAAAATGTCAAATATTAAAATAGCTGTAACTTTCAAAATAAATTGAGTAGAAATTTCATTTCTATTGTAGATGTTACATATCACATGGATGTCTAACACTGGTGAATAAAATGTCACAGCACAACTCTAAAATATAAAAAATGGCAAAAACCATATTTTTGTGCTATTTTGCCCTTTTTTTTGAGCTAAAAATGTAATTTTTGCATGGGGAAAAAATAAATATATAATTTATTGATTTAAAAAATATGTCATTATGTCAACCTAATTATTCTGAACAAAAAAGTTAATGATGGTGAATGTCTGTGACCTATAGTTTTTGATCTATGGCCCTTTCAAATTCACATATGGACTAAAATAGCATGTTTTTGTTCAATATTTCCAATATTACGCCAAAATTGGTCCTTTTTGGCCATTTTAACCAACTTGTTAGTTTTTGGAAAGTGGAACTTCACTTAATAATATGAACATGTAATTGTACTTTAATGTTAAGCTATTTCAAGATCCACTAGTATGCCCACTACCGGGGTAGCAGCAATTTTATCTACTTTCAATGCAGTAAAATGATGACTAAAATGATTTTGCTGCATTGAAATTAGTAAAATTGACCGATATAATTGCTGCTGCCATGGAAACCGAGCTACCAGTGGATCTACAACTAGCTTAAAATGAAAGTACTATAATATATCCATAATATATGTGAAGTTCCCACTTTCCAAACACTGACAATTTTGATAAAATTACAAAAAAGTACCATTTTCAGCCTAATATTGGAAAAATTGACAAAAACATGCTATTTTAGTCCATGAATTTGAAAGGGCCATAGATCAAAAACTATACTATAGGTCACAGATATTCACCATCATTAACTTTTTTGTTCAGAATAACTAGGTTGATATAATGACATATTTTTTAAATCAGTAAAATATATATTTATTTTTTTCTCCATGCAAAAATTACATTTTTAGGTCAAAAATGGCCAAAATAGCACAAAAATATGGTTTTTGCCATTTTTTTATATTTTAGAGTTGTGCTGTGACATTATTATTCACTAGTGTTAGACATCCATGTGACATGTAACATCTACAATAGAAATGAAAATTTCTACTCACTTTATTGTGAAAGTTACAGCTATTTTAATATTTGACATTTTTGGGCAAAAATGGAAAAAAATCACGAAAACCCCATTTTTAACCCCAAATAACTCCTAAATGAGTAAAGTAAAACATGGGAACTTTTTGGATATTAATTCAGACATATATTTACTCTTGATTTGTTATGTTTTCATGTTCTGCCCAAGAGTGGACTACGGAAGTGAAAGATAAATGCCCATGTCTCATAGTAGCTAACTCGTATATAGGGTCAGTCCATGTCGAAACAGATTGAGTGTACACCCACCCTCTTGGATTTTGCTCTCCTATGGCTCAGGGGTACCTTTCATGGATCCCTAGGTGTGAGGTCACAAGAAAAAAATTCAAATTCCATTTCGTTTGCGAATGGCGGGCAATCAAAGTTTGGCGACCTCGACCAAAATTGTGAATTTAAAAGGGGTCCAAATGACAAAGTGCTCTCTTTGAGGGCACTTTCTTCTTAATTGAATCAGTTGTGATCCTCTTTTGAATGTGGCCACTCACTGGCTGTGTCTGAAATACCTAATGCCAAAAAATGATAGATTTCGGAATTTCGTTGGGATTTCAGAGGGGGTCAAAATCAGCACTTCGTACTGTTCAATCAAATTATCTTGATTTTGAAGGACCTATGATAATGTCACAGTGCACTTATAGGTCCTAATTATGTTCAGAATGGATTAACCATATGCCAATGTCTATGAGCAATTCACAAAAAGAGAAATTTCTAGACCCCTACAGAATTTTAGGCCACCCCTAAAGTGGTTCAGCCACAAATGGCACTTAAAGTCTGCAAATTTTGACCCCTAATAACTTGAGGTGTACACCAGATATGAATTTCTAGTCTTTTGCATCTGAAAGAATGTAGTTTAATGTTACTAGGAACATAAGATTTGTTTTGTATTTTTTGTGTTTTAGTATTAAGTTGACGCTTTCAAAAATAGTCATTTTTGCCTAACATACCATGCATACAGAATACGGTACAAAATGCCAATTTTAGTATGATATTTTTTTATATTTTTGATCACTTATAGCCATTTGTATTATTTATCCTGATATTTCAAGTTGCTCGTGAGTCAAGAAATAAGAAAAAACTACTTTCTAATCCTCTGTATGGATTTTTAAGGGGGTCAAAAATGCACTTCCTGGCAACGATGTAGGCCTACATGCAAAGTACAGGTTATGGGGGTCAAATTTTCAGAATGCTCCCAATTATGTCAAGTAATATATCAAATTACTCGTATGGTCATGAGGATTCCAAAATGTATAGTTTGTTATGTGTCAGACCTTTCAGGAGGGCGCTATGACGAAAAATGTTCATAGGTCAACAACCTTTTTGAAAGTATCAAAACACAAAAAATACAAAACAAATCTTATGTTCCTAGTAACATTAGACTACATTCTTTCAGATGCAAAAAGACTAGAAATTCATATCTGGTGTACACCTAAAGTTATTAGGTGTCAAAATTTGCCGATTTTAAGCGCCATTTGTGGCTGAACCACTTTAGGGGGGCCTAAAATTCTGTAGGGGGTCTAGAAATGTCTCTTGTTTTGAAATGCTCATAGACATTGGCACATGGTTAATCCATTCTGAACATAATTAGGACCTATAAGTGCACTGTGGCATATCACGGGTCCTTCAAAATCAAAGATAATTTGATTGAACAGTATGAAGTGCTGATTTTGACCCCCTCTGAAATCCCAACGAAATTCCGAAATCAATCTTTTTTGGCACTAGGCATTTCAGACACAGCCAGTGAGTGACCACATTCAAAAAGAGGGTCACAACTGATTTAATTAAGAAGAAAATGCCTCTCAAAGAGAGCGCTTTGTCATTTGGACACCTTAAATTCCCAATTTTGGTCAAGGTCGCCAAACTTAGATGGCCCGCCATTCGGAAACGAAATTGAATTTGAATTTTTTCTTGTGACCTCACCTAGGGGTCCATGAAAGGTACCCCTGAGCCAAAGGAGAGCATAATCCAAGAGGGTGGGTGTACACTCAGTCTGTTTTGACATGGACTGACCCTATAATAGAAAAATGAAAAAATAAAGTCCAATATTATTTAAGTGTAGTGCACCCATAGTATTCACGCATGCGCTGTGGGTAGCAATTGGGGGATTTCCGATTTCCAGAATAAAATCATTGATGGTGGATGGTGACGTTTCCGGTGAAATTTATGCTGCGATTTTGTCGAATTTTCTACACTGAATATTTAGAATTCCACTACGACTTTGCTTATTATGGTCCTAGGATTCCTTCAGACTCAGAAGACCAGGAATGAGTAAGGTAGAGTATCTAAATTTCCGCTGAGGCTTGCCTCGTATAATTAAATGATAAAAAATCTGGGCATATAAAACTAAACACATGAACATACTGAACTGAGCTGAATAGGCTATGCAAAAAAGCTTACTTATGAGTTTTCCTAGTCACGATTAGACTCGCTGAGTCTCATGGACGCCGTTCCTATGTCCATCAGACTCGTATTTCCCATTTTGATGTCAATGGGAAAAACACATTAACAATTTTGAGCGCGGTTAGAAACTTGAAAAAAATCTTTAAAATTTTATCAGTCATTTCGTATATAAAAGTGGTACCAGTTATTGTGCTTGCTAATTTAAGACTTTCAGTTGAAACAAAATTAACGGGAATTGAATGCATTTTTTCGTGTCTAGTGAGCAAAATTATTTCAATATTTCTGCGAAATGATGTCAAATTTTCTATTCTGTATTGTTTGGTAATAATGTCTTTTGCGATCAATACTAGTATGTTTAAAGTTGTAATTTTGTGTTTTTATCGCAAAGATCGAATATTTTCGCATTTTCTCAAAATATTGAATTCTGAAGACCTTCGAAAAGGGTGCCGATCAATTCGCAGAACTTTGACGAAATTTTGCCTTTTGACACTCAAATTATGCTTTCAATTCTTTAATTTTGTTTCAACCGAGTCTTAAATTAGCAAGCACAATACGGTTGGTACCACTTTTATATACATTGATGAAATTTTAAAGATTTTTTTTCAAGTTTCTAACCGCTAAATCGTTAAGTGTGTATTTCCCATTGACATCCAAATGGCATGTAAGCCAGTCCTCAATATACATAGGTACGACGTATATAGGACTGGCAAGCGAGTCTAAGTTTTCCCACACAGTAACAAATTTACATTGCGTAATATGCTAATTGTCTGAAAACAAGTTCAATATATAAATGTCCAAATGATTATGATAGGGTTCGAACTTCCTATATAGTCATGATAGTTTACCCCGTAAAAGCGGGCATCATTTTGATATGCCTGCAAAAGTAACTATTCCCTGGGCATAGTTCTGCGTGTGCTTTGTTCCCAGCGTAAAATGATACGTTAATGTTTTCACGTGCTATAATTACGCGGAAATCGCAGATTGTAATCTGTGCCGTTCGCACTGAAACTATTCATTTCTCTTCACAAAATCGGTGCTTTTAAGGGGGTACTACACCCATGCCAAAATTTGTGCCTATTTTTACATTTTTCTCAAAAATTATAGCTCATTGGTGAATTTTATTTCAGCACAGACAACAGTTACTGGGTTACAGTCAAAAATGAGGGAAAACCAATATTTGATCAATAAATCAATATAACTACTTGCCTTGAGTTGCTGCATTTTTAGTGCAGTAGTTGCAGTCCTTACCCCTATAATATACATATCTTATTTGTCACCAATGCGCTATAATTTTTGTGAAAAATGCAAAATAGGCAAAAAAATTGGTAAGGGTGTAATACCCCTTAACCAAACAGATAAACAAGAATCTTAAGATTTGGTATTATATATATACAAATATTGAATTTTATTTCAGCACAGACAACAGTTACTGGGTTACAGTCAAAAATGAGGGAAAACCAATATTTGATCAATAAATCAATATAACTACTTGCCTTGAGTTGCTGCATTTTTAGTGCAGTAGTTGCAGTCCTTACCCCTATAATATACATATCTTATTTGTCACCAATGCGCTATAATTTTTGTGAAAAATGCAAAAATAGGCAAAAAATTGGTAAGGGGTGTAATACCCCCTTAACCAAACAGATAAACAAGAATCTTAAGATTTGGTATTATATATATACAAATATTGACTGCTACACGTATGAGGGGCATGGTTAAAATTATAGGCCCAAGGTGATCTCATAACCATGACTATGCCCCGAGGCGTAGCAGTTGTACTTTATTCTGTTGCAAACAGGTGCCAGATTCACTACTACACTTAAAGCTTTTTTTTTCAACTTCACACCTCTAATGTCAAAAAGAATCAACGCCAAAGTTTAAAATAAAGAACAGGTCAGGAGCAGAGCTCACATCTAAATGGTTAACAGGCTCGGTTAAGGGCTCGGATAGTGACGTTTTCACATATTTTTTGTGGGATATGATCGAGAGCACAGACATATCGAATTGTATTTGAATATGAGGAATGTTCTTCTGATATCAAATAATTTTGATTTTTTTTTTAATTTGCGAATACACATTTTATGGTAAATTATTAGAAATATATATTTTTGAAATTCAACAGTCCTTAAAGTAAATTGTATAAATCTAATGATATGTACTTAAAGTGTATGTAGCTGGGATGAAAAGCAGTCCATCATAAGAAATATTGACCTTTCATATTGAAGATATAGATTGTTTTCCCAAAACACCAAAAAAAATGTAGGTCTTTTTGGGAAAAATGTATATATCTTCAATATGAAAGATATGAAATTTCAATGGAAGATAATGGTAATGTCTTCCATGGGGGGTGTGGATTGGAATTGGAATTGGAATAGTCCAATAGCAACCTTAATCTTCCACACAGGGGGTGTAGATTTCAAATGGAGTCATCCATTTAGGTAACCCAATTTGAAATTCACGCTCCCTGTGTGGAAGATTAAGGTCAAGTCTTCCATAGGGGTGTATGGATTTCAACTGAAATAGCCCATTTTGGAGCAGACGACACTGAATAGCGCCATAACAAGATGAAACTATAATGCTTTAATATATTGTTGTTTTTGTTATTTTCTATGTACAGGACCGGCATTTCACCATTCAGTACTGAGTTTAGAATATGAACAGAAGTGCAGACAGCTCGATGAAGACCTCAAAAGAATTTTTGTCACTGGCTTCTCATGACTAGATTATACATGTAGATTAGTCCAAGCAAGAACACCGCAACAATGGCAGAGGCCTTTCCTGCACCTGTTGGTGTTGACTATTTTGCACAATGTATGCAAGGTTTTCACTTAGTTGGTAAAGACGCTGTTTTACCATGTGTGGAAAATGTCATCACTAAATGGCATGCAGAGAAGAAGGCAACATTGCAACCATGTCAGATGTCTCCCAAATGTACAAACTACGCAGCAGAGGATCCACCTAATTGTCAGAACTGTAGTAATTGGACTTTGGCAATTAGGTCTGCTGTGTGGTTACCAGAGGGTCAATTAAAACTGAATCCTCAAAGACTACAACTTCAGTTTGGAAATGTTGACCTGTTCCGTATGCATGACGACCCTTTGGAAGTTGCCAAAGTATTTGCTCTCCGATTGCCTCCTGGGCATAGCATAAAATCCTTCAGCGATTTAGATCTGGCAAGCCTTCTTCAAATATTGATGAGGTTTGGAGAATGTCATATAAAGAGTATGGAAAATTACAGCATCTTCAAAAAGGTAACTTTATTGGGATTTGTTGTTATATTGCACAACCATGTGACACATTTTAGCAGCTATTTGCTCACCCCAAGGGGAATGGTGTAGATCTGCATCTGATAGACATACATGCATTATAGAGGTCAATAGAGAAAAGTATCAAGCTTTGATCATCTATCCAGACGATCAAGCTAATGTATACTGCGCCAATAAAGTATCCTTACACTTGGAAAAATAATCACAATTTCATAACCGAACAATATTGGGGTAAATTTGTTTTTTAATAGATGCGCTATCTGATCCTGCACATTATGACACCACATTGAATCCAATGTGACCTCAAGAAGTAAAGTTACAAACAATTGAATAGACGAAGGTCCAGTTTTAAAAGTGACAAAATGGCCTATACAAGGCACAAAAAGATTCCAACAAGCGAAACAAAGAGACAACGCAGTTTCTTCAATGAAGCGTTATTTAAAGCAGTTTTTATTTCAGTTTTTGCTTCTCTGTACTTTTCATAACTTTCATTTTATTTGTCAGTTCTTTTGTTTCAGTTTTCTTTTGTTCCTATTGTTTTAAATTAAAGCCAAATGAATAAATTAGCCATTCACCACTCTCAAACCAGATGTCTAGTCTGTGGAGTTTTGAATAGGCCAGTTTGTCACTTTAAAACTGGACCTTCATCTAATCAAATGTTTGTAACTTTGCTTCTTGAAGTCACATTGGATTCAATGTGGTGTATTTGCCCCAATATTGTTCAGTTTGGAAATTGGGATTATTTTTCCAAGTGTAAGGATACTTTATTGGCGCAGTATATTTCCAATAGTGGCAGAGGCTTAGCCGGGGGGGGGGTCAATTGGGACAGCTTGCCCTGTGAAAAGTCTTACCCCGCCTCTGTGGGATGCTGGTCACCGTGATATTTAAGATTTTTATTACTCTTTTGAACTTTTAGCAAATTTTGATTTTTTTTTTTTTTGGGGGTCAAATTTCCCCATTAAAAGTTACCTTTAACCCCTTTTCCCCCCTGAAAAAGTCCTGGCTATGCCACAGACTAGTGGTGCTCTAACACTGCTAGGTGTAGACCATGATAGCTAGAAAAGATGTGTGACATTTTGCTTAGTATTAAACTGTTTTCAGTATTAGATTTTCTGATTTGGCTAATCATTAATACCTTCAACAGTTAGTGTGCCATGTAAATGTAATTTTTTTTTTTACTTTGTGAAAACATTTTTAATGCAGGTTGCAGACATGAGGAATCGCTTGGTACACATGCATATTAGTGGCAATCTGCAGATGCAGGCAAGTGAAAGAGATGCAAACTTTGATAGCTTGTTTGAACTGGTGGATTGCCTGGAAAAGATCCACCCTGAATACCTACCGGGTGGGAAGGCAGATTCTGTCAGGAAAGAGTTGCAGACGGTAAGATAAAGTGTGTGTAAAAACATATTGAACACATTTTGTTTCTATTGTACTGTGAAAAGAATGATTGTTATGCAGCAAACAGACTAGAGCAGCATATTGCAATTGTCTAGATTAGCCATAACATTAAAAAATCACTTTAAAGGCACTGACAGGTTATACATGTATGTTTGTTTCTTTATTTCTTCTTTATACTGGGTCCATATTCAGGGGAAAATTTAAGTATTCCCCTGTTCTTCCATATGGCCCAGTATTCTCCTGTTCTTCCGTATGCCTATGGAAAAAGTAATCTGGAGTTGATTGATCTGTTCATGTGGATAATACTTGCATCAATAACATAACAAAGTAAAACAGAAAAGTATCTCTTAGTTGAGTAACAAAATATATCACAGGAACAGGTAGGATTGGTAATTTACCAGGACATAATTTGTAAATGGGAAGGAAAATACATGTCTAGTCGTAACTGGAAAATACTAAGAAGTGAAAGTGCAGTCAATCAATCTCAATGGGAATTACATGTAACATCAATTTTGTTTCATTCAAAGATTTAGCTTGAAACCAGGTTTTTTTAAAGATATTAGAATCGTGTATGCAAGTTATAAGTGTACACCTCTATGGAGATTGGATATAGCATTTTACTTACTTCATTGTTTAGTCTGCATTGTATTTTAATTTCTTTTCAATTATTTCATTTAATTTTGAATGTTAATCAATTAATGATTAAATAAAAATTTAAATGATGAAATAAAATTTGAAAAGTTTTCAAGATCTTTCAATTCATTTCTTTAGTTTTTAATGTCTAAAAATCATATTTTTCAAGTATTGTATTAATTCTGTCTCTCTCTCTCTCTTTCTCTCTCTCGCTTGCGCTTGCTCTCACGCTCTCTCTCGCTCTGTTTAGATAACAACAAGACCAGACTCAGTACCAATTTCTGGTGTAATGGATGAAGACCTCTTGCATGAGGTAGAATGTGACTTAAGCATGTTAAGAGCACTTAAAGACCAACTAGCAGACCAACTACATGTAGCAGATACATGTAAGTGTAGATACTTTCATAGAGGTAGGAGTTGTACATTACATTCAGAAAAATACAGCACATTTTTTCTTTGGAATTAAAAAATATTATCTTGTTTTGCCAAGTGAAACATAGCTAATCCTTGAATTAGTTATAACTGGCAAATAAAAGTCAAATTCTAATATTCAGCCCTTAAGGTGGTACTACACCCCTTGATAAATTTGTGACTATTTTTGCATTTTCTCAAAAACTAATGACACACTGGTAACAAAAGTTATGTATATTATAGGGGCAAGGAATCCAGTTACTACACTGGAATTTCAGTGACTCAAGACAAGTAGTTATTGATTTATTGATCAAATATTGGTTTTCCCTCATATTTGACTGTAACTCCACAACTGTTGTCTGTGTTGAAATAAAAGTTCCAGTGCAGTATAGTCCTTGCCCCTATAATATACATATCTTACTTGTCACCAATGCGCTATAATTTTTGAGAAAAATGCAAAAATAGGCACACAATTGGGCAGGGGTGTAGTACCACCTTAATAAACTATTTTCATTTATTTTATCTTTAGACCCAGTTTCTGGATTCATGGAAAGGCATCAAACTCAAGATGTACATGTAACAGAAGGGAGTAAGGTGACGACAGAAGGAAGATACAGTAAGATTTAGCTTTCAAATTACCTGTAATTGTGTACAAAATCAACAGAATTAAATTACACATGAAAAATGGGTGGACATTTATCATGGACTTAATAAAATCAGTATGTAAAAATAATGTGATATAAGCCCCAAATCTGGCACATGCATTGCAGATAAGTCACTATGTGATGTACAGCTTTAATTAATTCTCTGATAATTCATGATTTGCCTGAATCAACAGATCAGCGATCATTTTGCTTGCAAAATCGAACGATTCCGATTCCGATGTGACTAGACCAAAAATATATCCTACACACCTTGATAAACCCCCCGATGGGTTCACACCCATTGTGGCCTGTATACCATCCGTGATAATAAAAACGTGTATCGTGTTTACGGTGTCAAAAACATGAAAAATTGAAGAAAAAAAAGGATAGTAAAATTGCAATTATTGCTAATACGCGAAAATTAAATTTAGGGTATAAATTTGATGCAAGGAATAAAATCCCAGTTTAGGGTGTGAAAACAGGCGCCTGTTATCTGTTTAGGGTATCGTTTTAGCCAAGGGTTAAATCCTTGTTTAGGGTGCTTTTCAAAAGTTGATTATCGCAGATGGTGTACAGGCCACAATGGGAGTGACACCTTTTCAAAAGTTATCAACTTTTCCTGTAAAATACAACATTAGAAAGTCATATTGGAAACAACCTAGTGTTAATTATATCTTATGAGGGAGATTCCAGTACCTTGAGCTCTTGCATACAGATGAAAATGGAATTCAGCTATCCTCTAGTTCCCAGCATTGTATAGCTTATTTCACTTTGAATCTTTAACATGTTCAGTAGAAGACATTATCAGGCAAATTGCACAAGTATGTCACCAAAACATGACATGAAAAGTTTTCAGCATAGAGGATGATTTTTTTGGGGGTGGTGGTGGTGGTTGGTGGATTGGGGGTGGTGGACCCCCCCCCATGATACACTCCACCCCAGCGAACAAGATCCAAACATATTAGTTCTGAGTCAATTTGATTTTTGTTTTAAATTTGACTTTATATGGGGCGGGCAGGGCAAACATTTTGGTCTGACTTCGAATTCAGAATTTCTTCTTTCTTCAACAAACGTGAGTCTTAATCTAAGCCACCAAAATTAATGTTACATCAATGGAAAGCAGTCATTTTGAAAAAAATTTACTCAAGAGATCTGAGTTAGATGGCACTGTTTATTTTTCTGATAAATAGAAGCTCCTGCTTTTTTAAGAAACGCAAAATTTACACAGATATTTTGTCGATATTTGACTAAAAATACAAAGTTTACCCCAAGATATGTGAGTCTAAACAAGTTTGGAGGATGTTTATTTTTTGACAAAATCGAAAGATCACAGTATTAATTAGCTTCATTTATTTAGGAGATCAAAGTTATATCACTACAAATTTTGTTTCGGTGGCAAGAGATGTAAAAAAGACCTGATTTTAGGCCGTGTTTCCATAGGAGTTCAAGCGTGGAATAGCTCGGAAAATCTTAGTCCCCAAAGGTTTCGATATGTATAACATAATGCTTACAATGTTAATTTGTGCAGGAAGAACATTGGCCCTTGAGGTTAAAGCATCCGATACTGTTGAAATCATCAAAGCCAAAATACGGAACAAGAAAGATATTCCACCAAACATGCAACAACTTATCTTTGAGAGTGTAGAGCTTGACCAAGATGACAAAACTCTCAACGAATGCAACATTAAAGAAGGTGGCACAATTCATCTCAATAACTTGAGCATCTTTGAAAATAACTTTGGGATGGAGATAAACATCATGACCTTAACAGGTAAGTGAACCAATTTCTTTAATCTTTTATTTTGGATATAAATTTTTAATAAATTAGAAACAATAAAAACTTGCATATGATTCAGTAGTAGAACACCAGAGCTGTCACCCTCAGAGCCTTATATTACTATTTTTATGATGAGCTCTCCATTATATTGTAGTTTCCTCTTAAGGGGGTACTACACCCTTGCCCAATTTTGTGCCTATTTTTGAATATTAAAAAAAAATTATAGCGCATCAGTGGCAAGTAAGATATGTATATTATTGGGCAAGGACTACAACTATTGCACTGGAAATTTTATTTCAGCACAGACGACAGTTGTGGAGTTACAGTCAAAAATGAGGGAAAACCAATATTTGATCAATAAATCAATAACTACTTGCCTTGAGTTGCTGAATTTTCAGTGCAGTAGTTGTAGTCATTGCCCCTATAATATACATATCTTACTTGTCACCAATGCGCTATCATTTTTGATAAAAATGCAAAAATAGGCACAAAATTGGCCAGGGGTGTAGTACCCCTTAAGTGAAGGTGGCTTGAAAATAGTTCCTAGAACTTACAAACAAACAAAATCAGCTGATACTTAAGTCTATGAATGACAGTGATTAAGCTACACTAGCAATTGCCACACCATTGCAACGGTTGACCCGTGGTGATATAAGGCATGCAGGCAGGACTAGTTTAGAGCTAAGAAATGTGTCATTTGAGGAATATAGTTCATTTGTAGAGTGCAGTCTTGGAAGCTGTGTCCTTGATGAATTTTCTCTTCTCACTTGGAACTCCCAAAGCTACAAGGCATTTGCTTATAGTGAGGTATTGTAAAAACCTCTGCTTCCTAATTTAATTGGAAGTAGTGGGTGCACCAATCCCGGGGTACTCAAGTTTGGTTTTGGTAGGGACGTGCCGCTGAGAATTTGAAAGTGGACCCATAAATATACCAATTTTTCAAGAAATTTGGACCCATTGATATACCAAAAGTCAAAATTTTCGGCCTAATTTAACCCAAATTGTATTAGTTTTTAAAAATTTTCCCAAAATTTTGGGAAAATTTTGAAAATTTTGGCTAAATTAACGAAAAATTGGGCTATTTTCCGAAAAAATTGAGAAAATTGTGAAAAAGGACCCATTCATATACCAAAATAGGCTTTGAAAAAGGGGTCATTGATATACCAAGAGGCTGAAAATGCTACCCATATTTATGCGCACGTCCCTCGTATGGTCATTTGTACTGAGTACCCCCGGGCACCAATCTCAATTCTCGCACTCAGCTACAAGGTCTTGATATTTGCACTTTTTCCTGGCATATGAATTGGAAAAAATATGCGGTTGGAAAATAAATAAATAACCAATAAACGGGTGAAAAGAGTGCATCAAATGGCTTCATTTGGGCTTTCTTTTTGAACAATTTTGAGGGCACATCCCTCCTCAGACACCCCCTGCGTTGCACAAGCCTGACCGATGGCGCTTTCATGCCCCCCTTGAATGAAGATTTTTTTACACCTTTTTTCCCAGTTCTAAATGGTCAGGCCCACAATTTATTGTAAGGCAGTACAGCTCAAAATTTCTTTTGAGATTCTGACACAAAAAGTCAATTCAATTTAAATCACTCTTGTGGTATACTTAGGGAAAAGAAAGATACTGGGGTTATATGATCACATATTGACCCCCCCCCCCCCCCATGACAAAACAAACAATGGAGTGCTTACAACTTAAAGGGAAAACATATATATCTGGAATTTAAAAGGTTAACTAGGATGCAAGTTTGCAGCTTTATATCTTCAGAAAGGAAGTTATGAGCTACCAAAGTTTATAACACCCAATTACAGTTTGAATTATTTGTTTGTGCAGGAAGAATTATACATTGTGAGGCTGATCCATCAGATACTATTGCGCAAGTCAAAGCTATGATTTGGGACAAGGAAGGTATCCATCCATGTCAGCAAAGACTTATATTTATTGGTAAACAGATTGAAGATTACCACACCCTTACTGATTACAACATTGGTAATGGGTCTACAATTAATCTGGTGCACCGCCTTGGTGGTGATGATGATATGTTTCCAATATCTGTCATAACCCATACAGGTGAGTGACATTACTCCCTATTCCAGAAAAATACAGAACTAATTTTTTTGTTTAATAAAGCTTATCCTGTTTTGCAAATGAAATATAGCTAAATCCTAATCCTTCTGTTAGTTCTAACTGGCAATGAAAGTGAAATTTTAACATTTGTTCCAATTTGTGGAAATAAGGGCCAAAAACAAGTAATTTTGCATGTGTTCTTACAATTGTAGTCACAAAATTGTAAGACTTGGCACAAGTCTAAGCATTCAGATCTTGAGTATAGGGTTAGAGTTAGCTCATAATTTTAATATTATATGTTATTTTTGCTAATTGGTTATGAAAAAGATAAAATAAATGTACACATTGTCTGAATTACTATTGCAAGTCCAGGAATTTGGAGACTATTTTCATAAACATCTGACCCATGTCGAGCCCAAATAATGATATTTGACCTTTTTTAATTTGCAGACCAATTTAAATTTCTGAAATTAGTGAGGAAGAAAATGGTATCAGTTATTTCTTCACTAGCCTGTTTATGTTATGCTAATCAAAAATGGGAACAACCTAAAGCAATATAAGCCAAATATAAGGGGGGGGGTGCTTATTTTCATACAGATATTAAAGCCATTCGTAAATATTATTGATGCTTTTATACTAATAAAATTTGATTTGATCTTATACAGGGAAGTCATTGACATTTGATGTTAAACGGTCAGATCATGTTGCAACTGTGAAAAATGCAATATGGGTCAAGGAAGGTATTCCTCCAAACCAACAACAGCTTAGCTTTGAGGGTATGGACCTTTCAGATGAACACAAATCCCTTAGTTCTTACAACATTCAGAATGAGTCTACAATTCTTCTTCAAGTGCAGCCTCTTGGTGATGACAGAATGCAGATATTTGTCAGAACCTTAAAAGGTGAGATCAGCAAAAGGTTTCTATAATATGCATATATAAGTTTTCATAGGGGTCAGGGGCTGTGCAATAATTATGAGCCCCCGGGTAAAATTTCCAAACAGCCTGCCAAAATCGCTTGCCCCCCCTCTCGGCCTGCCAAAAAAACACCCCCCTCTCGGCCCGCCAAAAATCTTTGCTCCCTTTACACATGCCAAATTTTTGGGTTCCCAATTTTTAAACCTTAAATGGTACAGATATATGTTGCGAGCGCAGTCAGCAGGAAAATTTACATATTGAAGCGTTTCCGTACTGTTTTCCTAAGCCTTTTAGAGCGTTTTATTTAAAAAGCGCCCCATGAATGTGTGCCACAAATTGCTTGCCCCCCCCTCGGCTGGCCAAAATTGCTTGCCACCCCTTTCGGCTCCCCAAAATTTCTTGCCCCCCCAATTTTACCCTCCCTCCCCAATTTTACCCTCCCCAGGGCTCATAATTATTGCACAGCCCCTCAGTATACTCACCCTGGGTTCTGAGGAGTACATGTTGCTATGGGCATCCACTGTACTAGCTGTCACTATTTGGGTCACTATCACTACCATATAAGGGTCAAAAATGGTTTGTTACTGGTTTCACACGAGGTTTGAAATGCAATGCAGTATGCATTTTTCATGAAGTCTTTTAAACAAATTCAGACTCTTTGATGATTTTCATGTATACTTTTTTCAAATAAAACTAAAAAAAACTTTTTAAAAAAAGGAAAAAAGACAAATGTCATAATATGGTTCTGAACAGTGTTGTGTGTGATCAATATTGTCATTGCAAGCATGTGAGACCTAGAAAAAATTAATCACTGAACATGAGTCACAGCATTAACTGCAATTGTGACAAATGTAAACTACATCATCTCACTAAGCACTGTTTTATTCAAAAAGTGTTTGTAACATAATCGGAACAACTTCTTCCTAGCAATGAACAAATCCAAAATGTGTTACAGAATGCTGGCTTCTTTATGATCAATAATAAGATTGTATTTGAATCTTGGCAATATTTTTCAGGTGTTGCAGATGAGATTCAGCTACAGGTGAAGAAAACATATTGTCAGAGATACAAGAAAGTGTTTGGAGCTGAACCACAAGTAGGCCATCTCCTCCCTGTAGGCCTCAAAGTATTGGAGGATAGTAACCCAAGCGTATATCAAAGGGGTAAAGTGTTAACATCTTATTCAGATTTGTTTGGAATTGTAGATAGTGCAAATAAACTGAGTAAACATCTTATTCTGTATGGAAATCCAGGAAGTGGAAAGACAACATTAATTTCCAAAATTGCATATCAGTGGGGCACAAATGTTCACGGGATTAAGTATTTACACCAGTGTAAGTTTGTATTTGTCATATCTTGCCATAGAATCAAAGCTCACATGAACCTGGTTGATGCTATCATTGATCAATGCGACCTTTCCAAAATATCAGTTGCCAAAGAAGACATAGTAGCAATGTTAGGTCAGCACCCTTGCTTGTTTCTTCTAGATGGGTATGATGAATTACCTTGTGACGGAAATATGGAAGTATTTAACGATTCATTGTTGAAGGAGAATTTTGTTCTTGTCACCAGTAGATCTTGTGAGTTAGCGGATAAATTCTGTTTTGATCATCCTCAGTTTGTTTGTGCGTCAATATCAGGTTTGTCAGTAACTCAGGTCCATGCATACATCCGGTCTTTCTTTGACCAACAACCTGATCTGGCAGATGCACTTATTGAGGAAATCAACTCAAACCAGCATATGCTGCTGCTAGCATCTATTCCTTTTTTGCTCCATTTGATTTGCATTACATGGAAAAATCTACCAGCAGAAAAGAGGTCATTGCAAGTCACACATGTTTTTCAAAACATGGTTGGATATATGTCAGTGCAACTGAGAGCCAGGGGAGAGACAGATAACCTTGGCATTGATGCAGTGTTAGGAAGGGTGGGAAAGGTTGCCATCAACAGTTTGTTTGAAAATGAGTTGAGCGTTGAAATGAAGCAATTTAACATGGAAGATATGGAATGTGTGCTCAAATTAGGTTTGGTGCAGAGAGACCTGTCTCAGCAGCAACATATCACATTTGTTCACCGAACATTTCATGAATATTGTGCTGCTGTTTTCTGGGCAAGTTTGTTCGAGTTGGAGAGAGAAAGATTTGTCTTTTACTTGCACAAGTTGACCAAGAAAAATGCTGTCAGTTTTCAGTATTTGATACAGTTCTGTTGTGGCTTAGCACCTAATGCTTTCTCTGTCATTGCACCACACTTGATCAAAATATCAAACACCTATTCCCCAACTGATCAAACACCTATTCCCCAACTGGAACAAGTAGATGACATCCATCAAGGTTCACTGTTGCTCTCTAAGACCAAGAGCAAAGAGCAACAAGATATGCCATCTCCAAAGGCAATTGAACACTGCTCAATAATTGACAGCAAAGGTGGTATTATAAGCTTACCTGATGTAGATGTGGTGCTGAAAATCCCACAAGGTGCTTTGAAGGAATCCATTACAGCTTCAGTGACAGTTGATGCAATGGAAGAGCATCCAACATTAGAAGAGGACCAACTTATTCTAGGACCTGTCATCTCATGCAAACCAGATGGACAGAAGTTCCTGAAACCAGTAACTATCTCTGTGCCACATTCTGGAGTTAATATAACAGAGAGGTGTCTACAAGTGTGGTGTAAAAGTGATTCAGAGGTAGGAAAAGGTGCTTGGGAAAAGATTTACGATGGCTCAACAAATTATGCCCAAGATGATGTCAGCGTTATAGTTGAGGGAAACAAAATCAAACTCCGAGTGAAGCATTTCACACTCTATGACCTTGTTACTGCACCGATATCTATGCTTAGTAGCTGGCTCAAACCAGAGCTGATACTTGATATATTGATGTACATGTACCCTGTCAACATATTGACATGTAGGAATGTGTGTCTCAGAGTATATGCCATCAAGAAGTATGATGCAGCTAGTAGACAGATGGTAGAAGATGCAGAAGAAAAGAATCACACAAGTGGCATGTGCTGTATACCATCAGGGTTTGTACTCAAACAAAATGGGAGTATGTTGAGAATACCTGTCAAAAGGATAGACCCTAGAGATAAATGGCTTCCAGATGCAGGTTGTGATACAATAGGACATATATCATACGCCAATATCCAAGGTGGGGGTCTAGCATCAAGATGTGAAATCATGTTTTGGACAAAGGATGAACTACATCAGCCTCAGTGGTTTGAGGGATCTTTTGATATAGAACAGGACGGAAATCCAAATAATACTGTCGACAAAATCCATTTCTATGATTCTATGGCAAAAGAGAATTGTAATACAGAGACAGGTCAGCCTCAAGCAGCTCCACCTACTGAACCAGCCGACCTCCTAGGACCACATGTAGCATTGGAGCAGCCAGCGATAAGACACCCAAGAGACGATGGTCAGCAACCTGCAGTACCAGCACCTGATCCAGCTGCCCGTAAACCACAATCTGGAAGATCTGCTTTGGAGCAGCCTATGATTCCACAATACCAAGCAGAGAGTCAAAGTCAAAGAAAGTCTAAAATCCAAGATGGTGCTTCTTCATCTGATAAACCTTCCAACAGAGGATCAGGTGATTCTGTAATTGCACCAGAAGAGCAGATCATTCCAAAGTTTGAAGCATGTAGTCTCACCTGTCAGTCTTCATCGGGTGCATCAGCGACATCGTCTAGTTGGGACAGTGGACCTTTCTTGAAGACGGTTGCTAGGAACATAGAAATAAGATGGAAAAAAGTTGCATGTGCACTAGGATTCACACTTGAACAATGTGTAGAATTTGAAGCAGGTGTATGCTATGGTTCATGGTGGCCAGCTTATAAGATGTTGCTAGCATGGCAAGTCAAATTGCCACCATGTGGGTCTAGTCAGTTAAGAGACATCCTCAAAGATGCAGTTAGACATGTGGATGACCAACTTGCAGATCAACAGTAGCATATCAGGTGGGGGCAGTGCACCCCAACAGCTTTTACTGGGCAACAACCGTGGCTCAGGAGAGAGTCAAAGTCAAAGAAAGTCTGAAATCCAAGATGGTGCTTCTTCATCTAACAAACCTTCAAACAGAGGATCAGGTGATTTACTAAGTGCACCAGAAGAGCAGAAGATGTTGAGCTCAAAGATCATTCCAAAGTTTGAAGCATGCAGTGTCACATATGACTCTACATCAGGTGCATCAGCGACATCATCTGGTGGCGACTGTGGACCTTTCCTGAAGACGGTTGCTAGGAAGATCGAGCCAAGCTGGAAAGAAGTTGCATGTGCACTAGGATTCACTCCTGAGCAATGTGATGAATTTGAAGCGGGTGTATGCTATGGTTCATGGTGGCCACCTTATAAGATGTTGCTGGCATGGCAAGTCAAATTGCCCCTGTGTGGGTCTAGTCAGATAAAGGCCATCCTCAAAGATGCAGTTAGACCTGTGGATGACCAACTTGCAGATCAACAGTAGTATATCAGGTGAGGGCAGTGCACCCCAACAGCTTTTAATGGGATGTCCATGCAGCTCCATCTAGTGGGCAGACATTGACCACAATTACCCCGTGAATCTTCTTTTTAGCCCAGTAAACACCTTGTAAGAATACAAAGTGGTCTGATAAACACAATGTAAATTTTATTTACATGCTTTGTGTGCAACTGTCCCAGTAAAACGGAGCCAAATTAATGCATACCCATAATTTTGCCCCCCCCCCCCCTCATGACAACTGACCCCAGATACAACACTGCAGATCAAATAACTAGTTGATATCGTAAAACAAGACCTTCATGAGAGCATAATAGCCTAACATAAGGGTGTTCGGCTCATCAGAATCATTAGCGCACGGTTGTTGGTTCAAATCCTGCCAGGGCCCATTAAGGTTACGCTAAATTTGGATGGTTCCAGGTTCAAATTGGCTGTTACGTAGCCACCTAAACCATTTTTTTTTGCAGAAAGTAAACATCGTAGGCCTAACAATCATAGGTCATCTCGAAGCTAACATTCTAAGCATTATTATTAATTATTATTTATTAATCTAGCTCATGCACAAATGTACTTTGAAAGTGTTTCAATTTTGTTCACATATAATGAGCATGAAGATTTTTGTGACAGAGGCCATAATTTATTTATACAAGTCCCGATTTCTCTCTCGATTTGGCTGCAGACTATAAACAGGTCAACATAATAATGTTGCTATCAATTGAAAACACAGCTTGTGTGGATTTTATTTTATAAGCTTATGCATTGACAAAATTTGAGTGAAATCTGGTACCACTTTATTGTCATTTTGCATCAATAATATTGTTTTTGTGTATGATATAATCGCCAGAATTCTCAGCCACATTATTTCTATGATACCTTCTTAAACAACACGTGGTATGCTAATTTTTCTAGGATTCGCCAAAAATGAAATATCTGTGCATTTTGTCACATTGATGCTGTCATTTTCACGGATTTCAATATCTCGAGTTATGGGCCATGACAGAAATACACATGAACAAAATGAATTGTTTTAGCTTTATCTTTCAATCTGTTCTCAGCACAATGGACATGGTTATTAATGATTAGCTTCACATTCTAATCAAAAATTAAATACTTACTTTTTCATCAAAAATGTGGAAATACGGACCATTTTATATTATTTCCTCGAGAATTCAAGCCAGCACAACACACACACGTTGTATCGTATGATACAGACAACTCGCATTCCAATGACGTAGCGCGCTCATCAGGCGGCATAGGTCACGCGACACGTGACGTTCGAGGCTGGCGAAAATACAAGGCTGATAGCCCCATTCAAAATACACGGTTAGGATTTATTGAAAAATAACATACGTACAGTGTGGTACATTGTCGTGCCCCAACGGTTTTAGAGTAAGATAATTTTGTTTTGACACCACATAACAAATTTAGAATTGTTTGTGAAGATTTCATGATTAGGCCTATATGTTAATCCAATGGCGACGTCAAAAATTGCGATATCGCTTCCACCACCGCCTGCTCATGTCCGCATGGCCAAGAACCAGTTCGCCCAATTCCAATTTGCCCTCACGACAAACAACTGTGTCCAATTTCTGTGCCGCTTTCTTCCTCCACTTCTTTCTCCTGCCACTCTCTCTCTCTCTCTCATCTCTCTCTTTCACTCTCTCTCTCCCTCTCTCCTAAATATAGGCCTAGGATATATGAAATAAATAAAACAAAATAATAAAAATGAATAAAATGAAAATTATAGAATTACAAAAAGTCCTCAAATAATAGGCCTACCGTTCACAAACACTTGTTAGTGAGGGCCTGATACAAAAAAAAATTATCACTAAAATTGTTTGCCCCCCCTTTTCAGGTCTCAAAAATTTCAGGGCCCACCCCCTTTTCTTTTTTGACATGAAAATTATGGGTCAACCCCATCATCAGAAAAGCATATAAACCGTCAATTTTCCCGGAAAAATTTGTGGTCAATTTTTTCAGGGCCCCCCTTAGTAGGAGGGTCAAAACTTTTAAGGCCTCCCATTTTGCATCAGGCTCTCTAACAAGTGTTTGTGAACGGTCCCTAATGTAAAAATTTGAAAATGGCCTGACAAAATACCTCTTCCCCGGCATGTCCATAACCCGGCCCATAAAAATCCTTTCCCCAGTCCCCGCCCTCTCCGCTTGCCAACAAATCCTGCCCTTTGCACATGACAAATATTTGGTAACCCAATTACAAACCTAACATGGTCAGGGTGTGCAATATAAATTATGAGCCCTGGGTGAGGGTAAAATTGGGGAGGAAAGAAATTTTGGTGAGCCAAAAGGGGGGGCAATTTTGGCAAGCCGAGATGGGGGCAAGCGATGTTTGGCAGACATTCACGGGCGCCTTTTTAAATAAAACGCTCTAAGGCGGCTTAGGAAAACAGTATGTAAACACAATAGATGCAAATTTTCCTGTTACACTGCGCCGCAACACACCCCGACAGATTATTATAATACTGAGATAATCAAATTTTCAGTCACCCTGAAAGTAATAGATCACTACTGCTATGGTTTGTTGAAATACTTCTTATCTGAAGGGTCAAGAGTGTCAAGGAAAACAAGTTCAAAGGTCACTTGATTCACTGACATTTGCAACATTTTAATTAAGAAAATAGCTGTGATTGGGCAAACACTTGCTGGAAATAAATGTGAAATTGTGCAAGCCAGAGGTCCTCTCTCAAAGGTCATCTGGGGTCAAATGGGAAGTTACTCGAATTTGAATGAAACCCTGTGGCAAATGTGCTTGACACTCGCACATTGGCCTAGTTGATTGGCCTAGGATAACCAACCAACCAACCAACCAACCAACCAACCAACCAACCAACCAATCAACCAACCAACCAACCAACCAACCAACCAACCAACCAACCAACCAACCAACCAACCAACCAACCAACCAACCAACCAACCAACCAACCAACCAACCAACCAACCAACCAACCAACCAAACCAACCAAACCAACCAACCAACCAACCCAAACCAACCCAAACCCAACCAACCCAAACCAACCCAACCAGTCAATCAATTTTACTTGGCGACTGGTGTGGAGAACGAGTAAACAAAGTCACATACGGGTCATTGACAGCATTACAAAATAGACCAAAAAACACATTTTCACACATTTTTTTCTTGATTTCTTTATTCAGCATGATAGATACAGATGTTTTCTTACGTGTAAAGTCACAATATATTTTTTCAGTAGGGAAAGCAATATTTGATCTCATTTAACCTTAAGGACTGAATTTCTTTTGATCTCTTTTTGACCCCCCCCCATAATTTCCAACCCCTCTATGCAAACTGACATCTTGGAAAGCCTCCAATGGTGTTGCCGGTTCTTTAGCTTATTTAACATGCATCACTTCATATACTGCAAATTCTTTTCTCGGTCCATGTGTTGCGTGATGTAACGCTTCATAAAACTACAATAAATCAGGAGGCAAAGACGACGTGGTTTAGTTGCTATTCTGCCATGATGGAGACTCCAAAGGACCCAAAGAGGGCGTGATTTATTATAACGCACCCAGGGTATCGGATCCGTTACATCTCCTTTCCTTTAGAAAAATGATTTAAAAAAATTCTCTATGCTCAAAGAATTTTTTCCACCAAATCTGTTCAAGTGTCCATATTGTCAATTTGACTGTCCATGTGGTCATAAATCAAACTGTTCATTTTATACCAAGCGATTTTTGTTAAAAATCATTATAAGTAACACAAGTACGGTATCTCCAGAACAAGGATTATGATTTTTGGATATTTTCCTTCAATGAAAACAATGACTTTGACAAATAAACAATATGCCAAAAGCTCTGCTCTGATGGTACCAGTTCATACTTGAAAAATTATTGTCTCTTTTTTAAACAGATGATTGGCGACAAAGTTTGGTATGCTGTGTAATTCCCAGAAAGTTTGTTCATCGTTGCTGAAGTCTCATTGTTCAAATTGTCCATTAAAAGTGTTGATGAAGTTCAATCATAGAATGATTTGTTATTAGATTATGTGACACATGTTATTTTAAACTTAAAGTTGCTCTATCTGTCATTTTTTTAGCAACAAACTTTTGATCTTCAATTTTGATTTTTGAAATGTTCACAATATAAATGTAATCTGTCCATGTAATGATGTGTTTTCCATGCTTGAAGAAGGCAGCAATGACCAGCAAGTCAAGTCCCATTAAAAGCAGATCCTTTCACCACTAAACAACATCCACTGTGTTGCTGGGCTTCTGTTGATATTTCTTGAGTCCAGGTGCATCTCATCTCTTGATGACCAACTAAGTCCATTTGCATCCTCACGGTTTTAAGGGTCTTGGATTACAAAATTTAACCACAATAGTATAGCTTCCTCACGGTTTTAAGGGTCTTGGATAACTATATACATACAGGTTACAGTTCAACTCAAGGCGGTTGAAGATTGACTCATCATCAACAAAAGTTCAATCTGTACAACTCACTGTCACTTGCTTTATTTAATTTATTATGCTTGCAATCTTGCTTACATTAGCTCAGCAAACAGTTTATGATACACGACGACTTACAAACGTCAGTTCTTCCAAGGACGATTATACAGTGACATTCTTAAATTTGGACCAGATTCACATTCATGCATTCGCCGATACGTACTTCCGTCAATTCTCTAAAACACAGCCGTAGGCAATTAGGTACGACAGCTCGTCACCTCAACTTTCGCCAATCGGCTTCTCACGGAAACTGACGAAGTTCGTTCAGAAAGCTTATATTTTACGCCCGATGACCAGATGAAATCTTGCATTTTCAGTCTTAACGACGTCCACAGGATTGGACTCGTTTCAGTACGGGCGGAGTCCTCCACAATGTCAGAAGACCACTCTGACACCATGTTGCGTGATGTAACGCTTCATAAAACTACAATAAATCAGGAGGCAAAGACGACGTGGTTTAGTTGCTATTCTGCCATGATGGAGACTCCAAAGGACCCACAGAGGGCGTGATTTATTATAACATACCCAGGGGTATCGGATCCCGTTACACCATGTTCCCATTTTGTTGCGTCTGGATCCGTCTGTTGTCTTGTATTCATTCTTGACAGGTGTCCTGCCTATCTCCATATTCCATTTCCTTAATCTTCTGTAAAATTTCTTTGACTGGAACTCCTCCTGGAACAAGCAGCTCTTTTTCCATCGAAGGAAAAGGAGATCTTTTTCCATTGACATCTGTGTATAAAGCGCCCTTCTTTTCAGTGAACTTAATTCCATCACACGTCTGATTAATTCTCTTTTTTTGTGGGGGATGCCCAGACTCATTATCAGACCTAGAGTGTGCCTTTGTGTATGCAATTGTAGGAGTAATGTTTCAGTTTTAATGTTGTCTTTCTAACTTTGCTAGCTACTACCCTGATCAGAATACTTGCCTAAGCCTAAATGTGCCTATGGATGTGTATGCAACTGTTTAAGTAATGTTGTCTTTCTAGAGTTATAGAATTATTGCTTATCTAGTATATAATGCACACCATGTTTATTATTGAAATTATGATTGTGATGATGCATGAATGATTATTTAGGATGGTGATGATTACATAAATTAATGATGATATTAATTGTAATACCATAATATATTTAAAGAAATTGCCCAGTATGCCAATCTTTCACACAACAGATGTACACTAATTTTTATTTCCTTTTGGTACGTGTTAAATTTGTTGTTCATGCATACCAAGCATAGAAGCACTGATTTATTGGCACATAGTGATTGTTTATTGCTTTATGCTGCTTTATCATTTTGCGCCAAAGTTATTCCTGAACTATTTAATTATACTATAGATTTTTAATAACATTGCAGCAAAGAGTATATTTAACAAGGTTTTAAGCGCAAAAACCATTAGGCCTACTTATTACTGCGTTTGTCAAACTAGTTCCCACAGACTACTACAGGCGAACCATAAACAATCTGTCAAAGTGAAGGCCAACCATTTCATGAAATGTGATAGACAAAACTGCTAAGCATATACCCAAGGGGGGTCACTCACATGTTAAGGTG
Organism: Amphiura filiformis; assembly: GCF_039555335.1. NCBI lineage: Eukaryota > Metazoa > Echinodermata > Ophiuroidea > Amphilepidida > Amphiuridae > Amphiura > Amphiura filiformis. The sequence continues at coordinate 47,091,949 of NC_092640.1, forward strand.
GTACAGGTATGTGTAGTGGTCAAGAGTCCCATTTTCAGGCTCTCCTGCAGTTCTTTAAGGGGTGGGGTATGAACGTTTGGACAGTATTTATTGTGGGACATTAGAGCACATCAGACATATCGAATTGCATTCTGAATACGGAGAATGTCCTTCTGATATATCAAATAATTTTCATTTTTTGAAATTCGCAATGTAATACACATTTTATGGCAAATGATTAAAAATTGATATTAAATTTAAAAATTAGGTCTTTTGGGGAAAAAATCCATATCTTCAATATGAAAGGTCAAAATTTTCAATTGATTGTCGGCTTTTCCTCCCAGCTACATACACTTTAAGAATATGTCATTAGATTTATAAAATTTACTTCGAGGACTGTTATATATCAAAAATGTGAAAAATATCAAATTTTAATAATTTGTCATAAAATTTGTATTATATTGTGAATTTCAAAAAGTGAAAATTATTTGATATCAGAAAGACATTCTTCGTATTCAGAATGCAATTTGATGTCTGATGTGCTCTCATGTCCCACAAAAAATACTGTTGAAACGTTCAAAACGCTCATTCCAGATCCCTTCAGACCTACATTTGCATCATGCTCCAGTTCTTTGAGCCTAAAACTCTGAAAATTGTAGCTATTTAGCTCAAATTTGGAACCATTTTGAATATTTGAGCTCCAAAGCCTATAATTTGGCCCAATTTTCACAAAAATGTTGAAATTTCAAGCCCCTTTTTTGCCCCAAAATAAGTTCTTAGTTTCCATGAAGTTCACCTAAAGAACACCCTGCCAAAATTTAAGTTGAGTCCCCGATCATATAGCGCATATTTTTACGTTTTTTCGCGAAAATGCAAAGACACGCAATGCTCTATCGCATATACATTGAAGGCATGCAATGCTGGTGTGATTGTTAGACATGCATCAGCCCTCATGAATATGCAAGAATTCACAGCATACAAAGCATGTTGATGGAAAATCTGTAGTAGTCTGTGCTCCTTTTATACCCCATGAGAACTAACTGCCGATTGGCCAAAAAGAAGTTTTCATTATCAATTGGACGAATCAGCAACATTGTTGGAATAATTTCACCACACAAAAAAATTGGGGTGAATTATTTGCAAAGCTCTATTCTGATTATTGATTGAAGTTACGATATCATGTAATTGACCAATCAGAGCCAATGTTAGATCGCCAGGTAGTGCTCAGGGGGTTAATTTGGGAAATATATTGTACTTTGGCTGACAAAATGGTGAAGATTATTTTATCAAGATTGAAACTGTGGCATTATGTGTATGTTTCTTATTTCCCTGGTATAAATCTTCCCAGGTTCCAGTACAGGCTAGACACTTTTGAGACCAACAACATATTCATAAATATGTACCTTTCATAGATATACGTTTTGCAGTGGCATAGCTAAGGGTTGTGGTGCCCTGGGCAAGGATGTATAATGGCCCCCCCGCCCCATCTTTGAAACAATTGCGCGTGGAGCGTGCAGAAATTTGCAAAAACACCACTGTAATGAAATTTGGTTACAATGAAGTTGAATTTCAGTCTTAAATTGAACTTTCAAATGACTATTTGTGCCTAAATGTGGCACCGGGCATGTTGCCCCCCTTGTGCCCCCCTAGTTATGCCACTGACATTTTGATATCTAACAATATAAAAAAATTATCCATATTAATACATGAAAATATGGCTGTGAGTTTGAACTGTTACTGTTAAGATGGCGCTGTATCAAATACTGAAAAAAACACTTGCAAGTACAAAAATATCTATTGGATTATGAATTTCAATGCATTTGTATTATTTCAAATATGCGGAAAATATGCTTGCATATTAATAAAATCTATAGCACTTATTTTTAGCAGGCAGCATACTAAGAGTACACTATGTGGTTTATTTACTAGTGGTAATCTGACGTACTGTTGATAGGAAAAATAAATTATTTTATAAGAAATAAATTGGTTGTGTCTGCAATTATTTCGTGTGTAAGTAATAATGGTTAACACTGATATTAATAACATAGCTACTACTACTGATTTTGGCATTGATGAAGTAGCTATCTACTGCTGATATTGGTATTGATGAAGTAGCTATCTACTGCTGATATTGCTATTGATGAAGTAGCTATCTACTGCTGATATTGTTCTTGATGAAGTAGCTATCTACTACTGATATTGTTCTTGATGAAGTAGCTATCTACTACTGATATTGTTCTTGATGAAGTAGCTATCTACTACTGATATTGTTCTTGATGAAGTAGCTATCTACTACTCATATTGTTCTTGATGAAGTAGCTATCTACTACTGATATTGTTCTTGATGAAGTAGCTATCTACTGCTGATATTGGTCTTGATGAAGTAGCTATCTACTACTGATATTGTTCTTGATGAAGTAGCTATCTACTACTGATATTGTTCTTGATGAAGTAGCTATCTACTGCTGATATTGGTCTTGATGAAGTAGCTATCTACTAATGATATTGTTCTTGATGAAGTAGCTATCTACTGCTGATATTGGTCTTGATGAAGTAGCTATCTACTGCTGATATTGGTCTTGATGAAGTAGCTATCTACTAATGATATTGTTCTTGATGAAGTAGCTATCTACTTTGTTTGTCGTCTATTAGCTCCATGAGAATTAACATGAGGTTAACATGTAAATAATTGAAATAAACACACACAGGAGTCATATAAATTTTCATAATTTTGTTGATTTATTTGCAGTCAATGCAAAGAAGAATTCAAAATATGGATTTACATAAAATAGTCAAAATTGACATAAATCTGATAAAATGTCTCAATGTTTGTTGACATATAAATTGCTATTGGTAATACAGTAATCCACTCTTTACGGTGGTTTTATAGAGGGCGCTGACACTTCTCCCAAGATCTGTGGGATATATGGCGACTTCCAGTCGTTGTAAATCATCTGCGATAGTTCTTTCGCCTAGGTTTTTTGACTAAAATTTGTTCTATATTCTTTTACGAGAACTCGTACACTTATGGAAGACATGACCAAAATCGCTCTCACAGAGGGGTGTAGATGTAGGTAACCCATTCAGGTATTTAACCTCATGAGAACTACCTGCCAATTGGCCAAAAAGAAGTTTTCATTATCAATTGGACCAATCAGCAACATTGTTAGAATGATTTCACCACACAAAAAAGTTGGGTTGAATTATTTGCAAAGCTCCATTCTGATTGGTGATTAAAGTGAAGATATCATGTAACTGACCAATCAGAGGCAATGTTAGATCGGCAGGTAGTGCGCAGGGGGGTTAAAACCCCATTCAAAATTCACACTCCCTGTGTGGATGACCAAGGTCATGTCTTCATATAGGGGGTGTATGGATTTCAACTGGAATAGCCCAGTCTGGTGACAGACCCCAGAATTTAGTAATCAAATATCAAGTTGAATAAATTTCACATACAAATCAAATGGGTGTACTTCTTCCGATGATTGTCGTCAAAGAAATGACACAAATTCAAAACCCGTGCATACAGCAAATTTATTTGCAGTCAATGCAAAGAAGAATTCAAAATATGGATTTACATAAAATAGTCAAAATTGACATAAATCTGATAAAATGTCTCAATGTTTGTTGACATATAAATTGCTATTGGTAATACAGTAATCCACTCTTTACGGTGGTTTTATAGAGGGCGCTGACACTTCTCCCAAGATCTGTGGGATATATGGCGACTTCCAGTCGTTGTAAATCATCTGCGATAGTTCTTTCGCCTAGGTTTTTGACTAAAATTTGTTCTATATTCTTTTACGAGAACTTCGTACACTTATGGAAGACATGACCAAAATCGCTCTCACAGAGGGGTGTAGATGTAGGTAACCCATTCAGGTATTTAACCTCATGAGAACTACCTGCCAATTGGCCAAAAAGAAGTTTTCATTATCAATTGGACCAATCAGCAACATTGTTAGAATGATTTCACCACACAAAAAAGTTGGGTTGAATTATTTGCAAAGCTCCATTCTGATTGGTGATTAAAGTGAAGATATCATGTAACTGACCAATCAGAGGCAATGTTAGATCGGCAGGTAGTGCGAGGGGGTTAAAACCCCATTCAAAATTCACACTCCCTGTGTGGATGACCAAGGTCATGTCTTCATATAGGGGGTGTATGGATTTCAACTGGAATAGCCCAGTCTGGTGACAGACCCCAGAATTTAGTAATCAAATATCAAGTTGAATAAATTTCACATACAAATCAAATGGGTGTACTTCTTCCGATGATTGTCGTCAAAGAAATGACACAAATTCAAAACCCGTGCATACAGCAATATCTAACACTGTGGTATCCATTATATGGACATTTTGATAAATTGATAAAATATTGACCAAGAATTCACTAAAAATTTAATAAAACCAAAACTGCTCTATAAAGTTATACATTTTATACTTTTCAGTTAAAACCTGAAAAAATGATATAAAAACATCTAAAAATGTGATGAGAAATTGGGCTATTCCAGTTGAAATCCATACACCCCTGTGGAAGACATGACTGTAATCTCCCACACAGGGAGTGTAGATTACAAATGGAGTAACCCATTCGGGTAACCCCATTTGAAATTCACACTCCCTCAGTGGGAGATTAAGGTCTTGTCTTCCATGGGGGTGTGTGGATTTCGACAGGAACAGCCCATTGAAAACAAAATCAAAATCTGAAAATGTGCTTCTTTATACAACAGCTCACAGGATGTGCAATAATTTTAAGCTGGGGGGGGGGATTTCCAAATGGCATGCCATAATTTGCTTGCTCCTCCCTTTAGTATAATTATGCAAAATTTTTGGGAACACCATTTTCAAACCTTACTGGCCTAGATAATAAATGCAAGGAAATGTTGCATATTTGAATGCTTGCTACATCTTTTTGGCATTTAATTATTAAATAGGTGCCTGTCCCACCTGTCACTTGTCCCACTTTTTATTGAACAACATAAATTGCTTGTTCCCCTTTTGGCTTGCCAAACATGTGTTAACACCCCCCCCCCCCCGTATCAAAATTATTGCACATCCCCTTAAATGCACTATCAGTGACTGTCGGGACAGTGTGACAATGGGCTATTCCAGTTAATATCCATACACCCCCTATGGAATACATGAACTTAATCTTCAACACAGGGTGTAGATTTCAAATGGAGCCACTCATTCAGGTAACCCCATTTGAATTCCACACAGGTGTGAATTTCAAATGAGGTTACCTGAATTTATGACTCCATATGAAATGTACACCCCCTGTGTGGTAGATTAAGGTCATGTCTTCCATATGGTGTGTATAAATTTCAACTGCAATAGCCCAATGAGACCTGTTTCCACAAAGTGAGAGAAAAGATCTTTGTTTTTGAGTTGTGGCCAGATTCATGATATCTCTGGGTCAGTGTCGCCACAAATTTTCAATCCAAATTGTGCATCAAATCATTGAAAAGTAGCCAATTTTTTTCCTTAACCATTGTTTCCTATGCGACAGGCAACTACTGGAAGCCGCGGGAGCCAATGTTGAAAAGGCGCCCAATTTGTTTCTAAACCATTTGTTTCTTACCCTATGGAACAGGAAATGTTCAAACTTCACAGGGAAAACTTAAAAGTCACTTTTGTCCCCATTTGGGCGACTTTTGTCACCCAATGGGTCGACTTTTGGGCAACTTTTGTCACCCAATTGGTCGACTTTTTGAAGTTTTTATAGTCGAGTGCTCTTCCGCCCAATTGAACGATTTGCGTTCTAAATTTGGGTAAAACCGCCGAAATATCCGTTATTAGGCACTTTTTGGAATCTTAAAAAATTGGGCTATTTGGGAATAAGATCAATCAGAAATGCGATGCAAAAATGATTTTGGATCATTTCTTAGATTTTCTGATTTTGAAAACCAATCACTGATAGTGCCTATCACGCCAACAAACTGAGTTTGTAATGTGCCAAATTTGAACCCATAATGGAGAGAATTATAAATTTTTCAAAAATTATTAATAAAACTGAAGTTTACTTTTATTTCATAATATTTAATTTTATTGGACTATTCCATATGAAATCCTTACACCCCTGTTAAACACATGCCCTTAATCTTTCACACAGAGAGTATGTGTTTCAAATTGACTTATCTGAATGGCTCCATTTGAAGTCTACACTCCCTGTGTAGAAGATTAAGGCCATGCCTTCCATAGGGGTGTATGGATTTCAACTTAAACAGCCCATTTACTCATTAGCTACTGCTATAAACTAATATTTCTAACATCGGAATACTGTATGGTGGGAAATTTTTGCAGGGTTTAATTTTCACACTCTTCGTGGTCGAACAGGCAGGCAGCTGTGAATTTTTAACACCAAGAAAATATTACACTGGTACTAAAAGGGCATTTCGTGATCCACAGCCTTATCCCCCCACTTTTCTCAAAAAGAAAAAGATTTTTATATCAGTGGAAACCTCTGGCTACATAATGTTTTATGTACAGAAGATCTAATGCAGATTTATTTGTTTAGCGAAAATATCGCCAAATTGAACACAGTGGCCTATGGAACAGTGTAATGCACATAATCATGCATAACTCACAAACGCATAAAATCGGAATCAACTGAAATTTTTCAGAGATATCTTTTAAAAATGTCATAAAAAAGGATGCTAGGATCATGGAATCCTAGCATTTAATGTGAATATATTTGGAAACACAGATTAAACACTCACTAAACTGTCCAGAATTGATAAAATTGAGAAAAATTAATCCTGCAAAAATATCCCACAACACAATATTTCTGACATGTTCTGATAAACTTATCATGGCCTTACAGCAAAGGAAATATCTTACACTTCCCATAATGCATTTCTCCCATTTCAATTTTCTGTACTGATTTGCTATCTAGTGCACCATGGGTCGATAGTGACGAAATGTATCTCAATAAGGTATATTGCTGATAGCGTTCGATAAGCAAAAGTGATGCATGCTGGGAAGGAAAAGGGCTCAAATTTGCGATCTCGGGTGACAAATTTTATAGCTTTTGAGCCCTTTTCATTCCCAGCATGCATCACGTTTGCCCTTCGATCTCGATCAGCAATATACATTATGGATATCATCAGGTCCTGCAAAATATGTTTATTTCATGACTATCGACACATATTAAGCCAGTCTATTCCCAAAATGAAAAACCTGTAATTATACTAAACTGAGCTCAAAAAGAAACTTATAATTTTTTACAACTTTTTTTTCACAAGGCCATATCTTAAAATACTGTCAATCAAAATGAACCAAAATTACACACAGGATTACCTTAATGCTCTACTCAAAACACATGTCAGTAACCAAGCAGTTGTCCAACTGACACAACAGCAAAATGCACTGTCATGGGACAGCTTCCTGGACTTCCTTCACTTTCACAGCCCAACATTTGGCACCCAGGACAAAAAATCTGTGAGAATGCACACAAGATCCTTGCACAGATGATAAACCGGTGCTGCTTTCTGCTTTTCATACACTTTTTTCATGAATCAGGGCTGGGCTGTGAATGTGGTCCAGAAAGCTGTCCCATGTCAGTGCATTTTGCTGTTGTGTCAGTTGGATAACTGCTTGGTTACTGACATGTGTTAAGAGTAGAGTATTGAAGTAAATCTGTGTGTAATTTTGGTTCAATTTGATGGACAGGATTTCAAGATATGACCTTGTGAAAAATTATAAGTTTCTTTTTGAGCTCAGTTTATTTTGCAGTAAACCTTTGACGAGTGCGACTACCGTGATGTTGCAAATTCGGAGCTAACAACGCATACGGCGTACAATCCATCCATAAATTTCCACTCGGCAACAGCAGATCGCCTCAGCAGCCAATCAGAGACAAGTGCGTCCAACGCAGTAAATATGCGATGTATGCTTAAAATATGCACTCGTCAAATGTTTACTGCAATTGATCATAGAGTAATTAGTAATTAAGAGTTTCATTTGATGAAATGAGGTGATGTATCAGGCCAAAAAAAAAAAATTGTTGTGTTGCCCTCAACCGTCCTACCCTAAATCCTGAAAAATCAGGGTCGCAATTTTTTTTTTTTTTTTTTTTTTTTTTTTTTTTGATGATTTTTTACAGATTTGTTCAAAAACTCAATGTTTTTCACTTAAAATTAATATTTTATTGCAAGACTAGTCTTTAATTGTTGTCTAACAGGTATCCAGAAGTCAAAATTAACAAATGTCCCCTAATTGAACAAGCATTATTTAATATTTGAGGGGATTTTTAAAAACTGAAGGTTTAAAAAAGAAAAAAAAAAAAATAAAAAAATAATAATAATCCGACCGTCCTACCCAAATTTCCCATTTTTCCACTTGAGGGCAACACAACAATATTTTTTTTTTTTTTTCATTTACAAAGGATTCTCGGTAGGGTAAGATATCTTCTTTAGCTTTGCAGAGTTGTATAAAATAAGGTACAAAAAGTGAGTAAATTGGCGTCACATTTTTCAGTGCATCCCGGTGTGTCCATTTCTTTCTAAGTTGCAATTGATTTTACGATAAATCCATAAGCCTTTGCTGCTAGACCTGTGATGCTGTCACTCCAATACGCAGTAACATTGTTCGCTAAACGATCGGCGTGAAATCAAATGACGACATCTCAGGTCTAACTGCAAAGAATTATGGGATTTACCGATAAGGACAATTGGGTCACATATACGTTGCTGCAGCTGGGTTGCTAATCCCGATTCCAAAAAAAAAAATTAGATTAAAGAAATATTATTCTGCTTTGCTAAATAAAACATAGCTCAATCCTGAAATTGGATCTCACAATAAAAAGTCCAATTTTAATATTAGTCCGCTTTAAAAAAAAAAAAAAAAAAAAAGAGCCAAAAACATGCAATTTTTGTATGCCGTAACAATCGAGCCCAAATACTTGTATAAAATCTATAATATTGATGATCAGTATTAAGAATGTGTCAACAGTTTACTAAAGGCAGCACCTCACTTGCCTAGATATTTTATATTTTCAGGCGATTTTTGGATCATGTTTTTGATCAACAAATACAGCTAATACATTTTTATGCCAGTAATTAAGTCATACCAGATTAATGTCAGGATCAATTAATATTTTAAATAAAAAAGAAAAAAACCTATTTGCTTATTTATTGCATTGATACCATATACTGTAAAAGTGGAAATTTTCGCGCGATAATTTGTTCGCACTTTGCTAATTTTGAACAGTTACCCTTGTTAGACATGATCACATTTTGAACATGTGAGGGCGGGCTTCATTAAGCTTAGTTGTGCACCAAGATCCTGTCTTAACTGTGTAATCCAATAGGAAAATGAACAAAATTTGGATTTTGACCCTCAAAACTCCAACCTAGCATGATTTTTTTTTAAACTGCATTTTAATAATATTTGATACTATCAAGTAATGAAAGCCACATTTCATGAAACATTTGCGAAAGTTTTGTAAAATGGCCCTTCGTGCTCAAAAATTCCGCCATAAAATACATACACACATGTTATGACATAGGAAGCCATTGATAATGCTGGGACACACAATTTGGCCCATTTTCGGACATTCAGGCAAGCATACTTTTCCTCATAACATTGCCAATTATAGGCCTACATACATGATTGACCCCTCATTTTTTAAGTTAAATGATTCTCTTTTTAATGAAAACAATTTTAGATGAATTTATTAAATTTCAAAATTTTATGAACATGCCTACCCTTGTTTTTAAATTCGCGATTCTAAGTTTCCTTACATTGACCTATACACAAAAGGAATATATTCGAGTGTTTTATTTTCGCTGTAGCAGCTTAGAACGTGAAAAGCGCGAAAATAAATTTAGCGCGAAAATCTCCACCTTTTACAGTATTATCTAATTTGGTCAACTAAGAATTACGAGTACATGGCAGGTGAATTGGTATTCCAGTTGAAATACATACACCCCCTATGGAAGACATAATCTTAATGTCCCAACAGAGGGGGTGTAGATTACAAATGGAGTCACACATTCAGGTAACCTCATTTGAAATTCACACACCCTATATGGAAGACTAAGGTCATGTCTTCATATAAGGGGTGTATGGTTGTAGGCCCTATCTGCAATAGCTGCCCTGTAGACATTTGGCAATATCTGCATTCTATATTGTACACATGACACATGGCAGCTATTGCAGATAGCGCAATCTTTGCACACAACCCTTGATATTGATGTGAGCAAGAATACCCTATCTGCAATAGCTGCCCTATAGACATTAGACACATACGATACGTGGCAGCTATAGCAGATATGACAATCTTTCCCACAACCCCGTTATTGATCATTGTCTTCTTTAGCTGCTGATGGCGGATTCTCGTCCATCCATTGTAATATATTGCATTGTATTGTCTATTGATGTGAGCAAGAACACCCTATCTGCAATAGCTGCTCTATAGTCATTTGACAGTTTTTGCATTGGATATTGTACACATATGACACCTGGCAGCTATAGCAGATATGACAATCTTTCCTACATCCCCGTTATTGATCATTGTCCTCTTTAGCTGCTGATGGCGGGTTGCCGTCCATCCATTGTAGTATATTGCATTGTATTGTCGTTCCCACATCCCCGTTATTGATCATTGTCCTCTTTAGCTGCTGATGGCGGGTTGCCGTCCATCCATTGTAGTATATTGCATTGTATTGTCTTCAATCTTTCTATTGCTGGTTGAAACTCGGGTTGTAGGAGAAGTGTTGACTCGTAGTACTGTATGGCGTCGTCAAACCAACCCTGATAGAAAAAAAAACCAAAAAAAACCACACACAGATTAGGATAGAATTTTGTGGTTCTGAACAGAAAGTGTCATCCATAATGCCACCACTTTGATGCATGTTTAAACAAAAAATAGAGAAAAAAAAAATGCAAATAAGCTATTGCAGATAGGGCCTTAACACCATACCCCCCTTTATGAAGATATAGCCTTAAAGGAAGTCTCCGGCAATCACAACATTATGCCTTATATGTATAAGAGAAATAATTATTAAACACAAATCACATGGTTTTATTTAAAACCATAAAAATGAATAAAAACATCCGTCTCTCAGCACGCAATATTTTGTCGAGTGCAATGACGTCTCAGTAATACAATGAAGGCTGACGACAATGGAGCACAAATAACCATTACGTCATTTCACTTAGACAATTTCGGCGTGGGAATTTTGAATATCCCGTGTTGAGAGCCGACTGTTTTTATGGTCAATATGAGTTTGTTTTAAATAAAACCATGTGATTCATGCTTGATAATTATTTTTCTAACATGTAAGGTATGTTATGATTGCTGTGAGGGCACGGTGGCTCAGTGATTACGGCCTTGGACTCATAATCCGAGAGCTTGCTCGGCGTGCATGGGTTTGATTCCCCGTCCCACCACCGTGTTTATAGTGCTTTACCTCGCTTGCCTCACCCCACCCAGGTGCAATGGGAAGCTGTTAGGGGTAGTCACAGTCGTTGTACTGATGGACCCTGCGCCACTTGTAGGCTGCAAACGTGGTTCCGACATATTCTAATGACGGCGGAATAAATGTAAAGCGCTTTGAGGCTGTTTACGGCATAAAGCGCTATAAAAATATCTAAAATCTACATTTTTTTTATTTTTATGATTGCCGGAGACCCCATTTAATCTTCCACACAATCTAAAAACTATTTTGATAGGTAGTTATTGGTTAAAAGAGTGGTAAAGCATATATTGAGCCAATCAAAAATATGATAAGAATAGCAAGTAGATCTGAAAAGGGATAAGCTTAAAATTGTTGAGAATGCACACCAGTAAATACAAGTCTCCTACACCCTAGGAGAAAAAAATCAGTGTTTCAAATGAGGAAACGTGCAACGACTTAATTTAATACATTAGAAAAGGTTTAAAACCCAACTATTAGGCCATGATTCATATTTAATCCTCATTTAGGCCTGGGAAATAAATTGTCTGTGAAAAATGAGCAGGATCCGACTTTTTATAACAATTTGGCTAAACTTTCAAAATGTGTTACATTTCAGAAACACCAAGCTATTTGTGAGATGGTGTAAGCTATATGGGCTATAGGGTGATCTAGTCGCATTTTTCTGGAAAAATGCTGGACTCAGATATAATTTCTACAATGGATGACTTCATCTGACCTTCGACTTGCAGAAAGGGCAAGTTTTGAAGAACTGAGTCGCTCTGGAGTCAAGAAAATTATGTTTTCCTGGACCCTGTTTGTACAGAAAGTCAATGGGCGCTATTTACTGGTGTTCACCCTTGAGAGATCTCGAAGTTATTTTCATTGGATATTTAGAGAAAAATATTGCCTAATTAACCAATCACAAACACTGTAAGACAGTAGTTCTCAAGGAAGTTTAAAGACAGAAGATTTCTTACCCTTCCCAAAATCCTTTGCAAGATGATGCATCACCTCATTTTATCAAATGATACTCCCAATACTTTGTACATGTTCCTTTTGTATTTTCATTTTGAGAACTGACTGGCCAAACATGGGTCAATAATGCAAAATCTGGATGTGCTCTGTTCATTGAGGTACCCATGTTGCACTAGAGAGCAAATCAGTACAGAAATGGGAGAAATGCATTATGGGGAAGTGAAAGACATCTTCTCTGGGCTTAACCTCCTGAGCACTACCTGCCGATCTATCATTGCCTCTGATTGGTCAATTTCGTGATATCTTCACTTTAATCACCAATCAGAATGTAGCTTTGCAAATAATTCACCCCATTTTTTTGTGTGGTGAAACTATTCTAACAATGTTGCTGATTGGTCCAATTGATAATGAAAACTTCATTTTGGCCAATCGGCAGGTAGTTTTTATGGGGTTAATTAAGATAGCTCACCTTTGCGGAGTAAACATTAGCCAATGTAAAATGATTAATGACTAATTCTGGTGCGATTTCCACAGCATATTTAGCCACTGTGATCCCGTCATCATAAAACCCCGATGCATGGAATATATTAGCCAAGCTGATCAGAGCAATATCCTGTAATTAAATCATAACAAATAAACAAGTCAAACCAAGGCTTCCCAACTTTTTCTCTGTGACTCAAATTACATACAAAATATGGCGCAACCCGCAGCATAATACAAATCGTCACCCTGCAACAATAATTGCCAGAATAATTTGTGTAATTTTGAGAGCAAGTACAAAATATGGTTCAAGCATGCATTTAAACATATTTATTCACCAATTATTGCACAAGAACTAATAAGACAAATTTGGGTGTATTCATATTACATTTGGGCGTATTCCAAATACATTGGGTGTATTCCTAATACATTTGGGTGTATTCCTAATACATTTGGGTGTATTCTTATTACATTTGGGTGTATTCCTAATACATTTGGGTGTATTCTTATTACATTTGGGTGTATTCCTAATACATTTGGGTGTCTTCCAAATACATTGGGTGTATTCCTAATACATTTGGGTGTATTCCTAATACATTTGGGTGTATTCCTAATACATTTGGGTGTATTCCTATTACATTTGGGTGTATTCCAAATACATTGGGTGTATTCCTAATACATTTGGGTGTATTCCTAATACATTTGGGTGTATTCCTATTACATTTGGGTGTATTCCAAATACATTGGGTGTATTCCTAATATATTTGGGTGTATTCCTAATACAGAATTACGGAAAACAAAAATTTCACGGAATTTCAAGTAGAAATCAGAATATGGACTTTTGCAACAACAGGGAAAAATGTGACCTGCTCCCACTAAGTCACTAATTTTGTGAAAATTGAGTTTTTGATGTCATCATTTAGTATAGGTCTTCAGCTTTCATTTGATACCAAAATTATGTTTCTGGGGCATGTGGTTCTCATTGTACGGTCTTTCAACGGGAAATGGGGAAGCGACACATGCAAGAAAAATGGCTTTAAAGTTGTAAAATGATATGTTAAAGGGATTTGGTTTGGCTCGGAAAATGCTAGATTTGGGTGTTTTAGACGTAAAAAATATTTTATTTTCGATGGTAGGTTAAACTAAACATATTAAGGAATCAAAAAATAATGAGAACTGAAAAACAAAATCTGCAAGGTTTTTCACCCCTTTCCCAACCTTGACTCGCTGTATCTTGAAATGGCTGAGTGCGACTTATGGCGGGTTTCATCAGAGCGGGTCACAAATATGTAAGCTTATTCGGGTCCAATTTCCAATGTTCATTCAACAGAATGCACAAACCGATTAAATATTTCACTGAAATTTACTTCAAATTTATCATTACTTGCCTTTAGGGGTCATATATTTGCAGTTTCAGGACTTTTATTTGGCTATGTGTGCTTCACCATGTTGGATCAGTGTTTCTAGATCTAGGAACATTGTTTACATAGTGCTTTTTAAGAAATCGGATTCCCTAGAGTGGGCAACTTTTTATGGATATTTTTAGAAAACTGAAAACAACACATAAATTAACATTATAAAACGGAGAATTTCGGTCCCAAAATTAACCAATCAGGGGCCCTAATTTGCCTATTGCATGGTTCCGCCATATGCGGGGAGAGCCTCAAACTGACATGAAAGGAAGTATTACGTAACTTTACGCAATGTTATATGCCTGGTTCAATTCCCATTCATGCATGCTGCCAGATCAAGGCTCTCCTCGCATATGGCGGAACCGTGCATTGGGTGAATACTCATTCTTCTCACCTTTTTATCTTGTGGAGAGAAATATAACGCCACACGTAGACACGACACAGCTTCTCTCACATGACCTTGCACACGCCAGTACAACGCAGCAAGATTATACGGAACCCAGGATTCACTGTGCTGTAATGGAGTAAAACAAGGATATAGTATTATAACATAGATAAGAAAATCACTACTACAAGCTGTATGTAATCACTACTACAGGCTGTATGTAATCACTGATCACACGCCAGTACAACGCAGCAAGATTATACGGAACTCAGGATTCACTGTGCTGTAATGGAGTAAAACAAGATATAGAATTATAACAAAGTAAAATTTTTAATATTATTTCCGGGTATGCGACGGACATCGAGCGTGCAGAAGAGGCGGAGTCTCCTCCTGAAATAGCGTGTGAATTGGGCCTTAAAACAGGTTGAAAATAAATAAAAATGCCTAAATTTGGACAACAAAACTGCCTGAATTCAGGCAAAAGCCTGAAAATTCTCATGCCTGGGACACGAGGCACGACCCATTTCAAAAACGGAGCGGTCAATTGTCAAATTTCAAAAAGTATGTGATAGCTGATATATTCCTCAACCACATTGGTTATTTAGTTACGTTTGGTTTATGCCTTCCCGACAATACAGTTCTTCTGTTATTAGCCTGAAGGGGATTGTGCTTAAAATGATAAAACATCAAAGAGCTCTCTGTTGATTGGTTACTCAGATGATTATATCAAGTAATCAACCAATCCGAGGCATTGTAAGAAATACTGTTTTAAGTGATAAAGCAATAATCATTATTATTATTCTGCTCCCTATCTCCATGGTCTTGGCTTGTCTACCACTAAGGGTCAATAAAACCTGCATTTTGATTGGTTAATCAGATGATTATATCAAGTAATCAACCAATCCGATGCATTGTAAGAAATACTTACTGTTTTAAGTGATAAAGCAATTCTGCTCCCTATCTCTTCCATGGTCTTTGCCTGTCTACCACCAAGGGTCAATAAAACCTGCAACCAGGGAATAAATCAGATTGGGTAGTGACTGCTCTATATGAAAGTTTTCAAGCTATGCAGCGTTTGAAATAAGGCGCGTCCTTGCGTCGAATACCTGTGAAAGTAGGCGCGGACCCGCAAATTTCCTACGGTACGGGTCCGCATGACTCGTAAAAATTGAACCAAGCAAAAAGTAGAAAATCCTAGTTTTGTTGTTCCACTGGAAAATCTGGTTAACGTAATTCGTCCAACTCCCTGAGTACACTTTCATTTTAGTTTCCCATCAAATTTTCAACCCAGGTTTTCAATTTTCTACAATCTACATACCGTGATCGCCGTAGCTAATTATCTCTCAAGTAGGAGGTATTGCTAGTTATTATTTCTATAGTCTACATCAACATTTGATACTTCATAATAGTCGGACCCTTGTAAATTATAATTTTCAAAGGCAAGGGTCCGGGGTCGGACCATTGAAAATTGAGGGTCCGGAGGGATTTTTTTTCTTATTTCAAAGCCTGAAGCTATGGCAGCTGTCATTACCCTGTCATTGCATGGCCTGGAACAGGGAATAAGAAGAGTGGGAAATAACAGCAGGCTTCAGTAGCAGTAGTACAGCTCTACCACCAAGGGTCATTAAAACCTGCCTCAGGAATTACAAGCAGGGAATAAGGAGATTGGGAAATGACAGCGGTCTTCCGCAGTAGTACAGGTATGCAATCCAACGTTACCCTGTCATCAATTGTTTTCAAAAAGTTGCTTTAAACTGGTTTTTTACCCCATAATTTCCGTCATTTATTAAACCCCTGTCTGCTTTCCCAGCCTCGACTACAAAGTGGCTACACAATGGGCTATTCCAAAAAATCCATACCCACTATGGAAGACATGACCTTCATCTTCCACACATGGGGTGTAGATTTCAATTTCAGGTAACCCCATTTGAAATTCACCCTCCTTTCATGGAAGATTAAGGTCATGTCTTCCACAGGGTTTGTATGGATTTCAACTGGAGCAGACAACACTGAATGGGTGACGCCATTTGAAATTCACCCCCTGTGTGGAAGATTAAGGTCACATCTTTCACAGGGGGTGTATGGATTTCAAATGGAATAACTTATTTTGGAGCAGACAGCACTGAATGGGCGACTCCATTTGAAATCTTTACTCCCTGTGTGGCAGATTACGATCATATTTTCAACAGTGGGTGTAAGGTTTTCAACTGGAATATCCCATTTTGGAGCAGACAACACTGAATGGGTGACTCCATTTGAAATTCACACTCCCCATGTGAAAGATAAAGGTCACATCTTCCACAGGGGGTGTATGGATTTCAACTAGAATTGCCAATATATAACTTACATCTCTTAAGCCTTGTTCAGCAAATTCTCCCGTAGCTCCCATGGCCTCCAGGTGATCTAACATGTGCATACTAGTACCCAGACTTGACCAACATAAAGGAACTGTATCCAAACCAGAATCCCCGCCAGGATCACGGCCAAAGTCAACATAGTCGTCAATCCTGTTATTGAAAAATTACATATGTTTCATTAAAGGAAATCTGTACCATAAACTAATCAATGGCTAATATAGTTATATACCCCTAAATTAAACATACCAGACGCTCTATATGAATTTCGAATATTCCTAACAAAGAAAAAGCACTTTTAATCCTTTGTTTCTGCGATTCAAGGGAGCCGCCATGATAGCTGCTTGCAAATCCTTTCTGCCACAAGCGGTAGTGTAACCTTTCACACAGACCCACGGCGAGCGTGTGTTGCTGTATGGCATTCGCGACCCCTACAGCGAATTTTGGTTTTTGTGCTGTTTTTACTTTTTGTTCTCAAAAGACATTGTTGATCATAAATATTACTTAAAGGTGAACCTCATTGAAAATAAAGTTATATATCAATGGAAAGCTTATGATGTCAGGAAGCAGAAAAGAATATTTTTTATTTGCATAGCGTACCAGGCTAGACATAATCTCCATGCAAAGATTGGATTTTGGCACCCCCTAAATTACAAAACGAAATCGTTCAAATTGGGCGCTTTCGTTGATGACGTCAGCCCAGGGACACACAGTTACTTCCGGGTTTGATTGTAAACAAAATGTCCGTATATTACTGTGGCATGCATCGGGCCAATACACGAAGTTAATCATTGTCAACTTACTTAACATGAAAAATATCTTCAATAAAATAAGAATAATATGAAGGAAATATCATGATCAAATTAAGAATGAAGTTCCTGAATAAAGTGTTTGGATTTAAAATGGGAAAAGTGCTGGCGGGGTGATTTGGGATAGGCCAAGCCATCCACGATATGCATAGGGAATATTACAGTAAAGCACGAAGAGCGAAGATTCGCCAAGAACCGGAATGAAAACAGATTATAAAAAAATAACTGCTAGTGCTACCAGTTCAGATCGTCACACCAAGTTGAGATGAACTTATCACAATAAGAAAATGAAGGAATAGAAAAAGGTACATGTACAGGTTTTTTTAATTATTTCTTAGCTTTACAACCGGTCATGTATGATAGGCGAACTCGTATATAGATACATACGGGATGAGCTCAGTGACTGACTGAGTCTCACTACGCCGAGTGTTCAGTATCCGCGACTGTACTGTACTTGCAGACAAAATGACCGATTTGATATTCACATTCTGATATTTCCAACTTATTGCTACTTCATCAGCAAAATTTATTCCTGTAAATGTTCCAAATATAAGGGAACGATTGATCAAATTTGCTGAAACACCCCATGAAACACAGAGGACGAAGCCCGAAGCGAGTCGCTGTGTTTGTGCATATCCGTCCCTGCACTTCAGCAGCAATTTACGCATCGTGTTCGGTAATCCATAAAACATGAATGTTTCACAAATCACTAAATAGATTCATCAGGTTTGTAGATATACAGTAAAATAATTTTCTTTTGCACAAAACCAAAATATTTTACTCACTTGACGGTTTCGCCTATCATGGTCGATAGGCATCATCAGAATGATGTTGGATGATCCTTACTTCCGGTAGGACGTATCCCGACTGTAGAGGGTGTATTTACAGCCAGGAGAGGATCATACTGATTTACAACACGATTTAAGATAAATATCGCCACTCTACAGTCGGGATACGTCCTACCGGAAGTAAGGATCATCCAACATCATTCTGATGATGCCTATCGACCATGATAGGCTTAAACCGTCAAGTGAGTAAAATATTTTGGTTTTGTGCAAAAGAAAATTATTTTACTTAATGAATGTTTCACTTTTTCAGTACCGTAGGCTACACTGATTGTAGGCCCTACTATCATTAAAGAATCGTGACACAAGTGACAATATTTTAATTTTATTCAGATTTCAGAATTCCATCAAGTAACGGTCTACTAAGCCTAAATTGTATTTATTTTATAATAAAGTATCTGCCCGAGTATCTGTTTCTTTCAATCGCGATTGTGTGGAAAGAATGTATTACCGCAATACGCTATTATGAAAACCTTTATATGGGCTGGATTTGATGAAATCGGCGGCTTTTTATTAATTTTTGGATTACTGCAAGACGATATTTTTTTAATCGGACATTTTACAATGAATCAAGAATATATAGGGAATGTCACAAACAAGTATTTAATTTGTTATTCGATCATGTTTATTCAGTTCATAACATCGGTAGCAGCAAGCATTTGCGCATGGGATTGATCCCAGCGCGAAATTCAAACTCAATTACCCAGTTATACCCAGCCAGTTATGACTAATTTTGTCAAAAATTTACGAAAAATTTATGTGTTGACAATAATTCTATTATTTCTAATATATATAGAAGGAACCAGCAACTTGAAGATTCCTCTAATTTCAAGCTTTATTGTGAAAATCAGACTTGCCGGGCAGCTTGCAAAGTACAGGAAGCAAGTCTTGTTTACACGCTTCCGAGTAATATCACGTGACTCAAGAACCCTGAGCTTACGTCCACGAGCATTCCCAAGGTCATAGACGATTGATTTGGGTGCTTTTTGGGCGCCTTAAAAAAGACCAAAAATTCAATCATTTTTTTAATTTTTCAGCTTTATTTGCCATCAAAAAAATCGGAAAAAATAATTTTTAATATCCTGACATCATAACCTTTCCATTGATATATAACTTTATTTTCAATGAGGTTCACCTTTAAAATAAATTTTTTTATGTTCTTCTGTAGTTTTATGGGTAAAAATTGTCGCGTTTTCTTTTGAACGAATGTTGAATCTGAACTTTGGTAGTATTCGCTTCGTGTCACCAAAGTTCACGAGGGACGAGGCTTGTGGTACGGATTTTGCTGGTTTCAAAATCGGGGTACCGTTACAGCGTAATAAAAAATACATCGGGTATCAATATGGCAGCCACCATGGATCGCAAACTCACCGCTGATCGTCATAAGGAATTAAGATTTTCTCCTTTATTTGGACGATATATAAGCTTGGGACTTTTTACTGTTTGTCGCTTTTATTATTACTGCAACTATATAGCCATTGATTGGTTTATGGTACAGATTCCCTTTAAGTTAATACCTCACACTTATAATGAACCTTTGCCAGGGGATTCAAAGGGCAAACACATAGAGCATACATAGGTTATTTTCAAGGGTCGTAATTCTGAAGGTTCATTACTCCAAAGGCTTGTTATCTACGGCAAGGGTCGTTATTCCAAACGGCAGTGAACTTATTTCAAAATTCAGAGTAACGACTTTACATGGAGCCCTTCGGAATAACGATCCTTTGTAATGGGGGTGTGATTTATGTATCAATTGGTTTCACATTACCTGACATCTCCCAAATTCACCCAATATATCTCCCAAATACACCCAAATGTCTCCCAAATACACTCAAATGTCTCCCAAACACACCCAAATGTCTCCCAAATACACCAATATATCTCCCAAATGTCTTCCAAATACACCAATAGCTATCTCCCAAATACACCCAAATGTCTCCCAAATACACTCAAATGTCTCCCAAACACACCCAAATGTCTCCCAAATACACCAATATATCTCCCAAATACACCCAAATGTCTCCCAAATAAACCAATATATCTACCAAATGCACCCAAATACATCAAAACATTACCTGACATCTTTTGCTTCTACAGATACCCATGTGCTATAAAATGCCCTTAAATTAAGCCTCTTGAAGTGCTGGCATTCCTCGGCTGATGGCCATGGTAGCTGCGTGGAATGTAAAAGCTTTGATAAATCTGAAAATGCAAAAGGGCAATAATTATAGACGATGAAAAAGAAAGAAAATTTATAGTGCACTACACCTGAATGTCTCCCAAATACACCCAAATGTATCCCAAATACACCCAAATGTCTCCCGGATTCACCAATAATCTCCCAAATACACCCAAATGTCTCCCAAATACACCCAAATGTCTCCCAGATTCACCAATATATCTCCCAAATACACCCAAATGTCTCCCAGATTCACCAATATATCTCCCAAATACACCCAAATGTCTCTCAAATACACCCAAACCCACAGGCCTCAGCACACTTTACAGATAGTTGCTGAGCACCTGGCCCAGGCATACCAAATAAACCATTTGTCATCATTCAGGGAACACAGCTCTATAGTACATGCAGTACCCTAGTCAGCCTAAATTTAGAACAACCATCACAACCAGGATCAGTCCCCATGCTATAAAATGCTCTTCAATTAAGTTAAAATGCTGGCATTCCTTGGAAAGCGGCATGGTAGTAACTAAGTGGAATTTTAAAATCTGAAAATTGGGTATTCCAGTTAAAATCCACACACTCCCAGGCAGCGAGTGGCATAGATAGAGAGACGGCAAAAACTGCTCCGCCGTGTGGCACTTTCCATACAATCGAACACGGAAGTAAATCGGGACTGAATTTTGCAGCTGCCGTGATCACTGGTACGCGCCATTCAATTTGCACACTGAGTGATCGGAGCCTAACTAACACGGCGCATTTAAAACAGTCACAGCGACTTTCACCCAGTAATAATCAAATTTCACTGTATTTAATTAATTTGAAGGTCAGTTTTGTGGGGTTCATTATCGAACCCCAATGGTTTTAGCTTGTATTGATATTATTTATTAACATAGGCCTACTTGTTAAGGAAATTTACTGAATTTAGAGAATGCACGGCGCTCACTACCTGCACACTCCCTATGGAAGACATGACCTTAAATATCCCACACTGGGAGTGTGAATTTCATATGGGTTACCTGAATGAATGCTCTACACTCCCTGTGTGGAAAATTGAGATCATGTCTTCCATAGGGGGTAGTGTGCATCAAACGCCCTCATTTCAAGATATTTTGCCTTGTTAAAAAGGAAGCCCTGCCAGCAATGCAATAACATGGTCAGAAACCCACATACAGGCATCAACATTGGGGGGGGATGATTGTATGGACCACCCCGCAAAATATTGGGGGATTTACCCCGGATCTCCACCTATGGTAACATCCACCAATTATCTGTGCAGCTCCCCAAATTCCATTGGATGAAGGAAGTTTTTGATAAGCAAACAACTAATCACAGATTTCTGACAGGAGGAAACCGGAGATCCCGGGGATAACCTGCAAGCGAGCATGGAATCGGGATAAAACCAAGTGCACATGAGACCTTGCGCCGCACAGGGGCTTGGACCTGGGACCTCAGTGGTGCAAGGCGAGGGAACAACTGCTGCGCCAACTCGCTCTCCCAATTGCTTGGCAAAAGACAAAATGTTAAGATTTTTACAATTCCTTCCAAACAACTGATACGCAGTAAAACGCCTTCTGCGATTTTGACCTTTTCACTTGCAAGTATTTAGTATTTTGACACCACTAAATACCCATCACTTACCTATGCCTGGAGCAGGAGCTGCTGGTATCTGTGGGCCCATTGCATGATTAGGCGCTGCTTGTGGGACTATATCCTTGATATCAAACATCACCCCTTTTCCGGCACCCAGTGGTTCCAACATGCGCACATTAAACACTTGTTTTTCGATAATTTTCCTCGGCTCTTCCACCTTGTGCATTTGCCCGCTCCCGTTCATTTGCCCTGTACCATGGGAGGGCGCCTGAGGCGGTTTCTGAACCCCATCTGCTGATTTTCGTTGCTTTCCCTTTTCCTCTCTCTCGCCTTTCCGTTCCTTTTTATTCTCGCTTCCATCAGAACAAGCGCCATCATTGTCAACCGTACGGCTGCGCGTCTCTGTTTTGCATTCCCGTTTTCCATTCACATGTTGACATACCGTTCGACTTTCACGCTGTACATTCCCTTCGGCGCTTCTCATCGACTTCCCGACATCTCCCGATTCGTGTCCGTTGTTCACACCATGTGCGTATTCTTTACCAGCATCATTCTCCAGGGGGCAAAGTCTGTCAGGTTGTTTCAAATGACATTTGATGACCTTAAGAGCCTCAAGTGCTTTTGTATAATCAGGATTAAAGTTGAGAGCCAGTTTATATTGCTGTGCTGCTTGACTGTAGTTCTTCTGCGCCGCCAATGCATTGCCTAATGTAAAATGTGTCATAGGCTGTTGAAAAAATTGAACAAGATGATATATTATTATAACAAGAGTAACAATAGTTGAATAAATACAAAATAGGCTGGACTAATAACAACAATAAGTTTGATCGGTTACTCAGATCAGACTACTACAGACTAACCACAAACACCAGCATCACCCGATAAGGAGGGTTGATCATTCCATGAAGTGCAACAGATGAAACTGCTATGCACATACCGCATATTTTTACTGTCTTTTGTGTAAATGAGAAAACATGCAATGCTCTATCGCATATACACAAAGGCATGCAATGCTGGCGTGATTGATAGACACACACTCATGAATATTGATAGACACACACTCATGAATATGCAAGAATTCACAGCAGGGATTTTGACTGTTGATGGATAGTCTGCAGTAGTCTGTGATGATTCAGATAATTAGGCTATATTATGGAATTAAGCAATCAGGGCTCTGTAAGGAAGTAAGTTGAGAGCCAGTTTATATTGCTGAGCTGCTTGACTGTAGCTCTTCTGAGCTGCTTGACTGTAGCTCTTCTGAGCCGCTTGACTGTAGCTCTTCTGAGCCGCTTGACTGTAGCTCTTCTGAGCTGCTTGACTGTAGCTCTTCTGAGCTGCTTGACTGTAGCTCTTCTGAGCTGCTTGACTGTAGCTCTTCTGAGCTGCTTGACTGTAGCTCTTCTGAGCTGCTTGACTGTAGCTCTTCTGCGCTGCTTGACTGTAGCTCTTCTGAGCTGCTTGACTGTAGCTCTTCTGAGCTGCTTGACTGTAGCTCTTCTGAGCTGCTTGACTGTAGCTCTTCTGAGCTGCTTGACTGTAGCTCTTCTGAGCTGCTTGACTGTAGCTCTTCTGAGCTGCTTGACTGTAGCTCTTCTGAGCTGCTTGACTGTAGCTCTTCTGAGCTGCTTGACTGTAGCTCTTCTGAGCTGTTGACTGTAGCTCTTCAGAGCTGCTTGACTGTAGCTCTTCTGAGCTGCTAATGCATTGCCTTATTGCCCAATGTAAAATGTGTCGTGGGCTGTTGAAAAATGAGTACAAGACATTAATTATAAGAGTAACTATAGTTGAGTAAGTACCCAATAGGCATAGCCATACACCCCATATAGAAAACATGACCTTAAGCTCCCACACAGGGGTGTAGATTTCAAATAGTCACCCATTCAGCCCCATCTGAAATTATGTAATATTTTACCAACAAGTGTTCCTGTCAAGCATGTCCCTAACATGAGCCTCCCTCTTCAGTAACTTTCAGTGGTGTACTGGCCAAAATTCTAGACATTCGAGGATGACTTTTAGACACATGCAAGTGAAAATTTGTAACTCCATTTGAAATTTACACCCCTTGTGTCAGAACTTAAGGTCTTGTCTTCCATAGGGTGTATGGATTTCAACTGGAATAGCCCATTGTGGTTTTAAAATTGTACCAGAAAAATTCCTGTAAAAGTGGTAATTTTTGCACTTTGATGATTTTGAACAGGAAAAACCTCCAATGTACTTGTGGCCCTTGAACATGTTTAATCAAAACTGCCAAGATGTTACATAGGTTTTGCTTTAAACATGTTAAGAGGCTAATGACGCATAAAAAGGTTTTTCCTCTCATACGACAATACAGACCTGTACATAGCAGAACATTTTCCCAATTTTTTTTTTCGTGGTAGCTGCGAAAAATAATATTCTGCGCAAATGTCTGCTTTTACAGTGCCATCAGAGAAGACATAGTACCCTTCCCAGAATCCTTCGCAACATATTACATCACCTCATTATATCAAATGACACTTCTATTACTTTGTACAGGTTCCCTTTGTTTTCAAGTTGTGAATAGATTGACTCAACTTGGGTCGATAGTCATGAAATAAACATATTTTGCAAAATCTGAATGTGCTCTGTTCGTTGAGGTACATTTCGTTACTTTTGATCCAAGTTGCACTCGACAGCAAATCAGTACAGAAAAGTGAAATTAGTAATGCATTATGGGAAGTGTAAGACATCTTCTTTGGTACTTGGCATACAGCAGGCAGTGTTGCCAAAACATTTCAGCCCAAATGGCAGGGGAAAATAATCAAAAGACACCCACTTTTTCTCTTATCCAATGGTTTCTATGGGACAGGAAACTACTGGAAGTCCCGGGAGCCAATGTTGAAGTTTTCCCAATTTTTTTCTTAACCATTGGTTTCTATGGGACAAGTAATTGTCAAAAGAAACAGGAAAAATCTTCCAAAGTTTCCCAATTGGGTTAACAAATCGTAGTTTTGGCAACTCTGACAGCCACAACAAAAAACATTTACCTCAGTGCTGTTGACTACTAGCGCCATCCGCAAAAGTTGTATGGCATCCTGAGGGCGCTTTAATCGTAGCATAACACTAGCTGCATTGACTAGTGGTATGTCAGCATATTCTATTGGTGTGTGATAGAGTGCACGGCGAAGGCATTCAATGCCATGATAATTATTGCCACTGATCTGCCAATAGAGCCCACCAAGGTTGTAAAGCATCCATTTCATATTAGGCTCCTGAAATAAAATGAGAAAAACAATGACATTTTTGAAGAAATTTGGATGATAGTTGGGTGCATGTGGGGTGTGAGACAGCTGCTTGCATTTGGGTGTATCTAGGTGATATTTGGTGTATTTGGGAGACATCTGCCTGTATTTGGGTGTACTTGGGAGACATTTGGATGTAACATGGGAGACATCTGCATGTATATGGGAGATATTTGGGTGTATTTGGGCAACATTTGGGTGTATACAGGAGACATCTACATGTATTTGGGTGTATTTGGGAGATATTTGGGTGTATTTGGGATACATTTGCATGTATTTGGAAGATATTTGGGTGTTTTTCAGATCAAAGGCATGGTGACACAGGTTATTAAAAGAACAGGTACACTGCATACAAGTAACATACCCTAGATTGACACACTCAGTTGTCAATGTTCTAGGTTGACAATTACAGAATCTGGAGGAATGGGCTATTCCATTTCAAATCCACACTACCCCTGTGGAAGATTCAGCTGAAGTCTTCCACAAAGGGAGTATGAGTTTTGAATAGAATAGACAATTGGGTAATATACATTTGGAATACTCATTCCACTTATACGAGGTATAGCCAAAATACAGGGGGAGTATGAGTTTCAATATGATTAACCCTGACCAATTACATTTGAAAAACATACTCCCCTGTGGAAGATATTTCCAAATTCTTCCACAGGTGTAGTGTGGATTTTAAATAGAATAGCCCATTGTGTCAAGTTAACCTCTTGACATGCATCTAAAATTTGACACATTTATAAATATTCAGGACATAATCATGTCACATGGTTCGCAAAAAAGTCATGTGCAATATTTCTGGAAAGCTCTTCATCTAAAAGCTCTACTTTGATTGGCTAGTAGGTTGATTATATCATTTAATTGACCAATCAGGAGCTCTGTAAGAAATTATACTGACCTTATTTTCTTCTAGTGATGTCAACACTCTGTGTCCCATTTCATCCACATTGATATAGTCACTACAACCATAGCCAAGAAAAATCTGAAGAAAAAAACCCCACAAATTTTGAGTTATTCAAGCCACTGCATTGAAGGGGTGTGGTCTGATTATTTCATGTTCTGTATCCATCTTATATAGAAGCGTATTAAAAAATGTTTCTAAATTTTGAGTTTTGTTGCTCCAACGGTTTTGATAATGAGAAGCAAAAATGTGTACAAAAATGCCCCATATAGGATAGTACATACACTTCTGATGCGGTTACCACAATTAAGAACGTTTTTGTTCACACAAAAAATATCTCAGGTGTCAAATTTGGCTGGGGTAATGAAAAAAATATGAACTTTCTTCTCATACCAAAATCTTAGTTTTGATAAAGAAAAATGCATGGGGCTATCGATCAGGTCAAGGACCTTTAAGGCATCACAACGAAATATGTTTGATCTTGGGATTGACATACAATCCTGCTTTGATACTTGTTATTAAAAGGGCATTTTGTGATCCAAAGCCTCATCCCTCACTTTTTAAATAAAAAGTTCAGATTCTTATACCACTGGAAACCTCCGCCTGCCTACATAATGTTTATGTACCAAAAATTTCTTGCAGATTAATTCGTTTAGTAAAAATATCGTCAAATTTGAATTTCGTTCTGGTATAACGAAATTACAACAGTGGCCTTTGGAGCAGTGTAATACATATAAGGCTAATGAAAGTTGACTCCCAGTTTCCCGTTACCCGACTCCGGTCAGAAAAAAATGCCGATCAAATATTTCATTATTTTCCATTATTTCATTATTTCACATTTTCAAGTTTTTAAGAAAAAAGGATAGTTTTAATGTCATCTTTCACGTCCGACACGTATTTTAAGCACTTTTACGCCGACCCTGACCGGCTCGAATAGTCTTTACAAACGCTGGGTTAAACTACGTGGTAAAATGGCGATATCGTAGGCGCCTTTACTGGAGACTAGGAATTCCCTGCATCTAAGTTTCTCCTACCCCTAAATGGATAGACCGAACACAAAGAGAGGCAGCCAAGTTCGCGGGAACCAGCGTATGAACAAATATGAAAGCATTTCTACCGTGCACTATGTAGCGCTATATATAGACAACATCAAAATAAATAAAATAAACAAAATTTGAAGTCAAATTTATTCTGCTTTTCTTACAAATATTTATGTATTTAATAAAATAAACTTATAAATAAAATGATTTATTTGTCAATTTCTTGCATGGTTGTTTTATTATTAACATGTGCACCCTGTGATGATTTTTTACCAGCAACCTCCAGTTTGTGCAAGTAGACAAACTAATTTCCGTATAAATATTGCTTCCAAAGATGTGCTAGTGGAGAGTAAGTTTGGTTTGTAAAAAGTAGTGTGCAATAGAACACACAGACACCGTGTATTTATATGGAAAAGTGGTTCTCCAAAGACTATCATGGACTTCTGGTGCTTTCATATGTTGCACAACCTATAGGTTAATTTGAAGATTCCAAAGAAGATGTGCTTAATTAAAATTTGTTTTGAAGTGAAGCATGGTCATTACTAACTATACTTTATTATTTTATTTGGGCCTCAAAACATAGCATTCCGTAATTAACTTTGCAATCGATAATCGAAAGTTTGAAAATAATGAATAATGAATAATGAAACAGTCACCTACCCAGTCATGAAAAACTATGTAACGGGAAACTGGGGATCAACTTTCATTAGCCTAATCATGCATAACTCGCAACCGCAAAATCGGAATCAACTCAAATTTTGGGAATAAGCTTTTTTTGTGGATATCAACTGAAAAATGTCCTAGGATGCTAGGATCACGAAATCCTCCTTTAATGAACTAATCAACTAATTAATCAGAATGTTATTGGTCTACATTTCAAAAAAAAATTTAATGTAACTTCAAAATAATGCCAGGACTCTTAGCAGTGAAACTAGGCCCAGCCAAGTTTGCATGTTACACATCCCGAGTACAAAACATCCAAAATGTCACAAATCACAAATTTGATACATGTATCAGGGTGCTGCATTCCCCCCTCCCCCTCTCCACCCCCAGGACTCCAAATCAGTCAAAATAAGCTTGGATTGATGTGGGCTGGAAATGGGCACCAATGAATCAACTTTCATTAGTCTTAAGTGAAACTTTGTCTTACTTTCTTGAGACTATCCAGCGTATCCGTCAGTGGTAGTTTGGTCCTCTGTGCTACGCCATCTACATAATCCATAGCTGTATCACCCTCATCAATTGGTTCCACGGTAACGCAGACAGGTGAGAACCATGGCAACATCATCATCTCATTGGGTTTTAATGATAAGTAATCAGTAACCGTAGGTGTGACACTGTGAACGTAAAAAAGAAACAGAATATGAGAAAATACCTGAAAAATTATAACCAATTTGAGATGATACTTACTTAAGGCCTTTATTTTCTGGAGCTAAATGAGTCGGTGCAAATTCAAACCAATCTGGTAGTCCACCAGTGATTTCATTACAGTCACTAGTACTCGGCCAGTCAGGGCTATGCTAGGGTAGTGTTGTACCATGCCGAGGAGGGCTCAAGTACAAATTATAACCAATTTGATGATACTTACTTAAGGCCTTTATTTTCTGGAGCTAAATGAGTCGGTGCAAATTCAAACCAATCTGGTAGTCCACCAGTGATTTCATTACAGTCATTGGTACTAGGCCAGTCTGGGCTATGCCAGGGTAGTGTTGTACCATGCCGAGGAGGGCTCAAGTACAAATTATAACCAATTTGATGATACTTACTTAAGGCCTTTATTTTCTGGAGCTAAATGAGTCGGTGCAAATTCAAACCAATCTGGTAGTCCACCAGTGATTTCATTACAGTCATTGGTACTAGGCCAGTCTGGGCTATGCCAGGGTAGTGTTGTACCATGCCGAGGAGGGCTCAAGTACAAATTATAACCAATTTGATGATACTTACTTAAGGCCTTTATTTTCTGGAGCTAAATGAGTCGGTGCAAATTCAAACCAATCTGGTAGTCCACCAGTGATTTCATTACAGTCATTGGTACTAGGCCAGTCTGGGCTATGCCAGGGTAGTGTTGTACCATGCCGAGGAGGGCTCAAGTACAAATTAT
Organism: Amphiura filiformis; assembly: GCF_039555335.1. Taxonomy (NCBI): domain Eukaryota; kingdom Metazoa; phylum Echinodermata; class Ophiuroidea; order Amphilepidida; family Amphiuridae; genus Amphiura; species Amphiura filiformis. The sequence continues at coordinate 47,121,673 of NC_092640.1, forward strand.
AACCAATTTGATGATACTTACTTAAGGCCTTTATTTTCTGGAGCTAAATGAGTCGGTGCAAATTCAAACCAATCTGGTAGCCCACCAGTTATTTCATTACAGTCATTGGTACTAGGCCAGTCTGGGCTATGCCAGGGTAGTGTTGTACCATGCCGAGGAGGGCTCAAGTAGGAATTATAACCAATTTGATGATACTTACTTGAGGCCTTTATTTTCTGGAGCTAAATGAGTCGGTGCAAATTCAAACCAATCTGGTAGCCCACCAGTTATTTCATTACAGTCATTGGTACTAGGCCAGTCTGGGCTATGCTAGGGTAGTGTTGTACCATGCCGAGGAGGGCTCAAGTACAAATTATAACCAATTTGATGATACTTACTTAAGGCCTTTATTTTCTGGAGCTAAATGAGTCGGTGCAAATTCAAACCAATCTGGTAGTCCACCAGTGATTTCATTACAGTCACTAGTACTCGGCCAGTCAGGGCTATGCTAGGGTAGTGTTGTACCATGCCGAGGAGGGCTCAAGTACAAATTATAACCAATTTGATGATACTTACTTAAGGCCTTTATTTTCTGGAGCTAAATGAGTCGGTGCAAATTCAAACCAATCTGGTAGCCCACCAGTTATTTCATTACAGTCGCTGGTACTAGGCCAGTCTGGGCTATGCCAGGGTAGTGTTGTACCATGCCGAGGAGGGCTCAAGTAGGAATTATAACCAATTTGATGATACTTACTTGAGGCCTTTATTTTCTGGAGCTAAATGAGTCGGTGCAAATTCAAACCAATCTGGTAGCCCACCAGTTATTTCATTACAGTCATTGGTACTAGGCCAGTCTGGGCTATGCCAGGGTAGTGTTGTACCATGCCGAGGGGGGCTCAAGTACGAATTATAACCAATTTGAGATGATGGTCCGGTGCTCAGATTGAAACAATTTTCCTCCTGCAATACAAGATAAAATAAAAATGAGGTCATTATTTAGGCAATAATAACTGAGTGCTTTCTGTTTTGAGGTCATTGCGGAAAATTGGAGAGGGTTTGTTTTGGACCGAGGTAATTTTTCAAGGGAGCACACAAGCTCCAGAAGAAAAATACTGAAGCCCAACACAAACCCCAACGATTATTTCACGCAATGACCATAAAACAGATGGTGCAAATTTATTTTTGTTATTCGTTACTGCCATTTTACAAATTTGTTTCATGAAAAAAAAAAAAAATTTGTATGCACTATAAGTAGAGATATTACAATCTCATGCAAAACGTGCTGTTCTGTCGTTAATAAACAGCTTTCTATCTATGCTACTAACAAAGGTTCACAAAAGTGAATTTTGATAATTTTACAATTTTCCAAATGAGCAAATTGTTGAATAGGCTTTTAACATCGCCTTCTATAGTTATAATAGGACAACGGGACCAGTTTATAGAATTATTGGATTCATTAGTAAGCGGTAACCATGACAACATAAACTTACCCCATTAGGAAGTCGTATGCAGTTGTTATGGATACTCCTAGTGTCCGCTGCTTCAATTACCTAAAGGGACAAGAAATGATAACAGGTGAAGGAAACCAGCAAGTGATATGACATTAATTAATAACATGCATATTCCCAGTGTCTGCAGCTTCAATTACCTAAAGAGAAAATAAATGGAAACAGATGAAGGAAACCAGCAAGTGATATGACATTAATTAATATCATGCATATTCCCAGTGTCTGCAGCTTCAATTGAATTACCATGAGAATATTCAAAGATGAAGGAAACCAGCCAGTGATATATTTGAAGATGCAAAATGCTGTTTATTTATATCCAAAGACTTGTCTAGCATTAGTTCTAAAATAAATATTGAAAATATTTTCTTTTTGCCTAAATACACACATAGAAATCGGTAAAAAAATGTAGTTGTGACTTCCTTTATAGTCACAACTACAACAAATAGTCGATTTAGTCGCTATCCTAATTACTACTTACAGCTGTTTCTAGCGGCTGTCCAAATACTTCCCCTTGTGGATAGGAGTCTTGCTTACACACATAGAAATGTGTTTCAAATCCCACTTCAGTCAGCTCACAGTTAGTTTTGTCAGCAGCTGCAAAAAGTCATATCAAGGAAACAAATTAATCACCCAAATGTCTCCCAAATACACCCAAATGTCTCCCAACTACATCTCAATGCCTCTCAAATACACCCACATAACTCCCACATACACCCAAATGTCTCCTATCTACATCCCAAGGTGACCATTACCAAAGAGGAAGTCTCCTTGACAACAACTTTTGATAAGACCAAATAATATACTTTTAATTGCTTGAAACAGATGGCAAAACAAGGCATCAAGACAACACTACAGGGTATCAAAGGCAGAAACCTTAAGTGCTTTCGGTTATTTTTGAGTATTGGCATATGATATATTCCTGACCGATACCGAAGGTAACCGTCACCAGAGAATAAGACGTCTACTTGACGACAACAACTTTTGATAAGACCGAATAATATACTTTGAAATACTTGAAACAGATAGCAAAACAGGGCTTCAAGACAACACTACAGGGCAAGAAAGGATGAAATCTTAAGTGTTTCCAGTTATTTTTGAGAATTGGCCTATGATAGATTCCTGACAAAAACCAAAGGTGACCATTACCAGAGAAAAGGGTGTCCCCTTGACAACAACAACTTTTAACAAAACCAGAAACAGATGGCAAAACAGGGCTTCAAGACAACATTATAGGACAAGAAAGGAAAAAATCTTCAGTGTCTTCAGTTATTTTTGAGAATAATTGGGCTATGATATAATCCTGACCGATTTTCAGTTATTTTTGAGAATAATTGGCCTATGATATATTTCAAATTTTAATGCTGATTTGGCTTATCGCTTGAACAGATGGCAGAACAGGGCATCAAGACAACCCTTCAGGGCAAGATAGGCAGAAGAACCTTCAGTTACTTTTGAGATCTGAACTAAGACTGATATGTGATCCAAGATAAATTTGAAAGAAATAACATGCTTCTAATTAAGTTACAGTATTTTTAAGAGTATACCGTCAGTGATCCTAGTACCGTTGCAGCTGGTCCGTGCTTTTGTCAGATACCATAGAATTCAGTCTACAAGCATACATTCCTCTGAACAAGGTTTTTTTTGACGCAAGAGACAAAAGGTAGACACTCGCCACACAAACATTATTTGAAGTGGTTGTACAAATATGTATTATGGTAAGACCAATCTATTGTAATGCTTTTGTGGAGGGTGTTTGCCTTTTGTCTCTTTCGACAAAAAAACCTTGTTTAGAGGCATATGCTTGTAAACGAAATTCTACGGTATATCTCAGACTTCATCAGGATACATCTTACGAAAGCTTGGCCACTCAGTGCACTCACACAGGTACCGGCTGCACGGGTATTGTGGGTACCGACAGCATACTTGTAGAAATACTATAATTTATTATTAATTCCTGTCAAGAAAGCCTATCTACTTCCATGCTTTGAATTACTTTTAAAAAATATAGCAAGCCAGGGCACCAATATAACACTACAGGGCATCCAAGGCAGAAACCTTCATCGTCTTCATTTATTTTGAAAACTAGCCTTAGATACCACCGGTGACGGCCACCAATGATGCCAATAATACCCCAGGAGTTTGTAAGATATGAATAAGACTAAACCTCAAGTAGAGGGCATTGTCAACAAAACGAGGTAACACACCAATAAATCAAATAAATGGATACTTTTGACAAATCAAAAATATACATTGGGTTATTCTATTTAAGCTTCACACTACCTATGTGGAAGATTTTAACATATGGAGATATCTTCCACAAGGAGGTATTAATTTAGGCACCTCCATTTGAATTTCATACACCTTGGATAAAGATTCAACCTGAATCTTGAGTTTCAAATAGAGTTGGCTAATATGCTAATTCCATTTGAAATTCATACTCGCCCTGTGGAAGATATTGCCAAAATCTTCTGCCAGGCATGTGGACTTATTATACTTCCCCTGGTTTTCAAAAAGGGGAGTATGGACTTTAAATAGAATAGTTTTCCTAAACTATCACCAAAACATCCTCATGAACCTACCACCAAAATGAATATCTTGTTCAAGGTACTCTGTTGATGAAAACAAACAAATAATTGGGGTATAAATGCAAGATTGTCTTTTCTGCAATACAGCTAGATATTTGACCATTTCTGCATTTGATAATGCAGACATCTATAAAATATGACACCTGGTAGCTACTGCAGATAGGGCCTTCTTACACCAAATGTATTAGGATTGCACCTTAATGTTTTAGGAATACACCCAAATATATTAGGAATACAGCCAAACGTATTAGGAATACACCCAAATGTATTAGGAATACACCCAAATGTATTAGGAATACACCCAAATGTATTAGGAATACACTATTAGGAATATGCCCAAATGTATGAGGAATACACCCATATGCGCAGAAAAATGTACCTCTTCAGCATCATGTACAGTTCCAATATGTAACAGGCATCATAATCATGATGAACTTTTGCACATTAAATGGTGAATGAGAGAGATACTTTTGCCAAGGATTCTCAAGTAATAATACTCCATATGCAACAGTGGTGTCTTGTGTAAGAAATTGACTTGTAGAAGAGATGATGTATATTTTGTCATTATTTTTGAAAAAAATTTAGATGATGAAAAATTATGAACATTTGGCCTTTTCTTTCCATTTCTACCATAATGTGATGTACCTAGTAGCCGAGGTGTTAGTTCAACATGTTAGGAAAATATTTTACCTGATGACACCATGTTGACATCAACATCTTTCGGGATTATGATTTAGCAGAGGGTTCTAGTCATTCCCCTAAGCTGCTGTGAACCACTGACTGGCACATAAGGATTACTAATATACACCAATCCGAGAAGCGTTTACTGTATTTGGCCCTCTATTGACAGACCACAGGTTTACCAGTGCAGGAGATTTAATTTGTTCAATCAATTCATGATCGTGGATTGAAAATTACTGTTGTGTACAATTCTGTATAGCACACTAACAAGTAAATGATGGAACCCCCGAACCTTGGGACACCGCAGTTTTACGTCAGGGACACCGCAGTAATGGCGTTTTAGGATTGGTGTATAGTGCTCTGTTGCCTATATCTGTGCTTGACATAGTCATTCCTAATGGGTTATTGTTCACCTTGCATGTTATAAAAATAAAATAAAAACCCCACTTACTGAATCCCTGTAAGAGTTTAGTGTGGTGAAAACTCAAGTTACTCTCATACTGTTCATCTGGATTGCGTCGAGACTTCTTGACCACCTTCTGAAGCTCCTGGAGATGTTCCTGTTTCACCTGGTAGTCTCGTAACTCTGACAAGGTGCGCTGAAGAGATCTGCATTGACAAAGATAAAACATGCATTATTTGGGTTATTTGGATGTATTTAGGAGCTATTTGGTAAATTAATATATGTGACACGATCAAGGGAAATGAGGGATGTCGCTAATATTGATTTTGAGATATGGGCAAAGAAAGTGTTGAAATTCATTTGTTTTATATTGTTTTCAGCGATTCATAAACTGACGTAATTTGGCAAAGAACAGTCATATCAACATGGGGTTTTCAGTTTCTGAAAGCTCTAAATGTCCTCTTTAGAAACCTATATATAACTCATTCTCGACCAATGTCGACATGTGACTCATTCCCCTTGATCATGTCACATATTATAAATCGGGTTTGAAAACAATTAACCAATTTCATATTATAAGATCGTAAATTATGGTCTTAAATTGTGCTAACTGAGCTACTTACTGTCCTGGCCTAGTCCGATCCATTTAAACTTAAACTTCAACCTTTCAAAACCGAAGCGCACATGACTTTTTATTTTAATCGCATTGTGCAGCTTGGAATCAGCTGCCTTTGTCTACAAGGACAGCCGGTTCCTTTTCTTCCTTCAAATCCCAGGTGGTTGAATTTTTGAATTCTCATTTTATTCAAAATTTTGTTCTTTGAATACATGCTCTTGGAGCTCTTACTGTAGATGCTCGAATTGCAGGCTTATATAATTTGGGATGGGGCTGTGTTTTTTTTCCCCATATATTGTTTTCAAAAATCGAAAGGTGGGATGGTCCTAGAGGTGATTTTGCACCTGTTTGTCCCATTCTTTTCGCTGGCATTTTATTCTATTTACTTTGTCTTGATTAGTACGTGCAATATATTTGTCTTTGTAATTGTATATGAGCCAGTGATGAAGCATAATAAATAAATAAATAAATAGTTATGTACACTTACGTGTGTTGTGCTTCCAAAGCCTTTTCTAATTTTTGATGACACATGACCGCATACATTCGTTTTTCTGCCACGCTCAAATCGGGACTCAGAGCCAATGCTTGCTTAAAACGTGCTATTGATCTGCTGTACTGGCCTAGTGCCTGCAATTCAAAGGAAAGAAGAAAAAAAAAGGATTTATATATGCGATTGAAAACGTCATGGCCTGGTTTGATCTCCATCCTAGTGTTTTAAGGATGTGCACAGTCTTGAAGGTGTTGTTATAATGAAGCCCAGCCCAAGTTAAACTTTAAAAGTTAGATTTTGCAAAGAAAAATAAAACCAAGTACAATTACTGATAATTACACCCCTTTTGGCCAATTTCACTCCTAGCTGGCCAAGCCCACCCCAATGATAAACCACAGTGGATAAACCAACTGTTACATTTCAATGTAATGTAGTTATGTTATTACAGAACCTATTAGCACACTTTTCACACCCTGTTTTAACAGGTTTTAACAGGCTGTTAAAACAGCTCTATCAATAAGGGATCAGCAGGGGATAATTGGGAGTAGCGGTTTTAGATTTATTCCTTTTTTGTAAGAAAACTGGACTATATATCCTGTTGTCAGTTCACACAGTCTAATGCAACTGCCCTGGACTTGGGACGGGCGGCGGTGGGATGAGCGCTTTGGTCGCAAGAACCCTCCCTCTCCAGCTTCAAATACTGTCATAACAATTAAGCTAGTTTTAAGTTATTTATAAAATATGTGACATTGGATAATTGTTAACTGATACTTATTATTTTGATGTATCTTTTCCAGAAGTGCTATGGGGTGCACATATTTCAACGTAACTGGAATGCAGTGGCAGAATCTTGGACAACTATCCAGTTACTACCACACGGAATAAAGCAATCCCTATTGTGGTAACTGGATAGGTATCCAAGATTCTGGATTCTGCAACTGGAATAGCCCTTTACTGATGTTTACAGAAGACAGTGATAGGCAATCAGTAGCAGCCGCCAAGTACATCATTTTGACATGGAAGTACACACATATAGAGCAATTCTATGAACTAGGCTTGTTTGTACTTATTTTAATGCATTTTTCATGCTAATTCCAAATATGGTCATGCAAATGTACAATTCTGAAATTTTTGAATTTTTAAAAGAAAATTTGAAACTTATCATCTGTACCGACACCCATGTAGGTTAACTTACAGCATATATATTGCCCAGCATAAAATAGATGACCTCCAAATCTTGGTCGCCCTCTAATGCAGCCTCACCCAAGATGGCTGCATCTGTGGAGTAGTGAGCCCTGTGTAATGCGTTGGCCATGTTTAATAGTGCCACATTCTTCCATGCACTGAAAAACAAAATGAAAGTGCAATTCAGAAATTAATCTCGAGCCAGAGTTCCGGGAAATTCTGGTAGTATTCTTTAGCAATTAAAATACACAGAAATGGTAAATTATAAATAACTAGAGCTATACCCGTATGCGTAAATGATTATTAAGCTCAATATGCCGGTATCTTACTATAAAAATGGTATAGGCCTAATGCTATAGGGACTTTTATTGAGACCGATTCCCCCAAGTTAAAAAATTGACCTTCGACCTCCGATTTCGACCGAAGGTAGCGTAGGACACTCCCCATATTTTCCTTGATCTCCCATATGAATTACAGCCCAATCGGACCAAGTTTAAAATTTGACCTTTGACCTTCGACCTCCGATTTCGACCGAAGGTAGCGTAGGTCTCTCCCCATATTTTCCTTGATCTCCCATATGAATTACAGCCCAATCGGACCAAGTTTAAAATTTGACCTTTGACCTTCGACCTCCGATTTCGAGCGAAGGAAGCTGAGGTCACTCCCCATATTTTCCTTGATCTCCCATATGAATTACAGCCCAATCGGACCAAGTTTAAAATTTGACCTTTGACCTTCGACCTCCGATTTCGACCGAAGGTAGCTTAGGACACTCCCGTATTTTCCTTGATCTCCCGTATGAATTACAGCCCAATCGGACCAAGTTTAAAATTTGACCTTTGACCTTCGAGCTCCGATTTAACCGAAGGTAGCTTACGACACTCCCGTATTTTCTGCATCCCCGTGCGAATTTGGCGAGGCTGGGATCAAAACTGACGGAGCCTTTAACACACATACATACACGCAAACACGCATACAACATAAGGCAAATTATAGTAAGATGATCAATAAATCATATATCATTTTCTTGTAGCCAATCAGCAGGTTGTACTCATAGGGTTAACCTACCACCATTCTTACCATGTTGCTGATTGGCTCTATAAATCATGATAAGCCTTCTTGTAGCCAATCAGCAGGTAGTACTTATGGGTTAAGCCTCTTCAGCCTACCATTCTATGCATGTTACCATGCTTACTGATTGGCTCAATAAATCCTAATAGTCTTCCTGTAGCCAATCAGCAGGTAGTACTCATGGGGGTAAGCACCTTCAGCCCTACCACCATTCTTAACTTGTTGCTGATTGGCTCAGTAAATCCTAATAGTCTTCTTGTAACCTATCAGCAGGTAGTACTCATGGGTTTAAACTTACTGTGGGGCAAAATGAAGAGCTTTCCTGGCACAATCTATGACCTGCTCAAGCGTTGCCATGGACACGCCAAAAATATGACGCAAAATTGTACAACACCCATGATGTCTTGTTCTGTAAATAAATGAACAAAAGAGAACAAAATAATGAAGCACATTCTCAGAAATAAATATAATGCAAAGAACTACAATGTAAATAACATGGTGCTAAAGTAATATTCAGATTTCCTTTGACAGCATAACCATCGCGTATACGCGCGCGTCGTCAAGCGCGTGCATTGGATCTTGTGCAAAATAATAAGCGCTGGACGGCTAGCATTAGCAGTACGCTTAATTTGTAAAAGGAAATCTGAATATTACTTTACTAATATTTTCATTTTAGGCCCAAAAAAGTTTCTATTGCCCTTTCACAACCAACCCAAACCCACATACCAAAAAAGAAGAAAATTACTTTAAAATCATGAGACATGATCAAGGGGAGTGAGTCGCATGTTGGCAATTTTCAATATGAAGTCTTTTACATCATTTTCTGGTAGTTTACAATTGCTTTAATTAAAGGAGGATTTCATGATCCTAGCATCCTTGTTTTATGACATTTTTTCAGTAGGTATCCACGAAAAAAGCTTATTCCCAAAATTTCAGTTGATTCCGATTTTTTGGAGTTATGCATGATTACAATGTATGTGTATTACACTGCTCCATAGGCCACTGTTGTAATTTTGTTCCGGTATACCAGAATGAAATTACAATTTGACGATATTTTTGCTAAACGAATTAATCTGCAAGAAATTTTTGGTACATAAACATTATGTAGCCAGAGGTCTCCAGTGGTATAAAAATCTCAACTTTTTTTGAGAAAAGTGGGGGGGATGAGGCTGTGGATCACGAAATGCCCTTTTAATATCTTCTAACTACAAAAAAAATATATGTCTGAAACTAAGCAATGAAAAAAAAAAAAAAAGCACAGTGATTTATAGTGCGCTACGCACAGGCACAACGCCTAGACGTTGATCCACAAGCCTCAGCACACTTTACAGGTTGTCGCTGACCACTCACGGCCCACATCATTCCACAAACCATTAAACAACAAATCAGGGACTTTGCTGCTTCAAGAGCGCACACCCTAGACATTCCACAAATAACCATCACAACCAGGATCAGCTCCCAGAGTTTCGCACGGGTTACAACGAGACAAATTAGCAGTGTGTTCCTTGTCCAGGGGAATTTCAAGCTAACTCAATGTTCTTTCCATGTGAGCGTACTAGGCACCGCCAGGGTTCGAACCCACAACCTCTCGCACCACAGTCCAACGCCTTATCGATTGAGCTAACTTGACTGCTATGAAGTGGTTTTGCTTATGCTGCTGCTGCTGTGGTTGTTTTTGTTGTTTGTAATTTGTCCATAATATTTATTTTCATCTTGAATAATAGCCACACCAATATAATCACCGATATCATCATCATAAATTTCATTATGAAAACATTGATCAAGCTCCATTACAGTGTGTGCATTGTTTGCAATGAGTAATTAATGTAATTTTAATTGATCTTTAGGGTATAGGTGACAATAGTATTGGTAGTGAATGGAGAATCACACCTCATCTATCAGGGCACAGTTCTTTAACCCTAATACATTCATTGAATGACCTTTAGAAATTTGGGTATAAAAACTCTGCAACTTGAGGTCACATTTTGCACTATGATTGTTTAATTGAGGTTATTGAACTATGCCATTTGGATGAGTATGAATTAATGAGGTGCAGCACCTGTCATGAAACATCAACATAGCTAGTATTGGGCTATTCCAGTTAGCACAGGTTCTGGGCTGGACTCTTAAGCCTCCAGCATACTTTCCTGCCGCTTGCCGCTGCGGCAAGCGGCAGGGCGTTTCAACCAATGACAAGCCTTGATTCAGTCCGTTTGTCTGCAATACGCGTGCGCCACGCCGCTCAGCGGCAAGCGGCAGGGTAGTATGAAACCAGCATCATACCTGTATGATGATGAGCTAAAGATTTTCCAACTGTGTGGAACTACTTGGTGTACCGCCTCGTTGTTCCACTTTAAAATAATGTTATCTCCCATGTTATATCAGAAGAGAGAGAGAGACGCACAGATGGGTCTCTAAACAATTCTTTTATTCTCTAAATATCTCAACAGAAAATTGTAGGTTTGCAGAAATATTGCACAGGGTTTAAATAAGATGTTTAGTCACTCTGTGTCAAATCAAGCGAGTTGGAAAGCAATAGTTTTAAATTTTAAATCAAAACCAGAGAGGGTGACCAGCCACGATTTTCAGCAAATTTGTTTATGTGGCATCGAATGACCCTGCTTTCAAAAGCAGTTTGTAGCAATTCATAATTAAGAAAATTGAAAATATCCACCACTTGCAAAATGGAAAATTTTTAAATTTGTTAAATGTATTGAATACACAATCATTTAGTGCAAATTATTGAGAAAAAAAATATTGTAGTATAATATGGTTCACTTTTCAATAGCAATGACTTTATAAATATATGAATGGATAGGTAAATAATAAATATAACATAAGAACAAATTAAATGAATTTAAACATTATAATAAAACTAAAATTATAACTTTAATAATAATATATTATTATATAAAAAAAAGTGTTGTTAAATTTAACATTTTACTACCTTGCTCCGCAAACAACAAAACATGAAAAAAATTTCACACTAAATTAGAGCTGTATAATTTTGTTATACCCCAAGAGCTGATTGCTGAATTGTAGTCATTATACACGCATCAATACCCATGAATGCAGCATTAACCAGTATTGCCAGGGTTGCTAAACCAGCCATTTGGTAGCCCAATTGGGCGACTTTTGAAGATAATTTCATGTACCATAGAAACCAATGGTTAAGAAAAAACTTGGGTGACTTTGCAACATGGGCTTACGCGATTTCTGTAATTTCCTGTCCAAAAGAAAGCAATGGTTCGGGGAAAAATTGGGTGGTTTTTTTTTCATTTATTTGACTCCAGTGCCTCTTTGAAACCGCATAATTAAGGTTACTTTTGAAAAGAGCACCACACATCAGAAAATGATACAGCGCCTTCCTAAAAATTGCACTTCGTTTGCAAAGTACGTTGTTTGGAATTCAGATGACCAGAGAAGATATCTGACCCTTCCCAGAATCCATTGCAACATGACACATCACCTCATTACAGCAAATGACGCTCCTATTACTTTGTACAGGTTCCCTTTGTTCACATGTTGAGAATAGACTGGTTAAAACATGGGTCGATAGTCAAGAAATAAACATATTTTGCAAGTTCTGGATGTGCTTTGCTCATTAAGGTACTCTTTGTCACTATAGACCCATGTTGCACTAGATAGCAAATTAGTACAGAAAATTGAAATGGAAGAAATGCATTGTGGGAATTTTTTATGTCAAATGAAAAACCTTCGGGATGATAAAAACTGTCAAGCACCCAAATATTAGGATTTTGGGTGTCTTTTTCTTTGACTGTGCAGTGTTTTGCTGCACCTTTGGTCTGGCAACACTGGCATTTAACCCACACTCAATATGGTTACTTGTTGCATTCAGTCAACACGTGGCACGTTATTCAGCTACCATGACAACCGTATGGTTCATAAAATGAAGATATCTTACCCTTCCCAGAATCCTTTGCAACATAATGCATCACCTCATTTCAAAATGACACTCCCATTACTTTGTACATGTTCCATTTGCTTTCATGTTGGGAATAGATTAGTTAAACATGGGCTGATAGTCAAGAAATAAACACATTTTGCAAGATCTGGATTTGCTCCGTTCATTGAGGTACATTTCGTCACTACCAACCCATGTTGCACTAGATAGCAAATCAGTACAGAAAACTGGAATGGGAGATGAGCATTATGGGAAGTGTAATATATCAACTCTGCATGTTTGGCTCAGAAATGAACTAAGCGTAGCAATCAGAAAAGATATCTTACACTTCCCATAATGCATTTCTTCCATTTCAATTTTCTGTACTGATTTGCTGTTGTGCCACATGGGTCGATAGTGACGAAATATATCTCGGTGAACACATCCAGATCTTGCAAAATATGTTTATTACTGACTATAGACCTATGTTTAGCCAGACTATTCTTAAAATGAAAACAAAGGAACATGTACAAAGTAATGGAACCGTCATTTGTTGAAATGGGGCGATGAATCATGTTGCAAAGGATTCTGGGAAGGGTAAGATATCATCTCCAGGTATTAATTAACTTGTACTACTATGTAGCTGCTTTTTAAAAGCACTAATACATTTGTTAATCTACCATTTTTTACTGTTTCGTGGCAATTTTTCTACCAAACTGATCGTAATTGCTCAAATAATTAATCAAGCCTGACATGTACTTTTGTTATTAAGATTCTTGCTACTGAAACCACGTTCCAAGCTTTAGAATACCGCCAATGGAGGTTTTATTAATTTCCCCTTTTCTGAATAAATAAAACACACAATTATATTTCCCTGCTGGTGTTGACTGCAGACGACAAGTTTCAACTTTATTTTTATTATTATTTAAATATTTCAGAATTTTAAATTTTATTTTTATTATTATTTAAATATTTCAGAATTTTAAATTTCCATGACCATATTTGGCATCAGCATGAAAAATACATTGTATTAAAATGAGTACAAACAAGCCCAGTATTGGTTTAGTGGTTCTTGAGATAGCTCTTGATATTTTGAAAATATCGCAAAACTTGGACTTTTTATGTTGAAGCCTATGGATACCACGTAGAGCATTAAGGTTCACATATTAGTGATTCAATCATGTTTCACAGTTGTTCATCACCGCTTAACAATGATGCGTCCGCGCCATCTGCGTGGTTTACTTTGCTACCCGATTTATATGAATTTTATGACGCACAAATCATTTGTGGGATAAAAAATGTATTAAAAAAAATGTGTGCCGGTCGGTGCGGTGCCGGCCGACGCCGACCGGCATAGCTATAACCCAGGGTGTGATGTGTGCATGTTCATACCTGTTTGAGTGCCTTATAGATGAGATAACCTATCCTATCCAGTCCTTCATCTGCTGGTAATAAATAGATCAAATCGGGCTCTGCCACACTGCTCAAATTCTTCCTCTCCTGCACTGCCTGTAATGGTAAAACAACAAACCAATAAATAGAACACCATTTGAAGCAGACGGCACGTTCCAAATTTCATTAAAATTTTTTAGAATTGTACATTTTCATGGCCATATTTGGAATCGGCATGAAAATTGCATTGAAATGAGTACAAACAAGCCTAGTATTGGTTCAATGGTTCTTGAGATAACTGTTAGTATTTTGATAGAATATCTCAAAACTTTAAAAGATTAAGGTCATGCCTTCCATATAGGGGGCAGGGTTGTCACTACACCGGACGGGGCTGTCTGGCAGGGTCCGGCACTAACAAAAAAAAGGGGGTACCCTCAAAGGTTATTCCCCGATCCCTAGTGTTCACTAAAAAGATATTGCGAGGCGCCAGAGCTCTGCTCCCTACGCTTCGCCTTCAATATTTTAACCAGTACTTTTTTGATCCTGGTGACAACCCTGATAGGGGGTGCAGGTATTTCAAATGGAACAGCCCATTATTTAAGAAATAAATGGTATCAGTGTTCGAAATTTTGGTTGTCCGGTTGCCCGGGACAACTAAAAAAGTCGCCGGACAACCAAAAATACTGATTCGGTTGTCCACAGGACAACCATAAATCTAGCCAAAAGTCACATTTGTAGGCTTACGGACAACCATTTATTTTTCCTAAATTCGAACACTGAATGGTATTAAATGGCACATCCTTCTTTGGGTTTGGTAACTCAAGGTCGATGTGTTCATACCTAGTCATTAATCTCTAGTATATCTTACTTCTAAGTGATCATAAGCATGCATACTGAATGGAAGGTCTAATATCTTTGTACAGTTGGGTTTACGGTACTTCTTTGGGTTTGGTAACTCAAGGTTGATGTGTTCATACCAAGTCATTAATCTCTAGTATATCTTACAAAAGTGATCATAAGCATGCATACTGAATGGAAGATCAAATATCTTTGTACAGTTGGGTTTACGGCACATGTACTTCTTTGGGTTTGGTTAACTCAAGGTTGATGTGTTCATACCAAGTCATTAATCTCTAGTATAGCTTACCTCTAAGTGATCATAAGCATGCATACTGAATGGAAGGTCAAATATCTTTGTACAGTTGGGTTTACGATACTTCTTTGGGTTTGGTAACTCAAGGTTGATGTGGTCAACAGCCCTGGAAATGAGACATAATACATGAGTAACAATCCATCAAAATATGCACAAAAAAATTCTTCAGCTATCGAGTCAATTCCAGCCCCCCCCCCCTTTTTTGTAATTTAGTTTTAGTATCTTTCAGAAATTGCTATTTAAAGTGTACGGACTGATACTTTTTATAATTTAGGATTTCTTTTTGAACTTTTGATCTCAACACAAGATTAGACATACCTCAAATTTTCAGTTGTAACTTTGACCTTCATCGGGAGACTGGCAACACACAAGTAAGGCATTACTGACCTTTTGGACACTTTGGATACTCAACCGTGATGGGGGTCGATACCAGTTACCCAGAGTGCAAGTGTTGAGGTCAAGTGTCCAAGTTACGACTGAATATTTGAGGTACGCCTAATCTTGTGTTGTTGAGATCAAAAGTTTAAAATCCTAAATCATTATGACTAACAACACAGATGAACTTTCATGCTAGTGTAGATACTTTTATGCTCAGTATGCATAAAAGCTACTTTGGTTATCAGCGCTGACCTCTGACATTTCATATCACATGACTTACCTAATACCTTTATTCTCCAATGACATCACAGTCTTAGTGTACAAGTCAATGTCAGTGATGGCAATGCCAGCTTCCATACAATCCGGATCCGTCTTCAGGAATCGTTGCTCAAAGTCCGGATCCTTCTCTATCTCACAATGACCTTTGACCTTCCATATCACATGACTTACCTAATGCCTTTATTCTCCAATGACATCACAGTCTTAGTGTACAAATCAATATCTGTGAGTGCAATGCCAGCTTCCATACAATCTGGATCCGTCTTCAGAAATCGCTGCTCAAGATCTGGATCCTTGTCTTCGTTCTTCTCTATCTCTGTCTTCTGATACTCCAAGACTTTCTCAAATTGATGAACTTCATGTGACCTTGACTCTTGCTTCATGAAGGTGATGAGGTCATATGGTTCTTTGAGGTTGAACTCAGAATTGACCTAAAATAATAATAATTTTAAAAAAAAACCTTTACAATAACAACAATACTACTACTACTACTACTACTACTACCACTACCACTACCACTACCACTAATACTAATACAGTGGAAACTCATTAAGGGTTGTTTCACATATGCTAGGCCTGACATTTTCGGGTAATTTTGTACCCGGGTACCCGGCGCATTTTTCGGGCGGGTAACCGGTTACCCGAAATTGAAAAGAAAAAAAATTCGGTTTTGTAGTGCCCTTGGACCTAGACCTAAATGCTAGGATCATTCATGGTTGACCTAAAAAACCAATTGAATTTTGCACGGTGTTTTGTGTTTTTAATATGAAAATTGATATATTGAAAATATGTCATACTCTAATAATGATATCAAAATACATTCAAATTCAATGCATTTTGATATCATTAATAGAGTATGACATGAAAACAAATTATCAATTTTCATATTAAAAACACAAAACACCGTGCAAAATTCAATTTTTTGGTTTTTTACTCTTTTATGATGAATAAAACATTTGTGGGAAAAATTAAAAAAACAAACATTTTTACTCTGTCCGCCAAACAACAACATCGCGTCAAACAAACAAAATCTTGCGTCTTCGCGTATCAACACGCCGCGTAAAAAAAAAAACGCGCATCATTTAGTTCACATCGTCTCGCGACATCGCGTATCAACACGCCCAGCATGGGTGACCAATGACCATCAAACTTTGCGAACATGGCAAAAATACAAATTAATACCCGTTGTAAATTTTTTGAGCATTCGACCTACTTATAGTTATACTGGCTTAAAAATTGTACATTTTATGTTTCACATTCACAAATTTTTTAGCAGTTGACTAGGAAGATTTTTAAAAGTACCTGTACTAAAACCATGATACTTGGTACAAAGAAGAAGTTGATTAAAATTAATGAAATGACACGACTGATCAATCGGTAATAAATTAGGAAGTTGGTAAAATGTTAGCAATAAAAACTCGGAAGGTGGTGATGCATTTGTAAAATTGCATTTATTTACGAACCGCGAAAGACGGGTGACCGCTAGTATATTTAATTAAAGCCATATTATAACATTTCTGTAAAAATAGATCAGTATTTATTTTCCATAAAATGCAGACGATGGTGGACGACATTATTCATGTGGCAACAGCAAATATCGTAAACAAAACAGACAATATGACGGCAACACTGCCTGGACAATGGACGCCCCGTGCCGAGTGATGTTTTTAGCTCTATCTGCCCCGTTAAAGAAAAAAAATGCACAAAATATATTTCTCAGTGAATGTATACATTTTCACATAAAAATAAATATTTTGGATTCAAAATGAATGTGAAATGTTTTTTTTTTTTATAACCGGGAGTGAGCGGGACTCGATCTCGGGATCCTCTGCATAGCAGGCGACAACTTCACCATTAGGCCTACACCACGCTAGGGAGCTGTAACTAGGCGAGTTAAAAAAAGGCGAGTTAAAGAAAAGCGAGTTAAAAAGGCGAGTTACCCCCACAGAGATTAGGTTTTTTTGTCAATTACCCCCCAAGTAAGCTAAAGGCAAGTTACGACAAAGCCATCAAGTCCTATCGGCGAGTTACGACAACACCAACAAGTCCCGTAAGCGAGTTACGACAACACCAACAAGTTAGTTTCGACAACACCAACAAGTCCCACAAGCGAGTTACAACAACACCATCAAGTCCTGCAAGCGAGTTACGACAACACCATCAAGTCCTGCAAGCGAGTTACAGCAACACCATCAAGTCCCATTGGCGAGTTACATGTAGGACTTGATCATTTTTGATGTAGGTTTTTCCTGTGAGATCTTCAATTTGGAAAGTAATGCTTTACCTTGTAATATTATAATATTAATTAATTATCCATACAAAGTTTGCAGATCTGTCATTTGTTACATTGCTGGGCCTCACTGACAAGTGGTTCCTGCTTAAAATTATTATTTGCTCCAAGGTTACCCAATACATTACCCTGAACTAAGGCTGGCATTTTCAGGCGGGCTCACGGGTACCCGAAATTTTAAAAAACAAAAACAATTTTGCACGATGTTTTGTGTTTTTAATATGAAAATTGATACTTTGTTTTCTGGTCATACTGTATTAATGATATCAAAATGCATTCAAATTACCCGAAAATGCCAGGCCCTGGCCTACATGTACCCTATGCCCTGAATCATCATTAATTACCCAGCATTAGCCTTCTTGACTTGACAAATGGCAGACAACAACAGATGGTAAGAATTAAATATAAAACATTTGAGATTTGAAATTATCACCAATGGGACTTGCGGTAAAAATCTTAACTCGCTTATTGGACTTGCCGTAACTCGCCGGCGGGACTTGTTGAAATTCTTAACTCGCCAATGGGACTTGTCGTAACTTCGCCGGTAAGGACTTGCCGTAAAATCCTAACTTCGCCAAGCGGACTTGCCGTAAAAATCTTAACTCGCTTATGGGACTTGTCGTAACTCGCCGGCAGGACCTGTTGTAAATCTTAACTCGCCGATGGGACTTGTTGTATTCTCAGCAGGGGTCACTCTTTAATCTCTGCAGGGGGTAACTCGCCAATCTAACTCGCCCATTCTTAACTCGCCATTTACCTGTCCCCACCACGCTAACCGTGATACACATTGGGGGAAAATTTTAGGTAATTAACATACCGTGCGTTATTCATACAAAACATTCAAAAAACAGTAAGTTTACAATGAGGTTCACTGTCGAACCTCAACGGATTTAGACTGATAAAATAGTGCTTAATAACATGCGTACAGTTTTAGAATAATTTGAGACATTTTTGTGTTTACGTGTAAAACCAATGACGACATCAAAATTCAGCCAATCTTGGCCGGCCCCCCCTGATAAAATGTTAGCTTTTACTGTCAGATATGCCCCCATTTAATTTTGAGCCGACCAAGTGAGGCAAAGTATAGTCATAGAAAATTGGAATTTACTATAGCCAAAATAATAAATTCTCGATCATGAGAGCCAACTTGGGAACGCACAGTTATTTGCGCCGAGCGTACTACGCAAAGACTGGCGCTTACGGCGCAAACACAGCTTTTGAGAATTGACCAATCACACGGTCGTTGCTAGGCAAGGACAAGGTCAAGGTTCGGTCATGCAGGTCGCGCAATCGTGTTATTCTATGAAAAATACGCTGTACGCAGAAGGTACATCCTCTCATGATCGAGAATTTATTATTTTGGCTATACTAGCGCCCATGCATGTTACTCCCGCGGTTGTAATACATGTAGGGTACGATCCTCGGGGTGTGTGTGTATGTGTATCCCGCATGCCGTGCAGGGCTGTCAACTTTTTGGAATTGCTTGGCGTGAGGCAGAGGCGTACCGGGATTTGTCGACTCCAATGTTCATTTTGTACTATATCCAGGCTGGACACATCACACTACCGTGTGATGTGTCCAGTTCGTCGCCGAACTTGCATATAACATGGAGAGCTTAGCATAACGGCCTGCCTATTTACGCTTCCTGAAAACACTCTTGCACATAACATACAAAACCACAAATTCACTAACTTCAACTTGCACTACCGACACCATGAAAAATATTTTAATTATTACCGATCCTTCAGAATACTTGCAAATATTGGCAGTTTCATAAAATCCTGCTGCTGAAAATCGTAAATTCCACAATCTTCTGTCAGATCCAGGTCAGTAATCACAGGTGGGCGAATCTACCAGCGTGACAAGACCAGAGATAATAAGGATGAGAGGCCACGCCGTACAAATAGCTAGCCTGATTGGCAAGCGTCGTACTGGCCAGATCTTCTCTGGTCGTGTATGATGAGTAGAGACCATAGAGCCCTATAGGGCTCTGTGGAAGAAACGGTTCCTAATGTTGAAGCCATGGATAATATGTTCATTTATACGAGAACCATATTGTTGTACCAATCACAGAACAGAATTTCACTTACTCACAGCTGTCAATCATTCTAGTGAAACGTAAGCTCCGCCTAGTATCAAGGTCTTCTTCTGCGCATTGGTTGTGCGCATTAACTAGCCTCCAGCACAAATCCTGTGCACACGATCAGGTTGGATGGGCGGTTTACGCCTGGTTTACACAACAGGAACTGCGATGCATCCTAAACTGGATCGTTTCCGTGTATTCGCATTGCATGGTGGGCAATTTGCGTAGCTCCACGTTCACAACAAAATTGACATAGCTTATGTAATTCAAATAATAAAATAATAAAATGTAATATTATCATGATAGATGCACGTTTTATTAAAACTTGAAAAGATTATTAAGTCCAATAATTTGTTTGTGTTAGTTTGCACGAGTCACAAAATGGCGACCCATCACGCATTTTCTGCATGTGCCGACATTAGTAACTCATAGTGACTGTCCTCAAACTAGCGCCAGTGTGTCTCATTCCTGATAACGACCCCAGGTAATTTTATGCAGAAAGTTTTCTTGCGAACAGCTGCAGGTGACAATTAAACAATGAACACGGCTTGTTTATGTACATGCGTGGGGAGGCTTGTACGTCAGCTGACGTGTTTTGGACATGTTCCGGCGTAAAAAAGTGTCGTTTTTCTTCATGTAAAATACCAGCGATGACCAGTTTTTTGTGGGCTATTTGATTTACAGGTATGTCGGTTCGTCATAGGGTAGAAATGATAGCTGTACAATTTGTATAACATACAGTTTAACATAGGCCTAAACATTTATGGGCACAAATCGACCTTCCGTATTATACACATGTCACTTGTATGACCCACCCTATGACCCCCGGGAGTGGTGAGTCACTTTACATAGGTGCGTCGGATTTAACTATACCATGACCCACATGTGTGTCTAAACAATGACTGACATTTGCCGACAATGACTGAGCCCCTGGTCAAAATTGTGACGCACATGTTAAGGATTATGACTGTCCTCATGACGCAAATTTGACTCACCATTTTAGGCATTTAGGTATTTTGACTGACACTGATGCGCCTAACCATTGACGCACCTAGGTAAAGTGACTGACACTGACGCACCCCTCGGGGTATGTTGTGACGCACATATTGAGTAAATGACCGTACCCTGCGTCACTAATTGGTTGGTAAATGACCCAACCATGACGCACATCCCCCGGGGGTCCTAGGGTGGGTCATACAAGTGACATGTGTATTATGCACAAGTATGTGGAAGTGGCAGGCATAATTTTGTACCATGATTATTTGAGCCACGGCGCTCGAGAATGTGAAAAGCGGGGGGGTAGGAGCAACAAATTATTCATGACGATGTGTGAGATTTTACTCATTTCCCAGCTTTTTGCATGAGATTTACTATTACATGTAGGTGTGATGTGAGAAATACAACCTTGACGTGAGACCGTGCCGTGAGAAAGTGACCCAATGCGTGAGAGTTGACAGCCCTGATGCCATGTACATACTGTGCATACGTGTTCGACTAATATAAATATTTCCATCGTACCGTAATAAAAAACGCCGGTTACATCGTTTTATTCAAAATCTCGGATTTTGACAAAACTACAGCACCTAAAGTCTTGATTTTTGCAGAGTATCTTTATTGACTAAAGTACATTACAATCGTGTAAAAACCAGAATTAAAAAAAAAAAAATTTGATGGCGTTCTCTTCAGCAAATAAATATGGCTTTAAGGCGGAGAGAGAGTCAGTCACTCACCATGCTCACTCTGCATGCATGTGACAAACCGTTCAAACCCAAGGGAACGTCCATTATATATGAGCCTTATATGGAAGTCACCACTTGACTTCGATTATTCCATGGTATCAAAAGCCACAAGTACTTGAGTACCATCACCCACGGTCAGCTGACATTATTTTAGCAGATTTAAAAATAAATAAAAATACATTTATTATAAATGAAAATGAATCATAATATTATGATTTAAAAAAAAAAAAAAAATACAGGAATTATTAGTACTAGAGATTTATTATGTAAAATAATAAACAAAGTCGTCATTTTAGTAAATCATGACAAACTTATAAAATTAAAATCATGCTACTATGCTAGCCGCTACAGTGCCATCTAAATAAATTTAAATTAATTCATGAATGATAAATAAATGAAAGTTACCTGAAGAAATTAACAAAAATAAGAACATAAACAAATAATATATTGTACAAATAAACGAAAAGGCCTATAAAAGAAAAAGATAAAGAAAAAATCTGAAATGAATTCAGTGTAGGCCTACTTTTTAATTGTATTTTTACAAATTCAAAAATAAGATAGTGATATTAAATAATAAATAGTAAGGCAAAATAAAAAAATAAACATGTTTCACGTCCCCTCCCGCTTCCTTTTTTGAGGTTTCCTCAAATATATTTTTATTTTTTGAAATTCAGTTATAACTTTTCAAAAAATATGTCTAGGATGTTGGAATGCTTTCTATAGCCTTGTTAAGATACAAGAAACACTTTAAGAAGGTTTTGTGATCATTAGAGGGGTGTAACTCTCAGAACAACAAATAAAAAGGGCCTCCTCCTTTTTCCAGGCATTATTGTATATGCTAAAACAGCTCTAAGTATGGATATTTACACCAATTTTGCGATAAAAATAGAAAATAAAAAGCCCCTCCTCCTCCTTTTTTCAAAAACCCGGACGTGAAACATGTTTTATTTTTTACTTGGCCTAATAGTAATATTAGGTCTAGTAATAATAATAAATAATAATAATAATAAAATAATGATTAATATTTATAATAATAATTTAATAATATAATAGTAATAAATAAAAATAAAAATAATAGATAATATAAATAAATAAATAAATAATAATAAATAGTAGTAATATAATATTTAAAAATAATATTGATTACAAAAAAACATAAAAAAAAAAACATTCATCCCATTCATTTATATCGTGTTATTTTTAATAATATTAGGCAAAATAAAAAAATAAACATGTTTCACGTCCCCTCCCGCTTCCTTTTTTGAGGTTTCCTCAAATATATTTTTATGTTTTGAAATTCAGTAATAACTTATCAAAAAATATGTCTAGGATGTTGGAATGCTTTCTATAGCCTTGTTAAGATACAAGAAACACTTTAAGAAGGTTTTGTGATCATTAGAGGGGGTGTAACTCTCAGAACAACAAATAAAAAAGGGCCTCCTCCTTTTTCCAGGCATTATTGTATATGCTAAAACAGCTCTAAGTATGGATATTTACACCAATTTTGCGATAAAAATAGAAAATAAAAGCCCCCTCCTCCTCCTTTTTTTCGAAAACCCGGACGTGAAACATGTTTTATTTTTTTTACTTGGCCTTATCAAACTTATTTCTCCACTGAAAATAATAAAATAACTGTAAACAATTATAACTAAATATATTATAACTAAATATTAATTGAGTGACAGCCAATCGATCAAAACCCATCATAAACATCCAGGCATCCATTGCCAAGACGGCGTAAGAGGATTAGGTAAATAATAACAAAGAACTAGTATTATAATAATAAAGGACGTTCCCTTGGGTTTGAACGGTTTGTTGCATGTGCACTCACTCTGCCACTGATGATGGTGGATGAGCCTAAAATGCTATGAAAGCGCGACTGAAAAGCAATATTTAGTGTATGGAGTCTATGGAAAGTGAGCGCCAGAGACAGACAACACTTACCTGCTGAGTTATGAGTCCTTCTTCAGTAACTACCCAATGAGTGGAACCAAATGATAAGGGTAAATATAACCATAATAACACGGCGGCCAACAGGACACTAAAATTCCGTGTCCCGCAGACCGCCATCTTGATTGTGACTGATTGTGATCACTGGCCAGATCGGAACGTAGGGGGGCGCTATTAATCTTTTCCAACAGTGGCCAGGCAGCAGATGAGTGGCAGGAATAAAAAAAAAAAGAAGTTTGATAGGGATAGCTTTGCGCAAAGCATTCGACCGTACCGTCTATCACGTCACGACATCAGTAAACCTAAAAAATTGGGTGCTTCTGTCACTGCACATGAGTGGTTCAGTTCATATCATATTTATCGTGCCGCACCCAGAGAGTGTGTTTTAAAGATACTGTCAAACTCACGCCCTGTTTCAACAGGTGTCCCCCAGGGCAGTATAATATACTAGGTCCATTGTTTTTCCTTTCAAACCATTTATCAACAGTATGAACAAAGTCATTTCCCATGGTCAAATATCTATATGTATGCTGACGACACAACACTCTCCGTCCGCAGTGGTAAAGACCCTCAAGATATTTCTGGTAAATTGTCTTCTGATCTAGTGATTCAATAATGAAATGGCCAGTTGAAGGTTTAATAATTGTTTTTTGAACACTGCGGATAACAAATGTTAGGGCCTATGTTGATTGGAATGAATGTTAATGAGAAAGATTTTTCTGTATTTGTTAATGATATTAAACAGCTTGAAAGAGTAAGAAAGGCAAAATGCCTAGGTGTTGTTATTGATGATCATTAAAATGGCATTATTGGCATGATCAAGTTAGTAGTATTATTTGTTACGAGTCGTGAATATGACTCGAGGCCAAAACACCCTTTTCCCAAATTCACTTCAGAATATATACACAACAAAACAAACTGATTAATTAAGTTAACAATATCTGAGTCTTTAATTGAAAGTAAAATACGATTGGTACAATATATATGACAACAAATGCACATACAATCAATCATACATGCAGATACAAGCTGGGCGAGATGGCCGAGCGGTTAAGGCATTGCGCTGTCGGCCGGGAGATACGATCGATCGACGAGAGTCTTGGGCTTGCCTTAGGTGAAAATTCTCCTGCCTCCCAAAAAGTTCCTATATGGTCGGGAATCCTTCAATTAAGTTCAGTTTCATCACAGAATTTAATTGTAGAATTTCTTCTCGCCCCCATACACTGCTTAGCACGTGCAGATATAGGTACTGTGTGTGCGATGTCCGTGGTTCGGAAGTCACGTAAAGCCGTTGGTCCCGTGTTCAGGAGGATTCATCACTGTGCACGTTAAAGTGTCAGAGCTATTCGAAAAGAGAAGGGGGATCATCCCCGGTTCTGATATCTACAATCAATCCTAGGTTCCAGGATCAAGTGTTGACGAAATGTGACATATTATAAAGTCGCTCTGACCGAAAAAGAAGCTGATACACTCATTTAGCAAAGATACTTATCCCAGACAGCCTGCATCTTGTAGTTGGTTGTAAGGTTCTTGTTCTCATTATTCTTGATGTATACGGTATCCTGGGTCGCTTGACCTGCGAAGATCACTGTTCAGCGAAGTCCACTCAAGACTTGCAGTTATAATCCTATGCGTAAAATCCTTTGCGTATAAAATCCTCGCTCATAAATGGTGCTGCTTTCTCCACACTTAACTCCTTGCCCAGTTGCATTAACCTTTCTCATTACATCACTTCCTGTTGGGTTTTCCCAGTTATGATGTCATTTTCACTTTACAATCTC
This sequence comes from Amphiura filiformis, assembly GCF_039555335.1. NCBI lineage: Eukaryota > Metazoa > Echinodermata > Ophiuroidea > Amphilepidida > Amphiuridae > Amphiura > Amphiura filiformis. Next base: position 47,147,140 of record NC_092640.1, read on the forward strand.
AGAGGAATTCCCAACTATCTAAAATTAGAAATGATCCAATTTGTCAAGTTGTTGCTCAATTTGATGCAAGAAAGGGGAATCTCTAAAATGTCTCATGAAATAGATTTTAATTGTAAACAAAGATAAATAATCAAATTAAATTACTCAGGGCACATCACACCCTCCCCCTTAAAAGAAGAAAGTTTGAATGTAACAGTTTTTTATGCAATTCTGGACAAGGCGTCAGCCATTACATTGTATTTTCCCTAAATATGTTTGATGTCCAGATTGTACTCTTGCAAGGTCAAACTCCACCTCACCAGTCTTTGGTTTTTGTTCTTCATCCTGTTGATGAAGGTGAGGGGATTGTGATCTGTAAATACAAGCACAGGGTACCGGTATACCGTGATACCCAAATACACATCGTAATGTAGCAATGCTAATAGCAATGCCAGACACTCCTTTTCAATTGTGCAGTAATTTCTCTGGTAGCTTCTGGTGCTTGTTGAATTTCCTTGAAAAGTAACATATAGTGGTCAATTTGATCTTCACCCTCTTGCATCACAACACCTCCACAGCCTACCCATCACTGGCATCAACAGTCAACTTGAGCTGCTTCTGAAAATCAGGTGCAGTATAAGTACTGGTGAACTCATATCGTTCCACCAAACACATCTTTTAATGGTAATGTAACATTTCCTGTGATTAAGTACAGTAGTTTATTACATTCACATTTATTACATTACATCAACGTTGTCACAGAATGTAGCTTCATTGATGGACTATTCTTGGATGACATGCCTTTAATTGGAATGAATGAGACTCTGCTTCAGAGTCGTGACCAATCCATGTGATGAATATTGATTTGACTTTGAGAAAAGCATTTTCACACTGTTCTGACCAAATGAATTTTGCATCTTTCTTCAACAGATCAGTCAAAGGACTTGCTACCTCTGAAAAGTTAGACCAGAACTTTCTATAATAGCCACCCATAGGCCTACCGAGAAATGTCATGAGTGCCTTCTTGTTTACAGGTGTGGGGTATTGCTCAATTGCTTCAACTTTGGCTTTGATAGGTTTCACCTGACCTTGACCTACAACATATCCCAAGTATGTGACTGTGGCATGGCAAAACCCACTTTTTACCAGACTGACTGTCAATTGTACCTCAGACAGCTTCTTAAACAATTGATGGAGTTGTTCCATGTGTTGTTCCCAAGTTTGACTGTAAACAATCAAATCATCTACATACGCTTGACATCCCTCTATCTGGCACAATTTGGTTCACCATTCTCTGAAAAGTGGCTAGCGCGTTTTTCAAACTGAATGGCATAACTTATTGGTAAAGACCAAATGGTGTACAAAAAGCAGAAATCTCTTTGGCACGGTCTGTGAGTGGAACCTGCCAGTACCCTTTCAAAAGATCAAATTTGCTAACAAATTTTGCATTCCCAATTTTGTCTATGCAATCATCAATTCTTGGAATAGGGTAGGAGTCTGTCTTTGAATGAACATTTGCAGCTCTCATATCTGCTACTAATCTGTATGAACCATCAGGCTTGGGGAACAAGGATACATGGTGAACTCTACTCACTACTACTTGGTTCTATGATATCATTGTCTAGCACACTCTCAGAACATTGGTTAAAAAATGAATGGGCAGAAAACAGTTGGTTAAAAAATGCCCAACGATGGTTAAGATTCTTGAAGTTGGGCAAAATACAGTTTAATACATGGTTGGTCAAACCTGTCAATATGGTATTTACACAATGTTGGTTAAAAGTTAACCAACCTTGGTAATAAAACATCCTTTTCCCGCCAATAAAGTTGGGCAAAGTATGGTTTTGCCCAACCATGGTCACATGGTGTTCCTTTGCGAACTGTGATTGGTCATTGTGTTGGGAAAAAATGCATTTCAGAAAACAAGATGGCCGATATGAGTGGCTTGCTGCAAAGCGGTGGATCGGGGTCTTCAAGATCTGTTGGAGACATTTGAAGGTATGAAATTATATTATAAAGTATATCATTTCATCGGGTATAACACTTAGTTTAAGTGTGTGCGAGGCCGAGACTGCGAGCAAGACTTACGATGCTTTATCGACGACAACTACCACCACAACCGGTAAAGCTTAAGCTTAAGCTTACCGGTTGTGGTGGTAGCTGTCGTCGATAAAGCATCGTAAGTCTTGCTCACAGTCTGGCCTCGCACACACTTAAACTAAGTGTTATACCCGATAAAATGTTTATAATATAATTTCCTGCCTTCAAATGTCTCCAATTGGTTAAAATATGAACAATGAAATGAACTTCCCATTCATAGTGTTTAACCAACTATTGGTTATATTTTGCCCAACATGCTTTGCCCAACTGGTTGGTTACCGTAATGTTAACCAGTAGTTGGTCAATGTTTTTAACCAACCTGTGGTTATATTGTTAACCAACCCAGGTTGGTTAACAATATAACCAATTGAATACATGAATACAAAAGCCACCTAAGTCCATGCGAAGTTATTTTGACAGAAAAACCCGTGTATCATTTTAATTCCTTCAGTTAGATTTACCTGGTCAATATGGTAAGTTTTACGTGCAAATGAGTGGATTAACCTGTATTAGGTATGACGATTAGCATTTCAGGGACTTCGTGGGGTTCATTTTAAATTTTGGACTTTTTGAATCATATACAAAGACAACAATGTTAGAATGAGATTACCACTAGTAAGATAATACAAAATAAAGCACACAGGTATGTATAATGTTGATAAGCATTCTGCCATGTAATATACAGGCTGAGTCAAAAAGAAGTAAACCCAAGTTTGAGGGGCTGTAACTCAAGATCTGTAAGGAATCTGCCAAAAATGAAAATACCACTAGAAAGAGCAGATTCTACACGTCTAAATAAAAAACGAATTGTTGTAATTGCTCACAGGAAACTCAAGTTATACTCATTTGAATGCAACCACCCATTTTTGTAGCTGCACACGGTTTCACTTCCCAAGTAGGGGCCTATCTATTATATTGATTGGTAAGGCGCGATATTCAAATGCAAATAAAGTTCTGTGGCAGGTGTGGTTTCGATCAATAATTCCTACATGTTAAAGGGTTCTTTTCAATATGAATTTTACCTCACTGCACTACATTATAATAAAACGACAAATGACAACATGGCACCACAATTTACCGCACGGGAGCGCACGTTTCTGTCGATGAAGTATCATGAAACTAAGAGTCTCACTGAAGTTCAGCGTCTTTTTCGTCTCCAATTTCCTACAGCTAACCGGCTTTCATGTAAGGGAGTAGTATATAAGAATGTGAACAAGCTCGATGTGCATGGGACACTAAGGAACAGACAGTCGGAACTTCGGAAGCTTCAGGCAGACCACGAACTGCTAGATCACAAGTGAACATTGCTAGAGTTAGACATGCGTTACAGCAAGACCAAAGATCAGCTCAATCCTTTACCCAACATTCCCCAATCAAGCTTCTGCCGGATCGTTCGTAAAGACTTGAATTGGTATCCCTACAAACTATAATACCGTCATGGACTTTGTTGAATATTAATTAAAAGCAAAAGTTGTCTTTTCAACAATAAAGCCTGCTAGCACTTTGCTGATTCGTCGACATTGAAATGGATGAAAATCAATCAGCCGTGTGCAGCTACAAAAATTAGTGGTTGTATTCAAATGAGTATAACTTTAGTTTGCTGTGAACAATTGCAATAATTCCTTTTTTATTTAGATGTGTAGAATTTACTCTTTCCAGTGGTATTTTTATTTTTAGCAGATTCCTTGCAGATCTCGAGTTACAGCCCCTCAAACATGAGTTTACTTCTTTTTGACTCAGCCTGTAAACCACACACTTTCCTTTATTAAACCCATTTTTTGTTCAAAAGTCATTCTCTAGCAATGAATGTGTTACAAGTGGACTTTTATACATACTGGATTTCAATCAATGTGTTACAAGACTCAAATCATGGAATTGGGTGATTCTTTCATACATGCTATTTTTCACATGCCCAATAGACACAGAGGATGAATTTGAGTTGTTCTTTCATGCATATGACAGGCCTATGTATAGCAACAATTTCCCATGCTTAACTCAATTTGGCCAAAGTATGGACTTAGGTGGCTTTTGTATTCATATATTCAACTGTTGGGCTGTTCACCTGTAAGTACATGGTTGGTTAAAATTTTAACCAAGTTGGTTAAAATTTTTAACCAATGTTCTGAGAGTGCATGTAATTAATCTCATTTTTGAGATGTTCCATTTTCAAAGGATTGACTCTGTAAGGATGCTGCTTAATTGGTTTTGTATCACCAACATCTATACATCATGAAATGCAGCATTTGTTCTACTTGGCGTATCAGGAAATATATTGTCAAATTTGTGAATCAAATTTGCAATTTGACTTTGTTGATCTTGAGGAAGATTACCTAACTTTGAGTCGAAGTTAGTGAGCACATCAGAATTATTAAATTTTACATTATACTCTTTGTGCTCCAACTCATTATCCGGTCCTGGTCAAATGTGACATCAGAATTGTCATCTTTACTCTTGTCTACATTGGCGATTTTGTCTACATCGGCATGTTTGTCTACATTAATATCAGCATGTTTTACTGTACACACATGTTTTGAAATACCACTGTCAAGTTCTTTCAACATACTCTTTGGGCATATTTATGTGGCATAACTGCCTGCTCTTGCGTCTACCAGGAGTCTTGATAATATAATCTACTTCACCCACTTTTGACTCTACCTGACATGGGCCATGATATCTGGCTTGCAATGGGTGTCCTAGAATTGGAAACAGTACTAGAACTTTGTCACCTGGTTTGAACACTCTTTCTTTGGCATGTTTGTGTCATTCCATTGTTTCATTTTGGCCTTTGGCGATATCAGTTACTCTGTTAAGGGATCTAAAATGAGCGTTTATTGCGTTTCGACAGTATTTTTTGTGGGACATGAGAGCACCTCGGACCTATCGAATTGCATTCTGAGAACGAAGCATTTCTTGCTGATATCAAATAATTTTCGTTTTTTGAAAATCACAATATAATACAAATTTTATGACAAATTATAAAATTTGATATTTTTCAAATTTTGATATATAACAGTCCTCGAAGTAAATTATATAAATCTAATGATATATTCTTAAAGTGTATGTAGCAGGGAGGAAAAGCCGACGGTCAATTGAAAATTTTGACCTTTCATATTGAAGATATGGATTTTTTCCCCAAAAAGACCTTTTTTTTTTGGTGTTTTGGGAAAAAAAAATCCATATCTTCAATACAAAAGGTCAAAATTTTCAATTGATCGTCGGCTTTTCATCCCACCTACATACACTTTAAGTATAAATCATCAGATTTATAAAGTTTACTTCAAGTACTGTTAAATATCAAAATATCAATTTTAATGATTTGCCATAAAATGTGTATTAAATTGCGAATTTCAAAAATCAAAATTATTTGATATCAGAATGACATTCTTCGTATTCAGAATGCAATTCGATATGTCTGATGTGCTCTGATGTCCCAAAATAAATACTGTCCAAACGTTCATACCCCAGCCCTTAAGCCTATGCTTAAAACTGGAGGCTTAATGCAATAAGTAGATATCTGATTTCTCGTTGAGCCACTTTTCTTTCAACAACTTCAAGGGCCCACGTACTGTGTGTCCAAGCACTAACTCAAAAGGACTAAATCACGCAGTTTCCTGAACAGCTTCCCTAGCAGCAAACAATAGCAAGTGTACTCCCTCATCCCAGTCCCTCTGAGATTCCAAACAGTGTGTCCTGATCATATTTTTTCAAAGTTTGGTGGAACCTTTCTAGTGTACCTTGTGATTCTGGATGGTAAGCACTTGAGGTATACTGTTCTATACCTGATTGATACATGACCTGCTGAAATACACCAGAAGTAAAGTTTGATCCTTGGTCAGATTGTATGGACTTGGGGAGCCCCACAAATGTGAAGAACTTGGTTAAAGCATTCATTATAGTCACTGCTTTAATATTTCTCAAGGGTATGGCTTCAGGAAAACGTGTTGACGCGCACATAATTGTCAGCAGGTATTGATTACCTGACTTAGTCTTTGGTAGGGGCCTACACATTCAATAATAACCCTACTAAATGGTTCACTTTCAAAGGCTGGAATTGGCTTCAATGGAGCATGAGGTATTTTCTGATTTGGCTTCCCTACTACTTGGCATTTGTGACATATTTTGCAATATTCAGAAACATCCTTTCTGAGAGTGGGCCGCCAGAAATGTCTTAGAATTCTTTCATGAGTTTTCTTTACACCCAAATGCCCTGCCATGAGATTATCATGTGCTATGTTAATAACAGTGTAGTAAACTTTTGGTACCACAATTTGTTGCACTACCTTCCACTCTTCATCAGCAGGTGCATCAGGTGTGCGCCATATTCTCATTATCACACCATCTTGTTTGTAAAAACAGACAGAATTTTGTTCTGCTTCTTCTAAGGTCAATGCCCTTTGATTGATCTCTTTGAGTTCTGAGTCATTTTGTTGCTCCAGAATTAGCTTGTCATGACTTAAGGGGTACTACACCCCTGTGGTAAATTTGTGACTATTTTGCATTTTTCTCAAAAATAATAACACACTGGTAACAAAAGTTATGTATATTATTGGGGCAAGGAATCCAATTACTACACTGGAATTTCAGTGACTCGAGACAAGCAGTTCGTTATTTATGATAAGAAAAGAGGTACATCCTAGCGGTACCTTATTTCTCATCATAAATAAAGAACCACTTGTCTTGGGTCACTGAAATTCCAGTGTAGTAATTGGATTCCTTGCCCCTATAATATACATAACGTTTGTTACCAGTGTGTTATTAGTTTTTGAGAAAAATGCAAAAATAGAGACACATTTATCGAGGGGTGTAGTACCCCCTTAATTATGGTCTCGCATGGTTTGTTCACGCTCAGAGGCTGTGTCATGTTTTGGCCTCTTTTTTCCCCTCCTCATTCAACTTTGACACAAATGTGTCTTCATTGTAGCCTAAGTCATCAATTTGGTTGTCCTCAATTGTTTCTACAGAGGCCCTCTTACTCATTGCCCGTGTCACTTGCACATGCAGGAAATATCTCCTTTTCCTCACTATTATCATCCTTAATACAGGGTTTATCTGTAACTATTGGATCAGGAAAACCTGCCCCCCTGCCAAATCATTTCCCAGCAACATGGACACTCCTTTGACAGGCAATTAATGTCTAATTCCTATATGGTTACCGGACCAGAAACCAAGTCAGATGTCAAGTTAATTTTGTGGAGAGGTACACCAAGTATTTCCATCCCAATACCCTAGATCAAAGCATTACCAGCTGATCTATATCCTCATTAAAGGGTAAAGTTCCTTCCAGAATCATAGACCGTAGACAACCGTGAACATGTGTCTCGCGCAATCTTACTGGGCTGTGGTGATACTTACACACTGCACATCCCACAGTATTACTAGTAGATGATTGCTGCTTTTGTGATTCTTGTTTAGCTTTCAAGGTACGACATGCGGTCATTGTATGGGTGGAAGCTCTATAGTCCGAAGGTTCTTTATTCCGACGGTTCTTTAGTCCGAAGGTTCTTTAATCCGACGGTTCTTTATTACGAAGGTTCTTTATTCCGACGCTTCTTTATTTCGAAGGTTCTATAGTCCGAATTTTAAAAAAGGTTCCCTAATCCGAATATTAAAAGAGGTTCTTTAATCCGAATTTTAAAAACGGTTCTCTAGTCCGAATATGAAAATAGGCTCTATAGTCCGAATTTTAAAAAGGGTTCTACAGTCCGAATATGAAAATAAGATCTATAGTCCGAATTTTAAAAAAGGTTCTATAGTCCGAAATTGCAAAACGGTCCGAAACGGATACCGTGTTCTTTAGTCCGAATTGGTAAAAAGGTTCTATAGTCCCTTTTTATAACATTAAGGGATCTAAAATGAGCGTTTATTGTGTTTCGACAGTATTTTTTGTGGGACATGAGAGCACCTCAGACCTATCGAATTGCATTCTGAATACGAAGCATGTCTTTCTGATATCAAATAATTTTCATTTTTGAAAATCACAATATATATAAATTTTATGACAAATTATAAAAATTGATATTTTTCAAATTTTTGATATATAACAGTCCTCGAAGTAAATTATATAAATCTAATGATATATTCTTAAAGTGTATGTAGCAGGAGGAAATGCCGACGGTCAATTGAAAATTTTGACATTTCATATTGAAGATATGGATTTTTTTCCCAAAAAGACCTATTTATTTTTGGTGTTTTAGGGAAAAAATCCATATCTTCAATACGAAAGGTCAACATTTTCAATTGATCGTCGGCTTTTCATCCCACCTACATACACATTAAGTATAAATCATCAGATTTATAAAGTTTACTTCAAGTACTATTAAATATCAAAAATATCAATTTTTAATGATTTGCCATAAAATGTGTATTAAATTGCGAATTTCAAAAAATCAAAATTATTTGATATCAGAATGACTTTTTTCGTATTCAGAATGCAATTCGAAATGTCTGATGTGCTCTAATGTCCCAAAATAAATACTGTCCAAACGTTCATACCCCAGCCCTTAACGTATACTACATTTTGAATACAGAACCAACAAACAAAATGGGAAAGGAAATGAAAAAATATCGAACGAAATCAAGAATGAAACAATGAACAAATGATTAAAGAACAAACTAAACGACGAACAAAAGAAGAACGATTCTGAAAAAAGTATAAAAATAACGAAAGACAGAATGAAAACGAACACAAAAAAGGGACAAGCAATCCCAGGACCAGCCGCCATCACTGCCAATTGCATGCATGTTACCCGCTCGCATCCATGATAAAAGCCAGCCAGGATATTTTACACCCCCTTCAAATCGCAAGATAAAATCATAGTACTATTCTGTAAACTAATTTGTTTTAGGCAAAAGCCGCAGCATTTACATGCATCGCAGGATAGTGCTATTAAAACTAGAGCTGTTGAGTCTCTTACTAGTATGTAATATTATAACGGAATGAATAACAGATAAAAATGATGAAAATCAGAATAAAGATAAACGTCAATGTATGCTACGGAAAATATCCAGAAAAGGCAACCATGTTGAACTTCATCGGGTATGTATTTCAGTGTCAAATCATTGTTAAAACAATTGATGATTTGACACTGAAACAAATGATGAAAATAAAATTCGGACTATAGAACCCGTTTACCAATTCGGACTAAAGAACACGGTATCCGTTTCGGACTATAGAACCGTTTTGCAATTTCGGACTATAGAAGCTTTTTTAAAATTCGGACTATAGAGCCTATTTCCATATTCGGACTATAGAACCCTTTTTAAAATTCGGACTATAGAGCTTATTTTCATATTCGGATTAGAGAACCGTTTTTAAAATTCGGATTAAAGGACCTCTTTTAGTATTCGGATTAGGGAACCTTTTTTAAAATTCGGACTATAGAACCTTCGAAATAAAGAATCGTCGGAATAAAGAACCTCTTTTTATTTATTTTTTCGGACTAAAGAACCTCTTTTAAAATTCGGACTAGCGAATGCTATGAACACATGTTCGGACTAGCGAACCTAAGAACCTTCGGATTATAGAAGCGTCGGATTATAGAACAGTCCCCATCAGAGGTTGTTTAAATGTAAGCCCAGAATACATTGCAGCCACTGACAGCATGTTTGAGAAACACATGGTTATTTTCAGAAAATATCATGCTGGGCTCCTGCTGTGCATGGTCAAGGTTGTTATACAACAAGATAAGCTATGGGTCTGCATGCATGCATGTGCAAGAAAACTTTGCTGGTTCCAACTTCTTTTCCCAAGCATTTAAAATATCTAAAATTGTTTTAAAAACACACGACTTTTTAACTTTCTTGGTAGCAATGTATCCACAAACATTTCCCGTACCCAATTATCAATTCAAAACATAAAAGTCTCGATGAATATTCCATCAAAACTACTGGTTCTTATTTTGTACATAAATTTGAATGTGGAATGGTGTTGAAATGGCTCCTTTACCACATTGCACATAATATCATACTGCATGCTGGGATTACATTGAATCAACCTCTGAGTCCCCATTGTATGTCCCGATTTCTTGCAGTAATAGCAAGTTACTTGGGATTTAAATTCTGTCCTACCTGATAGTAATTGGTACCTGAACTCCATGAGGTCCCTCTACCACCAGCACTATGCTGTGAATTAGACGGAGGTTTCCCTTCTAGTGTACCACCCTGATTTGCTTTAGGTTGGTTATGGCTGAACCTGTTTGAATAACTTCTGTTATGACTAAATTACTTGCATTCAACTTGTGCGTTAAGCCATGGTAGCTCATGGTCGTCAGCCATCGTTGCCGCCTCACTCAGTGTTTTAATTTTGCTAGCGCTTTCATCCAAGTGGGTTTTAAAGTCAGCGTGGACACATTTCTTGTACTCTTCTATAAGAACCAATTGCCTAAGTTGGCCGAAATCATCTTTGACTTCTTTTGAACCAAGCCACCTGTCAAACATTAGTTCTTTTACATTGTCAAAATGTGCCGGATTAGATAGTGCGTCTATTACAAAAACAAATTTACCCTAATATGGTTCAGTTTTGCAATTGTGATTATTTTTCCAAGTGTAAGGATACTTTCTTGGTTTTCTTCGGTTTTTTTTTCAAAATTTGCCATTTCAAAAATAAATCATGACAATTTGAATGACTTATCCTGCACTTTTAAGCAATTTATAAACAATTTTATTTTATTTTACACTTGCTCTGGGATCACTGAATGGGTCTTTAATTGACACTTACCTACAATTACAGAACTTTGAAGAAGGCAGCCAAAAGAAATAATTGTTCAGTATTCTTCAGGCAAGTCAGAAATACTTTCAAACATTTGTTACAACGATCTGGTCACGGAACATTAGCGCTGTCCCTCTACTATTTACATGATGTATGATGTAGTGATATTAATATTAACATATTCATGAAACCATTTCTTCATAAGAGAAGTTGGTCACACGAGACCGGTGCAAACCTATCCCCACTTAAATTGTAACATGCACTAATTATCTCAGCAGTTGCACAAAGTCCATTTTGGTGAAGAAAGTTTTTGATAACTTATCGCCGATTTTGAAAGCAGGAGGAAACCGGAGATCCCGGATTATGATACAATTTCAAATTTAACCAAAGCATACAAATGCAATATTATAAGTACAGTATGATAAAAGCAAACACACCAACATGGTAAAATGTGATTTATGTGACCGCGAACTAACCGACCCATAAACGCGTAATAACCAGGAGAGGATAAATTACCAGCCCTTGCTCTCAGCATTCATCAAGATAAACCGTACAACAGCATTAATGAAAATGTGAGCGTTATGAATTAATGAGTGCCGCCTCCAAGAAATATTCTATATCACTAGCTTTGATAATAAAATATTATCTAGAACCACACAATTGTCATGTGCCGTCGACACCCGTGTGGAGAAAGTTAACATCTGCATCCCACGTTTGGTATACAACTCTCTCCCGTTGTACAGCATTGATACTGTCTTGGTAGATACTCGCAGGCTATCTCAAGCCGGGATCTCAAGAACCACTGGACCAATTTTAGGCTTGTTTGTACTCATTTTAATGCTTTTTTCATGGCGATTCCAAATATGGCAATGAAAATGTACAATTTTTGAATTTTTTGAAACTTTTTGAACTTGTCATGTGCCGTCGACACCCGTGTGGAGAAAGTTAACATCTGCATCCCACGTTTGGTATACAACTCTCTCCCGTTGTACAGCATTGATACTGTCTTGGTAGATACTCGCAGGCTATCTCAAGCCGGGATCTCAAGAACCACTGGACCAATTTTAGGCTTGTTTGTACTCATTTTAATGCTTTTTTCATGGCGATTCCACATATGGCAATGAAAATGTACAATTTTTGAATTTTTTGAAACTTTTTGAACTTGTCATGTGCCGTCGACACCCGCGTGGAGAAAGTTAACATCTGCATCCCACGTTTGGTATACAACTCTCTCCGTTGTACAGCATTGATACTGTCTTGGTAGATACTCGCAGGCTATCTCAAGCCGGGATCTCAAGAACCACTGGACCAATTTTAGGCTTGTTTGTACTCATTTTAATGCTTTTTTCATGGCGATTCCAAATATGGCAATGAAAATGTACAATTTTTGAATTTTTTGAAACTTTTTGAACTTGTCATCGGCCGTCGACACCCGTGTGGAGAGAGTTAACATCTACATCCCACGTTTGGTATACAACTCTCTCCCGTTGTACAGCATTGATACTGTCTTGGTAGAAACTCGCAGGCTATCTCAAGCCGGGATCTCAAGAACCACTGGACCAATTTTAGGCTTGTTTGTACTCATTTTAATGCTTTTTTCATGGCGATTCCAAATATGGCAATGAAAATGTACAATTTTTGAATTTTTTGAAACTTTTTGAACTTGTCATGTGCCGTCGACACCCGTGTGGAGAAAGTTAACATCTGCATCCCACGTTTGGTATACAACTCTCTCCCGTTGTACAGCATTGATACTGTCTTGGTAGATACTCGCAGGCTATCTCAAGCCGGGATCTCAAGAACCACTGGACCAATTTTAGGCTTGTTTGTACTCATTTTAATGCTTTTTTCATGGCGATTCCAAATATGGCAATGAAAATGTACAATTTTTGAATTTTTTGAAATTTTTTGAACTTGTCATCGGCCGTCGACACCCGTGTGGAGAAAGTTAACATCTGCATCCCACGTTTGGTATACAATTTTCTCCCGTTGTACAGCATTGATACTGTCTTGGTAGATACTCGCAAGATTTGGTCCCACTAGGGCAGTTGGGTGCGTTAAATGACTGTGGAAAGAAAAACACATTATTAATGCTGATATCCCCAATATTGTTCGTACAAAACTCGAAAGATATGATCATGACTGCGATGGTTTATAACGTAGGATGTTAAGGGTATGCGTTGTTTAGTTGCAAGTCCCTCTTCATTGTAATGATTAACGGTATATCGGACAGTGATCAGCAGTAATCTGATTAAGGTGCAGCAGATACCGTGTTGATTTGGCATTGTGTACTATGATGTTTAGAAGAAAAAAAAGAATATCCGACACTGGAATGATCTCATTAAATAGCTGAGTCCTTGTAATATTGATATACAAAGTGTTTGTTTGTCTTTACAAATGCCTTACATTTTGTATAGCCATAGAAGTTTAGCAGAATACCGGATATCGATTCGTCTATTTGTTCAATTCATTTTACCACGGATTTTCTTGAATTATAAAATAGGATCAGACGGCGTGGCATTAATTGCACCGTTAACTAATATGTAAGCCGCTCTCTTTGCTCACTTATCACGCTGAACAGTGGCGTACCGTGGCCGCCCCTTCCCCGGATGCTGAAGAAAATCCAACTTTGCCGCCCCTTCCTCAACAGCCCGAAAAGGTTGCCCCAATTTTTTTTACGGTCGTTTGAAAAAGTGAAGAGCAAAAAATGTATAGTACAATTTTTCACATTTTCCGCCCTTTTTTCCTTTACTAATCCTTTTTGCCGCCCCTTCTTCTTCCCTCGCCCCTCTTTTTGCCGCCCCTTCTTCTTCCCGCCGCCCCTTCGTTTTGGCCGCCCCCTGCTTTGACCCCGGGGCTGCCCCCCCCAAATACGCGCATGCTGAATCACCGTAAAATAATTGATATGCTGCCCTCGATCTTGTTGTTACTGTCGTCATTCTTGTCTGATCCACTACCCCCAGATTCAAGAGAATTCGTGCGTAACAAGAGACAATTGATATTCGCCATTCTGCTAAAATTCTAACGATATATAGCTCGGATAATTAACCATGAATAATAAAGTTAACTTACCTTTCTAGTTATCTTCTTTCCCAGTAAAGGATCAATGACTTTCATCCAATCGTCCAGGGTCCACGAGAGACTAGCATCCACACCTACGCCATTAACAAGAATCTGGGGCGTTCCAGAAATAGTCCCTTAGAAAGAGATAGGATAACAAAACCCAGTGAAAAAACAACAACTATAATAATTATCATGATTATAGTCTGTTTCGTCTCAAGTTAAGCGGGAAGGGCTTACTAAGTTTATTAATTACAATGGCATTTTAAAGAAGTTTTAGTCTGGTGTGATTGACCTAATGCGATTTCTTAAGCCAACGATAAATTGTATGCCAATTAAGAGAAGATATCTTATGCCTCCCAAGATGCATTTCTCCCATTTCAATTTTGTGTACCGATTTGCTATTTAGTGCAACATGGGTCAAAAGTGACAAAAGGCACCTCCATGAACAGACCACATCCAGCATGTCCAGATCTTGCAAATTAATTATGTTTATTTCATGACTATCGACCCATGTTTAGCTAGTCTATTCACAACTTGAAAACAAATAGAACATGTGCAAAGTAATAGAAGTGTCTTTTGATGACATGAGGTGATGTATCATGTTGCAAAGGATTCTGGGAAGGGTAAAATATCTTCTCTGTGACAAATAGATCAATTCAAATTCAGACATAGTTATTGTAGAGTGATTTTGAATTTTGATTTAGATATTGAGTTTGTTATGACAAATATAACTTACTTGAACAGGAGTATTTCCACATAGTTCGTGCATCACTATCACCTTCATCTACTAAAAGCTTTGATAGAAATGTTGACCTGTCAACTACGTTACCGGCTACGTCTGCTATCAAACTGAAACCAAAATTGTATCATGGTATAGTAATTTGGCTATGGTGTATGCTTATGCTGTCAACTACGTTACCGGCTACGTCTGCTATCATACTGAAACCAAATATTGTATTATGGTATCGTAATTTGGCTATGGTACATGTTAATGCTGTCAACTACGTTACCGGCTACGCCTGCTATCGTACTAAAACCAAATATTGTATTATGGTATAGTAATTTGGCTATGGTGCATGTTAATGCTGTCAACTACGTTACCGGCTACGCCTGCTATCGTACTGAAACCAAATATTGTATCATAGTATAGTAATTTGGCTATGGTACATGCTAATGCTGTCAACTACGTTACCGGCTACGTCTGCTATCATACTGAAACCAAATATTGTATCATGGTATAGTAATTTGGATATGGTGCATACCAGTGATCACTGTTGATAACCAGTGATAGGCACTTCAGCAACAAATCAACATTTTCAATGTGTGCAACTTTAAATTGACATCTTTTTCATTTGCAACAAAATATTAGGATATTATTTAAACAAATGTGATATCAACAATTGCACAACATAACTGAGCTTCTTTTTGCTATTTCAGTTTTTTAAATTTAATGCATATTATGAAGGTAATTATTAGAAGTCCACTTTTGTAACAGTAAGTCTCACGATTCATAATCTTGACGATACGCCGCCAGCGGTTGCTCTTGCCAGTCCAATTTTTGACCTCCAGGAGCTTCCAGGTAGTCGACATTGCATTCTAGCCACCATTGGATTTCCACATGAGTGTTATAATATGTTGAAAACAGCTCAACGAAGGATCCCATGTGCTTAATAGATAAAAATGGATCTACTGTAATTGTAAATTGCTGTTTTAGTGTGCATTCGCGTATAACATCATTATATTGACATGTAAACACACAATGGCATGTTCCTGAGTTGTATTCGTATTACGCGGGCTTTGGATGGCGACTTTTTCCCATGATACGCTGCGTATTTTGGCCTCTCTCTAGCAACCGCTGGAGGCGCATCGTATTGTTAACCAGACTCAGGCCTGACCATACTGATAACACTATAATTATGCCGACTATTTACTATTGATTATCGCTCCATACCTCATAATGTGAGTATCACTTATATTCATAGTTGGACTCTTGAAGAACTTCTCTTGAACAACATAGAAAGCTGTCATCCATTTGGGTATATTACTAATACATTAGGGTGTATTCCTGATACATTTGGGTGTATTCCTATTATTATCCATACCTCATAATCTGAGTATCACTTATATTCATAGTTGGACTGTTGAAGAACTTCTCTTGAACAACATAGAAATCTGTCATCCATTTGGGTATATTACTAATACATTAGGGTGTATTCCTGATACATTTGGGTGTATTCCTATTATTATCCATACCTCATAATCTGAGTATCACTCATATTCATAGTTGGACTGTTGAAGAACTTCTCTTGAACAGCATAGAAATCGGCCATCCATTTAAAAGTTGCATCTGAATTTATCCCATTTATGATAAAGGTACTCTGAAAACGAATATTAGATAGCGGAAATGTAACTTTTCATTCAACGTGAACTTCGACATACGCATTGCACGGTACTAGCAGCGCACTTACAACATTTGGGTGTATTTCTAATACTTTTGGGTGTATCCCTAATACATGTGGGTGTCTTCCTAATACATTTTAGTGTATTCCTAATACATCTGGGTGTATTCTTAATACAATTGGATGTATTCATAATACATTTGGGTGTATTTCTAATATATTTGGGTGCATTCCTAATACATCTGGGTGTATTCTTAATACATTTGAATGTATTCCTAATACAATGTATTCCTAATGCATTTCGGTGTATTTCTAATATATTTGGGTGTATTGTATTCCTAATACATTTGGATGTGTTCCTTATACATTTGGTTGTATTCCTTATACATTTGGGTAGATTCCTTATACATTTGGGTGTATTCCTGACACATTTGGTTGTATTCCTAATACATTCGGTTGTATTCCTAATACATTTGGGTGTATTTTAATACATTTGGGTGTATTCCTAATATATTTGGGTGCATTCCTAATACATCTGGGTGTATTCTTAATACATTTGGATGTATTCATAATACATTTGGATGTATTTCTAATATATTTGGGTGTATTCCTAATACATCTGGGTGTATTCTTAATACATTTGGATGTATTCATAATACATTTGGATGTATTTCTAATATATTTGGGTGTATTCCTAATACATCTGGGTGTATTCTTAATACATTCCTAATGTATTCCTAATGCATTTTGGGTGTATTTCTAATACATTTGGGTGTATTGTATTCCTAATACATTTGGGTGTATTCCTGACACATTTGGTTGAATTCTTAATACATTTGGGTGTATTCCTAATACATCTTGGGGTATTTTTAATACATTTGAGTGTATTCCCAATACATTTAGGTGTACTTTTAATACATTTGGGTGTATTCCTAATACATTTGGGTATATTCCTTATATATTTGGGTGTATTCCTAATACATTTGGGTTATTCCTAATACATGTGGGTGTATTCCTAATACATGTGGGTGTATTCCTAATACATTTGGGTGTATTCCTAATACATTTGGGTTATTCCTAATACATGTGGGTGTATTCCTAATACATTTGGGTATATTCCTTATATATTTGGGTGTATTCCTAATACATTTGGGTGTATTCCTAATACATGTGGGTGTATTCCTAATACATGTGGGTGTATTCCTAATACATTTGGGTGTATTCCTAATACATTTGGGTTATTCCTAATACATGTGGGTGTATTCCTAATACATTTGGGTGTATTCCTAATACATTTGGGTGTATTCCTAATACATGTGGGTGTATTCCTAATACATTTGGGTGTATTCCTAATACATTTGGTTGTACTCCTTATAATTTGAGTGTATTCCTTATTTTATAAGCGAAATGTAAAGCCCTAGTGCAACACTAATGTATGAAATGTTTGAGAGCCAGAGCCCTAAGTACAAAAAACGCCTGTATCATTAAATGGTTATTTTGTACTTTTATTTTTGCTCTCACCCCTCGAAGATTCGAAACCCCGTAATGGTCAGCAACCTCCTTCAATGTCGGAAATGCCCTCTTAGAATCTGGACAGGCAAGATCCATAAATACACCAAAATGTATTAGGAATACACCTAATGTATTAGGAATACACCCAAATGTATTAGGAATACACCCATATGTATTAGAAATACAACCAAATGTATCAGGAATACACCCAAATATATTAGGAATACACCCAAATGTATTAGAAATACATCAAAATGTATTAAGAATACACCCAAATGTATTAGGAATACACCCAAATGGCTCTCACCCCTCAAAATAGATTTTAAAAAAATCTTAACCAAGCAGATCTATGATATGGCAATGGAAACATAACAACATTAAAGTCATAATGTACGATCTTATAATATGAATTCAAACCTGATTTTTTGGCATATTTGTAATGTTTACACATGTCGCAACTTGCACCTAAATGGAATCAGCCAAATGTCTTGTGTTTGTAGGTAAACAGAGCAAAGTTCGACATAAAGTCATAATTCAAAGAATTCAAAGAATTATGACTTTATGTCCTCCCATATAACATGTATAATTGCGTGTTAAACGGCCAAAATAACAAGCAGTGTTTCTTTCACTTTACCTCGTTATTTCAGCTCAAAATTAACAGAAACCATTCCCGATAATTATGACTAGTATTATTTCAGCATTTTGAGCATATAATGACAAATTTAAAATTTGAAGGAAATCGTACATTAAGCCTTTAAGGCGAAGATTCGAAACCCCGTAATGGTCAGCAACCTCCTTCAATGTCAGAAATGCCCTCTTAGAATCTGGACAGGCAAGATCCATAAATACACCCAAATGTATTAGGAATACACCCAAATGTATTAGGAATACACCCAAATGTATTAGGAATACACCCAAATGTATTAGGAATACACCCAAATGTATTAGAAATACACCCAAATGTATTAGGAATACACCCAAATGTATTAGGAATACATCCATCCAAATGTAATAACAATACACCCAAATGTATTAGGAATACACCCAAATGGCTCTCACCCCTCAAAATAGATTAAAGTCTTACCTGAGTAGTTAACCAAGCAGATCTATGATATGGCAACGGAAACATTACAACATTAAGGCGAAGATTTGCCACCCCGTAATGGTCAGCAACCTCCTTCAATGTCGGAAATGCCCTCTTAGAATCTGGACAGGCAAGATCCATAAATGCGTCGAGTTGAATCAGTGACTGGCCTTTCGAACCATATTGGAAACCCAATGGTCGATTTGGTATAGGTATTTGAGCACTTGTTACATTCACCATTGCGACCAGAAGGGATATTGTGAGTATTGCTAACTTAGCCATGGCGAAATGTGGCTTTTTATTAAAAAAAAAAAAGAGATGCAACACTGTTTTGGTATTATAAACAACTGCTTATCATCATGAATCTTGGACCTTGTATATTTGATTCCACACGATGAATCAGCGTTACTACTATTATCAAGATGGTATACCTACTACAGTATGCATTATATAAGTCAATGCAAACAAATATTAGATAAATATCCGATGATTTGTTCTCGTCATGTCATCACGGGTTGTCTTACCAGGTTTGCCTTACTTTGCGCGTGTACGTACAAGGCCCTGGTCTGAACGAGATTCGATTATTTATTGATGTATTTATTGATATATTTATTTATTTATTCATTTATTTATTTAGTTATTTATTTATTTATTTATTTATTTATTTATTTATTTATTTATTTATTTATTTATTTATTTATTTATTTATTTATTTATTTATTTATTTATTTATTTATTTATTTATTTATTTATTTATTTATTTATATTATTCATTTGTTTATTAATTGACGCATTTAAAATCATCATGTTGTATCTTGCATACCGTATTCTGCACTAATTCTTTTTTTGACATTTTTATGAGGGAGTGTAAATATTATCTTTGAAACGCGAAGTTTAACCCTAGTCCTACTTAGCCATATTTTGTAACACGGACTACGAAGGAGAGGTGTTGTTGCAAACCCCATAATTTTCTGTTTATTCTGTTTATTAACATCATACAATGTATACTGCTATTTTTGGTACCAGTGTATAACTATATGTCTCTTCTATCCAGTGACATAGAAATGAGTACACACATTACCCACATAATAATTTATAATGTCGCTATGACGTAATAATGAGCGCGCCCTCGCAAAGTTGGAAAATTCTGGCTAAGTAGGTAAAGTATATGTATAATTGCTTTTTCGGCTAAAAATTCTATGAACGTGCGATTTTCACCAGATATTCTCCTAAAGATGATAGGAAATGACTATTTCAACCTAACTGCCAAGTAAAAAGTCAATATCTCTTGCAATAATTTTTAGAGCAAAATGAAAATCATGGTTTTTACTGCAGAAACCTATGGTGTGCTTCACCACCCGCATCATAATTTTTGATGGTCGGTCCTACCACCGGATAAGGTGCTGGGTTTTTATCATTAAAATGAGCGCAAAGGATGGATCTATGATTAGCTCAAGTCGTTTTGGCGTAAAGACGCCCGATTTGTGTGCCTATGGGGTTGGTATATAGTACAGGTCACCTCTCGTCCGTCGCACAGAGAATGTTTAAGGTATATACTCGCATCATCATCATCATCATCATCAGTCGGCTGCAGAGCAGGCGACTACAAGCTTTCTCCAACTAATGCGATCTTGGGCAAGCGAAACAATTTTGTTTGGCTGCAGCATCCCTTCAGTATCTCCCAGGAGGTGCTGGACATACTGTAAATACAGTGTACGCGGCCGTCCCTGTTTACTCTTCCCCTGTTTCCTCTTCCCGAGTTGGCGCAGCGGTAGTTCCCTCGCCTTGCACCACTGAGGTCCCGGGTTCAAGCCCCGGCGCGGCCCAAGGACTCATGTGCACTTGGTTTATCCTGATTCCATGCTCGCTCTCGCAGGTTTTCTCCGGGATCTCCGGTTTCCTCCTGTATCGCAAAAATCAGTGATTAGTTGTTTGGGTATCAAAAACTTCCTTCACCCAATGGAATTTGGGGAGCTGCACAGATAGTTGGTGGATGTTACAATCTAAATGCGGATAGGTGTGCGCTGTTCGGCAGCAACCTAGTTGATGCGATCTGATTGTGATGATTCACCATTACAGCGAAATTACAGCGCTTTGAGTCCTCTAAGATATGGAGAAAGGCGCTTTATAAATCCAAAATTTATTTATTTATGTGGTGGAATATAAAGCGCGTATTCTTTCACAGGCTCGCCATCTTCAAGACGCAGTATATGGCCGAGAAATTTGAGTTGATGAATCTTGAATCTGGCAACCAGTGGAGTGGTGTTGATCAGGTTGTAGATGGTTTCATTTGGAATCCGATCCAAACGCTTGATGTTTAACATGACTCTGCAGCAAGATGTTGCAAATGCATTGATCTTGTTCTCCATGTCCTTGGTAATTACCCATGACTCGCACCCGTACAGAAAGACAGTAACACACGTTGTCTGAAAAAGCTTGATTTTTGTTTCGATTGGCAGGGACGGGCTTCTCCAAAGGCGTTCCAGTTTCCAGAAAGCTGCCCAGGCTAGTGTTTTTCTTCTTTTTAGGTCTCCAACACTAGAGCCCATCTTGGAACCCAAATACTTGAAGTCTGTGACATGATTGATGGTACTACCATAGACTTCAAGTGCTGGTTGGGCGTTACAGTTTGCAGTCATATTCTGTCTTAGGTGCGCTGATGACAAGGCCTAGATCTGCTGCTGCAGTTGCAGTCCTAGTAAGCTGTGACTGGGCCCGGGCTATGGAAGATTCCAGCAGGGCAATATCATCAGCAAAATCCAGGTCATTCAACATCTTGGCAGGATACCTGCTTGACCGACGTGGGTAGGTAACAATCCCAGCGTCAATTCCAGAAGTTGATTTCATCAGAAGGTAGTCTACCAGGATAATGAACAGGAATGGTGCCAACACATCACCCTGAAGCACTCCAGTTGTTACTTGGAAATGCTCTGAGATACTGCCATCTACCATAACGGCACTATTGGAGTCTTTGTAGAGCACCTGGATGGCATTGACCACAACCTTTGGTATTCCATAATGCCGCAGCACTGAAAACATGACGGACCTGTTGATGGAGTCGAAGGCTTTTTTGAAGTCCACAAAAGTGACTGTTAAGGGAAGTTGGTACTCCTTGAAGCCTTCCATGATCCTCCTCAAAATGTGTATTTGCTGAGCACAGCTGCGACCCGATCTAAAGCCAGCCTGGCTGCTTCTCAGTAAAGGATCAATGTGAGGGCGGATCCTGTTCAGAAGGATCTTGTTGTACACTTTTGCGGCAATGGACATAAGCGAAATACCACGGTAGTTTGTCATGAGAGAGAGGTCACCTTTCTTTGGTAGAGGAATGATTACATTCGTAACCCATTGACGTGGCAGTGTCAGCGTTGAGAATACTTCCATACAGAATTCGAGAATCATATCAATAATGCTATCCCCTCCTCCCTGAAGTGCTTCTGCGGTTATAGCACAGTCCAATCCTGCTGCCTTGTTGGTCTTCATGGCTGCTATTGCTTCGACTACTTCTTCACTACTTCTTCGACTACTTCTCGCATGCTTTTAATCTATCGGCGCAATCGGTTCTCGTTGCTGATAGATGAATGAATAAAACGAAAGAAATGGTTAAATGGGCTGAAAGTATGGTATTAGAATACCTTGTCTTGTTAAGAAAGAAACAACACAGAAAATTAGTCTTTATTCGAGGAACATTGTATTATCTTCCAATGGTTGAGGACTTAAATTATAAAGTTCCATTCATATCAATAACCCTAACCGTCCTCAACTCAACAAACCCCAGCAGCTTGGGTGCCTCCACTTTCAGCATGTTCAGTGGGCAGGGGCCTGGCAACACAGGCAATGTCAGAGGTCACATCACATCTTTCAGGCTGCACCCATCGTGATACCCTCAAAACAATTGATGCGCATCATCGTTGGAAAACCTTTCTACGTACTTGTGGCCCTTGAACACTGCCAAGAGGTTACATAAGAGGTTTTGCTTTAAACATGTTCAGGGCCAATGACACATAGGTTATTCCTGTCCAACGACGTGATGTGATTTCTGCTTCAGCTTAAAGTAGTGTCCCCTCAGTGGGCTGTCACCTGTTGGGCACTGACATTCTTTTGTTTTTGATGTAATAGAATGTAAATAAAGTTTAAAATAAATTTGATGGATTAACCTCCGAGCTCTACTTTATATATGCATTACACCTATTATCTTGTGGGAAAGAATTTCAGTCAAACTGATGACTTCTGGTAGTTCCACGTTCCTTTTTCTGCGATGCTTTCCGATTGACCGATTAGCAAATTTAGTGGTAAATGTCTATACTGTCAATCTCTTAAAGCTTAGTAATATTGATGTTTAGTAAAATAGTGTATATACGGTAAGTTTATATTTCAGCCTTTCTATATCCATTATATCATTATGCAGTTCCTTTTTGCTGCATTATTCGTTACTCTAATACAAAATATCTGTTGCTATATTTTGTAGCCTACACCACAATTCAGGGTCATGCATATCAAGCCCAAATCACGTTGTTTTATTTGAAATAAACTCATATTGACCATAAAAACGAATTAAAACAGCCGTCTCTCAACACGCGATATTCAAAATTCCCGGGCGCCGATATTGTTCAGTGCGGTGACATAATACAATGAAGGCTGTCAACAATTGAGCACAAATATTAACCATTGCACTTGATAATTTCGGCGCGGGAATTTTGAATATCGCGTGTTGAGAGCGGGCTGTTTTGATTAATTTTATGGTCAAAATGAGTTTGTTTAAAATAAAACCGTGTGATTCGTGCTTGATAATTATCTTTCTTACATACAAGGCATAATGTTGTGATTGCCAGAGACATCCTTTAATACTAGCAGTCGCAGGCAGCGTGCGACTGTTGCTCGTGAGCATGCGTAACACCTAAATGTGAGGGTAAAATTTGCACGTCACATAAAGTAATTACCCCTTCATTACGAGACAATAACTCACAATCTGTTTATGCATCAAAATTTAAAACTGAAATAGCAAAAAGAAATCCAGTTCTGCACAATTTGATGCCTCATTTTTCATGTGTTGCCATTGTGATCTATTGAATTAAAAAGAAGCAGATTCATAAGTTGCATAAAAACCCTTAATTAATAATGTTGCCTTTGTTGCTAGAGTGTCTGGTCGTGCCTGGTCACCACTGGTCATCCATGACCAGTCATACATAGAATGTCATGTTTTACATTGACTTGAGTAGTTTAGTGCAACTTTTGAATCCGTATCATTTTTCATGTTTGAGCTATCCATTCAAAATGAGGTATCAAACTTATCAAAACTAAATGGATTTCCTTTCAGTTTTAAAATTAATTCGTAGATTTGAGTATTATCTCCTTAATTAATTTTTGTGATGTGTTTATACTTGAACCCCGGGGGGCACTCAACTTTGGAGGTGACGCGTATGTAGGGCTGTTAAGACCCCTTTTTCAGCATCGCTGACACCCAAAGACCCCATATTTTTTACGAACACATGCTCTGTCACCCGAAGACCCCTATTTTTCCATCTGATCTGTCACCCAAAGACCCTTACAAGTTCAATTTGAACAGCAACTTTCATTTATCACTGATTTTGTTACTTATTTTGACAAAACAACGAAATTTGAAGCCATTTAGAACTAGAAATTTGATTTTTGCGGTTTCTGTGGCGTTGTTTCGGCTCTCACCCAAAGATCCATTTAAAAAAAGGTAATGTTCTCACCCAATGACCCCTTATTTTTTACATTTTGCTCTCACCGAATGCCCTTTAGTGCGAAAGTGCCAGCCCTACACCTATAATCCATTTCATATTGAAGTGCCCCCCCGGGACTTGAACATGTCCTGCTACAACCAAATGAGTATAAAGTCGCAAATGGTATGGTAGTTTAGAGATATCCTGGCACATCGTCATCATCCCTATATCATATCTTCGTGTCCAAAATTGCCGTGATAGTACAGCGAATCCTCTCGTTTTTCAACAGCTACGCATGGCGATTTTGTTCGAGATAGGCCGAGCGACTCAGGCTAAGCATACCATGACTATCATACGAGATACCATAGAGTTTCTATATTCTACACATTATTACGATTTGTGCATGCTCTAGTACCCCATATGATGTTTCTATTACAAGAAAATCGAAAAGCAATACACTAATTAGCGGGGCCTTGCAGCTTGCTGTGGATATCTTTTACTGCATTTTATAAGTAAAGATTTTGAAATCCAAAGTAAAAAATTGTGATATATTTAATTTTGAGAATTACAATTATACTTTATAGGTATAAAGGAACACGTTTAGTCCATTCAGTTAAGTTCCAGGTGCAAGTGCTATAACACAATGCATATGTAAACTTTCTTCATCTGTGTCAATAATAGAATATTGATTTCAACGGAGTATAGAGCTGTATGGAAAAAAATATTTATAATACAGGGTGTTGACACTGTGCCTGGCTGACTGAGTTGATGTTCTTTGTTTGCCGCGCAACTGTACAAGCCAGTAGTATGTCCTTGGTGAATGACCCATTGTGCCCCCATTCACAAAGGACATACGGACATACTACTGGCTTGAACAGGTGCGTGTAAAACAAAGACCCCTGACGCAGTAGCCAGGGCGTCTCGAAACTACCAACTTGTGACTTTACGCTCATTTTGTTGTTGCAGATCACATTTATAATGCACTTAGCAACGGGGCTTCAACATAAAAGCCCAAGTTTTGAGATATGTTTTCAAAATAATATTCAAGAGCTATCTTAAGAACCACTGAACCAATACTTGGCTTGTTTGTACTCATTTTAGTGCATTTTACATACTGATTCCAAATATGGTCATGAAAATTTACAATGTTGAAAATGTTTGATTAAATTTTTTTAAAAACTTTTCGTGTAGTCGACACCCGCGTGTCGAGGGTTAGTGTTGCTCAACATCTGCATCCGACATTAGGCGTACAACTCTCCCCAGCAGTACAACACTCGTATTTTCCAGGTAGATACTCGCATGATTTGGTTCCATTGGCACAATTAGGTCCGATCAATGACTATTGGAAGCAAAACAAAGAAAACGATAGAAATACATTAATTATATCCCATCATGCACAAGTCCAGGGATCACAAACTCTCAAATGGAAACAATTATAAACATTTCTGAGAGATTAAAGGCCTGACATTAGTATCCTTAGTACACAATTTCTTAATGACAAACGACATAAAAAATGCAAGACGTAAAGCAGAAATCTTGGCAAAATTGGTATTTTACATCTTTGTTTCATAGTACTATTATAGCTATAGGACATGAGTACTTGCATTTATATGAAAATTCTGAAAATATCAAATAAGGGACTTGTTCCTGGGTCTGTTGGGGCAGGTCGCATTAATATACACATTCATTATGATTATTTAATATGCATACTTTGAAAAATAGGTGTTTTTAAAGTGTTTAAACTCTTTCTATAGCTTTGTAATCAAATATCAGACACACCCACTACTTATTGAGCAAGTGGGTGCATTGTTTGTAGGCCTATATTGTGTTCCACTGAATCAAAGGTGTTTTGGGGTCTTAAATAGGAAAATTAACTATATCAATTGTAAAGACAGACCACACATAAGTAACCAAAAAACTTTTAATTACCTTTGTGATAAACCTCTTCCCCAGTAATGGATCGATAATCGATTTCCAATCATCAAAGGTCCAGGAAGAACTTGCTGCTATGCTGACGCCATTAACAAGAAACTGGGGCGTTCCTGAAACTGTTCCTTTTAAAAACAAACGAGCAAACAAGTATACATTTGTTTTTTGCAAAAAACTGCTATTCTTCCACCGCACATAAAAAGCGCAGTGATTTATAGTCACGCACAGGTAGTACAACGCCTAGACGTTGATCCACAAGCCTCAGCACACTTTACAGGTACGAAAACCAACAAACACCCCACGCACATACACATACAAAAACCAACAAAACATCCCACGCACACCCACTCAGTGGCGTAACTACGGGGTGGGGTGGGGCAACGTGCCCTGGACGCCACCCTTAGGGGGCGCCAAATTGACCAATTCAGCATCGATTCTGCGCCCCTCCAAGCGATGAAAGTCAAAATTTCCGCTCGCATTTCAGCACAAAATCAATTGAAAGAACATTTCAAGACCGATATTCAACTTCTAGTAACCAAAATTAATTAGTGGTAGGCCTTATTTGTCCAAAATTTCGCGCGCACCGCGCGCAATTGTTTCAAGAATTGGAGGGAGGGCGCCATTATGTATGATCCTTAGCCCTGTGTGCCACAACCCCTAGCTACGCCGCTGCCTGCGTCTAAGATATTCTGGGGTAAGGGGCGCCAATTTTGTTTTTTTGCCCCGGGCGCTACCAACCATAGTTACGCCACTGCATCCACTCACCCCACACACACTCCAGACACACTCATCACAAACTAATTCAAATCAAACACACGCCTCTCTCATAAGGGAGGGGGGATGATCAATACAATCACACCCCCCCATGTTGACGTCTGTATGTGGGTTCCTAATCGAATTAATCTCATGTTTTGCCATTTTAGCCTACAATGTGCATTATTGCCCTCTTCGCTCGAATTTGCTCCAATTTTGCACCACATTTCACCATTTCAGCTTCATTATTTATAAACTATACACCCCATATTTCACCATTTTAGCTTCCCCATCCCCCAATGTAAAAAAAAAGTTTGCTTCCAGGGTACATTTTCTAGGAAAGCCGTCAGTGTTTATTGTTTTGAAGACTTGCGTACCCTTTTAATTTTGTAACACATTTATATAGTATTGTTTATTCTTACTTTCACTTAATATTTGTGTCTATGTAATTCGTCCTGGTTAATAGGGCGTTTGGTGTACTAGTACATAGAATGCAATGGGCCGGTTTACAGTTGCCTAGGTATTATTCATCAGTATAAACAAATCAACACGGCTCGTCAATGCAAGGATTTAGTGCAAAATCTCGCCGACTAATTCATCGGCGTACCCGGAACCAAAGACGCTGGCCCATAGACTATGCAGCTATGCTGAGAATTAAACATACTACAGTAAGCCAAAAAAATTAAGGTACCAGTTATGTTCACCCCTGTATATCCTAAACAAAGACAATGTCATAATTGGAATAAGCAGTTAATATCTGCGTCTTTTAGTTCGAATCTCAGTCGTTGAAATCGTTCAAGAAATAAAGACACGACATCCAAAAACCCAAGGAAGATGCCAATTTAAAAGTTGCAGTTTGCTCCATTCCAAGCCCTATTGATTTGTACACATGGCGTTCTCGAACAAGAGAACAAGCACCGTGCTTCCATTGATTAGCACGTTTAAACTAGCGTCGTGCTTGATAAGAACACAAAATTGCAACTTTTGATTTCGTTTCTTCCTTAGGTATTAGATCACCGTTAATTTATTTCTCAACCAATTTCAACAAGGTCTTATATCATAGCTAAAAAGTACAGTTAGTGGCTGCTTCGTCTTGAAAATGAAAGTCGCAGGAGAGCCATCGAAATGCTCCGGACGACGTTGACTTCATCGGCGAGATTCTGCACTATGTCGTAACTTACTTGAGCAGGAGTACTTCCACATAATTCTTGCGTCACTATCACCTTCATCTTCTAAAAGCTTTGACAGAAATGTTGACCTCTCCACTACTTTACCGGCTACGTCAGCAATCATACTTAAACAAAGAAAACAATTAGTTGTTAAAATTTAAAAATTTAAAAATTGTAAATTTCCATGACCATACGAGGGTCTTTCTGACAATGTAAAAATTAAATCACACACTTGCTTACGTAACAGCATTAGCATAAAATCAATGGTCTACAGTCACATGCTAAAAATGAGTCATTTTTGGTTTATAAGAGGCTGAAATGAGGCATCGTTGTATATACTAGATTTTCTCGGAATAAAAGTGTATAGAGTGCTGCCTTTTGTAAAAGATTTGGAACACAAACCGCCAGCTCAAAAATTCATCTTTTTCGGGCTGGAAAGGTTTTAGTTTTTATAATGTGTGGTCAAATATGTGTTATTTTTGAAGAAAAAAAACAAGGCTTTTTTTTTCTATAAACAGTTTGATATTTTTCTCATTTCAAGTTTTGGTTTCTCTTTGTTCAGAAACCAAAAATCATTGGATTAAAAAGTGAAGTGGAACTGGTCTGCAATCATAACACTATTGTGCTGGGAGGACACAAGAGGGTCGAGGGTATATAACCATAAGTATATAATGGCCTATAACTGTAAGTATATAATGGTCCATTGTGCTAACATTTTCTTTATCGGATATCTATCAACGCGGGCGACAGTTGATGCTCCCTGTCGTATGGGGCATACTTTCATGTCAACGTATAATTACACCAGAGTTCTTCGAGGCCTAGAAATCATGCGCGTATATTGAGGGGGTGGGGTGCTTTGTTTATTTGTATAAACGATGCATAATGATGGAGATGATTTGATTATGAATTAGTCTATTCTCCGGAAAGCACAACCCATACCTCTTATACCTATGCTCCCTCCCCACCTATATAACCTGCCTCTGCCTCCCCATACTCGACAGCGACTCTCCCCTACTATTCCACTCCACTCTTGAGCTCTCCTCTCCCCCCCTTCCCTTCCCACTTTCAATGCTCTCTTCCCCTCTGTTTCCTTTTCTCCCTCCACTTACACCCCCCACACACACACCCTCTTTCCCTCTCGATCTCTTCTCTCAAGTCTAGGCCTTTATACCGGGCATCCTTGACATCATGCGATACCCAAATTAATAAATAAATTGAATAAAAGTCTATCATATTGATCTTCCGTTATGCGACATGCACATAAATAGAGTAATGTTTAAAGTGTAAATATCACTCAATTGTCTATATATCACTCAATTGTCTGTTGTAATGTGGGTGGAAATATTTCGATGGTCTATATTTTTCACAGTAAAATAAGCTATGGCTATTTCGCAAACTAAATCAATGCTTTCAAATGTAGATTGACTTGTTCGACTTCTCTGCTCGTGAATATCAGGTAACTTAAAACCTGATTTCCTGTGGTCGCACAGTTATATAACAAACTCAAATGAAAATTGGAACAGCTTCTTACAAATTATAAGTTTCGAACAAAGGGTACAAACAAAGATATGGATAATGACATCACTCAAGAGTTTAGGCAGGATAATAGGAATCCACGTGACCAAAACTAAAACTCAATATTTGAAATGACTGATTGCCAACGTGAATTTATTTTTGTCAGTTCTATTGACTAATCCCCAAACATTAAAGCGTGTGTCTCCCAAGAACATAATTTCAAACAGTGATTAAAATATAACTGCTATTCTACTTTTGTTACATTTATACAAAAAGTAGTGGTATTAAAACTTTTTTATGTTGAAGCCATGCATAAAGAAAATATTTAGTTGTATAAGACGTACGTAAACATAGAACGACGTCAGTATTCATATTAATGGCAAATCATATCGAATGTATTTTACACTATGATTCACAACATGCTCATACATGTATATCAGGGCACATTTCTTTAACCCCAATACGTTTGTACATTTACTGAATGAACTTTGGAAACTTGGGTACAAAAACTCATACTCTGCCACTTGAGGTCAAATTTGGCACTACGATTGTTTAATTGAGGTTATTGAACTGTGGCATTGGGATGAGGCCATTGTGGTCCATAGTGTTAGTGAACTAGTAAATATGTCATACATGTGGGAATCCCTGAAAGATGGTTTGAAGGGATCCACAGCGCATTATTAAAGTATGACGGCACAAAGAAGTAGGAATTGAAAATGTTTTCATACACGATTCTTTACCGGCCTGTCAAGTCAAAAATATTGTCACTTGTTTATACAAACGACTTAAAGGAAGTCTCCGGCAATCACAACATTATTCCTTATGTGTTAGAAAAATAATTATCAAGCACGAATCACGTGGTTTTATTTAAAACAAACTCATAGTGACCATAAAAACGAATAAAAACATCCGTTTCTCAACACGCGATATTCAAAATTCCCGGGCGCCGAGTGCAATGACGTCCCAGTTATACAATGAAGGCTGACGACAATTGAACACAAATAACCATTACGTAATTGCACTTAGACAATTTCGGCGCGGGAATTTTGAATATCGCGTGTTGAGAGCCGACTGTTTTTATTCGTTTTTATGGCCAATATGAGTTTGTTTGAAATAAAACAATGTGATTCGTACTTGATAATTATTTTTCTAACATATAAGGCATAATGTTATGATTGCCGGAGTCCCCCTTTAATCGAATAGGGTGAAGAAAAACATTTGTGGGCGATTTTGTGTAAAAAATGTTAACAACATTGTCAAATCCTCGGCTACCCTAATATAATCGCATTTACGGTAAAAATTGGGCCAGTGAAGCGAGGAGGAAAATATTATTTCGTGAGCACCCCCGTCTAAAAAAGAACCCGTCCCTGATCCAGTCAGCTACAATGTATTCTACATGCCTTCAGTGGACTTTCGACTGTATTTACTCTATACGCATACTGCTAAAGGGTAAAGCAGATTATAACGTACCAACATCAAGATAACATGATAAGTGCATGTAGTATAGATGACTTGACTTCTGACGTCAATGCCTGGCAGTATGGGCACGTATCATCACAATTTCCATTGTTAATTGCCTGGCAGTATGCGCGCGCACCATATTTTGTTCAGAGCTCGTGCTTTTAAAATTCCCGCCACATCACAATAAGGCTATTGAACAGTGTAGTGATTGTATGCAGTTCGCTCAAGCATATCGATATACCAGTCCCTTGCCTTTGTTGATAAACATTGAGGTCAACTCATCTATCGATGAGTTGACTTATGACGTCATTGCCTGGCAGTATGCTCGCATCATATTTTGTTCAGAGCTCGTGCTTTTAAAACTCCCGCCACATCACAATAAGGCTATTGAACAGTGTAGTGATTGTATGCAGTTCGCTCAAGCATATCAATATACCAGTCCATTGCCTTTGTTGAAAAACATTGAGGTCAACTCATCTATAATATATACATTTAAAATTGCCAGTACATAGCATACATTTCATGTAATTTCAAAGACATTCTGCTGAAGAAAGATTTATCTCGGATAAATTTCAATTGAACAACCCAGCAAACACAAAAACGTTTTAAAAACATTTTAAATAAGTTATATTTTGGCTTTTGGTTTAGGTAAAAACGTTTTAATAACATTAAAATGTCGGGTTATATAAAGGTCATGATAATGTTTTAAAACGTTTTGTATGAAAACACACTACAACAATATTTTTAAATGTTTTCAAAAAATGTTATTGTAAACTAATTTTGCAAACATTTCTGCCAAATATTGTGTCAATACTTAAATAACATTATGTTAAAATATTTGAACCCAGCAAACACAGAAATATTCTTAAAATGTTTTTTCAAAACCTTTTAATAACATTTAAATGTCGGGTTATATAAAGGTCATGAAAACGTTTTTAAAACGTTATTGAAAATATTTTGGGCAAACATTTTTCGCAAAATATTTTTTCAACTCCCAAAATAACATTCTGTTTAGAATGTTTTGTATCAAGTTTTCGAGAATGTTTTTGGAATGTTATTAAAACGTGTTTATATCCTTTATATAACCCGACATTTAAACGTTTTCTGTAAAACATTTTTGTTTGCTGAGCAGTAGATTATCAAAAATGTGTTTTAAGGTTATAAAAACGTTTTATACTCTTATTATACCCTTTATATAACCCGACATTTAAACGTTTTCTGACAACCTTTTATAACCTTTTGCGAATGATGTCGAAAACGTTTTGTGTTTGCTGGGAAATTTATTGAAAAAATATGAACGAAATGTATTATTGCAAGAAAGAAAATTAATAGGCACATATTGAGGACATTGGACTATTCCATTTAAAATCCACACTCCCCCTGTGGAAGATTTTGGAAATACCTGCCACAATGGGAGTATGAATTCCAAACGGAATTAGCACATTAGGCAGCTCCATTTGAATTCATACACCCTCTGAGAAAGATTCAACCTGAATCTTCCACAGAGGGAGGGTGAGTTTCAAATTGAGCTGTCTAATGTGAAATTCATACTCCCATTGTGGCAGGTATTTCCAAAATCTTCCACAGGGGGAGTGTGGATTTTAAATGGAATAGCCCATTTTCACAAAAGAATACGTCCTTACTTCATAATGTCGCTATCACTCTTGTCCACTGTTGCGTCTGTTGTGAACTTATCTTGATCATCAAAGAAGTCTGCCATCCACTTAAACGTGGCCCCTGAATCCATGCCATTGACGATGTAAGTACTCTACAAATACGTAGGTGAGAAAAAGAGGGAGAGAGTGAGAGAGAATGGGAGGGAGAGGAGGAGGTGAGAAGGAGATAAAAAAAGGTTTATATCAACGAAGGGACTTAACTTAATTAATATAGCATTGGAATTTTCGCAAATGTTACTTCTGCAGTTTTAATGGTTGGACATGTTATTATAGCAATCATAAAAATGCATTACTCTGTTTTACCACATAGATCAACAATTTTTGTGTAACGTTGGTGCTCTCAAGTTAACTGGGAATGGAAGTTAAAATTCTATATTTTGATCAAATTTGTTTAAAAAGCCAAAAAATGTAGGTTTTGTTGGTACACCTGAATAATCGACCCAAGACGTCTACAAGACTAATTCAGCAGATTCATTATGTTGCAAAGATATTATTCTTCGCAATAAATTATTAGTGAGAGAAAAGAGAAAACAAAATAATAAAGAGTGATAGTATTTTGGGTTTTTTTAAACCTAGTGTTGAGTGTGCATATTATTTAAAACAAAACATACAAATAACGTTTTGTTAATGATCCTTTTCTTCTAAAATATTTAATATACATTATGGTCGTTCCCTATCAATATAGGTCGAACAAAGGAATTGGATTTGCTTGCGTTTTTCATTGTGTGTTTGTTGTTGTTGTTGTAACAACAATTAAGAAGAATTTATTTGCAAAAGTTCTTAAGTCCATTTCAAACTTTTTGAGAAAAACAGGTTTTTGTAGTACTAGGCATTACTAGTTAAAAGTAAGTCTTACTGATGTAATGGCTTATAAACAGTTTAATTTTGGTTAAAAGGTTAAAGAACATAATTAAGAAATAAAGGGTGCAGCATTATCTTCACCCATTATTTACGTTTTTACTGCCGAGGACACATTATTGGCGTGTAAAGGATAATGCTGCAACCTTTATTTCTATTCTATTACCACAAAATAGTGCGATTTAAATATCACTTATTTTGCCCAAATATTTGAAGTTGTTAACCGCAAGATGGAGCGCCTACGCGTAATCAAAGCGTAAGTGATAGCGAGTATTGCAGAAATATGGAACGCGTAACCAAGTGTAATGCTTTGCGTAGGACTTTATTTAAGAAATAAAGGGTAATGCATGATCATTTACACGAAAATAATGTGTCCGAGGCAGTAAAAACGTAAATAGTGGGTGAGGCGGCGCCTAGGCTACGCGTAGCCAAAGCGTATGTACATTCCAATAACACAACCTAACATTCCATTCTCCCCTATACGCAGGTATGCACATACAATAACACACCTCTGGCATTCCATTATCCCCTACATAAGCAGGTGTGCGCTGTGCCGGGGCGCTGTGATGATAGAAGAACATAAAGTTCGTTGCCCTGGCCACTTTATCGCTAATTAATGGTCTTTCACGTGACGCGTTTCAACAAATCATTGTGCGCTATTTTGAATAAAGGGTCGTGGGGGTAATAAACGCATCCCAAAAAGAAAGTATCCAGTTTGATTTTTGTCCATAAATCAAAGAAAGGGGTCTTAAATCAAGACCTATCAGAAGTATGTTACAGATGAATTTATTCCGCACAGTTTGATACCTCATTTGTCCAAATCGATGCCGAATTAATGACATAGTGATCTTTTAAATGCAGACACTTCAATTTTTAAAGTTGCAGTAATTCCTATTGATGTTGTTTTCCTGCTTCTCAAGATTCTTTACAAAGGTACACAATGACATAGACGGTCTAAGCTGTTTGACTCCACTTCATGTGTTTTATTCAATACAGATACTCTTTTGCTCAATGTTTTCCCATCCACTCTTCACAGTCCATATCTGGTAGTCCGAATAATCAGACCCAGAACAAAATATTAATTTCTGACATGATCGTGTACTGGGTCTGAACTGTTTCCATATGAAATCTTGATGGCAAATTGGACAATAGAAGCACATGGTTCTACGTGACAGCTTTTTAATCCCTATTCAGGTTACGTGAATCACGCTATTGTGGACCATCCTTCTGATACTTGAGTGTTTGGACAAGCGGAACGGTTTTTTGTCTACCTCTCTGTTTGTAAACAAACCAGGAGGTCGAAATCGTCCTCCTCGCCGAATACGAAAGTCAGCGTAATAGTACGGCACTACATATCTGGTATGTCTTCCTGCTGCATCAATGATTGCCAGACATCTGCGGCCCATGCTTTCAGCGAGACTTCTGATGCGCCCTGGCCTTGATCTATCGCTGCCCATATTGAGTAGCAATACCAAATCAATAGGAATTTACTGCAACTTTTGAAATTGAGGTGATTGCATTCAACAGGTCATTGTGTCATCAATTCTGCATCGATTTGGACAAATGAGGTATCAAACAGAATAAATTGATCTGTAACATACCTTTGGAAGATCTTGATTTAAGACCACATCTTTGACTTATGGACCAAAATCAAACTGGATACTTTCTTTTTTGGATGCGTTTAGAATGTTAATTAATGGTCTTTCACGTGATGCGTTTCAACAAATCACAGTGCGCGATTTTGAATAATGGGTCGTGGAGGTAATAGAATATAAAATAGAAACATAATCCCCCTGGTTTTTATAACCACTCTAATTCAAATTCCCTAAGAATTTTTAAATGTAAAAATTATAACAGGAAGGAAGGCCGGTGGTATGAAAGCTACACAACCAGCAACATATTGTGTTTTTATAGGTATGTATCCAAAACTCAATTTCTGTCATTATTATGTCAGAGGGGCACTTTTTCTTTCATTTTTTGTCAGGGGGCACTCTGCCCCTGCCCCCCCCTGGCTACGATACTGTGGGAAGGGTAAGATATCTGGGGCGGACTCACCTGTGCAGCTAGCCATGCACTCCTATGATAAGGCAACGGAAATATAAGCACATTCAGGCCAAGATTAGTCGACCCATAATGATCAGCAACCTCTTTCAATACAGGAAACGAAGCCTTAGAATATGGGCATGTAAGATCCAAGAATGCGTCGAGTTGAACCAATGACTGACTTGCTGGAGCATACGGGAAGCCTAACGGGCGATTCGGTATAGGTATTTGACCACATACAAAGCAGATACAGACAATGTAACAAAAGAGTAAGCTGTTGTTACTAGCCATGATGAATACGTTGTAGGAAGAACCCCTGAGAACTACCTGCCGATCTAACATTGCCTCTGATTGGTCAATTACATGATATTTCCACTTTAATCACCAATCAGAATGGAGCTTTGCAAATAATTCAACCCATTTTTTTTTTGCGTGGTGAAATTATTCTAACAATGTTGCTGATTGGACCAATTGATAATGAAAAATTCTTTTTGGCCAATCGGCAGGTAGTTCTCATGGGGTTAAGGACTTTAGTCCGTAAAGTTTGTTGTGCAGTCAAGTTCAATCATTCAACCTATATATAATAATTAACAAAATGGAGTGACAGAGAGATACTCAATAACACTAGGATCCGCAACACGCTCATCTATCAGGGCACAGTTCTTTAACACCAATTCATTTGTGCATTCATTGAATGACCTTTGAAAATTGAATACCAAAACTCATACTCTGTAACTTGAGGTCAAATTTTGCACTATGATTGTGTAATTGAGGTTGTTGAACTATGCCATTGGGATGAGGCCATTGTGGTCCAGAGTGATTTAGCAGCAATCAAAAATAAAGATCTTTGGTAAACATGCATTGATAAGTTTTTATAAAGGTCATTATCAATCTTTTAAAGGTATAATAGTTGGAAACAATCATTTAAAACTTTCCTTCCCCAACAGTAACATTTCATTCCAAGCACCAAAAACTCATTACCAGCATTTCAGTATTAATATAAGAGTATTTTCTTTATTCACTGCGTTGTCTTTTAAGAGACATAGTCTGTCTCAAACAAACATCAACGTCAAGGGGGCAGTACTAACTTTCAAATACCGTTTGTTTCATTCATTTTGGTTTCGGCAATCCAGAGATCTGCTTCACTAAACACAAATGTGTGAAAACCCTCCACTTTGTATATAGAAAATTGAATAGAATGTTATATCCAAATACCTGTACAGTACAGTCAATAAAAGAACATTCATTGTAGTATTAGAAATGATTATGTAACAATTGCTCAATAAACGTATACGATATGCAATATTTCATTGACATGATTTTAATTTTACAACAGAGTGTGCAATATTTGTTTGTCTTTTAACATGTCTTGAGTGACAAAGAGAACAGTATACAGTGTCATCGCCCCGATATCTTCATGGCAGAAATCGCCACGGTAGGTTGAATCCACAGCCACGCATGGCCAATTTGTTCCAACCTCTGAGACGCATAATGATTCGAGGGACCTGACTAAGGCTACTGACAATAGCCGGGTAATTGATATCTCTAGTGTGTGAGTAAGCTTGTATACGACATTGAGGTCAATGGTCATCGACTTCTATACTGCTTCCACGGGAGAAGTGAGTGCAGCTATAGCCTGCGCGCTGTAGTCCATACAGGACCAACGCAATATAAAATCAGAATTTTGGTCACATTTTGAGTTCAAGACGCACGGCCTTTTCTCAAGACGCAAGCTAACGACTATCATATCTGTTCAACACGTATTTTCAAGTGTATGAGACCAGATCTGGTTTCTTGAGACTAAATCATTTACGGGAGATTCACGGGAAATTCACGTGTATCGATCCCGGGTATTTATTTTAGTATCTCTGTTGCACCAAGTAATTATTAGCCAGGCGATGTCGGTGTACAGTATTTACCATGATAAAATCTGTGACATGTACATGTATTTAATTTGACTACATAATGTGAAATCGGGTGTGAAATATTTATTTATCTTACTGTGCCAAGTGAAAAAAAAAATAATCGTAATCTTTTCATATCGCTTGGGTTTGTAGCTAAATATTTCTACTCTTGAATCAAATTCTATTTAATTTGGCTAATTGTTTAAACAACTTTCGCAATGTCGAGTACCATGTACCAATGGTTTGATATAGGTAGCTGAACCCCGTTAATAATAACATCACTGTGGCATAACAGAGTTTCCTGTCTCTTTGGTATGTTGTTCCCTGCTACCGACGTCCACTCCTAGTAATGGATCGATAATCGATTTCCAATCATCTAGTGTCCATGAGGAACTTGCTGCTAAGGTGACGCCATTCACAAGGAACTGGGGTGTTCCACTCATGTATCCTGTGATAATATTGCAAAGATACGTAAAGTATGTTTAGAAATAGGCGTATTCAAATAATAGAGAGTGGATTGAATTTCTTGCTCACATTTTTACTTCAATGCTACACTGCTCGCTCCAGTAAAAAAAAAAAAAAAACCCATTTATACGGGAACTTAAACCCCTTGCCGTTGAAGTTATTGCAGAATTTCATTTCGCAAACTGATTTTTGCACGTCATGAGCACACACAAAAGTATATAGCAAGCTTGTCGTTTGGAACAGAAAATCATTTTAACCTAATTCAGTCAATAATTTTCAACAACATGTGGCGTGTCTTTTACCCAAACCATATTTGATTTCCAATAATTGGTCTTTTAACTAAATATTACATAACAGGTAATTTTGTAGTCTATGAAAAAATGTGGAAACTATTGTTCTTAAGGTGGTGCTACACCCCCTGATAAATTTGGTGACTAATTTTGCATTTTTCTCAAAAAATAACTACACACTGGTAACAAAGGTTATGTATATTATAGGGGCAAGGAATCCAATTACTTCACTGAAATTTCAGTGATTCAAGACAGGTGGTTCATTATATAAGTTTGCTTAATTCGTTACGACAAATCAACTGCTCAATGCCCAAAGTGGGTAAATGCAACAGCTGCCAGGTGTAGATGAGTACAATATACTGTGCGTAAACTGGCAAATGTTCACAGAGCAGCTATTGCACTTACCCACTTCTGGCACTGAACAGTCAAAATATAACTTACTAGAGCAGGAGTATTTCCACATAATTCTTGCGTCACTATCACCTTCATCTTCCTGAAGCTTTGATAGAAATGTTGACCTGTCTACTACGTTGCCGGCTACGTCGGCTATCATACTGAGACAAAGGAAACAAACTTGAAATAGTACGAAACTAACTAACTAACAAACAAACAAACAAACAAACAAACAAACAAACAAACAAACAAACAAATAAACAAATAAATAAATAAATAAATAAATAAATAAATAAATAAATAAATAAATAAATAAATAAATAAATAAATAAATAAATAAATAAATAAATAAATAAAAGAAAGAACAAAAGAAACAAACAAATAAAGAAACAAAGGGAAAAAAGCTTGAAATATTACGAAAATCAAATGAACAAATAAATAAATAAATTTAAAAGAATTAATTAATTCGTTACCGACTACGTCGGGTATCATACAGAAACAATTAATTCATTCGTTCTTTCGTTCATTCATTCATACATTCATTCATTCATTCATTCATTCATTCATTCATTCATTCATTCATTCATTGTATTATTGGTTATACCTCATTATTTCACTGTTACTTTTGTCCCGTGTTGGGTCGTTGAAGAACTTTTTTTGAACAGCGAAAAAGTCCGCCATCCATTTAAATGTTACTGCTGAATCCATGTCTTGTACGATGAAAGTACTCTGTTTTTTAAAAAAGAAGAAAATGTCATATCAGGCGCCTGGCCCTAATTACAACTCACCAGCCATGGCCGGGACTCTGTGTGCCGGGCTTTGCTTGAAACAAGCACAGCGAGTCTAGCTTCTACGCAGTCTGTGTTTATACTACACGGTTGAGTGCATAGCATCATAAGAGCTGTGTGAGATCTAGTGAAAAATAGCCATCTGTGATTGGTTTTTGTCAAAACTTCAAGTGTTCCCTTCATCCAATCAGAATTTTTTTATATCGAACGATAATACTTCCCCTAAAAATACCTTTTTTCATTACGTCAACAGATAACTCAATGCAATTGCACACTTATATTGTCCATATACTAGCTTCATTTCAATGAGCAATGGCCAATTGTCTTCAAATTGCAAATATTGTGCAAAAAGTTGTAAATTCAATGAACCATGACTTTGCTAAAGAGCGCTTACAAATTAATATGAAATCCATGCACGTAATAACCCTCCCCCTTCGCTCGCTACCCAGCTCACTGAACCCTAATGTTGGTTTCATACTATCATGCCGCTTACCGCTGAGAGGCGTGATGCATGCGAATTGCAGACATCCCGACAGAATCAAGGCTTGTCATTGGCTGATACGTCATGCTGCTTGCCGCAGTGGCAAGCGGCAGGAAGGTCTGACAGGGGCATTACCTACCTGTGTTGCTAACCACGCGCTTCTATGGTACGGTGGCGGGAAGAGAACAACATTAAGGCGAATATTTGCCACTCCATAATGATCTGCAACCTCCTTCAATGTCGGGAATGCCACCATAGAAAAAGGACACGTAAGATCCATAAATGCGTCCAGTTGAATCAGTGACTGGCCTTCTGAACCATACGGGAAACCCAATTGTCGATTTGGTATAGGTACTTGAGCACATACTTGACATGCAAAGTATATTATTAGCCACTGTACGTTGCATTAGTATGTTGAAGTTATTCTTTTGTTTATTCGCCATTCTGAGAAAGAAGTACACCGAACCCACGTTATAATGCTAGCAGGCGACACCGCACGTTATAGAATTGCAGATTCATACAATAATGAAAGTAATTTAAACTTCAACACTACTTCAATGTCGGGAATACCACTTTTGAAAATGGACACGCAAGATCTATAAATGCGTCAAGTTGAATCAGTGACTGGCCTTCTGAACCATAAGCTAACAACATCGGCTGACGATGAGGAAGTTCCTCGAAAAGTTACGTCGTTTACTGTACATGTAGTGTTTTTGAGCTTTTTAGTACAACAACAGTGATTAGTAGGCATACACCGGGTATACACTGACAAGCATGAATATAAGTTCAGTAACGGCGTAGGAAAGCAACCGGTAAAGCTCAACTCAATGACTCGGCAACTATTAATATTTCCAGTTGAATGAATCTTGGAATGGATTGAGCAAGGTCATACCCATTGATGCGTATTTAATAGCCTGTACGTGCAGTACATAGACTCCAAAATTTACATTCAAAGCACGTGAAAATGAACATCTAATGCATGCCATGTTTAGGGAGCGATCGTTATTTATGACAGAGGGGGGAATGGGAAAATTTAGGGGGGAACACGAAATTTTGTTTGGGTCTTTAGGGGGAACCTGAAATTTTTAGTTGAACCAGGAGGGGGGATTGTTAAATTTTACATGGAGAAAATTGGGAAAACAAGGGGGAACGCGAAAATTTTGAGCGGACGCGAGGGGGAACGCGAAATTTGTTGTCAATATTTTTTCCAAAACACCCATTCCCCCCTGCCGTAAACAACGATCGGTCCCTTACCTCGTGTGATTATTTAAACCACAGACCCGACCCGATGTTTAAACCCCCAAATTCATTACATAACATACATATAAGAGCTTTTAAAGCGCTATTACAAAAAGATCAAAGCGCTAAGTGATACACTGCAAAAACAAGAGAATGAACAAAAGCAAAGAGTCAAAAGGATAATAATGAGCCTTAAGAGGTATTACACCCTGCCCAATTTTATGCATATTTTTTGCATTTTTTCAAAAATTATAGCACATTGGTGACAAGTAAGATTTGTATATTATAGGGGCAAGGACTACAACTACTGTACTGGAAATTTTATTTCAGCACAGACAACAGTTGTGGAATTACAGTCAAAAATGAGGGAAAACCAATATTTGATCAATAAATCAATAACTACTTGCCTTGAGTTGCTGAATTTTCAGTAGTTGTAGTCTTTGCCTCTATAATATACATATCTTACTTGTCACCAATGCGCTACAATTTTTGAGAAAAATGCAAAAATAGGCACAAAATTGGCCAGGGGTGTAGTACCCCCTTAAGAGATTTTTCAAATGTTGCCACCGAGGCTGCCTCCCTGATGTTACGCGGGAGGCAGTTCCACAACGCTGGACCAGCAGAACGAAAAGACTTGTCACCACTGCGATTTTTACCGATGTGAGTGTTCAGAAGACTGGTATCCATAGAGGATCTTGTGACGGGTCCAGATGAGCGAGTTCTGTATGAGAGTAATTCCGTGAGGTATGAAGGAGCAGATTCATGCAAACATTTGAAGGTACGTACAGACAGAGTTTGAATTTGATTCGATCTCTATGCATTAATGGTGTGGGGCTATCAAGTGTGGCGGCATAGAATATGAAATTGGCTGCTTTGTGTTGGAGGGACTGCAAACGATCAAGGTCTTTTGATTTTGCTCCATAGAGGAGAGCATTCCCGGTGTCAATGCGAGATATCACGAGAGCTTGCACAACTGTGTGAAGTGTTTTGTGGTCCAAAAAGCGACGAATACGGTACGGCGAATATTACGGAGCTAGAAATTGATTGAAGAAATCATGCTATTAATTTGAGGAGTTATCGTTAGGCGAGAGTCAAGCACTGTGCCCAAGTTCCGAACATTATCAGATGGTTTAATGACGCTGTCTCCCACATTAAGTTGCAATGGCGGAAGTTTACTAAGACCTTGAGAAGTACCGGCTATGAAGAATTCAGTTTTATTGTTGTTAAGCTTCAATTTGTTCACGCACATCCAGTCTTTGAGTTCTGAGATACAGGATTCAAGTTTGTGAAGAGCCATCTCGTAAGCGTTATGATCCCTAGGATTAAACGATATGTATAGTTGCGTATCATCCGCGAATTCATGGTAACTGAGTCTGTGTTTATGTATAATCTCACCGATGGGCAGTGTATAGATGATGAACATGAGTGGACCGATAACCGAGCCTTGAGGGATACCGTAGTCAAGTGAACGCTTTTCTGAGAAGAAACCGTCGATGTGAACTTCCCGGGGTGAACTTGCGTGGTCCTACAAGTGAGGTATGAACGTATCAATTGTAATGCAGTACCTGAAATACCTAATGGTCATGTTTTTTATGTTGGGCACCAATTGCGTTGCATGTGTATTTTTCAAGCGAATCACATGTTTTTACAGGTTTGGTACTATAACTTCAAAAGTTTACATTAGAACCCAATTAAAGTATATATTCTGAGAGCATATACTCGGATGATTTCAGAAACGAAACAATGGGAGTCATTATACAGGGTGGCCCATAAAATATACAGGGTGTAACAAGCAAAATAAGGATGAAAATATTAATTCAGTTAGGGGTGTCACCCCCCGACGTACATCGATAATGTAAAAATTTGTCAAATGTTTAAAATAGCTAACTTAATTGCCCACCCAGTCATATGGAACTTATGGCGGTCAAGTAATTCAAAATGTAGATACAGGGTTGTCAAAAATATATCTATATTTATATAAATTTCTTCAAAACACACCTTATTTGGCACTGGAAATGCAAATTTTCATGATTGAGGGATGTAACTAGATGTAAAATAAGCTCAACAATCCAGTTTTGAAAGTTAAAAGAGAATTCGACAAAGCGTTTGTGTAAAAATTGACTTTTTGGACCAAAATTGAGTGTGAGGGCGCTCTTTTAGATTTGTCGCAAACCTTCTATGTTTTACTAGTTTTTAGTTTACTAAAGTAAAGAGGATCACAACCAAGGTCTGCTTAAGAAATTTGAGCCTTTTATCATGTTTTGTTTGCCCGTAGCACCCTTTTGAATGTTCCCTACATTAAATCCCTATTCAAATGCATAGAGGTCAATGAACTTGATTA
Organism: Amphiura filiformis; assembly: GCF_039555335.1. Taxonomy (NCBI): domain Eukaryota; kingdom Metazoa; phylum Echinodermata; class Ophiuroidea; order Amphilepidida; family Amphiuridae; genus Amphiura; species Amphiura filiformis. The sequence goes on from NC_092640.1 coordinate 47,190,973, forward strand.
GTGTAGCAGCAAGTAATTAGTAAATTTTAATTGTCTAATTAACAAATACTGAGGCAATGAATGTTAAACATGATATCATTTAGCCGAGATCAAGTACAGAAACAAGTAGAAAATAGAAATCCATCAATAATGTTTATTGAAGATCATGTGGCGGAGGATCACCATTGTACAGCATTGTGATCCTCCACCACATGATCCTCCATCACATGAGCCACCCCTGACTAATTAGACTTAACGAGTTGCAGTAATTAGTACAAATGAAAATCATAAATTTTTGTTTCAGAAATTGAAAGGCCAATGTCTAAGGAACAAAATAGTACTAGACAAGCTCATAATAAACATCAAATAAATAAACGAAATGCATGTTAACATGTCTTGATGAGTAAGAATGCAACAGAGCCACCCTTTTTAGGTGCCCAGTATAAAAAACATGACCTAATCTATGTTCTAGGCGGGACATCAGCACATCGTGGTCAATGGTGTCAAATGCTGCAGACAGATCAAGAAGGACTAATAAAACTACTTCCCCTTGACCCTGATGAGCGCAGTCTCCGTGCTCATGTTAGAAGTGTACGCAGATTGAAATCTTTCACCTAGATTATTTACATGAATATACTCAGTAATCTGTCTACACACAATTTTCTCAATTAGTTTAGAAACAAATGATATGTTTGACACATGTCTGTAATTGGCCAAATCATTCTGGTCAAGAGATGGTTTTTTGAACGCAGGGGTAATGATAGCTTGGCCCAATGACTTTGGAAATGCACCTTCAGATAGAGACTTATTTATAATAACAGTGAGACAGTGAGCAAAAACCTCAGAATGCTCTTGAGCAGCCAGGTGGGGATGATATCAAGCTTGCAGGTCTTTGTTGGACACTGCATAACAAGTTTAAGAACCTTCTATCTTCAGACACACATTCAAAGTCAGTGAGGGATGTAGAACACATATTGGATACCAAGTCATGGCGGTCAAGACTTTCTTGATCCAATCCATCACGAATTTTGGCAACTTTGCTTTCATAAAATTCAGCAAATTGGTTACATAAAGTTTGGGTAGAGTCACAAGATGGCAATGGTTTTTGAGCTTCATAGTTTTTACGTAAAATTTTTTCATAGTTTTTACGTAAAAATTACGGAAAGTTGACAACACCATTTTGAGAAAATTAGGCCTAAACAAGCCTGCTAACTGTTTCTGACCCCGTAAGCCGGTGTGGCACTTGTATTATTATATACAGGATGCATAACCAGAAATAGTGCATGTGTAGATCAGGCCTAAAGTTTGTTGGGCAGCAAGCAGAATCTTGGACAACTATAGAGGCCCTGCATGCTTTTAACGATTGGCTCCAAACAAAGGATTTGAACCAGTGTCCTTCACCATAATCATGGCACAGTGCAGTCCATTCATTAAATGTTATCATCAACCTATTTGATCGCAGTGCACTTGTTATGTTTGTGAGACGAACTGTCGCGGTAGATTGCAATCATGCTTTTGTTGAATGCATTTGAGACGTCCGCCATATTTACGGTATGATACTCAAGGCCAAAATCACCTTTTACCCAAATTCACACGAATGCACAACAATAACACACTGTTTGATTAAGTGAACAACATCTGGTCTTTAATTAGAAGTAAAATGTGATTGATACATGAACAATTAATGCACACACAATATACTCACCCTTTTAACTAATCATTACTTAACCGGCAGTCTTCTTCTTGTTGAATATCTTGTTCTGTTGTAATGTTCTGAACGGCTGATGTATATCCTTGTTCACTTGTCCTGCGACAATCACTGTTCAGGAAAGTCCACTGTACACTTGCATTTATAATCCTTTGTGTATTAAATCCTCGCACAGAAATGGTGCTGCTTTCTACAAACACTCAAATCCTCGCACAGATGACAAAAATGATGAATTTTTCACCAATCACTCTCTTTCTCCAGGATACAGACTTCTTTCTGTAATGATCTACTTTATTGACAGATGTGTTGTTTTATAAACCAGATTCCAGCAAGACGACATCAGAAATTTTAATCCTTTGGGGGGGGGGGGGAGGAGGAGCACATTCGTGTGCTCAAAATCTCATTTGTTGCTGTTTTAATAGCACATTACGAAAGCCTACAAACTCTCTTCATATTCTATCAAGAGCAAACTAAATTGCTTTCACCTCTTATACTCATAAAAACCCACAATCTATCAATAGACCATTCTGTCACATTTACTTATTTTAGCAATGGGTTTCCCAAATAACATTAGGCAATGCACTGAACATTCCGGCATAGTTGGGATTTCCCACGATTATTAATAACTCTGATTGAGTTTGTTTACTAACCAAAGGGGTTTCCTCTCAAACATGTCATAACATACAAACTCTTGCATGATTACTTCCAACAGTGTCCAAGGGTTTTCCCATTGTCTCATTTCTCCCATTACATAGCTTTAAATTGTAAACAAAAATTAAATTAAATTACTCAGGGCACATCACACTGTCCAGTTACAACCACACGGAATAAAGCAATTCTACCGTGGTAACTGGATAGTTAATTGTCCAAGATTCTGTTTTCTGCGAGTGTACTTCCAACTATCCAGATATTGAGGTCAGTGTTTCTAGATACAAACTTGTATTACGAGGTGATAATGGACAGTTCATCGAACTTTAAACAAATAAAATACAATGGACAATAAATTGGCACAAGCAAAGGCGTAGCTCAGTAAATTATATAGGTGGATAAAAATAAAACAACCGTTAGAAAATGTACTTTGATGTACTTGCTGAAAATAGAGAATCAAAAATACCACAAAATCAAGTGGGTGATCCGATTGACAGCCTCGTGCCCACCATGGATGTGTGGTCCTGTAAGTGGGTGATCCGATTGACAGCCTCGTGCCCACCATGGATGTGTGGTCCTGTAAGTGGGTGATCCGATTGACAGCCTCGTGCCCACCATGGATGTGTGGTCCTGTAAGTGGGTGATCCGATTGACAGCCTCGTGCCCACCATGGATGTGTGGTCCTGTAAGTGGGTGATCCGATTGACAGCCTCGTGCCCACCATGGATGTGTGGTCCTGTAAGTGGGTGATCCGATTGACAGCCTCGTGCCCACCATGGATGTGTGGTCCTGTAAGTTCGTGTTGTCCATTACTCGTCTGCTAACAAGTTGAGTCTTAATAAAGAAATGTTTACTAAAAGGTTTAAACCAATCAATGAATACAAAAGCCAAAATATAAAAGTGCAACTTTTGTTTATACATGAAATTTTATAAAAATAATCACCGAGCTTTAAAAAAAAATGTTTGGAATGTGTGAAACCTAAATCAGGAACAGCTTAACTTGAGTTATTTATAGCATAAACATTTCTTTTTAATTTAAGTCAACTTTTTTGGCCGAAAATCCAAAAATGGCTACAAAAAGCTACTCACTTGATGTATAACTGATCAGTCTGTGTTCACAACTTTTTTATAATTAATATACACGAAAGGCAAATCCTCCTAATGTAGAGATAGGCCATCTGTGGCGTTGATTTCTTTTTGACATTGGGGGGGGGGGTTGGAAAAGTATAATGAATCCAGCACTTTTTGGCGACATAATAAGTTTATGGTAAATATGCGTGCAAAGCTCGCGAACAATTTTGCCATATTGAAGCTAAATTAGTGAAATATGGTGTAAAAGTGGAATAAATTCGCGCGAAGTGCGCAAAAAGTGCACTTTTGGGGCTAAAATGGCCAAATATGAGGTTAATTTGGTCAGAAACCCACATACAGGCATTGGGTGGATGATTGTATGGACTACCCCCTGACAAAATATTGGGGGATTTAAGATGGTAACGTTGGCAGGTTGCAACGTCCAATTTTGAATTGCTCAGAACTTTTTATCTAATTGAAATGATTTTGGTCGAATACCTATTTGATCGTGATATCAACAGTATTTTTCTTTCATATCTTCCTTACGATATAATTAGTTTCCAAGTAAAGTAATTAAAATGGAGTATCTCAATTAACTAAATACGCATTATAATTATCGGTGGTAGAAGCATACAGCCATTAAGTGCACCATCAGCACTCATGTATGACTAATGGCTGAGATCCATTCACAGCAGAAAGTAATCAAATATAGTGTGTCTCGATACTTTGCAGGCAAAATAATATGACAAGGGTTGGGTTTTGAAGTTAATATGAGTCCCTCAGTTATTAAAAACACAGTACTTGGTAGTGCTTCCTCCTAAATACTCCAAAAAGAGTTTTAACTGGAAAGTCGGAGAGAGTGGTCTAATTGGTGTGAATTGCAGGGTCGGATTTGAGAGCTGTTTTGAAGGTCAATGGTGAAGGCTGGTCTACTGTGGTATGAAGGAGAATTGTTTATCAGCTAAGATAGTGGAGTTAGAGTTGTTTGAGTTCAGTATACGAAATTTAGTTAGCAAAAGTACAGTGTCATCAGCAATGAAGTAAAACTATATAATGGTAGAGATACAATGGCTGCAGTAACTTTGCTATGACTTCTTTTACAATAATAAATTAGTTTTATAGTGCGTCTCGAAAATATGCAGGTCTACCACCATTCCATTCAAAAATCACGGGAAAAATCAATCCAGTATAAACCGTCAATAACATTCGCATTAAGGTGGTACTACACCCCCTGATAAATTTTGTGACTAATTTTGCATTTTTTCAAAAAATAACTACACACTGGTAATGAAAGTTAGGTATATTATAGGGGCAAGGAATCCAATTACTTCACTTTAGTGATCAAGTGGTTCATTATATATGTTAATGTGTAAACAGCGATATTAAAGCAAAATATACCTGTATTTAAGACACACTATATTTTAGATAATTGCTTCCGGGAGTAATTTGTGTAATGGAACTATAAGACTACGCCTCATTTTAGTTGACGCCGCGGTAGCTTGAAGCAACGTGTTATATTGTGAGAGCATATTTAGTGTAGCCGAGGTTGAAATTATCAGACTTGACTACAAATGAGGTAAGTACACAAACCTATTTACGAATAACATTAATAATAAAATAGTAACATGTGGGCTTGTTGATCTATGTATCTATTATTTATTAACTTTATTTCATTTGTGAGATATGGCCAAAAATAGTACTAATATGCTGTATCTTTTGTAGTTAAAACCCCGGTTAAAACATTACCAGCAGACACGAATTTATTTGTATTGTTTGCATGGGCGTAATGCTATGCGTGCTAGCCATGCGCTTCAACGGAAAAAATATTTTCTCAAAATATCAAGAACTATCTTAAGAACTACTGAACCAATACTAGGCTTGTTTGTACTCATTTTAATGCATTTTTCATGCTGATTCCAAATATGGTCATAAAAATTTACATTTCTGAAATTTTTAAATTAAAAAAAGAAAATTGAATCATGTCGTCTGCAGTCGGCACCCGCGTTGAGATGGTCATGTGTTCTACAGTGCATGAACCATTTGAAAGGAAGTAAAAACACTTTTTGGACTTCAAAAAGCGTAAAAATCACTCATGTATATACCTAACAGACCTGTTTTTATACATATTTGTTTATTATTATTTATTTATTACATCATATTTACCCACGGTAGCCCGACCAGCAAAAATAATAACTGGCATCCAGCACAAGAAATCTGTGAGCATTGATAAATCCCAAAGAGCAAGTCAATGAATCACAGAATTTTTGTGCTGGGTGCCAATTATTTGGCTGTGAATATGATAACTGCTTGGTTACTGAAATGTGTTTAGAGTAGAGTATTGAAGTAATCCTGTGTGTAATTTTGGTTCATTTTGATGGACAGGATTTTAAGATATGACCTTGTGAAAAATTATAAGTTTCTTTTTGAGCTCAATTTAATTACAGACCACTATGATGCCATACTGCTGATAGCACTAGTGATGAACAACTTTAACTTATTGATGCTATCTAATTACCAAAACTTAAAACTAGTCTTTTAAAATCAACACTTCTGATCATTTTCGACACTTTTTTTACATTTCCACAATTACTATCTACAGATAATACCATCAGTGGTCTATTGTTATATCAGCAGTAGATTATAATCTTGTCCTGTGAACTTTTAACGAGAGTGTATTTTAAGCGTACATCATGCTGCGTTTAAACGCAGGCACTCGTCTCTGATTGGCTGCTGAGGCGATCTGATGTTGCCGAGATGAATGAACTTTGCGCCGTACGTCATGTACGTGTTGTTAGCTCCAACCTTGCAACATCGCGGTAGCGGTCTTAAATTGTGTGCCAAAATTTTTCCACCTATATCTTGACTATTGTATTGTTTACATTTGCCCATCGCTTTTTAACGTCCAGTAGCGCAGGCGGCGGATGACATGATCGCGCCGGCAACTCGTGAAACCGCCCGGCCGTATGGCATTTTCCATATACTCGGTTAGTTTTGTGGGGTTCATTATCGAACCCCAACGGTTTTAGCTTGTATTTATATTATTTATCAACATAGGCCTATTTGTTTGTGATATTTCAAGCGTTCATGGTTTTAAAATTTCAAAATAATCCCATTCAATTACACGGTTGACGATGAAAATTTACTGAATTTAGGGACTGCACGTCATACACCACCTGCAGTAGCGTGAATAAAAGTTTGATTCACAGACAAATTATGGGTCGACTTTAATCAAATATGAAAATTAATTATTAGAATTATTAATTGAGTCATGCGGTAGCCGTGACCAGCAAGTTAAAAAAAACCCGAATGATAAAGAAGAATAGACAGATGCTCCCGCAAGACTAAATACACGAAACACTAAAACATTTCAGTCCTATTATTCTATGATATTTTTCGCTGGGTACAAAATAGCTCAAAATATATCTAAAGCCATGCTAAATCTTATTTACTGTCCCAAGTGTAATATTTTAACAACTCATTACTTCAAAAAGTGACACCAATCCTACATTCAATCATTGTTTGACAGCAAACAAACATTCTTGCTTTCACGCGGAATTTCATAGCCAAAATTATTGGAAAATAATACTGATATCCAGACTTTTCAAGACGGCTTCAGCCCTACCCGCAGATCACTTTCACGCTACTTTTTGAGATTCACTTTCAAATATACCCTAGCATTTTCTTGGATATCCTACATACAAGTTCTGAACCCAATTCGCCAACAATTCACAATTCTTTATTAACCATGGCGTCGTGGCGATATAATTTACCTCGCCGAGACAAATTACCAAAAAATGTATCTCAACATGGCAAGATAATTATCATGCTAAGTAGACAAACCAAAAATGGATGTCGTCTTGGTGAAATAAATTATCATGCCAAGTCAACTTAACAAGAAATGAATGTCTACATGGCAGGATAATTTGTCACGTCAAGTTGACTTAACAAAAAATATAAGTCAACACGGCAAGATAAATTATCATATCAAGGAAGAGCAAATGCAACAAGTTGCCATACACCGAGTGACAAACTCTTATGAGCTGTGACATCATCATTATCCAATTTACATCTCACCGTCCACAGCCAATAGAAGTTATCCTTGCTCTATAAGCTGCTTATCCTATCAGCGGCTGCTATACCGGGCTGCTATACCTTGTTTAGGATTTTCAAAAGAAGTGACTAGGGCTACAAAGAACCACAAGAAGTTTGGAAATCAACTAGATTGTGCCGCTGTGCTACAAAGAACCACAAGCTGCAAAATATGGATATCCAACAAATAAAATCCACAAACCGTGAAAGACCAGCAACAACTGCCGCTCAATAGGATATCCAACTAGATTGCTTCGCAGGGCTACAAAAAACCACAAACCGCAACATTTGGATATCCAACTAGATTGCCCCCGCAGTGCTACAAAGAACCACAAACCGCGAAATTTGGATATCCAACTAGATTGCCCCGCAGGGATACAAAGACCCACAAACATTAAAACATGATTATCTTGCCAAGTCGTGGCACTTAGACGCTTCCGTAGTATAAGCCTAGCTACATATTGAAATAAATCGACCTGACTCTGTGTCTCTCTGGCATTGTCAACACCTCTTTACACAGTTTTAGAAATTTGTGACCCATACCTAAACATGGGAGTTTGACATGCTAAAACAGCCGCTCAAAAGTTGCTCAACCACGTAGTTACATTTCCACTAAAGATCAACCCCGGGCGTAAAATCTAAAGGCAAAGGTAAAAACACACTTTGTATTTTGAAATCCTTGCTAAAAGATGAAAAAGTAATCCAATCTCTGTGTAACGGCAGGTAATTCGGTTTACATCAACATTTATGATATACGGTTAATATATAGTTTTGAGGAAACTGCGCAAAATAGGACTACTATAGTAACGAAATGGGAGCTTTCTGATAGGCAAAACCTAGACTGAATCCTTCGCACAAAGCAGAATCTTGGACAACTATCCAGTTTCCACGACTGACCCCAATAGAATCATTTGCTTTATTCCGTGTGGTAACTGGATAGTTGTCCAAGATAGTGCTCGCTGCGAAAGTGCGAATCCTTCGTCCTCTATAACTGCGCTTGTTTATTGTTTGATGCTTATTTAGTGACCATAACGTTGAGGGTGGCAATATGCGGCAACACATGCACCTGACATAATCGCAAACCACAGCCTGCGGCAACACAGGCAACTGACATTATAATAAATAACACAAATCTAAAAATTCTGAAACTGAGGAATTTTGATACACTTAGTATGAAGTGGCTGTTATACTTCTGATCTTATTACCGCTGTTTTAGAAGTGGGCAATATAACAGGTACAATTTTATATAATTTTTTATTGAAATAAAATAAATAATTTCTTATCGAATTTGTCCTAGCGAAGCCCTCTTGCTATAAATAGGAAATAAATGTATGTGTGTATAATATGAGACGTGTTATAAATGTGGTTGAAATTGGTAAAGAATTAGACTCGCTTGCCAGTCCTATACGCCGTACCTATGTATATTAAGGACTGGCTTACGCCATTTTGGATGTCAATGGGAAATACACACTTAACGATTTGCGCCGGTTAGAAACTTGAAAAAAAATCTTAAAAATTTCATCAATGTATATAAAAGTGGTACCAACCTTATTGTGCTTGCTAATTTAAGACTCGGTTGACACAACATTAAGGATCGAAGGCATCATAGTGCCCCACAAAGCAAAATTATCGTCAAAGTTCTGCCGAAATCGGCACCCTTGCGAAGGGTTCAGAATTCGAATCGGGAACGAAAATATCCGATCTTTGCGATCAAAAACACAAAATTACAACTTTAAACATACTATTGGCAAAAGACATTATTACCAAACAATATAGAATAGAAAATTTGACATCATTTTCTCAAAATTTTGAAGAAATTTGCTCACTAGACATCGAAAAAGTACGCAATCCAATTCCCGTTCAAACGCGTGGGAAACTGAAAGTGCATAATCCCCACTAGTAAAGAATTGACTTCAAAACAGCGAAAAAGAGGTTGGTTTATCTTAATCCTAGAATTAAATGGCCAACTTAAAGCCTTAATGTACGATTTCCGTCAAATTTTAATTTTGTTATTCTTTATTCAAAATGTTTAAATAATATTAGTAATAACTGCCGAGAAGGGTGCTGTCCATTTTAAGCTTATATAACAAGGTAAAGTGAAAGAAACCCTACTGGTCATTTAACATGCAGTTCTATGGAGGACATATTATCATAATTTTTAAATTATGATAAGATCGTACATTATGGCTTTAATCACGCTTAGATTGACTTGTTCAACTTCTCTGCTTGTGAATATTGCACTGCGAAATTTAAAAACTTCTTTTGTATACTTTAATCAAGGTAACTTCAAACCTGATATTCTGCGGTCACACGATTATGTAACAAACTAAAGTGAAAACCGAGGCTGCTACGAGTTTCTAACAAAGGGTACAGACAAAGATAACGGTAATGACGTCAGTTAAGAGCTTAGGCAGGATAAAAGGAAACCAAAACCAAAACCAATCCTGAAACTCATAACTTATAACTTACTAATCATGACTGATTGGGCTGTTCCATCCACCCCCCCCGTGGAAGAGTTTGGAAATATCTGCCACAGGGGAGTATGAATTTCAAATGTAATTAGCACATTAGGCTCTCCATTTGAAACTCACCCTCCTCTGTGGAAGATTTAGGTTGAATCTTTCTCAGAGGGTGTATGAAATTGAAATGGAGCTGGCTAGTGTGCTAATTCCATTTAAAATCCACACTCCCCCTGTGAAGATATTTCCGAAATCATACCAAATGAAGACCTGAGCACAAGAAGACCGTAAGTCCACTTGGCCCGTCAACATGTATACACTTAAGTTACGTATAGTACTATATCTTAGGGTTTTATAATGTTTAATACATGTTCCAGGGTGAAAACATCATGAAAGGTTGTGAAAGATTTGTTTTGGCCCCTGAACATGTATAAAACATTACCAAACTATATGAAACTATATGCAACTTTAGTGTGTACATGTTGAGGGGCCAAGTGGACTTACGGTCTTCTTGCGCTCAGGTCTTCAAATGCAGTTTTCGAATGATGGATACTCTCGTTCATTTACTCTTACCACGGCGAGAGTGAAACCTTTTAGTTTCAAAGTAATGCATATTGATTTAATTGCTAATTATTCCAAATATTTTTATTTTTTAGGTTTTGAAGCGTACACAAACAAACAGCTGATAGCATGGAAGAGGAGAATGTTAAAAACACCACTATTACCATGGCAACAAGGGGAATGACACGGACATTGAATTCATCGGATTCGGCAAAATCAGACCAATCTTTACTCGATTCACAGTTGCCGATTTTATACACTTACATCACACTGATGATATTTACGTCTTTGGTTGGCACTGTAGGAAACATTGTTGTTATTGTAGCCGTTGTAACCTCAAAGAAACTTCGCGTCTTGCAAAATGTCTTCATAATCAATCTAGCCGTAGCGGATCTTTTGGTCACTGCACTGGTGAATCCCTTCGCCGTTATAGGAGCTTTAGATATGGGAAAGCTCTTCTACCGTCTGCCAGCTTTATGTGAATTTATCGCAACAATGGTTGTCACGAGCTGCGGTTGTTCCATCTGGAGTATAAGCGCAGTTTCCGTAAATCGATATATCTACATATGCCATCGAGTGATTTATTCAAAGATATACAACCAGCGCACCCTTCCCTTTATGGTAATTGGGTTGTGGCTCATTGCATTTCTTCTAGATTTACCAAACTATCTAGGATGGGGTGATCATATATTTGATACTCGTCAATTGTTGTGTAACTATGATTACTCATACAATTTATCGTACACACGTTATCATTTAATCGCTTTAGGAGTCATAGTGCCAGTTTGCGTACTATGCTATTCGTACTTTCGTATTTTCATGACATTTCGCAGTTCAAGTCGCAGAATGCGACAACACGCCACGAATCCATCGTCAAGTCAAAAAGAGAAACCTCAAACAGCTGATAGACGTGTACTAAAAACTGTCGCCATAATTTGTATTGTGTTCTTGGTAATGTGGACACCGTACTCTATAATCGTTGTCTTTGACTTACATTATCAATTTTGGTGGTTTCTCCTAGCTTCCTTTATGGCATTCACCAATAGTTCTGTTAACTTTCTGGTCTACGCCATAGATAGGAACTTCCGACAAGCCTATTCGGATATATGGAAGCGAATTGTATCCAGATGCGATTGTTTGGTGACGAAAAGTGATGCAATTGTGACAACTGGGAGGAAGAAGACGGGGTCTGATGTAAATGATGAAATAACTGAATCGTCTGGAAATACCAATGTAGCATTCGAGTCATCAATGACCTCAAATGTCACCTCAAATTACTTATAAAACACTTAAAGCCATATTATAACATTTGCTGAGGAAGACGCCCTCACTGAATTTTTAAAATTCCTTTTTTACACGATTAAATGGTACTTTATTAAACCAATATACCCTGCAAAAATCCAGACTCTAGGTGCTGTGGTTTTGTCAAAATCCGAGATTTTGAATAAAACGCCGGAACCGGCGCTTTATTATTACGATAGAATTATTAGTCGAACGCATACACGATGTTCATAACACCCAGTACGTACACTGTTACGAGTCGTACTTGACTCAAGGCCAAAATCACCTTTTACCCGAACTCACACGAATGCACAACACAAATACACTGTTTGATTATGCTAACAAAATCTAAGTCTTTAATTGAAAGCACGTTATTATTGGTACAATATATGACAACAAATGCACATACACAATAATAAAATATAATCACTCTTTATCTATTTAGTACTTAGCCAGCATTCTTCTTCTTGGTGATCATAAAGTTCTTGCAATGTTCTGGACGACTGATGTAATATATCATTATTCACTTGTCCTGCGAAAATCAGCTAAGTCCATTGTACGTATAAAATCCTCATACGAAAATGGTGTTACTTTCTCCCAAGTACTAAACTCCTTGCGTGTTCTCCAAACACATTTATAACTCCTCATGCAGTTCTCCAAATATTAAACTCCCTGCGCCGTTCTCCAATACTAAACTCCTTGCGCAGTTCTCCAAATCACTTTACTCCTTGCGCCGTTCTCCAATACTACACTCCTTGCGCTGCTTTCTCCAAACTTGGTGCTATTTCCACCTTTCACACAATATCTTCAGGAAGCAGGACTGCGATGCAGTTGTCCCCACTTATTTTGACAGTTGCGTTGAATCAAAACACCAGACTTCAGCAAGTCGACAGAATAATATATATTCCTTTCTTGGAAGAAGTACGTTCTTTGACGTATTCTAGATCTTCTCCGACAACACTGGCAAACAGTAGTACTTTGACTACATAAAATATTTCTGGTTTGCAATTTCCTTTCTTTGAAGGAATTGGACTGTAAGCATATTAGCTAGCTAGCCCAGATAAACTGTGACAATAAGTGTGCTTACATTTTCTTATATATCAAGCAATGGGAAATCCCAAGTATTAATAGCCAAATGTGATCTTGGAAATTCCCAAGCCTTAATTATAACATTAACCTTTCACATGACATCATTTCCTGAGGGGAATCCCCTGACATCACTTCACCTTACAATCTCTAGGGGTATTCCCATATGATCCAAAATTAGAAATGATTCAATTTGTTTTGCTCAATTTGAGAGGGGAATTCCCCCAAGATGTCATCACTCATGTAACTTTGTAAACAAAGATAAATCATCAAATTAAATTACTGAGGGCACATCACAACACGGCGTGCGGGACGGTGATATACACAACAAAGGGTCGTACCACAACATGACCGAAGGAGTGGTACGTATTGGCGACATGTGCGCTGGTAGTAAATTCCAATTTTCTTTGCTTTGCCGTAGTTGTTCGACTCAAAAATAAAAGGGGATATATCTGACAGTAAAAGCTAACATTTGATGGCAAAGAAATGCTAATCTATTTTGTTTGAAAATGTTATAATATGGCTTTAACAGGAATTCACTGGCCGCTGTAGCCCTTGACACACCCTATAAACCATTAGCAACACTCATAGGCTTGCAGATAAAATGGGCTATTCCATTTAGAATCCACACTATTCCTGTGGAAGATTTAGTTAAAGTTTTCCACAGAGAGAGTGTGAGTTTTGAATAGAATAGACAATTTGGTAACTTCCATTTGAAATACTCCAGTTGAAGAAGATATAGGTAAAGGCATGATACACATGATACAGTAGGAGTATAGGTTTCAAAATTAATAACCCTGACCAATTACATTTGAAAAAATTACTCCCCCTGTGGAAGATATTTCCAAAATCTTCCACAGGGGAAGTGAGGATTTTAACTGGAATGGCCCAATGTATAAGATGTGCCCTGATCCTGGCTACGATGGTTTATGGTATGTCCCTTTATGGTAATTGGGTTGTGGCTAATTGCATTTCTTTAGTGGGATTTTGACATACGGTATATACACGGAATAAGACGGCTAATCAATTCTGCCATCATGGCTTCAGGTTAATGGTTCATTATATCCCGTATGTTTCTCTGAATTCATTAATATTTGAGACCAATTTTACTACATATTTATATACACTTACTCGACTTTGGAAGTGACAGGATGTGCGGACAGTAGTTCTAAACTAGGGGTCTTTCGGTGGACTTTCCTGACCCTGGATTACCAAACATAAAGAATCACCAAGGTAAACTTTCCTGTCCCTGGATTACCAAACATAAAGAATCACCAAGGTAGACTTTCCTGTCCCTGGATTACCAAACATAAAAAGTCACCAAGGTAGACATTCCTGTCCCTGGATTACCAAACATAAAGAATCACCAAGGTAGACTTTCCTGTCCCTGGATTACCAAACATAAAAAGTCACCAAGGTAGACTTTCCTGTCCCTGGATTACCAAACATAAAGAATCACCAAGGTAGACTTTCCTGTCCCTGGATTACCAAACATAAAGAATCACCAAGGTAAACGTTCCTGTCCCTGGATTACCAAACATAAAGAATCACCAAGGTAGACTTTCCTGTCCCTGGATTACCAAACACAAAGAATCACCAAGGTAAACGTTCCTGTCCCTGGATTACCAAACATAAAGAATCACCAAGGTAGACTTTCCTGTCCCTGGATTACCAAACATAAAGAATCACCAAGGTAGACATTCCTGTCCCTGGATTACCAAACATAAAGAATCACCAAGGTAAACGTTCCTGTCCCTGGATTACCAAACATAAAGAATCACCAAGGTAGACTTTCCTGTCCCTGGATTACCAAACATAAAGAATCACCAAGGTAGACTTTCCTGTCCCTGGATTACCAAACATAAAGAATCACCAAGGTAAACGTTCCTGTCCCTGGATTACCAAACATAAAGAATCACCAAGGTAGACTTTCCTGTCCCTGGATTACCAAACATAAAGAATCACCAAGGTAGACGTTCCTGTCCCTGGATTACCAAACATAAAGAATCACCAAGGTAAACTTTCCTGTCCCTGGATTACCAAACATAAAAAATCACCAAGGTAAACTTTCCTGTCCCTGGATTACCAAACATAAAGAATCACCAAGGTAAACGTTCCTGTCCCTGGATTACCAAACATAAAGAATCACCAAGGTAGACTTTCCTGTCCCTGGATTACCAAACATAAAGAATCACCAAGGTAGACGTTCCTGTCCCTGGATTACCAAACATAAAGAATCACCAAGGTAAACTTTCCTGTCCCTGGATTACCAAACATAAAGAATCACCAAGGTAAACTTTCCTGTCCCTGGATTACCAAACATAAAGAATCACCAAGGTAAACGTTCCTGTCCCTGGATTACCAAACACAAAGAATCACCAAAGTAGACTTTCCTGTCCCTGGATTACCAAACATAAAAAGTCACCAAGGTAGACATTCCTGTCCCTGGATTACCAAACATAAAGAATCACCAAGGTAAACGTTCCTGTCCCTGGATTACCAAGCATAAAGAATCACCAAGGTAAACTTTCCTGTCCCTGGATTACCAAACATAAAGAATCACCAAGGTAGACGTTCCTGTCCCTGGATTACCAAACATAAAGAATCACCAAGGTAGACTTTCCTGTCCCTGGATTACCAAACATAAAAAGTCACCAAGGTAGACATTCCTGTCCCTGGATTACCAAACATAAAGAATCACCAAGGTAAACGTTCCTGTCCCTGGATTACCAAACATAAAGAATCACCAAGGTAGACTTTCCTGTCCCTGGATTACCAAACACAAAGAATCACCAAGGTAAACTTTCCTGTCCCTGGATTACCAAACATAAAGAATCACCAAGGTAGACTTTCCTGTCCCTGGATTACCAAACATAAAGAATCACCAAGGTAAACTTTCCTGTCCCTGGATTACCAAACATAAAGAATCACCAAGGTAGACATTCCTATCCCTGGATTACCAAACATAAAGAATCACCGAGGTAAACGTTCCTGTCCCTGGATTACCAAACACAAAGAATCACCAAGGTAAACTTTCCTGTCCCTGGATTACCAAACACAAAGAATCACCAAGGTAGACTTTCCTGTCCCTGGACTACCAAACATAAAGAATCATCAAGGTAGACTTTCCTGTCCCTGGATTACCAAACATAAAGAATCACCAAGGTAGACATTCCTGTCCCTGGATTACCAAACATAAAGAATCACCAAGGTAAACGTTCCTGTCCCTGGATTACCAAACATAAAGAATCACCGAGGTTGACTTTCCTGTCCCTGGATTACCAAACATAAAGAATCACCAAGGTAGACATTCCTGTCCCTGGGTTACCAAACATAAAGAATCACCAAGGTAGACATTCCTGTCCCTGGATTACCAAACATAAAGAATCACCAAGGTAGACATTCCTGTCCCTGGATTACCAAACATAAAGAATCACCAAGGTAAACGTTCCTGTCCCTGGATTACCAAACATAAAGAATCACCGAGGTTGACTTTCCTGTCCCTGGATTACCAAACATAAAGAATCACCAAGGTAGACATTCCTATCCCTGGATTACCAAACACAAAGAATCACCAAGGTAGACTTTCCTGTCCCTGGATTACCAAACATAAAGAAATAAAGAATCACCAAGGTAGACTTTCCTGTCCCTGGATTACCAAACATAAAGAAATAAAAAATCACCAAGGTAGACGTTCCTGTCCCTGGATTTCCAAACATAAAGAATCACCAAGGTAGACATTCCTATCCCTGGATTACCAAACACAAAGAATCACCAAGGTAGACTTTCCTGTCCCTGGATTACCAAACATAAAGAATCACCAAGGTAGACTTTCCGGTCCCTGGATTACCAAACATAAAGAATCACCAAGGTAAACTTTCCTGTCCCTGGATTACCAAACATAAAGAATCACCAAGGTAAACTTTCTTGTCCCTGGAGTACCAAACATAAAGAATCACCAAGGTAGACTTTCCGGTCCCTGGATTACCAAACATAAAGAATCACCAAGGTAAACTTTCCTGTCCCTGGATTACCAAACATAAAGAATCACCAAGGTAGACTTTCCTGTCCCTGGATTACCAAACACAAAGAATCACCAAGGTAAACTTTCCTGTCCCTGGATTACCAAACACAAAGAATCACCAAGGTAAACTTTCCCGTCCCTGGATTACCAAACATAAAGAATCACCAAGGTAGACTTTCCTGTCCCTGGATTACCAAGCATAAAGAATCACCAAGGTAGACTTTCCTATCCCTGGATTACCAAACATAACGAATCACCAAGGTAGACTTTCCTGTCCCTGGATTACCAAACATAAAGAATCACCAAGGTAGACTTTCCTGTCCCTGGATTACCAAACATAAAGAATCACCGAGGTTGACTTTCCTGTCCCTGGATTACCAAACATAAAGAATCACCAATGTAGACTTTCCTGTCCCTGGATTACCAAACATAAAGAATCATCAAGGTAGACTTTCCTGTCCCTGGATTACCAAACATAAAGAATCACCGAGGTTGACTTTCCTGTCCCTGGATTACCAAACATAAAGAATCATCAAGGTAGACTTTCCTGTCCCTGAATTACCAAACATAAAGAATCATCAAGGTAGACTTTCCTGTCCCTGGATTACCAAACATAAAGAATCACCAAGGTAGACTTTCCTGTCCCTGGATTACCAAACATAAAGAATCACCAAAGTAGACTTTCCTGTCCCTGGATTACCAAACATAAAGAATCACCAAGGTAGACTTTCCTGTCCCTGGATTACCAAACATAAAGAATCACCAGGTTGACTTTCTTGTCCCTGGATTACCAAACATAAAGAATCACCAATGTAGACTTTCCTGTCCCTGGATTACCAAACATAAAGAATCATCAAGGTAGACATTACTGTCCTCAGATTACCAAACATAAAGAATCACCAAGGTAGACTTTCCTGTCCCTGGATTACCAAACATAAAGAATCACAGAGGTTGACTTTGCCATAATTTTTCCGCCCCTTTTTTCATTAATAATTCTTGCCGCACAACCTGAATTTAATAATTCTTATTGCTGCCCCTTCTTTTTTCGTCGCCTCTTTTAGCTGCCTCACTGCTTTTACCCCCCCCCCCCCATGCGCATGCCGACTGATGTCATAATATAGGGCAGTATAAACAATGTATCATGAATGGGCTGACAACCTTTTAGTTTCACCAACCTCGAGCATCATATGACGTATATGTTCTATACCTAGCTCTAGTTTGGGAAGCATTTTGCGCCACCACTGAACCTCGTTAACATTAAGTTAAAGGGGGTGGGGCAAGTTTTTTGTTTGCA
This sequence comes from Amphiura filiformis, assembly GCF_039555335.1. Lineage (NCBI taxonomy): Eukaryota > Metazoa > Echinodermata > Ophiuroidea > Amphilepidida > Amphiuridae > Amphiura > Amphiura filiformis. The sequence continues at coordinate 47,209,173 of NC_092640.1, forward strand.
TGCTGAGAGGCAGGGGGTAAGCATTTATTGGCAGGCAATTTTGAAATGTGCCTATTATACAAATATAAAAGATTAAACTTCAGGAAGCATCACTTTGGCTTTATTTTGTGCATTTATTGATAATTATGTCAAAATTCACCATTTATGAAATTTATGAAAATACATTGTTTTAATTAGAAATATGAAAACATCATATTGAAAATAGGCATAATTATCAGACTCAACTAAATTGAGCTAATCCATTTAAAGTCCACACTCCCTCTGTGGAAGATTTTGGCAATATCTCCCTGTGAAAGATTTTGGCAATATCTTCCACAGGGGGAGTAAGAATTTCAAATGGAATTAACCAACTAAAAACTCATCCTCCCTCTGTGGAAAATTTAAGTAGAATCTTTCTCATAGGGTGTATGAAATTCAAATGGAGCAGCCCAATGTGGTCATTTCATTTCAATTCACACTCCCCCATGGATATTTCCAAAATTTTCTACAGAGGGAGTGTGTACATAAAATGGATAAGCCCATTGTACAAACCCAAGGTTCAAAGCAAAGAAGATATCTTACACTTCCCATAATGCATTTCTTCTATTTTAAATTGAACTGAACTATTTCAGTTTTCTCTGCTGAATTACTATCTAGTGCAACATGGGTCGATATTGAAAAAAAGTACCTCAATGAACAGAGCACATCCAGATTTTGTAAAATAATGTTTATTTCTTGGCTATCGACCCATGCTTAGCCAGTCTATTCTCAACTTGCAAACCATGGAGAGTGGAATTCTGAATGTAATCTACAGAAATTGTAAAGTAAATTCAGCAGTTGCCCCCCCCCCATACAATCACTGTCCATTCAAAATTTGATTTGCAAGGCATTGTTTCTCCTTTTTTTTAAAACTAACCTAACGTAAAACCTCGTCTACAAGCATATATAGTGTTTTTTATTAAAGCTAAATTAATTCGAAACAAGTGAAATATGCCAATACAGTAGATTGGTCTTAGAACAATACTTGTTTGTATATGCTTGGATCTGTAATTTATTTGCTCAAACTCCATAATGGCGCCTGGATTAATGGAGCTTTCATCAGAAGCACTCTATATGCTTGTAGACGAGGTTTTACGGTATGTGGCCATGATTTTCACGAGTCAAAAAGAATCATACATCATAACTACCTTCAAAAATCGTAAGTTATGAAAAGGCAAGCATTACTGTTAGTTGATAATTTTCCAGTAAAATTAACACAAAGTCAAAGGAAAAAGAAACAGGGATGTCTGATTTTTTAAAAAGAATCATTCTTTCACTTTAATCCTGTCAGTACTACCTCAAAAGTACAACTGTACAACCTGATGATTGGTTACAAGAACACTATATCATAATGATGTATTGAGCCAATCAGCAACATGGTTAGAATGGGGGGTAAGGCTGAAGAGGCTTAACCCCATGAGTACTACCTGCTGATTGGCTACAAGAACACTATTATGATTTATTGAGGCAATCAGCAACCTGGTAAGAATGGAGGTAGGGCTGAAGTTGAACTTAAGGTAGCCCTATCGGATACCCCAAAATTTTAGATTTGGATGAATTTTGGCATAATGATACATTGATATGTAAATTTCTCATATTTCTTCATTTGAAGGTCAAAATGTTTCCTTTCAGAAATATTGGCCTTTGAAATATGACACCAAACTCCCTAAATGATGAAAATTTGACCAGTGTTCTGATTTCTGCTTGACCAACAGGAGTCAGATTACAACAGCAGAAACTGACCATGACTCAATGTGATCATATTTAGAACCTGTATTTTCATTGGTCACTCAGACGAATATATCCTGTAAGAAAACCAGTCCTGGTTCTAAGCCCTCATTTTCTTCAGCTGCTTCTCTATTTTACAATGTCTATATTTAGATTTGTTCAATATTTGTTCAATATGTTCTATATTTATGTTTTTAAAACATATTCACCACATTTTCAAACCCTTTTAATAACAATAACTGCCAGGTGTCATATTCTTAGATTATGTATAAAATAGAATGCAGGAATTTCCAAATGTCTATAGGGCAGCTATTTCAGATAGGGCATTCTTGCTCTAATCCCTCAATATAATGTAATATTGTCCTATCTGCAGTATCCGTAATAGCTGCCAGGTGTCATCATATGTCCACAAAACAGAATGCAGAGTGTGTCAAATGTCTATAGGGCAGCTATTGCAGATAGGCATTGATGCTCTAATATATCAAGGATTGTGTGCAAGATTGTCCTATCTGCAATAGCTGCCAGGGTGTCATATATGTACAGTATAGAATGCACAGTGTCTCAAATGCGTATATGGCAGCTATTGCAGGTAGGGCATTCTGGCACTTATCCCTCAATTTTATCAACTGACTTTTTGGTAAATCCCATTATTCCTCGCGCTAGACCCGAGATGTCGACATTTGATGTCACGCCGACTTGCAATGCGCAGAAACAATGTTCGCTGACGATGTGCGCATGGGCGTGACGTCAAATGATGTCATTTCGGGTCTAACCGCAAGGAATTATGGGATTTAATGAAAAGATCAATACCATTAAATTAGCCTTCATATTAAAATCTGTAGGGTTGCCAGACTCAAGGTGAGGGAGTTGGCAGGAGCCATATTTTTTTTCACTTTTTACAATTAACTAAACAAGGCGGTTCTCGAACCACGAGTCTCCCCTGCTTTTGTGACCGCCTGCTTTTATGATAACTTTTGGTAGAGAGGTAAATGAATTTGGCGGTTATCGGCTGGGCACGATTATCTGGCTGATGGTAACTGTACCCACCAAGTTTCATGCCCATGCAACAGTTTTTACTAATATGACCTCAGATGACCCCTGGTGGCCCTGAAATGACCTTCTAAAAATTTGGCTCTAAATGTTGACTGTACCCCCATGCTAAGTTTCATGCCCATACGACAGTTTTTACTAATTTGACCTCAAATGACCCCTGGTGACTCCAAAATGACCTTCCAAATATTTGGTTTTAAATGTTGACTGTGCCCACCAAGTTTCATGCCCATACTACAGTTTTTACTAATTTGACCTCAGATGACCCCTGGTGACCCCGAAATGACCTTCCAAAAATTTGGCTTTAAATGTTGACTGTACCCACCAAGTTTCATGCCCATCCGACAGTTTTTACTAATTTGACCTCAGATGACCCCTGGTAACCTCAAAATGACCTTCCAAAAATTTGGCTTTAAATGTTGACTGTACCCACCAAGTTTCATGCCCATCCGACAGTTTTGACTAATTTGACCTCAGATGACCCCTGGTGACCCCGAAATGACCTTCCAAGTTATGTCACTGTACCCCATATGAATCTCCAGATAATCTGTTCACAAGGTATTTTGCTTATTACGCATAAATTATGCAAATTAGGTACTTAATTACCATATTTTACGCTCAAAATCTAATCAGGTCGAGAACCTCTGGCCCCGCTACTCCTCACCAAGTTATGTCACTGTACCCCATACGGATCTCCAGATAAGCTGTTCACAAGGGTTTTTTTCTTGATACGCATCAAATACGCATAAATTATGCAAATTAGGTACTTAATTAGCATATTTTGCGCTGAAAATCTAATCAGGTCGAGAACATCTGGCCACGCTTACTCCCCACCAAGTTACGCCACTGTACCCCATATGGATCTCCAGATAATCTGTTCACAAGGTATTTTGCTTATTACGCATAAATTATGCAAATTAGGTACTTAATTACCATATTTTACGCTCAAAATCTAATCAGGTCGAGAACCTCTGGTCCCGCTACTCCTCACCAAGTTACGTCACTGTACCCCATACGGATATCCAGATAAGCTGTTCACAAGGGTTTTTTTGCTTGATACTCATCAAATACGCATAAATTATGCAAATTAGGTACTTAATTAGCATATTTTGCGCTGAAAATCTAATCAGGTCGAGAACATCTGGCCACGCTTACTCCCCACCAAGTTACGCCACTGTACCCCATATGGATCTCCAGATAATCTGTTCACAAGGTATTTTGCTTATTACGCATAAATTATGCAAATTAGGTACTTAATTACCATATTTTACGCTCAAAATCTAATCAGGTCGAGAACCTCTGGTCCCGCTACTCCTCACCAAGTTGCGTCACTGTACCCCATACGGATATCCAGATAAGCTGTTCACAAGGGTTTTTTTTTTGATACTCATCAAATACGCATAAATTATGCAAATTAGGTACTTAATTAGCATATTTTGCGCTGAAAATCTAATCAGGTCGAGAACATCTGGCCACGCTTACTCCCCCCACCAAGTTACGCCACTGTACCCCATATGGATCTCCAGATAATCTGTTCACAAGGTATTTTGCTTATTACGCATAAATTATGCAAATTAGGTATTTTGCGCTCAAAATCTAATCAGGTCGACATCCTTTGGTAATGCTACCCCCTATAAAGTTTCATCATCATAGCACTTACGGTTCTCAAGATAACGCGTTCACAAGCTTTTTCCGAACACACACACGCACACACCCCACCCCCACACACACTCACCCCCACACACACACCATAGTGATTACTAAGTCTCTCCCTGAACATGTTCAGGCGAGACAAAAACTGCAGTGTTGCCTTACAAAATAAATTAATACATTAAGATAAAAAAAAAAGGTTTGTCTCAAAGCTCCCGAGTGGTTTGAAAACAAATGCGAAATGCGATTTTTTTTCCCGACTTGGTATTTTTATGGTATTTTGAGAAAAAAAATTTCCGGGAAAAATTTCTGCATTTCTTTTTTTCAAATCTCGCGATTTTACAAAGGCGCGCGCAAGCTTTGAGAAAAACTTTTTTTTTGCCTAATCTTCAATACAGAAAAGGAGTCAAGGAAGCCAGTAATCATTCATATTTCCACAGGTCTCTCACTTCTTGAGTTACGACCAATAAACAAAAGTTTTTGGTGTTTTTCATGCAAAATCCCGGAAATGACATGCCTTGGGATCTCCTTTATACCATTCCTCTTGTGTGTCAGCTTTATTTGTCTAAATGCTTCAGTTAAAACACCGCTTGGTCATGCTCCCCTCTGACCCGCCTTAAGGCAAGTGTATAATTTGACATGTTTCCAGGTGTTTTTCCATTGCGACAAACATTGGTCCTATTCTTACGTGTCACCTGTGTGGGGCAGCAGGTAGTGGTCCTATTCTTATGTGTCACCTATTTGGAGCAGCAGGTAGTGGTCCTATTCTTTCCACAGGCCATACCTGGAAAATTAACAACATAAATATAAGCATTATTGTAAGTTATCATGGTTCTTGTTGCTATGACAATGGGCTATTTCAGTTAAAAGCCACACACCCCCATAGAAGACATGATCTTAATTTTCCACACCCCCTGTCATGTCTTCCACAGAGGGTGCATGGATTTTAACTGGAATAGCCAATTCTAAAGGGCTTGAAGCAAGAACTGCCCAAATTTAATGTTTCAAGTTTAAAAGTTTGATTCTTTCCCGAGGGTCACTCAAGAAGCACAGTAAAAGTGGACATTTTTGCGCTACTTTTTTTGCGCTTTTTACCTTCCAAGCTGCTACCGCGAAAATAACAACATGCGAATATGTGACCCCTCAGCACAACTGAGCCCTGAAGTCGCCAATCATCATTTTTGAGATATTCAACCAAAATATTCTGCTTGAAATTAGCTTTAAAATGATGTATATCATGTCTATAATAGTACTTGACATTTAAGTAGTGAAAAATTAACAAAACAGTCAATAAATCCTTTGTTTCCTATTGTTTATTGTTACGTTCGATGGAGCATATCTCAATAGTGGCACTGGCGACATCCAGGCTCAGTTGTGGAGGATGGTCACATATATTCCTTTTGTGTATAGGTCAATGTAAGGAAACTTAGAATCGCAAAATAGGGAAAAAGTTCAAATTTGGCAAAGCACAAGAAACTATCTCACAAAATTTCCACTAAAATTACAGTACACATGCATGGCAAAATTGTCCTGACCAGGCAAGTTACTCAATGAAGTGATGCATACCCGGGTGGGTTCTTTGAAAATTATTGTACCAGAGTGTGCCATGCAGACTTTTAAACCCTGACTTTCTTTATACCAACTTTTTGCTGTTTTTACAGCCCATCAGTTTACCAATTTTTCACAAAACACACCCAAATTTGCCAAAATTAGGTGCTTTTAAGGGCACTTTTGCCCAAATGCACTTGGGCGCATTGGTCTCCACTGAAAACCCACTCACCAATATAGCTGAAAAGGTACCCCAAAACCATGGCACATCCCGTATACCTTCAACCAGGGAGTCCCTTCCCGGAAGTGCATAAGGGTTAAAAAAAAACATTTTCAAGAACAATTAGGTAGGTTACTTTTCTTTTCTTTTTTCTAAACTTGGTCAATTAATTTAGGGACATTTTTGTGTACTTTTTAAAATTAAAACTCTTTGGGGCCAAAACCTTAATATATTAATTAGGAAAACATGTTTTTCTTGTTTAGAGGTATTTTCTGCTGGTCGGGTGAAACTTGTTTACACCTTTTGTCACTTTGAGTTTGGTAGAAATGTCACTGCTTGTTTTAGGTTTTGTAGTACAATATCTGCAGACGACAAGTTCCAAAGTTTCTTTAAAAATTCAAACATTTCAGAATTGAACATTATCATAACCAAATTTGTCATCAGCAAGAAAAATGCATTAAAATGAGTACAAACAAGCCCACTATTGGTTCAGTGATTTTGGGGATAGCTCTTGATATTTTGCAAAAATATCTTAAAATTTGGACTTTTTATGTTGAAGCCTATGGCTATAGAGCATTAATGTATAGCATGGTCTCAGCATGGAAATAGTAGATGAGAAGGAATCACAACTAATCATCATCAAAGTTCCAATCACATTGCCGACATGTACATTGACGCTTCTATACACGCCAACCGCTATAGTTATATCATAATCCTCGGATTATATCCCAACACGATGGTCATCGGTGACGTAACATTTCTATGACTTGACATTTTCAATTCTAAAGCTGCAGTCAAGCGACCAATGCTTATGGACTAAATGCGGCCTTGTGAGCAGGAAAGGGCGGAAATATGAATGCATTATGGGACAGATGGGATAACATAGCCAAAAATAATGCCTTGTGGGAAGGATGTATTACCAAAATCAGAAGTAGAAAGTCATATATTTGAAACATTTATGGGCAAATTTACCTATGTGGGCGGTCTGGGGCACATGTGAAGGCAATTTGATAGAATTGATTTTCCGTTTGTCTTATGATAGAATCTGTTCCCATTTTTCGAAACAATCGAACAACTTGTTTTATACCTTTACATTTTAATTAAATTTGGGGTCAGCGAAAATACGATTATCCTTACAAAATGTAAAACTTTTTTTAAAGTGTCTTTAGTCGAAAATACAACGTATTTTGATTAAATTTCCCAATATTTGTATTGTTTTGACTTCTCTGCATCTGAAAATCCAGAAATCTGTTGCAAATGTTTATAAAATCCAGTCTAAATGAACGTTAAAAGTACGCTTCATCAACTAAGGTCACAACAACCGGTTCAAAATTTGTTTGTGCGCAAAGATTTATCGCTATGAATTTCCAGTTATGCTACCAAATCACGCTGATGGCGGCAATATGAGTGTCCTCAAAAGGGAATTGGTCGAGTCCTCTTCCTTTGTAATGAAGAATAGATAAGCGGGATTAGTCACAGGTGATCGATTTCGTTGTGATTCCTTCTCATCTACTATTTCCATGGTCTCAGGTACCAGGCATTTTCTAGGGACATCTGCTGATGTGCTCTAAATATGCCTTCCTAAATCACATAGCATATTCTGTCTAATTTACACCCCCACACCATTTTTTTCAACCAAACTGTTCCATAAATGCTGTCAAAATACCATACAGTGCCTGCATTTTCGAACATTGATATCGTGAAATTGCAGGCCATTGTTATCGATGATGTTTACAGTAATTATAGAAATCCCATATTTTTGAGTAACAAAACACTGTCAGACGGTACTAGCGATGTTTTTAATGGGAATTATCATTGTAAAAATGACGTCTAATTTTCAAGCTTACCTTATAAACTGCCCTGCCCCTGAGTAGCCCAAATGGCACAGGTCCAAATGTCCTGGAATCTGATGAATTGCTGTAGTTGTCCCCTTCAACCCATATGTGACCTTTTGGTATCTTTTAAAACAAAAACACATACTTTCTACATCAGAGACTTGAAATTATGTTCTATTTCAAATGCCCTCATTTCCAATTCAATTTAATAAACATGGACACTTCTATTTCACAGATTCTACAAAAACTAGCCCTCATATCGTCAGCCTGCTACGCTTTTTGCCCAAGTCATTTTTTGTAATTTTGAGAACAAAGTACAAAATATGGTTCAAGACCAAATGATAATGATACAAATAAAAGGGAATAATACGATATAATTAGGGTGATTACGTAACTGATGCTGAGATTTTTTTTGAATATATAGCCTACATACTGACATGTACCATATACCGTATTGGTCCGAGTATAGTCCCACCCGTTTTTTATGTGAAAAATTTTCACAATTGGGGGTGGGATTATACTCAATTTAAAAAATAAAAAAAAATTCAAGATATTTTGTATTTTTAATATGAAAATTGATACTTTGTTTACATGTCATACTCTATTAATGATTTCAAAATGCATTCAAATTCAATGCATTTTGAAATCATTAATAGAGTATGACATGAATACAAATTATCAATTTTCATATTAAAAATACAAAATATCTTGAAATTTTTTTTTTTTTTTTTTTTTTTTAGGTCAACCATGAATGATCCTAGCATCTTTTTTTTTTTACAATTTCTGAAATTTTTTGAAAATTGGGGGTGGGATTATACTCGAACGTGGGACTATACTCGGACGAATACGGTAGTATGGCAATGTACAATTTGTTGAAAGCCTGGAAAATGTTTGTTTTATATCAAAATCAAAGTGTGTTTACAGTAGGTGGCCTAAAAACCAAACTGCAAAATGCATTATTTTTTTTATTTATTTAATTTTATAGCCAGGACTTATGCCGGAGACAAAAGACACCATATAACTCAACATAACATTAATTATATTTATTGTCAAATCAGTGCAGAGTAGATAAGATATGAAAATGATTAATTTTAGGAAAATAATTGATCAGGGTTGGCGCGATTTAAATCAATTGATTTAAATCACGATTTAAATCACGATTTAAATCAAATGATTTTTAAAAAAAAATCACTGATTTAAATCAAATTTTTCAGTTTTTACAATTTTTGATAAAGTTAAGTTAATTTCTTTCTTGAATTGACTGTTTTACTTCATTCCCAATGCTTCTACACCTTTTGGATTCAATTAAATCCCTCTATGATATCATTTTTATCTATTGCTAAAAAAATCATTTTCAAGGTACAGAATTCAACAGGTTTTTTCCCATGATTTTACTAAAATTTTTATTTGAAATTTTCACATCTGAAAACGTGTTTTGATTTTTTGTAAATACCTGATAGGATTGTGCATGTCTAGCATTCCACTGGTCTCTTTTGACTTTATCATGGGGTATAGCAGTTCTTGGAATAAATTTTTTTTTTTTAAATCGATTCAAAATCAAAAAATCCGATTTAAATCAAATAAATTGATTTTTTTTTTTAAATAAAAAAATCGCCAACCCTGTAATAGATTGATTTTCATAATATATTGCTTGTAAACAAAATAGATATCATAAAAAAATCTTTTGGAAATTTATACAAAATTCATTTTATTTTCTGAATTTCTCAAATAACTATTACAATTATGCAGTTCTCGGTTTGCGTGGTTCTCGGAACGTCGTGATAAACAATCATACTGATTAGGGACTGTGCAATAATTAAGGGGGGGGGGGTAATTCACCAAAAATCGCTTACCCCCCTCTCGGCCCGCCAAAAATTCTTTGCCCCCTCCCTTGCACATGCCAAATATTTAGGATCCCAATTTACAAACCTTAAATGGTCCTGATACATGTTGCGAGCGCAGCGAGCAGGAAAATTTGCATATTTAGGTGTTTCTGTACCGCTTTTCCTAAGCCTTTTAGCGTGTTTTATTAAAAAGCGTCCCCATGAATGTGTGCCAAAAATCGCTTGCCCCCCTCAGCTTGCCAAAATTGCTTGCCCCTTCCCCCTTTCGGCTCGCCAAATATTTCTAGCCCCCCCAATTTTACCATCCCCAGGGTTTATAATTATTGTATAGCCCCTTAGCTGAACAAGGGTCCTGACAACACCGGTTGAACCATTAGTCGTTGGCGCATAGACGGGGAGGAGACCTCACCTCTTCTATGTAATCAATCATCACTATCGCGTCACTAGACAACGGAAGTATTAAACAATTTACTTAAAAAGATACTCACATGTGAAGAACGTATAAACTTCCATGCTGAATTATAAGGCACTCTGTCAAGCTCTAATCCAACCACTCTCTTACACATGAACTGTCTTGGATTGGTTGGTGACTTGAAAATTACTATGTCTCCTCTGCAGCAAAGGGAATGAAACACAGGGAAGAGACTAATACAGTGTAGTACAACCATATTATATGGAAGAATGACCTTAATCTTGACACAGGTGTAGCCAGCGCCAGTAGTGCAGCACTTTTTCAGAGGGGAGGCCAAAAGGGGAGAGCAAGGTAACCTTAATGGGGGGGGCAGATTTGACCAAAATAGTCAAAAATGGGCAAAAAAGTACTACAAAATTTTATATTAGGGAGGCCAACATCCCACAAGGGACAGGGAACAGGGGGTGGGGAAAGACTTTTCACACGGGGGAGGCTACCCTAATTGCCACTGCCAATTGCTATGCCACTGTCTGTGGCCTGCGAGAAAATAACTGAGAACCCTTGATGTATGGTGACAGGACAGAGCCTGATGCAACCTAAGTGAAATAAGGTAAAGGAGTCAAACCTGTATTTTACAGGACAGAGTGCCATCTCTCTTTCATTAGCGATTTGGCCAGACTCCACAACGTGAAATGTTGCTGTGAGGTGATCGCCACACCTCTTCCAGTGGCGTACCGTGGCCGCCCCAACCCCGGGGGGCTGAAGAAGAAACAATTTTGCCGCCCCTTCCTTAACATCCCGAAAAGGTTGACCCAATTTTTTTCACGGTCGTTTGAAAAACTGAAGAGCAAAAAAAAAAAAGAAACCCTTTTTCAAATTTTTATATGTTTTTTCAATTTTTTGCGCCCTTTTTATTTGATAATTCGTTTTGCCGCCCCCTTCGTTTTTTGCCGCCTCTGTTTTTGTCGCCTTCTTCTTCCGCCGCCTTCATTTTTGCCGCCTCTACTTTGACCCGAGGGGCTGGCGCTCAAAGCCCCCCCAATATGCGCATGTCTTCAACAGCGAGTCTGTTATCATCCCAGCATTTAAGAATGCCTGTTCCCATTTATACACCTGGGTGGAGAAGAGTAATCGAGATAAAGTGCCTTACTCAAGGGTACAACATGATGACGTCGGGGGGCTTAAACCTGCAACCTTCTGATTATGAGTCGGACCCCGTTCTGTTTGGCCACTGTGCTCCCTCAGGTGCAGCCTGGTTTTGTGATTTTCATTCTCAATGGGCTACGACAGTACTAGTTATGGGCCTTAAGGTTATTAATTATTTTAAACTGTTGTGATTTGGTAGTTCACAGCATCTTAAGAATGGTAGTGAGCTTTGGCAAAAACTGCATTGCTCAATTAATAGCGAGCGTGTAGAAGAATTAAAATATCACAGATATACTTTTATAAATGTTGCGGTTCTTGAGTTACGTTAAAGAGGGCCGAAACAACAACACTTTTGTAAAATGTACATAACTAATTAACAGCAATAAATTAAGCAAGTTTGCAAAGTATACGATTTGTAAAATGAACTTTTGCAAAACATCAAGGTGTTAATTTTCAATAATATATTGACCTAGATAATGAAAATCGATTTTAAGGTTGTTTCACCAACAATACCTCGTCTACCCTTAAACATGGCTGAAGTTGTGGCTTGTTTATTTTGACTATTAAACACCCCAAACTTACCTTTGTACTTTGTGGGTAAACTTGGCACTGATATGTTCAGTTAATACCACATCATCATTGTGTATTGTTGGCATCATGGACGGACCAGTACACTGTCAAGAAAATACACCCAAATGAATTAGAAATATGCCCAAATGTATTAGAAATACACCCAAAAGTATAAGAAATATGTCCAAATGTATTAGGAATACACCAAATGTATTAGAAATATGTCCAAATGTATTAGGAATACACCCAAATGTATTAGAAATATGTCCAAATGTATTAGGAATACACCCAAATGTATTAGAAATATGTCCAAAACCAAATGTATTAGGAATACACCCAAATGTATTAGGAATACACCCAAATGTATTTGAAATATGTCCAAATGTATTAGGAATACACCCAAATTATGTATTTGGAATACACCCAAATGTATTAGGAATACACCCAAATGTATTAGGAATACACCCAAATGTATTTGAAATATGTCCAAATGTATTAGGAATACACCCAAATTATGTATTTGGAATACACCCAAATGTATTAGGAATACACCCAAATGTATTAGAAATATGTCCAAATGTATTAGGAATACACCCAAATTATGTATTTGGAATACACCCAAATGTATTGGGAACATACCCACCTATATGTATTAGAAATAGACGCAAATGTATTAGGAATACAGACAAATATATTAGGAATATTAGGGGGTGTATGGATTTCAACTGGAATAGCCCAAACAAGTTGATAAATGAATCTAACAATGAATTCAAATACGATTAAATCACAACAAAATTACAATTAAATTGTATAAGAAAAGAAAAAGTGGTTATTTTTGTTCACTTCATAATTTATTAAGATTGTACTGGACGACATAAACAAATAACACTCAAACTAATAGTTTGCCACTTATGCATGCTGTTTAATTTCTTAAAAATGAACACAAGGTAGATCTATATGACCTCACAGTCACATCCACAGCAAGCATAAGAATGATTTGAAAACCCATTGAAACCAATTCAATCAATAAATCAATAATGCCAGTGGAAAATAACAGCCACTGAAAGCAACCAATTGACAACCAAAAAATCTTAACGATTTAATTTAAATGAAAAATTTCATTTGTCATAAAACTTTATTCAAGTACCGGTACCGGTAATATTATCCTATCTGAGTTATAGGTAAGTGTTAGCATACTATTTTATGCGTTCTTACCCGTGTGAAGTCCACAACATACTCAGTAATACAGTGTGTTGTGCAGTAGATAATGGCTCCATATTTGGCAATCTGGACAGAAATGTGCAAACTTCTCTTGGCAAAATTGGTAAAAGCTGACATTTTATCTTGGAATGATCACTGTCACCATGGTAACATCTGTAACAAAACAAAATAATAATTCATTAACAGTTAGCAACCTGGACAACAGATTCTTTTGTTTAGCAAGGCTCACTCAGTCATTTAATGTGGCAATACAAACGATCGAATTTGGTGTTGAAACAAGCTAAATTTTGAGTTACACCTTTTCAATGTGAAATTAATTTTCTCGGCCAAATGAAATGCAATCATTTTTATTTTTTCAGTAAATGTCAGGTCAAATTGTAGTGCTTGATACTTATTTTTTTTATTTTAGTTGTTAAACTTAGGCGTGAAATTCAGTCATTTTGTGTAAGATTTTCGATTTTGATAGGCTTAAACTCTGCCCGCGAGCCTTTTCTTGGATCAACCTTTTAGCTTTTCAAAGTAATATAGTTCGCTAATGAAGGATTTTTCCCAACTTTCTAACGCACATCACCGTGAGCGATACATCATAGTTTTGTCAGAATTTACGTTTTGATTTCACCATTTTTTCACCGGCTGAAATTTTTTCAAAATCAACGCATGAAATATAAGGCTAATAATACTAGCATTGTGGATCGATATCCCTGGGTTTAATAGGAATACCGGCATGATACAGACTTACAGTGTTGCCAGAACTTAGCAACGAAATTCCCAGGCCCAATAGCGCTCCTATACTGATCATGTTTATAGCACGATGAGGATATTTCATCATCACGTGAGTGATTCGGACCAATGTGTTGAAATTTGCTTCTCCTCAAAACAACTTTGCCCGAAGGCTTACATGCAATTGGGCAATATTTTAAACAAAACTTTCTTTTACAAAACATTATATTACGCTGTATGTTTTATGATCACGCAAACTGTTTGGAACACACTTCCAAAGAAATAACCTTCAGAACGCCCGCGTAACGCCCCCAGACTTTCGTTATTTAAACGCCAGAAATAGATTGTCCTTATAAGAACCATCAGAGATTGTGGCTTATAAGAACCGTTCATTATCATTGTTAACTTAAACAGGTTTTTGTTTTTAAACATCTTTATAAATTGATTGTTTTTATGTTTGTTTGTAAATTTAGTGCTTTACACGCTTTGAGTTCCTCATCAGAGATTGTGCCTTATAAGAACCATTCATTTTCATTGTTAACTTAAACAGGTTTTTGTTTTTAAACAAAAACCTGTTCAAGCAATTATTTAAAATTGCTGCCCTAAACACAGAATAACTTGGATGTTAATACTTGACGTAGTGTTTCAATTGTCATGAAGGTGACTGGGTATGGTGCCTTTTGTTTGTGTTTGTTTGAAACTGCTTTTGGAAACCCACCGAAAGTCATAGGCCCTAATGAAGCAGCCAAAACAATACCAGGTTAAACATGTAAGTTTATAAAAACTTATTAAATAACCTTAAGGAAAAAAACATTTGTGGCAACAATAAGCCTTGCATTGAAAGTCATGGTTAAAGTGTGTTGATTACCACACCAAAGTTTCCCTACATACACCCCCACTACCCACCTCACACACCTCTGCACCCACCCCACCCTATAGGCCTACATGTACATGATATTCAAATTAAAAACAAACCCGAACACTGATGAATCTCTACAGAAACCCGAACACAAGTCTGAAGGGTGTAATGAAAATGGCAACCCAGCGATGGGGGGGGGTAGGTCATACAAAATTCACATGGAGATAGGAGGGACAGAAGATTAAAATCCCCTATAATAACACGCTAATTTTTCTAGGTTTGGACCATGGATTTTCATGAACCTCAAGCGTGCGTCTCTTAATACGGACTAACCTAGGTAAACAAACACACAGACAGACAAAATGGTTTTCATAATCATGGAATCCATATAAAATGAAATTGCAGGCTATCACGGGAGCAAATTTTTAAAATTCACCTCATTTACCAGAAAACCCAATTGGGGATTTGGGCTACCAAATCGCTAGTCGGGCATCGGGCAATCTTCATGATCTTTGCTTTTCAATGGAAAATTGCCCTGGATGACAACAATGAAAATATCGACTATTTCTGCTGGTTGCGCACAAGATAAAAGCACCGAGTTTGACATTTTCAGAGCATGAAGGGAAAAAGGGTAAAATAAAAACGGAAATTCTGACAAAACTATAATATATAGACCCACACGATGTGCTTTACAGAGGTGGGAAATATCTTTCTTTAGCAAACTATATTAGTTTGAGACGCTAAAAATCAATTCCGTAAAAAGCTGCAGGCGAACTCAAGGCCTATAAAAATCAAAAATATCACACAAAAAGATACAATTTGATGCTTACTTTTAACACCAGAAAAAAAAAAAAAAATGTATATCCAAGCACCAAGTTTTTAATTGACATTACTGAAGAAAAAAAAATATTGCTTTATATTTGACCGAGAAAATTAATTTCATAGCAAAAAGGTGTATCTCTGAATTGTGCTGATTTTAACATGTATTGATCGACTTTTAGCGCGACTAAGCATTTCTAAAGAATCGGTTATCCAGGTAGGTGACTGTTAATTCCTTTGTAATGATAATGATCACAGTCACCATGGCAACATCTGTGCCGTTTTCCACATGTTCCAACTTCCAAAGTGAAAAAGAGACTATAACTGAAGACCACTGAAGCATAGTCATGGACACTCGGGTGAATTGAAAGACTTGCTGCTCGTGACAAAAGAATGTCAAAGGTCCCAATATAAATGAAAATTTTGTATACAATGTATTTCCGCTCCCTATATAATTCACTCGACAACCCTGTCCCCAGCTTTGAATTTGCATGTATGATAGTTATACATTCGATGCTATAGAGTACGTACTATCGTTTTTCTGTCAGACAGTGTTGACATTTTTTGCAACGGATGTTATTTATTCTGTTAAGGGGGTACTACACCCCTGGCCAATTTTGTGCCTATTTTTGCATTTTTCTCAAATATTATAGCGCATTGGTGACAAATAAGATATTATAGGGGCAAGAACTACAACTACTGCACTGAAAATTCAGCAAATCAAGGCAAGTAGTTATTGATTTATTGATCAAATATTGGTTTTCCCTCATTTTTGAGTGTAACTCCACAACTGTTGTCTGTGCTGAAATAAAATTCCAGTGCAGGAGTTGTAGTCCTTGCCCCTATAATAGGTATGTTCATAAAATTTAGTTCAATATTTTCAGCTGAAAGTTCTTTCATTTGAAAGAGAATCAAATTACCTAAACAATAAGGGGTCAATCATGTTTCTAGTGCATATACTTTTGATGTTACAGACAAAAATAGTGTCACCAAATTGTCCAAAATTGTGTGTGTGAAATTGTGACAGCAGGCACATGTACAATGTACACTACTGTATGTGACCCCAGATGACCTCCTATTCTTTACTGTAAGAAAGCTGTTTTGGATGGTCTTGATTTACACACAAATTGCTTTTGAGCTAAATCGAGTGTCGACTTGGTGGAACATGGATTGCACTATGTGATAGTTTATGAATCCATTATTATCCCAGTACCAACATAAGTCAACATCACTTAATTAGGTTTTGGTTGTCAAAATTAATTTTTAGTAATTTTTTCCATTGAGCCCCACAGTAAAGCCATTTTTGGACCGTACAGGCACATTCCACTTCCCTATGGATGAATAGCGCCACCTATAGTGTGAGATGTGAGCCTGGCTACCTATTTAAATATACATATATCTTACTTGTCACCAATGCGCTATAATTTTTGAGAAAAACGCAAAAATAGGCACACAATTTGGCAGGGCCAGGGGTGTAGTACCCCCTTAATTAATGTTGATATTTGGATAAAAATTTAAAAGTAATTTTGATGAGTCAATTATTATATCTTTTGAGTAACATTTGCATATTTGAACAGTCTAAAAGTGCAATTTAATATAGCAACATTTTTGATGCGATCGCCCGTCATGATCAGCTGTGTTTATTTCTGAACTTCCAAGTTCCATTTGCTTTGCCTGAGGCTTTGATACGGAGTCATACTCATGCTTCAGCAAATCTGACTAGATTTTGAATGCAAATGGTCTCTAGACTCGATTGTGAAGATATCGGTGAGCTTCTTGAGCATGAATAAGAGTACTCCATAGTACCGTCCATGGGCATGCCAAGGTCATCATGGTCATGAGGTGACCATCCATCCGGGCCATCAATGAGGGGAAGCCATTGTCTTTGATTATTGTTAAGCTTACCGAATAACGACCGTCATTGATTGGGCATTGATTCTGTTTCGTTACATTGTATTTCACTTCATTTTATCTTAGAGTCAGTCAAACCATCTGTATACCTACCTGCAACGGATTATTACTGCAATAACTGTTCTACAAAGTATATGGTTTGTGCACTTATCAGGAAAATCCTTATTTAAAAAAAAGAAGCGTGCGAAGGAACCGCTAAGCTGACGGGCTGTTGATTTGGAACCATTGAAGGGCGCACACCACTAATAAACGTCCTTGAAATACACACAAAAATAAAAGAAAGAAAGATTGTTTTTCTACTTGAATTCTCAAAATGGTCTGCCAAAAATACTTGCCCCCCCTTTGGCCATGCCAAAAAACTTTGCCCCCCCCCTTTCGACGTGCCAAAAAACCTTTGCCCCCCCCTTTTGACGTGCCAAAAAATCTTTGCCCCCCTTACACATGCAAGATTTTGGGGCACCCGAATTTAAAACCTTAAATTGTCTTATCATATAATGCGAGCGCAGCGAGCAGGAAATTTTGCATATTTTAATGTGTTCCTAACGTTTTCCTATGCCTTTTTAGGGCGTAATGTAGAAACGGTACCCAAAATATCATGCCAAAAATTGCTTGCCCCCCCTTTCGACCTGCCAAAAAATGCTTGCCCCCCCCTTCTGGCCTGCCAAAAAATCTTTGCCCCCCCCTATAATTCACCCCCCGGGGGGTACACATAATTATTGCACCACCCCTAAGGGGCTGTGCAATAATTATGAGCCCTGGGGAGGGTAAAATTGGGGGGGCAAGAAATTTTTACAGGCGAGCCAAAAGGGGGGGCAAGCAATTTTTGGCAAGCTGAGAGGGGGGCAAGCGATTTTGGCACACATTCATGGGGCGCCTTTTTAATAAAACGCTCTAAAAGGCTTAGGAAAACAGTACGGAAACGCTTAAATATGCAAATTTTCCTTGCTAAGCTGCGCAAGAATAGGTATATAGACCATTTACGGTTTGTAAATTGGGATCCGAAAAATTTGGCATGCGCAAGGGGGGGGTCAAAGAATTTTTGGCAGGCCGGGAGGGGGGGGCAAGCGATTTTTGGCAGGCCGAGAGGGGGGGGCAAGCGATTTTTGGCGAGCCGTTTGAAAATTTTACCCCCCCTCCCCCCGGAGGGTCATAATTATTGCACAGCCCTAATGCATATGCATCTACGCACAGTTTCCACCTCGACACCCTGAAGCAAACGGAAATTTCCAAGCGCAGCGAGTCTAGACTCTACGCAGACTGTGTTTTACTACACGGTTGAGTGCATAGCATCATAAGAGCTGTGTGAGATCTAGTGGAAAATAGAAATCTGTTATTGGTTTTGTCAAAACCTCAGGGTGGTGCAATAAGTATGTGTAAAGATTTTTGGCAGGCCAAAAGGGGGGCAATCATTTGTTGCCAGGTAGAAGGGGGGTCAAGCAATTTTTGGCAGGTCGAAAGGGGGGGGCAAGCGATTTTTGGCAGGTCGAAAGGGAGGGCAAGCGATTATTGGCACAGATATTTTGGGCACCGTTTCTATATTACGCCCTAAAAAGGTTCATCCAATCAGAATTTTTTTATATCAAATGCCGGGATCAAACGAAACCTAACACTTCTCCCTAAAAACACTTTTTCTCATTAGGTCAACAGATAACACAATTTAATGTTTATAGCAAGGCGAATAGCTGCGAATGTGGTAAATCTGTTGAAAACAAGTGTTCCTTACAATATTTTTCAAATTTTATGTTATTAGGGGCTGTGCAATACTAATTATGTGTACCCCGGCCCGGGGTGGTGAATTCTCAAAGTGGCCTGCCAAAATCGCTTCCACCACCCCTTTGGCCCCCCCTTTTGATGTGTAAAAACTTTTGCCCCCCTTTTTGACGTGCCAAGAAATATCTGCCCCCCCCCATCCCCTTTACACACTAAGATTTTAGGGAACCCGAATTTAAAATTGTCCTATCATATATAACGGTCATTTTGTTAAATGATGTCAGTGTCAGCCTCTTAAATTTGAGGCGTCACAGCCTGGTCACAGTCAGGGCCGGATTTCAACCATAGGGCCAGACGGGCCCGGACCCACCTTAAATTTTGGGGGCCCCCAAAATTGCATTGTGCAGTGTGCATCTTCCATTTTAGCCGAAAAACACCAAGTTTTGGGCCAATATAGGGTACAAAAACTTGCAAAATTGGTGGGGGGGCAAAGGTTTTGGCACATCAAAAGGGGAGCAAAGATTTTTGGCACGGCCAGAGGGGAGGGGCAAGCGATTTTTGGCAGACCATTTTGAGAATTCACCACCCTGGGGTACACATAATTATTGCACCACCCCTCAAATGTGTTCCCTTAATTCATCCAATCAGAATTTTTTTTATATCAAATGCAAATGTGGTAAATCTGTTGAAAATTTTTGTCCAATAGGTTTTTAGTCAAAACCTCAAGTGTTCCTTACAATATTTTTCAAATTTTATGTCATTAGGGGCTGTGCAATAATTATGTGTACCCTAGCCCGGGGTGGTGAATTCTCAAAGTGGTCTGCCAAAATCGCTTCCCCACCCCTTTTCCCCGCTTTTGATGTGTAAAAAACTTTTGCCCCCCCTCTTTTGACGTGCCAAGAAATCTCTGGCCCCCACCCCCTTTACACACTAAGATTTTAGGGAACCCGAATTTAAAATTGTCTTTACACATAACGGTCATTTTGTTGAATGATGTGATGTCAGTGTCAGCCTCTTAAATTTGAAGCGTCACAGCCTGGTCACAGTCAGGGCCGAATTTACCATAGGGCCAGACGGACTTTTGCCCCCCCCCCCCCCTCTTTTGACGTGCCAAGAAATCTCTGGCCCCCACCCCCTTTACACACTAAGATTTTAGGGAACCCGAATTTAAAATTGTCTTTACACATAACGGTCATTTTGTTGAATGATGTGATGTCAGTGTCAGCCTCTTAAATTTGAAGCGTCACAGCCTGGTCACAGTCAGGGCCGAATTTACCATAGGGCCAGACGGGCCCGGACCCAGGGCCCCAAATTTTGGGGGCCCCAAAATTGCACTGTGCAGTGTGCATCTTCCATTTTAGCCGAAAAAAAAGGTTTGGGCCAATATAGGGTACAAAAATTTGCAAAATTTGGTGCGCTTCGCGCGCACTGGCCCATTATATAGCAAAATTGAGCTTCCATTTAGGCTAAAATAATCTAAAATTGACATTTTTCGCGCGCAAATGTCCTAGTAAAATCTAAGAACTTGGCCACCTGAGTGCATATTCCTTCCTCATGGTGCGTTTGGGGGCCTCCAAATTTTGGCCTGGCCCAGGGCCACCAAAATGAGCTAAAATGGTAAATCCGGCCCTGGTCACAGTGCGTTTCAATGGGATGATTAATTGGTGGTGTGCGCCCGGAAGAGAGGGCGTGTCGGATGGCAAGCTGTGAATAGGAATCCGAAAATGTGAAAATGGCGTCAACCAAAACAAGTTGTTTGCTTGTTGTAAGCTCAATAAAGAAGGTGAGGATTGGTCTAAAACGTAATGAATTAATTGCAAGCATTATAATGACAATTAGAGACACCAGTGGGTGAAGCAAGTGCAAATAGAAGTCCATATCTAACCGTTTTGTGCAACACAATTATCATAATGTCAATTACTCATTGTCATTCTAGACTATACGTGGGAAATACTACCAATACAAGATACAACAGTACCCTGTGTAAAGATAGTCACTTGTGCTGAGCATGAAATTGGTCACTTATCGCTCACTGTACAAAATGTGACATCTACACCAATTACAGTCCCCGAAACTGTCTACTTTTTAGCCGACCTCAATTCCGAAACATTTAGTGATAGTTAAATTTAAAAATGCGATCCCCAACCCTTTGGTTACCTTTGGGCGAATTTTTCAAATCTCCATGAGTCTCCGTGTCTGAAATTCCCGGTACAAACATCGAAAATGTCGCAATTATCAGTTCTCGGTGATGATACTATATCCGCATCGCTGTTTTCATACATGAATATGCATATCTCTGACCCTGTAAGGTCAAAAAGCGTGGCGTTGATTTCAACCAATCCGATCCACCGTTTAATAAGCAGCTTGATACTGACGTCATATCTGAGGTGACCAGGAGGCAGGAGCTACCATTTTGGTAAACTGAACTCGACTCGTGCGTTCTTTTGGTTCACATAAATCGAACAAAATTTTCAATAACGGGTAATAGTATGATTGCAATTTTGTATTAATGAAGTTACTTGTAGTTTTGAGGAATGACAAAGTTGTTTTTGGAAACTTAGATGTTTGTTTCAACTGATGATGTAGGATCGCAAGGTGAGTGAATTCGTGAAGAGATTTGCTTGTTTGAGTGATAGTAGGATACGGGATGTAGGCTAGTCCTCTGTGTTTGACCGGCTCCGACGTCTCAATTCACAACGTCTCAATTCGTACCTGCTTACCAGACAGCAATACTGCGTATTGCTGTATGGAACCAGATATAATACAACAGAACAGGCTTTTCCATACAGTGAACAATAAACAAGAAATTGAATCCAATGTTAACATATATCTGCACAAGCGACTGATAGCCTATCTTTAGTATTGATGCTTTCAGGCGTTAAATGATAGCAAGAAATGGAAATCGCCCCAAAGGAAAGATTTTAATCGTGAAATTGATCGCCACATCTAATATGGATTCACATTATTCTCCGGCGGAACTGTCAAACTGTCAATTACAACGTCTACTAGTGGACTGGTTTTGGCTAAACTTTACTATACCCTACCACATTTGGCCGTCGCCGAAGCTACCCTAGTTTTAGCCCTGCTACACTGACGGCGCGAAACTCAATGATATGATTACATTGAATGATGTATGGATTAACTCAGTGCAATAAATAAATCACTTAATTCAGCAAATTAAATAAACGAACGAGAGAGATTCAAAACAACATTGTAGTAATTTAATTAATAATGCCACTATACAATGAAGAAGAGGAACATTAGTAAATTTTAAATTTAATTAATTGCTTTGCTTCCCATAATCAGCCAGGAATCATAAATCTGCATAATGATCGGTTTCCATTCATTAATTATCTTATTTATTAAGAAGAGATAAATAATTATTAATTAACTTAAAACATTAAATAAAAACATTAACTTTAAACAATACTCTGTCATTAATTACCGTATAATATGTAAATTATGATGCACACGAGGAAGGTTACCGTTGTTGCAGGGCTACAGCGACTTACCGTTTGATAATTAATCAATTAATTAACGTTCTTAAACAATCAACTTTTATCAATATTCAGTCATTAATGTTATCATGGTTATGCCCATGAGGAAGGTTATCGTTGTTGCAGGGCTACAGCGACATCGCCGTTTGATAATTAATGAATTAATTAACAAACAAACAAACTTTATAAATATTAACCCATTAATGCGATGCCTATGAGGAAGGTTATCGTTGTTGCAGGGCTACAGCGACATCGCCGTGTGAACTTTGAACGACAATTTCACAACAACCCTACTACCGATTTCCATGATTTTTGTACCAAATTTCTTCTTTTTAAAAGATCTTGCTAAGTATAGGCCTAAATGATAAATATTATCATGAATTCACGTTGTTCATAAAGCGCCCCTACCACTCACAAGCTTTATGTTACATTGACCGCATTCTTACGTTCAATACAAATCTGAATAAAGATGGACGATAACAGTTCTGTTTCATTCACAATGTTTTGTTGAACTTGTAAAAGAAATGTCTTATGATGCTTATTTTTTCACCTAATTAGTCGGGACTGTATGACCATTTTCTTCTTAATTAACTTTTCAGTGGTCACGGTCCTGTTTTTATTTATAACAACTGCAAAGTATGAAATCACATAAACCAGTGTATACGTCGTTCATAAAAGGCCCCAACCAGTGATAACCAGGTGCAAAAGTTCTGTTTCTTTTTAATTAACTTTTCAGTGGTCACGGTCCTGTTTTTATTTATAATATCTGGAAATTATGAAATCAGATAAACCAGTGTTACGTCGTTCATAAAATGCCCCAACCAGTGACGACCAGGTACAAACTAAGTTATGTGCATTATGCGCTTACCAATGACAACTTAACTTAATATTTCCTCTTGTCAACAAACAAGCAACTCCCCATTTCACATGTGCATCATATCATTTGCGGCGTCGCTGTAGCACAGCAACAGCGATACCTTCCTCCTCTTCATTACATTTAGTTGATCAAGTCATTACAAAATACGCAAAAGTCTAGCTTTGCGCCGTCGCTGTAGCACAGCAACAACGATAACGGCGCCGTCGGTGTAGCCCAGTAAAAGGTATAGCTTTGCGCCGTCGCTGTAGCATGGCAACAGCGATACCTTCGCTACCGTCGGTGTAGCCCGTAAAAGGTATAGCTTACGCCGTCGCTGTAGCACGGCAACAGCGATACATACCTCCCCTACATTAATTTGGTGACATGACCAAATAAGGTACACCTCAGTGCCACCGGTGTTAGCATACGAAAATAGTTATACCTTAATCGCGTCCTCAATTTATCCCCTCGAAAAGTCTAGCTTTGCGCCGTCGCTGTAGCACAGCAACAACACCTTCGCGCCGTCGGTGTAGCCCAGTTAAAAGGTATAGCTTTGCGCCGTCGCTGTAGCACGGCAACAGCGATACCTTCCCGCCGTCGGTGTAGCCCAGTAAAAGGTATAGCCCGGCGCGTCGCTGTAGCACGGCAACAGCGATACCTTCGCGCCGTCAGTGTAGCCCCGTAAAAAGGTATAGCTTGGCGCCGTCGCTGTAGCACGGCAACAGCGATACATACCTCCCCTACATTCATTTGGTGACATGACCAAATAAGGTACACCTCAGTGCCACCGGTGTTAGCATCTGAAAATAGGTATACCTTCGCGTCCTCGATTTATCCCCTCGAAAAGTCTACTTTTACGCGTCCGCTGTAGCACAGCAACAACGACACCTTCAGCGTCATCGGTGTAGCCCATTGAAAAGGTATAGCTTCGCGCCGTCGCTGTAGCACGGCAACAGCGATACCTTCGCGCCGTCGGTGTAGTCCTGTAAAAAGGTCTAGCTTTGCGCCGTCGCTGTAGCACGGCAACAACGATACCTTCCTCCACCACACTCATTTGCTAATATGACAACTTTAACCATTAGGCCTACATAAGGTGCACCTTTGCACCGTCGGTGTAGCCTTACGGAAATAGGTCTACCTTACCGCCGTCGGTGTAGGCCCCTCATAAAGGTCTAGTTACGCCGTCGCTGTAACGCACGGCAACAGCGATACCTTTTGGCGTAGCTGTAGCACAGCAACAACGATACCTTCATTCACCATCACATCATTATTCAATATATGATACTTAACGTATTTACTCCATGAAATAAATGCTACTCATTCTTAATCAAACCACTCATTAACAATTAACATTCCTC
Organism: Amphiura filiformis; assembly: GCF_039555335.1. Classification (NCBI taxonomy): domain Eukaryota; kingdom Metazoa; phylum Echinodermata; class Ophiuroidea; order Amphilepidida; family Amphiuridae; genus Amphiura; species Amphiura filiformis. Next base: position 47,234,145 of record NC_092640.1, read on the forward strand.
TTATCAATATAACTTTAATCACTATTAACAATCATTGTTAATTACTTACAACAACCCTCTTATCCCTCATACTCATTATTATTATGTCATAATTATTAATTAACTACCATCCCCCTCTAATCCATCATAATAATTAGAATTATATAATCATTCATAATCAATTACAATCGGCCTCTTATACGTCACACTAACTATAATTATATCATGCTTATTAACATCATCTTTTGATGCGGTCATCATTTTTACTTGAGTACATTAAAATCTATTACGCATAATTAATACTTCTAAGCCATTATATAATGCAATATAGTTATTTCATTATGCTTAAATTAAATTCAAATGACATTACTATTATCTAGAAGTAACCACAATAATTTAATCGTACTATCACTTATTACCTTGATGAATGCAAACTTCATTTAGTCAAACGCCGACATACTTTATTAAAAAACCTGACTCATATAATACCTCTAACTTAATTTAAATCTATCCCATTAATAAGTAATTAAGCGCCCGACGCCGGTGTAGTTTTACAAAAAAAAAGGTGCAGCTTACGGCGCCGTCGATGTGGTAGGGTATTCTAAAGGTACTCCCTGGTTTTTAAATCCACTCTCATCAAACTAATCAAAACTGTTAACTACAATTTTATTGAAAAAATCAAAAGAAGAAATACTAAATATTGCTTAGTTTCAATGATGCTTACCGATCGAGTCGCTTTGATGGTGTATTTCCGATAATTTTGCAACGTGGTTGAAAAATATTTCCAAGACGTGAGTATCGCCATTAGCATGGCCCGGTAACCTGGATAAAATTTAACGCAATCGATCGTCCAATCCTAGTTCACCTGAGTGATCACATGGTTTGCCGAATGAAGCCGAATGATGCCGAATGAACGGTATCGGTGTCGGAACAAGGATTGTTACTTGTAAACAAATCGTTTCGCCGGCATGTTTCAAGAAATTTAATTTACGATCTTTTTATAATTAGTTAGGGATCGTTTTATTTTAACCTCTGGCTTGAGAGATTGAGAATGTGGGTTAAAGATAAGCCACTCTGTGTTCTCATTTTGCAACTGAAATAGGCTTCTCATAAAGCTTAAATTTGCGGGCCATTATGCTGGCCATCCATGACTTTGAAACATGGCGGATATACCAAGCACCCTCACTACGTTCGGGTCTGTGAGGGTGTTTGACCAGGCATAATTCTAGACTGCGGAACTCAGACTTAGTCTAGAACTCTGGCCATAGTATCCGTTTTTACTTCTACTAGGGCCAGAGGCACTTACGTTGAAAAATTTGTTGGAGATGCTTGAACGATCCAGTACAAAAAATGACAGCATTTCAATGATTGATCGAGGTCAGTGCCGTACTATTACGTTGACTTTCGTATTCGGCGAGGAGGACGATTTCAACCTCCTGGTTTGTTTACATGTACCGTTACTCAGCCAAACATGGCAGAGTAGGTCCCGGATCTTCTGTACATGTTCCTATCTCCTCAACGTTATACCTTTCCAACAAGGAAAGAGATACGAAAGGCGAACGTCTACTCAGACTCAGTCTTTAGGTAGGTATGCCAGGCAAACCTTAGTTAACACATTTGCTAGTCAGCCAAATTCGCCGACAATGTCAATGCATATTTACATAGAAATTTAAAACAACTGGCCGAAGAAGGAAACCTACATAAATATGTTTTCTATACTTCACTGGACCCAAATATATGATTTTTTATGGCGATAATACAATCGCACATGGAATTTTAGAGGGATTTTGATAGCAGTTCCATTAAAAATGCTGCTATCATAATGAGACTAAGATCTAGAAACCCCCCCGAAATGCCGTTTTGGGGAATTTTGCTAGCTGAATCTTTTTGATTAAAGTCAATCTTTGACAAGATGTAACTTTGCTACAGAAAGTGCTATGAAAAAAAGGTTTTCATTTTTGGCTTTGTTTACTCAAGGGCTTTAATTTGATATATAAAATGATGCAGTTTGATGTCAAATTTGAATTCACCTGGCATACCTACTTTAGGTATCCCAGGCAAACCTTAGTTAACACATTTACTAGTCAGCGAAATTCGCCGAGACCGGGGCCCAAACACAATGCATATTTACATAGAAATTTGAATTTTTTTTTTTTCGAGAACAGGTCGGTGAAGGAAACCTACATGAATATGTTTTCTATACTTCACTTGACCCAAATATATGATTTTTATGGTGATAATCACGTCAAGCACATGGAATTTTAGAGGATTTTGATAGCAGTTCCATTAAAAAAGCTGCTATCGCCAATGAGACTAAGATCTAGAAACACCCAAATGCCGTTTTGGGGAATTTTGCTAGCAGAATCTTTTTTGATTGAAAGTCAATCTTTGACAAGATGTAACTTTGAATACGGAAAGTGCTATGACAAAAATGTTTTCAGTTTTGGCTTTCTTTACTCAATGGCTTTAATTTGATATGTAAAATGATGCAGTTTGATGGCAAATTTGAATTCACCTAGCATACCTACAGTCTTCAATGATAGTCAGTCATTTATCTATTGGTCGTTATATGACTATCATTTGAAGACTTAGTTCTTATGATACATCTTCCAAGGAGTAGTTTCAGACAATAGCTCGGGATTATTGGGGCAGAGGTTATCTTTTGAATTCTTTCATGACCATTGTCATTGAAGCCTCGGGGGGTCACTCTCACAAAAGTGCTACCCACCCGCGTTCGACAACCTCTGAAAAGCACCCTTAAATGGCGAATTTTCACATAACAAAATTGCACTCCTTAATGGCGAAACACATGCAAAATCTTACCCTAAATGGCGTAGCACATTCAAAAACCATACTCTAAATAAATGGCGTCAATTGAGAAATTATATTATACCTACATGTAAGTGGCGTAAACAGGAAAATGAGCTAATTTGATACCTAGGGTGTCATTTTGATGTTGCAGACCTATAGATATTAAAGAAAACATGCACAAAGGTAACATGAATCAATTAAATAATGGTGATTTTTATAAATTTAGTGCAAACTCACTCAAATAATACGGTACCCTAAACGTCTAAGGATTTGGCTGAAAAAGGACCCCCAAATGGCGATGCCTTCTGAAAAAGTACCCCGTTTTAAAAAAGACGTCGATGATGCTGTGTGGTGAAAAACATACCCTTTTAAATGTTTTTCTTGGACGCGGGTGCGTAGCAAGTCAAGTAGTAAGTGACCCCCGGATTGAAGCATAGTCATGCCTGTCAAGGACACTCGGCGTGAATTGAAAGACCATGTCACTCGCCACAAAAGAATGTCAAAGGTCATAAAACACCAATTTGGTGTCTTTCCGCTCCGCGGAATATGATGCTTAAAAGGCCTATGGCTATTGTCATTCATTGTCATGACATGCATGATCAGATCATGATGCATGCATGATGATGATGATGATTTATCACTGTTTGTTGATTTATAATCATGCATGATTACAAAGTAAAACTCAAAGATGACAAAAACAAGCATTTCATCATACATGTATTTGCATGATCTGATGTACGCTGGTTGGATACTTAACTCAAATCCCAGGGGGGTCACTCCCATTGTGGCCTGTACACCATCCGCGATAATGAAAACGTGTAAAAGGGTCGTTTTTAGTGGGTAGGCACGATACGAGCGTAACGTGATTAAAGTGACAAAAACACGAAAAATTGGAAAAAAGGGTAGCAAAATTGCAATTTCTAAATACGCAGAAATGAAATTTAGGGTATGAAATTTGATGTTAGGAATGAAATCCCTGTTTAGGGTGTCATTTTAGCCAAGGGTTAAATCCTTGTTTAGGGTGCTTTTCAAAAGTTGATTATCGCGGATGGTGTACAGGCCACAATGGGAGTGACCCCGGGACTCAAATGATGCAGAATTTAACTAAATAAACTTTCATCCAAATTTTAACATTAACTAATAAACACTATCCGATGCTATCCGTTGTCACAGCTGACCAACCGCAACCGATAAATGATAACAACATATTCACTCTAGCATCAAATGCGTAACTATCGAGTGCAAATTTGAAGCTAGAGTTCTCAAGTAAGTTTCATGAAACTTGGTTTCATGAACTGTTATACCATACGGTACTAGAAAAGTCAAACTTTTCCAAGTCATTTCAACGTCATCTGAGGTAAAGTTTTGTTGGATTTTCATAAAACTTGGTGAATGTGGTTCAGCAATGATAGTGAAATATTTCCAATATCATTTCAAGGTCATCTGAGGTCAAGTTACTAAAAAAATTGTTGTATTTTACAACTTGGTGAAAGTGAACAGCAATGTGAAAATCATGTTTTCAATGATGTCATTTCAGGGTCGTCTGAGGTCAAATATAAGTAAAGACTGATAGATTTTTATCATTAGGTTTTACTGCCTGAACAGAATTGATCATGTCTCACCTCCTTTTTCAACCAAATCGACGGTAATAACTCTTATAATGAGGGATCAACATTTAACCACAAATTGCCTCAGGCAAAACTCGCTTCCTGGGAACTGAATACTAGTACCACAAAAGGTCATTTTTATGTAATTTATTGCCCCATGTGTGTCATATACTGCCTCTAGTATAATGACAGCCTGGTGATGTTGTCAATTCATTTACAGATACTAACCTCAGGAGGGAATTCAAGTTTTGATCATTTCTCTTCAGGTAGTGAAACCTAATGTGAAACTTATTTTTTTCTTCTAATTTTTTGCAGGTGTTCCCGCCCAATCCTTCATCCATGCTTTCACTTTAACCCATTCAGCATTTAGTGTACAGTTAGCTTCCCCAGAGGTGAGTACCACACCGCTAGATCAAATACTTAATGCTCTGCGTTTTGAAATATTTTCACAAAATATCAAGAGCTATCTTAAGAACTGCTGAATCAATACTAGGCTTGTTTGCACTCATTTTAATGCATTTTTCATGCTGATTCCAAATATGGTCATGAAAATTTATCTTTCTGAAATTTTTGAATTAAAAAAAAAAAAAGAAACTTGTCGTCTGCAGTCGACATCCTTGACCTTGTGAAGAGAGTTAAATTTTAATGCACTCGGTGCTAATTGTCGCCTCTACAGGATGAGTGAAATGATTATAAATGTTTTCATCTGCAAGCCAGGCCTATCAGAAACATTGTACCAAAACCCAACTGTTTTCTATGGAGAACTGTGATCAAAACTGCTTGGACACAAATACAAAATATCCATACCGGTAGCGGTAGTACTCCCCAATCAAATTGATGCATACGGTTATAGCCATGTAGTGTAGCCAGCAGTGACCAAAAAAGCTGACTATGCCCCTGGTTATAGCCACCATTTTAACTTGTCTATATTTGCCCAAATCTGTGGGAACTTGAGTGATTTTTAGAAAATCAAATAATATAGAGAAATCTGTGTAGCTTACAATGATATCAGATAATGTCAGGCAGTAATTTTTTTCGGGGTTAAGGGGCAAGGCAACTTGCAAAAATTGTTATAAATGGGCTAAAAAGTACAAAAAGGCATAAAATCTCACATATATCATGACAGTCAGCACCCGTGGGGGATAAGGCCATGTTTTTCATAGAGGGTGTATATGGATTTATTCTGGAATATTCCAATTCAAGTATGGTTTTGTTTGTTTCAGGGTCGTCCAATAGATTTTGCTAATCAGGATGAGGGCAGCAAGAGATGGCTTAATGAATTCCGTACCAAGCCATTCTCAACACCAATCAAATTAGACACAGTCGTTGGTAAGTAACTCAACAAAAAATTACCCTCTCTGAGGTATACTAGACAGGGCAGTGAATCTTGGATCAGTATAATTTCCTAGTTCATGCAGTGCAAAGACATCTCTTTTGCAAACATAGTTGTTGGGCTAGCTATTACAACTATTTTAATTGTGACAGAGAAATAAAGTCAAACTATGTGGTAAATTAAATATGAGAAAGGTTTTTAACACAAGTCAACACATACATAAATGACAGCCAGTGAAAAAACATCACTGCTCTTCTCTATCTGACTCATTAGCTCAGTTGGTAGAGCATCGGTCCGGTGATCCGAAGGTCCCAGGTTCAAATCCTGGATGGTCAGTGAAATTTTTTCACTGGCTGTCATTTATGTATATGTTGACTTGTGTTAAAAACCTTTCTCATATTTTAATTGTATTTTAAAATTGAAATATCTCTCTCAATGGAAGTGTAACATCATCGCTTTTATTGTATTTTAAGGGGGTACTACACCCCTGTGGTAAATTTGTGACTATTTTTGTATTTTTTGTAAAAAATAATAACACACTGGTAACAAAAGTTATGTATATTATTGGGGCAAGGAATCCAATTACCACACTGAAATTTCAGTGACTCAAGACAAGCGGTTCAGTATAATATGATAGGAAATGAGGTACATCCTAGCGGTACCTCTTTTCTTATCATAAATAGCGTACCGCTTGTCTTGATTCACTGAAATTCCAGTGTAGTAACTGATTCCTTGCCCCTATAATATACATAACTTTTGTTACCACTGTGTTATTAGTTTTTGAGAAAAATGCAAAATAGACACACATTTATTGAGGGGTGTAGTACCCCCTTAATAATTAATGATTTCATTCACAGCATCTCGTTACTCAGCGTTATTAGTGGTAGACTGTCCAGGTGCTCTCTATGATCTAGCTCTTAACACTCAACTCGCTCAAATCTTGCAACATTTCATCATTGAGAAAAGTAAGTTAAGGGGGTACTACACCCCTCGATAAATTTTGTGCCTATTTTTGCATTTTTCTCAAAAATTATAGCGCATTGGTGACAAGTAAGATATGTATATTATAGGGGCAAGGACTACAACTACTGCATTGAAAATTCAGCAACTCAAGGCAAGTAGTTATTGATTTATTGATCAAATATTGGTTTTTTCCCTCATTTTTGACTGAAACTCCACAACCGTTGTCTGTGTTGAAATAAAATTTCCAGTGCAGTAGTTGTAGTCCTTGCCCCTATAATATACATATTTTACTTGTCACCATTGAGCTATAATTTTTGAGAAAAATTTAAAAATAGGCACAAAATTGGGCAGGGGTGTAGTACCCCCTTAAAAAAAATAGTTTTAGAGAATCAAAAATGGGGATTTTATCACAGAGAATTGGTTTATTCCAGTTGAAATCTATACACCCTGTTTGGAAGACACAATCTTAATCTTCCACAGAGGGAGTGTGAATTTCAAATGCGGTTACCTGAATGGGCAACTCCATTTGAAATCTACACCCCCTGTTACACCCCCTGTGTGGGAGATTAAGGTCATGTCTTCCATAGGGGGTGTATTTATTTCAACTGGAATAGTCCATTTCATAATCATTTAGTAGCGTATATGTGGGGAGGGGGCAGATGGCTCTTGCCAGGTTGGCCAGTGCCATCTATTGGGCAGGTATCAACAAAACTTGCCTCTGAATCTATCTCAAACAACTTTTTGGCTATTTTGAATGTACATTCAGGATATGGCTCAAACAAACCCCATGTTTTATTTCTTCAATTCCTACTTGCCTTTTTTGCCATTTAGTTCCCTGATCAAGGATGTACCACAATCTCACGACGCCAGTCATCATATTGGATCTTTAGTTAGTATTGCTAGAACTTAAATCAGATTTCCATGGAATCTTCAGGTTTTAGAAAATGAAAAATAAACAAAGTCATGAAATTTGACCTAGAAAACAGAAACCTCAATGAGATGAATATTTGTCAAGTTTTTGGATTCCTCTACAAATGCAGTTTCAAAATCTAACATGAGGCTATTCCATGTAAAATCAACACACCCCCTGTTTGAATTTGGAAATATCTTCCACAGGGGGTGTATGAATTTCAAATGGAATTAACAAATTAACCAACTCTATTTGAAACTCGCCCTTCCTTTGTGGAAGATTCAGGTTGAATCTTTCTCAAAGGGTGTATGAAATTCAAATGGAGCTGCCTAATGTGCTCATTCCATTTAAAATCCACACTCCCCCTGTGGAAGATATTTCCAAAATCTTCCACAGGGGGAGTGTGGATTTTAAATGGAATAGCACAATGCATAAACATTTATCATGACATTGGATTACATTTTTCTCTCCTTTTAGAACCCATATGTGCAGTTGGTCAAGGAGTGTCAGCGTTTTGTGGGGTACAGACTTTAGAGAATATCAATAAATGGGCTCTTGCTGGCTACTGCCTTACAGGGGTAAGTTACACAAGGTGGTTAGAGAATATCAATAAATGGGCTCTTGCTGGCTACTGCCTTACAGGGGTAAGTTACACAACAGGCATTGAGTTTTGCAATGTGACAGGTGTGCTGTAAATCGCACGCCTGGATAACCCGAGGTGTGCTTTTAGGTGTGCTGCAAATCGCACACCTAAATAAACCAAGGTGTGCTTTTTTCAAAACTGGTGTATGACTATGATTTCATTTTCAGCTAAAACTTAGCAATTGTGACAACATACATGTACTTTTTTTAAATGGCCATGGTAAAAGCTCTGGGGTAATGAATGGTGTATACTGCATAGATGTCCCTGGACTTTGGACTTATTGCTAGTGTCATTTGTAATTTTTTTTTAATTAGTTTTTTTTTGGATTTAGAATGTCCTAGAATGTCCCTGAACTTTAGAATGTCCCTGGAATTTTTTTTTTTATTTTAAAAAAAAAAATTACAAAAAAATATAAAAATTATAAATTCTTGTTTAAAATAGGCAAATTTGTAAATTATGTTCACATAATAATCCATGAATGATTTTAAAATGCATTTGTTTTGTATGCTTCTTTACTTCATAAATAGGTTGTAATGTGAACATCAATTATAAATTTGCCTATTTTGAACATGAATTTATAATTTTTTAAAATATTTTTGTAATTTTTTTTTCAAAAAAAAAAAAAAAAAAATTAAAAATATTTCCAGGGACATTTTTAAGTTCCTGGGACATTCTAAATAAAAATAAAAAACTTAAAAAAAAAAAAAAATCGCACTCATACGCCTTTAAAACTCAATCCCTGCACAAGGTGGTTAGAGAATATCAATAAATGGGCTCTTGCTGGCTACTGCCTTACAGGGGTAAGTTACACAAGGTGGTTAGAGAATATCAATAAATGGGCTCTTGCTGGCTACTGCCTTACAGGGGTAAGTTACACACGGTTATTTGATGGCATGTAGAACTATAGTAATTTATAACTAAATGTAAACACTGTCCCTGATGGTGCTATTTATCAAACTCTTGGTTGGATATTTACAAGGAGTATACACTTAAATACTGGCATTAAAACCAGTGGCATAGCGTGGGTCATCACATTGGGGGGCACCCACTATGATTGGGGGGCACCGGATCTGATGTGGGGTGGCACAAGCCGTTTTTCTGCAATTTTCCTGTCGGATTTTTTAAAATTTCATTTTTTTGATGGGGGGGCACTATGACGCTATGCCACTGTTAAAAACATCAACATATGAGTAACAAATAGCAAATTTAGGATATTTCCTCCTTCAGGGTGATTCCGACCAGCTATTGTATTGGGAACACATTACAACATGACATATCAACATTCACTCGGTGTGCTCATAATTAGCATGTTTAGGACTATGTAAATTTTGTCACATTTGAAATGCATGCTCTCTTTTTTCATTCAAATTGGTATAATTTGGGAAAAGTTGCATCATGCGGAATGAGGTATCAAAATACACAGAACAAAATTCTTCTTCTAATGATTATTTTATTTGGAAATTTATATTAAGTGTCTTTAAGGATACGATACATGATTTACCGACAAGTGACTCATTTCGGAATGCGATCATGAATTTTGAAGAAAACTTCCTTCGATTACGCGGCTAGCGCTTTACCGCTCAGCCACGGTGGCAGTTGAGCGGAGGAGTGTAATGATAAAAGATAAATCTCATAATGCCATCTTTAGCCTTTTGTTTACTAAAAAAGACACGCTTTTGTAAAGATAGATTAGCCGCTTTTATGCATAAATAGCACTTAACGCTTGGGAAAGGTTTCAAACAAATAATAAAGACACTGATGTGATGATGAAATTGCGTAAGTCGGGAATTATCTGCTTCGCAATGTTTTGTTTTGGTTTTAGGAATTTGACCTTAAAATTTACGACTTCATGACATTATCATTCGAAATCAACAAAAGATATTTCAACAGTATATAGCCTCATTCTTTCTTTAGAATGTTTTGTACATGTATGTGAAATAGCTTCAACAATGGTTCGCTGCATAATGGTAAAAATAGCCTTGACCTAAAAAAGGGCGAGAGGTACCATATTTTGTGTTGTGTTGGGCGTGAATTACACTACAGTTTTTATTCCTAGGGCTCTTTGACTTCTTCAAATAATTTTTTTAATGATAGAGTGAATCCCCTGGCCCTCTATAATTACGCACAAGAGATCGAGTCCCCTTAAGATATGGCTTTTGTTTTAAGTGTACGGATACTTTTTGTGTACAGTTATATGTAAACTCTTGATTGTACCTTTGACTTGAGAGCTGATTGAGAAGATTGTGTCAAACTGACAATTCACCAGCCAGCTTGTTTATTTTAACCCTATATGGGCACTACCTGCCAAATTATCGGCCGCTAAGAGCTACTTTGATTGGTTACAAAGATGACTATATCATGTACATGTATTGAGCCAATCAGAGATATGGTAAGAATAATCAGTAGGGCAGAAGAGGATTAAGCTTAAAAGATTTAGGGGGATCTAAAAGCTCTATTTTGATTGGTCACTCAGATGATTATATCATGTAATTAACCAATCAGGGGCTCGGTAAGAAATGGGGTTAAAGTAGCCATCATTTTATTTACAGTAGATTCCAGAGAAGAATGGCACTCTCTTGCCCGGGGTGAGCGTACACAGCATAAACATGGAAGTGAGGTTGTTATTGGGCTCTTCCAGTTAAAATTCACACTACCCCTGTGGAAGTTTTTGGAAATATCTTCCACAGAGGAAGATTTTGGAAATATCTCCCACAGAGGTAGTATGATTTTCAAACATAATTGGTTGGTTAATCATTTTGAAACCCATAATCCCCATGTATTATGGCTTTACCTATATCATTGTATATCTTCCACAACTGGAGTGAGTATTTCAAATGGAAGGTACCCAATTGTCTATTCTAGAAACTCATACTCCCTCCGTGGAAGACTTTAGCTAAATCTTCCATAGGGGTAGTGTGGATTTTAAATAAAAATAGCACATTGGCCAATTCAATCATCCCACAATCATAACAGGCAATATGAGTGACTGATTATGGGTCAAGCTTTGTTTGGTGCATAGCGATCCTCATGAAGTGCATACAAAGTCCCTCCTATGATCCTCAGTAACAGGGCGTGCATCGATCTAGCAAGGAGTGCCGCCTCTCTGGAAGCTAGTGTAAGTCTCCTTTTTTATTTTAAACAAAACCCATGTGCAAATGTGTTGTGTGAATGTCTTTTTGTGCCCCCAAAATCTTTATTCATGCTTGATGTCTTTCTGCCTCTTTTTGCTCCCTACAGCCGTCGGTTTGTGAGCTAGCCCGGACACCAGGTTTTGCCAGCCTTCCCATCGTTATAGAAGATTATGTTAAAGATAATGGTGCTAATTACAGTGGTAAGATTAAACTAAGGTTTTTAAATTTTGTTAAGGGGGTACCACACCCTAGCCAATTTTTTGCTTATTTTTGCGTTTTTCTCAAAAATGATAGCGCATTGGTGACAAGTAAGATTATAGATATGTATATTATAGGGGCAAGGACTAAAACTACTGCACTGAAAATTCAGCAACTCAAGGCAAGTAGAAATTGATTTATTGATCAAATATTGGTTTTCCCTCATTTTTGACTGTAACTCCACAACTGTTGTCTGTGCTGAAATAAAATTTCCAGTGTAGCAAAAATGCAAAAATAGGCACAAAATTGGGCAGGGGTGTAGTACCCGCTTAAAGCCCTATTCAGTGATTTGCTCATCTTGAGGATCGTAAAATCATCGAAATTCAGATATTGGCACCCTTGTTAATGTTATAGATGAGCTAAGCCAAAAGCCGCGTATTAAGTAAGACAAATTAAGACATTTTATGTGATTTTATGTGGTTGCCACAGAATTAGAGAAGGAGAACTGGGACTCGACTGCCATCTTAATACAGGCATGAAGACTATCTTGTCACAATTAGATGACAATGATAAAAAAAATCACAGCCTGTTGAGATATGGCCGTACGACAATATGCATACTTGTATATTCTCAAGTCTTAAAGGCTATCTTATATTCTTATTATGTAATTTTGATATCCCTTGTACAGGTAGTGTACCAGATGGTGTTCACGTAGTGGTAGATAGAAATATAATAACCGGTCAGAACGAAGCCTCCACGTTAACAGCTGTGCAAAACTTGATACTTCTCTGTAATGCTAGGTAAGTGCAATATCACACATCACTGTGTTTGGTCACAATGGGTCATTTTGTAAGAAAGAGACGCAGTTTTGAAAGTTTTACTATAAAACAATGAGTAGACCTGGCCTATGCTTTGCTAGATTTGAATGAACTAAAGTACTGCTTTCAAAACTGAATCTTTTTATACATATGAGGCATTGTGATCGAACTGGATTTAATGGGGGGGGGGGTGTACAGCATATTACAGTTCAGCATACAACAAAATCGTACAACATCACAAGTCGAGAACAAGTACACATTTAGTTACATTTAGTTTTTTTAAATATTTAACTTGTAATTTGCTGACAATCCTACATGTATCGATTTGACTACATGTACAACAGTCACTTTTTGACGACCCTCCCCCTCTAGTGATGGCCCTGCCGAACACAACAATGTGTGACATTGTAAATTGGACTAGGTTTGTAAAATCGATAATTTGCATAATTTTTAAATTTCATAAAAACTTTTATTTAAAAAGTCTTGGGGGGGGGGGGAACTTGGAACCATCTTGTACAGAGAGTGTACCAAATGTTGTCCAGATAATGAGAGATGGCAATATAGTATGGGTCAGACCTATAATATGTTATACTTGGTAATTTTGGTATACTTTATATACTTGGTACTTTTATTTTATACTTGGTATATCCCTTTGTACAGGGAGTGTATACCAAACACTCCCCTCCTTTATACCATGCTTCCCCATCGGGTCCACCTCCATCAATCATTTATGACTTGCCCAGCATTTACAACTCTCAATGGGCAAGTACTAAAATCAAGCTATGATTTTGAATGTGAATACTTTTTACTATGCAACATGCTATATGCAGGCTGTATGAGGTGCACATCGCAGTGTAAATGGGCAATTCAATTTAAAATCCACACCACCCTTGTGGAAGATTTTGGAAATATCTTCCATTTGAAACTTGCCCTCCCTCAGTGGAAGACTCAGGTTGAATCTTTCTCAGAGGGTGTATGCAATTCACATGATGTGTTCATTCCAATTGAAACTCATACTACCCCTGTGAAAAATATTTCAAAAATCTTCCACAGGGATAATGTGGATTTTAAATGGAAAAGCCCAACATTCTAGGCCTGTGATGTCATGCCAAGTGCTCAAAAATTCAGTGATACCCAATTCAACAAGTGTTAAAATGGCTAAAGGGGGTAGTAGGGTATAAGACCTCATTTTTCACTGTTTGACAAGGACATACATTGCTAGGACGTGTGTCTAGGTCTTCGTAAAGTACAAGGTCCTCGGTGTGTTGTTATGTTGAGTCTCGGAAGTAATGCAAAACACATGCCCCCACACACACAATGCAATTTCTAAGGATATAAAATGTTTTGTGCAATAGATCTGATATTTTCTTCCAAATTTCTTCCAATTTAAACTTTTTCTGAAGCGACTTTAATGTATGGCATACTCTTCCTGTTTTTTCTTCATTTTCAGACAAGGAAAGGCACTCACAAAGTGAACAGCTTGTCACTACTACCAAGGGACTTGTGAATCATTTTGCTTGCCTAACTGGAGCAAGATGTAGACTTCAATGTAATACTAAGAAACCATTCAATATTGACACCAGGGGAAGAATGGGAGTTTTGAAGAAAAAATTTACACAAAATTTTGCATTTCTGCTTGTGTACAGTTTTCCCTGATCGATTTTCTCTATTTAAAACTCAACATTCCCCCAATGCTTTAAATAACAAATTCAGATTCCCACTCAAGACCCCCAAAATTGGATTCCTCCCTCAAAACTCCCATTTCTCCCTGGTGAAAGTATTGAACAGCCTTAAACAATTCTGGGTTCTGCTCCTGGACTACAACAATTCACCTTTTTTGATAAATGTAAATCCCATAAGCCTTTGCCGTATAGACCTGTGATGTCATCACATCGATGCGCACATAGTTACTGCTTACTTCGCGGCTTTGAAATACACAGTAACAATGTTCCCTAAACGATGTGCACATCGGCATGACATCAAATGACGACATCTCTGGTCTACCCGCAAAGGCTTATGGGATTTACCGAATAGGTGAATCGGACACTGCTACAGCTATCGAAATGCATTGATATGCATCAACACACTTATGTAGCTACTGCAATGGTTCAATAAAAGCATGATCCCTGCTGTTTGCCTGTCAATGTGTGTGCGCATTCTGATGGGCAACAATAGCGTTGATGTCATATGTCACCTCATCTATAAGGTATGTCATTGAGTTATGGTCCAGGAGCATGATTAGGGACCAGAATCTCCAACATGCATGCTCATTATTATAACTCTATGATGAACACAATAGGAAGTCTTATGTTGGGTTGTTCCAATTGAAAACCATTCACATTGACATCTATCAATCTTACTGCTAATTATTTGTGCTCAACCTTTAAAACAAGTTGAGACTTTGATTTTGGAGGCGTTTATTACATCATTCTTATTCAATGGGTGCGTCTTGTAAAGAATTCACGTAATTTGATTGGTTTTCTGGTGTATAATATCTCACAATAGTTGATAGTGATATTAGTCAGGGCGTGCGCCGCCACGCAAACGGCAGCACGCTTGTTGCTCCTCAATGATCGCTAGCGATAATGCGTTCAAGTAATACACGTATGGCGAGAACCAAGAACGCGATTCGGCGGCTTAGATGTTCGTGATGGGTTCGTTCATTTAAAACAACAGGGATGTCCTCACAAAAGTAACTTAATTTTTTTCTGAAAAAGGCAGTTTTTCTCGCAAAAATTACATTAAAACTGAATAAGAATGAGAATAAATGAAGGATTTTGCACCGGTATCCACTACGATAAAAATATTGGCCAGCCCATCCATTATGACACGATATTGGATAGGCAAAAGACAAAATCCTATCATTTATTCTCTAATTATTGATCTATATATATAACTTGTATGTTAATGAGGGAACAGTCCATTTAAAGGGTCATTAGTCCAAATAGGGATAAAATAGGGTTTACTGCATTTTAAGTTAGGATTAGCATTTAGGGAGAATGTTAGGGATAGGGTTAGATTTAGGGCCAGTGTTAAGATTAGAGCCGGGGGTTAGGGCCTGTAAGAGTCGGAGTAAGGTTTAGGAATAGGGTACTGTTATGTTTAGGATTAGGGCTTAGGTTATGGATCAGGTTGAAGGTTAGGGTTTATAAAGGATTAGGGTTTATAAGGACCCTTATTGGGTTATTGTATTAATGCATGACCCTTCTGGCTACCCACCTGTAAATGTAAATAGTAATTCAAAATACTGCATGTATATACAATTGTATCATGATTAGGGACTGTTCACAAACACTTGTTATGGGGGCTGATGCAAAATGGGGGGGGGGCCTTAAAAGTTTTGACCCTCCTAAGGGGGGGCTGAAAATTGACCACAAATTTTCATGGAAAAATTGAGTTTATATGCTTTTCTATGGGTTGACCCATAATTTTCATGTCAAAAGGGGGCTCTGAAATTTTGAGACCCAAAATGGGGTCCCCAAATATTTTTTGTGATGAAATTTTTTTGCATCGGGGGCCCCCCTAACAAGTGTTTGTGAACGGTCCCTTATTGTGTCTACAATGGGCTATTGCAGATGAAAATCATACACCTCCTGTGGAAGACATGACCTTAATCTCCCACACGGTGGAGTTGCCCATTCAGGGAATCCCATTTGAAGAGTGTCTTCCAATGGGCGATGTGTGGATTTCAACTGGAATTGCCCACTGTGTCAAAGTCTTTCCTTTATGCTTTTCTATGATCACATGTTGTTTGAAACATATTGTAAAATTTCTGACAATTTTTAGATTTTTCCCCTAAATTTTATATTGTTTACTACAAGATATTTTGCCCTTTTGATTTTGAGCCTAACTTCTGAAAAAAATTTTTTAAAATATGCCATTTCATTGGCCTAGATTGAAAGCATGCGGCAATCTGCCCCCGGCCAGGCCCGTAGCCAGGATTTATTTGGGGGAGGGTTGCAGGAGCTAAATTTGGAACATTTGTGAATTTTTCCTTCAAAATATGTGATTTTCAATGTTTTTACATAAATTAAGTGGATTTTTGTTCTTATCAGCATTTTGTTCTTGGGGAGGGGTACTTTGCACCCTGGCTCTGATCAGCTCAATGTTTTCATCACATTTTTAATTTTTTTTTATTTCAGGAGATTTGTGTAACATTTGAAGGAGAAAGCACAAAATCCCAAACTTGGCAAAACTACCCTAAGCACGTTATAGCTCCAAAAACATACCCTTTTACACCAATTTTACATGAATTTGATACCCTATTCATGTTACGCATGCATGTACAGTGGTCGATATACCCTTTTTATGTGAATCTTTAGATGCACCTGATACCTCCTTGCCATTATAGTGCCCCCCCCACCCCGGGGCACATGAGATAAGTGAGATTGGTAGTGATGTCAAATAGCGTCTTTTCACACACCTTCACACTCTTGTATTATTCTACAATGCTACACAGCATAAAACACAGTGATGGCATTACCAATGTAAAGTTGAACTAAACACCTCAAAAGAAATAAGTCCCCCTCTGAACATGTTGTCATAACATCGTAAGGTTTCATTTTGTACCAACAAAACTAACTTTGAAATAATGATATGACTGTTTACTAAGTGCTGTGTGAAAATGAGAGATTTCCATGAGTTCAGGGCTGAATGAGCCTAAATTGAAGGCAAAAACTGCCCTTTTCAAAAGTCACAAAGTAGGCCTATGCTTGTCACAAAAGTTGATTCATGGCTTGTTACTAATGGAAAACCCCATGTGAACATTTACTGTAATGTGTATCGATTCTTGATCATTCAGCCATGCAAATCCCCTTGGTGCAGAGTTCAGCACAGTGAGTTGTAAGATGGTCAGTTCCATTCCTTGTCCCAATACGCCTTGCAGTTAACAAGCATAGGCCTACTTTGTGACTTTTGGAAAGGGCACTTTTTGTCTTCAATTTAGGCTCATTCAGCCCTGAAGTCATGGAAATCTCTCATTTTCACACAGCACTTAGTAAACAGTCATATAATTATTTCAAAGTTAGTTTTGTTGGTACAAAACGAAACCTTACGATGTTATGACGACATGTTCAGAGGGGGACTTATTACTTTTGAGGTGTTTATAATGGACTATTCCAGTTAGCCCAATAATAAGGAGAATGTGAACATTGCCATTTTTTGATTCAATTTTTATTTTTATTTGTAATCATGTATAAAAAATCGCTATATATAAAAATATTGTGTACAATCGTATAATAAAATTTATATACAAGTACACGTATCATAGATTGTTTTACAAAATATGCATTTATTTCGTCGGCTGTATCATCACATACTGACGTATTTGCAAAATATGCATTTCGAGAAAATCAAATTTGAAAATTTAGCGATTTTCATTTGCTGCATAATTTTGATTATTGTCGATTAAAACCTGGTTAAATGTAATGCAAATTTACCATTTTTCAATGTAATTCACTTCACTATCAGAGCATAACTTATTCTACAAAATGTCAATATTAAATAAAATGCATCACTATGTGAAAAGGACTAATGACAATTTCGATATTCAGATGACAAATATGTATCATGCAAATAAGTCACTCTGAAACAGTTGCGCAAATACAATGTATGTCACTATGTGAAAAGAACAAAACAGCAAATTTGACAAAGTTATGCAAATATCGTCTTGCAAATACGCCATACAAATACGCCACTATGTGAAATGTCAAATTCTTCAAATTGCAGATACAACACACTGGGCTTGCGCAGTATAGGTAATCGGCAAATACGCTGTTATGTGATACAGACATTTCAAGGTTTCGTAAATATGACATTATTAAATTAATTAATATCTTACTAATTAGCAGCTTTGAGGCATGGTTATTGGTATACGTACCCTGCGCAAAAGTATATCCCTAACCCTAATCCTAAAAAATAGGGTGCGCAGGGTAAACCAAAATTTGTCTCAAAATCTGGGCTCATATATTAAAAAAGGTTCACATTACATTGGAAAATCAGTATACATTATGGATACACTTTCATATTGTTAGGCATATCCCTTCCCAAACCAAACTTTGAGGGATTAGTGCCAGATGGTCCTATCTGTAATAGCTACCCTATAAACATTTGATAATTTTTGCATTCTATATGGTACACAATCTAAAAATATGACACCTAGCAGTTATTGCAGATAGGGTCTTCTTGCCCTAAACCCTGCTCTTATTCATCAATAGATATGAGTGAAAGAATATCTGAGTTTAGCCATGGAGGCTCCAGGCAAGGAATATCTGTTATGCAATAGCTGCTCTAAAAACATTTGACAATTTCTGCATTCTATATTGTGCACTATCTCAAAATTTAACATCTGGCAGCTATTTCTCCTTATCAGGTTGTGTTGGTATTTCAACTTTGAAGAAATCTTGCATTGCTTCATATACCCGCTGAGGCACCAGACTGAAAGAAGAGAGAAGAAAAGAAAAATGGGGATGTTAGTTATTTCATTAGCTTTCATTACAATTCAGTTGTAAAATCAATCCATATAGATCAGGCATTCTCAAATGGATATCCTGTCCTGTACCACTGTCTGATATGATATGAGCCCATTGTGAGTGAGTGCAGTGTGTAACATGTGGGGCGTCTTAGGGCCCTGGAGGGGTCCAAAGGCTTGGATTTTAGCACACTCACGGCCTGTCCGATATGGATGGCCTGTGGCCAGTTAGTATGGATTTTCAAATTTAGAAAATTTAGAAAACCTCATTGCTTGTTATGAATACCCATCTTGAAAGCCTCTATATATTTTGACAACATCTCTCATACATACTCTCTAACTAGGCAATTAAACCGCCAATCAGCTGGAATGTATACATCGGCTTTCTCTCGTAAGATTGCGTCTACTATTTGGTCACTCACTGGCTCCTGGTCCATCATTTTACCAAATCTGCAAAGAAAATCAATAATTCAGTGTGAGCAGAGAAGTCGACATTTCCAAAGCAAATTTCTGATTGGACTATTCCAGTAGCTTCCAGTTGAAATCCACACTACCCCTGTAGAAGATTTTGGAAATATCTTCCACAGGAGGAGTATGTTTTTCAAATGTGATTGGTCAGGGATAATCATTTTGAAACCCATACTCCCCCTGTATTATCAGTGTTGGAGGACTCGGGACTCGGACTCGGACTCGAGTCCTTTTTTCAAGGACTCGGACTCGGACTTGGACTCGGGAGCTAATGACTCGGACTCGGACTCGGACTCGGACTCGGACCCCAAGGACTCGGGGACTCGGCTCCGAGTCCTCCTCGAGTCCAGCAAAAAAGGGTATTTTTAGGTCTTTCATTTTCGTTCATTGTAAACTTCCTTGCTTGATCAATGATCACATCACGTGATTAATTTAAGTAATTTTGCATGCAAATAAATTCAGTTTGTAAATAAAAGTACAACTAAAAGCAAGATTCCTTTCAGTTATATCTTTATATATAAATGGATTTTAATCATAATCATTTGTTTTGACATGACTGCTTTGTTAGACACAAGTCTAGAATGTACATGAATAATAATACCCAGGGATGGGGCATTCAAGTTAAATTTTGGTAGGGGTGTGTTGTGCCGACTTTGTGGTCAAAATAGGGGCTTGATGAACTGAAATTTCAACATTTTTGTGGAGGTCTGTGAACTAAAATTGGGTGAAATTATAGGCTTCGGAGCTAACAAATTCAAAATGTTTCCAAATTTGAGCTAAAGAGCTACCATTTTCAGAGTGTTAGGCTCAATGAACTGGAGCATGATGCAAATGTGGGTCTTAAGGAACTGCCGGAGAGCCTGAACAAGGGACCCTTGACCGCCGCACATACCCGCACCACCTTCACATGTGGAGTGACCAGCCCCCACCCCGAATAATACTCCTTAGGCCTACAGCCAGATCCAACACCCCTTCGTTTGGCACCTGAAGTTTGGTACTGACGTCATATATTTATTGTCATAATGCATCTTTTGCCTCTTTAAAACACAAACCTAATAAGTTACTGTGATTATTCTGTTTCCAAGGTATGCTATCAAGGGGCTGAGCAAAAATTATGAGCATTGGGGGGAAGGTAAAATTGTGGGTAAGAATTTTTTGGCCGATCGAAAGGGAGGGTGGAAGCCATTTTTGGCAAACCGAGAGGGGGGAACAAGCAATTTTAGGCATTATGGGGCACCTTTCAAATAAAGCGCTCTAAAAGGCTTACCGGTATAGAAAACAGTACGGAAACGTTTACATATGCCATGGAAATATTCTCTTATTTCCATGGGATTATGCTAATTTTCCTGCTCGCTGCGCTCGCAACATATTCATAATTTAAACCATTTAAGGTTTGTAAATTTGAATCCCAAAACTTAATGGATGTGCAAAAGGGGGGGGTGCACAGATTTGTGGGAGGGGGGGACAAGCGATTTTTGGCAGGCCGAGAGGGATAAGCATTTTTGCAATTTCATCCCTCCCGGGCTCCATATAATTATTGCACAGCCCAAAAACAAGACTAGGCATGCTAGGTGGGACTAGCAAATTATGTATTTACAAGAAAATAATATAGAACTAAAATTCTGGTTAAGTATAGGCCTCACGTTGACAAAGTATTGGTGAAAACCCCGGGCTTAAATTTGATACATAAGGACTCGGACTCGGACTCGGACTCGAACATTGAGGACTCGGACTCGGACTCGGACTCGGACATCATAAATTGGCAGGGACTCGGACTCGGACTTGGACTCGGACACCAAGGACTCGGACTCGGACTCGGACTCGGATGATGAGGACTCGACTACAACACTGTGTATTATGGCTTTACCTAGTATCTTCCACAACTGGAGTGAGTATTTTTAAATAGTATTTAAAATGGAAGTTATCTAATTGTCTATTAAATTCAGAACTTGTACATGTACTCCCTCTGTGGAGACTTTAGCTAAATCTTCCACAGGGGTAGTGTGCATTTTAAATGGAATAGCTTAATTAGTCTAAATAATTTTAATGGTGATGACCCTACCGGAGACTTGTTGAGGAATAGCTTTTCATTTCATGACAATTCTCGCAATTCAAAATACATTTGCACAGCCAGCAGTTGCTCTTGCCAGTCCAATTTTTGACCTCCAGGGTCAGTGGCGTACCGTGGCCGCCCTATCCAACCCGGGGCTGAAGAAAATTCATTTTTGCCGCCCCTTCCTCAACAGCCCGAAAAGGTTGACCCAATTTTTTTTCCGGTTGTTTGAAAAAGTGAAGAGCAAAAAAAAAAAAAAAGGATTTCAGGCGCAAGCGCCCTAAAGGTAACACATTTCATGTATAGTACCATTTTTCAAAAATTTTTATGCTTTATCAAATTTTTCCGCCTTTTTTATTTACTAATTCTTTTTGCCGCCTTTAGTTTTTGCCGCCCTGTTTTTGCCGCCTTCTTCTTCCGCCGCCTTCATTTTGGCCGCCCCTGCTTTTACCCGGGGCTGGCGCCTAAAGCCCCCAAAAAATACGCGCATCCAGGGTCGACAGCGCCTTTCCAGCCACCAATGGATTTTCCCACGAGTGTGATAATAATAATGTTGAAAACAGTTCCACAATTCGCTGGTCACAACACATAGTAGCGTAGAGTGATTTTTTCCAAATTTTCCGTTTCACAAAAAAATAAAAGTGGCGTAGAGGTTAGCTGTATCCTATAATAGTTCCTTGTCTTTAACTATTAAAGATACAGTTTAATAGTTTGAACCTTAAAACTTCAATTTCCAATGGAATCTGGCCACTGAGGGATAACAGTGGAAGATCGAGTATCGACTCTGTAAATAGTAACATATCCTTTTCTCAGAAGCGTATTTTCAAGTACGCCACTAAGTGTTGCGACCAACGAATTGACAGTAAATTAACAGTAAATATTTGGTGACTCAACACAACAGGTGGGATCCACATTAAAATGTACTCCTGCGATGCGTTTCAATGTGATCTCCTCCACTGCGCGCAGACGGCATCGCGTCATGAGCGCTCTACACAGGGTTGTAGCTAGCCAAATTTTAGTGCTAGCTAAAATGAAGAGAAAAATGAGTCAAATGCCAATTACTTGACAGTAATGGCATTTGACAGCTGTTTTGAGGACAATTTGTCACTTTAGTGCTGGTCGGCAAGACTAATAATTCCCTTGAGTGCCGGTCCGTCAGGCTGAGTACTGGCTACTGCCGACCAGCGCTGACAACCATGGCTACAACCCTGGCCCTACACGCACACAGCATTGTGCTTGAGCGCCCTACGCACACACACCCCCACCCCCACGTCCTGTATGCACTTTTATGAATTAACACACGCTACACAATCGTTTCCTGTTAGGGATGCGCATCCCAAGAGATAACATTTCAATGCAGTCGATCCCGCTGTGATGTGGTGTCAACATTACCTCACGGATGGATTATGCATGATTCCAGTGTTTGTGAAATATGGATATACAATGGTCATTTTGATCCCAGTCTTACGGTGAAGATGTCTGATTTCATTGTGTAGTGCGTCATGTAACCCAAGTACAGCATGTTTGGATGCGCAATAGTCTATCAGCCTATGGCCTCCTAGTTTGCCAGCAGTGGAACATATGGTGACTATATGACCTGCATTGGAGTCTAGCATGTCTGGTAAAAAACTGCGTATTGTCTGAAAGCAATGAATGAAATGAATGCAAGACACATTACGTTTCACTACCTGGAGAGAATTGATCAAAAATTGAATTCCCTCCTGAGCTTGGTACATGTCAATGAGTTGACCAGATCACAAGGATATCATATAGCTATTGGCAGTATATATAACACAAATGGTCAATGAGTTACATAAAAATGACCTTGTGTGGTATTTAGTTCCCAGGAAGTGAGTTTTGCCTGAGGCAATTTGTGGTTAAATGTTGATCCCTCACTACAAGAGTTATTACCATCGATTTGGTTGAAAAAGGAGGTGAGACATGATCAAACCTCTCCAGGTAACAAAACGTAATGAAATTTGAGTACCAAGTGGTATGTTGTGCAACCCTTCTTCCTGCTTCAGAGCAGGGGTAGCGCATTAAGGCCCGAAAGTCGGGGGTTGTTTTCCCGTGTTTTTCACTCCCGAGCTTGCAGAAAATCCAAATACATGGGGTGAAAATTAAATCTCGGGGGTGAAAAATATTTTGCAGTGTAGTCAGGGGTAGGAGTAAGGTCCAAAAGTAGACCTGCACATTCCCAATATATGGAGAGTCAAAAATTAATATTTTTTTAATTTAGGGGGTCATTCACCCCCGATCGGGGGTTAACGCTACCCCTGCTTCAGAGTTGGCCGATAAATCATAGCTGGCAAGACCAGGTGAAATCCATTATACACCCCTATCTTTTTAATACCCAACACAGGAGTCCCCATTTAGACAAACCTCTTTAGGGAACAAATCAAAAGTTCAATGACGCCCTATAAACGAAACATAAGAAACTTATGCCATAGGAAACATTGCATGTTTTTACTACACTGGTTACATCCTTGAAGCTATTGTAAGCTATTATTGAGCAAGATGGTGTGTTCATCCATGCATCAGAGAGTTGCCACAGTTACTCGCTATATGCCCAAGGCCAGCACCCGTATGGTAATTGTATTCAATTGTAGTGCTACATTGGGCGGCCCATGGCGAAGGCGGGGCGAGGCAGTGAGCATGATTTTCAAGTGCCCAGAAAGGCAAAATTTCATAAATATTCATAATTATTTTTTTGTTGAATGTAAAATATACATATTCATCTTGGTATTTTTGCCTGTAACTAAAAATGATGGACAGTTAACGTGTAAACAAGATGGGTTGGAAAATAAGGTGCATTTTGCCCATAGAAGTCCTGTGGAAACTACACGTAGTTACGGTCTATGCACTTTCGCCGTTATAGGCAATTTCTACATCGATTTTAGTGGCGATTTTTACATGATTCGAAAGCTGTTGTGTCAAATAAGCATATACACCCTCTAACTAAATTCTAAATGTGTATTTATGTCCTGATATGAAGGAATATTTCGTACTAAATTCACATCCCTATATCTTAACCATGTTGCACCCAAACAGTAAACACTGTGTGCAGTGAGCTGTGTATAGTTTGCTTCCTATGGAGTAATGCAATGCATAAGTTTGAAATGAGTGCTTTCGTTAAGAGGCTGACCGCTCCCTCTCCTTAACGTAAGTTTGAAATGTTGAAAATTCCAATCCAATAGATCAACTTTGATTACATTTGTGAACTATCAGACTTTTTGACCCTTACCCCCCCCCCCCCCAAAAAAAAGGGACTTTAGTTTATAGGACATCATCGAACATTTGGTTTGTTCCCTTACCTCATTCCTGGCTCATGTATAATACCAGTATTAGTAAAGTATGGGTAGACAAGAGTAGTCTTTATCCCAGTCTTTTTGTAGACCACTCTGATTTCTTGCTGTATTGAATCATGTAATCCCAGTGTAGCATGTTTAGCTGCGGTATAGTCAGTTAACCTATGACCTCCTACTTTACCAGCAACAGAACATATACAGACAAGGTGGCCTTCGTTGGAGTCTAACATGGCTGGTAGGAAGGAACGTAGAGTCTACAAAAAACAAAATTAGTTGATTTCTTAAGTTTGTGCGGCTTTTATTATGCGGAAATCATTCCACTTTTGTTACTGCGCGCGTCAATAAAGTCCCAACTCACGCTCGTGTATTTTCACATAAGCATGCGCTGGTCACGCATTAAGCAAAACACAACTAGCGTAAGCATCGCGCCCTAGAGCATGCACGCCATATTCTATATCAATACACTTTATTATGAGTCTTTTTTTCCGCCTTATATAAACTGAACAAACTTTAGTAAATCTCTTTAATTTGAGACCAGTCACTGGGATCCATATTAAACATGCTCATCTATCAGGGCACATTTCTTTAACCCCAATAATAAACAATAATAATAAATAAATGTTGGTGTTTTATATAGCGCCTTTTCCCAGATCTCAGAGAAATGCGCTGTAATTTCGCTGCCATGGTGAATCATCACAATCAGATCGCATCAACTAGGCTGGTTGCAACCGAACTCGGCGCAAACCTATCCACACTTAGATTGCAACATCCACCAATTATCTATGCAGCTCCCCAAATTCCATTGGGTGAAGGAAGTTTTTGATAACCAAACATTTGTACATTCATTGAATGAACTTTGAAAATTTGGGTACAAAAAATCATTCTCTACAACTTGAGGTCAAATTTTGCACTATGATTATTTTATTGAGGTTATTGAACTATGGCATTGGGATGAGGCCATTGTGGTCCATAGTGAATGGTGTTGATAGAGTTTAAAATCTGTGATTCAACAATTCTTCCTATACCTTTGTACAGGAGTCTACGGTTGTTAATCCATGATGAATCCACACTTGTACAATAGCGTATACGTGAACGCAAACGCGAACACATATTACGCATGAGCACATAAATTTGTCATGCCTGGAACCTGTGTGCGCATACACGCTTACTACAAGTTGCGCAAGTCTTTTTTGGAGGTAGCGGCTAAAAAGTTTTATTCTGTTATTCTGTTATTATACCATTAGCCAATTGGGTACACTGTATAAGCAAAGCATGATGCATGTATGATATACACAAGGATGCTCTCTTAAATTGTTTGATTGAATATTTCAATCAATATTGATTTTTCAATTTTTTGCTGATTGCAGTAAAGCACGCTTCAGACTCCGTATTGTACGTACAATATTGTATGTACAAAATTTTTAGTGAAATTAAAAAAAAAAAAAAAAAGTATGTACCGGGAAAATATATATTTTGCTACAATCATTGGTTGCTTAATTGATACGGAGTTGCCAAATTTCTAAGAGTTCTAAATTTAGTGAGTGCACGGAATGATGAACATCTTTTAATGTCTTCTTGTATTCAACCATGGTAGGTATCATAATACCTACCATGATTCAACTGTACTTGAATTATTATATAATCAATGGGCACCTTTTAAAGTTAATAATACGTCAGATTAATACTAATATTAATAATATTAAAATTGTAATAATAATATAAATGGCACATTCAGATCTTATTTATTTATTTATAGATTTATCTATTTAGGCCTATTTATTTATTTATTTATTTATTTATTTATTTATTTATTTATTTATTTATTTATTTATTTATTTATTTATTTATTTATTTATTTATTTATTTATTTATTTATTTATTTATTTATTTATTTATTTATTTATTGATAACTGATTGATTAATTGATTTAGAGATTCATTTATACTGATATTTAGTCATATACCGTATTGATTTAGAAAGTTTAAAGGTGTTATTTGTAGGCCTTTGTATTTATTCTGGTTCTGATTTTATTGATACTGACATTTTTGTTAATTTTTAAAGTTTTGGCATATAGCATTCGTTACATTATAACACGCTGTGTTATGAATTTGCAACACCTTTTTACATATCAATGATATTGATATCGTTGAGGCATGTTATGATAGGCCTAAGTTATGATCATCACAATACATCCATAAACGTGTTAATGCAGTAACAGAGTGGCGTTAGGGGCACGGAAGCCCCCATTGATCTGAAATAATAGAAAATCCCATAGGAAAACTGCAAAACGGCTTGCATGCCCCTCCCCTCATCAGAACCGGATGCAACGCCTTCTATACTTTTTCATTCATTAATTATAGGCGTATTAATAGTAATGCGTTGAGTTTTTAAAAAGTAATATCCGCCTTTTTTTCTTTCTTTTTGAAATGACATACGGTACTTGTTACAAAACAAATCAGCATGGAAAACATTTTTTTTTCGTCAGAGGCAGATATTTGGCCTATTCAGTGTCATAAAGCTACAAAATAGACGATCTTTTAAAATCATTTTTAAATGGCTATTTATTTTTCAACCTTTGTATTTGTAATGTTCACACAATCTGAACATGTGCTTGTAGGACAACGATTTTGAATTAAACATGTTAATTGTGATATTTTAATTCCGCTAGAACACCACAGATAAGCGTCCAAAATTGTAAGTGGGTTTTCTTTTATTTAACCTCATTATTTAGCTAAAATTACTCGAAACCCTCCTAAGAGTTGTTGTTACTAATAAACATTTCATAATTTTGGGCAAAGGATAGCCAAATAGTTGACCGACATCGTATATTTGCACCAATATTTGACTGAAATCGTATATTAACATTACCGCCCCTTCGTGGCTTTATTGCAAGCCAAAGTGTGAAACGAGATTACTTGAAATATATATTTCAGAGTTGAAAGAGTTTCAAACCTACAAATATATTTCTGAAATATGTCTCTCTGATTGGTTGATGGTCAAGAGGATTACGGCATCCTCAAAGCCTCTTGTTGTAATTCTCTAATCGATATCTATTATAGGACCGATCTTCTGAAATCCATACAACCGTGTCAAATGAAATAGTCTCGAATCATAATTTGTGCACGATACAACGTTGATACGTCAGATTTCGAATTTTATTAAAATAGGCATAAATCACATGATGCTGGCAAAAGTAGATAAAATAACTATGGGTCGAATTTACATTAATCAGTGTCCTGGGGCCAGGATAACATTTAGGACTCCTTCGGATTCTAAAACAATACTTCGCCAAATGTCCTTGCTTTCATTTTCTCATTTAATTTGTTTTAATTTTAATTAATTTCTTTATCCACTGGCTCTCTGGTAAATCCGGTATTGCCAAATATTTCTTGTCCATTACCCGTGTTAAAGGAGTATTTCGTGATCCTAGCATCCTCTTTTTATGACATTTTTCAGTACATATCCACGAAAAAAGCATATTCCCAAAATTTCAATTGATTCCGATATTGCGTTTGCGAGTTATGCATGATTATGTGTATTACACTGCTCCATAGACAATACGTTGTAATTTCGTTCTGGTGCACCAGAACGAAATTCAAATTTCACAATATCTTTGCTAAACGAATTAATCTGCAAGAAATATTTTGTTCATAAACATTATGTAGCCAGAGGTTTCCAGTGATATAAAAATCTCAACTTTTTTTGAGAAAAGTGGGGGGATGAGGCTGTGGATCACGAAATGCCCCTTTAATCTATTTATTTATTAAAATGAACCATCTATTAAATTCCTATAATACAATGTATAGGCCTAGTGTATTTGATAACAAATTTGTTTTTATTTTTGATTGGAATTTGGGTTCCATTACACGATTTCATAATAAGATATGTTTGGGCATGGCGGAATTAGTATATGATTAAAAATAGACATACTCTTAGGCCCCCTTTTTTAATGTTTGTAGGCCTACATTATTGATATCAATATTTATGTACAAAATGCAAAAGAATGTATATATATTTGATTGTTTTGTAAACATTAAATTTGATGTTTACTCATAATTATGTCTGGAAAGTCAGGGAAAAACTAAGGAGTATCGGTATTTAGTTTCCTGGGAAAGTGGATCAGATGAGCAGTGAGTAAAAACATTTGCCCTAAATCTTTATTTGATTTTTATTGTTTTATGAATTTATTAGGGCTACTGGTAAAGTGCAGAAAAAACCTCCAAACGCACTCTAGGATTTTTCATCAGCAGCAGTAGAAATTTCTCTTGCATAGATTTTCTGGTGACCTCGCTTGGATTTAGCAAACAATGAACCGTCAGGGTTATAGCGCGTTATTTAATCTGATTCAACTCGTGCATGGCACGTATATTTATTGCACGTGTAATACTTTTTGACGTCACGAACAGTATTGTACATACAATATTGTACGTACAATACGGAGTCTGAAGCTAGCCTTAGGGACAAATCTTTTCCGATTGACTATTCAATTGAAAGTATTGATTCATTGTTTTTCAATCTTTTACTAATTGATGTTATGGACAAATCCTTTAATTCTAATTAATAAAAAAAAAATTGAAAATATTCACTCTAAAAAGTTTGAAATCTCATTTCAACCATATAAAGCAAGCCATTTGGCAGTATTTTAAGAGTAACTTGATTGGATGGTGATACCAGGGTTATTCCTTCATTACTCAAAATTAGGGTTAGGTTTAGGGTTACGATTAAGGTAGGGTTAGGATTAGGGTTAAGATAAGGGTTGGGGTTAGGGTTACAATTAGCTTACATGAAATAATTACATGAAGCATCAACCAAAACCAGCCTACAAAAGGAGTTAAAAGTCAGTCCATTAAATCCATTTCAATCTGTTTAATGCATGATTCCCTTCATCAACTGTTTTTAAAAATGTTGAAATATTGGGCTATTCCAGTTGAAATCCATACAACCCCTATGAAAGACATGAACTTCTACACAGGGAGTGTGACTTTCAAATGGAGCCACCCATTCAGTATGTGTCCTCTGCTCCAAAATGGGTTACTCCAATCGAAATCCATAAACCCCCTTTTGGAAGACATGACCTTCATCTTCCACACAGGGAGTGGGAATTTCAAATGGGGCCCACCCATTAAGTACCGAAGACATAACCTAAATATTCCTTAGGGGGTGTATGGATTTAAACTGGATACCCTATTTTAATTGGATAATTTAAGAGAGTGCATGATCTCCTACAGCAGCAGGACATTGAGTGTGAACACACATGCAAGGTGCTATAATAGAAGACCGAATTAAAAAGACTAGTTTGCGTATGACGTCATGTCAACCAGACCAAAAATGCCGTACTGCGAAGGTCATCAACCAATCACGCCGTGGGGCGCTACGCCTTTGCCCTGACGTCAGACGCAAACTAGTCTTTTCAATTTGGTCTTCAATTTTATCCCGGCCAGGCCTGCAACCAGGATTTTTTTTTGGGGGGGGGGCTGATTTGGAAAAAGTGGACTTTAGGGAGGATTTTCAAAATGTGGACAGATTTTGAAATTGAAGTGGACTTGAGGGCTGATTTAAAAAAAGTGGGATTTTTTTAAAATTTGGACCTTTTATGACTAAAAAAGGCGTAAAAAACTCTTTTACGCTTGCTACGCTCGCAAATAAACAGGACTTTTTAGGTCACAAAAGGGGATTTATTTGGCCTTTGGTCAAGGGCGGATCCAGGACTGCTTCCCCCCGGGGTGCTTTAAAAAAAATCATAAAGAAGTAAAAAAATGGGCGCGAACGCAGGGGGGTGTCTGAGGGGGGATGTGCCCCCCTCATAAGTAAGAAACTTTTGAAAAATGAAGACCTAATTGAAGCCATTTGGTGGACCATTTTGTCACTATATATAGTGTGTAAAAGTTTAGTTTTAATATGTTGAAAAAGCCGAAAATTTGTGAAATGACGGGGCATGAAGCCTTTCGTGGATAAGTTTCCCCTATTGTTATAGGCCTATTGTTTAAAAACAAATTAATTTTGAAAGCAGAAGCGAAATGGCCACTTGTTTATGCACTATGCAGGGGGGTGTCTGAGGGGGGATATGCCCCCCTGAGAAGTAAGAAACTTTTGAAAAATGAAGACCTAATTGAAGCCATTTGGTGGACCATTTTGTCACTATATATAGTGTGTAAAAGTTTAGTTTTAATATGTTGAAAAAGCCGAAAATTTGTGAAATGACGGGGCATGAAGCCTTTCGTGGATAAGTTTCCCCTATTGTTATAGGCCTATTGTTTTAAAACAAATAAATTTTGAAAGCAGAAGCGAAATGGCCACTTGTTTATGTACTACGCAGGGGGCCTCTGAAGTTGGAAATTTTGCAAAATGAAGACCTATTTGAAGCGATTTGGTGGACCATTTTGGCATTATTAGTGTGTACAATTTAAGTTTGAAAAGCCGAAAATGTGTGATATGACGGGCCATGAAGCCTTTCTCTTTCCTGTTGTTGTAGGCCTATAAATTGCTTTAAACATAAATTAGCAGAAACGAAAATGGCCACTTGTTTATTCGGTACGTAAGGGGGTGTCTGAGGGAGATATTCCCCCTGAGAAGTTGGAAAATTTTGCAAA
This sequence comes from Amphiura filiformis, assembly GCF_039555335.1. NCBI lineage: Eukaryota > Metazoa > Echinodermata > Ophiuroidea > Amphilepidida > Amphiuridae > Amphiura > Amphiura filiformis. Next base: position 47,265,426 of record NC_092640.1, read on the forward strand.
ATGAATACCTAATTGAAGCGATTTGGTGGACCATTTTTGGCATTATTAGTGTGTAAAATATTTTAGTTTGAAAAAGCCGAAAATTTGTGAATGACGGCCCGTCCATGAAGTTTTCCCCATTATTGTAGTGACTTTGATGACAAGGCCATGCATATCAGCGGGCCCACGGTAATTTTCAAATGCTTTTGGTACAAGGTCCCGCCTTCAAGCAATGCCTAAAATAATTGCAGGCCCATATTTTTGGGCCTACTTCCGATCGACCCGACTCTGCGGTTTTTTTAGGCATGAACCTACCCAAACCGCGCCTGCTGTAAAGTAAGTGACCAATACGGGGGTCCAGGGTGGTGGAAGGGGTCGGGGTCCCCTTGCCTAAGGAAATTTTGCATTTCTGAACTCAATTCGCGCGATTTGGTGCATAGTTTTTCTTTTCTTTCTTTCTTTTCTCTCTCTCTCTCTCTCTTTTTTTTTTTTTTTTTCCCCGGGGTGCTGCAGCCACCAAAGCACCCCCCCTGGATCCGCGCTTGCCTTTGGTGATGGGGCTGTGTCTGCTGGGGTGCTAATAATATCTATGGATTAAGATGATGGAGATTTATCATCATGGATACAAGGGGGTTGTGATTGTATAATAGTATATCTGACTTGATACCTTATATTCACATATTTCTTTATACCTTATCTTCACATTCTGAACAATCCCTGTATTTACAAAATATGGGTACACAATTGTAACTTTGATCCCAGTTTTTCCATAAATCACCCTCAATTCCTGCTGCAAAGAGTCATGCAGTCCCAGAGTGGCATGCTTAGCTGCGCAATAGTCTACTTCACGATGACAGCCTAATTTACCAGAGATGGAACATATGGATACAATGTGACCTTCGTTGGAGTCTAGCATGTCTGGGAGGAATGTACGAATTGTCTGGGAAAAGAAAAGTGTTTATTTGTCATTGGGCTATTCCATTTAGAGTCCACACTCCCCCTGTGGAAGATTTTAAAAATATCTTCCACAGAGGGAGTATGTTTTTCAAATGTAATTGGTCAGAGTTAATAATTTTGAAATCCCATACTCCCCCTGTATTTTGGCTTTACCTTATCTTCCACAACTGGAGTGAGTATTCCAAATGGAAGTTACCCAATTGCCTATTCTATTCGAAACTTATACTCCCTCTGTGGAAGACTTTAGCTAAATCTTCCACAGAGGGTGTGTGGATTTTAAATGGAATAGCCATTATGTTTTGTCAATAGTAATGCGGTGCATATATATTATTATTCCATACATATACTTTTATCCCACCTTCAGATTTTTGCCTTGATTTAATTACTTTTACATTTACACAGATTAGCTTTGCTTAGCTTTTTGCACAGTTTAGCTTATTTTTTTTGCTAATGGTTTTGTATGGTCTACTCCCTATTCCAGAAAAATACAGCACTAATTTTTGGGGATAAAAAAAATATTATCCTGTTTAAAATGAAACATAGCTAGATCCTAATCCTTTAGTTAGTCCTAACTGGCAATAAAATTTTAATTTTAATATTTGGCCAATTTTTGGAAATAAGGGCCAAAAACCATGCGTTTTTAGGGTGTTTTTCGTATGCTGTGACAATCAAGCTCAAAGACTTGTACTAAGACTAATTTCAGTTTATGCATTCTAGTTTTTGGAAAAGACATGTTTAATTTTTATACCCCATTATTTAATTATAGTAACACAAAAAAGTGGGAATTAGAGCAAAATTGCGGCATCTACTCAATATTTTGAATGCTTAGACTTGTTCCAAGTCTTTGATTTTTGTGACTTGATTGTCAGAAAACATGACAAAAATGCATGTTTTTTGCTCTTTTTTCAAGAAATTGGCCAAATATTAAAATTTTACTTTTATTGCCAGTTAGGACTAACTAAAGGATTAGGATTTAGCTATGTTTTATTTTGCAGAACTTGATCATATTTTTTTAATCCCAAAAAATTAGTGCTGTATTTATCTGGAATAGGGAGTAGTAGTAGCGTAAAGGTTCTATTAGCCCATATAAGACCATACAGCTACAAAGCAACTGCCAAACTACATACTGTAAAAGTCATAATTTTCGTGTGTGTAATTTTTTTCTGCTTTGCCGATTTTGAACTACATTGCTCGTTTTTTAATTTTGCGATTTTGAGTTTTCTTACATAGACCCATACATTAAAAAAACATAATGTGTGTTTATATTTTCGCGGTAGCTGTGTTGTGTGTGAAAAGCAGGAAAATGAATGTACCGTGAATATTACCACTTTTACAGTATACCATGAAACCATTGGCCATGCAACTATTATGCTGGTTTCATACTTTCTGCCGCTGAGCGGCGTGACGCTTTATCATGTCGCTTGCACTTGTCTGCAAGCGGAGCGGCACACCGCTGAGCGGCAGCGGCATGACTCTGAAAGCCACTCTTGCCGCTCTGCACCGCTACAAAATCGTATTTTGTTCTCATACGTCAGAGCGGCACCGCTCCAAGTTGATTTGATTTCAACTCCCAGCGGTACTGACGCGGCGGCAAAGCGGTGGAGTGATCGATATATCGGTTTGCCGCTGGTCACCGCTAGCGTTTCTGGCGCGACTGCGCAGTGAAGTAAACTCATCTTCAGAGCGGCAAAGCGGCAGGAATGTATGAAACCAGCATTACACACCTGGCTTGCTACTTAGCATGTCACCTTTTTCTATTGAAATTTGCAGGAATCTTCAGATGCCATTTTTATCTTTAGTAGACAGCAAAAATGCTATCTTCAGCATATAGCAATTATTGCTTCAATCATGACATACCGTAAAAACTTGATAGTTAGCATATGTGCTTACTATCGAGCGCTTTTGAAAACATGAAATTGTACCAAAGTCTGGCGCTTTACCAACTGAGCTAATGGGGTTGAGACACAAATATTAAATTTGCAGGTTTACTTGTTCGTCTATAACTATGTGTATCGATAATTTGCTCAAAACCCTGTACACTTTTGTGGATGGAGCACTTCATGTTTGCATGTTTTAAAAGCACTCGATAGTAAGTACATATGCTAGCTATCGAGTTTTTACGGTATGTTATCTTCAGTAGACAGCAAAAATGCTATTTCTGCAGATAGCAATTATTGCTTCAATAATGACATGTGTTATCTTCAGTAGACAGTAAAATACTATCTTCAGCAGATAGCAATTATTGCCTGAATAATATCATGTGTTATCTTCAGTAGACAGTAAAATGCTATCTTCAGCAGATAGCAATTATTGCTTCAATAATGACATGTGTCCTTATAGTTACTTGGCTAATTAACTTTGCATAAACTTGGGCGAATGTAATTTACATCTTTAGCCTCACTTTTAGTTTTCCACTTCGCTAACTCTGGCCTAATTGGAATTAGCAGAGCCAATCGTCGCCAACAACAACCAAGTGGTCAATTTTGAAAAAGGTGGATATGTGTAAAATCTGTCACTAATTGTGAACCATTTTGCCGCAACCTGCAGCTAGATATTACTCCAGATTCCAGAAAAATACAGCACTAATTTTGTTGGGATCAAAAAAATATTAATTACCGTATTCGTTCCAATAAGTTATTTTGGGTGGGCGCTTATTTTTTACACGGTTTATTGTAAAGATCTATGTTCTTGATGTATATCCTGATTCACTTCCTACGAAGATCACTGTTCAGCGAAGTCCACTGATAATATATACTTGTTTAGCAAATTGAAAATACTCTGGGTGGGCGCTTATTGGGGCATGGGCACTTATTGGAATGAATATAGTACCCTGTTTTGTCAAATGACACACAGCTCAATCCTTTAGTTAGAACTAACAGGCAATATTAAAAAAACGTCAAATTTTGATATTTGTTCAATTTTTGGAATAAGGGCCAAAACCTTTTACAATAGTAGTCACAAAATTTGAAGACTTGACACAAGTCTAAGCATTCAGAATCTTGAGTAGGCCCAGTGTTCGAAATATGCCTCAAAAAGTTACAGGCCAGCCGGGCTTGACCTTAAAAAGTTACCGGCCAGCCGGGCCGGCAACTAGATGCCAGTCAGAAAAGTTACCGGCCAGGCCAAAAAGTTACAGGCCAATGGCCGGCTGACCGGCCCTATTTCAAACGCTGAGTAGGCCCCTAGCTTTGTCACTCAGATGAATATATAGCATAATTACTATTCAGACATGCTCTAAAATAGGTCTAATCCTAACCCACCAGGGGCTTTTTGGAGATGGGAAAGGAAAGAAGGACTGACTAAAGAGAAAAACAAAGAACGAAGGTGTTTGCTCGGGTGGGATTCGAACCCGAGACCCTCGCATGCCAACCACTGGCTCGGCGACACTTTGCCACGGGTCTTGGGCTTCGCTGGCCAGCGAAATTGCCTATATATCACTTAGGGTGATTGCGTCATCACACCATGTGGGATGCACCCACGAACAGCGCATATATCAAGTAGTATTTTGTAGTACTCGGGCGTGTTAGGGTCCCGGCTCCCGCACTCTGTGCATCCGCGGGTAATCATGCTCATCGAAAATTTCGCAAAATAAGGGGTGTTTTCAGATGAAGAAACGCGATTCGCGAAACACACAAATAAAAGGGGTGTTTATTCAAACCACGTATTCGAGAAATAGAAAAAAAGGGTATTTTCATCGAGCAGCGTTTCTGCCAGAAAAGGATATACCGTATTTCGTTGAATAGTCGCCCCCCCCTCAAATAAATGCCCCCCACCACTTTTTTCAAACAAGATGTTTCAAAAATTCCGATATTTCCATGCTATCTTGTGTAGTAAGCTTACCAAGTTGCTCACATGGTCGCGAGTAGCAGCAATAAATGGCGAAAATCTGCATCCGAACCCGGAAGTGAATCAAAAGTCAGTGTCAAAAGGTCATAGTTCGTCATTTTAGCGTGACTTTTAAGCTTACCTAATGATTTTAACGGGAATTTTCGTGCTAAAAATGACCTCTAATAAACGCCCCTTGGGAAAATGTAACGCCGAGGCGTTTATTCACAAATACGGGTATTAGAAATATCGTTCACGTTTTAGCAAAAATAGGGGTATTGTTGAAGGGCAAATAATTCGCGAAATCGCTAAAAAAAAAAGGGGGGTTTTTCCCCTAAAACTTCGCGAAATGAGATGCAAAAGGGGGTGTTTTTAAAGTTCACCGACTAGCATTAATACCCGCGGATGCACAGAGTGCAGGGGCCGGGTTAGGGTTAAGGTGACTAATTAGCGTGATTAGTTGACACATGTACAATAACACTGATAAGAAAAGGACAGAATACCCACGACCTTATTCAGATAGAAGTAAACAAAGGTCACACAGACTTAGATAAGATACTAATCATTTACGGGCTATTCCATTTGAAAACTATACACCCCTATAGAAGACATGATTTTAATCTTCCACACAGGGGGTATAGATTTCAAATGGAGTCAATCATTCAGGTAACTCGACCATTTGAAATTCATACTCCTTTTTATGGAAGATTAAGGTCATATCTTCCATAGGGGGTGTATGGATTTCAACTGGAATAACCCATTTTGAAGCAGACGACACTGAATGGGCAACTCCATTTTAAATTCACACTCCCTATGTGGAAGATTAAGATCATGTCTTCCTATAATTTATGGTCTTCCTTAGGGGGTGTATGGATCATCAACTGGAATAGCCCAATGCTTTATACCTACCCAGAAATGTGCCATAACATTGACATCCATGGTTCTCTGGATTTGTTCATCAGTTAACTCAAGTAATGTACGTCCTGCTAGCACCCCAGCATTGTTGATTAACATGTACACCTATGGAAAAGGAAAAGAAAGTTTGGTATAAACCCATGAGTAGGCCTACTACATGCTGATTGGTTACAAGAAGATGATTTATTGAACCAGGCATGTTGCAAGTGGGGCGACCGGAGCACATAGGCGTCCCATTTTTTAGCAGCTTCGCTCACTTCGCTTTCCGAGTAAGCAAACATAAAGCCTGTTTACACAGGGTCATAAAATTTTTGATGACCAAAATGTAGGGAGTCACAAGATGACCACAGATGGTATATTTATTTATTCAAAAGACTGATTTCAATACAATTTTAGCCTGTTTATAGGGGTACTACACCCTCGATAAATTTGTGTCTATTTTTGCATTTTTCTCAAAACTAATAACACACTGGTAACAAAATTTGTGTATATTATAGGGGCAAGGAATCCAATTACTACACTGGAATTTCAGTGACCCAAGACAAGCGGTTCGTTATTTATGATAAGAAATGAGGTACCGCTAGGATGTACCTCTTTTCTTATCATAAATAATGAACCGCTTGTCTCGAGTCACTGAAATTCCAGTGTAGTAATTGGATTCCTTGCCCCAATAATATACATAACTTTTGTTACCAGTGTGTTATTATTTTTTGTGAAAAATGCAAAAATAGTCACAAATTTACCACAGGGGTGTAGGACCCCCTTAAGGGGTAAGGTGTATCAGTGATGGGGGGGGTCATAACATTTTGGTGCCAAAATAGGGGGGTTTTATTGACGCCTACTTTTTGTAAATTTGGGACCCCCTTCTGAAGAAAATATAGCCCCTAATAATTATTTGAGCAAGTAAAAGTCAATTTCACAACTTCAAGATATCTACTATACTGTTCTCAAGTTGGTTAAAAATAATTTATGCCAATCCTTACAGTCACAATTCAAATTTGATGTCGCATTTAAAGTTGACTTCTCTCTATGTAAATTGGTCTTACAAATACTTGTACAGCCAGAAAAAAAAGTGTTAAAAAAATGACTATTTTTCATTAATTAATTAATATTGGTGTAAATGTCAGCTTACCTGTCCCACATCTTTCTTAACCTTCTCCCCAGTCTCATAAATGTCTTCTCTCTTACTGCAGTCCACTGTATAGGTAAACACTGTAGCTCCAAACTCCTTAGCCTCTCTTGCAGTCTGCTCATTGCCTTCTCTGTAATGGGGCAAATTCATTAATGCTTTGCATGATGGCTTATAGGCTTCAACATAAAAAGTCCAAAAAAAGTTCGAAATATTTTCTCAAAATATCAGAAGCCATCTTAAGAACCACAGAACCAATACTGGGCTTGTTTGTACTCATTTTAAAGTATTCTTCATGCCGAAAAATAATGTTCATAAAAATGTACAATTCTTAATTTTGTGCATTTTAAAAGAAATTTTGTACATTTTAAAAGAAATTTTGGAACTTGTTGTCTGCAGTAAACAGGCCTTGTTGGTTTTACTTAAAATAATGATGTCGCCAATGTTATATGAGACAATAGATGCATGACAGCAGCTAAAAACAATACATTCTCTAAGTATTTGACAAAGTTGCAATAAATGTGACTGAAAATCATGAATTAAGAATAATATTGTCAGATTCAACAACTTGACAACTCCAATTTGGTTGTTTCCCACAGGGACTCAAACCCATGCACGTCAAGCAAGCTCTCTGATTATGAGTCAAATGCCGTAACCACTGAGCCACCGTGTCCTCAGGGGGAAGGAGGAATGCTCTGCCACAGTTCAATGGGTTATCTAGAGCATCTCCAGTACTTCAGGCTTAGTCTTTCACATGGCATTAAAATTACACCATTGGACATTGCAAAAATTAGAAATCCAAGCATCTCTGTGAGCAAATTATCACTAGCGTATCCAGGGGGTGTTTTTATCGCCCCCATTTTTTTGGCAAAATCATCCCACTTTGGATCCTAACAGCCCCTGTTTTGACCACCTGGATCTATTGCTGATAATCTAGCAACAATCTATAATAATCATAGTGCTATCAGTGTGTTTGGACAAGGTTGCGTTGTCAGCGATCAGACATACCATCCTTCTACCTGCGTGTCCGCTCCAATGGGATTAGGTTAGCATGTACGCAATTCATAACCTCATTAATATACGAGAAGTCTGTGATCCAATCAAAAGAAATTGATTGCCTGACCGCGCAACCCACAATAACTCGATCTGGAACAGGTGATTCGCGCTATAATGACTTCTGCATTGTGTGTGCGTGTTTTAAGTGTTACGGTAACACACACGCCAACACGACGGCGATTTAGTACGGTACACTGATCATGTGTGCAATTCAGTTTTCTGCAAAAGCGATTGAGTATAAAAGCATCTTTAGAAATGACCGGCGATTGTGTGCTCTCAAGTGGGTTTTATCATGTTTATTAGTGACCTGACACACATTTGTATTAGTTCGATCAAAAGCCTTGAAATGCTTTCATTTTTTGAACTGGATCATTCAAGCATGCTCAACAAATATTTTCAATGTAAGTGCCTCTGGCCTTAGTAGAAGTAAAAACGAATACTATGGCCAGAGTTCTAGGGCTATAGCCAAAGTAACAAATTCTTGATCATGATAGGATGTACCTTCTGCGTCAGCGTACTTTTCATAGAATAACACCATCGCGCGACCTGCATGACCGAACCTTGACCTTGCCTAGCAACGACCGTGTGATTGGTCAATTCTCAAAGGCTGTGTTTGCGCCCGTAAAGCGCCGGTATTTGCGTGAGTACGCTCGACGCAAATACCTGTGCGTACCCAAGTTGGCTCTCATGATCGAGAATTTAATATTTTGGCTATAGTATTGGTCCCGCCCAATCAAGGCCAAGCCTGGTCGGAGTTCTACTTCTTGAGCTTGAACTTCAAGGTTAGACATGATCACATTTTGTACATGTGAGGGCAGGCTTCGTTAAGCTTACTTGTGATCCAAGATCCTGTCTTAACTGTGTAATCCAATAGGAAAATGAAGAAAATTTGGATTTTGACCCTCAAAACTCCAACCTAGCATGATTTTTAAAAAATCTGCATTTGAATAATATTTGATGCTATCAAGTAATGAAAGCCACATTTCATGAAACATTAGCACATTTTTGTAAAATGGCCCTTCATGCTCAAAAATTTAGCCATAAAATACATACACACATGTTAAGGGGGTACTACACCCCTGGCCTATTTTGTACCTATTTTTTGCATTTTTCTCAAAAATTATAGCACATTGGTGACAAGTAAGATATGTATAATATAGGGGCAAGGACTACAACTACTGCACTGAAAATTCAGCAACTCAAAGCAAGTAGTTATTGATTTATTGATCAAATATGGCCAAGTAAAAAAATATGTTAGTTTCTCGTCCTCACAAGATGCGTTTTGGCTGCCGCATCCAAAAAGTTTTTTTTTTTGTTGAAATTTTTGTTAAAAAACCCCAAAAACATCTTTTTAAAGAGTATTCTTGTTTCATTTCACTTGTCTCCCGATCGCGACTCTTGACCGACTTTCAAAGCGTAGTTTGCACGGTCTACATGTAGGCCCTACACTACTTGTTGTTACGCTATATGTGGAAGAGTCTAAAAATATTTGTTGTTTTACCGGACAGTTGATCCACTAATTAGTGCCAGTCATCATCGAATTAACTGTGTGTGTCAATACGAAACCCGATAGCAATTTTTACATCAAGTATACGTTGTATTTACAAGATGCAAATCAGAGTTTGATGGATCTCTTCAATGAGTACGCTAGTAAAAGATGAAACAATATTGTCAAAAGAAGAAAATAGTAAAACTCTTGTTTTTTCTCAGAATGGTCTTGGGAATCATGACATTTTGAGCCAGACCACACTGATATGTTGATCTAGGAGACGCATCTTTTTTCTTGGTTTGTTTTTATATCTGAATGAGTACCCTACCCTATTCAGGTTATTAGCTAGATTTAAAACAAGTGATGACCACTTTGTAGCAAAAAGCGTCCCCATGTTGAAATGAATCTCACGAACGCGATGGTAATTTTGAGTAAAAATGTCATCCGCCATTTTGGATCGGCCATTTTGGAAAAAAAAAAGAGAAAAAAAGTGCCCTCATCCTCCTTTTTTCAAAAAGTTAGGACGAGAAACTAATTTTTTTTTACTTGGCCTCATTTTCAACTGTAACTCCACAACTGTTGTCTGTGCTGAAATAAAATTTCAAGTGCAGTAGTTGTAGTCCTTGCCCCTATAATATACATATCTTACTTGTCATCAATGCTCTATAATTTTTGAGAAAAATGCAAAAATAGGCACAAAATTGGGCAGGGGTGTAGTACCCCCTTAAGACATAGGAAGCCATTGATAATGCTGGGGACACACAATTTGGCCCATTTTGGGACATTCAGGCGAGCATACTTTTCCTCATAACATTGCCAATTATAGGCCTACATACATGATTGACCCCTCATTTTTTAAGTTAAACGATTCTCTTTTTAAAGGAGGATTTCGTGATCCTAGCATCCTCTTTTTATGACATTTTTCAGTAGATATCCACGAAAAAAGCGTATTTCCAAAATTTCAGTTGATTCCGATTGTGCGTTTGCGAGTTATGCATGATTATGTGTATTACACTGCTCCATAGACAATGTGTTGTAATTTCGTTCTGGTGCACCAGAACGAAATTCAAATTTGGCGATATTTTTGCTAAACGAATTAATCTGCAAGAAATATTTGGTACATAAACATTATGTAGCCAGAGGTATCCAGTGGTGTAAAAATCTCAACTTTTTGGGGAAAAGTGGGGGGATGAGGCTGTGGATCACGAAATGCCCCTTTAATGAAAGCAATTTTAGATGAATTTATTAAATTTCAAAATTTTATGAACATGCCTATCAAGGTCGACAAGGTAGGCCTAGTTAAATATCTGCAATTCCGGCTATTTTTGTTTCCCCTAATATGCACTCACTTGTTGACATCCCATAACACAAGCTTAGCTCCAAGTTTTGCAAACCGATGAGCCATCATCCGTCCAAACCCATGGCCAGCCCCTGTAATAAGAATGATTCGCCCTGTAACATCCTTGCGTGCTGGAGACACAAAAAGACGAGCAAACACTTCTAGCCAACCTAAGATGATCTGGCCAATAAGAACACCGATATCACTCAACAAAGACATTGCTGCCCTTCACTATAAATTACAGAGCCCGACTGCAATACACTGAAAGGCAGTAAATTTGGGAATTTGTGATTATCGTGATTAGAAGATGGACTTTGGTCGCCAGGTTTGCAAAAATTTTGCCGATATCAGGAAGTGATGAACGCTGGTACCCATTATTTCTTTGAAAATGCACGCAATGAATAGTGCGGAGTGTTGAAATGTGGGGAACCAGGCACTCTACTCGCAGACCGTATGAAAACAAACAAAAGGGCGCACACCACTAAATAATCACATATTGAAATACACGTAAAAGGCCATTTTTCTTCACTCATTTTGAGGCTTTTTGGGCAATATCTCAAATATTGGACAATAACCAGTCAATTCCAAATCAATGAAAGTTTAACATATGTTTCAATCAGGGGAGTAGCCAGCTTTCTTGGTCGGGGGGGGGACATTTTTGGGGCACAGACCTAAAAATTTGCAGTTGCATCATACAATACAATCCATTTTGTTTTAGAGACTGTATATGCCTTCCAGCTTCCAAAAAGTATTTATTAGGACGAAGCGTGCAAATTTTTTGTATTTTACACTATTTTCGCCCATGATGGGTATGAAAAGGGCTTTATTGTGACAATGTGCTCGCGCAGTGCACAACAATTAGGTATTTTACACTATTTTGGCCTACGATCGGGATGAATTTTGGTGGAAAAATGCCTCATTACCCCCTTTCTTTTCCCTCCAGATTTTCTCTTTCATTTATTGTCAGAGGGGCACTTTTTTCTTTCATGCCCCCCCCCCCTCTCAGCTGGCTACGCTACTGGTTTCAATGTATGAGTAGTCTGACCTCGTTTTCCCACCCGCTACGAGCCCATGAACACGGTTTTGAGACAATTAAGCTAAAACTGAAGTTGGCTTTTAGTTAAATTGCATTTTTTTTTCAATTTAAATTGATAATCTTTATGTAGTGAATATATAAATGTGTTTCAGATGAAAATTTTGCCAAGTTTATTCCCAAAGAGGCCTTTTAAAGTTAAATAAAATGTCATCAATTATGAGATTTCTTGGATTTGAAGCAGTAATGTGTGCATGTGATTTGCATAAAAAATAGATAAATGTTAGTTTTCACTGATAGCTACTGATCACATTGTCCCCTTTTAATTTCGAGCCGAACAAATGAGGTCAAACACAATTGCTATTTCATTCCAGTATGATCTCGCCTATCGTATTATTATCATGATTATCGGGAGCTTCGCGCAGCTGATGGGATGATCAAACAAGACGTAAAACGAATAGTGATATACACACAGTTTATGTGTCAAGACGGACAACGCGTGTGTAATCTCGCTGACCGTATTATTATTATGATTATTGGCAGAGCTGGGAATAGCACATACAAAGCTCAAAGATGCAAGAGAAACACACACTCATGATGTAGTTTACCTTTTATCATTTTATTCCAACCAAACATGAATTCCAGTTAATAAATATTATACCCAAATAAAACATTTGCATAATATATCTAATAAATTGCATTTACTGCAATTCTGAGCTTAAAATATACACAGGGGCGTCGCTAGACCAATATGATTCAGGGGGTGTACAGCATGTTTTGCCGACGGAAATATTTTGTGAATTGTAGACCCAAGGTAAGGGTCAAAAAAATATTTGACAAATTTTTTAAATTAGTAACTATATAACATTAACAATAGGCCTATTACGTAACAACAGCACAATTTCGTAACACAATAATCTTTTATATGACTCTTGCAATTTGCCGACAATCACATAGCTTATACATTTGCCGACAATCACATGGTTTTGACGACAACAGTCAATTTTTGCCGATAAAAATTGTGTATGGGGGGTGTTACACCTCCCCATACTCCTCTCTAGCGACGCCCCTGATTCTACCACAAAAAAGAATAAAGGTGGATGACCCGATCAACAGCCTCATCCCCCCTACACTCACTTCATATCATCAAAGCTGAGATTTTGATGTCAGAAGAAAGCTCACTTTTTGTGACAATGCACCAGTAAAATTGAACCCTTTCCACATGGGTGTTGGCTGCAGACAAGTTACAAATTTGCTTTAAAAATTCAAAAACTTCAGAATTGTACATTTTCATGACTATACTTCGAATCAACACGAAAATGCATTACAATGAGTACAAACAAGCCTGGTATTGGTTCTATGGTTCTTGAGATCGCGACTGATATTTTGAGGAAAAAAATCGGTCCATCCACCTTTAATAACAAAAAATATATTGTTTTAGTTTTTTAAGAGCTGTGAACCTTTACATCTGAACATGACTGAATTGGGCTATAGTGTATGTAATTGGTGCAATATATTGCCATAATTGCTCAGAATGTGGTAAAAGCACCAAACTTGGCACAGATGTTCTTTGGGCTTTAGTGATCATTTCCAGGGGTAGTGCCAAAAATAGCAAAGTGTTGCTTAGCAACCGTTGCTAAGGAAGGGAATTACCTTAGTAACCAGTTAATTGGACCTTTCTAATCCATTTTAAATGATTTAGAAAGGTTGATAATAATGTTTCAGAACATCAGAACTATCAGTAGACTATTCTAAGGTCATAAAAAACCAAAGAAGCCTTAACAACAGTTGCTAGGCAAACATATTACCTAGCAACAAGCGTTTAAAGTTACATTAGTCTATATAATAAGGCATATCTATGTAACTGACCAGGAACTATACTATTGAGCAAAATATTAATAACTTTCAGCCAGTTAGTTGAAACAATAGTGTGAAATTTACACACATCTGATTCTGCTGATACTTGAAGGCAGCACATTCAAAGTTAGTATCCAGTCATTTTCAAGTTCATATCACCTTAAGACTGTTTATGGACCTTTACCACAATTAGGCGTTGTCACAATCGCCCTTGCATGTGCAATATACAGTGCACTTTAAGAGTACCCTTACACATTTCAGTCTCTACATCTGCTCCTACATGCACACTTCAGCAACTCTGGACAGGACACTCTAGCTTCTGGCAAATGTGTCCACAAGGGCATCCACTGTTCTGGACAAGTCCAACCCCAGTCAGCAGGCGATGGTATTTGACGATATGGCACCGTAGTACTAGCCCAGATATGTCCCCCTTGCAAGACTGCTCTTCTAATATGTTGCCCTGGTGGGAGGAAGAGATGACATCTGACGCCCTTTGTGTGTAAAGTGAAGCTTTCGAACTTCATTGATAGAGGTGCATATTGCTGTCCTGTCATAGAGAAGTATAGTGAAATACTCCAATGAAGCTTCTGTCTCTTCAGATATTTGCTCTGGTGAATTGTGCAGCTCATAGAAGGTTGCAGTGAATTCATCATGTGATGCCCATACTTTCCATGAAGTCTTCTTTCCCACTTGGGCAAATTGGGATACAGTGTCGCAGCCTGTGAACGCATGAAACACCGGAAGTGCCACAGATTTCAGTGGTCCAAGTGATGCACATATCTCATGAGCAGGAATGTAGCGGAAGTTCTTGCCAGTACCAAATTCAATCCAAAGTTCTGTTCTTCTTAGCTGTGGCAGAGCAGCTACTGCAAGCACAACTACGTCAGTATCTACTGTTCGAACGAGAATCCTTTGAAAGCCCAGCATGATGGCATCTGCAACGTGAACCATGATTCTGGAATCAGCTTCTTCATGGTTGCAAGGAGCTAAGTTGGTCATTTCTCGAGCAGGGACACTGAGTGCAGTGTCGCCATTGGTAACAACGAGAGACTTTTCTGCAGTTGTACTAGTTATAAGTTCACTGTTGAACAACTCTGTCTTGTTGTCGTGCAAGCGGAGGAACTGTTTCCAGTTCCTTGGTACGGGACTAGACAACTCCACACGTCTTCGTTGAGTTGGTCCTGTACTACGCTTTTCTCAGGTGTGTGCTTTTAGACTGTTGTCGAAGTACTGGTCCCACACAATGTCTACTCTTTGAGCCTGATTTTGTTCCCTATCTTGATGTATGGAACAAACACTTTTGCTGTGTAGTCACCAAATGTCTTGCATCCGACAGGTTTCAGAATGCTGACGAGTACCGCACCGTCCATGATGCTCACATCAGTTCTTGGCCTTGCATTACATGTAGTCTCCACATGTTGCTCAAGACAATTCATAAGGTGAGACGAAGCTGCCCATAAGAAGATATAGATGGTGGAAATGGGTGGTTCTCGTGGCTGAAAAAGTTGTCCAAGTCACCATTTCTTGTCTGGCAGGCAATATACAGCCTTGAGAAGAGAGCCGAGTCACTTTGGAGAAGGGTGGTCTTTGAATCTGCCTTATTGGAGCGTTGTGATTGCTTGTTGAACAGTACTACCTTGTGTCTGGTGATGGTAGCTGTTATTGGCTTGCTGTTTGTCTCAGGACGCTCCTCCACAAAGGTTGCATACTGCTCTTGACCTTTTGATTGTATGGATGTGAGACACTCAATTGATTACTTATCCATTATGTCCCTTGAGTGTAGTGTGAGAATGTCTGAACTCTCCTCCTCAAATGGGGTTCCCATGTCTTCGATTACATCCACCAGCGAAGTAAGTTGTTTGGCAAATAGTCTCTGGGTAGCATCCGTTTGCTCATGGTGGTTTGTTTCGCTGACATTCTCGCTTTTTCCGACAATGGATGCTTCAAACTCATAAATGAGGCGAATGAGATCTGGCCCAGCTACAGCCCATCGCAAAAGAGCGTCTGCATCCTGTGTTAGTCCAATTATGCCACCTTCATCTTTCATCACTCCGTTATTTTGCTCATGGCCATGGTCAATGTCGATCAAGGGGAATTTTCTCTGAGACTTGGCCAGAACGAACTTGCCATTCCGGAATTCTTGAGCAACATCAGGATGGGTTGCATCGAGGACACACATATCTCTTACATGAACAGACATCCATCGGGCATAGTGTGTGTGGTTTAGACTGAAAAACCAAGGTGTCAGCTTGGTTAGTGTGTCTGCGTACAGATCAAAGTCTCCTATGCGCAAAGAACGCACAAATGCCAACATTAACAGCTCCAACTCAAGTGTTGTGTACCAGTATAGGAACTGAGGATGATTATCCTTCCGTCAGTGTACACCAGCAGCTGAAACTCTCTGGGGGACCTTTGGGGAGGTTGTCCAAATACACATCGTATGCTTTGCTCATCTCGATCAGACCGATATCCTTGCCGAAGAACAGCACCAATGTCATCCTCATATTATAAGCCAGAGGAACACATCTCTGCCTTCCTTGAAGGCTTTCATGCCAGGGAGATGCATGATGATCCTGTTTTTGAGATGTGTGCTATTTACTCGTGCAGATACAGTCACGCCAAGCTGTTCAAGCCTCTCGGTGTATAGTTTTGTAAGATCAGCAAGTTTAAATACCTTAATATCCTCATCCTGTCTCTTTTCCTCAATGTAGGATATCAGCTCTGCTAACGCAACACCCTTGCACATTTGCTCACCTGAGGTATCAGGGTCTTGCGGAATGCGTGCAGCTCTGTTATACAAAGTGACAAGGCACCCTGCACGATACTTTGCCTCAATGGCTATCAGATCAGGTCCTGCGGCTAACTTCGCCAACATATTTTCATCTTCAAGCTGTTGCGCACACTTACGAACACGGAAATCTACTTGAAATGTTGAGACTTCATGAAGTTTGTCGGTCTTTGTCTCTGGTTTGGAACAAAAGAAGCACACATGAATTATGCTGTCTTCGGGCATATGGGTTTCTGCTTCTCCCACGCTGCTTCTGGTGAAAATCCGTTTTGAGGTAGTTGCCCCATCGTCACACCCATCAGATTTCCGCTTGCGGTTCTTGACACGGTCCAATTTGCTTGATCTAAACTTTAAGCTACATGATTTATGCCACTTTGCATTTTGCTCCTGAAAAGTGATTTCTATACCATTTCCACTGTTCAATCGACTGATATCTATTTGTACTGGCATGCAATTCAGTTTACTAAATTGAGTAATGTTCTCAGCCATGGATTTATAGCTTTCAGCAGTGGGGCTTGTCAACTTTTCTCTGCCTTTTTCTTGACAAAGAGCACACTTAGTTCAGTCAGTTGTCTGGATAGGGGTAATTGCATGAGGGGCTTGCCATTTTTAGCTTGCTTGTATAGGCCGGATGACTATCACTATACTACCCACCACCACTCAGCTTTTGACCCAATAAAAGAAGCAAAAACATGAAAGCTGATGAGTGAATGAGTCAATAATTATGTGCATTAGATCATTGTGTACTTACCGACTGCTACGGCGTGATGCTAGTACTGATCACAATATAAATGGAGATGTTAATATACACATTAAAACCAATCAGAGACCATACTGTTGCAATGGTTGCTAGGGAAATATGTTAATTTGTACTAGTTGCTAGGGAAAATAGTGTCTAGTAACAGTAAAAACATATTAAAAGTACTCCAAATGCATGTAAACATGAAGATTGATATGTTAGGCATAACAATACAGGAGTATCCGCCATATAATGTGGTCTCTGAACGCTGTATATGCTGGTTTCTATGCAAAATATGTTGCCTAGCAACCGTTGCTAAGGAACACAGAATTCAAATTGGCACTACCCCTGAAAATGTGTGCAATGTTGTTACGAATACTTGTGCCAAGTTTCATGCTTTTACCACATTCTGAGCAATTTTTACACCAATTACATACACTACTATTACAGTTGAAATTCACACACCCTCTATGGAAGACATGACCTTAATCTCCCCCACAGGGGTGTAGATTTCAAATGAAGTCACCAATTCAGGTAAACCCATTTGAAATTCACACTCCCTGAATGGAAGATTAAAGGCTAGTCATGTCTTCCATAGGGGTGTATAGATTTCAACTGGAACAGAACTTTGTTGAAGCAAGTCCTCACACACATGGACTATTATAGGAATAGCAGTTAAATATCATCAAGGTCAAGGTGCAAGGTCTTTGTGAAGTGAAACTTTCTTATCACTTGGTAATTAACTTATGGATAGCTTCAAAACCAAACCGACTCTGGCAGAAGCATCGATTACTTGGGCTGCATGGGTGCTATTGTTCATCACAATGAACAATAGGCGGTGTGGTTAACCCTAACCCACCCAAGTCTCACAACTAGCTCACTATTAAAACCACTGCCCGAACATGCATTCTACGTGATGCAATCAGCCCAAGTCATATATACCCAGGGAATTGCTGGCTGGGCCAGCGTAACCCCTGTGGCTATAGGTCGGTAATCTTCTGCGTGGCATGCAAGGGCTGCAAGGTTAGAATCCCGGGGTACCAAGTGACTTCTTTGTTCATTTTCTCTCCTTATTTGTTTCTTCTTTCCCTTCTGATAGCAAAAAAACCATGGCTTTGTTAGGGTTAAACCCCCAGTTCTACCAGTGTGCTGGCTCAGTCCATGTACTGGCGACTTCTGATGAAGAAACATGATTCTCAGGACACACAAACAAAGAGTAAATTTTTCAAAACATATTAATGCGTAAAATTGTAAATAAGAGTTGTTCTTTACCTAGGATTCATGTCAATAAATATGCGTATAAATTGTACTAAATTCTTATATTGGGAAACTAGAATAAGTTTTGCAACCCGTCACACATGTTTCCATCAAAAATGGTTTATCTTTGAAATATTGTTCGCGATTTAGCTAAAAAAGGGGTGTCTTTTACCTCAAAACCTTCGCAAAATGAGACTAACATTTTCAAAATTCGCCCATGAACATGCCTACCCATGAATACACCAAATGCAGGGACTGGGGAGCTGTCGGTCGGGTTTGGAAGCTATCACTGGTAATGATATATTGAGTGTATAATAAAACAATGTTTTAGGGGAAACTTGCAGACCCTTTATAGGCTCCTTCCTGCCAAAGCTCAAATACCAGCTGCTTCAATCGCAAGTTCAATTTTCATGTATAATTTTGGAACATCATTATAACGACACAATATTAATAATAATATATGCAATGCTCTAATCAAGCATTGCAAACACAACATGCACCTTGGAATGTATGCAATTAATGCGCTATTTGAGTTGAAATCCATACACCCCCTATGGAAGACATGACATTAATCTCCCACACTGGGGGTGCAGTAGATTTCAAATTCACACTCCCTGTGTGGAAGATTAAGGTCATGTCTTCCACAGAGGGTGTATGGATTTCAACTGGAATAGCCCATTCAGCTAATAATTTGTAAACAAACTACATTCCTGTAAAAAAAAAAAACCTTCATGCCAAGAATACTATATAAGTGAAAATTTTCATGGATATTAATTTTCGCGGAACATTAATTTTTGCGTTCAACACAGCTACTGCGAAAATAAAAAGCATACAAATATGTACCAAAAATAGCAAATTTGAGCACAAGCAAAATAATTAAAATTTAAGTGAAAATTATGCGTGAAAATTACCACTTCTACAGTATGCCCCAAACATCCTCATCCCTCAGTACACAATTCTTTTACTCTAATATGTTTCTACATACATAGAATGACCGTTGAGTGTGCTGGGTACAAAAACTCATACTTCAAAACTTGAGGTCAACTTTTGAGTTGATTGTTGAATGAGGGTTATTGAACTTCACCATCAGAGATGAGATCATACAATTCTTGACAAACACCTCCTGATTGGTTCCTTCTGGTTCATGAACCAATCAGCAGGTAGCACTCATGAGGTTAAGTCATCTGATACTATCATTCTATAAGACAACCCCCCATTTGCTTTCAGAGAAGAACCACCAACTTGTTTACCTTTCTAGAGCGTACACAAAAAGAAATGGGAGTTCTGATTAATTCATTGAATCAAGTCAACACCTCATTCATTATAAACCAAGCTGCGAAGTATCATCCAATCCTGGCGCGGCGTTACTCCATTCTTTACGCAATAAATGTGCCGTTCTTTTGTGTTGGAAAACTGTAGGTAGTTTGGTTTGTGAATACAACCATCTCTCTCTGTCCTTGTTATGATCTTCCAAACAAAAAGTTCCAATTTGTTTTTACAACTATTCCAAATTTCAATTAATGAGTTGAATCCACTACCATCCAAAATCACACAGTACAATATGCATTTAAAAATGAAATTTGATTTCTAATTTGATCCCAATCTACTAAAAAAACCTACCAACATTTTACATGTTTAAATAATAACAGCTAGTTTGTGCATTTGTGCAAATTTAGTGCACAATAAAGCATATAAAATGGGCTGTTCCAGTTGAAACCCACACACCCTATGGAAGATATGACTTATGCAGGCAATGTGGATTTCAAATGGGATTACCTGAATGGGTGACTCCATTTGAGATCTATACCCTCTGTGTGGGAGATTATGGTCATGTCTTCCATAGAGGGTGTATGGATTTTTAATGGAATAGCCACTCATTCAGGTAACACCATTTGAAATTCATACACCCTGTGTAGCAGATTAAGATCATGTACGTCTTCCATAGGGGGTGTATGGATCTCAGCTGCAACAGTCCATTTACGATGTGCATCTATACATATCAGTTGTTTTGAGCGAGTTAATAAATTTAACAATAACAAAAATCAACAGTTTACCGGCAATTTAATTGCCAACCACTTACAAATGGGCTATTTCAGTTGAATTCATTTGAAATCTACACCCCCTGTGTGGGAGATGAAGGTGATATCTTCCACAGGGGGTGTATGGATTTCAACTGCAACAGCCCAATTCCCTCTCCCCTACACACCATTAATATTAGCACATAAAACACATTTTACCAGTACAACTCTGTACTATTAAAACACAATACAAAAATATTTTTTTTTTTTTTTTATAATAAACGGCATCACTTTGAAATCTATACACTCCCTTTGACAGATATGACCCTATATCTTCCACATGGGGAGTGTGAATTTCAAATGGGATTACCAGAATGGGTGACTCCAATTGAAATCTACATCTACATGTCTTCCATAGGGGGCGTATGGATTTAAACTGGGATATCCCCTTCATATCAGGACAAATCTCCGTAACTTTGCACTACACATTACAAATATACAGATATTACTTCTTTTTAATATTTGGAGAAATTAATTCGATCTCAAGCAAGAAAACTAATTAACGAATTTGTTCCATTAACCACCCAGGGTGCTTATTGAAGTCATTTTGGGTGGGGCGCTTTTTTTTACATTGTTTAGGCCTACAATACGTAAAAAAGGCCTGAAATATTCATCCATCATCATCAGTGTGTCATGTTTAAGACCATGATTCAGATTTGCATGGGCTGCTAACCAATATCATAGTTTGCTTGTTGTAAAGTCACTGGTTGGGCACTTATAAGGGCATGGGCAGTTAATAAAACAAATATTGGTATAACAATTAATGATATGTGTCATATACTTATAATTAAACATTCTGGATTATCAGTCAATTAACAAAAAATACTGAAAATGCAATACAAAATGCAATGTTCTTTCTGTACAGAGAGAAATCTTGTTAAAATTATGAAAATAATGCAAAATGTTGAGCTGCCCTATGTACATTTTAACCCCCTGAGCACTACCTGCCGATCTAACATTACCTCCGATTGGTCAATTGCATGATATCTTCATTTTAATCACCAATCGAATGGAGCTTTGCAAATAATTCGTACCAAGTTGGGTGCATGGTGAAATTATTCTAACAATGTTGCTGATTGGTCCAATTGATAATGAAAACTTATTTTTGACCAATCGGCAGGTAGTTCTCATGGGGTTAGAAATTCCTGCATTCTATATTGTACAAATCTTAAGATATAACACCTGGCAGCTATGGATTGTTGAAATTTCAAAAGTTGCAACTCTATTGGTTTGTTTACATCATCAATTTTCACTTACCACCAACATGGTCAACGTTTGCTGGAGCAAGTCCCATATTGTCTGTGGCACTTGCCATGATTGAATATGCTATTTATTGTCATGTGCACAAACTTATAGTTGTGCAACTTTTGAATCTGTATCCTCTATCGGTTTTAGTGTGCCTCACATTATTTGCCTCACTGATATCTCAAATTAAAGAAAACATTCTTGCAAAAATGACAGAATGCGAAAACTACAGCTTATAAAGAATGTGACTTCACCATCATCAAAGATCTAAAAAGTTTCAAGGAATAGTTAGTAAAATCTAAGCAAAGCTGAAATGAGAAAGAATGAGAGTTAGTATAGGAGGGGAAATTTAGTAAGACAGCAGCCTGGAGCAGCTTGTGACAAAGGGCTATTCCAGTTGAAATCCATACACCCCTTATAGAAGACATGACCTTTATCTTCCACACAGGGAGTGTAAATTTCAAATGGGGTTAATACCAGAATGGGTGAAATCTACATCCAAGTGTTGAAGATTACGGTCATGTCTTCTATAGGGGGTGTATGGGTTCCAACTGGTATAGCCTAATTGTTAATGAGTTGATGAGTTGGGAGTATATGGTAGCTAGCTAGTATAGACTAATCCAACAAGCCAAGTCATGTTCAGGATTTGGTCAGCCATTACTGGGTCCCCGCAGCACCAAACTGGTGTTGTGACTGCCCAATTGGGTGGATTAAATCCGCTTAAAATTTGAGGTTAGATTCTTTTGTGTTGTAAAGTGTCATCATTCTATTGTCTATGTGCAACACGGGTGACAGAATGCAGTTTAAAATCCCCGCCAAGGCTCATTTCACATTTTAGGTGAGATGGAGCCGACGGGGACCCAGCTATGGCTGCCATTGAGGTGTAGGAATATGTGAAATTGGATTCGTCTATAAGGCTTTCAGTGATATTGACATCTTGTTGGCCATTTCATATCACTGAAACCATTTTGTGAATTGTTTTTTGATGTTATGTGTTACTGTTTGATACATGAGATGGAGATCTATGCTAGTATTTTGAGGGGTTAATGCAAAGAATGCCTATCTGCAATAGCTACCAGGTGTCATACTTTTAGTACACAATATAAAATGCAGAAATTGCCAAGGCAGCTATTAATGCATCAACCCCTCATTTGTTGTGGTTAGTAATGTGAAATGGTTTGTATTAGTGACAGTGAAAGCTCTAGTTTTACAGCTGATTTGCTAATACTTACAACAAAAGCCACTAATTTCTTGAAAAACCCCACACACATATTTTTTAAAAAAGTTTTTGAGTTTGAACTGAGGCATCCAGTGCGCTAATCCAGTTGAAATCCATACACCCCCTATGGAATACATGACCTTGCTCTCCTACACAGAAGGTGTAGATGTCAAATGGAGTCACCCAATTCAGGTAACCCATTTGAAATTCACTTTCCTGTGTAGGAGATTAAGGTCATGTTTTCCATAGGGGTATATGGATTTCAACTGGAAATCAGAGCAGAGTACAGCTAGACAAACCACCAAAGCATAGTGCAAGAATATTAAGCAGTTGGACTTGATCCGCCCTAATATGGTAAATGAGTGTCCTAATATGGTAAAAGCATGCCCTAATTTGGTAAAGGGTGCCCTAATGCGGTAAACGGATGCCCTAAATAAATATGGTAAAAGGGTACCCTAACATGGTAAAATGTCAGACAACTGTTTTTATCTTCATTAATCTCTAGATGGCAACCCCATCATGCATGCACATACTCACTGCCCAAGTGCAAGAAATCTTTGTTTTGTGGATCTTTATGAATATATATACCAAAATTTCTGCCAATAACCTACAAATGCTTAAAGTCAACTCAGTGCTCTTAAAACTGGATTAATCAAGATAAATCCCCCATTGGAAGACACAGGGGTAAAATGATCAGCCACAATTCACATTTAAATGATTCAAAGATTTAGCTGCTAGAATTTCAGTATTTTGTTGTTATTTAAAAAAAAAAGATTCACTGCTACTTTATGAAGCTTTTCAAAACTTTACATAGCCGTAATTTCACAAAAAAATGTCTGCATCTTTCCATACCATCCAGCCGGAATATATGCTAAAAATGCCAGCCAGAATTCAAGGTCTACTCTCAATTCAACAGGAATTATACTTTTTTCATGTGCCTTCCAAAGGGGGGGGGGAGTAAGAAATTCATCTGGAATAGCCCAGTATTTATTGCATAATCCTGTTGAAACCACGTAGTAATAAAAATATTCTCCATAAAAAAATGCCATAATAAAATAAGCTAAACCTACGCCACTGATCATTATTGACCCGGTGGATTAGCACCCTGGCCAGGTTGTGCTGGGGGTTGACCTTGGACCCCACCCTGAGGAGGCTGTGCTGGTGGTTGCCCACCCTGGATAACATTTTGGACTGGTTGACCCCCTCCCTGAGGTGGCTGTGCTGGTGGTTGCCCACCCTGGATAACATTTTGGACTGGTTGACCCCCTCCCTGAGGTGGCTGTGCTGGTGGTTGCCCACCCTGGATAACATTTTGGACTGGTTGACCCCCTCCCTGAGGTGGTTGTGCCGGTGGTTGTTGGCCACCCTGGATAACATTTTGGACTGGTTTGCCTTGGGCCCCTCCCTGTGCCGGTGGTGCTTGTCCACCCTGTATAACATTCTGCACTGGTTTAACTTGGGCCCCTCCCTGAGGCGGTTGTGCTGGTTGTCCACCCTGAATTACATGTTGGACTGGTTGACCTTGGGCCTGTGCAGGGGGTTTAGGTTGTCCTTGCTGTACATTTATATTTTGCTGTTGATTAAGTTGTTGCTGCTGTTGATTAATTTTTTGTTGTTGCTGTTGTTGTAAATTTATTTGCTGTTGCTGATTAAGTTGTTGATTTAATTGCTGCTGCTGCTGCTGCTGATTCTGTGCCACGTTCGGAGGAACAGCTCCACGTTGACCCTGTGATGCCAATAAAAACAAAACAACAAAATATTTAAAATTAATTTGAAAAAAAAAATATAGCTAAGTAAAAAACCAACTTAACAAAACAATGGAAATGAAATAAATACAATCAAGAGGAACAATATTGATGCCATATTAACCACATGGACACTTCTGCCAATCTTACAGCGTCCCTGATTGGTGCACTATATCATAAAACCATCTGAGTGACCAATCAAAACGTTCATACCAGAGCCCTGAACCATGTGAACAGCCCATTAGAAAACCTGATGTGTGCAAGTGATATGAGGTATGGATAATAGTAGGAATACACCCATGTGTGTCCGGAATACACCCAACTATATTAGGAATACACCCATAAATATATTAGGAATACACCCAAATATATAAAGGAATACACCCATAAATATATTAGGAATACACCCAAATGTATTAGGAATACACCCAAATATATTAGGAATACACCCAAATGTATAAGAAATACACCCAAATGTATTAGGAAATAGGAATACTACCAAATGTATTAGGAATAGCTGCCAGGAGCTATAATCTTAGATTCGTATAATATAGAATGCAGGAATTGTAAAATGTACATAGGGCAGCTCAAATACAATTGCACATACCTCACACAGCAAATAACTCTGAACAATTACATGAAGACATTTTTAAATCATCGTAACTAAATAATTATTATAAACACAGGTACATGTATCACAGACGATTCCCCTAATAATTCCAGAAAAATACAGCACTAATTTTTTTGAATAAAAAAAATATCATCCTGTTTTGGTAAATGAAACGCAGCTAAATCCTAACTGGCAATTTATAAAAAGTCAATTTTAACGTTTGGTCAATTTTTGGAGATAAGGGCCAAAAATATGCGTTTTTAGGGTGTTTTTGACGTGCTGTGACTTGTACAAAGACTAATTTCAAGTTATGTATTTTAGCTTTCGGAAAATACATTTTCTAATATTTTCCATAACCAATTATCAAAAATAACATAAAATATTAAAATTATGAGCTCACTCTTTGCCTATAATCAAGATTTTGAATCTTAGAACTTTGTGACTACAATTGTAAGAAAACATGCAAAATTGCATATTTTTTGGCCCATTGCCCCTCAAATTGTCCTAATATTAAAATTTGACTTTTATTGCCAGTTAGAACTAACTAAACGATTAGGATTTAGCTATGTTTCATTTGGCAAAACAGGATGTTTTTTTTTATTCAAAAAATGAGTGCTGTATTTGTCTGGAATAGGGTATAGATTCAATGAGAGAATCAGTGTACAAAACAGAATACTTGGCAAGATCTCAACATAAAACAATACTGAATTTGATCATTTTCCCAGACTGTTAATGAGCCAAGCTAGGTATGGTATTGATTCCATTTTAATATTAAATAAATACAATTTGTTAACCCAATAATACATTAATTTCTACAAATATTTCTGAGTAACATGCACAAATGTTCTGTGTGATGCATGGTTCTTTTTCCCCCTTGCATATTTCTGAGTAGCTAATAACACTATAATAATATAATAGTTCACTAGTAATTTTAACACATCATTAATCCACTGGCATAAAATTAAAACTAGCACCTAATTGACCTTTTTGGTAAATCCCATAATTCCTTGCAGTTAGACATGAGAAGTCATCATTTGACATCATGCCGACTTGCAATGCACAGTGATGATGTTCACTAACGATCTGCACATGGGTGTGACGTCAAATGGCAACATCTCGGGTCTAACCGCAAGGAATTATGGGATTTACCAAAAAGGTCCTTTTGCACTACTGAGCAGGGTTGCCAAAAAATATTCAATAATATCAGGCCAAATAGCGGGTCATATCATCCATAAGTCGCCCTATTTTTCTCTTAACCATTTCTGTGGGACTGAAAACTACCAGAACTCACGGGCACCAATGTCGAAAAGTCGCCCAATTTTCCCCTTAACCATTCAGATCTATGGGGCACTGCACTACTGAAAGTCGCAGGTACCAATGTCGAAAAGTCACCCGAAGTTTTTTCTTAACCATTGCTTTCTATGGGACTTGAAATTGACATAAGTGGCGGGAAAATCGTCAAAAGTCACCCAAATGGGCAACCAAATCGCAGCTTTGACAACCCTGTTACTGAAAACTGCTGAGAGCTTGTGCACGGCAGTCGGCAACAAACATTTATGGGAACTAATCTGGGGAACAGGTCATAGAGTATCACCCCTCCCCCCAAAAACCCAATTCTAGAAATGTTTTTAAAACAAATACAAATAAAAATTCCAGATTTATTAAAAACTTTTTTTTTAATGAATCCAGAATTTATTTTTATTTATGGCCAAAACTGGAATTCCTGCATGAAGTTACATCTCTTACTAAAACAGTTATCAAGGCATTACCTGCTGTACAGGCTGCCCACCAGCTTGTTGCTGGGGCGGAACCTGTCCACCAGCTTGATTGACAGGTGGTTGGCCTTGTTGGATTGGCTGACCGGCTTGCTGGGCAGGGACTTGACCTTGATTGACAGGCACTTGGTTGTTGATTGGCGGTTGATTAACTCTGAGTTTAGGATCTTGACCTTGCTGCTGTTGGTTGAATTGCTGCTGCTGTTGATTCATTTGTACACTGTTAGGCTGGTGGGAAGAAAACATAAATAAAAATTCCTTTAAAAAGGAATAGGGCGAGCAAATGCTGGAATTCTTGCCCAAAAACAACACAGAGGAGGGTTTAGTGCAAGGGTTATCTGCATTGAGGTTTTGGTACCAAAATAATCCTGAGAACAGTGGGAATATTCTGGACACAAAGGGTAATCTGCATTGAAATATGTATTTAAATTACATTGATTTCAAAATCAGACTTCCTGAGCAAAAGTGCCATTTTGTTTAGTGCAACAAAGCTGCAAAGCTTCCATAGAGTTTGTGTATACATGCTATGCAGGGTGTCTCTGGAGTTTAGAGCAACAAAGGGTTATCTGAATCTGGGCTATCTGTGCAGACGTTTTTGCTCATATCTCGAAATGCCCAATTTGTAGATAGTTCTTTGTTGCACTAAATAAGCTCTTGACATTTTGTCACAAGATTGCACATTATAACCAAAATTTTATTACTTTATGTGAAATATCAGTTAAAGTAAGAAATTATACTTCCATTTTATGGGAAAAGGAGAAAGAAAGGAAATAAGGAAATATCCGTCATATATTTACCAGTCGGGGGAACATATAAGTCAGGTTGGTTCAAATCAGGCCACTTAGAATTTGGACCAGAAAAATATTTTAAAGGAAGAAAAATGTATGCGCATAATTTTGCAAATTTTCATCCATTTAAAAGACTCCACACCTTATGTTAAAATCAAAGCCAAAAGTCTTAGCATCACCCGATAATGGGCGCTGATTGTTCCATGAAGTGTAACAGATGAAACTGCTATACCGCACATTTGTACAGCCTTTTTCGAGTAAACGGAAGACACACAATGCTCTATCGCATAGCAGTAGCACCCCACGCTACCGTGATTGTTAGATACACACAATCAAACTATTGGCCCATGAATATGCGAGAATTCACAGCATACAAAGCACAGTGACTTAGGCTGTTTGTGGATTGTCTGCATCTCTTTAGTTCATGCTTAATCTACTGTTAACTTGACTATAATTTGGTTCACCTCAAGTTCGGTAGTGACGTCAATGCTTATTCGCGGTTGCGGCGCAAGCGTGCCAACAAACAGCCTCTGTACGCGTGCGTGTATACTCAGCGCTTTTAACTATACGATTTGATACAGCGGTGAGCAAAAAACGCACATACGTCACTACCAAACTTGAGGTGAACCAAATTATATCCCATCCTAATATGACTCATATCCATAACTTACCAGGCCTGGATATGTGATGGCATGGTAATGGCAGTTTCCATGGCTTTACCTTTCACCACATCCTAACATATGCATGATCTTATCCATAACTCACCATGTTGATATTCTGTTCCTTCACAAATCTATCGTGTTCTTCTTGCATTCTAATCTTCTTTCTTTCTAATCTTTCTTGTACCATTCTATTGTATTCTTGTAGCTCTTCCTCTGTGAACTGTTCATCTTGGTTAATATCCTTGGAAAAAAGAAAAAACAAAAAGAGCAGTGATTTATAGTGCACAATGCAAAGGCATATAGGCCCTGTATGCTTTAATCGATTGGCTAAAGGATTTGAACCGGTGTCCTTCACCGTAGTCATGGCGCAGTGCAGTCCATTCAATCAAATGTTGTCATGAACCTATTTGATCATAGTGCATTTGTTATGTGTGTGAGACAAACTGTCGCGGTAGATTGCAATCATGCTTTTGTTCAATGCATTTGAGTAGTCCTCCATATTTATGCACAACCTCGATACATCAGGGACTCAAGTTTACATTGGGAAGGAATGTGCCTCTGAGAATCTGAAAGTGGATCAACATTTACACCAATTTTCCATTAAAGTTGGACCCATTTTTATACTCTAGGCAAATTTAACACAATTTTGCGTAATTTGTACAAAAATTGGGAACCAGTTGGAGGTATTTTGATAAAATTGAGCAAAATGACCAATTTTTATACCAAAAATTGGGCTCCATATTTGCGTCACATTCCTGTATGGTCATTTATACTGAGGAATGGAATTTCATCATATGTTTGCAAATGGGCTATTCTAGTTGAAATCCATACACCCTCCATGGAAGACATGACATTAATCTCATACACAGGGGGTGCAGATTTCAAATAGAGTAACCTATTTGAAATGCACACTCACTTTATAAAAGATTAAGATCATGTCTTCCATAGGGGGTGTATGGATTTCAATTAGGGATCATGTCACTAAATGCACGCAGTTTCTGTGTGCAATTTTGCTGATTATAGTGCAAAATTGCACAATGGGACAATGCTAATTGCACGATGACATTAACATCTATACTGGAAATTGCTGTATAGCACTGGCACACAGGAGGAGGTTGACCTATAAATGACTTTGAACTGGTCTCCCTCCTAATAGCGCAGTAATTACCTCAGGGAGTTCACAGTCAGTGCAACACAAGCCAGTGATATTTGACACATGTATGTGATGATGTTGTCATTCTCAGAATTTTCTTCTGCAAAGCCAAATTATTATATTTTTACGTGAATATGCTTCTACTATAAACCAGAAAACATACACATTCATTAATTGTAATGCTTTAAAACATGTATTTTTATTTTACACATGGATACATTGTAAGATAGTATGAACATGATTTTCTTTCCAAATGTTCTACATATCCCTAAATATTGATCTTGAATGATTACCATCAAGCAATAATTTGAGCATTTTGTGACCCATAAGTGTTTAATAGGAGCCTATAAAATATAGAACTATAGTTTTATGGACCCATGTTATTTTTAATTGGGTGGATAATATCTCAATTTGGCATTCAAATTTTTGCACAGCTCACTATAATGTACAATAGACCTTGTCCTATTTTATATTTAGGAAATTGTTACTTTATATTTTATGCATTTTGTGTTATTCTTCTTCTGTTTTGCAATGGTTTTAATATCTGTCAATGTTGAAGTTCGGTAAACAAGAATCATACTTTACTTCTTATTCTCATTCCAATCGTAACTGATAATTCATGGGAACTGTGAGTTAGCCGTCAATATTTGAAATGAAATATTAATCAAAATAGAAGACAGATTTCTTAAAAATGGTAATGGAAAGTGTTTCAATGCCTGTATTAATGTGGCTATATAATTGTGATTTAACACTTTAAATGCTGTCTCTTGACTTTAAAGAACTAATACTTTTTTGATACATAATTAAACATACTATCGTCTTACCTTCGAAGAGTGGATGTCCCTTGTTTATGTTTTTTTAAAGACAATTTTCATCATTCTCAAATTCATGTTAATGAATGCATTGCTATTATAATATAAAGAAGATACAGTAAATATCTAAGTGCAATACCTATAATAAGGAATGCATAACTCAAAAAAAAAAATCTATTTAGGTGGGATAATATAATGCATAAAAAAGATAATTAACACAGTTTGTATTTTGTAACAAACTAACAAAAATTATAATAACATTATATCATATCCTGTGGTAAAACCATAGACCCTATATTGTAAAACATAGGCAAACTGTTTGGACTTTGGCAGCCAAATCTGAGAATGTGCACTGGGAATATATTTTTATAGGGAAGGTTAAGCACAAGGTCAACTCCTACTTCCAACTCCAGATTACCTTTGGGAAAAGGACCATAATGGGCCAGATAATTGCAGGCTACAGTGAAGTTGATACAAAGCCAACTGCACGATGATATTTCAATCAGTGCATACAGGCATTGTGCAATATTGTCCAATGAATTGCACAATGATTAACGTGCATTTAGTGACATGATCCCTTAGAATATCCCATATTCTCACATAAAGCTGAAATGCATCACAGCTGAGTCAGCCTAAAGATGGTGTTCATTTTCTTTCATCACTAAATATGGGGCAAAAGTGGGTATATGATTGAAGTTTTACACTTCTAGTCAAAACACAAACTTATTGATGCGAAATGGCCCTATCTTCAAAATTTGACAATTTTTGCATTATTTTTAAACTATGACACCTGGCAGTGGAGCTATCCCAATTTGCATTTGATGTCGCCGGCGCCATTGAATACGACTCCTCTCTGTGTAAACGGGGTCATATACTCACCTTCCAACCATCATCATTTTCAAACTGTGCTTGATCTGCTGCTTTCATGAACTCATCACGGCTAACCATCTTATCCCCATCAAGATCAATCTGAAGAAAAACAAACAAATAATGCAAAGATCAGCCAATACATATACACTATAGACTAATAATAAACAGACAGGGCACTGACAAGCAAAGTCCAGCATCATCTGTTAATGAAGGCCACTCATTCCATGAAGTGTGATATGAGAGACTAAACCCTCTGCACCTATTACCGCATATTTTTTACACAGTCTTGGCATCTTTCCTGTAAATGCATTGGCATGCAATGCTGCGAGTAACTTGTTAGACACATACGATAGAATGGTTGGCACTCATGAAGATGCAAGAATTCGCAGTACAAATAAAACACATAGACTACATGTATGCCTATTGGTGTGCTATCTGCACCACTTTAACTGTGACACACACATATATTTATGTATATAGGCTTTCACATAGCACCACTACATCCACAGTGTGCTATTCTGGAAATCAATAACCCCTATGGAAGACATGACCTTATTCTCCCACACAGGTGATGTAGATTACAAATGGAAGCACCCATTCAGGTAACCCGATTTGAAATTCACTCTACCTGTGTGGAAGTTTAATGTCATGTCTTCCATAGGGGGTGTATGGATTTCAACTGGAATAGCCCAGTGTTAGATACATGTTTGTAGGCAAATGACATTCAAGATGCATTCTTAGACATGCTTGTCAGTTATGCACACCAAAGTTACTATCCCGCACAAAACACTTTGACATGGGTACTTCTCCCCTGTTGAATGTTGGCAGTTGTTGATCATGCACCCCTAGGACTTTTTTTGGTCATGTACTTCTAGAGACATCCACCACCGATTGGTGGGGCCGGGGGAGGATTGTAGTAGTAGAAAGGGTTCAGACTTCACACCAAAAAATAGTGAAATTTTAACATGTCAAGTACAATGGAAATACAGCTTAAAACAGTCCTGTTTTTACACAAGTGTTCCAACTACTTTTGACTGAGATTGTATACTCTGATCAGCTCAAAATAAGCGGGACTCATAACATCACAGATTGATATAGAATGGCGTACACACAGACAAGTGCTTTTGTGAAGTTATGCGGCCGTAAGTTGGGACTTGATTGACTCACACAGTAACAAAAACTGAATAATTCTTGTCGATTTCGAGCTGATCCTAGTATAATAGGTTCACTTTGACTTGCTTAACTCAACAAGTACACAATAATTCCTCATTACACGAGACTAAAGTCTATAACTGCACACTATGCATCACAAATTGTTCCTTCCCTGTAACTGCATATGGGTACAAGCTGTATCAAAATGGTCGCTCTCCATCCATTTTTGGGTGTTTTTCGACAAATCTACCATGGTCTGTACACCAACTTCATGTATAAAACCAACCTTTTGAATTTTCATATCAGAGTTACATTATCAAGAATACCTACCTACCTGCTTATTGGGCTATTCCAGTTGAAATCCACCCCTGTGGAAGACATGACATTAATCTTTCACACGAAATGAAATTTAAATGGAGTTAACCTATTCAGGTAACCCCAATGGGAGTAACATGGATTTCAACTGGAAAAGCCCAAAATAGCCAAAAGTCTCAAGCAAAAGGTGTCAGTATAATTTTGAGATATCAACATAAAAACAACAACAACAAAACAACACATTAAGCAATTAGCAATAAATGAAAGTTAAAGTGAAATTAACAATAATGTACACAACAGGAGGAAAAAACATGCGATTTAAACAATAAATGCAAAATAAAGTGAAAGAAATGATAATATACATAACAGAAGGAAAAATAAAACATGCGATTTAAACAAAATGACTTATAATGGTAGTAAGTATCCAAAACAAGTATACAAGATGCATTAAGGGAAGGGGATGAGCGTTTGGACAGTATTTATTGTGGGACATTAGAGCACATCAGACATATCGAATTGCATTCTGAATACGAAGAATGGCCTTCTGATATCAAATAATTTTGATTTTTGAAATTCGCAATGTAACACACATTTTATGGCAAATCATTAAAAATTGATATTTTTGATATTTAACAGTACTCGAAGTAAACTTTATAAATCTGATGATTTCTTCCTAAAGTGTATGTAGGTGGGATGAAAAGTCGACGATCAATTGAAGAAAATTTTGACCTTTCGTATTGAAGATATGGATATAAAAAAAAAAAAAAAAAAAAAAATTAGGTCTTTTTGGGAAAAAAGCCATATCATCAATATGAAAGGTCAAAATTTTCAATTGATCGTCGGCTTTTCATCCCACCTACATACACTTTAAGGTAGAAACATCGGCTACGGTGTCATGCACAGATTTGGTTTAAAATGATACAGGATGTGTAGTTGGGTGAGATAAACTTGCCTGCCAAGTTTTAATTTTTGCCAACAAAGCGTTTTTGAGTTATGCCATTTTTTATCATTAGAAAACCCTATTGACTTTGTACATAAAGTGGTTTTGACATTAAGCCTTGTTCACTAAAATTGGTAAAAGTTTGAAAATGGATACTATGTTTAAATATTATTTTTTCTCCTTTCTATCCCATTTATAGAACTGCTTTTTGGATCTTTTTATTACAAAAATGTTACCAAATAATATTAGTGACTTTTTTCCAATATATTGGTCAGTAATATAGGGGATATTTGAAGGTAATGTTAGTACTTGCTCAAATTTTTTGATTTGATCTAGAAACACTGAATGACCCAATTTCATAATTATTGTCTGAGCTAACCATAGGGCCAATTTTAACAAACAAGGTGTCATATGAAAGGTTATTAAACTTAGAAACTTTTCTCGCCAGCTTTTTTTAATAAAGTGTTTCTATTTTAAGTTATTGGTGTTTCTAGATTTCCCTAATTTAAAAATAGAAAAAATGATTTTTCTCAAAAAATTAACACTTTATCAAAAAAATCTGGCGACAGAATTTAGATATTAGGCTTATTAACCACCCCACAAACTATGGAAACCATATCACATTCCCGCTAGGCTAGCAATAATTATTTGTAGAAAAAATTAGGAAATTTTCAAAAAATAAAAAAAAACATAAGAATTGTTTCAATTTTCATGAAACATTAAAAATCAGTGGAGTAAAGACTTATCTTCAATTGGTTATATATTTGAAATGGATACATAATTCTGATTTGAAATAGTGACTATTTTCCTGCATAGGCCTATTATCCGATGCTCCTACCTTAAGACTATATCAATAAATTTATAAAATTTACTTCAAGGACTGTTATATCTCCAAAATGTGAAAAATAACAAATTTTTATAATTTGTCATAAAATTTGTATTATATCGTGAATTTCATAAAATGAAAATGATTTGATATCAGAAAGACATTCTTCGTATTCAGAATGCAATTCGATACATCTGATGTGCTCTCAATGTCCCACAAAAAATGCTGTCGAAACGCTCAAAACGCTCATTCCAGTTCCCGTAAGAATTGCATCAAAAGGACAAATCCTGAATTCTACACTCATATTGAAGAGATTATCAGAAATTTCGAGGCTATACAACCAGACGATCATCAATTTTACAGACAGCAAAAGAATTAAGGTACCAGTTATTTCACCCAGGCTGTTTGTCCTAAACAAAGACAAATATGTGTCAAAATCAAAATCAGCAGCCAATAACTGCATCTTTTAGCTCAGATTCAAGACCTCATTCATTGAAATCTGCAGAAATAAAGACACAGTGATCCAAAATGCCAAGGAAAATGCAAATTCTACTTGATGCCCTATTAATTTGTACACAAAGCTTGAAGATGAGAACTAGCACTATATGCTTTAAAGTGCAACTTTTGATTTTGTTCCTTCCTTGGATTTTGGATCACTGTTTCTTTAATCATGACCCAAATTGAACAAATGAGGGCTTAAATCAGAGCCGAAGGGTAAGGGTAATGGCTGATGGTTTTAATTTTGACATATTTGTCTTTGTTTAGGATATACAGGAGTGAACTGGTACCTGAAATATTTTGCAGTCTAGCCAATTTGAGTGATATAATAAAAAGTTAACATATGCGAGAGCTATTCAGTATGTGACCCCCTCTAATTACTAAATTTGACATTGTTAAGGGGAGGGGAATGAACGTTTGGACAGTATTTATTGTAGGACATTAGAGCATATCAGACATATCGAATTGCATTCTGAATACAAAGAATGTCCTTCTGATATCAAATAATTTTGATTTTTGAAATTACAATGTAATACACATTTTATGGCAAATCATTAAAATTGATATTTTGATATTTAACAGTACTTGAAGTAAACTTTATAAATGATGATTTATACTTAAAGTGTATGTAGGTGGGATGAAAAGCCGACGATCAATTGAAAATTTTGACCTTTCGTATTGAAGATATGGATTTTTTTCCCAAAACACCAAAAAAAATAGGTCTTTTTGGGAAAAAAATCCATATCTTCCATATAAAACGTCAAAATTTTCAATTGATCGTCGGCTTTTTCTCCCAGCTACATACACTTTAAATATATCATTAGATTTATAAAATTTATTTCGAGGACTGTTATATATCAAAAATTTGAAAAATATCAAATTTTAATAATTTGTCATAAAACTTGTATTATATCGTGAATTTCAAAAATGAAAATTATTTGATATCAGAAAGACATGCTTCATTATTCAGAATGCAATTGGTATATCTGATGTGCTCTCATGTCCCACAAAAATACTGTCGAAACGCTCATTCCAGATCCCTTAAGTACATGTGTATGATTTCAAAAACAAGGTGCTTTATGAACTTTCCTTTCACAGCATCATTATAATGCAGATGATAAGTTCCAAATTTTCTTTAGAAATTCAAAAATATCACAATTGTACATTTTTATGATCATATGTGGTGTGATAAGCAAAATCAGTCTGAAGTCGGGCAAATTCAATATTCATTTTTTACACGGATGTATAAAGAATTTAAGCAACATATTGAAGAAAACCTCATTGAAATCAAACATTTAATTCCAAAGATATGAACAAGAAGTGTT
Source organism: Amphiura filiformis (assembly GCF_039555335.1). Lineage (NCBI taxonomy): Eukaryota > Metazoa > Echinodermata > Ophiuroidea > Amphilepidida > Amphiuridae > Amphiura > Amphiura filiformis. The sequence continues at coordinate 47,301,802 of NC_092640.1, forward strand.
TCCAAAACAATATGCAACGAAAGAAATTATTGTCTTTGTTTGGCTACAGTATATCTGAAAATCAATATATCCGACTTCCGACTGATTTTTCATGATCACATGATAATGAATCAGCATGAAAAATGCACTAAACTGAGCACAAACAAATATTGATTGATTCAGTGGTTTTTAAAATATAGCTTTTGATATTTTCCGAAAATATCTTTGGCCACTAGCTAGCACAATCTTGAAAAATACAATGTCTGGACATGTTAGTCACAAATAGCTTTGCAATGAAAATAAAGACATGATTATCAACTTGTTTTGGTTACTTTCATGCACATGAAACAATAAATCAAACAAAATGCATGTGCAAATGCAACATATGGAGTGCAATGAAGTGAACATAACGTGGGCAACATGCAATGGGCTATTCAGTTGAAATCCACAATACCCCTGTGGAAGATTTTGGAAATATCTTCCACAGAGGGAGTATGTTTTTCTAATGTAATTGGTCAGAGTTAATCATTTTGAAACCCATACTCCCCCTGTATCATGGCTTTACCTATATCTTCCACAACTGGAGTGAGTATTTCAAATTGAAGTTATCCAATTGTGTATTCTATTCAAAATTCATACTCCCTCTGTGGTAGACTTTAGCTAAATCTTCCACAGGGGGAGTGTGAAATTTAAATGGAATAGCCCAATGCACAGAGTTTGCAGCGTAAGCCATAAATATTGTAACATCTCCTGAAGAGGTCGTCCTCCATTTTTTTCAGAATTCTGCCTTTTACGTGTTTGTAATGTATTTAGTAAACTAACATACCCTTCAAAAAGGCCTTAGGTGTTGTAGTTTTGTCAAAACCCCAGATTTTGAATAAACCGTCTGAACAAGGCGCTTTATTTTGGAAATATTTGTCGAAAGCTCATGCTGTGTTCATAACACAGTATGACGTGCGGGCGGTCGTGACATATCACAGAACTGACCCGACTTGCGTTCGAAGGAGTGGCTCACATATGTGACACGATCAAGGGGAATGAGTCGGATGTCGCTAATATTGATTTTGAGATATTGGCAAAGAAAGTGTTAAAATTCTTTTGTTTTATATTGTTTTCAGCGATTGATAAATTGATGTAACTTTGCAAAGAAAATCATTATCAACATGGGGTTTTCAGTTTATGAAAGCTCTAAATGTTCTCTTTAGAAACCTATGTAAAACTCATTTTCGACCAGGGTCGACATGTGACTCATTCCCTTGATCATGTCACATATATGCACTGGTATTATATAAACATCTCAAAAAAAGTAACTAACCCACCTTAAATAATGACCATTATTCAAAAATAGGTGATTGTATTACAAATTTGAAAATTGCCTTGGAAGCAGAATTTATTTCTGCACATTTTGACACCTCATTTGCAGCAATTGACTAAATATTGACGTCACAGCGTACATCAATGTACAATTGTAGCCCAAGATTTGAAAGTTGCAGTAAATTCTATTGATTTTGCATTAGGTTTAATGGAAGGAAATCTGTGTAATGATATCCAGGTGTTTTTGTATTGTAAAAATTTGCATTTAAGTGCAACTTTCAAATCTGGACCTCACTACATTAAATTGACCTGTGTTTTATTGTTTTCTGAGCTATCCTATCAAATGAGGTGTCAAAATGCGCAGAAATAAATTCTGCTTCCAGCACATTTTACAGATTTGTAATACAATAGGCCCTTTTTGAATAATGGCCATTATTTAAGGGGGTTAGTTACTTTTTTTGAGATGTTTACTAATTTTCTTTGTATTGCCTCATCTGTATGGACAAAAATTAAAAGAGCACATAACTGACAGGGAAAACTAACATTTTATGAAAACAATATAATTCTATTTCTTATGGAAATGTTACAATATGGTTTGAAATGAAAGTGGGAGATCAGCATAGGTGTATTCACGGGAGAGATGGGAGATTTATCATATATCCCCATATGCTGCCCAAGTGTGGGTATTTTTGACTAAATAAACTTCGCAACTGACCAAGCATGCAGTCTTGGCAAGAAAAGGTATCGTCATTGGGCAGGAAAAACCTCCTATGGCATTGGCCCCTGAACATGTTTAAAGCAAAACCTCCTATGTAACCTGTTGGTAATTTTGTTTTAAACATGTTCAGTATATAGAAGACAAACAATGAACTACAACAGACTACTGGCATTGGGCTATTCCAGTTGAAATCCATACACCCCTAAAGAACACATGACCTTCCACACAGCGACTATGAATTTCAGATGGGGTTACCTAAATGGGCGACTCCATTTGAAATCCACACCCCCTTTGTGGGGGATTAAAGTCATGTCTTCCATAGGAGGGTCTATGTATTTCAACTGGAATATCTTGGTAGTTTGGCAAAAGGCTAAGGCATAAGAAATAAGATCAGAAAAAACAACATCATGATGCATCTCTGAGGCACTGCATATGGAATACAAAGTCCTCAGTTTGTTATATCTAGAAGCTCTAATATGATTAGAATATCCAAAAAGTAGACTACCCCTTGTCCCCACAAACACGTAAGTTAACTTTAAAGGGGGCAAAAGTTGACCAAAATGGGCAGCAGGTTTATAGCGTAAAATCTAAAATATACCATGGCGGCAAGGATCCCAAACGGGGGCAAGATGTCCCACAGAGCTGCTACACCATTGCAGCAGAGCATTCGCTAGTGAAGGGTTATGTGTAATCCCATTATCACTATGTCAACTGGATCACACTTTTAATTCCTGAACCATGTTCAAAATGATCGCTTCACAAAGTCTACCACGCGTTAACCCTATGTGAACTATCTGCCGATTGGCTAAAATGAATATTTTGTCCAATTTTGAACCAATCAAGGAGGGTATTAATAAGATCATCTGCAAATGCAAGTCTGACCATAAATAGTTTAAAGCCTAGTCATAATTGGCTATTGAAATGAGCATTTCAAGTTATCAACCAATCAGAAATGTTGTGAGATAATGTCCAGGGGGTTAAGTAACCACTTCACAGGCAAATTTTGAAACACTATCCACTAAGCAGGAATCTAACAAATTTTCTTTTAATAGACAGTCGTTTTCACATTTCCTGGCAAGTCAGCAACATACAGAGGTCAAAGTTCATGCACAATAGAGCGGTTGGGGTCATGCTAGGTATGCTCTACATTAGTCAGGGTGATAATATGGACTATTCCAGTTGAAATCCATTTGAAATTCACACTCCCTGTGTGGAAGATTTAGTGCATGTCTTCCAGAGGGGTGAATGGATTACAACTGGAATAGCCTCATGTGGACTAGCAAGCACAAGCCATGCATCAAATTAAATAAAACCCAAACGTAAAAATAACGGCAATGTGAGGAGCCATTTTGTACCTCTCTGAGCACGTGCTCACGCATCGTGACATCTCTTCAAATTTCTCCCAAGGTCCGCATCCGTATCTTTGTAAATTTTCTCCACCTACATACGACACAAGAAATATGCGACTACGTGAGGAAAAAACATGCAAATAAACATAATGGGCTGTGCCGTTTGAAAACCGCAACCCCACCGTGGAAGATTTTGGAATTTCAACCGAAGTTCAACAGTTTAAAAATTATTCCAGAGCCGACCAGTTTCATCCATAAAATGTGAAAAAGGTGTGAACAATTTGGGAATTCCACACAAAATTGTCTAATTTTCGGCCAAATTGTGCAAATTCAACTGGATTTTTTTCAAATTCAACTATTTTCAGCTGAAATTTCACATCAAACTAACCAAAATTGAGATGAGCACTGAAATCGTCCACAGGGGGTGTGTGGATTTGAAATAGAACAGCCCACTTAGCAGCGACACAGACACTGTATTATTTACCTCTCTCATGACGTGTTCGCGCATTCGGGAGACTTCTTCAGCCAGTTCTACGGGATCGGCTTCATCAGCGTCTTTGTAGATCTTATCCACCTGTGCATGTTTGTGCATGGTATATATATGTACAACAATGTGTGATAGGATGGCATGGTGATATATGTTTTAACTTATTATTCACTATAAGTATTTTTTTTTTGATGGAAGATGAGTTATATTTCTTGCAACTGAATAAAATATTGAAAATAAAATATTCTAGATATTGTTTAAGACATTTTCAGAGATTTGTCTAATTGCCCCCAACAAAAGATAAATAATTCATTATGTGTATCTCATGTCTAATTCATAAAGTATAATGACCGGTTCATAGTTCACTTCGCCCACACAATTTTTTTGCAGCGATAAACCTTGAGGCGCAATTTTACGATCTGCGCGATAAAAAAATGCTTCGTGCGTTAATTTTTGTTCAACTCAGGCAAATTTTAGCCTGCGATAAAAGATTCTGATTGGCTACTTGGCAGGCAAGGTAAAGGCAATGTCCTTTCACAGAAACCTGTAACCTACTAAAGAAAATTGCTGTGTAAAACCATCATTGCAACCACCATGACAATGCTTTTGAAGTATAAAGAAAATTAATAATTACTGTACAACACTTTCCTAACTTGCATACTATCACAAGGAAAGATTACAATATAGGCCTATATGCCTACAAAGATACTACGCAGACATTTAATATTGACGGTAGGTATAAGTTCACGCTGTTTTGTTATAGCATCTGCGCGCTGCGTCTAGCATTTTAATGTAACCTTCATTTTCGCATGTGTATAATAAAACATTAATGCAACACAACTTTTTATTTATTTTAGCTACGTTTAATATTATGGGTAACACTTTTAAAGTATATTGAAATGCCCCACACACAACCACACATCATGCATAATTAGGCTTACTAACAGGTCCTGTACTTTCAAGGTGTGCCTGGCAATCACTAAAATCATCACTGAACATGAGGCTCAGCAACACTAAAACCGCAACAGCAACACTTACCTTGGGATAAATGTTTTATCTCGAGAAGTACTTCGAGTATGAAGTAATTTTTATCGAGCGGTAATGCCTTGGCGAATTCATCACCACAAAAAAATTGTGTGCATGAAGTGGACTATGAACCGAGCTTGAGTGTGGTCTTTGAGAAGGTGTGGGTTAGGGGATTAGGAGGTTGACCCCCCCATGAGTTGGTTTGCTATCTCAACCTCCACAGAAGAAAATTTCAACCCCCTAAAGTCAACACCCCAAAAGCAAATTTCAACCCCCCAAATAGTGTAAAAATAAAATAGTAAGGCCACCTTAATTAAATCCTGAGACTCAAAGCTTGTGAGAAATTGAAAACCTAATGCGGAATGCGTTTTTTAAAACATTTTAAACAATTTCTTCCCTTTTTTTAATGTGTCAGTGCAAGGTTTGGGACAAGCATTTTGTGCAGTATCCAATAGATAATTGGGATAGTAGACAAATAAAGTCACTGCTACAAATTAATTCCTCCATGTGTTGAAAACTTCCAAATCAAAAAGGAATTTTTGATTTTGATTTTCGCCTTTTTGTTCAGCGCTATTTTGTTTAAAAAAATGCATTTCTCTCGAGTTTCAAAGAGGATTTTTACTAATGCATGGCAGCTTTGAGACTCAAGATTTTGAGACTCTGGATTTAATTAAGGTGGCCTAAACACAAAAATTTACCTTTATTTTGGGCAAAAATAGTGTAAAATTGAAAATTGGCCTGGTAAACACAAAATTTCACCATAAATTTGGGCTACAATAGTGTACAATTGAAATAACACACACGACCAAAATGATGTCCACAGGGTAGTTAATTTTTGTCTTTTCCCTTCCGACAACTTACCCTGACACATCACTGAACATGTAATATACCTGGTTCACTCAAAAGGATTTTTTTACAAATACCATACTATAAAGCATGTATATAACCCATACTCTAAATGTAAATTGATATGCAGTGTCTACTGATATACTTTTGTTGAAAAGATGGTTTAAAATATATATTGCAAATACTGTGAAAATAAAAATTTCAGTAAAATGTCCAGCTTTTCAGAGATAGCCCAAATTGTAATGCTCTGAAAATGATATATAATAATTGTAGATTTGTAATCAGCTTAAATTTGATAAATATTTGTATTATTTTGTAAATGCCCACAAATGATCAAACTTTAGGCCAAAAAGAAATCATGTTTTGGTTCTCGTCCCCTCAATGCTCCCTCCTCAAGTTCCAAGATTTTTCAAACAATTTTGGAATATGCTGCAATTTTGGAATACTTTATACATCTAAATATGTTTATTAGAGAACATGGATCACTTCCAAGACTTTTTGTGGTGCTCTATAGGGATTTATCCCTCAGAATCTCATTTGAAAAAAGAAAAAGGGCCTCCTCCTTTCCTCGAGTAATGTTGGAAAAGACCAAAAACTACTAACAATGTTAAATTTACATTGTTAAAAAAAACCTCTTTCCCACATCATCCATGAAAATCCTCTGGACGAGAACCAAAACATTAATTTTATACAGCCTTAGGACTATACAAACATATTTAGGGGAAGTTTTTAATTTAATATTCTAGATTATTAAGTGTTTTTATTTTGTTTAATAATCGATTTACCAAAAATAATTTAATAAGTACATGTTTACACTGTACCTCTTTGATGAAGAGAGCTTCCAATTCAAACATGTCAAGTTTCTTATCACCATTAGTATCATGTAAAGCAAAGAATGTCTTAGGGTTGAAATCGTTGGGGTCTAGGTGATCGGTCTCCTCCCATACTTCTTGCATTTGTGCTTTGCTTCCCTGAAAAGAATTACATAATAATTATCTATCTATAAGAAAATTAAGCACAGTTTCAACAAGTTGAAATGGTCAAGTTGTCATCATTTATTCACAAACATGTTTTCTTGCTCACAATGCAGGTTCACCTTGTTTTAACCATCACGCTTAAAAGCGTGATGGTGCCTTATCTTCAGTGACTCTTTAGCACTTCGCAGAAAGATACATATTTTCAAATTCATTTACAGAAAGATACGCATTTTCATATTTATTTACGCATTTTTGAATTCTATGAATTTTGTAAATTGTAGTCTAATTATTTTTATGTCACATGAAGAAATCCATACACCCCCTATGGAAGACAAGACTTTCATCTCCCACAGGGGGTGTAGAATTTAGATAGAGTCACCCGTTCAGGTTACCCCATTTGAAATTCACACTCCCTGTGTAGAAGATTACAGTTATGTCTTCCATAGGAGGTGTCTTGATTTCAACTGGAATAAAGCATTTTGGAGCAGACGACACTGAATGGGTGCCCCTTTTTAAAATTCACACTCCCTGTGTGGAAGATTACGGTTATGTCTTCCATAGGGGGTGTATAGATTTCAACTGGAATAAAGCATTTTGGAACAGACGACACTGAACAGGTGGCTCTATTTGAAATTCACACTCCCTGTGTAGAAGATTACAGTCATGTCTTCCATAGGGGGTGTATGGATTTCAACTGGAATAACCCATTTTGGAGCAGACGACACTGAACAGGTGGCTCTATTTGAAATTCACACTCTCTGTGTAGAAGATTACAGTCATATCTTCCATAGGGGGTGTATAGATTTCAACTGGAATAACCCATTTTGGAGCAGACGACACTGAATGGGTGGCCCTTTTTAAAATTCACACTCCCTGTGTAGAAGATTACGGTTATGTCTTCCATATTTTTTAGGGGTGTATAGATTTCAACTGGAATAAAGCATTTTGGAGCAGACAACACTGAATGGGTGGCCCTTTTTAAAATTCACACTCCCTGTGTAGAAGATTACAGTCATGACTTCCATAGGGGGTGTATGGATTTCAACTGGAATAACCACTTTTGGAGCAGGCGACACTGAATGGGTGGCCCTTTTTGAAATTCACACTCACTGTGTAGAAGATTACAGTCATGTCTTCCATAGGGGGTGTATGGATTTCAACTGGAATAACCAATTTTGGAGCAGACGACACTGAATGGGTGGCCCTTTTTGAAATTCACACTCACTGTGTAGAAGATTACAGTCATGACTTCCATAGGGGGTGTATGGATTTCAACTGGAATAACCAATTTTGGAGCAGACGACACTGAATGGGTGGCCCTTTTTAAAATTCACACTCCCTGTGTAGAAGATTACGGTTATGTCTTCCATATTTTTTAGGGGTGTATAGATTTCAACTGGAATAAAGCATTTTGGAGCAGACGACACTGAATGGGTGGCCCTATTTGAAATTCACACTCACTGTGTAGAAGATTACAGTCATGTCTTCCATAGGGGGTGTATGGATTTCAACTGGAATAACCCATTTTGGAACAGACGACACTGAATGGGTGGCCCTATTTGAAATTCACACTCACTGTGTAGAAGATTACAGTCATGTCTTCCATAGGGGGTGTATAGATTTCAACTGGAATAAAGCATTTTGGAGCAGATGACACTGAATGGGTGGCCCTATTTGAAATTCACACTCACTGTGTAGAAGATTACAGTCATGTCTTCCATAGGGGGTGTATGGATTTCAACTGGAACAACCCATTTTGTAGCAGACAACACTTGACAGGTGGCTCTATTTGAAATTCACACTCCCTGTGTAGAAGATTACAGTCATGTCTTCCATAGGGGTGTATAGATTTCAACTGGAATAAAGCATTTTGGAACAGACGACACTGAACAGGTGGCTCTATTTGAAATTCACACTCCCTGTGTAGAAGATTACAGTCATGTCTTCCATAGGGGGTGTATAGATTTCAACTGGAATAAAGCATTTTGGAGCAGACGACACTGAATGGGTGGCCCTATTTGAAATTCACACTCACTGTGTAGAAGATTACAGTCATGTCTTCCATAGGGGGTGTATGGATTTCAACTGGAATAACCCATTTTGGAGCAGACGACACTGAATGGGTGGCCCTATTTGAAATTCACACTCACTGTGTAGAAGATTACAGTCATGTCTTCCATAGGGGGTGTATGGATTTCAACTGGAATAACCCATTTTGGAGCAGACGACACTGAATGGGTGGCCCTTTTTGAAATTCACATTCACTGTGTAGAAGATTACAGTCATGTCTTCCATAGGGGGTGTATGGATTTCAACTGGAATAGCCTATTGATTCTACTTACTGGATGTTTTATCTTTGGATGGTTCTTGATCCTTTCTTTCCTTTGTTTATATTCGTCTTCTGCTTTTAGTCTCTTAGTCTCATCCAAGTCTTTTAGCTGTTGCCGTCTCTGCAGTTCTTTTTCCATTTCATATCTTTTGAATTCTTTCCTTCTTTCTTTGTCTGCTTCATCTAAATCAGCAGCAGCCTGTCAGAAAAATAATTTGACAATCAACTACTGTGAAAACTGGTTAACACAAATTTTAAGCTATTAACACACAAATTTTAAGCTATTAACACAAAATTAAGATTTTTCATTAATTTTGACTAATTAGTTCATTAATTACAAGTATCAAAGCAATTGCATCGAGGGGCGCTCCCAATGCAAAATCAAACAAATTTGGCTATGGTGCCTGAGGACGAGGTACCAGTTTCTGATTATAACCTATAGTCAAAGGGAGTGTAGATTTTGAAAATCCAAGGTGACCAAAATGTGCACAAGGATGTCCTCTTTAAAGCCATAATATAATGATTTCCTTCAAATTTAATTTTTTTTTATTCTATACTAAAAATGCTGAAATAACACTATAATAATTGTCAGGAAAGGTTTCTGTGCATTTTGAGCTGAAATAACAAGGTAAAGTGCAAGAAGCACTACTGGATATTTTTGCCATTTAACATGTAGTTCTATTGCAGGACATAAATTCATAATTCATGACTTTGCTCTGTTGACCTACAAACACAACAAATTTGGCCGATTCCGTTTAGGTGCCAGATGTAATGTGTAAACATTACAAATATGTAACAAAATCAGGTTTGAAAAAAATTAACCAAATTCATATTATAAGATCGTACATTATGGCTTCAACTTGAGATATCATAACAGCAAATGATGCAGAATCACCAAGTTATGAAACCAAAACTGGCATTTTTGCTTCGGTAAACTTTTTCCGTAGCAGTCCAATGAAAATTCGAACGTACACATCCTGAGTGCACACAGTGGGCCTTAGACATGACAAGAACCTTACATGATTATGGTCACCTTGATTTTCAAAATCTACTCACACTATGGCTGCAAATGATTATTAAAAAACAATACATTTCAATTATGTTTTTTTCTTCGATTATTTTTGATGTATGAAATCAAATAAAAATAATCAATTAAACCCTTTAGTCCTATGACTTCATTGGCGTAGCGAGGACACATGCCCTGGGCGCCACAATATGGGGCGCCGAAATGGCGATAGTTAAGAAAATGGGGTCAACAAAAAATATAATTCCACATAAAAAAAAGAAAATAACCGTTATTACAATGTACCAATTGCACATTGCATGGGCAGTATCAAATGGTGCCAATATATTTGTTATCTATTATGTTTAAATTTTATTTAAAATGTTAAAAACAATGTTGAATTTTTTTTATTATTACCCCCCTCCCACCCCACTTTTTAGATTCTTGAGCGCTCCGGGCCAAAAAACTGGGTCAACAATTAATCAGTTTGGGGCACTGACATTCTGTATCGTTGCCCTGGTGCCACAACCCCTAGCTACGTCACTGTATGACTTGTACCTTCTCAATTAGTTGAACAAAATCTTTTTCTTCAAAGGTGTGAGGGTTTTCAACATCAACATGACCTAATATGCCATCAATCTCTAATTGGCGTTTCATATCTGTAAAAACAAAGCACATTTCATAGCAAACTTCTTCCTATTTGTCAACAATCCTGATTAAAACTTAACAGAAATCAAAAGCCAAAAAATTTCATTAACAAATTTGAAGTGTGATTGATGTAAAGTCTGCACAAAAAGTAACTCAGCTGTTATAAATACGCCTATAGATTCAGAACTAATAATTGTTTTCACGATATGTCAACATAAAAAGAAGGATGATTTATTTACGCGCATTTTGATACCCCATTTGTCCAATTTTGTTCAATATTGACAATACAGCAGTGTTTTGAAAGAAAAATAACCCAATTTAAAAGTTGCAGTTATTTGTATTGATTTGAAGTAAGCGCGAAGATAATGGCGGGCTTTACGTGTTAGAGTGCTGCATTATAACCATTGATCGCTGTAAACGGCAACTTTTAAATTCGGATATTTTTCTGTAAAAGTACTACTGTGTTGTTAATATTGAACGGCATTTGACGAATGTGGTATCAAAATGCGTGTAAATAAATCATCCTTCTCTCTATGTTGAAATATTGTGAAAACAATTATTAGTTCTGAATCTATAGGCGTGTTTATAACAGCTGAGTTACTTTTTGTGCAGACTTTATATGGAAGTTATGGGAGAAATGCAATCTTGGTTAGAGTCAGTAGCTGTAGACCTTTTCTAGCTAGGCATTTAATGAAAACACACCAATCATGTGCAACCAAAACATTCAACCAACCAATTTCTGACAATCTAAATGCGCATTCGATCACATAATAGACACAGCATTCAAGAAGTTGCGTTAAGGTTGGTCTGAACCCTGGAATTATGGAAACTTTCGGACCTCATAACTGCTAAATTATTAGTCTAAAGAATATAAAAGTATACATTTTAGAATGGAAATGACTTGATGAATTCATCTGTGAGGTCGATTTGGGCCAAAATGCTCATTTTGGAGAAAATCCCAAAAACAGGTTTTTGGCCCAAATTTTTCACATAGCGTAACAAAAAAAAAATTATTTGGCCAAAAAATTTTTAAAATTATTTTTAAAAACTAGATAAAAATATCTAGGACCCGTATTTTTATTTTTTTGAATTTCGACCAACTTTGAGAAATTTGCACCAAAAATGGTCAAAAAATGCAAAATTTTCAAAAAATCATAAAAAGCCTGATTTTCACTTCAAATTTCAAATAATTTTGGTGAAGTTGGTCAAAATTAAAAAAATAAAATAAAAATACGGGTCCCAGACATTTTTATCTAGTTTTTAAAATAATTAAAAAAATTTTTTGGCCAAACAATTTTTTTGGCCAAACAATTTTTTTGTTACGTTGCACGAAAAATTTTGGGCCAAAAAACCTGTTTTTTTGGATTTTCTCCAAAATGAGCATTTTACAAATTGACCTCACAAATGAATTTATCAAGTCATTTCCATTCTAAAAATGTATACTTTTATATTCTTTAGACTAATAATTTAGCAGTTATGAGGTTCGAAAGTTTCCATAATTCCAGGGTTCAGACCAACCTTAAGTATTATGGAACAAATCACACCACGCCAGTGTGTGATTGGTTGTGGTGTTTTTGTTTACAGCAAAAATTTTCTAAACTGATTTGAAAAGATTTCTAATCAGGCGTTGAAAAGGTCTATTGCTACAGAATAAATAGATTTTCAGTAAAGATGTGAAATTGTATGCCATTTTTAATTATGATATTCATGGTTTATGAATTAGGGGAATTAATATGACACAGTTTGCAGCCACTCAAATATCAGTAAAACTATGAAATTAACAAATTTTGTTTCCACCGAAAGACCAAATCCAATGCATTTTGGGACCTATCGATAATTACCCGGTACATAATATAACTTTTGGGTCCAAGAAATTAAATTCAGTCTTAATTCCAAAATAACACCATATATTTGATCCAGGGATTTCGGCATTAGCAATTAATACCCCTTTGGGATATTCCAGTTGAAATCCATACACCCCCTATGGAAGACATGACCATAATCTTCCACACAGGGAGGGTGAATTTCAATGGGGTTACCTGAATGGGTGACTCCATTTGAAACCTACACCCTCTGTGTAGGAGATTAAGGTCATGTATTCCATGGGGTGTATGGATTTCAGTGGAATATCTGTTAGGCCTACCTCTCATTCTTTCATTTTCCTAAGAGTGGCTTGCATCATGATGTCACATATGAGATTACAAGCTATTTGCTATGAAATGTGCAATGTTAAAGAAACTATGGTATGGTCGCTGCATGAAGTCAAAACAAAATATTTTAAACAAGTAGTTTTTATCTCTGGATCCGAATATAGACCACAACAACAGAACATGACTGAAACAAACATGCGAGTATATACCTTTTTAATAAGTCTCTCAAAATCTGTGTCTGTAAATTTTTCCATCGTTGCTGGGTCTACATGGCCTACCATGTTTTCTAGCGCCTTAGGGTCCATACGCTTAGCACCTGTGAGCATGAGATGAGATGAAAACAATGAGATTATACCCAAAGAGTACCAACTCTGAATTGCCCTTTGTGTAATGCTATGGTAAAGCTACATGTACCATATTGGTTTGTCACGATGGAGGCTAAATAGTGTATCCCTGGTATTTATTGACAAAAGCCTGATATTGAACTGTAATTTGTGTGCATCCTTATCAAACCCATGCACTTGTCGGCTTCTACATGTGTCTCATTTTACATAAAGCTTGGAATAAACCCCAGATTCATCTCAAGTGGAGGTCACTTCAAATCATCCCCAAGTCACATAGTTTGGGAATGTTCTCTGTATTCCAAACCATGTGACTTGGGGATGATTTGATTGACCTCCACTTGAGATGAGTCTGGTGTTATGAGCAGCACACAAACAGTACTCTTTGGAACCTCATTGGGAGGTGCACTATTTGCCCTCCGTGAGCGACACACAAACATGGCAGAGTTGGTAGTCTTTGGGCCTATTCTCTTTGAATGAAAAGCAATTCATGGCATTGATGTGAATAACAGCGGATTGTAATAGTATGAAATTGTGCTATTCCGGCTGAAATCCATACACCCCCTATACAAGACATGACCTTCATCTTCCACACAGAGAGTATGAATTTCAAATGGGCTTACCTGGATGGGTGACTCCATTTGAAATTTACACCCCATGTGTGGGAGATTAAGGTTATGTCTTCCATCTAGGGGTGTGTGGATTTAAAGCCTATTACAAGAGGATATTAACAAGCAAGTTCTTCTAAAAGGAGTTGATATACTCTCTACCATCTAATATGAATTTCATAACCATGTGTGGCCTAAACAAACAACAAATTGGTCATGTTGTTACAAAAACAAAACAAAATCAAACAATTGCAGAACGGCTAGAATTCATAATGAATGAGTGATACCTGTAGCAAGAAACAGATGGAAATAATTCCATGCTATTTTACATGAGCCATAGTAAAAGCATAGGGAAACCCCCAAAGATTGATGATGTCTTTTCAACAAAACTAGTTTGGTTTCATAGTTGACCCCCACCCTTCCCATCTGTGCCGAAACCGGTTGGGTGAAAATAGCATTGATGTTATGTAAATGTAAACAATGTTTTTTAACCACCTAGTTTTATTTATAAGTCATCATTCATGATTGATCTTTTGGGTTGTTCCCTTAGAGACTATAAGTAATAAATGAAGGTTTAAACAAGAAATCAAGAATCATAAAGAGATAGTATTTAATTGGTTGATACTCAGATGATTACTAATTAATAACCAATCACATGCATTGTAAGATACATGTAGAAACCAGTTTTATTTAAAGAGTCCATTGATCTTTTGGGTTATTCCCTTACATAAGTATTAAATGAAGATTAAAACAAGAAATCAGGAATCATAAGATATATTATTTGATTGGTTGATACTCAGATGATTACAAATAATAACCAATCAGAGGCACTGCAAGAAAGGCAATAGTGCCTATGGGGTTAAAAGAGATATTATTTGATTGGCTGACACTCAAATGATAGCCAATCAGAGGCACTGTAAGAGAGAAACTAGTTTTATTTATTGGATGCCATATAGACCTTTTGAGTTGTTCCCTTGCAGACTATAAGTAATGAAGATTAAAACAAGATCAGGAATCATAAGAGATACTATTTGATTGGTTGATACTCAAGATTTTAGCAATTAATAACCAATCATAGGCACTGTAAGAAAGGTAATAGTGCCCATGGCATTAAAAGAGAGTAATTACCTAGAATAAAAATGCATACCTTTGAGAGTTGCAATTTTCAATAAAAGCACACATTTGACAGTTGTACACACGCACAACACCCACTTTGTGGGTAGAACCTCCTTTTGAGATGACCATGCAAAGGGCCAATAGACTGGCTAAACATGGGTCGACAGTCCAGAAATAAACATATTTTGCAAGTACTGGATGTGCTCTGTTCATTGAGGTACTTTTTGTCACTATCGACCCATAATGCACTAGAGAGCAAACCAGGTCAGAAAATTTAAACATAATAGGAGAAATGCATTATGGGAATTGTAAGATATCTTTTCTGCAGTACTCCCTGCTTAACAAGAAGGACAAGAACCAAATTGAAGAAAGATGATAATTTTCTAGTTATATTTTGCCTCTATATTTAACCCTCTGAGCACTACCTGCTGATCTAACATTGCCTCTGATTGGTGAAACATGATATCTTCACTTTAATAACCAATCAGAATGGAGCTTTGCAAATAATTCACCCAAATTTTTTTGCATGGTGAAATCTTTCTAACAATGTTGCTGATTGGTCCAATTGATAATGAAAACTTCTTTTTGACCAATAGGCATGTAGTTCTCAGGGTTAAAGACTTATGTTTACCTCGTGATAAAATGAAATCAACTTGGCAGTGCGATGAAAAACAAATTGATGCATGGGTTGACTTATTTTGTGCAATGAAATAAAGATGTGTACAAAGATATTAGACCATTGCATCATTGTATTATGCTACATGGTAAAGCCACCATTTTGGTTTGTCACCTACTATAGTCAAAAGCCTGACATACATGTAGAACAATTGGTGTCTTTTAGCTCAAAAAGGGATGCACGGGTATAGCACAAAGAGCACAACCCAAAACTTAAACAAGGAATCAAAGTTTACAGACATACACTATTTGCCCTATATGAGCAACAAACAAAAATGGCCGAGTCAGTACTCTTTGGTTCCACCTCATTGGAATAACATTTAAGAGCTCTTCAGAAGGAACGCATGTATTTGCTCTTTTTTCACCTTTATATAGTATCTACATCTATGTGTCCCTTGTCCTGGCTGGTTGTTGGGGCAGATAGTGTACAATATATGAATGCGGAAATTGTCAAATGTCTATATGGCAGCTATTGCCGATAGGGCCTTACACTAACCCCTCAATTTCAAGTGCAAATAGTGTGCAAAATTTCCAGTTGAAATCCATATACACTCCCTATGGAAGACAAGACCTTAATCTTTCACATAGGGAGTGTGAATTTCTGTGTCTTCCATGGGGATGTATGGATTTCAACTGGAATAGCCCAATGTTAGTGGGGGTGTACAGTGTAGAAGGCCTAGGTGTGGTTTGTGTACAGTGTGAAATGAATTAATAATGATACCACAAATTGATAAACAAATGGTGTTTGTGTGTGTGTGATGTGTGCTTGTAAAAGTGATACAAATGTAAAGATTTAGGGTGAGAAAAGAGTCAGATGAGACTCTTAGAGAGATGGTAAGAGAGAGAGATAGAGACAGACAGACAGACAGACAAACAGACAGAGGAAGAGAGACATAGAATAGAGAGTAAGAAAGATTCAAAGGACCAATGAGAGAGACAGATAGACAGACAGACAGGCATATACAGAGGAAGGGACAGTGAGTCAGACAGATTGAGAGGAAGAGAGACAGACAGACCTGCAGACATACAGAGAAAGAGAGAATCACATCTAGAGGGAGGACCAGAGAGAGACAGACACAGACAAACAGCAAGACTCGAGAAGGAGAGACAAAAGAATAGAGACAAATAGAATGTCAAGCACGGAGAGAGAGAGAACTGAGAGAAACAACGGGTGAATTACATTTCTGTGACTAAAATACAAGACAACTTTCTATCAAATGTTCAAAATGTTTAGACAACATTTAAATGCTCTGAACCACATTTACAAATTTTAACTTCTTTGTAAAAATAATCACAACATTAATAAATATACAAGCAAGACCTTTTTTGCCAAAACCATCCCACAATTATTACGATTTAATGCCGATATCCCTTATTACATACATAGAGCCTCCCAGAGTAAAATTACATTATCTGCTTTGATAATTACTAAACAGATCCTGCCTTTTTACCAAGGAGGGGATCCCAGGTGACAGAAAACAACCTTATTCAACAGACGGAAGGAGTTGGGATTTTTTTGTGTATTTTTTTTTTTTTCTGAAAGCGGCATAAATGACCCTAAAAAATCACAGAAAATTGGTAATATATGAAAAAAAAACCTAAACATAAAATTATTTTGAAAATTTGTTCCTAAAAATGTCAAAATCAATCCGCCTCAGCCAACAAACGGCTGTTTTCAATTTTATACAGCTAAAACAAAATCCCAAAATGCAGAATCTGGGTCGGTGGGGCCCATAGAACGTACAGCTTTTATTCTTTATCACCTTACAAACAGATTTTAGGCTTATACAACACACACCATGCAATGTACCTTCTAGCAAGCGTACTGGGTCATAACCCATCCCCATACCAAGACCTATGTCATACATGTCTTAAACGTAGAGTCATGGATGAAGATAGATGGAAGAAGGAAAGATGTGAAAATAAATAGAATAGATGATTGAAATGTAAAAAAATTGAAATGGTTTAGAATTGTGAGTGATGTAATGATATATGTGTGGTATAAAACAGTTGAGGTCTGTTCATACTACACAGCAATTGCTTTGCGGCACGTTGCAGCTTGTCGATATATCAACTACCTATTGCCTTGTTGCATTTTCAATGTAATTAACTTTATTGCGATACCGCAATGCAGTATTTAGCAGTACGATGCAGTGTGGCAATGCACCACACCGCAACACAATTGCGGGGTAGTATGAACGAACCTTTATAATAATAAATGGACCTAATTTATACTTTAAATGTAGAAATTTTCACAGAATATTTATTTTTACATGCAACGCGGCTACCACAAAAATTAAGCATTTGAACAAATTAGTTTATGTAAAGGACTTCTGTAAGAAAACCAAAAATCACAAAATTTAAAACAAGCAAAGTTCTGTTAAAGTGGAAATTTCAACTTATAGTTTGATCAACTCGTAATCGGCGGAATTTACGCTTTTACCACTTCTCGAAAAGAAAACCCACATTTAAAGTGATAGAGTTCACCTGTCTGGTCTACATTTTGCGTGTTAAGGGAAGTAGAAAAAAGTATATGACTTTAATAAATAATTTGTCATACTTGTTGTCACAAGCAAGGGTAGCGCTAGGTCCAAAAGCTCGGGGTCCCAAGGGACCCCGAGCTAACAGAAAATGCAAAAATGGGGGTCCCTAAAGAAATATCGGGGTCCCAACTATTCATAATTGTCTAGCCAATTCAATCTATTTGTGTAATACCATACTATTTTTTTTTTTTGGGGGGCAGGGGTTTATTAAATATTATTGTATTTTTTTTTTTTTTCTTTCATTCTTTTTTTCTTTCTTTCTTTATTTCTTTCTTTTCTTTTTCTTTCTTTTTTTTCTTTCTTTTTTTTTTTTTTTTTTCTTTCTTTTTTTTTTTTTTTTTTTTTTTTTTTTTTTTTTTAGTTTTATGAAACCTGGATATAGAAAACAACATGTGGAATTTTTGTTGCGTCTGACGGGACGCAATAACTCACTGCTTTTGCAATATTCATGCGTGAGATTCGGGTTTTGGTGGGTCCGGGACGCAAAAACGCAGCCTAGCGCGACCCTTGGTCACAAGAGAATTTGCGGAATAAAATATATTGATATTAAACCACGGTGTCACAAGGACCGCCGATTATGAGCTGATCAAACTATAATTTATTTTTGTGCTTTTCCCATTTCAAGCAGCTACAGCCAAAATAAAAATTTCTTTTGTCCAAAATTGAGGTATGCTTGTTTTCAGTGGTCAATGATCTATGCCATTGGACTATTCCAGTTGAAATCCATACACCCCCTATGGATGACATAATCGTAATCTTCTACACAGGGAGTGTGAATTTCAAATGGAGCCACCCATTCAGTGTCGTCTGCTCCAAAATAGGTTATTCCAGTTGAAATCCATACACCTCCTTACGGAAGACATGATCTTTATCTCCCACACAGGGAGTGTGAATTTCAAATGGGGTTACCTGAATGGGTGACTCCATTTAAAACAGAACAAAAGCACCCTGTGCATTGTGCTATTCCAGTTGAAATGCATACACCCCCTATATGGAAGACATGATTTTAATCTTGCACACAGGGGGTGTAGACATCAAATAGAGTCACTTATTCAGGTAACTCAACCTGAAATGCATACTCCCTGTGAGGAAGATTAAGGTCATGTCTTCCATAGAGGGTGTATGGATTTCAACTGGAATAACCCGTTTTGGAGCACATGACACTGAATGCGTGACTCCACTTGATATGCACACTCCCTGTGTGGAAGATTATGGTTATGTCTTCTAGAGCGGGTGTAAGGATTTAAACTGGAATAGCCTATTTTGGAGCAGACGACACTGAATGGGTGGCTCCATTTGAAATTCACACTCCTTGTGTAGAAGATTAAGGACATATTTTTCATAGGGGTGTATGGATTTCAACTGGAATTTTGGAGCAGACGACACTAAATGGGTTGATCCATTTGAAATTCACACTCCCTGTGTAGAAGATTAAGGACATATCTTCCATAGGGGGTGTATGGATTTCAACAGAAATAGCCTATTTTGGAGCAGACGACACTGAATGGGTTGCTCCATTTGAAATTCACACTCCCTGTGTAGAAGATTAAGGACATATCTTACATAGGGGGTGTAAGGATTTCAACTGGAATAGCCCTGCATACCTGCTTTTCCTGCTGCAGCCTCCATTCTCTGCCTTGCTACCGTGCGTAGTCGTTGAACTTCTAACCTTTTCAGCTCATCAAGTTTGCTACGGATGTTGGTGCTTAGGAAACCTAACTCTCTTGCAAAATTTCCTTCCTGATAAACAGTAAAGAAAGACACTCAGTTGATGAACGTATGATCTACACAGTGTACATGTATACTACATGTATACTACATGTCAAAGATTCTAAATGGATACGTTGCATAAAGGTGACCTGCTCTCATAAAATCATTTATATGTATGGGGAGAGCGTGGCGCAATGGTTAGGGTACTTGCCTTTAGTGCATGAGGTCCCGGGTTCGATTCCCGGCGGTGGTGATTTGCTGGGATATTGACTTGGAAAAAAAGTCTGAAATTAATTGGCAACATCTGTAGATTAAATTCAGACTTCCGCTCTCCCCATGGTTCATTTAGAATTGGGTAAATGAATCATGAAAGTACTCCGATCCTTCGGAGGGGACGTTAAGCCGTCGGTCCCGTGTGCAGAGAGTCATATCTGTACATGTATCTCGCAGCCAGTTTCGAAAAGAGTAGGGTGTTAACCCCTGACTGTTCCCAACCCGTCCCCGTGTTCAGATGGACCCCAATGGAAATAAGCTTCAATAGAGGCTTTCTTGGGTTATCCAGGGTCAAAACCCGAACAAATCAAATTTTTAAAAAAATGTAGCGCTGGTCCAATGATCCCCCAGGTATATTCACACTTTTCACAGGGAGAGGCGACATGGGGCCACTGGCTGCCCCCAATATGCCTGCTTTGCATACGCCCCCTCTTTTCTGCCCTTTGTCAGTGGATCTTGGTTACTCCCTGAGTGGAGGCCTCATGCTGATGTTCTTTTCAGTAACTTGGAATTACTTATTGAAAATGCTCTATCTGCATGCTGGCTATAGGCTTCACCATTAAAAGTCTTGAAGATATATTTGCTCAAAATATCAAGCGTTATCTCAAGAACCACTGAAAGCTACTGAACCAATACTAGGCTTCAGTACTTGTACTCATTTTAATGAATTTTGCATGCTGCTTCTAAATATGGTCAAAAATGTACAATTCTGAAATTTATTTAAAGAAAATTTGCAACTTGTCGTATGCAGTCAACACCCGTGTGGAGAGGATTTTGGCCTGCTTTACCCCCCCCCCAAACAACTTCAATAATTCTCACCTTGAGATCTTCTAGACTGAGCTCCTCCATTCGCTTCCTCATATCAGGGTCTTTTTCTAACACTTTGATGACTTGTCTTAAATATCTGTCATATTCTAAACCAGTGTCCTCCTGCAGATGAAAAGGATAAAAATGTGAATATAAAGAGTTCAATCCAGTGTACCCTTCCCAGAATCCTTTTAACATGATATATCACCTTATTTAACCCTAACCGGCTTGAGTACGACAAAATACTACAAACAACTTCACTGCGTGTGCGCGCATCTCACGAGATGTGATGACGCTATCACCGTAAGCGATATATAAACATAACATAAACATAAACAATGCAATTTATAAAGCGCCTTTTACAAAAGTAGGCAAAGTGCTAAAAGAGAAATAGGCACACTTTCATTTGCCCGGCCAGTGTAAGACCTGTGGCTAATGTGTGTCATTGACCTGAACAAATGCATAGGCGGTTAATGTGGGCAAAATTACACATATTTCAAGGGTAATATGAGAGAGGAGATATGGTTGCATGTACCATCTCCCTCAAATCTAATATTGGATGAGGGAATTTATTTGGTGCATAGTGCATTAATATTTACCTCATCAAGGAGTCCTTCATCTTCTATCTCCTCTTTAGGCAGTACTGGGAGACCATTGCATAGAACTAACAGTAGGGAGAATATCCCCTGTGACTGCTAGTACATGTATACAGGCATAGGATTACTTACCTCTTCAAGGAGTCCTTCATCTTCTATCTCCTCCTTAGGCAGTACAGGCAGACCATTGCATAGAACTAACAGTAGGGAGAATATCCCTAATAAATATTGCCACCTGGCCATTCTGAAATGTGCTGTTATCTGGCAGGAGAGCGAGAAAAAGAAAAATGCCTTATTGATTGTACATCATGATTTTCACCAATGCCTCTTTTTTTGGCAAATTTATGTAGTACCGTACTTACAAAAATATGTCCATTACCTCAGGGGTTCAGATTATAAAATATCCTATGTTATACAAAGTGCTTTTAAACCATATTTAGTGTGCATACTTTTGCCTCTATATTTTTATTCACTGTTACTAACGGGTTGCTAAGGACTGATAGTAAATCAGTGGGTATCTATAACAAAAGAATAAACTATTCTATTCAATGTGTCATGCATCAACAACTTGATATTAGTGAAGCTCAAGGCTTCCAAAAATGCACTGCCCATTTGTAGCCCTTTTCTATGGCCAAGGCTGTATAATACATCACTGAACTTAGTCATAAAAAGTGTAGCACAAATTCACTCAATATTATAATCATGATGCCAGCCAAGGTCTTAGGTAGGATTTGAAGGTTTGGGTGTGTAGATTAAAAAACGTGGGTGTGTAAATTAAAGATTTTAGTATAGGACATGCCCATGTGAGCAAAAACTGAGTGTGTATTTTACAAATTTAGGTGTGTATTTATAACAGAACACTCCCTACATGTACATGGCTGGCTGCATAAGCCCTTGATGCCAGCAAACATGTAGACAGTAGTAGAGATGAGATAGACAATAGAAGAATGATGTACTGTAGGCATTGTGACACATACAGACATTCTGCACTTACATACATGTAGGAATGCATGCTAAAATACCCTCTTCAACAACTTTTATGTTGTAAGGATATATACATGTACATTGAGAGTGAACCTGTCACCCCGGGGGCACTTCAATATGAAATGGATATAGGTGTAGGGCTGGCACTTTCGCACTAAGGGGCATTCGGTGAGAGCAAAATGTAAAAAATATGGGGTCATTGGGTGAGAGCATGATTTTTGGCATTCGGTGAGAGCAAAATGCAAAAATTATGGGGTCATTGGGTGAGAACATGACCTTTTTTTTAAAATGGAATCTTTGGGTGAGAGCCGAAACAGCGCCACAAAAACCTCGAAAATCGAATTTCTTGTTCTAAATGGCTTAAAATTTCATTGTTTTTTCAAAATAAGTAACAAATTCAGTGATAAGTGAAAGTTGCTGTTCAAATTGAACTTGTAAGGGTCTTTGGGTGACAGATCAAATGGAAAAATAGGGGGTCTTTGGGTGACAGACCATGTGTTTGTAAAAAAATAAGGGGTCTTTGGGTGACAGCGATGCTGAAAAAGGGGGTCTTAACAGCCCTACATACGCGTCACCTCCAAAGTTGGAGTGCCCCCCCGGGCCTGTCACCAAGGCCATTGACTCAATACTGAGTTTAGCGTCCCATTTTTTTCAGCTCATAATGAGGCAACTATATCATTATTCATTATTCATTATTTTCAAGGTTTCATTATCAGCGGCCTTTTACCAATGCTTATGCACTTTTGTTCATGCTAATTGGGTATCGCCAGTCCCAAGTTAATATCACAAACAGCACACATTATACGTTTATAATATAAGTATCAATTGAATACATGAATACAAAACCCACCCAAGTCCATGGGAAGTGATTTTGAGAGAAAAACGTGTGTATCATTTTAATTCCTTCAGTTATATTTACCTGGTCAATATGGTAAGTTTTACGTGCAAATGAGTGGGTTAAACTGTATTAAGTATGACGATTAGCATTTCAGGGACTTCGTGGGGTTCATTTTAAATTTTGGACTTGGGTGGTTTTTTTTTAAATCATATACAATGACCAAGGGTAGCGCTAGGTCCAAAAGCTCGGGGTCCCAAGGGACCCCGAGCTAACAGAAAAAATGCAAAATGGGGGTCCCTAAAGAAATATCGGGGTCCCAACTATTCATAATTGTCTAGCCAATTCAATCTATTTGTGTAATACCATACTATTTTTTTTTGGGGGGGGCAGGGGTTTATTAAATATTATTGTATTTTTTTGTTTTTTCTTTCATTCTTTTTTCTTTCTTTACTTTCTTTTCTTTTTCTTTCTTTTTTTTTCTTTCTTTTTTTTTTTTTTTTTTTTCTTTCTTTTTTTTTTTTTCTTTTCTTTTTTCTTTCTTTTCTTCTTTTTTTTTTCTTCTTTCTTTCTTTTCTTTTCTTTTTTTTTATTTTTTTTCCTTTTATTTTTTTATTTCAATCAAATTAGTATAATTACCTAATATTTACCGCCCGCCACTGGCTGCCCAATAATACTTTTTATACTGCCCTCTATTTTCCAGGCATGAGAATAATCATCCATGAAAAAACCTGAAGTGTTTGAAAAAAGCCTGAAAAGGTGCGTGGAATTGGGCTAAAAAGGCCAAAAACGGGCTGAAATTGAAAGAAAGTGCGGAAATTTGGACAACAAAAAAGCCTGAATTCAGGCTTAAACCTGAAAATTCTCATGCCTGATTTTCTGTAGTTACCAGTAAACATACAATGGCTGCCAGAGATCTCGCCGTATTTTCGCGATATCACAGCTGTTTCGCTGTCAAAATTTTCACTCATAAAGCAGTATTACTGTGCATAATATTAATTATTGAAGTAAATAAGGCCATAATTTGGTATTTCAGGGTTCAGTTGCTTCAAAATGATGTGCATAATGCAAGTTGAGGAAACTTTTGAGCCTAGTTTTATGAAACCTGGATATAGAAAACAACATGTGGGAATTTTTGTTATGCGTCGACGGGACGCAATAACTCACTGCTTTTGCAATATTCATGCGTGAGATTCGGTTTTGGTGGGTCCGGGACGCAAAAACGCAGCCTAGCGCGACCCTTGACAATGACAACAATGTTTGAATGAGATTACCACTAGTAAGATAATACAAAATAAAGCACACAGGTATGTATAATGTTGATAAGCATTCTGCCATGTAATATAAACCACACACTTTCCTTTATTAAACCCATTTTTTCAAAAGTCACTCTGAAGCAATGAAAGGTGTTACAAGTGGACTTTTATACATACTGGATTTCAATCAATGTGTTACAAGACTCAAATCATGGACTTGGGTGGTTCTTTCATACATGCTATTTTTCACATGCTCAATAGACACAGTGGATGAATTTGAGTTGTTTTTTCATACATATAACACATGCCTATGCCTAGCAACAAATTCCCATGCTTAAATCAATTTGGCCACGGTATGGACTTGGGTGGCTTTTGTATTCATTATACACATGTCACTTGTATGACCCACCCTAGGACCCCCGGGGGATGTGCGTCATGGTTGGGTCATTTACCAACCAATTAGTGACGCAGGGTACGGTCATTTACTCAATATAAAGTCTACAACATACCCCGAGGGTGCGCCAGTGTCAGTCACTTTACCTAGGTGCGTCAATGGTTAGGCGATCAGTGTCAGTCAAAATACCTAAATGCCTAAAATGGTGAGTCAAATTTGCGTCATGAGGACAGTCATAATCCTTAACATGTGCGCCACAATTTTGACCAGGGGCTCAGTCATTGTCGGCAAATGTCAGTCATTGTTTAGACGCACATGTGGGTCATGGTATAGTTAAATCCGACGCACCTATGTAAAGTGACTCACCACTCCCGGGGGGTCATAGGGTGGGTCATACAAGTGACATGTGTATTATATTCAATTGCTTTTTGTTTTTCAAGTTTTAAAAGAAGAAACAATCCTGACAGAAAATGTTGTAACTCCAGTGGTACTGGTAGGTTTGAAATTCTTGTTTTTCTTTATATTTTGACAATTCCTAATTTTTGCCAATTTTTGATTTTATTAACCCACAAGGAAGGGGCTAGATGCATGGTTATCAAACTAATTTCAAGGGTGGTAAATAAATAAGGTATTTATCTAAATGCTCTCAAATAAAATAAAAATAAAATAAAAATAAAATAAAAAATAAAATCAGGATTTTCAGATTTATGAAGTGTTTACTTTTTGAAAACATTTATTTTTTTTCCATTTTTTAATTTTATTTTAGGGAATGTAAGATGATTTTTCTCAAGAGACCAAAGTTTTCTGTTTTCTAAAATGCTAATTCCAGTTAAGCAATTCATTTCATTCCATGCATAAAACACAACACATCCACATCCCTGCAGTGACTGCCCTGCTCTAGGACTGCTCTAGTTGAATATGACCTGTGTGACCCACTATATCTTAACACATAGACTCAACCTCTTTCATCTCCAATCTGAGATGATGGCGCACCCCCTCCCCCGCCCATGTTCTGATGAGTCACGAGCATGTAAAGTGAGAAGATAGCTCAAACTTTCGAAAATATATTTTGGGAATAAATTTAAATTTTCACATATGTACATGATTATTTATTCTTATAATTATTATTAACGAATGACATATCTGTTGTGTTGCAAGCAAGTTCCTAAACTAACGTCAAAAGTTACAAAACATGTTAAATTTCAGCATTAAACCATGATTACTCAGCCTCGCGTTTACGTGCGCATGTGCATCACTGCATAGGACCTTGTGGAAAATAATACGCGCTGGATGGTTGGCAGTACGTTTAATTTGTAAAAGGAATTCTGCAAAAAATTATACCATATGGTAGCCAGTGCAGGAAAGCTTAAGCTTAACCATGCATCCCATGCATTGCAAATTACTTTTTGATGAACGACTCACTAAAAATAAATTTTGAGGCTACGATACACTTAAAATATGGGCAAAGTTTACGATTAGTAGCTACAGAACGATACTCACTGTACAGTTGGCAAGTCTTCACACCTCGTCACAATGTTTGTTGATGCAAAATGTCATGAAAATGAGCAAATCGTGTACATTATCTGGCTGAGCTTACGTGTCACTTGCTATTCGTGTTTGTTGTCACAGGTCACTCGGTCAGTCTTTAATCCGGATCTCTACTTCCGGGTCAAAAATCATCGACCATAGCCAGAAGTAAAGTTGCTTTTAGGTAGTTTTATTGTAATTGGATGATTGATAGAATCAGTTTATATTGGAAATATATTTCTTAAGCTATATTTATTGATAATCAGCTGTTAACAAGGACTGTTTATGTGAAATTATTATAAATTACAACCAAAGAGAGAATCCCTTGAAGAGTTTCTGCGCCCCAGACCCGCCCAAAATTATCAGCATTTATCAAGCTCTCTGATTGGTTTGAAGAAGACAAATTGATATTTGTAATCCAATCAAAAATAGTCTTTATTCATGCACGTGAAGAGGGCGGAAAATTAGGCACCCTTAATCACCCATTTGGGTGATTTAAAATGTCAACATCGAAGACGGCAATAGAATCGATACAGGTCAAAAATATTGGGTGTAAAATTTGGGTGTATTATGGGTGTTTTCTTGAAAACAACACAGCAGCAAGCTCGATTGCAAAGGATGAGTCAGTCGGTGGTGAGATTTTAGACTGTGTTCTGCGAAATTTGCCCGAGGAAAACGACATTTCAGAATTGAAACAACACATTTAAATAGCGGCGATTGCTAGAAGCCTAACTGGTATGTATGTTTTTAGAAATGACATTTTTTGCGCGGTTGAATAAAACCAGTGCGACGAGTGACATTTTTCATGTTCCATATCATATGAAATCAACACACACATGACACACAACCATGCAACATTGACATCAATGATCAAGACAACACACTGCACAACAGAACACTATAGAAAAAATATGAAATTCGTGTACATCGTGGAACCAGGCCTCCAGAAAATTTTCTGCTGTCTGGGAACTTAATGACAAGTGCTGGAATTTTCTGTGAAATAACTGAAATAGTACTAGAGTAAATATGTGCGCGTAGCGGACATCACGAGCGCGAAGTCCTAACGGCCGGGGTCCAGGGCCCGCTTCAGGGCCGTGGAAGCTCTCAGGGTTTAGAGGCTCTCTCGTGCAATCTGAGCCTTATTTTATACAGTTTTCTATAAAAATTTACATCCTTTTTCACAAAAAAACACAACTTAAAATTTCAAAGTATTACTGTCAAAACTCACAAATTTCCAACAATGTTGTCATTTTTTTGTCGTAAGTCATAGTACATATAATATAGTATATGATTGATACCGGGTATAATCACATCTAGGGCTCAACCAATTTAGGGACAGGCATAAAAATTTCAAATTAATTATATTAACATGAATTGTTGTTTATTGGAAGAGAGAACTTCTCAGAAACAATTTGACACCAAAACCAATCTTCTACTGTATTGCTAAGTGAAGTTATGGACGAAATTACTGTCGGAACATTGGGCCATTTTCTCTGATAAGACTTACCATAGGAGTGCATGGGGGACTTGATAATTTTGTGCCCCCCTGTCAATTTTTTTTGTTTTCACTGTAATTTAATCTAATTTTTGTTGAATATTATGTATGTTATCATTTTCAACACATCTGTGAAATTTTGTATGAAAATTCAAATTTTAAGGTGGTAAAAAGTGATTTTTGTGCTAATTTTGGTCAAATTTTGCCATTTTTCGCCATTTTGGGCCCATTTTAGGCCAAAACAATGATTTTCCCCAAGCGATAACAAAAAGTGCTTTCTCCTAGCAAATAAGTAAACTGGAATTGTTATGTGAAAAGGATGAAAGTTTTGTCAAACCATGTTTCCCTTTTGTCAGAAGATGAATTTTGGGTCAAAATAGAATTTTTTCCCAAAATGGCCCTTTTTTGACCCCTTTTTGACCAAAACGGTGATTTTCACCAAGGCATATCTCACAGAAAAAAATATTCAAAAGTGAAGACAATGTTGCATTCTGCTTCCTAAAGCTTTGAATCTGTTGTCAATGCAAACTAGAGCATCTGAAACAGATTAATTTTGGTTTTATTCATCATTTTCTCCAAAAATGGTGTTTTCAGTGGCACAAAATGGCACAGATTTACATAGGGCTTTATTATCAAGTAAAATAAATAGCGCCCTCACACAGATGTGCCTGTCCCTAACCAATTATTGGATGTCGGATGTCGGTAAAAAAAATTCAAAAAACAATTTTTTATTTATTTTTAAACATTTTTTTAGAAGTATTCTGCAACTTTGAAGAACCACTGGACCTATTCTGAAGGACTGGGATTATTCACAGATAATTTGAAAAAAAAATGGAAAAAAATTACGAAAAAATTACAGTTTGTTATCCTGTATGCAAACCATTAACTTGTGTTTACCTCTTCATCTATCACATTTTATAAATGCATGGAAAACCAATGCATCTATAATATGTGATAGATGAAGAAATAAACATTACATGTAGTTAATGGTTTGCATACACAGGATAACAAACTGTAATTTTTTCGTAAATTTTTTTCTGATTTTTTTTCTTCTTTTTAAAATTAACTGTGAATGATCCTGAAATGTCATAATAGGTCCAGTGGTTCTCCAAGGTCGCCGAAAACTTTGGAAAAAAAATTTAAAAAAAAAAAGCGGCGCACTAGAACATGACGGACATGCCATGTGCATGCATGCGTGTGCGTTCGACGCGTTCGCGAGTCGATCAGACGCACTTGATGCTCGCGGGCTATTCATGTTTATGCAAAGCGCGAGTGATGTATGGGATATTCGTGCACATCCACACACGATGAACTAAGCAAGTATAAACGTTTTTTCTCAATTTATTCGAGAACTCTAGCTTCGAATTTGCACACGATTTTACGCATTCGATGCTAGAGTGCTTTGCTATGGTTTTCGGTCGGACAGCGGTGCAATTTTTTGCACCGGAGGTTATTTATTCTGTTAATGTTGAAATTTGGATGGAAGTTATTTTGATGAGTCAAATGTATCTTTTGAGTAAGATTTGCCTATTTTGGACAGTGTAAAATTTTGCTGTTCTATCACTGTGTAATTTTAGCAACATTTTTGATGCAATTCTCTTGGTCGGGCTGACGTCACAAAGGGGAAATAGCCTTGTGCGCATGTGCAGTTCCCCTTTCTCAAGCTGGTTGCTATGGCCTATGCGCGCGCTTTTGTGAAGGGGACAATGTTCCGGGATGTTCGACCGAGTGAATCGCTGTCGTGATCGGCTATGTTTACTTCTGAAGTTTCATTGCTTTACACGGTGTCATGCTTCAGCGAATCCGACTAGATTTTGAATGCAGTGGTCTCTAGCCTAGAATATGAAGCTATAGGTGAGAACATTTTTGGCTAGACTTCTCGAGCAACTCTCAATTGGAGGTGGAAAACTTCTAACATTTGGTCATTTTTAGGGTAAAATCAGGATTGTCATATCAATGTGGCTTACTCGTGCATGCATGGCAGGTCATTGCTTCTTTTTATGGGTTTGATGACATTTGATAAAAAATGTGACCCCTCTGCACAACTGAGCCCGGATGTCGCCAGTGCCACTATGCTCCATCGTACTTAACAATAAACAATAGGAAACAAAGGATTTATTGACTGTTTTATTGATTTTTCACTACTTAAATGTCAAGTACTGTAGACATGATATACATCATTTTAAAGCTAATTTCAAGCAGAATATTTTGGGTGAATATCTCAAAAATGATGATTGGCGACTTCAGGGCTCAGTTGGGCACCGAGGGGTCACAAATTGATTTTGTAACTAAAGTTTTTGTCAGAGAAGAATGTAAGGGTGTGAGTGAGTCCCGGGAATTCGAGTCCCGCCCGAGAATCCTATTACCCGGGCAGGAAATTCCCTACCCGGTACCCGAAATTAAAAAACAAAACAAAAACTGTGCACATGATCCCACTTTTTTTTTACTTGTTATCAGTTATACATAAGCCCCTTTATCCAATCATCCAAAAAGTAAGATGGGATCTTGTTGGCGCACATTTTTATTGCGGGTCAAAGTTCCACTTTTGTGCTGCACATAGGCAAAATAATGCCAATTCGGTACAAAGTATGAACTTTGACCTCTATTGAATTAGTGCGCCCACATGATCCCACTTTTTTTTTACTTGTTATCATGCAGTTATATATAAGTAGGGATGACCATCATAATTTCATGTTGCTCACACTAAAATGATGAACTATGAATAGGGATAACCATCAAAATTTCATGTTGCTCCTATTGCTACAAAAGATTGTTTTCTGGAAAGAACTCATCAACAGAAGTATTTTGGTGGTTAAATGGTCAAAATCGGTCAAAAACTTTTCGAATTATGAATTTTCAAAGTTTCCCATTCTGACCGGTCATTGGAACGAAATAAATTGACAAAGTCTAAATATAGCAATGTGAGGAAAATTGGTATAAGCATATATTTACCTTTTTATATTTCTTTATTTTTAAAATATATAAAAAAATATGCAAACATGAAACAAGCATATTGTGAAAGAATCAAAGGGGTTTCTTATGAAATGGCACTTCACTAGTCAATAGCATTAAGTATTTCTTCAAACCGAGGCACTGAAATCATGCTTTTAGAAAACATTTGCCAAAAATCATCCATAATGGCCAAAGTGGCACAAAATCAAAAGTCCAGGTGAACTTTTTTTCCACAACAATATACACTACACATAAAAAAAATACTAATGTACTACAAGGGATTTTCAACATAGGAATCCAAACAATCAAGTACCAACATGCACAGCTTTGTCCTGATATCACTTCTGGGGTTTTAACAAAATGTGTAACCTCTATTGTGATTGGCAGCAGCATAAGGTATCTCTTTGATAGCTGATAATGCCCAGCCATTCAGCAAGTGGCTAATAACTGACCTTGATTGGCTTGAATGAATACTGTCATGTGCTACAAAACCATCACACTCCAGGGCCCGGTCACTCCATATGCTACAGGGAGCACAGTACTTTAACAATGGAGTGAAAGATTCATTATTGATTAGGCGCGTATTTTAAAAGTACAGCTCCTGTGCGTGTATAGCAGCAAGTCAGTGCAGATGGTATAAATATAAGAAAATGTTTAGGGTTGTAATCAGGTGAATAATACAACAAATGAGCATGAAACTTCACATTTATGTTCAGTTCAGAAAGGTGTCTATTTAACATGATTCGAAAGGTGTTTGGAAATTCCAAAGGGGTGCTGGTGATTTAATTTTTAACTCGAGATCTACTTGTCCGGTTTTTTCCTTTTTACAGAGGGTATGATAGAGGTAATAACACCAACTCTGCCAAATTACAGCTCAGTAGGTCAAGGTGTTCACCTGATCTTATTCATCTGAATATTTTGTGCCATTCTGAGCAGTGCTGCACTGGGCCACTGGCAATTAAGCGCACTCTGGCGATGGACCAATTTTGATTCACACTTACAGAAAAACCAAATAAGTTATGATGCTGTAATTTGCAGGATAGTTACAAAACATAATTGGCATTAACATCTCTAATTTTTACAGAAAAATTATGAAAAATAAAAGAATGAGCTCAATTTAGAAATGTCTGTGCAAGCAGTGCACAGTTGAGCTCCCTGCATGTCTATCATCTATGGGACTGTTCTAATCAAGTTGATGGGATCTTGTTGTCGCACATTTTTATTGCGGGTCAAAGTTCCACTTTGGTGCTGTACATAGGCAAATAATGAAATATGCGTCACTTTGGCACAAAGCTTGACCTTTGACCTCTTTTATATTAGTGCGCCCACATGATCCCAATTAGCTGTTGCTTGTTTTTTGTCTACTGGTCGCCAAAGAAGCTAGACGATGAAAAATAAAATTGGGATCTTGTTGGCGCATCTTTTTGTGATGCAGTAAAAAGCCCACATTGTGCTGCGCGTCATTGTTCGAGTGGGAATCCGGAAAAAGAGGTCAAATTGACCTCCAAAAGTCCATTTTCAAAAAATCAGAAAAATATGAAGATCAAGAGATCCCAAGCTAATTTTTTCAGTTCTTGCAGAGAATTACCTCTTCTTTGATGAAATGCTATTCGGAGAGTCAGGTGATGTTGGCGCGCGATAATACAGGCATGTAAAAATGTGCGAAAATAGGAAATTTTGACCTTTGACCTCGGTTACGGTAACTCGGTGCGCCAACGAAATCCAAAAAATTTTTTGCTGAAAAATGAAACTTGCCATGGAGGTCTTTAATTTCAAACTTGTTCGGACTTGGGATCTTGATGGCGCAGCCCGTTATGATGCTTTGAAGTTTGCACGAGGCGCTTTTCATCAAATCATTGGATTTGCTGATTTTGTGCGCCATCAAGATCCCAATTTTTTTTCTTGGATTTTGTAATGTAACCATTTGGTACTTTAAAAAAATGCAAAATGCAGGTTGGGATGATGATGGAGCACGATGTTATGCACCTCCAAAGTTTACCATTTGCACGTAAGGCTCAGAGAGGCTGAAATTTCAAGAATTTTTTCAAGCTGAACGAGGGCGCTGTGCACGCTCATATTTTACGTGTGAGTTGTTGGTGCTAATATGTACCAAAATTAATTTTTAGAGACAATTCTATTTTTTTTGTATCGCAATAAGGGAGACTGGCTCTTAAGAACAATTAATATAAAAAAATATCACTTGATAATTAACATTCCACTCTTATCATTTTAAGAAATTGACATAGATGATAGAAATTACTGGTACAATGGGCATATACAAATGGGGGGTGAGTGTTCTTATTTTTAAATTAAGCACAAGCCCTTCCCCGGTTATAAGCGCACCCCATTTTTGAAGTGATATCTGCCATCTAGGGGAGTGGGTTTATACCCGAGTGGTTACGGTAATACAATGTATGTACCAAAATGATTTTTTAGAGAAAGTTTAATTTTTTTTTGGTATCACAACCCCCCTTATTTGGGTACATAAGTAATAAGGCAGACTAGGTAGTGCTGGTATCGGCAAGCATTTTCATTGTCGACAATCAACAAAATTAATAAGCCGACGTCGACAATCAGGCCTAATTAATAACCCCAAAATCGTCCCACAATCCTGGCAAATTTTGTGATGATCCAGGTGCAAAATTCGACAACCTACACAACGGTACAAGTCGCTCATGGAATACAATGAAAGGGATACGAACTGAAATAAACAGACATGAGATTTTTCCTAAAATGTGACCCCTGAGATCAATGTGAATCCGTGAAACATTTGGGGTGGAGGGTGTGCCTATTATGAATCGTCATCAGGCAATGTTTACGAAAACGAAGTTGATGAAAATAAAATCAGGGCTGTCAACTCTCACGCATTGGCCGTGAGTCTCACGCATTGGGTCACTTTCTCACGGTCTCACGCCAAGGTAGTATAATCTCACGACTAGGTAGTAAATCTCACGCAAAAAGCTGGAAAATGAGTAAAATCTCACGCATATTAATGAATAATACGTTGTTCCTACCCCCCCCCCCCCGCCCCGCTTTTCACATACTCGCGCGCCGTGGCTCAAATAATCATGGTTCAAAATGAACATTGGAGTCGGCAAATCACAGGAGTCCTGATTTGCGTCTCCTTCTCTGATTTCGATTTGGCGCTTGCTAGAATTTAAGGGGGTTCTACACCCCATGCCAATTTTATGCCTACCCTATTTTTGCATTTTTCTCAAAAATTATAGCAAGTTGGTGACAAGTAAGATGTATATATATTAAAAAGTGGCAAGGACTACAACTACTGTTCTAATTCAGTAGTTATTGATTTATTGATCAAATATTGGTTTTCCCTCATTTTTAACTGTAACCCCACAAGACACAAGTGTTGTCTGTGCTGAAATAAAATTTACAGTGCAGTTTACGTAGTTGCAGTCCTTGCCCCTATAATATACATCTTACTTGTCCCCAATACGCTATAACTTTTAAGAAAAATGCGAAAATAGGCACAAATTTGCAGGGTTTAAGGTTCTCGCTGGATTGCAACTGAACCAAAATTGGTTCTCCTAGCTTCCAAGTCTCAGATCGCATGTTGTGTTATATTTTACCTTTCTGCAACGGAAATGTGATTTAGTTGGGAAAAAGGCAAAGTTTTCTTCATTTTAGCTGTCAATTTATTGTACAGTGTACGATGACGAATGGGAATCCATAGCCCATGTATGCATGTACTTTCAATAATGTTTATATTACTCGAACATCCCATTATAATAGATGTGACCTCACTAGCGTAGTAATAAAAGTGTCTCCTTTGGTTGTATTCGCCATAGAAGTGATGATGTAACAGGATTGACTACCATAGCAATAGATGAATACAATTTTCGAATATATATCATTCTGCACTACAACGTTCATGCGAACCGAAGGTTCTCAAAAAGCCTTTATGAGAACCTTAACAGGTTCCCGCAATTGACGGCGAATTTGAACCCCTGATTTGGGCAGGGGTGTAGTACCCCTTAACCCTAACACCTGTAAATACCACAAAATACCACGATGAAAAATTCTGCGCATGCATGAATCCCAGGGTCTGCGATGACGCAATCACCCTATGTGATATGCTCACAGAATTGCTGGCCGGGCAGCAATAACCCGTGCAGCTACCGGTCCGCGATCGTGTGGTTGGCATGCGGGGGGGTCAAAGGTTCGAATCCTGGGGTGCCAAGTCAAAATTCTTCTTCTTCTTTGACTTCCGATATCAAAAAGCATGGGTCAGTGTTAGGGTTAGGTAAGAGTATTTTTTCAGATTAGAGTGTCTTCTAACCCTAACACCTGTAAATACCACAAAATACCACAATGAAAAATTTTGCGCATGCATGAATCCCAAGGTCTGCGATGACGCAATCACCCTAAGTGTGATATGCTCACGGAATTGCTGGCGGGCAGCAATAACCCGATGCAGCTACCGGTCCGCGATCGTGGGTTGGCATGCGGGGGTCAAAGGTTCAATCCGGGGTGCCAAGTCAAAAATTCTTCTTCTTCTTTGACTTCCGATATCAAAAAGCATGGGTCAGTGTTAGGGTTAGGTAAGAGTATTTTTTCAGATTAGAGTGTCTTCTAACCCTAACACCTGTAAATACCACAATGAAAAATTTTGCGCATGCATGAATCCCAAGGTCTGCGATGACGCAATCACCCTAAGTGTGATATGCTCACGGAATTGCTTGCCGGGCAGCAGTAACCCGTGCAGCTACCGGTCCGCGATTGTGTGGTTGGCATGCGGGGGGGAGGGGGAGTGGTAAAAGGTTCGAATCCCGGGGGTGCCAAGTCAAAAATTCTTCTTCTTGAAAAATTCGGATCGATATCAAAAAGCATGGGTCAGTGTTAGGGTTAATATTATACTATCGTATGTTGCGAGTGTGGTACAGAATCAGATACAGAAAAAAAACATTGTGTGAAAGGTCAAATTGAAAATAAACAGCGATTGGCTCATATATTTTACCCATTTCACATAAATACCCAACACAATATAAAGACGTCATCAGTTGATCATCAGGGACTTTCCCTGTTTGCCAATGTAGCGTGACAGCGAAAATGGCAGCTGCCGGGTGAAAGAATTGGATGCTACCAGCGTAGTGCGATAGATCGGAAAAGTCACGATGAAAACGCTAAAGAAACATGACAAGAACATCAGGGAAATTGACAAAGATGTAAAGAATAAGAGATCCCAAAAATACCTTAGTAAATTTTTGTTAAGATGTTAAACTTTTCTAGCTTTCTTAGCCAAAGTTTTTGTTTACTTTTTGTCAATCTACATACAAAGCTCTTGTCGACAATCGGCAAAAGTGCCTTGTCGATACCGACACTAAAGACTGGATCTTATAGTTTGTGAACAGACAACACAATAAACATAATTTACATAATCAAAAACATATATATCAAGAAACATACTAACAACAGAAATAAAGAAGAACTGGCAACCTGTGTGCAACTGACAGTGCAACCATACGGCCCGCATGCGTCATTTTCTTGCCACAGTACATGTACATCAGTAGCCAGCTGCTGAGTCCCTGAGATGCGAGTACCAGTGTCAGCAGGGTTTTCTTTAATGCACAAAACACGCGTATTTACGCGTTCAGGCACTTTGCTGACTCCTTCAAATCCAAAGTCCCGAAGTCCAACGCGTATAAAATCTTGAAAACGCATACGCTTCAGATATTGCAAGATTTGAATAGAGAAACACCCGATACAAGTGCATTTATTCTCGGCTTTTGGCATTTAGTACCTACTCCCAATATGTAGGGCCCATCACATTTTAATGTTGAAATATGGTGCGGAATAAATTCGCGCTAAGCGCGCAAAAATGTACACTTTTGGGACTAAAATGACCAAATATGAGGTTAATTTGGTCAGAAACCCATATACAAGCGTCAACATTGGGGGGATGATAGTATGGACCATCCCCCTGGCAAAATATTGGGGAGATCCCCGGATCTATGCCTATGGCTCCAAAAACACACATAATTGTTAAAAATAATATTATAAAAATACCCCTTGGGCAATGTTTTTGACTCCTTCAGAGGAAAAATTCACAATTGAAAGGGTAAAAAAAAATTTGAAAATACTCCTTCAGCAATTAAAATGCTTAAAGAAAACCCTGAGTGTCAGTCCTCCCAAGTACTACCCTTGCAGTATTTGCACCACATAGAGGTATGTACGAGTTGTAGTCAGCAACCCTGGACCTCTTGATGATACATGTAGCCCGGTGGGTTCAGTTTGTATTTAAAGGTAGGACGTATGACCGTTCCAGGATTTGAAAATGACCCCTATTTCACGGGGAATCGAGGACATTTGCAGCAATTTTACCCCCTATTTTGCTTGAAATCAAGGAAAATTTGCCCCCAAAAACCTCCCCTATTTTTATCATTTTGAGGACGCATTTTCATTTCACCCCCTTATCAAGAGGAATCAAGGACATTTTTCCAAAATAAATACCCCTATTTTTACCATTTCAAGGACGCTTTTGAATTTTCCCCCTATTTCACGGGGAAATGAGGACAATAACGAAAACTGTAGCAGTAAAAGCGGACGAAAGTCCTAGAAATACACCCTATTTTTCATTTTAAGGACAATTTTGCTCCAAAACACCCCTAATTTGGACAATCGTGAACAATTTTGTCCTCGAAAATTCCGCGGACATTTCTTGAAAAGTACCCCTAATTGGAACCATCATGCGTACACATTGTCAGTGAAGACTGAACCCACCGGGACATGTAGTAGCAGCACTAGTGGTGTTATCGATAGAGATTTTGTGTATCGCCATGTCGGAAGAAAATACTTTCGACAATCGACATATATCGACAGTCAACAACCTGACAGCGTGGGAAATATCTCCAATGAAGCTTACCTAATATTCATCAAAACAAATGCTCTAGATCGTGTGTGTGGCATTACTGCTCTACCCCACGTGATCTGCACAATAGTGAACAGTATGTCATGATATTCCAAAGCTGTAATTGGTTGGAAAGTGCCCATGTCACTGACATGATATTTACATAAATCTGTTTGTCCATTTATTATGGTAAATTCACATCACTGTGATGACATATCTTGTGCATGTCATGTAATGTGTGAATTCAATTCTGTGCTCCTGGTTGTGGGGGTATGTCTTGGTGTATAATTTTTGTTGACCGTGTGAACTTAAGGTCAACAAACTTAATCATGTCAGGTGTCACAAGTTGGCCCCTAGATGAGTGCATGAGTGGCTAAACTCTCTATGCCGGGGGTGTGGCCTAGTAATTTTCCATACATGAATGGTAGTTTCCTACTGCTAGTTTGTTTTGGTCTTGTGCTATTTATATTTCAAGTGTTTAAGCTATCAGCGGCTAGTGGCTTTTGATGTTGGGAGACAGTACATTGTTCATGTCGTTTGTGTATCGATACTACCATTGAGTGTACCGACATGTCAGAAGTCCGTGAATTTTCCGACTATCGATACTTTCGACAGACGATAACAGGCCTAAGCAGCACTGCTTCTCTCATAAGAATCCTGTACAAGCTACATTGTACTTAGGGGTCGACTGGCCCTGTCCAGTAGTTTTCTTGTTGGGCCAGGAGATTTTCAGTCTGGATGGCCCAGTGGGCCAGTTGGGATTTTGGCATATAATTACGAATTTATGACATGTAATGTTACAAATTAGAAACATACAATACATTGTATCTGGGGCAGTGGAATTTGCCCTTGGCCAGCTGGAAACCTTCCCAGCTGACTTTTGCTTCTTATGTCTACCCCTGGCTACTTGCCTAAAATTGGGCTACTTTTGCCAGTAAGCTGCAGCAGTAATTTGACATGTATTTTCCTTTTCAATTGAGCTCACAGTTACAATTACAATCAGTGGCGGGGGCATGGGGGGAAATGCCCCACCAGTCAGAATTCTTGCCCCCCTGTTTCCCCCCAGAAAAAAAACAAAAAATGCGAAAAAAATTTACGGTAATTTTGTGCAAATTTTGTTGATTTTTCCCCCCTGAAATTCACTTTACCCCCCCCCCCCAAAAGATTCCTGGCACCGCTACTGATTACAATGGGTTTTGTGACCATTTTGATCTGTCATTAACTTCCCATTAAGTACCAGAAGTTTTTTACAAGTGATTTTCTGCTCAATAAAGTGAAATATCAGGTATTGGACACTTTTTTGGAAGCTACTTGAGAATCCTTTACCGCAGCCTGGCCAGCTAATGCGCCACGACTTGGCGCTAAAAAGTTTTGGCAACAGTCATTCATGACCAGTTCTCATTAGCAGTCTTTATTCAGTGCAGACAAAGATCGCAGCTACATGTAGAGTGAATCAAGGCATTAACCAGAGGGTGTCTTTAGATCCAAAATGGTCAAAAATACCTTATTCTACAAAATCAGTGTGTCCCCTTTATACTCACTCCATTATGAAAATCAGAATTTTAGAGTGTCCAAATTGAAAACAGGGTGTCCACTAAATGACATTGACAACTGGACACCCCTCTGAATGCCTTGGAGTGATGAATGCCCGGGGGGGGGTACTCAAGTTTGGTTTTGGTAGGGACGTGCCGCTGAGAATTTGTAAGTGGACCCATAAATATACCAATTTTTCAAGAAATTTGGACCCATTGATATACCAAAAGTCTAAATTTTCGGCCGAATTTAACCCAAATTGTCTTCATTTTTACAAATTTTCCCAAAATTTTGGCTAGATTAAGGAAAAATTGGGCTATTTTCCGAAAAAAAATTGAGAAAATTTTGAAAAAAGGACCCATTGATATACCAAAATAGGCTTTGAAAAAGGGGCCATTGATATACCAAAAGGCTGAAAATGCTACCCATATTTATGCACGTCCCGTATGGTCATTTGTACTGAGTACCCCGGATGAATGTAGACATGTACACACAGTTGGTGGATCAGAAATAATATTATCTTTTGATTGAATGTGCTTTCAAGATGTAAAATGTGAGTTTATCACCACATTTTCTCTCTTTTTTTTAATTCAAATTTTCTGTTTATAATGTATACTTGACGTCAACAGAGAATTCACAATAAATCCTGCACCCTGCAACTACTAGTAACTTTTACACCCAATATTATATCTTCAAAACTTTTGAAAATTGGGTACGAAAACTCATACATTGTACCCTGCAACATGAGGTCAAATTTTGCACTATGATTGTTTCATTGAGGTTGACCTATGCCATTAATATAATGGCCATAGTTGTCCATATAGTGATAGTGGGCTATTCCAGGGTCAGAAATTCGGCGAGAATCCAAGAATCCATTCTCGCAAAGATTCTTGTCGACAAAATTGGATTCTCGTAAATATTTCAATTTATCATACAAAGTTATATGGTGAGAATCCATGGATTCTTGCAATTAATTCCACCAGGAGAATCCAAAAGGATTCTCGCACTTGGTTGCGAATTCTGACCCTGTATTCCAGTTGAAATTCGTACCACCTACATGTATGGAAGACATGTCCATATTAAGAGTGTGAATTTCAAATTGGAATGGGGATTACCTGAATGGGTGACTCCATTTGAAATCTACACCCCTGTGTGTGAGATTAAGGTCATGTCTTCCATAGGGGGTGTATGCATTTCAATAGGAATAGCTCAATATGGTTTGACACACTAGCTACTCAGGATATTTTCGTTAAAAACTTCCGTCTCGATTTGACCTAATATTGACCACGAAAAAGACACTTAATTATATCAAGTAGTCTTGCTATACAGGGAACTAATATGATGCTAATACCTTCCTGTCTAGAGGACACTTAACCCCATGAGAACTACCTGCCGATTGGCCAAAATGAATATTGTGTCCAATTTTGAACCAATCAAGGAGGGTATTTAAGATCATCCGCAAATTCAAGTTTGACCATAAATAGTTCAAAGCCTAGTTATAATTAGCAATTTAAATGAGCATTTCAAGTTATCAACCAATCAGAAATGCTGTTAGATGGCCAGTAGTGTCCAGGGGGTTAATTATATCAAGTAGTCTCTCTATAACAAGGAACTAATATGTTGCTAATACCTTCCTGTCTATGTAGGCTATTTTTGATCGCCTTACAGCACGGCATATATGACAGCCTATGATGTCAAATGTGCTGTACTGGGTATATTAAGTAGTTGAATATTGACAGGATTATTTAGATAATAAACATGCATGTACATTGACAAGAGATAAGATTCAATCTAGATGAAATCTAATCAATTCAAATGTAGGCACCGATTTTCCAAAAAACTATAAAAAATATGATTTCATGTAAGAAACACAAAAAATTCAAAAAATAAAAAT
This sequence comes from Amphiura filiformis, assembly GCF_039555335.1. Lineage (NCBI taxonomy): Eukaryota > Metazoa > Echinodermata > Ophiuroidea > Amphilepidida > Amphiuridae > Amphiura > Amphiura filiformis. The sequence continues at coordinate 47,343,032 of NC_092640.1, forward strand.
AAAATTTTTACATTTTTTTTGTTTTTGAAAAAAAGAAGTTATAGACCCTAAATTACTAAAAAAAAGAAATTTTGTTTGAAAAAATGCAATTCCACCAAAAAAATGCAATTGCTGCTGCAAATACTGCAATCACTTTTCCCTCCAGTGCCTAATCTATCTTCTGATAGTACATGGGAGATACCATTATTTAAGTGGGTGAGGCACAAGCCAAGTTGTTCCACATAAAAATATAATCTTCTGTGTTCTATCCAAGGCATTTAGCCAGAGGTGTCTTTAGGGTGTCCAAATTGGTCAAAAATACCTTATTCTACAAAATCAGGGTGTCCACTTCCTATTCACTCCATTGTAAAAATCAGAATTTTAGGGTGTCCAAATTGAAAACAAGGATGACACCTGGACACCCCTCTGACTTATCAATCCATGGCTGGGTGAGGTCTAAAAAATGTTACTTTTATTCTCATTCTTTTAAAAACAGAATAATGCAAATATATTTAATTATTAAATGCTTTTAAGTCAAGATAAAACTCTGCTATCACCCAGCAAAAAATCTACCAACACATGGAAGTTACCACCCCTCAGCTTGGAAATGCTGGAGCCCTGATGTACATACATAGTGACGATGAGTGGGAGGGACACATTTAAAGACATGCAATCAAAATTGCATTTAAAATTATTTTCATCAACATTACAATTGGTCAGGACTGTTATTACTGTGGCAGCTGATCAAGCCATTGTGGACTGCTATAATAGGATATACACCAGGAACTGTGTACAGCTGTAAAATACACATGTTGCTATACATGTAATACATGCAAAGGAATACTAGTATCACTAAAAATCACGGGCATATCATCAAGTGTACAACCTTTAAGTGTACAACCCTCTAGAGTTATCAGAGTACATGTTCAGTGTTGTATACAAATGGCTATCCTGGTGGCTATTGTCTGCTAAAATGAACAATGGTCTAGGGCAGTCATTTCATAACAATTGTATTAACCCAGGGACCGTATTTATGTGGCCCGGCACAATTCAGCGTGATTAGTAAGTACTACTTCAGACCAGGATTGCCATCAAATTGCAGCATAAATCATGGATCGAATAGTTGAAAAATCACCCAATTTGTTTTCATTTCTTAAACATTGGTTTATATAGGACAGGAAACAATCAGAAGTTGCTGGAGCCAATTTTGAAAAGTCACCCAATTGTTTTCTTAACTATTGATTTCTGTGGGACAGGTTGGTCAAAAGTTGTGGGGGTCTGGGGGATAAATCTCATCTCACCCAGTTGGGCTACAAAAGCATGAGTTGGCAACAGTGTTTCAGACCACTGTGTTTCTTCAAGAGTGTTCCAGTCCAATGAAAGAAAGTAAACAAACAAACAAAAAATAATAGTGCAAGGGTGCAATTTCATAGAACTTCACGTGAATCAAAATCGATTCTCACACAACTCATAGATAGTCTGTCTACCTTGAGTCACTGTCACTTGTTTTGAAGTTCAGCGTGTGCTGCGTTGGCTTAGCGTAGTTTCTTGCGTATACATATGCGGCACGTTGATTGCGCGCATAAAAGTATGTACACGCACCAAGTAATACTCGAGGTAGATACAGATATAACAAGAATCAAGTACATGTGGAATAGGCATGATTTTAGAAGAATCAAAATTAATTTTTGTCAACTGAGTATCATTGCATGAATCTATTGTGCAATTTATTTTCAGGGTACTCAATACATTTGTATGCAGACTGCAAAAGAATTTCACCCTGTATATTGTAAACAAAGACAGAATTGTGTGCTTTTCATGATTTTTTAAAACTCACATGTATTCTTTGTATATTCACAATTTTCCTCTTTCTATTCCTTACGTTACAGATACCAGCATGGAAAGTTGCTACACAACATCGCCATAGATACTGGTGATTGACAGACACAACCATAGAGATGGCACAGACAACCCAACGGCGATCAGGAGGCACAAACGCCTCGGAGTCACCAATGTCTCCTGAGCAGAAGTTTGAAGAAGACACTAGAAAAGCCATCGCATTGAGTCTAGAAAGTGCAAAATTCGAAGAGCATTCACGAACCCGAAGACCATCTCCGAATACCAGCGGGCTGAGTACACCTACGGATGGGACTAGAGCGAAGACACCTACAGATATTACTCTAAGTGGTCAAAGCACTTCTGGTAATCTGAATAACCAAGACCCATTTTCTGTTGATCAGCAGAAGAACACACAACTAGCTCTGTCCTCATTAGATCAAGATTTAATGCAGTTCTCGTTTGATCATGTGCTTAAGAATTACAACCGCCAGAAAACGTCGCAGCCTCAGAAACCGCAAACACAGTCCACATCCCAGTATACGCTACCATTTCCATTACCAAGTAAACAAAATAAAGCATTGCCAGTATCGCGTACTGCAACTCTTCCAGCACATGGGAATACACGCATACCAGTTACAAATACAAACTTTGGTGTGCAAAGGACAGGCTTGACTCACCAGCAATCATTTCCAGTACAAACAAGCAGTAATATCAGAAACCCTTTTGGTAGTAACTTGAGTACTTCATCAGCAAGTACCACTAACCCATTTGCCACCAGCTGGAAACCAGATAGTAAATATCTCACAGATTTATCACAGTCGTCTCTTCCACAACAAAGTAGATCATCGCCACCTAGCCCGACGTCACAATCGCTCACAGATTTTGACAGTTTTTGTTGACCCCTGCACCAGTGGTGTCTAAATCGTCAAGTGGTGAGAATCCGTTTACCACAGTGCCTCATGGTCAGCCGTTACCGAGATCTGCTGCCGATCAATTATGGCAAATGTTGCAAGATTCACCACCCGGTGATCCCGACTATAAGCACCCGCCAACTTTACCCCCCAAAAAAGACTCGCAGCAAAGTCATGGTTCGCAGCAAGGTCATGGTTCACAGCAAGGTCATGGGTCACAGCAAGGTCATGGGTCACAACAAGGCCATGGGTCACAGACTGGTAAGGGCAAGGCTATTCAAATACCACCACCTGCACCAACAATCCGTCGAATTAGTAGTCATCCCAGTATCACTTCAATGGAACAAAGTAAGACAACTCAACAAAATAATGCGCCGTCATCAACTGGATTTAATAGTAGCGCAAACGCGAGTGGGAGTGTAGCTGTCCCACCATTGCCCCCTAAAATGTACGCAAATAAAATGGTGACTGATATGCTGCCTATGAATCCCCCGGTGACCAAAAGTGGCGGTGGCGGATCTGACGACTTGATAGTATGGAGTCCAAAACAAAGCGGTAATTTCAATTTTGATGATGATTTTGTGGAGTTTGACCCGTTGAAAATGAAACTTGCGGCAGAAAAGGCTGCTGCAGAAGCTGCGGCCGAAGAACCACCGGCCTTGCCTCCCAAAACCGGATCAACGTCTGACAGCAGCGACGGAGTTTCACGGGAAAGACCGGCATCCTACAGCCATACAAAGGAGGAAAAGAAGGAGAAAACAGTGAGGCCCAAATCGGTGCATGGTCCAAGACCAAAATCCTTAGATATGGGCAAGAATGAGAAGTGGACTAGAGGATCAGTGAGAGGATCAATGAAAGGAAAGGTAACGCTTTTTCTAACAGTACCTCTGATTGGACTTGCTACATCTGAGTAACCAATCAAAAGAGAGCTTTTAGAGCTTAAATTTTCAGCTTACATAATACCCTCAGCCCTTTTATTTATTTATTTCTTATATTTATTTTATTAAAAACAGGGAAAATATGACACAACATCCAATTATGACATATCTGTCTGTGTTTAGGATATACAGGAGGTGAACATAACTGGTACCCTAATTTTTTGGCTTACTGTATATAAACAGAGTTTAAAAACCAGACGTTTCGAAAAGACAAACGTTTCTTTTTCAAGGAGTTAAATAGGAGACCTGCTCTCAATATAGTGGAGACATAAATCATAAAAAGAAGAAGATAAAAAGCTGCATTGACTAAAACATTAATAAAATAATTAATTTATTTTATTTATTTATTAATTTATTAATTTATTAATTTATTAATTTATTAATATATTTATTTATTTATTTATTTATTTATTTGTTTATTTATTTATTTATTTATTTATTTATTTATTATTTATTTGTTATGTGTTTATTTATTTATTTATTGATTGATTGACTGATTGATTAAATTTATATATTATAAATTTAGTCATTTCTATATCATTCTTTTAATCTTTATTTGATTATTTTCTTCGTTTCTGAATTCAATATTAACATGCCAATTTCCCTGCAAATTTTGCCTTACATGTTGTAAAGCTAATTTAGGCTATTCTCTCATTAACATAAACTAAGGTCATTTCCTTTTGTTAATTTGCATAATGGAGGTCAAACATGAGCACACTGGGAATGAGAATGTAATCAATTATTGGCATAATGAATCTGTTCCTGTCATGACCATGCAGACATTTGGGGTCATATTCAGGGTTGCCAAACCTGCGATTTGTTAGCCCAATTGGGTGACTTTTGAATATTTCCCCCGCGACTTTTGACAAATTTCCTGTCCCATAGAAACCAATGGTTGAACAGAAAAAATTGGGTGACTTTTGAGCATTTGTTCCCACCACTTGTGGTAGTTTCCTGTCTCATAGAAACCAATGATTACATGTAAGAGAAAAATTGGGTGACTTCTTGATGAAGTGATCTTCGATTTGGGGTAACAATTTGGCAATCCTGGATATAATAGCCTCATTTCCTGTTGCATTGTTCAGTAACCCACATTCATTATTCGTGAATTGAACATTGATCTCTAAAACTGTGAATTAAAATTTGATACCCAAATTATTGAAATGTCATACTGCAGTACATACAATACACACGCTACAGAACTTTGCCTTCTTGGATTGTGTTACATGACAGGTGATTTCCTGTAGTAGACTACTACATTGTCAGGTTGTCTCAAGGTTGCCATAGCCATGATTTAGTGCTTTTTAGTAGCCCAATTGGGTGACATTTGAAGATTTTACCTGCGACTTTTTTTATAACCATTTTCTATACCATAGAAACCAACCTTAAAACAAAATTGGGTGACTTTTCAACACTGGCTCCCACAACATCCGGTATTTTCCTGTCCCAGTGGTTATGAAAAAAATTTGGGTGACTTTTTTGACTGTTTGACCGGTGATTTGGGCTGGAAATTGCTGGCAACACTGGTTAGTCTATTATTGTTTCCAGTGCATACATGTTATTGATAGTACACCTGACCTCTGACAGGGACCAACTACATTTTAAAAGTGCACATCTGTACATGTATATGGGTCCATAGGCCTTGATGGGTCGAATCTACATTCCACTGGATCTTCTCTTCAACTGCCTGGTAGGGTATTATTGGGCTATTCCAGTTGAAATCCATACACCCCCTGTGGAATGCATGACCTTAATCTTCCACACAGGGGGTGTAGATTTCAAATGGAGTCACCCATTCAGGTAACCCCATTTGAAATTCACACTCCTGTGTGGAATGTGTAGTTAATGTCTTCCATCAACATGACTGTGTATGGATTTCAATATGAATAGCATTTTATCAACCATGTTGGTTGCTATGGTTTTTGCAAATTTTAGTTGAGTTGGTATAATTTCTTGTTTTGAAAATTTGTTTTCAAATTTTAAAAAACAAACTTTGATTCTTGTTACGGATAGATTCATCAGACAGACAGTCTAAACAGTACATATAAACATATATGCCTTCAAATTCTTGATAATACAGTGAGCAAAAGAATTAAGGTACCGTACATATGTATCAGTTGTGTTGTTCACCTCTGTATATCCTAACCAAAGACATTAAAACAAGGAGCCAATTCGCTGTCGTAGTGCACGTTAGTAACCAATATAATGGTTACTGCTCCAAGCCTGGGCTTGTACACCTGTTCCGAATTTTGATACGCCATGTAGGCTTTGTGTTGTGATCATCTCAATCAGTGGTTCGTAACAAAGAAAGCGTGATCCAGTTGACCTAGCAAAGGTCATATTCCAACGTGCACAACGACAGCGAATACTTGTACTCTTTAGCTCTGATTTAAGACCTTATTTGTTGAAATTGGTTTTAAAATGTTAAAAGAAACGGTGGTCTAAAACCTAAGGAAAAAACTAATCAAAAGTTGCACTTTTGTGTTGTTCTTGGAACATAAATCAATGAAAGCACAACGCTAGTTTTAACGTGCTAATCAATGGAAGCACAGCGCTAGTTCTCTTGTTCGAGAATGCTTGGTGTACAAATCAATAAGGTATGCAATTGAGCAAACTGCAACTTCTGAATTTGCATCTTTGTTGGGTTTTTGGATTGTTGTGTCTTTTCTTGAACAATTTCAATGAATGAGGTCTTAAATCTAAGCTAAAAATTACAGATGCAGCTATTGGCTACATGTTCCAATTACATTTGTATGACATGTCTTTTTCAGGCTACATTGTGTAAATAGGAGGTGAACATAACCGGTTCCTTAATTCTTTTGCAGTCCTATATTTCCAGTTGAAAACAACTTTTAAAAGGTCATGTGTCATAAGTTAGGACCCTTTTCGGTAACACATAGGAAATTTTGAAAATTACAATGGCTTTAATCTTGCAGCTAAGTAACATCTTACTTGATGAAGCTTGTTTTCCTGAGCATTTTGACACCTTTAAAATGAAAATTGTCCAAGAAATGAGCAAAATACCATTTTCAGGAAGGGAGGTCTCAAAAATTCATATCTGGTAATAAAATTATGTTAATTTCTTATTTTAAAGTTTGTTATTTCATTTTGGTGTCTATTTAAATGTATTTGGGGTCTGTTAATCCAGAAATAGTGTTTTCACGACACATGGACCTTTCTGTTTAAAAAATAAACTTTTGAAGTGTGAAAATGGCTCCCTAGCCACCTGCTCCCTAGCCACCAATTTATTAATTAATTAATCCTAATTAAAACTGAAACAATATTCAATGAATCAATTTTATTTATTACTGTGGAAAGAGAATAGATTACGCTTTAAAAAATGACACCAAATTTATTATTGTATGACAAGTATTATGGAAAATATGACATCATAAACATCAAGTGGAAAAGTGTTACTCCACGGCCAAATTAAGTATCCCAACTCATGGCGCAGGACTAAAAGTGTATGTTGTATGAATGATAATGAGGTGTTTAACACACATTCCCCACACCTGTTTTTAGTCATACGTCATATATCCAGGGTTTGCAAGTAATTGTTTTTTGTCATTATTTGTTGTATGTGTTTACATGTGTGTTTTGTTCATTGTGTTTGCTACTAATCTTGTTGTTTTTGTATCATTGGGCAATCTATGTGGATCCGCTTTTTAAAATGTGCATCAATTCGAAACTTGGAGCATAAAGAAACAGAGTATGTTGCTGCAAATTCGGGAATATGGGGAGGAATTAGCCAATTCTCAATGTACAATGTTTTGGTTTTTTTGGTGGGTCGATAATTATCATGTCTTCCATATAGGAAATGTATGAATTTCAACTGCAGGAACATCATATTGATGCGGATTTAGGTATATTGCCCCATTACCATAACCACTCAGGTATTTAAGTCCACCCTGCAGAATAGTGCAGATGGCAGATTCAACTCCAAAACTGGGGGGGGGGGGGGGAGGTGCTCAGTTTGTTTATAATATTCATGCCCGATGTACTGGTTATCATCTATGTCAATGTTTAAGTATGGAATGTCAATTTTTAACTGAATTTTTTAAATAAATATGAGAGCAAAGCATTGATCTGCTTTAAATACTCAGCCAATATTACTACTGGGCTATTAGAGCTGGGTACAACCTTGTTTCCAGAATGTTTTGAAAAATGAAAGTGGGCTTATAGGCATAGCTGAAGGTGGGCTTATACCCACATAGTTACTGTACTTGTCTTATATGTTTGTTGTGTGTTGTTTTCATTGTACATTGTATGTTCTGTTTGTTTCTTGTTCCAGTCGCTGAGTGTAGACAATTGTACATGTAGTTCGGAAATACTTGATGATGAGGTAATAGTTTGTAAGAAAAGAGAGTGCAGCCCATGTAAACAGGCACCCCAGTAAAATATGTTCAAAAATACTTGCTGACGAGGTAATGAAAAAATGAAAAGAGGAGGGCCCCTACAATATAATAAGGCAGTCACCACAACCAAATATGGTACAATAATTCAGAAATACTTGATGATGGGGTAATTGTTAGAAAGAAAAGAGAGTGGGGCCTCTAATAAGACAACACATACAGTCAAATATGTCACGATAATTTGAAAATACTTAATGATGATATACGACCAATATTATAGTGGCCCCTAATAAGCACTGCAGCCAATATGTTAGATAATTCTGAAATTATTAAGAAAAGAGAGTGAGCCCCTAATAGCACCGTGGGCAAGCATGTTTGATAATTTGGATACAATTAATGAAGAGGTAATAGTTTGTAAGAAAAGAGAATGGGCCCCTAATATTAAAGCAAAGCAGGCAAACATGTTTGATAATTCGGAAATACTTGATGATTAGGTAATAGTTAGTAAGAAAAGCGAGTGGGGCCCTATGCACCGCAGCCAATTTGGCAGAGATGCCAGTTTTCCAAATTTTTATAAATTCCAAAAATAAAGAATCCAATTTTTGAGAAAAAATTGTATCTAAAACGGACACAACAATTAGGCGCTGCGATTCAGTCGATACGCTCCCTAGAGCTGGCTGTTGTCTGTATTTTTGGCAAGTTTTTGGCATCTCTGTGTTTGATCTTGGAATTGCTTGTTATCACAGGGATTTATAATGTGCTACGCAGAGCTTAGCACTGGAACCAGTTCCGTGACCTGTACCCGCTGAAAGTAGCACTCAGGAGTGGTGAAGCCCGGACGGTGCCCCCTCAATCAGGCTCAGTACCCCCAATCGAGTGACTCACGATACACCACTGGCCACTGCCATACATATTGAATATATTGTACATGTACATCATGTAAATATTTGTTGTTCATAGAATTGTGCATTGTATGTTGTTATTGTTATTACTGTTGCCATTGTTGTGTTGTCATTGTTTAATTATTGTTTATTTGTTGTGTATTTTGTCTTTGTTATTTTCAGTCTGGGGATAATTTGGATTATATAGAAGAAGAGGTAAAATATTAATGCTTTGAGTGTTGCCCATAGCCTTCAACATAAAAAGTTTGAGACATTATTTCAAAATATCAAGAGCTATCTCAAGAAACACTGAAATGGCCTTGTTTGTACTCATTTTAATGCATTTTTCATGCTATTTCCAGGGACTGTCGTTTGAAAGTGAGAAAAGAGCTGTAGAATGCTCTTCTGGTCTCTTCAAGAAGAGCTTTAGAAGATCTGTTTGCACCTGTGGTCATAAAAAGCATAAAGAATTTAACGAGTCATCTATAGTAGGAATTCCAATTGAATGAACGCAGCTTTCAACAGCTGTACTCGATCCAGCCGCGATCGTATTCGTATATCGCGTATTTCAAACTACAACGCGAACGCACGATCTTGGATACAATGCTAACCAATCACCAGTGTGTTGGCATGGTTGGATTCACTTCCGCATTACTCACGCACAGTCGCACACGCTGGCGTACATCACCGACTGTACGCAAATGTTTGTCACGCTATTGGAAGCTGCGTTCATTCAATTGGAATTTCCACTATAGAGGAGCTATAAATCGCTCTTGCAAATGCAACTTAAGAAGAGCTGTAGAGGAGTGATTGCTCTCACTCCTCTCAAAAAGCAGTCCCTGTGATTCCAATTAATGGTCATGCAAATGATTTTAAAAGTAAAAAAATTGAACTTGTTTTCTGCAGCCGACACTGGGTGGAGAGGGTTTACCATGTGCTTCAATGACAAAATTACATTTGAAATTGTTCAATCTTTTAGAAAACAGCTCTTTTTATTTTGTTGCTAATTAGCTTCATCATATTATGGGCTGTGCAATAATCAAGAGGGGGAGGGGTAAAACTCTCCATTGTTGGCAGGTCAAAGGGGGGGTGATTCACATTGTGAAAACAGAACAGAAACATTCAAATATATGCAAAATTTCCTGCTCGCTATGCTCACATTATATACAGACCATTTAAAGTTTGCAAATTGGGAACCAAACAATATTGCCATGTGCAAATGGGCTGCAAAGATTGATTTACAGGCCAAGGGGTTCCAAGCAGAGTCTTAGCCAGAAATCAGAAACCACCCGTCCAAGCAGATACCAAAATTTGACCTTCAAATATAAAACAACTTGTCTATACCCATGCAAGGGTCACTGGGGTCAAATATGTCCTGATATATATGGCCTTTACATGTCACTTTGAATTAGTCTCAAGTTCATAATAATCTTAAAATCATCTGTTTTAGAGCTATCACATCTGTAAAATCCATTAAATCCATCCGCCTAAAATTAGATTAGCCCGCCTTAAAGACGGGTGGACGATGGCTGGCTAAGACCTTGGTTCCAAGTAATTTTTGGCAGACCAAGAGGAGGGTAAGCAATTTTTGGCATGCGATTTTGTTCTATTTGAAACCCACATTCTCTCTGCAAGAGACTATAGTTAAATCTTCCACAGGGGAGTGTGGATTTGAAACGGAATAGCACATTCAACTTTATAACCATTTGGGCGCTTAAGTCAGTCACATATTGGGCTCTTCCATTTAAAATACACACTCCCCCTGTAGATTTTGGAAATATCTTCCACAGGGGGAGTATGAATTTCAAATGGAATTAGCACATTAGGCAGATATTTGAATTTCATACACCCTCTGAGAAAGATTCAACATGAAACTTCCGCAGAGGGAGGGTAAGTTTCAAAAAGAGTTGGTTAATGTGCTAATGATTCCATTTGAAATTTATACTGGATTTTGGAAATATCTTCCACAGGGGTAGTGTGTATTTTAAATGGAATGGCCCATTAAAAGATTAAAGGAAAGTCAAAATTGCACATTTTCACATGTAGACATTACTGTGCACAGTGTATCTGATGTCAAAATTATTTAAATCCAAAGCTGAAAGGTTTTGATAATAAATTTCGACATTTAGAATTTGATATTTGCACAGGTGCATGGATTAAAAAGGGGGACGTACAATTGTAATTGAAACTAACCTTGTGATGTTTGTGTTTTTCAGCCTGAGAAAGCCTTCTTTGGTGATGGGTTGTTTGATTTGGCTGCAGAGAGGGATGAAGAAGCTGTGGCATATGCAGAAACTGTTAGAAGGTAGGTACAGGGCAGGGTTGGCGATTTTTTGATTTATTTGATTTAAATCGGATTTTTTTTATTTAAATCGATTTTTTTTATCCCAAGAACTGCTATACCCCATGATAAAGTCTAAAGAGACCAGTAGAATGCTAGACATATGCACAATCCTATCAGGTATTTACAAAAAATCAAAACATGTTTTCAGATGTGAAAATTTCAAAGAAAAAATTTGGTAAAATCATGGGAAAAAACCTGTTGAATTCTGCACCCTTATGCATATGCGTAAAGATGCCAATACAAAAGATTGGTCTTACAATAATACTTGTTTGTATATGCTTGGATCTGTAATTTATTTGCTCAATTTCCATAGGGGCACCTGAATTAATTAAGCTTTCATCAGAAGCACTCTATATGCTTGTAGACAAGGTTTTATGGTATGTTGGTTTAACTTTTATGATGTAAAAATCATTTTAAAAGCGGCAAGCGGTGTGACAGTATGAGACCAGCATTGGGCTATTCCAGTTGAAATCCACACTCCCGCTGTGGAAGATTTTGGAAATATCTTCCACAGGGGGAGTATATTTTTCAAATGTAATTTGTCAGGGTTAATTCTTTTGATACCCATACTCCCCCTGTAGTATGGCTTTACCTATATCATCCACAACTGGAGTAAGTACTAGTATTTCAAATGGAGGTTATCCAACTGCCTATTCTATTTGAAACTCATACTCCTTCTGTGAAATACTTGAGCTAAATCTATTACAGGATAGTGTGGATTTTAAATGGAACAGCTCATTAGACTTTATAGGACATCTATAGAACCTGTGGGATAATTACATAATACAAATTCTAACACTTTTCACATGTTAACCCCCTGAGCACTACCTGCCAATCTAACATTGCCTATGATTGGTCAATTACATGATATCTTCACTTTAATCACCAATCAGAATGGAACTTTGCAAATAATTCACCCCATTTTTTTTGTATGGTGAAATTATTCTAACAATGTTGCTGATTGGGCCAATTGATAATGAAAACTTCTTTTGGCCAATCAGCAGGTAATTCTCAAACAGGTTTTGCAGCAGCCAATATGCAAGTAATCCAGGCTTTGTACATAGTCCAATATTTACCAAGTGTACCATCACAGACATGGAGACATAATCTTTTAATTATCAATTATCACACAGGTTACGAGACAGGTTTTGCAGCAACCAATATGCAAGTAATCCAGGCTTTGTACGTAGTCCGATATTTGCCAAGCGTATCATCACAGACATGGAGACCAGTGTGAAGATTGTACTCATGCCACCAACAGGAGATCAACCAACTACTTTCACATGTGATGGTAAGTGTGATGCAGGGATGGGAGGTACTGTATTGGGCTAAAAATCCATACACCCCTATGGGAGACATGACCTTAATCTCCCACACAGGGAGTATATGATATCTGAAGGGGTGACTCCGTTTGGAGATTAAGGTTAAGACTTCCATGGATTTCACCTGGTGAATATGGTATATGAGATGTCATAATTGGTATAATTGGTCATATATCAAGGTCAATTGTGAAATAAACACAGCACCAAAAGAAACTCCTGACTTACATAACCAGTCATAAATCTAAACCTGCTCACGTTATGATAATTTGATTGACACAGTGGTGTACAACATCTTGCTTGCTCCAATTTGATACTACATTTGCTACCAAAAGCTCTAAATTAACAAAGATTGATACCAAAAATTTGTTGCATTTTCAAAAGTTGCAAATCAAAATGATCATGCATTTGGAATTATATGCATGACCAAGCTCACTTGCCCGCGAACAGCCCCTGTCGACTAGCCCAAGCACGTACCCGGTTTATTGCTAATGGATTGTTGCAATGCTTTACTGATGAATACTAGGGCATGATGAGATCGATATGATTATTAGGCCAAGATTTTTTTGTAACCCTGAGAATTAGAACAGCTTACATCAGTCACATGTGCAGTTTACCACAATTGTTTTCATCATCATTGTGTAGATGCACTAAATGGGCAATTCCAGTTGAAATCCATACACCCACTATCGAAAAACCTTAATCACACAGAGAATGTGAATTTCAAATGGGGTTACCTGACTCCATTTAAATTCTGCACCCACTGTGTGGGAGATTAAGGTCATGTCTTCCATAGGGGTGTATAGATTATGACTGGAATAGCCTAAAATAACAATGGACAAAGTGATTTCTAAAGTGAATTGTTATGTACATTCAAGCTAACATCTGTCTGCAATATAAGGTGTGTCAAATTGTAATATAGTAAGCTCATTATATTCCTGGCAAATTAAATTGTTGTGACAATCTCACAAATCAAGGGTTCACTGCAAGATTGCCCTATCTGCAATAGCTGCTAGCTAGATGTCATAATTTTAGATGTGAATAATATATAGAGTTTGATCAGCTTGTAATCAGTGGGAATGTTAGTATTGATATAGTTGACATATCTGGTCTATATGTGTCTTAAAGAAAATATGCAACACACAGGACTTGAATGAATATTTTGTGATGCTTCTGGTGAGATGTCACAAGACAATTCTCGAAATAAAATATATAGATATTAATCTGTGAGGTTATAAGGCGCTGATTACGAGCTGATCAAACTATAACAGTATAATACAAATATCAATAGGGCAACTATTGCATGTAATGCCTTCATTCGCTAACCACTTGATGGTGTATTTACAAAATATTTCCAGCTGCTTTTTTTTCATGACGTGTTTTTAAATATGATTACTAAAATTAATTTCTTTTGAAGATGGTTGTGATGTATTTATCAGTATTTCAGTATATCAGTATTTTTCTTCAGAAGTGTTCAGAACAAACCCCTCCGATTTCAGGCAATGATATCAAAAAAGATAGCACACAGTTATTATTGTCTGAATATTGACTTGTCTGAAAACCATGTCCCATTTTATTTCCCTCCACTGATGGTTTGCTTGAGAAGTGTAGCCACTAAGTTGCTTCTAATTGCATTCAAAATCTGGTAGGATTCGTTGAAGCATGACACTGTGTAAAGCAATGGAAGTTCGGGAGTAAACACAGACGATCACGATGGGCGATTGCATCAAAAATGTTGCTAAAATTGTACTCTAACAAAATTTTGCACTGTTCAAAATAGGCAGTCTTTACTCAAAAGATACAGTTGACTTATTAAAATAATTGTCATCTAAATTTCAACATTAACAGAATATATAAGATCTGTTGCAAAAAATGACAACATTGACCGAAAAACAATAGCAACATACTCTAGTATCGAATGCGTAACTATTGTGTGCAAGCTTGAGTAACAGATGGTACAATCCATCTTTGACATCACAGTCACAGGGTTCCCACTGTCCTTGAAAGTCCTTGAATTTGAAAACACCTTTTCAAGGCCTTGAAAAGTCCTGGAAATTTCCAGACAAGTTCCTTGAAAGTCCTTGAAAATTGGAATTTTACCTAAAGTATAATTGTGACAAAATTTGGGGAGTGGAGTGGAGAGGAGCTGTCACTTTCGTTAATACACAGCTTTTTGTGTTGTGGTAAGTCCTTAAAAATCATGCTTTTGGACCTTGAAAAGTCCTTGAATTTTAAAGGCTTCAAGGGGCGGAAACCCTGCAGTCATTTGCGGTATGTATAATATTAATATCTTTATTCATGTACTTGCATTTCATTTAGTTCATTTTATTAATTAATCATATTCTTTTGTTTTGATCTATTTTGTAGTGAACACGTTAGTACAGCATATCATCAGCCAAGGCCTATGCTATGCCACAGATGGGGCCATAGACATATCCAGTGAGGAGTATGTACTCAAAGTACCCGGACTAGCTGAATACTTAGATAAGTAAGTGTATTATGTGATAATGCCTGTGCTATGTCTCATAGAGATGAAGCCATAGACATATCCAGTGAGGAGTATGTACTCAAAGTACCCGGACTAGCTGAATACTTAGATAAGTAAGTGTATTATGTGATAAAGCCTGTGCTATGCCACAGATGGGGCCATAGACATATCCAGTGAGGAGTATGTACTCAAAGTACCCGGACTAGCTGAATACTTAGATAAGTAAGTGTATTATGTGATAATGCCTGTGCTATGTCTCATAGAGATGAAGCCATAGACATATCCAGTGAGGAGTATGTACTCAAAGTACCGGACTAGCTGAATACTTAGATAAGTAAGTGTATTATGTGATAAAGCCTGTGCTATGCCACAGATGGGGCCATAGACATATCCAGTGAGGAGTATGTACTCAAAGTACCCGGACTAGCTGAATACTTAGATAAGTAAGTGTATTATGTGATAAAGCCTGTGCTATGTCTCATAGAGATGAAGCTATAGACATATCCAGTGAGGAGTATGTACTCAAAGTACCCGGACTAGCTGAATACTTATTTATACTTTATTTATTTTTTTATTATGGAGCCATAGACATATCAATTGGAGATTATATGCTCACAAGTACCTGGACAAGCAAGGTAGACAAAATACAAATTTCGTTATTTATTATTCTATTACCTCCACGACCCATTATTCAAAATTGCGCACTGTGATTTGTTGAAACGCGTCACGTGAAAGCCCATTAATTAGCAATAAAGTGGCCAGGGCAATGAACTTTATGTTCTTCTCGCATCACAGCGCACAGCAAAGCGCGATGCAGTATATTAGCATCGTTACGCATTCTACGCAAAGCATTACGCTTGGTTACGCGTTCTGCAATACTCGCTATCACTTACGCTTTGGCTACACGTAGGCTCTCCACCTTGAGGTAAACAACTTGAAATATTTGGGCAAAAAATGTGATATTTTCTCTTTAGATTGCACTATTTTGTGATAATAGAATAGAAATAAAGGGTGCAGCATTATCATTTACATAAATAATGTGTCCTCGGCAGTAAAACGTTTAAATAATGGGTTCGGCTGCGCCTCACCCATTATTTACGTTTTTACTGTCTCGGACACATTATTTTCGTTATTAGCCCAAAAGCCTCAGCACACTTGCATTTTCCTAGGCACACCATATAAACCATTTGCCAATAATCAGGGACTTGCAGTACACCATATATATACCACCAGAGGAAATTCGGGGTGGTTATGATGAGATGCGAGTGAAGTGCATTGACCACTTCACCAACCCGCCTTCCCAAATAACCATCAATATCCAGCTAGCATGGCCAAAACGCCCACATCAAAATGCATCATAACACCCATGAATTTGTAGATTTTGTGTAATAAAAGGTCACAAATCTATCAATTGTAGTCATTTCAAGAAGATCTAATGTTTAATTTGGAAGAAGCAGGCATGTCATTAGACGACAAAGCTGATGGGTACCAATCATTTTGATACACCCTGTACAGTACATTATTTTATCTACCTTATCCTACAATGATATAATTCCTCAATATGTGTGAAATCTGTGAATGTTCAGAAAGCTCAACAAACGTGTTGTTACAAAGTAATTAATTCATCATGTTCTTCTCTCTTTCAGTGATGTTCCATTGAGTCATTATGAGTATGTTCAGGAATGCAGAAAGTTTGACAGAGATGTGAAGTTGGTGATGCTACTAGAGGGTGAAGTGGATCACCACCTGGCAAGAACAGTAAGTATATTGGACCCCCCACACACACCATCCACACACACACCCCCACACCCCAACACAGAAAGTTTGACAGAGTTGGTGATGTTATTAGAAGGTGAAGAAGATCACCTCCTGGCAAGAACAGTAAGTATATTGTGCTGTTCCAGTTGAAATTCACACTACACCTGTGGGAGTTTGTTTTTCAAATGTAATTGGTCAGGGTTAATCCTGCGCGTGCAGGTCGTTCGATGCACAATACGGCGCTCGCGGAGGTTACTAATATTTACTTTCAAACAAGTACGCATTTTGCGGTCAATTGTGAGATATTAATGACCTCGATTTGCGTTCGCGTTTTCACAATAACTAAATGTAATTGGATCGCAGGCATCACGTTTATTAATGAGGTTATGAATGCTGATTAATTTTATGTTTATTTGTTCGTTTACAGGAAGAAGATGATGCAGCAGACATCAATGTTAGCAGCTTTGCCAATCTGTTTGACAGACCAATTACTACTTCAGTATCTAGGTAAATATTTATTTGTCGCTGCGAGTCATACAAGGTCCAAATTTTGAAATATTTTCTCATAATGTCAAGAGCTATCTCAAGAACCACTGAATCAATAATAGGTTTGTTTGTACTTGTTTTAATGCATTTTCATGCTGATTCCAAATATGGTAATGAAAATGTTCAATTCTGAAATTTTTAGAATTTTAAAGAAATTTGTCATCTGCAATCAACACACTGTGTGCAGAGGGCTCTAGTAATTTAACCCCCTGAGCACTACCTGCCAATCTAACATTGCCTCTGATTTGTCAATTACATGATATCTTTATTTTAATCACCAATCGAATGGAGCTTTCCGAATAATTCACCCCAATTTTTTGCGTGGTGCAATTATAAAACTATATTGCTGATTGGTCCAATTTATAATGAAAACTTCTTTTTGGCCAATCGGCAGGTAGTTCTCATGGGGTTAAAATAACTGGAGATAGTTGAAGCTTACAGACACTTGCAAGAAGAATGAATACATTATGAAAAATGACATTGTTTTGTTGTACCATCACAAAATGTGGCTCATTTTCTACATGTTTTCTACCTGTTTTGGGACACTCTATGTTCATACATTGTATTTTTCTTCCATCTACAACAGGATGGGCTTAACCGTGCTATTAGATGCCTTCACAGCAGAAGCTATAAAACTAAGAGCAGCCTTTGAATCCAGCGGCCCAACACCTCCTATAGACCCATTGATTCAAGTAGTCAAAGCTATATGCCACACTCTGGCTTCAGTAGAATCTAACAGCATTGCATCAGCCATTCAGGTAAGCCACTGCCGATCTAACATTGTCTCTGATTGGTCAATTACATGATATCTTCACTTTAATCACCAATCAGAATGGAGCTTTGCAAATAATTCACCCCAATTTTTTTGTGTGGTGAAATTATTCTTACAATGTTGCTGATTGGGCAATTGATAATGAAAACTTCTTTTTGGCCAATCGGGAGGTAGTTCTCATGGCTAGAAGCAGAAGCTATTAAACTGAGATCAGCATTTGAATCCAGCAGCCCAACACCTCCTATAGACCCACTGATTCAAGTAGTCAAAGCTATATGCCACACACTTGCTTCAGTAGAGTCTAACAGCATTACATCAGCCATTCAGGTAAGCCACTGTTGATCTAACATTGCCTCTGATTGGTCAATTACATGATATCTTCACTTTAATCACCAATCAGAATGGAGCTTTCCAAATAATTCACCCCAATTTTTTTGTGTGGTGAAATTATTCTGACAATGTTGCTGATTGGTCCAATTGATAATGAAAACTTCTTTGTGGCCAATCGGTAGGTAGTTCTCATGGGCTTAAAATAACTGCTCTGTTCATTGAGGTACATTTCGTCACTATCGACTCATGTTGCACTGATAGCAAATCAGTACTCAAAATTAAAATAAGAGAAATGCATTATACACTAATCCGACAAGCCAAGTGATGGTCAGAATTCATTCCGCCATTACTGGGGCCATCCACACCAAACTGGTGTTGTAACTACCCATTTGGGTGGAAAAGTGCTGCTTCAAAGTTTCACACTTCAGGTGGGATGGCCCCCTTCAATGGCTGCCATTGGGGTGTAGGAATGCGTGGAATTGGATTTGTGTATAGAGGGTATTCAATACGACATCACTCAAGACAGAGTCATCCTCATTTAAATAAAATTATGTCCTCCATAAGGTAACATGGGGCAATTCCCACGATAATACAATATCTTAGAAGTGTCCTCCAACATGGATGCCATTTCAATTGTTATAGCGTTCCGGTTGGTTTATTGCATACACTCTATAGGAAGTGTAAGATGTATTCTCTGATTTCATACAGGACCTCCAAGCCAGCCAGTCACCAGTAACAGCATTAGAAACATTGACAGATTCTGTATTACAACTAGTAGACACATATTGCCAGGCGTTTGACACTGATTTTGGGACGTGTGTTGGACCACAGAGACCAATGTCAGCCTCATTACAGGATATAACTACTAAAGGACAGAACCTTAGAGTGTGTATACAGTCTGCCCACAGATTACCCAATGAGTGGAAAACAAGGTGAGAATGTGATATTATTGTACCAGTGTTGATTTCATACTTTCCTGCCGCTCTGCTGCTCTGACAACAATTTTGCTTATGCGCAGTGCAGCCAGCCCAAAGCAGCAGATCGCTAGGAGTTGAATTTAAGTCAGCTGTGCCGCTCCGACATATGATGCGGTGCTGAGCGGCATCAATGCCTTTCAGAGTCATGCTTCTTGCAGAAAAGTACACGCAGCATGATGAAGCGTCACACCGTTCATCGGCAAGCGGCAGAAAGTATGAAACCAGCAGAAGTTCTCTGGGTTGTTAGGGACGAACAAATATGAACAGCTATTTTTTAGTACCGAAAATAAACGCCCCCGGGGGTGTTGCATTTTCCAAATGGGCGTTTATTAGAGGTCATTTTTTAGTATGATAACTCCTGTTAAAATCATTAGGTAAGCTTAAAACTCGCACTAAAATGATGAACTATGAACTAGAAACACTGACTTTTGGTTCACTTCCGGGTTTCCGACACAGATTTTCGGCAATTATTGACCCTATTATCGACCATGTGAGCAACTTGGTAAGCTTACTACACAAGATAGCATCTAAATATCAGCATTTTCGAAACATCTTGGTTGTAAAAAGTGGTGGGGGGGGGGGCATTTATTTGAGAGGGGGCGAATATTTGAGGAAATAAGGTATATGGATGGGGACGGTTCTCAGGAGGTCATCTTGTTTATCCATTTTCTCTTGCATTCTTTTCCAGCCATGAGTATTTTATCGTGAACTGCCAAGTGTGCTATGGTGGTGTATCCCTATCCTATCAGGTGGAAACCAGACTGGCCAAAGTTTCAAATCTATTCTTCGACAAAATATCATGGTCTTCAGAGTAAGTATATAGGCATATAAGTTTTCCAGATTTTTCCAGCTTTCCCGGTTTTTTTTTCCGGATTCCAGATTTTTTTCTGATTTGTAAAAAAACCCTTTTTCAGAATTGGATGATGATAAACCCTTACCCGATCCCTCCTGTTCACTATTGTGCCCGGAGCAAGCATTTGGCTTGTGCACACCTTTTCCGTTTTTTGGGTTTTTTTTTCAATAGCTACTGACATATCGTCGTTGGGCAGGAAAAACCTCCTGTGTACTTATGGCCCTAGAACATGTTTAAAACAAAACTGCCAAGAGGTTACATAGGAGGTTTTGCTTTAAACATGTTCAGGGCCAATGAGGTTTTCCCTGCCCAACGACAATACCTGATATACACTTCCAGAGAATTATTTGCATTAGTCTGAATTATCATTAGCCGGAAAAGGGTCTAAGTTACATTGAAGGGTTTAGGGCATATGATGTTAGGATTAGGGATATGGTTAGGCTTAGCATTACAGCTGGTATCTTGGTGTAGATTATTCACCCAGTAGTTCAAAACATTATTTTGTAAATTAAATATAATACTGGAACTAACATTTGCAACTCACTTTGCTGTGTTGCATCCGGAACCATCCGACTTTGCCAATCACATGCCTGACAAAGTTAGTTCCCGTATTAAATTTGATTAGCAACATAACATTAGAGTTAGTGTTAGGGGTAGGGTTAGTGGTAGGGTTTGGGTAAGTGTTAGGGTAAGTGTTAGGGTTATAATTATGGTTAGGTTTTGCGTTAGGGTTATATTTAGGTTTAGGATTAGGGCGTAGGTTAGGGCTAGGGTCAGGGTAAGTATTAGGGTTTATTGGGTTTTGGGGCTAATGACCCTTCAGACCATCAACCTGTAGCCTGTATATTTCCAGAGGATGAATTGCATACTCCGCTGCATTCACTATGGTTGCAGGTTGTGACATTTGACCTATATGAACCCATGCAGCAGCACTCACTCACCCATTGAATTGTACATTGAAATGGGTCATTTTGAAATTAGTTGAATTGGGCTATTCCGTTTAAAATCCACACTCCCCCTGAGGAAGATTTAGCTAAAATCTTCCCAAGATGGAGCATCAGTTTCAAATAGAATATACAACTGGGTAGCTTCCATTTGAAATACTCCATTTGTGTAAGATATGGACAAAGCCATAACACAGGGGGAGTATGGGTTTCAAAATGATTAGCCCTGACCAATTATGTTTACTCCCCCTGTAGATCATATATCCAAAATCTTCCACAGGGGTAGTGAGGATTTCAACTGGAATAGCCCATTATTGCTTACATGGATTGAAAAGACAATTCTTATGTAAATAAATTGATTTCTGGAGAGATGAAAGTTGCATTTCCTTATACATAAGAATCCACATTTTGGTAGTGTAATCATGGCATGATTGGGGTGGGAAATCAAATTTGTTCCACACAAACCTTTCAAAGCTTGACTTCGAAACACGCTACCCCTCATGTGCCAAACACTAGGTCAAGAACTAGTAGCCATAGGGGTTTTGATAGCCTGGCCAACGAGACGGATGCGTCACCACATCATGTGGGATGCACGTATGAACAGTGGCTTGGCGCTAGTATTTTATTGTATGCAGTTAGGGTAAATGTACTTCAAATTTCATTCCAGAATCTTTGAAAAGTGTGATGAGGTTCAATCATTTCAAGAAATAATTTTGCTTTTCTGGTCTGTGATTTTTAATTTTTGTACATTTTTTTGAAGTTTCATGGCTTGAGCTCATTTAATGTCTCATTTATTATTTCAGAGTTGAGATCCCAGTACCAGTGAGTAAGCTGCCCAGGGAATCACGTCTTTGTCTCACTCTGTATGCTGTTGACCCGTCTAGTGGAGAGACTAGGGCTAAAGAGAGGACAGCACTAGGCTGGGTGGCCATACCATTGTTTAACTTTAGAAGGTAAGTTGAGATACCAGTACCAGATACCAGTAAGGTGCGTAGGGAATCACACTATAAGCCGTAGACCTGTCTAGCGGAGAGACTAGTGTTAAAAAGAACA
This sequence comes from Amphiura filiformis, assembly GCF_039555335.1. Taxonomy (NCBI): domain Eukaryota; kingdom Metazoa; phylum Echinodermata; class Ophiuroidea; order Amphilepidida; family Amphiuridae; genus Amphiura; species Amphiura filiformis. The sequence continues at coordinate 47,365,316 of NC_092640.1, forward strand.
CTGCGCTAGGCTTGGTGGCCATACCATTGTTTAACTTCAGAAGGTATGCCTGTTATTACTGCTCGCTATCTTGTTGTGTTTTCCTTGCAAGTTTGATGTATAAAGCAGCAGTTCCTAAAGTTGAAGCTCAACTTGCCCAAGTGTGTGGCAAATGGGTCATGAGCATAATGGTCAATGGCAGGGATAAACTCGGGATGTTGCATCTGATGTCATCCTTGAGGGATGTGGCAAGTTTCCACCACACGTATGGTTGCATAAATCCAGTAATGTATTAAGTCAGTATTGGCAAGACAGCCAATCATAGCACATTTCTACTTTAAGTGACAGGTGATGTCAGATGCAACATGTCAAGTTTCTCTCTGCTGGTGAAATGGCTATTCCAGTTGAAATCCATACACCCCATATAGGGAAGACCTAAATCTCCCACACATGGAGTATGAATTTCAAATTGGGTACCTGAATATGTGACTTCATGTGAATTCTACATCCCCTGTGTCTTCCATTTGGTATTGGTGGTGTATGGATTTCAACTGGAATTACCCAATTTAACTGTCAGAATAGAGGAAGAGAGTACCGGTACTATACAATCAAAGAATTTAATGTTGGTACACTCGGGCATACTAAATGTAAACGCCACCCCTCTCCCCCAGTTCAATGTTGATAACAGCACTTTTTCCATTGGGCTCTCCAGTCTCCCCAACATTGATTGAGGGGGAATGGGGGAGGGAAGGGGAAAGGAGAAGGTATGTACTTCTCATCAAACATAGTTATACTAATTTCACTCAACTATCAGAGCGGCAATGAAGAGTTCCAACATATTGTCAAGGTGTATCAACTATTAAATTCGTTGATTGTAGTAACAAAAAGTGAGGGGGGGGAGATATCCCCCTTAGGTATTAAGGTGTTTGACCCTTCAAGGGCTGCCTTCCCCCATATGTATATTTGTCATGGTCTTGATTGGTAATTATACTTGATTCCAGCCATCTGCTAGGTCAGCAGTTCCCAAACTGGGAGTTGTGACCCTTTTAGCGGTCACGGCGGCCATGGCCTCTCCTAAAAGGGCTCACAGGACTTGCCAGAAAAAATTAAAACATACATCTCCTAATATGTGCCTGGACACCTCGAATAAGCCGTAAAGTCCCCCTCTGGTCATTTTTACCTTTTTACATATTTGCAAAGAGCATGTTTCAGGAATTAAAATGACACCTCAATGAACTTCATATGACAATCAGGAGCGAAGTTATGGCTTGTTATAGGTTGTCATGAATCAAAAGCGAAACCGAGAAAAACGCTCAAAGTTAGGGAAGCATAAAGACCATTCATCAGATGGGCCTCAGAAAATGTAGATTATTTCATATTTCCACTTATTTCTTTAAAATAAAACTTTGTATGTGTTTAGAAGAAAGCTTAAACATTTCAAATCTGCAAAAATCTCAACTTCGCCAAAATATGAGATTTGCATATATTTTCACCTGTAGCTCGAAATGAAGTTTGCCGAGTTTACGGCTCATTCGCCGCGTCCAGCCACATATTAAAGTGCAGGGTACCAATTCAGCGCATTTGTAAATTTTGCCCAGTACACCTCTGATAAGTTTTGCTAAGTAACAGCGTGTATTATGTTGTGGGTTGTGTCATATTTTTCTTATGAAATTTGGGTCACAGGGGAAAAAAATTGGGAAGCCCTGCACAAGATTTTTAGTCTGGTGATCCTCCCCCATATTTGTTATATCAGTTGGTGATTTTACTTGATTCCATTTCAGTGAGCTTCAGTATGGTAGCCATCTACTAGGTTTATGGTCTGGTGGTCGTGCTAATCCTATATTACACTTGATTCCATTACAGTGAGCTTCAGTATGGCAGCCATCTACTAGATTTATGGTCTGGTGGTCGTGCTAATCCTATATTATACTTGATTCCATTTCAGTGAGCTTCAGTATGGTAGCCATCTACTAGGTTTATGGTCTGGTGGTCGTGCTAATCCTATATTATACTTGATTCCATTTCAGTGAGCTTCAGTATGGTAGCCATCTACTAGGTTTATGGTCTGGTGGTCGTGCTAATCCTATATTATACTTGATTCCATTACAGTGAGCTTCAGTATGGTAGCCATCTACTAGGTTTATGGTCTGGTGGTCGTGCTAATCCTATATTATACTTGATTCCATTTCAGTGAGCTTCAGTATGGTAGCCATCTACTAGGTTTATGGTCAGGTGGTAGAGCTAATCCTATATTATACTTGATTCCATTACAGTGAGCTTCAGCATGGTAGCCATCTACTAGGTTTATGGTCTGGTGGCCGTGCTAATCCTATCGGTACATGTGCCTCAAACTTACTAGCCACAGATAGTGTTATTCTACAGGTAAGTCAAATTAATTAAGCAATTTTAATTAATAAATGGAAAAGTAATATAATTTGAAATATTTCATGTGGGACTTTTTCAGCAAGAAAAAACATTTTGTTTTAGTGTAATCAACTTTATTCGCCTGATCAACTAACATGCAAATTTGGGAGTGATTACCTAATATGGTGCAACTCTACTAGTCTTATTACCAGACTGCCCTACCACAACCCTAAACCCTAACCCTAAACTCTGTAAACAAGGACTGGACTCAGTCTAGCAAGTTGCACCCTATTCAATAATTGTACCCAAATTTGATTTTGATTTCCTCTTTCTGATGGATACACCTTGGTCTGGGGCGGACATTTTAAAAATGAATTTAGAAGAGCAGCAACGACATCACTTGCATTACATTCCAGATGTTAAATCTACATCATATGCAAAATTTGAGGAAATTCAAGACGAGTCCGCTTTTATTTTAGGGCCATTTGTCTATAACTGGTCTTTACATGTAGCCCTATGGGAAGAGTGCCCGTTGAGGGCGATATAACCCCCATTTTAGGAACAAAATTGTGATTTAAAAAAAAACAGACTCGCATGCGAATTTTCTAAAATTTTCAGAGTATGTAGTATGAACATGTAGAAATATAATCAAGTAGTTGCCCTACCTGCTCTTCTCCGAAAAAATAAAAAGTCCTATACCTCAATGATAATGAAACCTAGGTGATATACCAGATGAAGTGACTATAAATTGTCCATGTGACATGCCTTTGCCGGGAGCTATTCCAATTGAAATCCATACACCCCCTATGGAAGACATAACCATAATCTCCCACACAGTGGTGTGAATTTCAAATGGAGTCAACCATTCAGGTAATCCATTTTGACATTCACACTCTCTGTGTGGAAGATAAAGGTCACATCTTCCATAAGGGGTGTATGGATTTCAACTGGAATAACCTATTGTCAATTTTTAGCATTTGTATTTTAGCATTGGACTTTCCAAAATACAACAATTCAAAGAAGAATTTTTTTCTGAAAATTCAAAATTATTGTCGGTATTCAAGAGCACAGTAAAAATCTTTTTCCCAACTTTAACAATTTGGTCACAGCCCAGGTCAACACAAGTGTTTTGCAAATTGAGAGTCTATAATTACCTTTCGTTTGTCAATATACTTATCGCCAGTTCTTTCTCTACTTCTGTCCTTTTTTTTTTTATGTTGGACAGGTTGATTTCAACCAGTTTGAGAACAAAGTCATCTTCCCACCAATTGAGCCTTCAGAAACAGACAGGAATCTAGACATGTCTTCACTAGATCCAGAGACTCATGATAGACTTATGGCTATCATTGAGAAGGACTCACTATCACCGTAAGTACTAATAATAAATTACTTGAATATGTCATCACTAGATCCAGAGACTCATGATAGGCTTATGGCTATCATTGAGAAGGACTCACTATCACCGTAAGTACTAATAATAAATTACTTGAATATGTCATCACTAGATCCAGAGACTCATGATAGGCTTATGGCTATCATTGAAAAGGACTCACTATCACCGTAAGTACTAATAATAAATTACTTGAATATGTCATCACTAGATCCAGAGACTCATGATAGGCTTATGGCTATTATTGAAAAGGACTCACTATCACCGTAAGTACTAGTAATAAATTACTTGAATATGTCATCACTAGATCCAGAGACTCATGATAGGCTTATGGCTATCATTGAGAAGGACTCACTATCACCGTAAGTATAATAATAAATTACTTGAATATGTCATCACTAGATCCAGAGACTCATGATAGGCTCATGGCTATCATTGAAAAGGACTCACTATCACCGTAAGTACTAATAATAAATTACTTGAATATGTCATCACTAGATCCAGAGACTCATGATAGACTTATGGCTATCATTGAAAAGGACTCACTATCACCGTAAGTACTAATAATAAATTACTTGAATATGTCATCACTAGATCCAGAGACTCATGATAGACTTATGGCTATCATTGAAAAGGACTCACTATCACCGTAAGTACTAATAATAAATTACTTGAATATGTCATCACTAGATCCAGAGACTCATGATAGACTTATGGCTATCATTGAAAAGGACTCACTATCACCGTAAGTACTAATAATAAATTACTTGAATATGTCATCACTAGATCCAGAGACTCATGATAGACTTATGGCTATCATTGAAAAGGATTCACTATCACCGTAAGTACTAATAATAAATTACTTGAATATGTCATCACTAGATCCAGAGACTCATGATAGACTTATGGCTATCATTGAAAAGGACTCACTATCACCGTAAGTACTAATAATAAATTACTTGAATATGTCATCACTAGATCCAGAGACTCATGATAGACTTATGGCTATTATTGAGAAGGATTCACTATCACCGTAAGTACTAATAATAAATTACTTGAATATGTCATCACTAGATCCAGAGACTCATGATAGACTTATGGCTATTATTGAGAAGGATTCACTATCACCGTAAGTACTAATAATAAATTACTTGAATATGTCATCACTAGATCCAGAGACTCATGATAGGCTCATGGCTATTATTGAGAAGGATTCACTATCACCGTAAGTACTAATAATAAATTACTTGAATATGTCATCACTAGATCCAGAGACTCATGATAGACTTATGGCTATCATTGAAAAGGACTCACTATCACCGTAAGTACTAATAATAAATTACTTGAATATGTCATCACTAGATCCAGAGACTCATGATAGACTTATGGCTATCATTGAAAAGGACTCACTATCACCGTAAGTACTAATAATAAATTACTTGAATACCTTAAAATTCCGTCTACAAGCATATATATGCCTCTAAACGAGGTTTTTTTGACACAAGAGATAAGAGGCAGACACTTTCAACAAAAACGTTATTTGGAGTTTGAACAACTATATTACTGATAAAGGCGGCTGTACAAACATGTATATTTGTAAGACCAATCTATTGCAATGTTTTTGAGAAGGGTATTGGCCTTTCATATCTTTAGTTAAAAAAAACCTCATTTAGAGGCATATATGCTTCTAGACAAATAGAATAATTTTTGCCAATTACATTTACATCTCCCAACAATTCAAACATAGCACAGACAGGACTCTTGAATTAGGTCTATTGAGTTATACAGGTTGAAATGCATACACCCCTTCTGGTAGACATAACCTTAATCTCCCACACAGGGTGTATTAGATTTTAAATACAGTCACTCATTCAGGTATCCCCATTTGAAATTCACACTGCTTGAGTGGGAGACAAAGGTCATGTCTTCCATAGGGGTGTATTGATTTAAACTGGAATAACCCAATTTCATTGTTATCTCTTGACAGTTTAAGCAATGATGATGCAACACTACTGTGGAATAAACGCCACTACTGCTACGACATGCCAAAGGCGTTGTCAAGAATACTGGTTGTCGCTCCCAGCTGGGACTGGGCCTGCCTATCAGATATCTATGGACTGTTGAAGAAATGGACGACGCTGGAGTCTGTGCAGGCGTTAGAGTTACTTCATCCGAGATTTGCGGATCGTGAAGTGCGTAGCAAAGCTGTGGAATGGATACGAAGGCTAAGTGATGACGAGTTATGTGATTACTTACCACAACTGGTGCAGGTTAGTAGAACGGGCTATTCCAGTTGAAATCCATACACCCTGTATGGAAGACATGACTTTAATCTTCCACACAGGGAGTGTGTATTTCAAATGGGGCCACCTAAGTGATGATGAGTTATGTGATTACTTGCCACAACTGGTGCAGGTTAGTAGAACAGGCTATTCCAGTTGAAATCCAGACATGTGATTTTCATAGAAATACATGTTTCCTCATGCTTTTCACATTTTTTTTTGCCTTCATGCACTGAATCATTTAGAAAGACATAACTTTGTGGTGTACAACACTCAAATACCATCTTTCAATGTGTGTCAATAAGTGTCAGGGATATGTATACATTTGAACTTGGTTTATTTATGTACAAGCATGAAAATGGATTTTTACCAAGTGTTTTTGATGATTTGTTTGTAAAACAGTCTAAAATCCATGACTTAAACACCAGAAATAAAGATCGTCTGAGGCTTCCTTTTATCAAAAGAGCTTTCTGTGAAAAATCCATCAAATATGCAGCTACTAAGTTATGGAATAATGTTGATAACAGCATTAAAAGTTCACCATCAATTAATCAATTCCGCCATGTATTTAAAAAACATCTTATGCAAAGTTACTATTAACTCCTATTGTATCTGGTTTATATGACCACATTGGATATTTATATTTTATATTACTTATTTGTGTTGTGCATTTTCTTATTTACTATTGTTAACTGTAATTTTTTTAAATGTATTTAGGTTAATTCATATCAAGATATGACAGCTTACTGTTACTTCATTGAAGTGACAGTCTGCTGCCATGTCAAATGATGAATTAACCAATCAAGGATCACAGATTTTCAGGCCTCTCCTTGGCCTTTCCTGTGATTCCTTCACTCTCACTTATATTATGATTTTGTATGTATTCTAGCTTTTTGTAATTTGATGAGTGAAAAATAATAAATGAATGAATGAATGAATGAATGTTATTAACCCATTTTGAGTAACCTTTTTCTATCTCAATGATATGTTAGAACTTCAGACATTTAATGTAGAATTTCATATAATTCAATTCTATGGTCTATGTCTGGGCCCATCATGGCCGGATATGGGAGGTTGAACTGTACATCATTTTATCTTGGGTATACATGTATTTATTAATATAAAGTTTTTAGTTTATCCTTGGTGTAAAACTGCACAGAGGCTTTACACTACAGGTAAAATAAAAGGACATTTCGTGATCTACAGCATCATCCGCCCACTTTTCTCAAAAAAAGTTGAGATTTTTATACCACTTGTAACCTCTGGCTACATAATGTTTATATACAAAAATTGTTCTGGTATACCAGAACGAAATTACAACACATTGTCTATGGAGCACTGTAATACACATAATCATGCATAACTTGCAAATGCAAAATCGGAATCAACTGAAATTTTGGGAATAAGCTTTTTTCTTGGATATCTACTGAAAAATGTCATAAAAAGAGGATGCTAGGATCACGAAATACTTGGCCAAGCTGAAACATTATGAACGCTAGTGGCTCTGCGATAATTACACGCTAAGATAGCGCACTGCAGAAGAAAGCATACACGCGCCTTGCATTGCGTACATGCTTAGCACGCTACATTTACGCAACGGGCATGTTCCAGCTTGGCCAATAATTACTTGATTTACCTGTAGTCTAACTCATGAATGTATAAAACTAAGGATATAGCTATAGAGAATTGTAATGATGTTTCCTATCTCTACATAGGCCTTGAAATATGAAACATACCACGATTCTGCAATGGCAAGTTTTCTGATAGAGAGGGCACTCAGCAGCATCAGAATAGCACACTACTTATTCTGGTAAGTTACTTTTGTTTATCTTGTGTTTCTGATAAGTTACTGTACTTCGTACTTATGCCGTCCACACCAGCAGTGGGCTGTGTGATGGCTTCTGCTTCACAATGTTCTGCCATCTGCCTCGGTTGGTTGTTAGCCTGCTCATTTCAGTTAGGGTTGGTATTCCTCTTGCTTGCCCATCTGCTTTAGCACACTCCAGCCATCTTTTACTTGGTCTTCCTCTTGGTCTTGTTCCACGTGTTTTACCCTCAATGGTTATCTTTGGATATCTGTTTGTCTCCATCCTTTTAAAGGGGCATTTCGTGATCCACAGCCTCATCCCCCCACTTTTCCCAAAAAAAGTTGAGATTTTTACACCACTGGATACCTCTGGCTACATAATGTTTATGTACCAAATATTTCTTGCAGATTAATTCGTTTAGCAAAGATATCATGAAATTTGAATTTCGTTCTGGTGCACCAGAACGAAATTACAACGTATTGTCTATGGAGCAGTGTAATACACATAATCATGCATAACTCGCAAACGCAAAATCGGAATCAACTGAAATTTTGGGAATATGCTTTTTTCGTGGATATGTACTGAAAAATGTCATAAAAAGAGGATGCTAGGATCACGAAATACTCCTTTAATGTGGCCAAAGTACTTCAATCTTCTTTCTGAGATAGTGTCTAAAACTGTGTGTTCTTTGCCTAGGATTTCTCGGATAGCCTGGCTACGAATTTTATCTAATCTAGTGACTCCAGCAATTCGGCGGAGGCATGCCATCTCGAAAGTCAGAAGCCTGTTTTCGTCCTGCATTCTGAGGGTCCAGGTCTCTGATCCATATAGTAATATTTACAGAGAGGATGAGTGTTTGGTACAATTGTAATTTGGTGTCTTGCTTGATGTCTTTTGCTTTCCAGATGCTGTGGAGACTTTGAACTGCACCTACTGCTTTGCTGATTCGGTGCCTCACATCTTCCTCACATGTCCCATCTCCAGATATGGTGCCGCCCAGATACACAAATGATTTTACTTGTTCCAGCTTATCTCCTCCAATTGTAATATCCAGTCTGTTGTTATATTTGGTAATGAACTTGCGTTTTGGCAATATTTATTTTGAGTCCATAGTTGCTGCTTTCGTTGTATGCTTTGTTTACCAGGGTTTGTAGTTCTTCTGGTGATTCTGCTATTAGAACTACATTGTATATCATCCGCAAATCTAAGATTATTTATTTTGAAGCCAGAGATAACTGCTCCTGCATCTTCATTTTCTAGTGCTGAGGATATAACTAGTTCCAGAAGTATATTGAAAAGCTGTGGCGAGATCACACAACCTTGCCTCACACCAAAAGTTACTGTAGTCGATGTTAAAATTGTCATTGCATACTTGTAAGCTTTTACAAAGAAAAAAAGAATGTCTCAGCACCTATTCGAGTTACTACCATTACTAACTTGCTTAGTACCTACAAGTGCTGATGTTGAATCCTCAGGTCTCTTGAATACTTGGTTGCAAAGTCAGGAACTTTTAATATGTCCATTTTCTTATGTTTTTTATTATTGGTTTTTTTCTCCTCACTGTTTTTGCTTACATGTATATCACCTTATTGCTGACTTTAGCCTGATTGAACCAGATCTGGTCACATATGTTAATTTTGATTAAAGTTTAAAACTTTTGATCCGAACACAAAAGTATTATTCTTACCTCTCAAAATGGCTACTCCATCTTTCATCAGCGAGACTGACACTGTGATGTTTATCACCGGGTCATGACCTTTATGACTCTGGACTTGATCACGATTTCTAGATTCCTGGAAGTGTGAACATGCCCCTGTCTTTGTTGAGAGATGGCTGGTTAATATTATGATTTGTATTGCCTCCTTGATTCCTTTTCTCCATTGAGGGCACCAGATGAATCTACCTCCCTCTTGCACGCTTCTAACCAATCACAGGCTGTTGAGAGGTTGATGGGGATGTCAGACATGATCTAAAGTGTGCACAAAAAGAAACGCAGCTGTTATAGATACACATATAGTTTCAGAGCTATTATCTGTATTCACAATGTTTTGACATAGAATGAAGGATGGTGTATTTACATGCATTTTGATACACCATTTGTGAAACAATCAAGGGAAATGAGTCGGATGTCGCTAATATTGATTTTGAGATATTGGCAAAGAAAGTGTTAAAATTCTTTTGTTTTATATTGTTTTCAGCGATTGATTAATTGACGTAACTTCACAAAGAAAAGTCGTATCAACATGAGGTTTTCAGTTTCTGAAAGCTCTAAATGTCCTCTTTAGAAACGTGTGTAAAACTCATTTTCGACCAGGGCCATCATGTGACTCATTCCCCTTGATCATGTCACATTTGTCCAATTTTGTTCAATATTAACAACACAGCAGTGTTTACAAAGAAAAATACACAAATTTAAAAGTTGCAGCTATTTGTATTGATTTGTAGTCAGCGCGAAGGTGAGGGCAGGCTTTACGTGCTACAATGCTTGTATAATAACCATTGACAGCTGTAAACTTCTACTTTTAAATTGGGATATTTTACATTAACAGCACTACTGTGTTGTTAATATTGAACGACATTGGACAAATCGTCGGCTGTATTCCATAGTGGCGTATAGTGATTTTTGGTCATTTTTTTGAAAATTGGCACATATGATTTTAATGATGGTCTCTTTCATTTTTCTAAGTCTCATCAGTCATAATTAGCTAATTAATTAGTAATTAATTAATTAAATGTGGCGATATAGTTACAAAGTGACATTTTTGTATTCCATAGTGGCGTATCGACCATACGCCACTTTTTTTATACACATTTTATAATTATGAAATATCGGCAAAAATGAAAAACATCGTATGTCATAGTGACGTACGCGTATCGGACCTATACGCCACTATGGAATACTGAACGACGAAAAAGTAACGCCATAGGGATTACACGGCGACCGAGGTGGCGTCACGTTAACGTAAGGTTAGGGTATTGCGTTTTGTTCGCTTTCCATAGTGACGATAGTTTTATTGTCAGTTTGCCAGCAATAGTATGTATTTATTTCTTTTGAAAATATATAACAATAAAATCTATTTAGTTTACTACAGAAATTTCACATCATTTACAAAATATAATGAATGTCTGATTTACACAACTCGATTTTAAATTGGCATTTCTTCAAACCCGATTTTCTCGAAAAGTTGTTTATTCATACGCCTACTATACGCCACTATGGAATACGGACGACGAAATGTGATATCAAAATGCGCGTAACACCTAGGTTTCATTATCATTGAGGTATAGGACTTTTTATTTTTTCGGAGAAGAGCAGGTAAGGCAACTACTTGATTATATTTCTACATGTTCATACTACATACTCTGAAAATTTTAGAAAATTCGCACGAGTCCGTTTTTTTTAAATCACATTTTTGTTCCTAAAATGGGGGTTATAGCGCCCTCAACGGACACTCTCTCCATAGGGCTACATGTAAAGACCAGTTATAGACAAATGGCCCTAAAATAAAACGGACTCGCATTTAATTTCTTCAAATTTTGCATATGATGTAGATTTAACATCTGGAATGTAATGCAAGTGATGTCGTTGCTGCTCTTCTAAATTCATTTTAAAATGTCCGCCCCAGACCAAGGTGGTAAACACACCATCATTCGTTCTACGCCAAAACGTTGTGAATAAAATTAATAGTTCTGAAGCTTTAGGCGTATCTATAACAGCTGCGTTACTTTTTGTGCAGACATTAGTATCTTTAATGCCAACTTCATTATAATTTTATGTTCTTTTCATATTTGCAGGTATTTGAAAGACAGTCTTCGAGATTTACAATTCAGCCAGCGTGTGCAGATGGTACTTGGTGCTTTGCTGAGTGTGTGTGGCCAAGGGTTACGGGATCAGTTCACAAAGCAAGAAGCATTGGAACTCACACTGAGTCAAATCGCTGACCAACTCAAAGCTGCTAAAGATTCAGTCAGAATTGTAAGATGATGTTATTGGGCTATGCCATTTAAAATACACACTACCCCTGTGAAAGATTTCAGAAATATCTTTCACAGTAAAGTATTTTGCTGTCTTGCTTTTTTTTTAATAAGCACTTTAACCCTAACCTGACCGAAACTCACTAAAGCTCACTATGAAAACCACTGCACAAGCATGCATTCCCATGTGATATCATGACGCAGTCAGCCTAAGAATGTATAGCCAGGGAATCGTTGGCCGAGCCAGTGTAACCCCCGTGACTACAGGTCGGTGATCCTCTGCATAGCATACAAGGGGTACAAGGTTCAAATCCTAGGGGTACCAAGTGACTTCTTTGTTCATCTCTCCTTTTTTGTTTCTATTTTCCTTCCGATAGCAAAAAAACAGTTGTATTATTAGTACATGGCATCTTGCTTGAAATTTTCTCTACATTGCAGGGATGTGATTTTTCCTCAGATCAGAGTTTTTGCTCTCCAGCTTTTTCTTCCCTGTACAAATGTATAAAAGAATCAATAATTCCCTCCTCTCCCTGTGCTGTTCCTCATTTTGATAAAACCTCTCTTTCATACTCTTTCATTGTTAAAAATGCATAATTTGCTTACATCAAGGAATCTTTTTTCTTTCAGAGTCTACTTCAATCAGAGCTTTCAGTAATTCCCAAAGAGTTAACCATGTGTGTTCGTATGCCAACCAATGCTGGTCTGGAGGCACTGGACCTCAATGCAAAGGTAGGTAGGGGAAGAGTTAACCATGTGTGTTCGTATGCCAACCAATGCTGGTCTGGAGGCACTGGACCTCAATGCAAAGGTAGGTAAGGGAAGAGTTAACCATGTGTGTTCGTATGCCAACCAATGCTGGTCTGGAGGCACTGGACCTCAATGCAAAGGTAGGTAAGGGAAGAGTTAACCATGTGTGTTCGTATGCCAACCAATGCTGGTCTGGAGGCACTGGACCTCAATGCAAAGGTAGGTAAGGGAAGAGTTAACCATGTGTGTTCGTATGCCAACCAATGCTGGTCTGGAGGCACTGGACCTCAATGCAAAGGTAGGTAAGGGAAGAGTTAACCATGTGTGTTCGTATGCCAACCAATGCTGGTCTGGAGGCACTGGACCTCAATGCAAAGGTAGGTAAGGGAAGAGTTAACCATGTGTGTTCGTATGCCAACCAATGCTGGCCTGGAGGCACTGGACCTCAATGCAAAGGTATGCGTAAACCAACAACAATGTACAACAAACAAAAGAAATTAACTAATTTGTAATCGGCACTTGGTTATTTGCTTTGTTTTTGTTAATGCCGAAACATTAATTTGCATCGTGCAGGAAAAATATCACAATCAACATATAAAATAGCAAATAAATTTGGTGGATTTAAGCCGCTTAAAATTTGATCTTATATTGTATTGTGTAAACACTCTTTCATCATTCCTTTGTCTATGTGTAACACGGGTGATGAATGCAGTTTAAGATCCCCACCAAGGCTGTATCATTTCACATCATTTTTCAGGTGGGATGGGACCCAGCTTTGGCTGCCATTGAGGTGCAGGAATATGTGAAACTGGATTCGTCTATAGCATAAGAACCAATAATTTATCGATATAATAATCGTTATTAGTTGAAAAAAATCAAATAATATAATTGGTTTTTTCTTTAACAGGCCAGTTCTTATTTTAGTTCCTTTACCGTGCCTCTTCGACTACTCTTCAACAATGCTGATCCTTTAGCTGAGGGCATTTCGGTTATGTTCAAAGCAGGAGAAGATATGCGTCAAGACATGTTGACCATGCAGATGATACGTATCATGGATAAATTATGGCTATCTGAGGGGCTGGACCTCCGCATGATCACATTCCGATGTATGGCAACGGGACCAAGTAGGGGTAAGTGGGTTTAGGGAGCGGTCATATAAATTGTGGCTATTTAAGGGGCATGATCACATTCCACTGTATGGCAACAGGACCAAGTAGGGGTAAGTGGATATATCAAACAAACAAAAAATGAACCAGGAATATAGTTTCCTGCTTTTGTTAACAATATCTTTCTGTCAGGATCCTGCCTCATTCCTTGATGATGTTACTACCCTCTGGAAAAGTGATAATACAATTGTTGCTATATATCCTTGCTCTCTTGGGTCAGCGATTTTCTGTAAAATGCAATGATCTTAGGTAAATGCACTAAATATTTCTTTCTTATTTTTGTGGCATCACTGAACACGCATGTAATGTTGTTTGTTTCCTACTTGCAGGATTTGTTGAGTTGGTGAGAGACTCGGAAACCTTGAAAAAAATCCAAACTGAGTATGGTGTAACGGGTTCCTTCAAAGACAAGACCATTGCAGAGTGGATCAAGAAATACAACCCCACAGAGCTGGATTACCTCAAGGTATGGCTTAGGGCTGATTGGTTTCTCATATGATTATGTTCTGTAATGAACCAATCGTGGGCACTGTAAGAAAGGCAGTAGTGCCCATGGGAATAGAAGCACTAATTTGATTGGTTGCTCAGATGATCATGTTCTGTAAGGAACCAGTCTTGAACTGTAAGAAAGGCAGTTGTGTCGATGGGAATAGGAGCCCAATTCTGACTGGTTACTCAGATGATTATGATCTGTAATGAACCAATCGGGGAAACTGTAAGAAAGGCAGTTGTGCCGATGGGAACAGAAGCCCAATTCTGACTGGTTACTCAGATGATTATGTTCTGTAATGAACCAATCGGGGGAACTGTAAGAAAAGCAGGGCCCATGGCGTTATAAATGTGTTAGTCCAACAAACCAACAAAGATGTTAAACTATGAGAGTGCCATTGTACCTGTGACATTTCTTGTCCAATTTTGCATTTCTTGTCCAAATCATTTCTTGTTAATTCTCTATTTGCACAAGGTATGGGTTACGCCTATGTGCAGGGTCAGAATTTCAGCGGCGAGAATCAATTCTCGCAAAGATTCTTGTGAACAGATTAGTGTGAATCACAGTTGATTCTCGCAAACTTTTGTAGTTTACACAGAAGTTGATATGCAAAATATTCTGCAAGAATCAAGATTGATTCTCGCACTGTGAAACAAAATTCTGACCCTGATGTGAGGCTAAAAAACTAAGCTTTATTATGATTGGTTGCTCAGATTATTATGTAATGAACCAATCAGAGTCACTGTAAGTGAAGCAATAGAGCCCATGTGATTATTTCCAACAACATAATTTACTAATCTACTTGTTATGTTTTTCAAACAGGCTGTGGAAAATTTCACATATTCCTGTGCTGGCTACTGCGTAGCAACCTATGTCCTGGGTATTGGAGACAGACACAATGACAACATCATGGTTACTAAGACTGG
Source organism: Amphiura filiformis (assembly GCF_039555335.1). Classification (NCBI taxonomy): domain Eukaryota; kingdom Metazoa; phylum Echinodermata; class Ophiuroidea; order Amphilepidida; family Amphiuridae; genus Amphiura; species Amphiura filiformis. The sequence continues at coordinate 47,380,443 of NC_092640.1, forward strand.
TCACATGTTCCATGTAGACTTTTTCAAGTTCCTTGGCAACGCTCAGATGTTTGGAAATATCAAAAGGTAATATGGGCTATTCAGTTGAAATCCCTACCCCCCCCAATGGAAGATGTGACCTTAGCCTGTGTATATTTCAAATGGAGTCACCCATTCAGGTAATCCCATTTGAAATTTACACTCCCTGTGTTGAAGATTTAAGTCATGTCTTCCATTGGGAGTGTATTGATTTCAACTGCAATATTATAGCTGAGTGAGGTTGTCCTGGTACTATGACAGCATGTCATATCTTCCTGTCCTGCATAGATGTCCAAGTGACTGCACATTGATCTGTTCTTTAACCCCCTGGACACTACTGGTCATCTAACAGCATTTCTGATTGGTTGATAACTTGAAATGCTCATTTCAATTGCCAATTATCACTAGGTTTAAACTTTTTATGGTCAAATTGCATTTGTAGATGATCTTATTAATACCCTCCTTGATTGGTTCAAAATTGGACACAGTGTTCATTTTGGCCAATTGGCAGGTAGTCCTCAGGCTCATGGGGGTTAATTCACAGTTTTTCCTATGTATAAAAGATATATAAAAGAACATATTGGTGCATTCTGCTGTAGCTGTGTTGAACTCACAAAAAAAAAACCCATGAATATTAATGTTCCAAAAAATGTCCAATTTTGACAGTATTCTGATAATTCTCATGTTTAGGTTTTGTTTTTTGTCATTCATCAATTTGTTACTGATGGTAGAGGCGGGTGATCCGATCGATAGCTTCATCCTCCTACTTTACCTCATCAAAAATGAGATTTGATATCAGAAGAAAGCTCACATTTTCTCATCACCCTAATCAAATTTAAAATGCCAAAGATAGGTTGTTTTAATGGTCTCAATGTAAGATAGAAAACAATATTAAAAAAATTGGTCCAACCATCTTTAAATATGGAAGGGATACTAAATTTGAGGCGGTATCATTCAAAACTTTTTTCCATTTTCTATTTTTAGGGATCGTATGGCTTTGTACTGACAACGGATATGGCGTCGCCATCAACGGAGGTGATAAACCCAGCCCAAGATTCCAGGAATTTGTAGATTTGTGTTGTGAAGCCTTCAATCTTGTGAGGAGGCATGCTAATCTATTCTTCAATCTGTTTGGTTTGGTAAGTAATTACACCCAATTTAGAAGCAATTACACCCAATTTAGAAGCAATTACACCCAATCTATTTGGTTTGATAAGCAATTGCACCCAATCTATAAGCAATTACACCCAATATATTTGGTTTGGTCACAGAGGAGTAAGATAAGACAGAGCGCTGCACCACCAGTCAAAGTCCCTGTGTATTGTATGGTACCAGTTCTCGCATATTCATGAGGGCCGATTGTTCGATCGTGCTGTGTCAAACAATCACGCCAGCGCTGCTTGCCTTCACAGATACGGGATAGAGCGCTATGCGTGCTTTTATGATAGACCATGAAAATACGCTGTAATTGCGTAGCAGTCTCGCCTGTCGCATTTCATGGAACAATCGCCCTCATTATCGGATGAGGCGGAGACTTTGACTGGTGGTATGCGCTCTGTCTTATCTTACTCCTCTGTGGGTTTGGTAAGCAATTGCACCCAATCTAGAAGTAATTACACCCAATCTAGAAGCAATTACACCCAATCTATTTGGTTTGGTAAGAAATTACACCCAATCTAGAAGCAATTACACCCAATCTATTTGGTTTGGTAAGCAATTACACCCATCTATATGAAATTATACCCATCTATATGAAATTACACCCAATCCATTTTGTTTGGTAAGCAATTGCACCCAATCTAGAAGCAATTACACCCAATCTAGAAGCAATTACACCCAATCTATTTGGTTTGGTAAGCAAATACACCCAATCTATAAGCAATAACACCCAATCTGTTTGGTTTAGTAAGCAATTACACCCAATCTAGTAGCAATTACACCTAATCTGGAAGCAATTACACCCAATCGATAAGCAATTATACCCAATCTATTTGATTTGGCAAGCAATTACACCCAATCCATTTGATTTGGCAAGCAATTACACCCAATCCAGTTGGTTTGGTAAGCAATTACACCCAATCTTATTTGGTTGGTAAGCTTTTTTTTATATCAAGCATCAAGCATATCTAGCAAACAGCTGAAATGGGCTAGATAATACTGACAAAACTGCAGCCAGGCCAAATGACCTGGTGAAGGGGGGGGGGGGGCAGTCATGGTATTTTTCACAGCACAGGCAAGTGTAGTCGTTAATCAGGTTTTATCTTGATCGGAACTGACTGTAACAAGGTCTTTGTATTGGCTCATTTGCCTGGCCTTTTCCAGATGAGCCAGCAGAGATTTTTCAACAATCTTCATGTTTATTTTTTTTCCCTTTACCAATTATCTTGCCATTATTTTTGTGACCAATATATTTTGTTGTCAGATGTTGAATGCAGGCATCAGTGGGCTGTCAACACCAGAGGACTCGAATTACACCCAATCTATAAAGAATTACACCCAATCTACAGGCAATTACACCCAATCTACAGGCAGTTACACCCAATCTATTAGAAATTACACCCAACATATTTTTTTTCATTTTTCTCTTCACCAATTCTGTTGTAATTATTTAGATGTTGAATGCAGGCATCAGTGGGCTGTCAACACCAGAGGACTTGAAGCATGTACAGAATGCCTTAAAACCGCAAGCCAGTGATGTGGAAGCCACTGCTATGTTTACAAGGTACGTCTCTAAACCCCATGCTATTCCAGTTGAAATCCACACTCCCCCTGTGGAAGATTTTGGAAATATCTTTAACAGGGGGAGTATGTTTTTCAAATGTAATTGGTCAGAGTTCATCAGTTTAAAACCCATACTCTCCCTGTATTATAGCCATACATATATCTTCCACAGCTGGAGTGAGCATTTCAAATGGAAGTTACCCAATTGTCTATTCTATTCAAAATTGATCCGCCCTATCTGTGGAAGACTTTAGCTAAATCTTCCACAGGGGTATAACATTAGACTTGTTAAAACTATTCAACTGGACTCACGGTTTTGAGAGGCAACGGTTTCACACCTTATCCTAGGTGCATCTTCAGGCCGTCTGTTGGTCTGTCGGCAATTGGTCACTGACCAGTGGCGAGATGGTGTTGCCAGAGGCCGTAGATTTAGAGCCAAACTTCTTTGGAATGTTCTAGGATAAGGTGTGAAACCGTTGCCTCTCAAAACCGTGAGTCCAGTTGAATAGTTTTAACAAGTCTAATTTTATATTTGATTATACCTGGATGAATGACAACCTTCACAAACGTTTCCACAGGGGTAGTGTGGATTTTAAATGGAATAGTCCAATATAGAAAGTACGACCTTTGACCTTGGCAAGTGGTGATCTCATGAGAAGCTATTCACATCAAGAAAAAATTCGGATCCCATAAATGATTTAAGTTTGCTCAGCTTATAATTGGCAAAAATTGTTTTGTTTTTCTTATTTTGTGCTTCTTCCTATTCATATAAGTGAGCGCCAGTCACCCATGATTACGCAACAAGCGCAAGTGTTGTGACTAACTGCATGCACGGCATTCTATATCAATACACGATATCATGAGTCTCATCTTTTTCACCAATTATAAGTCGTACAAAATTTAGAGTTGGTTCGCCTCTTGGATTTGGATATATATAGAGCTTGGAATTGTGACCGTATCCATTGAAATTAATTTGGTATCATAAAACTATCCATTTGAATTTAAACCAACCAGAAATCTATTTCCTGCAGTAAAGGATAGTGTGCATGTACTGAATCCATGGATACACATGGCTGACCTTGTGGACATATGTTGTCATACACAATGGGCTATTCCAGTTGAAATCCATACACCCCCAAATGGGTGATGCCATTTGGAATCTACACCCCTTGTAGGAGATTAAGATTGTGTCTTCCATTGGGGGTGTATGGATTTCAACTGGAATAGCCCGATATAAAACTCTCAACCCTTCATATTTTGATTATTCTTAAGTCTGTACACATAACCTATTTATATGTTGATATTTGTCATGTATTTACAGGTTAATAGGAGTGAGTCTTGGATCACGTTCAACACAAATCAATTTCTTCATTCATAACCTATTTATATAATGATGTATATTCATACGTAGCAGTAAACGTAAATAGGAAGCAATTTAAGACTTCTACGTTACTCAAATTTCACTCACCGGAGCGCTTTCACCAGTTTGACGTCATCTACATCTGTGGCGTCATCGGGAGGTGTTCCAATAACATCACCAGCAACAACAATTCTTCAGAGCAATAACATCCGCTGAAGACGCCGGTTGACCCGGTGAAAGCGCTTTGGTGAGTGAAATTTGAGTAGCATAGAAGTCTTAAATTGCTTCCTATAACCTATTTATATATTGATATTTTTATGTATTTACAGGTTGATAGAAGTGAGTCTAGGATCACGTTCAACACAAATCAATTTCTTCATTCATAACCTGGCTCATCACAGCTTCACTGCTGCCAACAGTCTAGACCTCAGCTTTGCACCAAAGAGATACAGGTCAGTCTTACTAACTTCTAATACCGTAAAACCTCGTCTATAAGCATATAGAGTGCTTCTGATGAAAGCTAAATTAATCCAAGCGCCCTTATGGAGTTTGAGCAAATAAATTCAAGATCCAAGCATACAAACAAGTATTTTTGTAAGACCAATCTATGGTTTTAGATTCACGCTTGTTTCATGTTAATTGAACTTTCATCAAAAACGCTATATGCTTGTAGACGAGGTTTTACGGTATGCATCTGACGTCACCTGTCAATCAACTTTTGTTTATCGACAAAACCGTATGGTGATGACAGCACAAGTAACTGAAACTGTAATTCTTATTGCATACACGGTACTTGTATTTATAGATATTTTTACATTATTTTGCTGTATTATCATGATGTTTGAAATATGCATCTCAACATTTTTTGATGAATATGACCCATTCTTACAAAATCAGATGGAACTGTGCCCCGACATGTTGCGTATTTAAATTTGATCTGATATTCTTGTTTGGCTCTGAATCAAGGAATTTTACAGGTTTCTTTTACCTCAATGCAGTCCTATCAATTGTAGAATCTTATTTTTTATCCCCATTGACTGCATTGTGGTACAGGGCACATGTTTTATGCTTTTGTTTGAAGCACGTAGAAACTCTGTAATCAGTAAAATGTAGATGCCCAGTTCCGTCTGATTTTGAGTCATAAACATAGTGATTAAAAATGGTTTTCATCATTCTTCAATTTGTTATCAGCTTAAATGATAAATCATTGGGCTATTCTATTCTATTTAAAATCCACACTACCCTTGTGGAATATATTTGGGAAATATCTCCTACAGGGGGAGTATGAATTTATAATGGAATGAACACACTAGGTAGTTCCAGTTTAATTTCATACTCCCTCTGAGAAAGATTCAACATGAATCTTCCACTGAGGGAGAGTAAGTTTCAAATGAAGCTGCCAATTGTGTTCATTCGATTTGAAATTGACACTCCCATGTGGAAGATATTTCCCAAGTCTTCCACAGGGGTAGTTAGGCCCGTTATCGATTGTCAAAAGTATTGATAGTCGGAAAAATCATGGACTTCCGACATGTTGGTACACTTAATGGTTAGTATCGATACACAAACCATACGGCACACATGCTTAGATTATCCCAAATTGCTGTCATATATGGAGTGCAAAGTTACTTTGCACGGTCGTTTTGTTATGTAGGGGGCCTATTTTGTTGTACTAATAATCATTGAAGAAACATAAATTGCATCTTGAAAATGTGTCAATATAACGATACTGTAAATGGAATATCCCAATACAGTTATTTACAGATGTACAGTATGGAGAGATATCATTTCAAGTTAGCAAATTACTAAAAGCAGGTGTGACATTGTCTAGCAAAAACTAATTATATGTTATGCAAACAAAGCATAGTCAATATATTCCTTCCAATGAGGATGAAATCACTTTATTCAGCGTAGAGCAAGAATCCAGAGAATGAAGTGTATTTGTCATTGTTACTGTCCACTTTCTCTCCATTAGTCCCAAATCTCAACCACACTTGATTACCTACTGACAACTGAACTATGGCCGTGTTACTGGCTGAACGAAGGTTGTTAGTAGAACTCTCACCAACTTCATGATTGAATGCCGTACTGATCAGAGCATTGTCTTTCACAAGTTGAACTTTTGGATCATTGTTGTTGTAAAAGCTTAATATCGTGAACATAAACACATAAGTCCCTGCAATTTCACACGTAAACTTATCAGTAATCAAATTAAAATCTGAACCAATGTTGATCTCTGCATGGTCAAAGGTGAGAACATCGCCATTGTTACCAGTTTGGGCAGATGTCTTAAAGACAGAGAACGCAGACTTTTGTGTTTGTGGCAAGTCTCCTGTTGGTCCAGGAGGTCCAGGTTGACCATCAGCACCTGCTTGCCCATCAGCCCCTGGTTGACCATCAGCGCCTGGTTGACCATCGGCACCCGCATGGCCGTGTGCTCCCTTTGGCCCAACTTTACCGGAAAATCCTTGCAATCCACGCTCTCCTCTGTCACCAACAGGGCCCAGAGGACCAGGTGGGCCCCTTTCTCCAATTGGTCCAGGCATTCCAACCTCACCCTTCATGCCCATTCCACCTCTCAAACCATCTCGTCCAGGCAAGCCATTTGATCCAGGTATGCCAGCTGATCCTGGGATGCCAGGTATGCCAGCTGGCCCTTGACAACATGAGTTACATGGGACGGGTTGAGCTTCATCAGGTGCAACTGTTGAGAAGCTGCCAATAACATGGATGAGGATAACAAGGAGCAGTATCATAGATGCCATGTCAGATTACCTGTAGAAAGAAAAATAGTCTTCATTATAGTGGCTGGATCTTTGTTGTGGGGAAAGCTAGAGAGTTTGAAAGAGATGATTAATCATCATTCATCATCATCCTTTGGAATATTAGAGGTGGAAAATGCTTTGAAAGGTCTGATTCCAGTTGAAATCCATACACCCCCTATAGAAGACATGACCTTAATCTGCCACACAGGGAGGGTGAATTTCAAATGGGGTTATCTGAATTGGTGACTCCATATGAAATCTACACCCCCTGTGTGGAAGATTAAGGTCATGTCTTCCATGGGGGTGTATGGATTTCATCTGGAATAGCCCAATGGCCTCAATTCCAAGGGCATAGTTTGATAACCTTCATTTAGCAATCAGCTCAAAAAATAACCTCAAGTTGTCAGGTATGAGTTTTTATATGCAACACATTCAAATTAAAGGTCATGATGTATGTCCATTAAGCACATTTAAACAGAAACAGAAAGCAGGATTTTGACATTCTTGTTGATATAATATTTCCCAGACCCAGATTAACTGTTTGTAAGAATACAATGGGCTGTTCCATTTGAGATCTGACATTCCGCTGTAGAAGATTTAAGATAAGTGTTTCCACAAAGGGAGTATTATTTTGAAACCCATTCTCCCCCTGTATGATGGTTTTACATATATCTTTCACAAGTGGAGTGAGTATTGTAAAATCCATACTCCCTCTGTGGAAGACTTTTCTTAAAACTCCACAGGGGGAGTGTGGATTTCAAATTAAATAGACCAATGGAAATTTTACTGTACAAAAATCTATCGTGTAATAGAGCAATTTGTTTTAAATAGCATGCACATAGAGAAAACATACTATACTTGCCTGTGTAGTTGTAAACCAATATAATTCTGCCTCAGTCACAACAATGTAATTCCCAGTATGTAATGCGTTGCTTCAATCTAGAGTGTCTACAGCTAAAATGAGGCGTAGTCCCAATGCAAGGCTAATAATAGTCTCGTCAGATGAAATGCTTACCAATGAGGTTATTAAACTATAGTGTGTCCTGAAATAAATGGTGTCTGTTACATGTATATCATTAGGCATACAGCAGACATGTCCAGACCTGCCTTTTATATTTCATACGAATTGAACTAATTCTATTTGTCGAGAAGTAATTCAAGATGAAAGGACTCAGGCATGAGAATTTTCAGTTTTAAAACTGAATTCAGTTTTTTTAGTCAAAATTTCCGCAACTTTATTTAATTTCAGCATGTTGTTAGTATTTTCTGCCCAATTTCACTCACACACATTTTCATTTTTTTTTTAGGAAAGTGTAGTCTCATGCCTAAGGACTGTCATCATTCATCCATAACTAATGTTTTCATACTATGTTTGCCAATAATGTTTCATCTATTTATCATGCTTGCTAAGATTCTCGGTAAGCGATGTCTGGTTTCACCATTTGCTGACATTTGACAATTTAAATGTGGTGGTTACAGTCTCATGTCCCATATAATAATTGTGTTACATTGATAGATATTTCAACTTTTCTCATATGAATAACATCTCAAGTAATGAGGGATCATTGCAAAATGAAACTGTAACTTTGACAGTTACACTTGCTTTATTCTAAAGCAAGAAAAATAAATGAATACTGCATGTTTGAAGGAAATTAGCAAATAATCCTAGGCTGAAGTGTTGGTATTAAAACAGGTTGTCCTAGCTTAGGCTAGTCCATTTGAAATTTAAAAGAATAGTTTGCACTATTACCTTGACCTTGCTAGCGACGACCGTATTCTAAGTGTGATTGGCCAATTCTCAAAAGCTATGCTAGCTCCGTAAGCATGTGGTCTTGCGTAGTTTGCTCGACGCAAATATCTGTGCGTACCCAAATTGGCTCTCATAATCGAGAATTATCATACCAACCATCTGACGTCACATGTCAATTAAATCAGAAACAATTTGTTTATGAGTTGTCATAGTAATTGAAATTTCTGAATGCAGTGGCAAAAACAGCATGCCCTATGGTTAATTTTGCACCTTCAAACATACAAACTGTTTCAAAAGTTAGGGCTTAGTTATTGTAAATTTTCTTTCCTGAAAGACCACAAAAGCACCAGATGAATCAACCTTCCTTTTACACACTACTAACCAATCAAGGGTTACGGGGAGTTGACAGTGACGTCAGGTGCAAACTAGTCTTTTTAATTCTGTTTTGAATGACAAGGGACTGAATTAAAAAGACTAGTTTGCATCTGACGATCAACTCAGCATGTGATTGGAAAGAAATGTTGATTCATCTGGTGCCTTCATCGGTGAAAAGGAATCGCAGAAAATGGTGAAAAATGACAGTATTTTTACAGGACAAAAAGCAACTTTTCTATGCGCCTTCAGGAAAGAAGGTTTCCTATTACTAAGACCTAACTTTTGAGACAGTTTGTATGTTTGAAGGTGCAAAATTAACCATAAAGCATGCTGTTTTACCGCTACATTCGGAAATTTTAATCATCGAGACAAATCGTAAACCAATCGTTTCTGAGTTTGAATGACAGGTGATGTCAGAGGCCAACTAGTATTTTTAATTCAATCTCCCATTATAGTACAGTAAGTTTAAAACAACCATCACAAGACTTAATAATTGAAACTCTAATTTGTAGTACTTGTAGATACTTTTATATTTAGATATTATTACATTCAATATTTTGCTCTTAAGCATGAAGTTTGAAAGATGTAAGTCAACATTTTTTTATGAATGTGACCCGTTCTTGCAAAATCAGACGGAACTGGGCACCGACATGTTGCTTTAAATTTGATCTGATATTTGGCTCTGAATCAAGGAATTTGATAGGTGTCTTTTACTTTAATGCAGTCTTTTCAATTTTAGAATCTTACTTTATCACAATCGACTGCATTGTGCATGGTACAGGACACATGTTTTATGCTTTTGTTTGAAGCAGGTAGAAACTCTGTAACCAGTAAAAGGTAGGTGCCCAGTTCCGTCTGATTTTGACAGAACGGGTCAGAAATAGACAAAGTGATTAAAATGGTTATAGGTTAATAAATACGTATCGCTTGTTGGGAGTGAAATTGTACAAAATAATGCATGCATACTGAGGTGTTGATGCGTCTAATACACGAGCCCCGAAGGGGGGAGTGCATAAGACGCATCAACATCTTAGTACAAGTGCATTATTTTGTACAATTTCTAGAGTAATAAGTGATAACGCATTTATTAACCTATTTCCTACACGAGAAAAAAATCTATGATTTTTGCTATTTTTATAACAAAATCGACACTAAAAATGTTGGAAAATACAAGCAAATATAAAAGCATTAACCTACAAGAAAAATTAATGCTTCCGAAAGCACTGCACTTAGTACGCATAGTGCGCGCCTGTGCATATATACACACAGGGCCGGATTTACCATTGGGCCAGATGGGCCCGGGCAGGGCCTCCGAATTTTGGGGGCCCCCAAATTGACATGTGCATCTTCCTTTTTAGCCCCCAAAACATGTTTTGGGCCAAAATGGGGCAAATTAAACAATTTTGCGCACTGGCCATTATATAGCAAAATTCACCTTCGTTTTGGGCTAAAATAGTCTGAAAAATTTCGTAATACTCCCCCCTCCGCCACTGTTGATATCGCGATCTTATACCTATAAACCAAAACCTGGCCACTTGAGTACACATGTTTTCCTTACGGTGAATTTGGGGCCTCCAAATTTTGGCCTGGCCCAGGGCCCCCAATAAGGTGAATCCGGCCATACACAATCAGTGCATGTTTTGCATTTATCTAACATTTGCTCTGATTGGTTCTCGCTATCTAAGGGTGTTTGAATTTTCATGGTTCTTCAATTTGTTACCATCTTCAATGACTAAATCATGTCAATGTAATATGACACATTGGGTTATTCCATTTAAAGTCCACACTACCACTGTGGAAGATTTGGGAAATATCTTCCACAGGGGGAGTGTGGATTTTACATGGAATGAACACACTAGGTAGTCCATTTGAAACTCATTCTCCCTCTGTGGAAGATTCAGGTTGAATCTTTATCAGAGGGTGTATGAAATTCAAATGGAGCTGCCTAGCGTGTTCATTCCATGTAAAATTCATACCCCCCTGTGAAAGATATTTCCAAAATCTTCCACAGTACAGGGGTAGTGTAGATTTTACAGGGAATAGCCCATTCTGTTAGGCAAAATAAACAATTGTTATGTTGTCTTCAAGTGTGAAAAATGGACAAGTTGGGTCGGTCGGTCAGTTATCTTTTTCTTTCCTTTTTTTTAACCTTCAGTTTTTGAAAATCCCAACTAAATACTTCTTAGATAATCAATTTAAGACTAGTCTTTCAATAAAATATTAATTTGAAGTGAAAAACATTGATTTTTTTTAACATATCTGTAAAAATCGTCATTCAAAAAAAAAAAAAAAAATTGTGACCTTGATTTTTCAGGATTTAGGGTCGGACTATGAGGGCAACGCAACAAGTTTTTTGGCCTTATTTACAGATGTTAAGTATGAAGTGATATTGTTTCAAGTTAGGCAAATTACTCAAATCAGGTGTGACGTTGACTAGCAAAAACTAATTATAATTATGTGAGAACATGCAAACAAAGGTTAGTTGATATTTTCCTTCCAATTTGGATGAAATCCTTTCATTCAGCATGGAGCAAGAATCAGGAGAATGAATGTATTTATCATTGTTAAAGTACACTTGCTGTCCAGTGTTCGCAAATCTCAACCACACCTCATACCTACTGCTAACCAAACTGGCCATATACTGGTTGACGAATAATTTTATTCGGCGTAGAGTATGAATCCGGAGAACGAAGTATATTTGTTGCTGTCACTGTACACACTCTGCCCACTGTTCCCAAATCTCAACCACACCTGATTACCTACTGTCAACCGAACTATGGCCGTGTTACTGGCTGAACGGTGGTTGTTAGTAGTACTCTCACCAACTTCATGATTGAATGTTGTAGTGATCACAGCATTTTCTTTAATAAGGTGAATTTGTGGATCATGATTGTTGTGACTGCTGAATACTGTGAACATAAACACATATGTCCCTGCAATGTCACATGTAAACTTGTCAGTGATCAAATTAAAATCAGAACCAATGTTGACCTCTGCATGGTCAAACGTGAGAACATCGCCACTGTTACCAGTTTGGGTAGATGTCTTGAAGACAGAGAATGCAGACTTCTGTGTTTGTGGCAAGTCTCCTGTTGGTCCAGGAGGTCCAGGTTGACCATCAGCCCCAGCTTGTCCATCAGCACCTGGTTGACCATCTGCCCCTGGTTGACCATCAGCACCCGCATGGCCGTGTGCACCATTTGGCCCGACTTTACCGGAAAAACCTTGCAATCCTTGCTCTCCTCTTTCACCACCAGGCCCCTGTGGGCCAGATGGGCCCCTTTCTCCAATTGGTCCAGGCATACCGACCTCACCCTTCATGCCCATTTCACCTCTCAAGCCATCTCGTCCAGGCAAGCCATTTGATCCAGGTATGCCAGCTGACCCTGGGATGCCAGGTATGCCAGCTGGCCCTTGACAGCATGAGTTACATGGGACGGGTTGAGCTTCATCAGGTGCAACTGTTGAGAAGCTGCCAATAACATGGATGAGGATAACAAGGAGCAGTATCAAAGATGCCATGTCAGATTACCTGTAGAAAGAAAAATAGTCTTTTAGTGACTGAATCTTTTTTGTGGGGAAAGCCAGAGAGTTCGAAAGATCAAAGAGAAATTTCAAAGAAAGTCTGCTTCATCATTATTCATCATCATCATCAGATTTTGGAGGTGGAAAATGCTTTGAATGGTCTATTCCAGTTGAAATCCATACACCCGCTATGGAAGATGTGACCATAATCTCACACACAGGGAGTGTGAATTTCAAATGGCATTGCCTGATTGAGTGACTGCATCTGAAATCTACCTCCCCTGTGTGGAAGATTAAGGTCATGTCTTCCATAGCGGGTGTATGGATTTCAACTAGAATATACCATTCAAAGCATTTTCCACCTCCAAAGTCTGATGATGATGAATGATGATGAAGCAGACATTCTTTGAAATTGCTCTTTGATCTTTCAAACTCGCTGGCTTTCAAGTTATTGTTTAACATTGGTGAATCGATTCACCAGGTTTGTTCTTCAAATCTCATAACAATTTTTGCTTGACAAAACCTTGACTTCATTAGATCTGACTCTGAGCACCTGATCCACTTTTCCACTTGTTATGTAAAATCCACTTTCGAAGTGTGCAAAATAGCCTATGCACAACCGGAAGCCTGATTTCCGGGAAAATGGATTAGATGCTCAGATCTGATGAAGTCTGACTTAGAAGTCCGACGAGATGGATGAAATATTATTATTATTAAGGCAATAGAACAAATTAGTTCGATCTTTCAATCGACCATCGATGCTTGGTCGATCCTTATTATTTATGAAATCAATTAATTTACTATTGTTAATTTTGATGAAATAGTCATTTATTAGTGTTAATTCTGATTAATTAGGTGATAGTTCATTAATAGCAAGCATCGAAGCAGCATCAGCGGTCGATCCGAAGATCAAACAAATTTGTTTCTGAGGCCTAATTCAAGAGTACTCTGGCAATATTAATATTTTGAATGTAAAGAGAGCACATAGCTTTATGGTGGTAAAGGTTTTTTTTAATGCTACTTCGAAACCTTCAGTCAAGAGCCATTAGACAAAATATATAAATTATTATAAAATATAATTATAAATTAGAACAGAAATGTGTTTGCTAAAAAGTAGAGTGCATAGTTTGTTATTAACGCGGCTGTGTACTCTAGACATTGTTTCTTTCGCGAAATTGAGTTTTTTTGATGTGTTTGTACTTTGTTATGTTTTTTATAAATACAAGGAATGAAAATCCAGATTTGTAAACTCCAACTGCAATATTTTAGGATTTTATTTCACTATTCCACTCGTGTTTGAAATTGAAAAGCGCGAACAACGCATCGCGCTATGCGTAACACACAAATACGCTTACGCATACGCTGACGCTTATCTGCATGCGCAGCGCATCTTATGGAAACATCACGGAAGCACTGATTTCACAAAAACCTAGGGGTCAAATGGCTCCGCTTTTAGCTGATAAAATGTGGGTTTTTTCAAGTTCTTTCCCCGATTTAAATATCAAGTTATGAATGGATTTCGCTCAAACTTCTCAAGGGGCCGTGGATTTACCAGATGTTTAGGTAATGTAAGGTAGAAAAACGAAAACTGCCGCATTCTCCTGTGAGATTCGATGAAAGTGCAAAATGTGACCACTTTAAACTTCAACGGCCATTATTTCAATGTTCATTTTCTCGGTAAAATGATGATTTAGGTACACGGTAACTCAATAAATACAGCATAGGTAAGCAAATATGATCATCGTAAGAAGCATGATCGACTCAAGAAACAGTTTTCCCATTTTTTTATATTTTGGTCTATTTCCGATTTTAGGCATCATTTTGTGCAAATAGGCGTTTTTGGAATGGAGCCTCAAAATTGAGATTAAAAAAAAAAAAAATTTTGGAAAGGGTGTTTTTTTGTTATGATGTACCGAACAAATATTGCCAAAAACTCACTTTTTTGTGATTTTCTTCATAACTGTTGTTTTTACACCAAATCTATATTTATATTAAGATTCATTGATGTATTGCCTTTATAAAAATGTATACTTTTTTATGTTTTGCGTGAATAATTACAAAGTTATTGCACTTTTACTACATGCATGTCTGAGAGTACACAGCTGCCTTAAACTTCTTACAAATCAAATTTAGACTTCATTGTCACAGCATTATAAAAACACCCTAAACATGCATGTTATTGACCCTTATTTCCAAAAATTGGCCAATTATTAAAGGATGTGTCCGGCAATCACAACATAATGTCTTATATGTTAGAAAAATAATTATCAAGCACGAATCACATGGTTTTATTTAAAACAAATTCCTATTAACCATAAAAACGAATAAAAACAGCCATCTCTCAACATGCGAAATTCAAAATTCCCGCGTGGGAGTTTTGAATATCGCGTGTTGAGAGATTTCTGTTTTCATTTGTTTTGTATGGTTATTATGAGTTTGTTTTAAATAAAATCATGCCATTCGTGCTTAATAATTAATTTTCTCACATATAAGACTTAATGTTTTGATTGCTGGACACTTCCTTTAAAATTTATTGCCAGTTAGGTCCAACTAATTAAGGATTAGGATTCAGGTATGCTTCATTTTGCAAAACATAATAATATTATTTTTAATCCCAAAATATTAGTACTGTATTTTGTGGCAACCAGGAGTAGAGGATGCTACAATAATTATTAACCTCTTTTGCCAAATTAGATATGGCTAAATCCTAAACCTTTAGTTGGACATGTATTTTTATGGTGCCTAAACACCTAGACCTAAAGCCTAAAACTAAGTCTAATATCAGTCTATGCATTCTCAAGTTTTAGCAAACACATTTTATATCATTTATATTTGTGATATGATGTGCTCCATGGGGGCCAAAGGAGGCATTTTTGAAAATTAAATTACTATAATTATTACCTTATACAAACAATCCGGGGGCACTCAACACAAATGACCATACAGGTATGCTCCCCATAAAGACCCCCCTTTTGGGTTTCAGAGTCTCGAAAAGACCCCTATATTTGACCAAATTAAAGCTCCGAAAGACCCTTGATTTGATAATTTCAGCTCTAAAAGACCCAAACATTGCTCATTCCTCATATTTCTTGTTTTTTCAGGCGATTTTCAACCAAAAAGCCAAGAAAGATCCTTGATGTTGACTTTTCGCAGCTCCAAAAGACCCCATTTTACTTGTTCACAGCCCGGTTCCCAGCTACGAAAGACCCCCCTTTTACCGGTACGCCGACAGCTCCCAAAGACCCTCCACCTCAAAATTCAGGGGAGCATACCCACCAAAATTTTTGATGTGTGCCCCGGGCAAACTATATCATATACTGAAAACACCAAAGGTCTAGCATACTTGGTTCTAAAGTTCTGAAGTAATACCCAATTGTCCATTTGAAATCCATGCTTCTTCTGTGGAAGACTTTTAACTCCACAGGGGGAGTGTGGATTTCAAATTAAATAGACCAATGGAAATTTTACTGTACAAAAATCTATCGTGTAATAGAGCAATTTGTTTTGAATAGCATGCAAATAGAAAAAACATACCATACTTGCCTGGGTTGTCGTAAACCTTATTCTGCCTCAGTCACAACAATGTATTTCCCAGTATGTAATGCAGTGCTTCAATCTAGAGCGTCCACAGCTAAAATGAGGCGTAGTCCCAATGCAAGGCTAATAAAAGTCTAGTCAGATGAAATGCTTACAAATTGAGGTTAGGCCTAAATAAAAATTGTTTGATTGGTGTAACATTAAAAAAAATAGGGTAGGTAGGTCAAGGTAATTCTCTGCAAGTTACCAATGCAACTTTTAAAGCTTTAGATTGCATTTAATAAAGGCCTTGGATATTTTTTCTCTTTTTTTTAAATTAAATTTTTGGGTTTTTATTCGCAAAAAAAAAGTCTAGGGTTGGGCCTAATTTTAAGGTAGGTCGACCAATCAACAAATCAAACAATTTTTTAGGCCTTATTAAATTCTAGAGTGTGTCCTGAAATAAATTGTGTCTGTTACATGTATATCATTTGGCATAAGGCAGACATGTCCAGACCTGCCTTGATTTCACACCAATTGGACCACATATTTGGCCAATTCTTTTCATGGAGAAGTAATTTATGATGAAACGATTTTCATCATTCATGCATTGCTAATGTTTACATGCGACGGTGTACTATGTTTGCCAATAATGTTTAATCTATTTATCATGCTCGCTAAGATTCTTGGTAAGTGATGTCTGGTTTCACTGTTTGCTGACATTTGACAATTTAAATGTAATGGTTACAGTCTCATGTCCCATATAATAATTGTGTTACATTGATAGATATTTCAACTTTTCTCATAGGAATTCAACATCTCAAATAATGGGCTATTCCAGATGAAATCCGCACTAGATTTTGGAAATATGTTCCATAGAGGGGTATGTTTTTCGAATGTAACTGGTGTGGGTTACTCATTTTGAAACTCATACTCCCCCTGTATTATGGCTTTAGCTTTATCTTCCACAACTGGAGTGAATATTTCAAATGGAAACTACCTAAAAGTCTATTCTATTTAAAACTCATACTCCCTCTGTGGAAGACTTTAGCTAAATCTTCCACAGGGGTAGTGTGGATTTTAAATGGAATAGCCCAATGAGAAGATCATTGAAAATATGAAGCTGTAACTTTGACTTCATGACAATTTATATGTGTGACAATTCATAACATTTCATGACAATTACACATTAATATAACACATGCTTTATTCTAAAGCAAGGAAGTACATTCTAGATAGTGCAAACTATTCTTTATTTGAATTGTAATATCAAAAACATTGATATGTGAAACTATACATTTCTGAATCCTTATGACTAGATAAATTCATTGATATGGTTTTTTTTAATTGGACCCTGTATAAGGTTGGATAACCTTTTCCTGCCAAAAGGCTACTCTGGTTTAATTGCTATCATATGTCACACAATCTGGTCCATGGGGGCGAAAGGAGGCATTTTAGAAAATTGAGTTGCTGTAATTATTACATTATACATATAATAGGCTATCATTTACTGAAAACACCAAAGGTCTATCATACTTGGTTCTAAAGTTATGAAGTTTTTTGATGTCTATTTTCTTATGCATTTTATTGTTTTGTTTTTACTCCATATTTATACCTTTATCTCAGTTTCAAATTTGCTGCCTTTGGCCCCCATGGACCAGTTCGTGTCACATATGCCCCATCATGATGTTAACAACCTCTGGTAGCAGTGCATCTTTTCTGTGTATCAAAAATAAGGAGACTGAAAGAAGTTGAAAGAACTAGCAGTAACCTTTATTTATTTATTTTTATTTCTTCTCTGCAGTATGGAAAAGGATGGCAAGATAACCCAAGCCAACATCTTTGGAATACAAAAGAGATATGAAAATGCCAAATATTATGTAAGAAAACAGATCAGTGTTATGTACTATACTAGAAATTTCAATTGAATGAACACAGCTTTCAACAACTGAACTCGTTCCAACCGTGATCACATTTTACATATTTGAAACTACACCGCAAAAGCACAACCTTGGATGCAATAATTAAAATTAAACCAATCACTGGTGTTGGCTTGGTTGAATTTACTACCATGTTATGTACGCACAATCGCACACGCTTGCGTAAATCGCACAATGTACGTGAAAAATTGTCACACGATGTCAGGCAACTATAAACACTTGCATAACAAGAACTGAAGTCCTGTGACACAAAAAAAATACTTTGGTCGGCTCCATGAGAACAGAAAATAATGAATGCAATTCAGGATCCTTTATTTATTTATTATTTTTATTTATTTATATATTTATTTTTTTTGAGTAGTGCAGTTTATCCCACAGGTGCTTGCGTGGATTATAGTTTGATCAGCTTGTAATCGGCAGGAATTGTTAGGCTTTTACCAGTACGCCAAAAAGTAGAGCCATGTTTAGAGTGATATACGTAACCCGATACGTATCTAACCTGTCTGGTTAAATAAAGTAGACAAAGTATAGGACTTGAATAAATAATTTGTGATACTTCTGGCGAGATGTCACAAGACAATTCTCGAAATAAAATATATTGATATTAATCTGTGATGTTATAAGGTCCGCCGATTACGAGCTGAGCAAAGTATAGGTCTGTATAATTTGTGCCAAAATATGTCTTTCTTACCATAAGAATGATTGTTTTGGAATTGTATCAAATACTGGAACTTACTTTTTGCAACTTTACGACGTTGCGTCTGGAACCACCAGACTTCATCAGGCAACTGACCCGTTGGGCTGGTCACATGATAGACGGCAAAGTTGCAAAAAGTAAGTTCCAGTATTTGATTTAATTCCAAAACTCGGTTTGAAACTACTGGATGACTAAGAACATTCACTCATTTGTCATAAGAACCATTATTACCAAATGAATGTTTGAGGCAAAATATTACAGGGATCTATATCTTGAAAAGCACTTTGCTGCCAAGTCCCCCTTAACTTTTGATGTGATGCATTATGTCTCATATCAAAACTGAACTTCAAGATTACTTCCCGGATTATATATATATCATCAAAATATTCTTCTTGATCAAAATAGGTATACATTGTACGAGTGTTCCGTCAAGGATCCGCAATACCGACTTTCATCTTCAGACGTTACCGAGAATTCCAAGAGCTCAACATCAAATTGCGTTGCATCTTTCCCGACATGCAAACCCAGCTGCCTATGTTGTCAACAGGCCCTCTAGTGGGCAGAACACATGTGAAACAGGTAGCAGAGAAGCGAAAGAATGAATTGGATCATTATATACAGAGACTTATGCATATGCCAGCAGATATCGCACAGGTGAGTAGTCATTTAAGGTCAGGGCCCAGAATGAAACCCGGTGGGATACCCACCCAGCTGCCTATGTTGTCCACAGGCCCTCTAGTATGAAGAACACATGTGAAACAGGTAGCAGAGAAGCGAAAGAATGAATTGGATCATTATATACAGAGACTTATGCATATGCCAGCAGATATCTCACAGGTGAGTAGTCATTTAAGGTCAAGGCCCAGAATGAAACCTTGTGGAATACCCACCCAGCTGCCTATGCTGTCCACAGGCCCTCTAGTGGGGAGAACACAATATAATAGGTGGCAGAGAAACAAAAGAATGTGTTTGGTATTCCATAAAGATTTACGTAATAGCGCGCATAGGCTCCTTTGCCTTAGGGTAAATTTCATGTACTAATAGAGAACTCCCATCTCTGAGAATCTCAACAATAATTTAGAGTGTGTGCAGATTTAACAAGGGAGCCCATATAGGCAGATCTTTACTATATATTAATATCATGTTAACATGGGGGTGTATCAGTTTTGTATGGTATACATGTAATGTACTGCTCCCACAGTGAACCAGTTAAACACTTTTTTCTCTTCGTATTTTTACAGCATGACTTGGTCTACACATTCTTCCATCCTCTACTCAAAGATGAAAAAGATGCACATCTTGCTCACAACCCTAAACTCAAGCAAGGTAAGAGATGTAAACTGGTCTTATATTCTTAAGTGGCAGGTGAAAGGAAAGATCCTCTCTCCCATATTCTGCAGGCATACGGAATGCCCTACCAGCACAATTATGTCACTGCAAAACAGGAGTTACAGAGCTGAAGTGGGAGGTTAATACCTATCTTGACTTCAACCTGTCAGCTTTACCTAAATAGATAACTGCTGTTAATGCCTACATTAGCGTTGAATTGACATAAAAAGAACAAAGTATGCCAACTTGATGTGGGAAAACAAATAAAATATAAAATGCTATGCAGAGGTGACAAGAGACAACAAATATAGGCACAGCAGTAAGTAATAAAGATGGTATCCAGATTTGTTTTTGATTTAAAGGCTTAAAAAAAGAGTTAACCATGCAAAAACAGCAGGGACTAACAGGAATACAATAGTGCACTAAGAATTAAACTGACAAGTATTTCATATTTCGTACAAATGACCATTCAGGGATGTGCTGCAAACATAAGTCACATTTTCAGCCATTTGATATATCAACAACGACTTTTGCTAGACCAATTTTGGTCTATGGATGGGTCATTTTTTCAAAATTTTACCAAATTTCCCCCAAAATTAGCCCAATGAAATGAATGTAAATAACAAAAATCCTATTCACTATTATTTCGACATTATGCCAAACTCTTAATAAAATTTCATTTTCAAGGTGATGATGTAGACAGTGGAAGAGAGGTCACCATAGCACCAGGTGAAGTGAATGGACAAGTCAAGTTATCTATCAACTACAAAGATGATGCATTATTTATTATGGTTAGGCATGCCAAGGACTTGGTAAGTAGACACAGTTATTGGGTTCTTCCATTTGATGTCCATACTCCTATGTGGAAGATTTAGACAAAGTCTTCCACAGAGGGAGTATGTGTTTCAAATAGAATAGACAATTGGGTAACTTCCATTTTGAAATAGTACAGTTGCAGAAGATATACATAGGTAAAGCCATATACAGGGGGATTATTGGTTTCAAAATAATTGTCCTTAGCCAGTTCCATTTGAAAAACATACTCCCTCTGTGCAAGACTTTTCTTACTTCTTCCACAGGGGTATGGCAGATTTTAAATGAATTAACCCATACATACTGCAAAACATTAATGTTCAGGTGCATGAAAAATTCGCAAGTGAGATGGATTCACAAAATTGTGTTCTACAAATATTTCTTTTCCATGTAGGCTTCTATAAGGCAGGTGGGAGCAAGATGCTCACCTAGACGCACTTGCACATAATTTTTTTTTTTTTAAAAAGCTCATACACTAGGATCCACAACATGTTCATCTATCAGGGCACAGTTCTTTAACCCCAATACATTTGTACATTCATTGTGTTCTCATAGATAGCAAGGCTTATTGTCATGGGTTGTATTTATTCACCATGTCCGTGATTTTTCTTGGGAAGGCGGCTGGGAGAAAGACCTCAAATTTTTGATGTGGCATAACCAAAGGGGGAGCTTCCCCCTGTGAGAAGTGCAAATCCATATGTGAAGACCTAATTGATGCCTGATCCCCACAAAGTGACAAAACGTAAGATCCAAGACACCCACCCAAACCACCCCCAGAGTGTATCCCCAATGTTTAAAGTGACAAAGTAGTCTGTCAAATGTTTTAATTTCGTGTTTGCCCTGATTGTAGTGACCCAGATCTGTACATGAAGACATACAGAGTCACAAACATAAGATCCAAGACACCCCACCCCCAATCACCCCTCCTCAAGAGTGTAAGGAGTAAAGGGAGTAAAGTTGTATGTCAAATGTTTTCATTTCAGGTTTGCCCTGATGGTAGCGACCCAGATCCGTACGTGAAGACATACCTGATGCCAGATCCACACAAAGTGACAAAACGCAAGACTAGACTGGTGAAGAAGACGCGCAATCCAACGTATAATGAAATGGTAAGAGTTATCTTCAATACCTAAGTTACTAACCACCGTTTGACTGCCGGCATGCAGGCAGAACCAGTGATTGGGCCAGGTTTCTATTTTTTGGAACAATAGAATGGAATAAACCACCGATACTGCCAGGGGGCCCCTTTCCTTGAATAAGTTCATCATGACAGTTAGATACCATACTATTGATAAATTATGTTTTACAAGTCCAATAATTTATTCACATTTTAGATGTTTTATCTTCCCATTGGAAGGCTTCATCAGTAATGCGATGAACCAGCAACACTCCTACTCTCATCTCCAGAGTGTACAGTTCTTTGCAGTTGGTCATATACATGATTTAGTGACTATATCTCTTCATTGTAGTGGATAATATGATTTGAAGCCAAGGTGGTAATGGCATCTGGCAGTAAAAAGTTGTCAAAGTCCCCCAACAGTTTTTGTACATAAGACAAGTAGGATGTTCTTTACCTTCCAGGTTTTCTTTTACCATGTAATGGGATGTAGAGAGCATCTTCTGCATGGTTCATCTCTAATGTTTATTTATACTTAATATTTTTTATTTTCCATTCTAGTTGGTGTACAAACTCTCTTTATCAGAAGTGAAGAATCGCTGCATTCGTGTGACGGTATGGAACTCGGATTACCTCAAAGAAAACGCATTCCTGGGTGGAATCGATATCCCGTGTGCTGGGCTAGACCTGTCACGTGAGACACAGAGTTGGTACAGGCTGGGTAATCTAGGCTGATAGCCTGTGTGTGCTGTAGAGATGGTAGAGCAGATATATTACACTTCCCACAATGCATTTCTTTCATTTCAATTTTCTGTACTGATTTGCTATCTAGTGCAACATGTATCTCAATGAACAGAGCACATATAGATCTTGCAAGATATGTTTTTTTCTTGACTAACCCATGTTTAGCCAGTTAAAGGAAACCTGTGCAAGTAATGGGTGTTGTGTCATGTTGCAAAGGATTCTGGGAAGGGTAAGATATCTCCTCTGCAGAGTTTCTATCCGCCAAGCTGAGGGGTCATCTTTTGATTCTTAAAATTCAGGTTTAGGGCATTAGGGACTGGTCAATATTTACACAGAATTTGTGTCCGAATAATTGTGAATGTCCCCCTGTTGTAAATATTGATCAATCCCTTGCATCCAAAAGTCAAATAGTCATTTAGTCAGTTTGGGGGCTATTGTAGTTTATATTTATACGCCCCCATGAAAGACATGACCTTAATCCCCCGCACAGGGGGTGTAGATTTCAAATGGAGTCACCCATTCAGGTAACTACATTCGAAATTCATACTCCCTGTGTGGGAGATTAAGGTTGCATCTTCTGTACGGGTTGTATGGATTTCAACTAGAATAGCCCATTCCTTAACCCCATGAGTACTACCTGCTGATTGGTTACAAGAAGACTATTATAATTTATTGAGCCAATCAGCAGCATGGTAAGAATGGTGGTAGTGCTGAAGAGGATTGAGCTTGAACCTTTAGAAGCCGTATTTTGATTGGTCACCCAGGTGAACATATCACTTGACTAACCAATCATAAATACTGTAAGAAAAATAAAGGCAGTATCAATTTCAAGGTGTCACTGCAAGAATGCCCTATCAGCAACAGCTGCCTTATAGACATTTGACAATTTCTGCAAGTTACAAATATATCACCTGGCAGCTATGTAGACTGCTGCCCTCAGTCGTCAACCGTCTGGATTGACGACTGAGAAAACTACGTGGAAAAAAAGTGATGTATTTTGCAATAGGATTCCTGTGGCATACAGCATGCGCAGTTGTGTCCAAATTGACCTTTTGACAGAGTTTGTTGTTTTTAGAAGTTCAGAGCACGATCTTGTCACAGCGGCGTGGTACAGCGACGCGGTACACGGGCGCCGCTAGTCAGTCGCGCTGGCGCACAACCAAAGTCGCATTGAATAGTTTTCAGAAGTCTGTCATGATTTGGCCTGTAAGATAATCAGTCGTCACTACGAAGCATACACACAGGGATGTGATTTTTCCTCGGATTAGAGGAATTCCTCCTTTTTGAGTTTTTCTTCTCTGTACAAAAGTATAGGAGATTCATTAATGTTCCTTCTTTTTGGTGCTTTTCCACTTTTTTGATTGAACCTCTGTCTCATGCCTGATACACAGTACATGCCAAGTGTAGACGGCTGATTGGAATTAGTCTAGCAGCTATGGTGGTGATAAGAGTATGGGAAGTTGTGTGTGCAAAGCAGAAACAGATGTAAAGAACATAGCTTGAAAATAAAATCCCTTTAAAAGGGAAATTTAGTAATCCTCAGAAAACATTAAAAAAGAACTATTACTCAGATGTGCTATATACATTGAAAATATTTTGTTAAAAATCAAATTTTTGATGGAAAATGGTGAATGAAATCATGTGTGAATGATATTATTGTGGTGATATATTACTCTGATAATCATTTCTGGGCAAAAGATCTCAAAATGTGCTGCAAATTTTATTTTAAAATTTTCATTGAATTTATGGACCAAATATGGAGACCAATATAATATTATTATAATGTGGTCGTATGTGCTTTTGGCCCCTGAACATGTTTAAAACAAAACTGCCAACAGGTTACATTGGGAGGTTTTGATTTAAACATGTTCAGGGGCCAATGACACAGGAGGTTTCTAAGAACTATTTTGATTGGTTACAAAGTGGGCTGTATCATGTATTGAGCCAATCAGAGACATGGTAAGATTAGTCAGTAGGACTGAAAGGGATCAATGCGAAGAGATCTAAAAGCCCTATTTTGATTGGTTACCCAGATGATTAAATCATGTAATTGACCAATCAAGGGTTAATTCACATAAAATATAAACCATTTCATGTACCTGTATAAATGAATGTGTCATCAAATTAGCATTATTGTTTATAGTAAGTTACCTGTAAAAGTGGTAATTTTTGCGGGTGTAATTTTTCACGCTTTGGCCGATTTTGAGTTACATGTCTTGTTTTTAATTTTGCTATTTTGAGTTTTCATACATTAAAAGAACATATTCGAGTGTCTTTATTTTCGCGGTAGCTGTGTTGGGTGCAAAAAGCGTGAAAATTAATGTACCGTGAAAATTTCCACTTTTACAGTATTGTGTATTTACTTTTAAAATCGCCAATCTTTGCCTTTTAGATTTTAGCTAATTGATATTTTTATTTAGTGCAATTTAACTTATTTAATGTATATGAAGCTTCAATGGCCATGAAATTGAAATAGAATAACTGATGGACTATTCCAGTTGAAATCCATATACCCCTGTGGAAGACCGGGGTTGTGAATTTCAAATGGCGTTACCTGAATGGATGACTCCATTTGAAAAAAGGGAGGTCATGTCTTTCAAAGGGGGTGTATGGATTTCAACTGGAATAGCTCAATAATGATCACTAAGCCAGAATGACCTCATCCCAGTGGCCGAGGTCAATAATCTCCAATTAATAAGAATAGCTCAGAATTTGACCTCAAATTGGGGAATATGAATTTTTTGTACCCAACCAGTTCAAAGGTCATTCCTTGAATGTAGAAACGAATTGAGGTTAAAGAACTGTGTCCTGGTAGTTGAGCATATTGCCATCTGTATCACAAACTGTTGTATCTGAAAAGGCTGCCTTGTGTGATTTTTATTATCATTGTTGTATTTCATATTGTTATTTTATGTCAGCATGCTTCTTTCTTTTATGAATGGACATGAGATTTTAATATTGTGATAATATCGCAAAAGTAATATACAAACTTAATCTTACAGTGCATCTCATCACAATTAAACAAAAATTTCACAAAAGGCAGCCATTTGAGATACGACAGTGTGTTGGCATAAAACAACTTAAAATAATGATGTTGACTGTTTTATATAAGACGGTAGATGCACTCCAGCGGCTAAAAACAATACTTTTATTCTTTAATTATGAGTTAGTTTATATTATACATGTATCTGTGCAGAAGCAAAATGTCTATCCCCCTGCCTTATTTTGGATGGATATACAAATTACAGACATTGAATTAAATATTTCAATATTCAATGGCTTGTCAAAGAAATCGTTTTTTTACCTCAAATCATTTCTCTGAACAATTGTGACTGTAATCATGGATGTACTCAACTAAATACTTCCAAATCACAGGGTGAATGGATTTGTCATGTTAAAAACCATGTACTTAAAGTTGACAAGTAAAAGTATGTCAGCTTAATGATGTAACATTATCACATTCAAGTAAAATGGTCCACAAGGTCTAAGTTACCCACTAAAAATAACTTGTATTTTTCAAGTTTATGAAATTAAAAAATTATAAGTGTTGCAGATCATTGTGTTCAGTCACACATTATATGTGAGTACAGTTTTGATTAAACTCTCACCACGCATGACAAATGTCATTCAGGAGCAAAATTAATGTGTGATAGGTCAGGCCTACCATCAGGGTCTAAGCTAGGATTTGACAAGTGCCTGTCATTTTCACCAAAACTACCTGTCCAAATTTGACTCTAAAAACATAAACCAGACCTTCTGGTGGTTCAGTCAGTTCAAAGTGCTATTGTTATAGCCTTGATTTATCAGTCTGGTCTTGTTTTGAGTTCACAGAACTTATTCAAGCATTACCTTTGGAATTTAGCATATGTCGCAAGCAGTATTCGAAATAAGCACTTATCCTCTTGTCCTCTTGTCCAAAAATCACTGGGGACAACCAAATTGAGCTATGTACTTATCCCCTGGACAACCACTATTTAGATTCTTTGCACTCAAAAACATGACATATATATTTTGGGGACAGCCAAAATGTTTTGAGGACAAGCAGAATTCATGCTTTAGTTGTCCTCGGGACAACCTCCATATTTTCTTTATTTCGGACACAGGTCGCAAGCATTAATTTTGCCTGTTTGAGAGTTCAATGGACCACTGTAACTTTTCTTGCAGATGAGTCATTGTGACTGAATGCAACGATATGTTACATAATATATCAGACCAGTGTATCAAACAAACTGATAATTACTTTCATACATCAGATTTTGTTAAAGACTCATTCTAATAAGTCTTAGTTTAGGATTTGTGGATCCTTTATTTGGACGGCCTCTATTCCTATATATTGTAATTGTCAAGATATATTGTACAAGTCATAAATTTATATATCATATGACATCTTTGTAGTGTGTGCCAAATTTACATAACTATTATCTTATGACCTGGAAATTACAACATTGATATTCGAAATTTTGAATTCAGTCGATGGAACATGTTTGAAACCTGGTGATTATAAATATAAACCTCATTTATTCTTTTTATTTCATTAAATGGGGTCATTTTACTATATAGGTGATTGTGTGAACATTTGTTGAAAATTGAGAAAACATTTTCTTGAACAATTTGTGATGTGACTATGATCTTGTGACAAACCTGCCAAGGTATACGCTGTTCTGTTATTTTTTGTGGGGCTATTCCAGTTGAAATCCACACCCACTACATGTATAGAAGATATAACCTTAATCTTGCATATACAGAATGTGAATTTCAAATGGGGTTACCTGAATGGGCGACTCCATTTGAAATCTACATTCCCTCTGTGTGGGTCATATCTTCCAGATGTATGAATTTCAACTGGAATAGCCCAATGCTTACAAGATTTCAGAATATTGGAGAGTGCCCATTATTCCAGAAGTTCACTAGTCCGAAAAGGGTTCAAGTTAGGGTTTATGTCATTAGGTTTGGGGCTTAAATGTTGGTTTTAGGCAGGCCTGTACATAGCACCTGCCCCCTCCACACACACATACCCTCACACAAATATCCACTTTTTGCTATTTTTGCCAATAAAAAACTGAGAAAGAACTTTTTGGTGGCAAGACATCCAAAAGTCCAAAAAAAGGGTCCACTTTTGGAAGTCCCACACCCCAAACAATCAATCTTATGTATGGGCCTGGATGGGATTAGAGTAAGGGTTATGGCTTATAACAACCCTGATTGGTGTTTCAGACTAATGACCCTTGACCCTTCTTCGGACTAACAAGCTGTAACAGTGGAACCTAATATTGCCACTGCCTTGGATTTTAATTTGTTTTACAAGAATTTATATTACATGTATCTGGTAATTATAATATATGAAGGTAGAGTGGAACCTCGTTAACACGAAATTGGCAGGGCCATGGATTTAAGTTTATATCAACAGGAATTTGTGTAATGTCAAGTTGGTACATGTTAACATTACAAATGCCAAAATTCACATTTCAAAAAATAACAATTTTGTTTTTAAAAATCATACAGAAAAAAGATAATTGTGTGCTTTAAAAAAATAATTGTGTGTTATGAGGAAAAATGGCTATTCATTTAAAATTCACTCTCCCCCTGCTGTGGAAGATTTTGGAAATATCTTCCACAGGGGGAGTATGAATTTCAAATAGAATGAACATATTAGGCAGCTCTATTTGAATTTCAGCTGAGAAAGATTCAACTTGAATCTTCCACAGAGGGAGGGTGAGTTTCAAATGGAACTGACTAATGTGTTCATTTTATTTGAAATTTATACTCCCTTGTCCCCTGTGGAAGATATTTTCCACAGGGGTAGTGTGAAATTTAAATAGAAGAGCCCAATTTTGTGTTAACAAGTTTCCACTGTACTGGCCATAATCATTCATCATGTATCATTTGTATATCTATAAAATATCTATGATCATCTATTTCATATAGAATTTTTATTTATCACATGTAATTAACCCCATGAGAACTACCTGCCGATTGGCCAAAAATAAGTTTTCATTATCAATTGGACCAATCAGCAACATTGTTAGAATAATTTCACCATGCAAAAAAAATTGAGGTGAATTATTTTTGCAAAGCTCCATTCTGATTGGTGATTAAAATAAAGATATCATGTTATTGACCAATCAGAGGCAATGTTAGATCGACAGGTAGTGCTCAGGGGGTTAATTGATCTATGGTATTGCAATAATATAATTATCTACATAATGATTATTAATTATTTTAGACATGCTACTCACAATGTGTGAGTGGCATCAAAATGATTTTCATAATAAATATGAGTCATTATTTACTGCATAAAATAATTGCTGTATTTGTAGTTCTGATTACTTATTCTTTGCCCCATACTTCTTTACCAGTGTGCAGTCTTCCCCAGATAAGTTTCAGCTTAGACCTAAAAAAAATTGTTTGATTAGCGTAACATGAAAAAAAAAAAATTAGGGTAGGTCGGTCGGCAATTTTTTTTATATAATTTTTTTTACACACATTTTAGCTGAAAATTGCGAATTTTTCTTCCTTTTAATCTTTTTTTATTTTTTAGAAAAAAAAAGTCTAGGTTCGGGCCTATTTTTTTAGACCTTACTGCAGTCATAATTCTGAAGCTCCCATTGAATTGGGGATTCCCCAGGCAAGCTGGGGAAAGCTGAGCACCTGTATTTAGGTATGGGCCCTTAGTTGTTGGTGTGGATTAGCTTGTAAGCACTCTTTCATTGGTTCCTCTATGACGGACGGAGGCCGCATCGTCGCGAAACATACTTGTGGAGGCACATTGCCGTCCCAGTTGCCAACAAACCGTTGTAAAATAAGCTTTTTCAGTTGAAATCCACACCCTTATGGAAGACATGATCTTAAGGGATCTGGAATGAGCGTTTCAACAGTTCTTTTTGTGGGACATGAGAGCACATCAGACATATCGAATTGCATTCTGAATACGAAGAATGTCTTTCTGATATCAAATAATTTTCATATTTTGAAATTCACGATGTACCGTGATTCGTCCGAGTATAGTCCCACGCCGAGTATAAAAAATAAAATAAAATTTTTTATTTTTTTTTAAGTTTTTTTTTTCGGTTTTGGAGTGTCCCAAGACCTAAAGCTAAATGCTAGGATCATTCATGGTTGACCTAAAAAAAAAAAAAAAAAAAAAAAAAAAAAAAAAATTTCAAGATATTTTGTATTTTTAATATGAAAATTGATAATTTGTATTCATGTCATACTCTATTAATGATTTCAAAATGCATTGAAT
This sequence comes from Amphiura filiformis, assembly GCF_039555335.1. Classification (NCBI taxonomy): domain Eukaryota; kingdom Metazoa; phylum Echinodermata; class Ophiuroidea; order Amphilepidida; family Amphiuridae; genus Amphiura; species Amphiura filiformis. The sequence goes on from NC_092640.1 coordinate 47,410,356, forward strand.
TTTTTTTTTTTTTTTGAAATCCGAGTATAATCCCACACCCCAATTGTGAAAAATTTTCACATAAAAAGCGGGTGGGACTATACTCGACCAATACTGTAATACAAATTTTATGACAAATTATTAAAATTTGATATTTTTCACATTTTGATATATAACAGTCCTCAAGTAAATTTTATATATCTAATGACATATTCTTAAAGTGTATGTAGCTGGGAGGAAAAGCCGACGATCAATTGAAAATTTTGACCTTTCATATTGAAGATATGGATTTTTTACCCAAAAAGACCTATTTTTTTTGGTGTTTTGGAAAAAACAATCCATATCTTCTATACGTAAGGTCAAAATTTTAAATTGATCATCGGCTTTTCATCCCACCCACATACACTTTAAGTATAAATCATCAGATTCATAAAGTTTACTTGAGTACTGTTAAATATAAAAATATCAATTTTAATCATTTGCCATAAAATGTGTATTACATTGCAATTTCAAAAATCAAAATTATTTGATATCATCAGGACATTCTTCGTATTCAGAATGCAATTTGATATGTCCAATGTGCTCTAATGTCCCACAATAATACTGTCCAAACATTCATACCCACCCCTTCATCTCTCACACAGGGAGTGTGAATTTCAAATGGGACTACCTGAATGGATGACTCCATTTGAAATCTACACCCCCTCCCCTGATTGGGAGATTAAGGTCATGTCTTCCATAGGGTGTATGGATTTCAACTGGGATAGCCCTATTCATCAAGACAAGTAAGCAACACACACAAATATTGAAATGGGAGATTAAGGTCATGTCTTCCATAGGGTGTATGGATTTCAACTGGGATAGCCCTATTCATCAAGACAAGTAAGCAACACACACAAATATTGAAATGAAGAACAAAACGCTTTAATGCATTTCATCTCAAATTGAGAGTAACGTTATCTTGGATTTCGCAGTGGTATATTCTAATCATGTGCACCCAATCCTGTGGTGCATATACATGTATACACACACATAGAAGGGCAATTTATCCACATGCTCGCGATGCAGCCGCATAAACGTACTGATTCGAATATGCTACTGAGAAATCCAACATGGCCTTACTCTAGCTCAACTTGCAGCAAGACACACTATAGCTACGTGATGGTTGTAGGCATAGTGTGTAATACCCACACACGATTGCAGTATGCGCAACCGCAGTTGGAACAAGTTTTGTTTATTTTGAATTAAGGGTTCAGAAGTTACGTGTCAGTAACTTAATTTTGGATAAATAAAATAGTTCTAATTGATTTAAAAGATAACATTACGAGAATACACAATAGGAATGTTTGCTTTTCTATCCTCTATGGTGTCATAGAGGATAGCCCGGTCCAATATTTTATTGAAGTTCAAAATTTTAGACCTGCCTTTATCATCTATGACATGATTGAGGATACTGGAAACAAAAAGTCCTATCATTTTTCTAGTCCCAGAACAACACACCAAATAGATGGGAATGGAAAGTAAGACACACGCTTGGGTCCATGGTCTAGACTATATATGTGACCTGCTAAATGCTGTTCTTTGTTTCACATTCACCTGTTCAAGCCAATTCGCTGTTGAAGTGATGTAATAATCGGATTAACTACCATAGCAATAGGTTCAAACAATATTTGAATGTATCGCTGCACTACATGCAGGTTGTACTCATCACCTGTTTATGCCTGCAATCATAGATTGAATACAATACCGCTTCTTTCAAATATACTAATCTTACAGGTGCGAGTGATGATCAGTGATCAGCTTGATATGGTTCAATGCAGAGGTACCGCGTGAACGTACAAGTGCAGCGCGGCATATTCAAAAATTGTTTTACCCTATTGCTATGGTAGTTAATCTGATTATTACATCACTTCGATGGCGAATAGTACATTTATGAATGGGGGCACAATGGCCATTCAAGGACATCCAGCTGGTTTGTACAGGTGCACGGCAAAAACAAACATTAACACAGTAGTGGCTAGGATGTCTCGAAACTACCAACTTGCGACTTTATGCTTATTTTGTGGCAGCAGGTCACATATTGTCAGTGTGTTTGTGGCCCCTGAACATGTTTAAAGCAAAACCTCCTATGTAATAATGTAACCTATAGAAGAATCCAATTTCACACATTCCTATACCTCAATGGCTGCCAAATTTGGGTCCCCGTCAGCTCAATCTCAACTAAAATGTGAAATAATGCGGCCTTGGAGGGTATTTTAAACTGCATTCTATCACCTGTGTTACACATAGACAAAGAATGATGACAGTTTACAACACAAAAGAATCTAACATCGCTTTTAAGCGGCTTTTTGGTGTTGCGGGGACCCAAATCTGGCCAACCGAATCCTGACCATGACTTGGCTCGTTGGATTCGTCTATAAGTGGTTTTGCTTTAACATGTTCAGCGGCCAAAAACACAGGTTTTACCTGCCCAAGGATGAATGTAAAATCCTCAAGCCCTATCAAGCTTCATTATAGCTAAAGCCTATAAAAAGCATCCTGCCAATATTTAATTACGGGTAAGAAAAAATAGGAAGCAAAGAAAGCCACTCACAATATTATAACTTTGCTCTTAGCTCTTGGGTAGAGATGTGAGATACTGGAATTTTTTATCTCGTGCCCCAATGCAAAGGCTTGACCTGGGATGTACTTACAGCATCATGTGGCAGTGGATCTATGGAAAACTATATCAAAAAATCACAAGTCACGCTTTATTATCCATTCTACAATGAAAGATTCTTTAATTCACATTCACAAGTAGCTGAAAACAAAAGAATTCAAACAATCAAACTTTTTGATGATTTTTTACAACTAATTAGCAATAGGCTATTCCAATTTGAAATCCATACACCTCCTATGGAAGATATGACTTTAATCTCTAACATAGGGAGTGTAGATTTCAAATGAAATCACCCATTCAGGTGACCCGAATTGAAATTCACATTCCCTGGGTGGAAGATTTAAGGTTTCAGTATGCCATCCATTATGCTGAGTTCACATAGAGGAGTATACTATTCGGGTATATGGTGCATGTTTTGTAGGGCACGCGAATAGCTTAATATCAAACAAGGTAATTTCATAATACCGGGTCACATAAGGCCGAGTTCACATAGGAGCATACGTATTTGCTATACGCTATTCGATCAGGCGAGGATACAAAATGTAGGTCAGTTTGTCAATTTTAAAACTGAACCTTCGTCTAATCAAATGCCTGTAACTTTACTTCTTGAGGTCACATTGCATTCAATGAGATGTCATATGTGCAGAATTAGATAGTGCATCTAAAAAAATTTACCCACATATGTGACCATCCTCCACAACTGAGCCTGGATGTCGCCAGTGCCATTTAGATATGCTCCATTGAAGTTAACAATAAACAATAGGAAAGAAAGGATTTATTGACTGTTTTATTGATTTTTCACTACTTAAATGTCAAGTACTATAGACATGATATACATCATTTTAAAGCTAATTTCAAGCAGAATATTTTGGTTGAATATCTCAAAAATGATGATTGGCGACTTCAGGGCTCAGTTGTGCTGAGGGGTCACATATGGTTTTAGAATTAGGACGGTATACGCTGCACTAAAATTGAACATGCACATTTCCCACTATATTATACTATACTATACTATACTATACTATACTATACGCAGGTATACGGCCTTTTCGAATAGTGCCCTCTTATGTGACCCAGTATTATGAAATTACCTTTTTCGATTTAAGCTATACGCATGCTCAATATACCCGAATAGTATACTTGTGAACTCAGCCTAAGAGGGCACTCGAAAAGGCTGATACCTGCGTATAGTATAGTAAAGTGGGAATCGTTCGCGTTTGATTTTATTGCAGCGTATACTGTCCTAAATTTAAAACCATGAACAGAGAGGGCACATTCTTTTTAAGTCACATCTTTGATCCTCTACCCAAGACCAACGCTGGAGACAACACTTTCTGGTCAAGTTTCCCGCTCCAAGCAGATGGATCAATAACATCATCAACGCTTTAATTTGAGAAAGCCAGAAGATAATCTTTCTCATGTTCAGCCTTAAAATGAAGTTTGAGATCTTCCTTAGTGTTAAAGTACTTCTTGCAATCTACACATAAATAATGCTCTGGCTTAAAGCCATATTATAACATTTGCTGAGGAAGACGCCCTCACTGAATTTTTAAAATTCCTTTTTTTACACGATTAAATTGTACTTTATTAAACCAATATACCCTGCAATATTACGATGGAATTATTAGTCGAATGCATACACAATGTTCATAACACACAGTACGTACACGGCGTGCGGGACGGTGATATACACAACAAAGGGTCGTACCACAACATGACAGAAGGAGTGGTACGTATTGGGCGGGTTAAACTATTGGCGACATGTGCGCTGGTAGTAAATTCCAATTTTCTTTGCTTTGCCATAGTTGTTCTGACAGTAAAAGCTAACATTTTATGGCAAAGAAATGCTAATCTATTTTGTTTAAAAATGTTATGATATGGCTTTAAGATATGACCTTCAATTATGACTTGCAATACTTTCATACATGTAAATGCAAAGAGTCCCTAATAATAATCTCTCTCATGTTCAGACTTAAAATGAAGTTTGAGATCTTCCTTAGTGTTAAAGTAGTTCTTGCAATTCACACATACGCAATGCTCCAGCTTGAGATGGTGTTCAAGATCTTCCTTGGTAAAATAGGACTTGCAATACTTGCATAGATGTAAATGCGTAAAGTCCTGATGATGATCTTGCTCATGATCAGACTTAACATGAAGTTTAAGATCTTCTTTACTGAAGTACTTCTTGCAATCTACACATAAATGCTCAGACTTGAGATGTCGTTGAAGACTTTCCTTTGTAAAATAGGACTTGCAGTACTCGCATACATGTAAATACATAGTGTCCGGTTGAACAATTTCCTCATGTTCTGACTGGACATGATGTTTGAGATCTTTCTTAGTGAAGTACTTGTTGCAGTACTCACATAAATGCTCGGACTTAAGATGACGTTCAAGACATTTCTTTGTAATATAAGACTTGCAGTACTCGCATAAATACATAGATTCCGGTGGATGATCTCCCTCGTGTCTGAACTTAATATGATGTTTAAGATCTTTCTTATTGAAGTACTTGTTGCAATACTCACATAAATGCTCGGACTTAAGATGACTTTTAAGACATTCCTTTGAAAAATAAGACTTGCAATACTCGCATACATGTAAATCCATAGTGTCCTGTTGATGAGCTTCCTCATGATGTTTGAGATCTTGCTTTGTGAACAATTTCTTGCAGTAGCCACATGAATGTTCCATCTGGAGATGAACTTTGATCCCTTCCTTTGAGAAATACATCATGCAATACACACATTTATGCTTAGACTCTAGATGGCATTTTAGATCTTCTTTTGTGAACATTTTTTTACAATAGACACATGAATGCTCGGACTTATGATGACGTTTGAGATCTTGCATAATAGTGAAGCACTTCTTGCAGTAGACACAAACATGATGCTCGGACATATGAAGTCTGAGATCTGCCTTTGTGAAATGAGACTTTTTGCAATACACACATGAATGCTCAGACTCAAGATGGCATTTTAGATCTTTCTTTGTGAAGAACATTTTGCAAAAGCCACACTTATGCTCAGACATGAGATGACGTTTGAGATCTTCCTTTGAGAACAACTTCTTGCAATAGATGCATGAATGCTCTGACTTGAGATGAAGTTCAAGATCTTTGAAATACTTCTTACAATACACACATAAATGCTGAGACTCATGGTACCGTATGTCATCTTTTGCCACATCTTTCTGACAAAATTTACATTTTGGAAATAATGTGTTCACTCTTCTTCTGGTATCTGTCTTAAACACAGACCTACTAGAGTGACACAAAACTGTCTTGCTAAAACACTTTCTTTGATGTCTGTTTTTATGTCTTTTGAAAGTCTCAAAATAAGGGAAATGTTTAGCACAATATTTGCATTTGAAACTTGCTAAGTATCTCATTTTGAGCTTTTTTTGTTCTCAAGCAATGTCCTTGTGCTCCAAAGCAATATTTTTGCTCTCCAGGGCAATTTTTTTTCTCAAGATCAATAGCCTTGTTCTGCAGTGCAATATCTTGTACGATTTGTCTTCCAGATAATATTCTTGTTATCCAGCAATATTCTTGCTCTCCAGAGTGTAATTTCTCACAAATTAATTAACCAGCATATAGCAAGGCTGTTATGTACTTCAATTTATAATGATCACATATACTTCAAGTTCATACAAGAAACTGCATTTTTGTTCATGGATCTTTGTCTTTTTTAAAGACAATTCTTGTCTATACACAGCAACTGTCTCCTCTAGCCGACAGGAACAAAATAATGATGCCTCAAGTGGTATTTCTTGTTCTTCAACAGTCAACAGTGTTGTGTCAAGACAATGTATTATGGTTGTCAGCATTTTTCAATTAAAGAAGAATTCTGTATAAAAAGAATCAAAACAAATAGAAACGCTGTGAAAGGTGGTCAATTTTTATTTTTTTCATATTCTGTAATCTGTTTTTCATAATTTGCATTTTTATTTTAAAATGGTCAAATATAAGAGTCAGTCCATGCCAAATCACCTGATATGAAGGAGCTTTCCTACTTCATAGTCATAGATTTGGCTACTTTTTTTTAATATTAGGTGGGGAATTAGGTCAATCCAACAGATTTCACACTAATTCCTTATGGTTTTTGCGTAACAGCTCCTCAAAAATTGAGAAAATGGCTGCCAAGCCCATTTTCTTTTGTTTTTTTAATTGAGGCCGTCATATGCCGCCATCTTGTGGGTACACGCTGTGATGGTCGTTCGATCTCCATGCGTGAGCAGCAAAATCACCACGCTGAGGCGCGATAACAGCTGTGTGGCACGCTGCGCCTTGCGCGTAGTGTCCGACCCATGAACACACAGATCATTTGTACCCACAAGATGGCGAAAGGCTGACGGCCTCTAATGTTTTCTAAAGTTAAATATCCCATGGGCAAACTTCCACATTTTTGCCTGCTTGAGTTTCTAATAAAAATGTACCAAGCCATTTTTGTCAAAGTTTGCCCCAGCTTGGTATTTCGGACCGTTACGTCATTAGGCCAAAAAAAAGATTGTTTGCTTGTCCTCCACAACTTTTTCAGCATTGGGTTGGTCGGTCTGGATTTTTTTTAAAATATTTTTTTAAAGGTCATAGCCAAAACATGATTGTATAATGTATATGCCTTTAATTAGCTTAATAAATAGCCCAAATAGTTATGGATTGGGATATTTCTCTACTGTATACACCACTCATTCATGTCACAATTTAGAAGTGTGTAAAAATTTTTTTTGCAAGAATGCAAGAATTGTAAGTTGTATATTATCAATCATTTTAATACGGGCAAATATACCCATCATTTTTTCTTTAAAACCCCTAAATTAACATTAAAATGCCTTTAAAACAAGACCAGTTTGAACTTGGTGTCTTGCGTTAACGATATGGGGTAATTATAAAATAAAGAAATATTCAGAAATTGTCATACATGTATATACGAATATCATTAAAATTGCATGGACGCAAATACCCATCAATCTTTCCCTAAACCCCCGAAATTGGCATTCCATGTATAATAACTTAAAATCTGACCAGTTTGAACTTGGTGGTATGTTGCACTGACATGGGGTAATTAAAAAATAAAGAAATACGAAAGAATATAAATATCATTCAAATTGCAAGGGCAAATACCCGTCAATTTTTGCTGAACACCACTGAATTGGCATTATAAATAAAGCTGATTCTTGAACCACAAGTAGTGCTTTTGTGATTACTTTTGGTAACAGAAGTTAAAAAAAACATTGATACCACCAATACATGTTATGTACCCATAGTGCAGTTATGACCCAAGTCTGATATAAAATTGGATCAATTGAGCCCATATTGACTTCAAAATGACACCAAAATTATATAAATAGCATCAAAACTTTTCAAGATATGGATAATTTTGTAAATGATACCTTGATATTTTTCCCAATTGGCTATTCTGATTTTAGGCCAATTAGTTTCCTGCCTTACACAGGATTGAATAGGAATTATCATAGTTCAACTGTTATTTATTGATTAAATAAAACTTCTTTTTCAAAAGTACTTTCAAGGATTTCAAAGTCCAGTGTGTCCCACAGTCAAATACCGTGAAATTAAGAATTCCAAAATTTGATTTTTTTTAGTTGGAATGTCATCTTTTAATGTCTATAACTCAAAAACATGTCTTGTGACTTGTTCCGGGTTTTGTTGGAGCTGGTCACATTTGTCACATACACGCATACATACGCCCGTACGTGCGCGGGCATTCAAAGCGAGGACTTATGGTGATTATGTGATACACACATGTGTATTGTCAGGGTTTTCTTTAACGCACAAAACACGCGTATTTACGCGTTCAGGCACTTTTCTGACTCTTTCAAATCCCTAGTTCCAAAGTCCAATGCGCATACAAAATCTTGAAAACGTCGCTGCTTCAGATATTGCAAGAATTGAATAGAGAAACACCTGATATTGTGTATTTATTCTCGCTTTTGGCATTTAGGACCTATACTCCAGATATGTAGGACAACGAAAGGCTTTATGGACCGGCATTTCACAATTTTCAGCTTTTCAACTGTTCAAATTTAAATTTTACACAGAAAATAGTGCCAAAATGGTCCACCAAATCGCTTCAATTAGGTCTTCATTTTGCAAAATTTTCCAAGTTCTAAGGGGGGAACATCACCCTGCGAAGTTGATAAACAAATGGCCACTTTCACTTCTGCTTTCGACATTTGCCAATTTATGTTTAACACAATTTATAGGCCGTCCACGAAAGACTCCATGGACTGCTCATTTCACAAATGTTCCGCTTTTTTAAACTAAAATTTTACACATTAATATTGCCAAAATGATCCACCAAATTGCTTCAATTAGGTCTTCATTTTGCAAAAGTTTCTTACTTCTCAGGGGGCATCTTTAAATATTATTATTTTCTTTTAAAATTGCCCCACCCCTTCTGACTGCTCTAGATCCGCCACTGCTCCAAACAGTGGCGTAGATTTCTTTTTGACTCGGGGGTGTCTTGAAGTATAGTGAATCCAGCACCTTTTGGAGAAAGAATAAGTTTATGGTACAACAAATTTTGCCATTTTGAAGCTCAACTGCTGCAATATGGTGCAAAAGTGGAATAAATTCGCGAGAAGCGCGCAAAAATGTGCACTTTTGGGGCTAAAATGGCCAAATATGAGGTTAATTTGGTCAGAAACCCACATACAGGCGTCAACATTGGGGGATGATTGTATGGACCATCCCCCTGGCAAAATATTGGGGGAGATCCCCCCACCCCCCCCAATCCGGATCTACGCCTATGGCTCCAAAAACACACATATTGTTAAAAATGTCTTTAAAAATAATATTATAAAAATACCCCTTGGGCAATGTTTTTGACTCCTTCAGAGGAAAAATTCACAATTGAAAGGGTCAAAAAAATTAGAAAATACCCCTTCAGCAAAATGCTTAAAGAAAACCCTGTGTATTGTGTGTCTGTCCCAACATTCAAAGTGAGGACAAGACTAAGTTTCACACCTTGAAAGTGAGGACATTTTTTCATCTATCTCTAGATAGGCCTAGCACATACAAAGAGAGGAAATCGCCCATACCTCCCCTATACCCCTACAGAAAGAGTGTCATCCTGCGCACCTATTCACAAAGCGAGGACTGGGATTTTGTCCTCGCTATGCCACAATATCCTCACTTTGAATATGGGAAACTAGATCTTGTCCTTGCTTTGAATGGCTTGGTGAACCCCCCCCCCCCCACATCAATATGCAGCCAGAAAGTGATAGTCTCCTCCTATCAGGCGAGATTATTCAGGCAAGACAAAAATCACACAAGGCAGCCTTTTGAGATATATGTCCAACCATTACAGTCAGTCTACTCTGAAGTACAAAGTACCTACGTGGATGCACACATTGTGCCGACTTTGAAGGCACGCATACCTGCAGCAGACGCAGCACTGCGCACTGTTTATGCGCTGTATATGCACACGTTGTCACTTTGTACTTGAGAATGGCCAAACTGTATGTGCTGCCAGCTGACTTCATGGTGGTATTTTCAGCCTCATATTGAGCATAATCAACCAAACATTCTTATTCAAAGTTTTGAGGTGCTTCTAGAAGCAAAAATGTGTATACAGTGACCATTCCCTGCAAATGAAAAACATTTTCGACATTATTTGCAAAAGGCTAGAAAAGTTTGCCAGAAAATATTTTAATATGGAGGGTATATAAAGGGTATAAAACATTTTCATAACATTCAAAAACTTTTTTTTCAAAACTTACTGCAAAATATTCTAACATAATGTTGTTTTATTACAGTGTTGACGAAATATTTAGAAAAAAAGTTCAAAAATATTCAAAATATCACTTTGACAAAATTGTGTTTCCATTTATAAAGGTTTTTAACAAGTTAATTTTTATGACCCGACATAATGTTATTAAAATGTTTTTGCCAAAAGCCAAAATATAACTTGTTTAATAAATCATTTGTAAAATGTTTTGTGTTTGCTGGGATAGAAATAACTTCGGGGTTGGTAACCGCCAAACTGAAATGTTTTTGTTCATAACACCCAAATTAAATAAACATAATTTAGTCCTAAACTTTCCCTCGGGTCATGAAAGAAATTATGAGCTTTCACCCAATGCCAAATCTGCATTTTGATAGGGGTGAATGAGGCTGCATTTTGCGGAGGGTGAGGCCGTCAACTGGATCACACACCTGTAAGATGAAGTTCAAGACTTGTGAAGTATGACTTGCAATATACTCAAATATCGAGGGGTCAGTGACACAAAGACGTAACTCCACTTTTTGCGAAAATGAGATTTTTTATTTTTCAGAAACATGCACTTACAATAAAGCAAAAAAAAAAAGTTTTGTCTCAAAGCTCACGAGAAATTTAAAACAAATGCGAAATGCGATTTTTTTTTTTTATTTTTTTTCCCCGACTTTTTTCATGGTATTTTGAGAAAAAGTCTTGATTTTTGCCAATTTTTCTGGAAAAAACTAATTTTTTTTTTTTTTTTTGAAATAAAAAAAATGTCCGCATTTGTTTTTTGTCAAATCGTGGGATTTTACAAACGCGTGCGCAAGCTTTGAGACGAACCTTTTTTTTGTGTGGCCTTAACACATAGAAGTAACAACTCCATTTAGCACCCCTTGAAATCAACGGCCAGTGAATCATAAGATTTGACTACATATAAGTCAATGTGGACCATTATCTTGAAACTTGTTTTTCGCAGAATGGCCAAAATGAAGTTACGTCTTTATGTCACTGACCCCTCAATATACCGTAAAACACCGTCTACAAGCATATATAGTGTTTTTTATGAAAGCTAAATTAATTCGAAGCAAGCGTAAATATACCAATACAATATAGATTGGTCTTAAAATAATACTTGTTTGTATATGCTTGGATCCGTAATTTATTTGCTCAAACTCCATAATGGCGCCTGGATAAATGTAGCTTTCATCAGAAGTACTCTATATGCTTGTAGACGGTGTTTTACGGTATATACAGACTACCCGATCAATAATAATCTTCATGCATGCTCACTACTATTATCAAATTTGATATCTCTCTTTGTGAAAAGCTATGTGCAGTAAATGCATGCTTCAGTTGAAGTTTGGGATCTTTGTGTAGTACTTCTTGTAATCTTTGCTTAAGATTTATTTGAGATGATGTTCAAGAGACCTAGCTTCCTTTCCAACATATGACTTGCAATATTAATTGCAGGCATGTGATACTCCCGTGTGGAAGTGCTATGGAGGAATCACTGGTAAATAATGTTCTCATACAGATCCAAATAAGTAAAATTAGGTACTCACTAGAAATATTTCGATTCCTGTCAGGAATCTTGTTCACTCTGGTTGTGGTGAGTGGTAGTGTTTCTAGATCTTATCGGCAAACTTTGTGACTGGTCTTGATGACGTCACATGGGTTGCTTGCCGATTGATGATCTGATCGTAGATCCGATCAAGTCTGTACGCCCCCCTCGTCCTTGTTCATGGTGGTGTTGCCTCTGCTTCGTATCCAACTTGCCTCTTAGAACCAGCGGGTTGTTTTGTTGGCTTCTTGGTCGATGACTTTGGCCTCCTCCCACCCAATTACGTGATTATTTGTGGCTGTATGTTCTGCTATAGCTGATTTGTATGTTTCTGTGGCGGATGCCTTTCTCTGTGCTCTGGTGAATGTTTTTCACCGGCCTTTTCAGATTCAGTCTTGTGTTCTTTTAACCTGGTTGACAATAAGCGGCCTGTCTCCCCTATATAGGTTTTCGGACAGCTCTTGCATGGTATTTCGTAGACTGCTTGATCGGATCTACGATCAGATCATCAATCGGCAAGCAACCCATGTGACGTCATCAAGACCAGTCACAAAGTTTGCCGATAAGATCTAGAAACACTACCACTCACCACAACCAGAGTGAACAAGATTCCTGACAGGAATCGAAATATTTCTAGTGAGTACCTAATTTTACTTATTTGGATCTGTATGAGAACATTATTTACCAGTGACTTTTATCAACGATCCTGATGAATTTGTTCAGTGCTATGGAGGAAGTTTCAACGAGGTAACGATCGAGGCATGTAAATGCACAGAGTTCTAATGATAATCTTTATGGTATAGTAAAGTGTTTGATTTTAGTGCAGCGTATACCGTCCTAATTTTAAAATCATGAACAGAGACGAAGGCACATTCTTTCTAAGTCACATCTTTGATCCTCTACTCAAGACCAACGCTGGAGATAGGAATACCACTTTCGGGAAAACACTTTCTGGTCATGTTTCCCACTCCAAGCAGATGGATCCATAACATCATCAATGGTTTGAGAAAGCCAGAAGATAATCTTTCTCATGTTCAGACTTAAAATGAAGTTTGAGATCTTCCTTAGTGTTAAAGTAGTTCTTGCAATCTACACATAAACAATGCTCCGACTTGAGGTGACATTCAAGACCTTCCTTTGTAAAATAGGACTTGCAAAACTTGCATGGATGTAAATGCGTAAAGTCCTGATGATGATCTTGCTCATGATCAGACTTAACATGAAGTTTAAGATCTTCCTTACTGAAGAATTTCTTGCAATCTACACATAAATGCTCCGACTTGAGATGACGTTCAAGACTTTCCTTTGTAAAATATGACTTGCAATACTCGCATACATGTACATACATAGTGTTCGGTGGATGCTCATGTCTGTTCTTAACATGATGTTTGAGATATTCAATACTGAAGTACTTGTTGCAGTACTCACATAAATGCTCGGACTTAAGATGACTTTTAAGACGTTCGTTTGTAAAATATGACTTGCAATACTCGCATACATGTAAATCCATAGTGTCTTGTTTATGATCTTCGACCTCATGATGTTTGAGATCTTTCTTAGTGAAGTACTTCTTGCAATCGATGCATAAATGCTCAGACTCCATATGACGTTTGAGGCCTGCCTTTGAGTAATACATGTACGTCATGCAATACACACATTTATGTTCAGACTCTAGATGGCATTTAAGATCTTCCTTTGCAAACATCTTCTTGCAATAGACACATTTATGTTCTGACTCGAGATGAAGTTTCAAATCTTGCTTAAGAGTGAAGTACTTTTTGCAATAGACACAATAGATGCATGAATGCACTGACTCAAGATGTAGTTTTAAATCAGATTTCTCTGTGAAGAAAATTTTGCAACAGTCACACATATGTTCAGACTCATGACATTTGAGCTGTTTCTTTGCGAAAGACTGTTTGCAATACTTGCATGAAGACTTGTGATGAAGTTTGAGACCTTCCTTAGTGAAATGAAACTCTTTGCAATAGACACATGAATGCTCAAGATGGCGTTTTAGTTCTTTCTTTGTGAAGAACATTTTGCAAGGGCCACACTTAAACAAACGTTGTCCATTTGGAAATAATGTGTTCAGCTCTGATATTAAATACTGGTCATTTTCACTGCTCTGCACTCTTCCCCTGATATCTGTCTTAAACACAGACCTACATGTACTTGAGTGACACAAAAATGTCTTGCTACGAAACTTTCTTTGATGTCGGTTTTGATGTCTTTGGAAAGTCTCAAAATAAGGGAAATGTTTAGCACAAAAAATACATTTGAAACTTGCTAAGTATCTCATTTTGAGCAATATTTTGATTCTCTAGAGCAATATTCTAACTTCAAAGTAATATTCTTGCTCTCCAGAGCAATATTCTTGTTCTCCACGCAACATTCTTTCTCCAGAGCAATGCTTTTATACTATTTGTTCTCCAGAGCTCCAGAAGCAATATTCTTGCTCTCTATAGTGTAATTTCTCACAAATTGCTTCACCAGCATACATCAAGGCTAATTTATAGTATTAATTGACTTCATACATGAAACTACCTTTTGTAACTTTTGTAAACACCATACATATATATCTGTCTCCTCTTGCCTGCATCAGCGATTCAGCGTCTTGGTATTTCTTGTACTTCGTCAGTTTTGAATCACATCAAGACAATGTATATGATTGTCAGCAATTTCAATCAAAGAAGAATTCTGTATAAAAACAAAATAGAACACCATGTTAAACTCAAATCATCACAAGAGTAGCGACACAGAATTGCATATGTGTGCAATGGGCTGTTCCAATTAAAATCCACACTCCCCTGTGGAAGATTTTGGAAATATCTTCCACAGGGGGAATATGAATTTCAAATGGAATTATCACATTAACTAACTCCATTTGAAACTCACAACCCCTTTGTGGAAGATTCTGAATGGATCTTTTTCAGAGGGTGTATGAAATTTAAATGGAGCTGCTTCTGTTTATTCCATTTGAAATTCATCTCAAGTGGAGTGCACTTCAAATCATCCCCAAGTCACTTGCTGTAGTATTATGTAAAAAAAAATGCATCGTTTTGATATGGATGTACTCATGGTACTTTATATCAGTTATTTCCGGACCAAGCCTTTTTCATATGGTGCCTTGGGGAATTCCCCCAAAGCCGACAAAAGTGAATGATTTCTGTTGACGTTGCCTGTTTCAAAATACAATTTTCGACACAGTGTCAGTGAGTGAGATTTTAGATATAAAATATCAAAAGTATTTTGTCAAAGAAATATTTTGTTATCTCAATAATTTCATCTTGTCGTATTGGGTGACATGAAATCATCCCATTGGGCGACATATTCATGATATTGCTGCCACTTACATTTTGCTGGATCGAGCCATCACGGTATCACAAAATCAAGCGACGCCCAATTGAGCATGTGGTCGCTTATTCGCTTATCCCCGACTAGTAGAAAGAGCCAGGGTTCGGTTTTTGCCAGGAAAGTGGCAATAACTGGCAAAAACCTGTTTTTGCCAGTTTTTGCCTGGTTTAAACCGGCAAAATGGCAAAAATTGGCAAAAACTCATATATAGTCACTCAAATATTAACAAGAACACAGAAAGCTCATAAACAGTAAACAATTTTAATGAATCATTCAACATATTTATTGTCTCATTAGGCCCTTCACAATTGAGTCTTAGTTTCCTGTTTCATGGTTGAAAGCAAGGGATGAGGCGACTTTTAATTATTAATTATTAATTATCTATTATTTTCTTTATTTTAAAGCAAGTGGTCGCATCCTACATCAACCTGTTTTGATCGGAACATGCATTTAATTATTTTACAACTATGTTTGATTTTATACATAAGTAATGGTACAGTTATGTTCTTTGTTTATTCCTCATTATAATTGATACAAGCAAAGTCAGAAAGTAGCAAATGGAAGTCATTAAAAGTTATTTTAAAAGAGAAAATACAAAATATATAAAATAAAATAATTAAATATTTTGCAATTCCCTACTTTGGACGCGCGCGGGAAACAGGAAACTAAGAATTAATTGTAAAGGGCCTTAAGTCCTAAAAATGAAAAAGTTTTGAATTTGATGTGTCACATTTCAGTTAAGTGTACAGGGAGCATCAAGAGCAATGAAAACGCATGCCTTTAATTCTTAATATGTTACTCATAATTACAAAATCTGGCATTGTTATACTCAGGAAATGAATTTTTAAATTTTAATAATTCATTTTGAGATAAAAAATCTGAACTTTTTAGTTTTTGCCATTTTGCTGGCAAAACTGTTTTTGCTAAGCGGTTAAAACCGTGGTTTTTTCCACCTGCGGCAAAAACCTGCGAACCCTGAGTACATGTCATGTGTTAGTGCCGTACTATTACGCCGACTTTCGTATTCGGCGAGGCTGGTTTGTTTACAGAGAGGTAGACAAAAGACCGTTCCGCTTGTCCAAACACTCGAGTATCAGAAGGATGGTCCACAATAGCGTGATTCACGTAACATGAATAGGGATTAAAAAGCTGTCAAGTAGAACCATGTGCTTCTTTTGTCCTATTTGCCATCAAGATTTCATATGGAAACAGTTCAGACACAGAACAGGATCATGTCAGAAATTAATATTTTGTTCTGGGTCTGATTATTCGGACTAGTCATGTGTATGTGTATTTAGTCCTGCCAGCAAGACTTAATTCAGTCTTTATCATAAACATAATGACATCTACGGACCTGACGTCTTGCAGCGGTACGGTACATAGGGATGCACTGTACGTTTAAGAAATCCAAACTTCAAGCATCAAGAAATATACCTTGTATTTGTCAGTTTTACCTCAGAGATGCTGTAGACAGTGTAGAAACATCACAAGTAGAATGCTGCTTAATATGATAAATCCAAATCATGAAAATGAAGACATTTTGCAGAGCAATATTTTGACCACTTTTGCCATGAAGATTGCAGGTTTTGCCAATTCAGCCTCCAGGGAATTTTGAACGCACCCAAAAGATGAGATCAATGTAGAATCAATTACCCATGTACCTCAACTTTGTGAGTATAGACTAATAGAGTGGGATTAAAATCATCCAAGCACGCCCAAACCCTGGTACAATGGGATTAAAATCATCAGTGCATGCCCAAACTGTCCTTGAGAGAGTTCCTCCAGCAACATCCTTAGTAGAGCCCAAAATGAGCCCACATATTGTGGTGTTTCTTATTTGTGGAATGAATGTGAATAGACCGATCTGTAACTCGGTAATCAGATAATGTCATGTCATAATGTTAAATAAAGATTACTGAGTTACAGTTACTGGAACTACAGATGTAGTACCTTGTAGTATATACACATGTACATTACATCATACATGTATACGTATTCTGTCGGTCCGTGTCACGTCACTTCCGGTTGATGATGTTCGAGTGAAAACAAGTCCCTGATTCGATTTTTGTTGATGATTTCTGTCATTGGTGTAATGTAAATTTCGATCGCAAATAGTCAGTGGAATCAAACAACCGCTTTCTAAGTCTTCAGAGTGAAAGAAACTTACTTGATTTACCGCTTATATACTGACAAACTTAAAATTAAATTCCATGGTCGAGTGTCGTTTTTTGCGAAATTGAATATCACTCCAGCAACATCGCTATGTAGCCTCCTTCACAGCCGGTTTCTGTTGTTCACAACAAACCGTGAGCCACATGCATGCATGCAGTTTGGGCCCGAGACTGACTAGAGATAGCCCGGATGTCCGACCGACAGAATAATATAAAAATTGGTTTCTAATGCTTATATTGCAACTTATTTGCTCAACACTTACCACCTCGGGCCCATAAAAATCCCGGCAAAATGTGGCACACCGGCCCGGGTGGCACATTCCCACACAATCTGACAACAGCCAAACCACTGATCTCTACACAGAGTTCAGAGATCAGTGAGCCAAACACAACACACGAAAAGTGTGCAAGTAAGCTGACATTGAATTGAAGTTCTATGAAACTGTGAAAACCCTTCTTTCAGTGGAGCGCCACTGAGTGCGGGCGCGGATATTTTTTTTTTCACCGTCGGCCCCGGCCTAAACATGCTGAACACCAGGCCTAAAACATCATTTTTTTAATCAGTTGCTTTTCTGAAAACCTTTTTTTTCCTTTTTAAGGAGAGCCTAAACAAAATTTACAATAAATAATGATGTACGAAAAAATATAGCTGGAATGAAGTTCTGTTTGCAGGCTGAATAATGAGCCTGCACTTTTTGTCCCTCAGGGCAGGGAAGGGCAGTGCACGTGAGCTTCCCTGCTCAGGGACATCCGACATTCACATGAAAAAGGTCACACAGTCACACTGCAGTAGCCCCAGAACCGGGAAGGCCTACCCCCCCCCCAATAATTTAGGTGGGGGAGTACCCTGGCCCCCAATAATCTAAGGTAAAAATTCATAATTTTAGGTCAAATCCATAATTTCAGGATAAAATTCATAATTATTTAGATAAAATCCATAATTTTAAGGATTATAAAAAATGTGAAAAATATTATAAGGAACATTAAGGTTTTGACTTTTAAAACATACATTTTGGTCAAAAAGTGTGCTGGGATTATGGGGGATAGGTCGTTTCCCACCGATTTAATACCATATTCGTCTTGCTAAGTTGAATTGAGGGCATGGTGGCTCAGTGGTTACGGCCTTGGACTCATAATCTGAGAGCTTGCTCGACGTGCGTGGGTTCGATTCCCCGTCCCTCCACCGTGGGTGTTGCGCCCTTGGGAAAGGCGCTTTGACTCGCTTGCCTCACCCCACCCAGGTGCAATTGGAAGCTGTTAGGGGTAGACACAGTCGTTGTACTGATGTAAGCTGATGTACCGGTACCCTGTGCCACTTGTAGGCTTCAAACGTCAGTGTTTCCGACATATTCTAATGACGGCGGAATAAATGTAAAGCGCTTTGAGGCTGTTTACGGCATAAAGCGCTGTATAAATATCTACATTTATTTATTTTATTTTTTATTGTGTTACTGTTGACCTAATGAGAAAAGGTGATTTTAGGGGAAGTGTTAGCTTTCGTTCGATATATAAAAAATCTGATCATGCTGATTGGATGATGGGAACACTTAAGGGCTGGGGTATGAACGTTTGGACAGTATTTATTTTGGGACATCAGAGCACATCAGACATATCGAATTGCATTCTAAATACGAAGAATGTCATTCTGATATCAAATAATTTTGATTTTTTGAAATTCGAAATTTAATACACATTTTATGGCAAATCATTAAACATTGATATTTAACAGTACTTGAAGTAAACTTTATAAATCTGATAATTTATACTTAAAGTGTATGTAGGTGGGATGAAAAGCCGACGATCAATTGAAAATTTTGACCTTTTGTATTGAAGATATGGATTTTTCCCCAAAACACCAAAAAAAATTAGGTATTTTTGGGAAACAAATCCATATCTTCAATATGAAAGGTCAAAATTTTCAATTGACCGTCGGCTTTTCCTCCCTGCTACATACACTTTAAGAATATATCATTAGATTTACATAATTTACTTCGAGGACTGTTATATATCAAAAATTTGAAAAATATCAAATTTTTATAATTTGTCATAAAATTTGTATTATATTGTGATTTTCAAAAAATGAAAATTATTTGATATCAGAAAGACATGCTTCGTATGCAGAATGCAATTCGATAGGTCCGAGGTGCTCTAATGTCCCACAAAAA
Organism: Amphiura filiformis; assembly: GCF_039555335.1. Lineage (NCBI taxonomy): Eukaryota > Metazoa > Echinodermata > Ophiuroidea > Amphilepidida > Amphiuridae > Amphiura > Amphiura filiformis. The sequence continues at coordinate 47,429,969 of NC_092640.1, forward strand.
AAATACTGTCGAAACGCAATAAACGCTCATTTTAGATCCCTTAAGGTTTTGACAAAAACCACAATCAGAGCATATACAGAGGAGTATTTTGCAGCTATGAAGCTCACACAGCTCTTATGATGCTATTTACTCAACCGTGTAGTGTTAGGACTGTGTAGACTCAATTCACTGCTTGCTTGGAAGCTCTTGGACGAAAATCAGCTGTATCGAGGTGGAAACTGTGCATATAGGTGGTTTATAAGAGAATCGTTTTTCATACAAACCTTTCCGCGTGCAACGGTATTTATAATTAGGCCTAACGATGTCTATTATGAATCTATGATGTGCAAAGGGGTCGGGAAGGGGGGGGGGGTGTTTTGTTTTATAGGCATATATGCTTAATTATTAGACTGAGTAAATTAACAGCTATTAACTATGGCATGTCAAATTTGATCATGATGACTGACCGAAATTAGTATAGATTTTTCATGAGAAAGCACTGAAAGTTTTCTCTCTCTACTCTCTATGGAAATATCTAATCACTGAATAGGTGAAAAAAAAACCCATTTCACTTCGTAGTAGGCATCGAACTCTGTCCTTTCTTTGACTTTCTTGATATCAAAATTAAAAAAAGCTTATTGAAATTCAGTCAACTGCAAATGTATCTAGGCCCGGGGGGCACTTCAATTTGAAATGGATATAGGTGTAGGGCTGGCACTTTCGCACTAAGGGGCATTCGGTGAGAGCAAAATGTAAAAAATATGGGTCATGATTGGGTGAGAGCATGGTTTTTGTCATTCGGTGAGAGCAAAATGTAAAAAATATGGGGTCATTGGGTGAGAACATGGCCTTTTTATTAAATGGAATCTTTGGGTCAGACCCTGCTTTGGGTGAGAACCGAAACAGCGCCATAGAAACCTCGAAAATCGAATTTCTAGTTCTAAATGTTCAAAAAGTTCAAATTTCTTTGTTTTTTCAAAATAAGTACCCGGTAACAAAATCAGTGATAAATGAAAGTTGCTGTTCAAATTGAACTTGTTAGGGTCTTTGGGAGACAGATCAAATGGTAAAGGGTCTTCGGGTGACAGAGCATGTGTTCGTAAAAAATATGGGGTCTTTGGGTGACAGCGATGCTGAAAAAGGGGTCAACATCCCTACATAGGGGAGAGCGGGGAGTGTTCGCCCTAGGGGCAGGTTCGCCCCCTTGTTTCTCAGCACTACGGCTATCGGGGATGGAATTTGGTGATGGCAAAATTAGGTGACATATAGGTCATTATAAACTACTCATATTAGCTACGCGACATATTGGGACGTGTTCATCGAACTGCAGCCAAAACAAAAAAATTACACCAAAACGTAATTTTGTTTCTTGCATTCATAATGTTGTATTATCATAGGCCTATTATCATTGATACATACATAGGCCTACAGATGGTTTTAATGGAAATCTGTATTGGGAACATTATGGGATTTGTCAAAGATTTAATGCAGTTATAAACTCCTTATTCGATTTGTGTTTTGCATACCCTGGAGAAAATACAAAAATGTGCACAAGGGGCACGTTCGCCCTTTTGAGGATGCATGTTCGCCCTATATCTTCCCCGGGCGGACTTACCCCAAACTGGAGGGCGGACCCAGGCGGCACAGGACATCCCATCGTGTTGACAAAATAATACTAAATTTAGGCAAAGTAGATTTTGGGCCCTGTACAAACCTATGCAATATATCCGCTAAAAGTTCGTTTTTAGCCATAACTTGTGTCGATCAAATTCTTTTAAACCAGATATCCATGGGAGATAAAAATTAATACAGAGAAAGTAAAATGTATTTAAAAGGAATCTACCCGGCGCACAAGATGTGCACTGAGTAGATTTTGAGTAAAAACCCGTCAAATTTTGACTTTCGCGCGTTTTTTAAAAATCCCTTAATTTGCTCTCTGCTACTAGCTACCGGTATGTAAAGCACCTGCCATAATAAGCGTATTACGTATCGTTATTTCTATGCTGTGTAAGAGTCGGATATTTGCGATTCGTCATCCTGGATTGCAGCAACCCAGCTGGGCGGACCCGTCCCATCAGCGTATTATGCAACTTATGATAATTAAACCATTATATTATACAAGGTAAAACTACTGAAAAGCATGTTTTTTAAAGTTATGTGGTATCGGTATTAGGCCTACTCATACCACCGTTTATGTCCTAATCCATAATCTCCCCGAAGTTGTCAAACATGATACGTTAACTTTGGACCCTTACATTTTACCCTGACCCGACCCCTGCAACAAATTTAGTGACTCCCCAGAAGAGAATGAATGCCTCTTGCTAAATGTTTGCATTGAATAATTTATATGTTATTTTTATGCAATGTTTAAACCTTTTTTGTGATTAGGGTGAACTTACCCCACCATATGGGCGAACCTGCCCCAATATGGGACAAGTTCGCCACTTTGCAAAACCTTTTTCTTTGCTCTATCCTTTTGCTATTGTACATGTTGTAATTGTTCTGGGGACTGTGGCCATAGGGCTTTCACATGGGCTAATCAGGTCATCCCTAACCTTAAAATTCATATCGCTAGGCTGGTCAGAAAAAAATAGGGCGAACACTCCCCGCTCTCCCCTACGCGTCACCTCCAAAGTTGGAGTGCCCTCCCCCCCCCCCCCCCCCCAGTATCTAAGGATAATAGGCTGATAACGTCAAAATGGTCTGAAAAATGAAATGACCCATTGACAAAGTTGTGATAGCACCATCTAAAATAAAAATAAAACACCCCTATTTTGATAAATGAACGAGTCTAATTACCAGCTACCCTATTTGTAGGAGTCCCAATGTTATTTTTACACACATTTAAAGAAAATTAAATAGTTGTAGGAAATTATAGAAATTTTTATACATTTAAATATTATTATACTTATATTAAACATATTTTTATTGGAATCGTAGTAGATATTCAAAATATAAAAATAAAATCTTGGTAGCTGAAATAGAGGGTACATGGTATTTCCTCCACGGCCATTTTCGCATGTCCTGCCACTTACTTCCTGTGCGAACTTGTAAGACACCTCGCATTTGCCAAGCAGTTTATAAAAATTTGGAATATTTGTAAACAACAACATCAATCGAGATGGCAGGCAGGCTACCTGCGTGTGTTATAGACCCAGGAACAGGGTAAGTTTTTCTGAGTAAGATTGCGATTTCGATCAAACTTTGCGAGTGTTGTATGGGCGTGTACAGATTGTGTATAGAGCAGACAGCTTTGCTGTGGATTTTACTTCCTGTTTCGGAAGGGTGTTTTCTAACCAAGTTTTACTGTAGATATGCCTTGAATAAAGCCACTTTGTCGCCAGATTGAAGTAGGAAACATTCTTAACTATACATTGAGAAGTGAAAATGAGCTTGGTAATGTCCGCAATCCATTGTCCGACATTCAAAACAAGACCAGCCAGAGTCTGAGTAGACGTCTAAAACTCAAAATTGCCTGTCAAAATCAAGCCTACCCTAGACCCTACATTGTACAATGTAGTATCATAATGAATGCATTTGCATGCATGGCTCATATAATTTTTTTCAGAATTCCTTTTACAAATTAAGCGTACTGTTAACCGTCCAGCGCGTAGTATTTTCCACAACTTCCTATCTGCACGCTTGACGTCGCACGCTTTACATGTAGACGCGATCGTTAACGCATAAAAGGGAACTTTGCAACAGATTTATAATCATATGATATCATATAATGATTAATGTACATGTATGTACGTGTGCCCCGGGACGTGTGCAACAATAGTATTGACAGAATATACTTTCCATACAGTGAACAGAAATTTATGACAAGATGCAGTTGTACATACAGTACATGTAGTAAAATATTTTACTTGGCCTATTAATATACCGTAATAAATTATCTGGCCTTGTTACACTCAGCAGGAAGTGATTTTTGTAACTTTGTTTTGAGATGAAAAATCTGAACTTCAAATCACTTTTTTAGTTTTTTGCCATTTTTGCTGGCAAAAACTGTTATTGCCAAGCGGTTAAAACTGTGCTTTTTTCCACCTGCGGCAAAAACCTGTGAACCCTGGTACTTTTCAATGGATTTGTCAGGCAAATGATATCTTCGTACCGACGGCAAAGTGTGTATTTGTGAATGTACATTACGGACATTAAGGGATCTAAAATGAGCGTTTATTGCTTTTCGACAGTATTTTTGTGGGACATGAGAGCACCTCAGACCTATCGAATTGCATTCTGAATACTGAAGCATGTCTTTCTGATATCAAATAATTTTCATTTTTGAAAATCATAATATAATACAAATTTTATGACAAATTATAAAAATTGATATTTTTCAAATTTTTGATATATTTATAACAGTCCTCGAGTAAATTATATAAATCTAATGACATATTCTTAAAGTGTATGTAGCAGGGAGGAAAAGCCGACGGTCAATTGAAAATTTTTACCTTTCATATTGAAGATATGGATTTTTTTCCCAAAAAGACCTAATTTATTTTGGTGTTTTGGGAAAAAATCCATATCTTCTATAATGAAAAGGTGAAAATTTTCAATTGATCGTCGGGTTTTCATCCCACCTACATACACTTTAAGTATAAATCATCAGATTTATAAAGTTTACTTCAAGTACTGATAAATATCAAAATATCAATTTTTAATGATTTGCCATAAAATGTGTATTAAATTATGCAATTTCAAAAATTCAAAATTATTTGATATCAGAATGACATTCTTCGTATTCAGAATGCAATTCGATATGTCTGATGTGCTCTAATGTCCCAAAATAAATACTGTCCAAACGCTCATACCCCAGCCCTTAAACACATATATAAACACATACACAGCACCTGTTGGAACTCCCGGTCGGAGCTTGGATTTTCAGTTATTGGAACTGGACAAGATGTAAAAATTTGACTCGGATCAGCAGAGGTCAAAAAAGCAATCCGTCCTCGGTCGACTCATAACGCATGCATGCGCATTCCAATACACAAGAAACCTACATGTAGTTGGTGTACGTACCACCTCTTTCCTATTCTGGCCTGGAGGACACTTTTTTTTGTCCTTCAAATCGATTCAATCTAAGTCCTGGCTTGAACAATTTTGTTGATCCCCCCTCATGCCCTAAATTTTGTTCACTTTTCCCCCTAATGCCCCCCCCCCTCCGCCCAAAAGACTCCTGGCACCTCCACTGGGTAGTGCGCAAAGTGTTGATGAAATAAAATTTATATAAAATATGGGCACAATTTTGTAATGAAAATTGAAACGCTAGAAAATAACGAAATAGTTCAGTTGCCTGATGACATTATTAATGGTTTACTACTTGTAATGTAAACCATGACCAGCAGGGCTGGTAGCAATTTGATATGCACAACAGAGGTGGGTGGACAAGGCATAGCCAGAGGGGTGTCTTTAGGGTGTCCAAAATGGTCAAAAATATCTTACCGGTATTCTACAAAATCAGGGTGTCCACTTCCTATTCACTCCATTATAGAAATCAGAATTTTAGGGTACACGTACAAATTGAAAACGGGCGTTTTTTTTGCGTCCAAATGACACCTGGTCCCCCCCTCTGGCTATGCCTTGTGGGTGGTCAAGACTTTACAGAGAACAGAAAAACTTAAATTAAATGGAGAAGCCAAAAAAAAAGCAAAAACATCCCAGCACCCTAACGCTTCAAACCTTGGCTAAAGTGACAAATGCCCTTGTCTTTGCCAGTACTTGTGGCGTAACCAGTGTGGGGGGGGGGGGCAGGGCAAGCTGCCCCATTGATACAAAAAAGATGGGAAGAAGAGCAAGAAAAAGGGAAGGGGAAGGAGAGAAAAAAAGGGAAAGAAAGAGGGAAGAAGAGAAAGGGGAAGGAAGAAGATAAAAAGGAAAGAGGAAACTAGAGGAAAGGGGAAGGAAGAGAAAAGGAAAGAAAAAGAGGGAAGAAGAGAAAGCAGGCATGAGAATTTCCAGTCAAAACTCTGGAACCAGTCTTTTTTGATGTCAAAATTCCCGCAGTTTTATTTATTTTCAGCCCATTTTCAGGTGTTTTTGGCCAATTTTATGTGCTTTTCCGGACTTTTTCATAAATGCGTAGTCCCATGCCTGAGAAAGGGAAAGAAGAAAAAAGGGAAGAATTTTAGTGTTAGCTTATAAATCTATACTGCTTTTATTTTTTTGCTTCTAATTTGCCAAAAACAAGGAGCTTCCGGTGGTCCCTGGACCCCACCCGTTTAACGCTTGGTGGCAAGCCGCTCACACATAAATACTACAATTTTTGATCAGAAATTGGGAATGGTCAGGTCTGGTTAGGGCTCATATTGAAATACCCTACCACGCTTTCACACAGAAAGAAGGCAGGATTCCCCTCGCTAAGCCCGCGCCTCAGGAAAGCTCGGTCATAAACGGATGGATTATATGCATCAGTGATACACCCTGCCTTTTGAAGTGGTCTGGTGACAAGGATTATAATAAAAGTTTATCAAAGACTGGCAATTTTATTGATTGTTGAACTAATCGGCTCATCGCACAACCCAGGAAAGCACGCTCCTAATTTAAGTGGCTAATTGCAGTGTTATAATCACACAGGATTTTAACAAAAGAAGGCTAGCACAGGAAAGTTGCAGGATGGCGCACACCTTCCTGTGTAAGGGAATTTCAATATGAGCCCTTATGCCACTGCTCATTGACATCAAATTAGTGAAAGCTTACAATGTAATATAGTAACATTGTAAGTTTAAGAAAATAAATTCCTATTGTGCAGCTGTTGTTGAGCTGTATCACCAGGCTTGATGATCACATCACATTATGTGGGCAGACAGGGTTAATTGTTTTCATGGCAGTGTGTAGGCGTGATATATGATTGGGTCTAAAAAACACTAGCTAGTGTTTGGCACATTATGTACAAACTGAGCATTTATACATGTACCAGCTTTTCTTTCCTATTTGCATGCCTTGTTTTTTTCATATTGTAGGTTTAAAAAAAAAAAATATTGCTCTTCAGGCTTTGAGTTTAAAAAAATTGAGGTGTGTGATAAAGAGCACACCTCAAGCTTTTGAGGAGTGCAATTTTGTGAATGATGAGTGTGGGTGATTCATGTGCACTGCATGTGTAATCTAAAGATTAGGCCCTTCGCACTTGATTATTAGTTTCCTGTTTACCGCCCGCGTCCAAAATTTAAAATCTGAAAATAATTTATTATTTTATTTTTATTTCTAATTTTCTCCTTTAAAATAACTTTCAACTACTTCTATTTGTCATTTTCTGACTTTAATAATAAAAATTATAATATCAACAATAATGATGAATGAACAAAGAGTACAACTCCACCTTCACTTATTTATAAGGCTCTCATTTTCGGGAAATTCGGCTCCCGGGTACCCGAACTTTTTTTCGAGCGGGTACCCGGGTACCCGAAATTTCAAACAAAAAAAATTCAATGCATTTTGATATCATTAATAGAGTATGACATGAAAACTATGTATCAATTTTCAGAATAAAAACACAAAACAATGTGCAAAATTCAATTTTTTTTTTTTAGGTCAACCATGATCCTAGCATTTAGGTCTAGGTCCAGAGACACTACAAAACCGGAAAAACTTTGAAAAAAAATTTAAAAAAACATTTTTTTTTTTTTTTTTAAATTTCGGTACCGGGCAGGGAATTTCCTGCCGGGTAATAGGATTGTCGGGCGGGACTCGAATTCCCGGGACTCACTCAGAGCCTTACTTATTTATAAAATCAAATATTGTTGTGAAATAATTAAATGCCCGCTCTAGTCAAAATGAGTCAATAGTTGCTTGTAATAGTTCAAACTAAATAAAGAAAATGAAAGATAATTAAAAATTAAAAGTCACCTCATCCCTTTTTCAAAATCTTTAACAGGAAACCAATATCAAGTGCGAAGGGCCTTTTAAGGAGTACGATAAATTGCACTCCTTGTGATCATTGAAGGAGTGCGGAGGAGTGCAACTGCAACTGCAATCGCACTAACTGCAATTGCACTCGCACTCCTCAAAACTCATAAAATAAATGGTTACAAGTGCAATCACCCAGCCAGGATTTCCAAATTAAATTCTATTCAAGGGAACCTTTTTGTTTAAATATATTCAAAATATCAGATTTTGTCACAGTAACTACATCACCCAAACCATGATTTTTGCAGGGGGTACGGAAATATTAGTTCAGTTGGGTCAATGGTGTAGAAATAAGAATTTAAAAAAATTTAACATTGAGGGTGTCCTCCTCAGCAAACGTTACAGTATGACTTTAAGTTGACAGATTTCATCTTGTCACTCATGGGCCAATGAAAATGGAAATGAAGGATCAATGGTTGGTAATGTCCATGTCCAACTGAGATGGAAATACCATTTTTCGTCTCAGACGGCCAATAGGAGCCTACTCAAATTCATGTAAGCTATGCTAAAAGAAACCCAACAAAATGCAATTAAAAAACAACAACAAATACTGGTGATAAACAAAAAGTGACATTTGTGGCAATAATTGCATGCAGTTCAAACAAATGTTACTTACAGGCAACAAAAAATGTGGTGGACAATCAAAAATATGTGACCCCCAGTCAGAACTCTTGCCCTCCCCCCTCCCTGTTTCTTCCAGTAAAAACCCAAAATTGCAAAAATTAAAAATGTCCACTTTTTGCAGCAATTTTGTTCTATAATTGTTTATTTTTCCCCCTGAAATTCACTTTCTCCCCACAATGCCCCCGAAAAAAATTCCTGGCCCCGCCACTGCATTTGAGATCACATGGTCTGTTGGACATTTTTCCCTATTCCAAACCTGAACAATAATATAATGGAAACCTTTATTTTCTATTCTTTGGCAGGTATACTAAATTAGGCTTTGCTGGAAACACAGAACCTCAGTTTATCATTCCATCAGGTAAGTAAGTCTGTTATTAATTACACTTCCATGACAAAAGGAGCCAACTGACTTTAAACATAGGCCTATATCGATGTTTTTGAGATATTGGGGAAAAAACCTGTGACTAGTCTCCATAGACTTGTACAGGATGACCCATTTTGAGTGGGATATTTTTCTGGTTTCTGGGTGAGATACTGGTTTGCGTGGACATCTAAGATGTTACTACCCTTATACAACCTACGGTAATAACTCAATTTCACCCAAATGCAGGGCCTAGATTTCGACGATTCTCGAAAGATTAGGTTTGCGAGAATCAACTTCTCATTGTACCATACAGTAAGTGCAGTGACTAGGATGGATTTTGATTCTCCCAAACCAAGACGAAATCGTGGCCCAGAAATGTCAGTTGGTTCCTTTTGTCATGGTGGAATAACAGAGAAGATATCTCATATATTCTTCCCAGAATCCTTTGCAACATGATATATATCGCCTCACTTCATCAAATGACGCTCCCATTACTTTGTACATCAAATCAGTACAGAAAATTGAAGTGGAAGAATGCTTTGTGGGAAGTGTTAGATATCGCTCTGACCTGAAAAGTGCACCTTTTTGTTGATGGTGTGGGGGTGTGTACATTGAAACCCCTGGTTGGGGTCTGACTATTAATTTAGGGCGCTCTTCCACTGGTATTATCTAGGACAGCTCCAGTGATACCTCATTTCTTTGACTGGGCCTTTGGATGCATTTCAATGCATTTTACTTTGAAAAGTCAATACATTTGTATATAACAGGGCTACAGTGCTAGTTTTAATGCCCCTTCATTGAGCATATTTAAAGCCTATCCTAACCCAGAGAATTATGCAGAATGTGTCACTGGAGTTGGAACATGTGTTGTGAACTGGGGTATCCAACAGGGTGGCGCCTCGGCAATGATTGTCTTGTTAAAAGACTATTCTTGTTTTTGATACAGCTATTGCCATCAAGGAGTCAGCAAAAGTGGGTGACCAATCACAGAGGAGGTTAGGCAAAGGTGTGGAAGATCTTGACTTTTTCATAGGAGACGAAGCAGTGGATAAACCAAATTATGCATGCAAAGTAAGTTGCTAGGGAAGAATAAAAATTCCTTTAAAAAAGGAATGGGGTGCCAATGGGAGCTTTGATGTGATGTGCTGAAACCTTCTGTATATTTTACCATTCTGAAATATAACATTCTCAACAAGTGATAATACTGAACTCAAATTTGCTACCATATTGCAAAGCAAAGGAAGAAAAGGAGATATGAAACCTGTTCTTGCAAAATGAGCGTAAAGTTTCTGGGAAGAAATGGAGATATAGATGGATGGCTCATTGAACATGCCAGAAATCAAGAGAAAACAAAAGTGATATATTGACTTTTGAACATTAAGTGAAGGGGCAACCCTGAATGTGACACTTTCATCTCATTTTGTGGGAACAGGTCTCACATTGAACAGGCTAGAAAACAACATTTAGACTATCTGATGTAGTTGTGGATAAGTATGAGTTACTATATGGCCAAAAAAAATGAGTATAAACTATTTTTGAAATTTTTTAGAATTTTTAAGTGCTATTTAAAACAACTACCGTAACCACCCGGGTATAAGCCCACCTTTGGCTATAAGCCCACCCCCTATTTTTCAAAACATTCTGGGAACAAGAGTGCACTCAGGTATAAGCCCAGTACTAAATTTTGGCCAAGTTTGTATATCAAATCAATGCTTTGCTCTCATATTTAAGAACAAATATAAAAAATATCAGTTGATAATTAACATTCTACACATATAATTTTAAGAAATAGTCATAGATGATAGAAATTACTGGTACATTGGGCATATACAAATGCGGGGTGATTGTTCTGATTTTTAAATTCAAGCACTAGCCCTTCCCCGGTTATAAGCCCACCCCCATTTTTTAAGTGAAATCTGCCACCTAGGGGGGTGGGCTTATACCCGAGTGGTTACGGTATTAACTGTATTAAATGTGTGTAATGGACGAAATATAATCATTCGGTGAAAGATGGATTGTTTCATTCCATGAGGCGGTAGATGTATTGTTCCTTTCCATTTGCCGTTCCACCTTGTGGAATGGAACAATCCATCTTTCACCTCATGATTATTTTTCAGCCATCACATTTATAAACAGTCAATATTTGTGTACTATATCATCACTTTAATTTAACCATTAACCACATACATTTGTATCTTGGTTTGATTTCTAGTATCCAATCCGTCATGGTATTGTGGAAGACTGGGACCTTATGGAAAGATTTTTGGAACAAACTATATTTAAATACCTTAGGGCAGAACCAGAGGATCACTATTTTCTATTGGTAAGTCAACCTTTCCCAGAATCCTTTGCAACATGATGCATCCCCTTCCCAGAATCCTTTGCAACATTTACATCCCCTCGTCTCATCAATTGACACTCCCATTATATTTTTGTACATGTTCCCTTTCTTTTCATTTTAAGAATAGGTCGCCAGTTTTGTACGAAATAGGCAGGAGCTCTGGGTAATTTCCTGCAGAACCTGCAAATTGCTCCTTGGTCTTCATGACCAGAGGCAACTTTTTATTAACAATTCCCCAGGTTACTGAGGCACAATCATCTTTAGAGCAGCATAATATTCATTTTTGCTCTGCATTTGCCCCAGAGTGATATGAAAGTCTCAGACACGTAAACCAGGGGCCTTTTTCAAAAGAAGTCCCCCCCCGCTTCAGAAGATCTTATCAGGGCTGGAAAAAGTGCACAATTTCTCGGGAACATATTTAAGATTTACCCCCATTTCCCACTATTCCTTTAGTAATTCTTTATTTAGAACTCAAAAATTTCCTTCCAAATTACAAAATTTCCCCGACCAGGTTCCCAAGTTCCCTATTTTTTCAGATATGAATCTTATTGTGACCTGTGCTTTGAATACTCTACCGGCATAAACCAATTCAACTACACTAAAAAAACACAGGCACAGGGTATTCCAATCTATGTGTTATTAATCGATGATTTCATCTTATTTATAACCTTTGACCTACAGACAGAGCCACCGTTGAATACACCAGAGAATAGGAGTACACAGCTGAGATCATGTTTGAATCCTTCAATGTGCCAGGACTATACATAGCAGTTCAAGTGCAGTGCAGTTTATCCATTTTTCAATTCTATGAGCATTGGGTGATCCTTCATGTAATATTTTGTCGTTAAGAAAGTTTAAGCTAATCCTAACCTTAACCCTAACCCTAATTGTAACTGTGACTTACGCTGTGGATGTATACGCATACATGGTCTGCCTTTTAATCGCTGTCGTAGTGCACGCTAGAATATGACCGCTTTCTAGGTTAACTGCATCACGCTTTTTTTTTATGAACCACTTATCGAAATGATCACAACACGAAGCCTATGATATATAAAAATTCGGAACAGGTGTATGAGTCCAGGCTTGGAGCAGTAACCAATGGTTACTAACATGCACTATGAGTATGACAGCGAATAAACAACTTGGGCAGAAAAGTGATATTTTTTATAATTACACTATTTTGTGGTAATAGAATAGAAATAAAGGATGCAGCATTATCCTTTGCACCCAAGTAATGTGTCTTCAGCAGTAAAAATGTTTAAATAATAGGTTGGGCTGCGCCTTGCCCATTAGTTATGTTTTTACCATCTCGGACACATTATTTTGGTGTAAAAGATACTTCATTTCCCTTTATTTCTAGTAAATTGAATAAACAAGTTGCTTGTATTTCTTTCTTTTCTTGCCTCTGTAGGCTGTACTAGCATTGGCAGCTTCATGGACATCGAGGCAAGTAGGAGAAAGGACGTTGACGGGCACAGTCATAGACAGTGGCGACGGTGTAACTCATGTGATACCTGTGGTAAGGAGAATGAACATTTATATAAAAATGGTTTGAAAAGTAATTAATATCGTATTATTCATAATAAACATCCCCAGGGCGTGAGATTTTTCAAAGGGGGCAAGGGATTTGGCAGCCAGCCATGTAGGGAGTGTTTTACACACCTAAATTTGCAAATACACACCCAGTTTAAGGCAAAAATAAAATTGAGCCTAAAATGGTGTATTTCATTGTACAACACACTTTCGGGTTCCAATCCAAGATAGCAGCAGCACCCACGACAGCTCATGACAAACATCATGTTATTTGTAATTACCTCAAAAGTGCATTTTTATGCAAAAATGTGATTTACTATGGCAATGAAGTTGGTGGAAGTTGAGATTTTGTCCATGCAATTCGATATTGGACATGCATGCAGCTTTTAGCTTAGTCACATGATATGGCATTGAAATTTCGGCATTTCGATCACTTTTTCATTGAAAAAATGATGGAGGTGTTTATTTGGAATATATGGTAAGTTGTATAATTTGTAAACGGCCTGGTTCAGTAAAACTTGGCCGTTAACTTACAACAGTCGCTTTGAGAAAACTTGAAGAAAAAAAAAGAAGGCATGAGAATTTTCCTATTTAAATTAAACAGAAATTCCTGTTTGTTTGTTTTTGTTGCCCAACATTATTTTTTTTTATTTAGCCTATGTTTGAGCATTCTTGCTAGATTTCGTGCTTTTTTCTGAAATTGTAATGTATTCTCACCAGTTAAAATTTAAAATGCTGCCCTTCTTTAAAACAGTTTTTTAAAAGTAGTGACAGTCAATGATTTGCAGCAAAATTAGATTCTAACCTAGAAATTGTATCTCAACTATCGACATCTGATAATACTTGCATGATGTTTTGCAGAGCTAAAGCATTATTCTCAAAACATGCAATCATTCCCACACAATGTTGTGATAATATGTTGAATATGTAGACACAATTCAGGATTAATTTGTTACATCCTAAGCAAGCCATCACTATGCACGGTAGTCACAATAATAAGTGCTATTTATAGAAAATGAAGTTCTCTGTTCTCTAATTTTTGTGAGTGTATTTCTTGCTCTCACTAGGATCCACAACATGCTCAGGGCACAGTCTTTAACTCCAATACATTTGTACTTGCATTTAATGACCTTTGAAATTTTTAGTACAGAAACTCATACTCTACAATTTTTAGTACAGAAACTCATACTCTGCAACTTGAGATCAAATTTAGCACAATGGTTGTTTAATTGAGGTTATTGAACTATACCATTGGGATGAGGCCATTTGTCCATAGTGTCTTTGCCAATTTTGGACTACTTCGCTTGTTTTTATAATTTGTGATTTTGAGGTTTCTAACATATACCTATACATAAGAGAACATATTTCCAGGTTCTCATTTTCGAGGTAGCTGTGCTGAGTGTGAAAAGCACAAAAAATAATATTCCGGGAAAATTTCCACGTTTATGTTAACGTTATGAACCAAAATGATCTTATTTTTGATGGCATAGTTCATAACCCATATTCAACAATCATAGCTCAACATTTGATCTCAAGTTGTGGGGTATGAGGTTTTGTATCCAAGCATTCAAAGGTCACAGTGCACAAATATATTGGGGTCATCATAATATTAGTTTTCCAATGATATCATGTTGTCCGAGCAATATATATGCCCTTTAACATCATTAGTTAAATATTAAGCATTAAAATCCTTGAACACCTATTGGCATAAAGGTGTATACTATGTTAAAGGTGTTGCTAGCTATCCACACCCTACAGTCACTCCTGTACGTGTATCTGTATGCCAGCAAGTATTTCCTCATGCAACTTCCTGACTGAGGAACTCAGTACAGTTTCATTCTTTGACACATAAACATATTAATATGGAGGGTTTAGAAAAACCCACAGCACAAAATTTACAATGGATATGAAAGTACATGTGTACTCTAAGAGGGCTAATTTTTGTGAGAGTAATTTTTCATGCTTTGCTGACTTTAGACTACTTCGCTTGTGTTTAAATTTGCTTTGAATTTTCTTACATGACCCATGTAAAAGAACACATCACACATTTTAATTTTTGCGGTCGAAAAGCGTAAAAATTAATGTTTTGCACAAATTTCCAGTATTTGTTTTGTGAAGTTTTAATTTTCACACTTTTTGTAGTTAATTTAAAAACCTGTGAATTTTAAAACCTGTGAAATTTAAAACCTGTGAATTTTAAAAAGTGGGAACTTGTGAATTTTAAAGCCTGCAAAAATATTTTGTACTTATTTATGTGTACAGCTGTTTACAATTGAAACTGCAACAGAAACTCACAAACTGTTTTGAACAGTTCATGAAAAGCATGAAAATTAATACTGCTAAAATATCCTGCTACAAAATGTATACAGTATAATTAAAATTGAAAATTTAGTACAAATTAAATGTATACTCAGAGGTGTTAGTCTTCCGGAAATGTGGCCAAAAAAAAAAAATTCCGGAAATGTAAAAAAAAAAAAAAAAAAAATTTAATTTTTAATTTTTTTTTTACATTTCGCATTGGATGAAGATAATTAAGTCATAAAAGAGCCAAAAATTTTTTTGAGGAGGGTGATACCCTGCAGCCTAATCCCCAGACAAGCTCCCGTGCCCTTCTGGAAATTTGGCGAGTTGCTCGCCTTTGGCTCGCATGTTTTTCAGGGAGTGGATCATTACCTCACTTACACCTCTGTACACTACAAATGCAATTCACCTGCTGTTGCCAGTGGAATGTGGGGACATATGAATGCACAATTGCACATATGATATGCACAATTCTACTCATATATGGCGAGTTGTATGTGATTTCGCTGTCCTTTAATTGTCCCGGCTGAATGTTATTAGTAATTGTGTCAAATCCTTTATGCTGGGAGATATCACCTATTTTGTATTCTATTACCTCCACGACCCATTATTCAAAATCGCGCACTGTGATTTGTTAAAACGCTGTCACGTGAGAGCCCATTATTCTGCAATAATGGGTCAAGCGCTGTAACACATTCTATGCACAGCATTACGCTTGGTTACGCGTGCAATATTTCCGCGATACTCACTGTCACTTACGCGTACGCGCTCCACCTTGAAGTAAACAACTTAAAATTTGTGTGCCAAAAAATGATATTTTCTCTTTAAATCGCACTATTTTCTGGTAATAGAATAGAAATAAAGGCGCAGCATTATCCTTTACATCGCAAATAATGTGTCCTCGGCAGTAAAACGTTTAAATAATGGGTTCGCTGCGCCTCACCCATTATTTACGTTTTACTGCCTCGACACATTATTTGGGTGTAAAAGATAATGCATTACCCTTTATTTCTTAAATATGTTGTCATTTAACTTTGCAGGCTGAGGATTTTGTGACTGGTAGTTTTATCAAACATTTTCTTGGTCGGGCTGATGTCACACAAGGGAAGTCGCCTTGAAAAACCAGAGGTCCCCTTCGTTGAGCTGGTTGCTATGCTCACTTGAGCAAAGGGGACAATGTTCCCGGATGTCTGACCGAGTGAATCCCGACCGCTGACAGATATATTACCTATTTCAAAATGTGTTGTCTTTTATCTTTACAGGCTGAGGGTTACGTGATTGGTAGTTGTATCAAACATATCCCCATCACTGGCAGGGATATCACCTATTTCATAATGTGTTGTCTTTTATCTTTACAGGGTGAGGGTTACGTGATTGGTAGTTGTATCAAACATATCCCCAGTGCTGGCAGGGATATCACCTATTTCATAATGTGTTGTCTTTTATCTTTACAGGCTGAGGGTTACGTGATTGGTAGTTGTATCAAACATATCCCCATTGCTGGCAGGGATATCACCTATTTCATAATGTGTTGTCTTTTATCTTTACAGGCTGAGGGTTACGTGATTGGTAGTTGTATCAAACATATCCCTATTGCTGGCAGGGATATCACCTATTTCATACAGCAGCTGTTGAGGGAAAGGGAAGTTGGCATTCCACCAGAACAATCGCTTGAAACCGCCAAAGCTATCAAGGTAAAGTTAATTTTTTATTACTTTGTGGTCCGGGTACGCACTGGTTAATTGCGATCGCGTAGAAGTGACAAGGTCACCTACTACGCGCCGCGCCGCGCCGACGACCAATGGGTCAACCGGCTTGTTGTCAAGTGCGTTGATCAGCCAATCAGCGTGATTGTTTATTTCTTCTGTGTGTACGCTCGTCTACACTTGGCGCACGGCTCGGACCTCCTAAATAAACTTTAGGAGGAAAAATATTTTCAGTGTTCGGTTTTTGTCATCAAAGTAGCAAAAACTGGCAAAAGCGGGTTTTGCCTGGTTTGAAATTCCAAAACTCAAATATGGACTACATGTACCCATTTTATTACAAAAGACCAGAATCCCTTATTCAATGGTGAAAATCCTCATTATTGGCCTGAAAAGACAATGAAATTTAGCATGTCATTATTGTGTGGCTATACACAGAAAGGTGTGTGCATTTTTAAATGTTTGCATCATCATCAAACACACTTGTAGGTCAGCTACTATATTAGGCTATTTCAGTTGAAATCCATACACCTACAGAAAACATGACCTTAATCTCCCACACCAGGGGTGAAGATATCAAATTGGTGTCATCTATTCAGGTAACCCCATTTGAAATTCACACACCCGGTATGGAAGATTAAGGCTATGTCTTCCATAGGAGGTGTATGGTTTTAACCGGAATAGGCAGGCATGAGAATTTTTTAGTTTTAAAACTGAATTCAGTTTTTTTTAGTCAAAATTTCCACAACTTTATTTAATTTCAGCCTATTTTTGGTACTTTTTGCCCAATTTCACACGCATTTTCAAGTGTAATCTCATGCCTGAATAGGGCAATCATAAATATTTTAATACAGTTTATTTAGATAAATTTATACAGTATTCATGCCTAAAGACAAAATCTTGTTTTTGTTTTCCAATAATTCAGGAACGTTGGGGTTACATATGCCCTGATATAGCCAAAGAGTTCCACAAATACGACACTGACTCAGCCAAGTGGATTAAGAAGTATGACGGCGTCAATGCAATCACCAAGAAACCTTTCTCTGTAGATGTCGGATATGAACGATTCTTGGGACCAGAAATATTTTTCCATCCAGAAGTAAGTAATAGACCCTATGTCATAAACCAAGTGGTAAGGTATAAGAATAGACCTTTTCAAACTGAGCATGAAATAATTTCCCTATCGCGTGCGCATAAAAGTACCTCTTCAGCATCATGTATACAGTGTGAAATTCCAATGTGTAACAGGCATGATAAACTATGATGAACTTTTGACGGCCAATTATGGGTGAGAGATTTATTTATTTATTCTTTCT
Source organism: Amphiura filiformis (assembly GCF_039555335.1). Lineage (NCBI taxonomy): Eukaryota > Metazoa > Echinodermata > Ophiuroidea > Amphilepidida > Amphiuridae > Amphiura > Amphiura filiformis. The sequence continues at coordinate 47,448,038 of NC_092640.1, forward strand.
TTAACCAGGGTAGCCCCTTCAGTAACTGGTACTGATCTCCAAGGGGGCCCTGAGTGACAATTTACAGCACACAATATAATGATAGAAGTTGATAACAATTAAAAGCAATGTATGGAAGCAAAAGTTACATGAATACAGTATTTACATTGTACATCAGGTCAAGTAATAATTACATAAAACAGTAGAATAACATTGTACATTGTACAAGTTTTACAATCAAATAGGGAGTAAAAGACAAAAAAATTATATAAATTTGTGGAATTCAATAAATCAAATACATTTTTTGTAATTAAGTCAAATCACAATTTTGAAATACAGTTTTTAAAAGTATGAACGGTCATAGAATCAAAGTTTCCACGGATGTCTTGGGGGAGTCTATTCCAAGCATAACATGATCTGTAGTGAAAAGTTCTTTTACCAGGATTTATGTTCCATTTTGGAATGACAAGAGAATTGAAAGTTTGGCTTCTAGTACCATGAGTATGAAGAGATTGCATATAAGAAAATTGAGAAAATAAATATGATGGTGCATTATGGGTAAGACACTTGAACACAATAATCAAAAGTTGTTTCTCCCATCTTGTATGAAGTTTATCCCAGTTAAGAGAATCCATCATGTCTTTAATAGGTGTTCTTATATCCGCTGATAAAAGAATACGAGCAAGTCTATTATGAAGTACTTGAAGTGAAGTTTAAAGAGAGCTTTTGCCAAGGATACTCAATGTGCAGTGCACAGTGATATGGATTGGGTGAAAACATCTTCAACTATAACTATATAACTATTTGTGTATGTATGCTTTGTCAGTTTTCCAACCCAGATTTCACCACACCAATCTCTATCACAGTGGATGATGTCATACAGAACTGTCCAATTGATGTTAGAAGACCACTATATAAAGTAAGCTTTTGTTTTCTCAGTTTATTTGATTTTAATGAGTGGGTTTGCTATTGCAATTTGCCACATTTGGGGCCAGATTTACCTTTTATTATAGGACCCTGAGCCAGGCTCAATTTTAAATTAAGTACCCAGGGAAAACTTGCAAGAGCCGAGTATGGACTGGAAACCAAATGCATGGAAAGTCATCTGGAAATGACCGGGACTTGAACCTGGGACCTTAGTGGTGCAAAGCCCTATGATATAATACCACTGCCCTAGGTTTGTGTGGTACAATTTTAATTGTCACTGTTATTTTAGTTAAAGCCACACATAAAAATAACAGATGTGGAAATAGGAGTATAAACTGTTCTTAGTCAGATATTGCCTTTATGGCAACTTTACTAAGTATTGTTGTAGATGTAGATGTGACCAGTTGATACCAGTTGTAGTCCTACTAATGCATTGCATATTGGATGGCGTAGGGGAAAGTTAGCCTGTATTTGCAAGACTGTCCATGCCTTGAAGGTGAGGTGAAAGAAACCTACCCATGTTACTCTCTGGCCATGGTCTGGCCTGATGTCTGATCTTTCCCTTATTAACATTGTAGAAATGTTAATCTACAAGAATCCATTTTATCATGTTTTTCACTCATTTGTATTTTCAGAACATTGTATTATCAGGTGGTTCAACAATGTTCAGGGATTTCGGAAGACGCTTGCAACGTGATGTGAAACGACTAGTCGATGCTAGGCTTAAAGTTAGTGAAGAATTAAGCGGTGGACGCATCAAGGTATGATACAATTATATCAAAGGGTTAGGCTTAAAAAAGATAATTGTTTGATTGGCGTAACATAAAAAAAAAAAATTAGGGTAAGTCGGTTAGCAATTAAAATTTTTTTTTTTTTGCACACATTTTAAGCGGTAAATTGTGTATGATAAAGAACTTGGAACTTTTTGTTCCTTTTTTTTTTTTTTTTTTTTTTTTTTTTTTTTTTTTGGCAAAAAAAAATTCGAAAAATATCTAGAGTTGAGCCTGTTTTTAGGGTCTGTCGGGTTACGCCAATCAATAAAATTTTAGGCCTTAGTGCAAGGAAGCCTTATCTGCAATAGCTGGCCCAAAGACATTTGACAATTTCTGCATTCTATGTATTATGATGCCTGACCCTACTATGTGTTGTATTATGATATGACACCTGGCAGCTATACAGATAGGGCTTTCTTGCCCTCCTCCTATTGCACAACCAGATTTTATTTGTAACATTTAAAGTACTGTGCACTGGGCTATTCCATAAATCCATACACCACCTATGGGAGACGACCTTAATCTGCCACACAGGAGTGTGAATTTTAAATGGGGTTACCTTAATGGGTAATTCCATTTGAAATCTACACCCCCTGTGTGTGAGATTAAGGTCATATCTTCCATATGGGGCCTAGGGGGTGTATGGATTTCAATTGGAATAGCTTATTGGATCAGATCAGGTGACATTAATTCTTCCCAGGTGTGAGTTCTTTTATTACTCTTTTTCCAAGTGAAGATATCTTACCTTTCCCAGAATCCTTTGCAACATGAAGTATCACCTCATTACATCAAATGATTCTCCCACTACTTTGTACAGATACCCTTTTGTTTGAGAATAGACTGGCTAAACATGGGTCGATAGTCAAGAAATAAACATTTTCCGAGATCTGGATGATTTATCACTATCGACTCATGTTGCACTAGATAGCAAATCAGTACAGACAATTGAAATGAAAGAAATGCATTATGGGAAGTGTAAGATATCTTTTCTGGCTCATTGCCAAGTGATAGAGAAATGGAATGAATGCTATTATTATGTTATTCTTCTATTGCAGCCTAAGCCTATTGAGACATCTGTGATCTCTCATCATATGCAACGCTATGCTGTATGGTTTGGAGGCAGTATGTTGGCATCAACGGTAAGTTTCACAGAGGGTGCACGTTCCCCCACCCCCATCAATTTGAAAATTGTGACCATCCAGCACAACTGAGCCCTGATATTCAACCAAAATATTCTGCTTGAAATTAGCTTTAAAATGATTTATATCATGTCTATAGTACTTGACATTTAAGTAGTGAAAAATCAATAAAACAGTCAATAAATCCTTTGTTTCCTATTGTTTATTGTTAAGTTCAATGGAGCATATCTCAATAGTGGCACTGGCGACATCCGGGCTCAGTTGTGGAGGATGGTCACAATTATGAAAATCCCATTGGAAAATTGATGAAAAATGGCTTGTGTTCCCACAGTCATTCTCGATGCCCCTATCCCTCCCCCACCCCGTGCAAAGGGGAGGGGGCACAGCTCTTTCCCCTCCACATGTGTCAGTCAGTCTGGGGGAATGCTACCCAATTACAGGGAGCAAAGTGATCTGAAATGTTTTTGAGCAGTCAGGGGAATTGAGCCACTGATTCTCTATACATATCAAATACTAATACCTCCACCCCTCTCTTGACCTACCCCCATCCTCTCTTTTGACCTACCCCCATCCCCTCTTTTGACCTACCCCCTCTCTTGCCCTACCCCCCATCATGCATACCACTTGAAAATTTGATTTCAAACATTTTAAACAACTTTTCTGGATAAGATGTGACAGTATCAGGTCTCAAATTTTAATTTTTGGCGCACCCATTGAACCTGTCATGAAGTTGGGAAATTGATTTTGAGTTGAAGTACAAAATGTACATGAAAGTGGTATTTGTATGTGCATGATAGAGTGAACTTCAACCAACCATAAATCTGCTTATGGATATCGTATGCAGTCAAAATGATATAAATTTATTGACATATTCTTTCTATATGTGAAGTAAAACAAAACCCAGAGTTTAATAATGCCGCCCTCCATGAGCGACACTCAAGCATGGCAGAGTTGGTACTCTTTATGTCTAGTCTCTTTGGTAATATTCCAATGTTATAATCTCAGGGATGCCAGTCTTCAGGCAATTGTCCTGATTTCCTACTTTTTTTTACTCCAAATTTCCACACTTTTAATTCATTTTCAGCCTGTTTTAAGGCCTTATAGTCCAAATATGCACACTTTTTCTGGCTTTTCCTGCAAAGTCACTTCTGGCCACTGATATCCCTGTAATTTAAGACCAAATCAAAAAGACTAGTTTGCATCCGACATCAGGGCAAAGGCGTGGCATGATTGCTTGCTGACCTGCACAGTACGGTATTTTCGGTCTGGTTGACAGGGCATCATACGCAAACTAGTCTTTTTAAAGGGGCATTTCGTGATCCACAGCCTCATCCCCCCACTTTTCTCAAAAAAGTTGAGATTTTTGTATCACTGGACACCTCTGGCTACATAATGTTTATGTACAAAATATTTCTTGCAGATTAATTCGTTTAGCAAAGATATCGTGAAATTTGAATTTCGTTCTGGTGCACCAGAACGAAATTACAACGTATTGTCTATGGAGCAGTGTAATACACATAATCATGCATAACTCGCAAACGCAATATCGGAATCAACTGAAATTTTGGGAATATGCTTTTTTCGTGGATATGTACTGCAAAATGTCATAAAAAGTGGATGCTAGGATCACGAAATACTCCTTTAATTCGGTCTTGAATTATAGAGGTGAAACATTTCCCTTTGAATCCATATCCTAATAATTAAAACATGTTTCTCTTGTTTCTTTGTATTCTAGCCTGAGTTCTACCAAGTATGTCACACAAAGGCCGATTATGATGAACACGGTCCTAGCATCTGTCGACACAACCCAGTGTTTGGTACCATGACATAAATAACAACAACACAACAATAGCCATCTGCATACATGTTCAAGGAAAATCCTACTGTTGGAGAAGAAAGTGCATGTTTAATTGTACCAGAGTTGGTAAAATGTAGTCCAAATGAAGTCAAAGTTTCAAAATTGTACTTACAAAGGAAATGATCATATTCAAGTTGGAGATCGACATACATGCTTCAATAACAATCAATCGTACTGCAATACAATTTTTTTTTAAATTCCTTTTTTTGGTGAAAGATTACTTTTACAAATGCGTTCTCTTATTAACATTTGCCAAAGTGGGTGCGGCTCAATATTATTTTTGACTTCCGCAGCTTGAGCAGCCAGTCATACTGCTGCTTGCATGCGCAGCTTAAAGTTAGATTATTTTGAGCGTAAAAGGAATCGTGCTATTTTAGTACACTATTCACCATGGCAGAAAGGTGTTTTTGACCAAATTTGACTATCATAGGCCTACTTGAGTGTCCCTCGGCCATACTCAGTAAGGAATAACTAGTATGAACATTTAGGCTATTCCAGTTGAAATGCACACGCCCCATATGAAAGGCATGACCATAATCTACAACACAGGGAGTGTGAATTTCATATGGAGTTACCTGAATGGGTGACTCCATTTGAAATCTACACCCCCTGCATGGGAGATTTAAGTCATGTCTCACATAGGGGTGTATGGATTTCAACTGGAATTGCCATTTCGTGTCACCTTCCATCTCCAACAGGATTTTTTTCTTTGTTATTTTTTTCTTCACATTTTATTTTTATTTTAGAATTTTTTTATAGAAATTAATAATTGATAATTTTTGGGATATTATTGAGGACATTTAGACGAATTGTCCTTTAACAAACACAGCATACAATCATAAAACATGTTATAAATGATAATAATATATATATATATATACATATGCATCATTTATTGTATATGTTATTGTTAATACTACAGCGTAGGCTGTGTATCATAAAGTTTCTCATTCTGAAAAAAGGGAAATGTTGGTGCCTATATTTTATACCTTATGTATAATAAACTGTAACATTATGGGGTACAAAGATTAATACACCCGTGTGTAGATAAGGGAGCTCTGAGAAATAATTTTGTCCACTATGTTTGCATCAATTAATGTCCACAATAGCTTCATCGCTGATGGCGCCATTACACAAACCCGGTATATAAGGAGTATTGATCTTTTTGTAAAATATGCATTGTAATATTATACAAATATTGACTGCTATGAGGGGCATGGTTAAAATTATAGGCCCAAGGTGATCTCAAAGCCATGACTATGCCCGAGGTGTAGCCGAGGGGCATAGTCATGGTTTTGAGATCACAGCGGGCCTATAATTTTAACCCTGCCCCGAATAAACAGCAGTCAATATTTGTTTTATATACCAAATTTTAAGATTCTTGTCATCTGTTTGGTTAAAAGCATCGATTTTGGGAAGAGAAATTAATAGTTTCAAGGCGAACGGCACACAGATTACAATCTGCGATTTCTGCGTAATTATAGCGCGTGAAAACATTAACGTGTGCGTAATATCATTACGCTGGGAAAAATGTGCAGTTTGATCGTGACGCAGTCCATAATTCATTTCCATGGACCGGTCCATAGTTCATTTTGCGGGCATAGTTAATTCAATGACTGCACTTTCAACCAATCAGATGACAGGAATCTATATATGAGGTATATAATGACAACCATGACTTTTCACTGATGTGGGAAGTGTGGGTATCTGTGAGTTACATACTAAGTACATTTTTAGACAATAAATATTCCTCAGAGCTTTGAGAATTTGGGCTATTCCCTTTAAAATCCACACACCCCCTGTGGAAGATTTCCCTGCCACTTCAATTCCAGTTGCATCTTATGTTCATCCCAGTTTGAAATTGGTGCTAGTCTTAGATGTTAAATCTCAGTTGCAAATTATTGAAATTGATCAAACCCGCTTGTATTTTGCATAATTTGGGATAAAATTGCACAATTTTGCTTTGAATTTCAAAATCTGCCACGCTGTTTTCACTTTTATGGATGAAAATGGTTGTTCTTGGAATGAAATAAACTTAAAATTTGATTGAAGTTCCCAAATCTTCCTCAAGGGGGTGTAGTTCTTTAACTCCCTGGACACTACTGGTTATCTAACAGCATTTCTGATTGGTTGATAACTTGAAATGCTCATTTCAATTGCCAATTATGACTAGGCTTTAAACAATTTATGGTCAAACTTGCATTTGCAGATGATCTTATTAATACCCTCCTTGATTGGTTCAAAATTGGTCTCAATATTCATTTTAGCCAATCGGCAGGTAGTTCTCATGGGGTTAAATGGAACAGCCCAAGTTCTCCCAGGACATGGAAGTTTTTGCTTGTGATTATGATTGAGTTGAATTTGGAGGTATAGGGCAAAAAGGCCCTATCTGCAATAGCTGCCAGATGCCATAATTTCAGATTGTGTACAATATAGAATGCAGAAAATGTACACAGGGCAGCTATTACAGATAGGGCCTTCTGGCTCTAAACCCTCGAATTGCTGTACTGTAAAAGTGGAAATTTTATCCAAACATTAATTTTTTGCGCTCAACTCGGCTACGGCGAAAATAAAAACACAAAATATATTCTTAAATGCACAGGTGTATGTAAGAAAACTTAAAATCACAAATTTAAGAATAAGCAAGTTTAGAATCAGCAAAGCGTGAAAAAATTACACTCTCGAAAATTATCACTTTGACTGTACCTGGATTGATTGTGTCAGGAAATGATATGTTTCAGTTTGTGTCCGGTGATGGTATAATAAGTGTGTACAAATATTTTTTTTGGAGGACTCGTATAGTTAGCAGGAAGCACTTCATTTGCCTTTCATAATGAGACCTTGAATAGTATCAGTTTTACAGCACTCATTTAACTGGATGTGTGTATTTGAAATTAGTTCAATTAACCAGTAAATTTCTATAACAGAGTGATATTGCTTTTAAGCAATAGGCATGATTCCAGGAGAGGTGTTGGGCAAGGCATTGTTTTAGTCCCTGTACGTGTCATCCAATTTTTAATTTCTAATGTTGGAAAATGGATGGAAACACAAGTCCTGTTGACTCATATACGGAAAGTATAGTTGACATTCAATAATACCCATCTATTTAAAATGGTACAAATATGCCTGTAGTTATAACATCTTGAATGTGGGGATGAAGGACATGTATGTGACACAAGTCTTCCTTTTTAGCCAATTAGTATCAGGGTTGCCAGACCTACCATTTGGTAGCCAGACCTACCATTTGGTAGCCCAATTGGGCTACTTTTGATGATTTCCTGTCCCATAGTAACCAATGTTAAAGAAAAAATTGGGTGACTTTTTGATATTAGCGCCTGTAACTTTCTAGCTTTTTCATATCCCATAGAAACCAATGGTTAAGAGAAAAATTGGGTGATTTTTCGCCAATTCGGGCTGTAATTTACTGGCAACCCTGGTCAGTTTTGGTATATCCTCTGTACATATATGTTGTGTATCTTTCTTTGCAGCAAAAACACATTTTGATTGTGTTATGTTCTAAAATATAATTAATAAGTCTGCATTTTGTATAAAATAATCAGTGCACATGATATCAACTTTATTGATTTTTTTTGTTCATTCAAAGAAATTATGAATTTAAAGAATAATATTGTTACAATATTGGGAACACTTGTTTAGTATAACCAATAGTTTGATTATAATTCAGAACAAAATTCTAGTGAAGATGGTATTTCTCATAGAATGTGCTATTCCAGTTGAAATCCTTACACCCCCTGTGGAAGACATGACCTAAATCTCCCACACAGAGGTGTGAATATCAAATGAGGTTACTTGAATGGATGATTCCATTTGAAATTCACACTCCCTGTTTGCAAGATTAGGGTTATGTCTTCCTTTAATAGGGGTGTATGGATTTCAACTGCAATAAAGCTATGAATCTATGGTATTGCTAACCATTATTTTGTGTGTGCTGATCTGAAGCTAGGAACAAAGGTCACATTCATTGATTGGTGATTTACAGGAAAATATTAAGAAAATTAAATTTAACACTGGTAACATTAAGCACTGGTAGATATAGGGGGCTGAAATAGGTTTACACTATGAGCCAGAATCAGCAAAAATGAGATGGCTGTGAAACATTGCAATTTTTTAGCCCACTTTAATAACAGCAACAACCATTTTGCCCACAAAATAATGGAAACAAATTTTATGATAGCTTGTGAAATGTTCCAAAATGAGTCGTTACAATTGGCTTATCAGACCTGCTGTCGCATCCTGTAAAGTGGGATGTTCCCATAGGAATTTATCCACCCCCTGTGGAAGATCTTAATTTACCACACAGGGAGTGTGAATTTCAAATGGGGTTACTTGAATCAGTGACTCTATTTGAAATCTACACCCCCTGTGTGGGAGATTAAGGTCATCTCTTCCATATGGGGTTATAGATTTCAACTTGAATAGACCATTTCAAAGAGGATTTCCATTACAGGTGTTCATGTGTAAGAAGTGCCTTCTTGTAAAACATGATGTAGAAATGGGGAACATTTTATATGTTCAGCAAATGAAGAGTTCAGAATACTGATGCATGCTGAAGTAAATTTACACAACAGTAAGTTGGGGCATGTTTCCAGTAGATATTTATTGGGCTATTCCAGTTGAAATCCATAAACCTGCTATAAAAGACATGACCTTAGTCTCTCACACTGGAGGTGTAGATTTCAAATGGAGTCAGTTCATGAGGTATGCCTATCTAAAATTCGCACTCCCTATGTGGGAGATTAAGGTCATGTCTTCCACAGAGGGTGTATGGATTTCAACTGGAATAACCCATCGTGAGATCGGCATCCGTGTGCACTCATGTGATCCGTATCAATCCGCATCGGTGTGCACTCATGTGATCCGTATCAATAAAAGCAGCTGTCTACACGGCACTTGGATCCGGATCTGGGAAATGATAGCGTAGGGAGTGCGTTTACAGAACAAATGTGTGTAGGGTGCACATGGCGTCATGTCGTGTGCGTAGAGGGCGCTCATGACGCGACATCATCTACCCGCACAAGTAGTCTACATTGATCTGTGTCTCAGAAGCGTGCATTAATGCGGAAGGAGTCGCCCAATAACAAATCTAATGAAACTTCTGTCTTTCCGATTTTGTTACTAAAACCAATTTGGTTGGTTAGGTAGACAGTAGGATATTTAAGGTGTGAGGATTTGAAATTAATAGAGGGGTGCAAGTTTGGAATACAGTGAGAATGGGTTGATTACCTTTTGAGAATCAGTTGAGTCCCTTTTGAGAATTTGTTGATACTCTTTTCAGAATCGGTTGGTTCCCTTGTGAGATCGGTTGATTGTCATTAAGTCTGATCCTTGCAAGTGACAATAAATTTGAAAAATGCTCTTTTATAATATTAGCTTAGCTTCAAATTCAAGATATTTTGATGTCATAAATTAAAAACACTCCAATCAGTTCATCTTGCCTAGTGTTATATATCAATGTAGAATTTATCATTATAAGAAAAAACATTACCATACATTAGAGATACTAATCTATCATAGCTTATTTGCTTCAGAGATAAGGGGTGTGGTTCACTCAACTTTTATCGTAACATAATTTACTCATCGTAAAGTTGTGATAACTTGTTACTCGTAACTTTGCCATGTGTTCCTGTTACAACACCTTGCTTAAGGGGGTACTACACCCCTGGCCAATTTTGTGCCTATTTTTGCATTTTTCTCAAAAATTATAGCACATTGGTGACAAGTAAGATATGTATATTATAGGGGCAAGGACTACAACTTCTGTACTGAAAATTCAGCAATTCAAAGCAAGTAGTTATTGATTTATTGATTAAATATTGGTTTTCCCTCATTTTTGACTGTAACTCCACAACTGTTGTCTGGGTTGAAATAAAATTTCCAGTGCAGTAATTGTAGTCTTTGCCCATATAATATACATATCTTACTTGTCCCCAATACGCTATGATTTTTGAGAAAAAGGCAAATATAGGCACAAAATTGGGCAGGGGTGTAGTACCCCCTTAAGGTGTGTACCAATCATAAATCTGCTTTCTAAAATGGAAATTAGGTAAAGTACATTAGATTTTCAGGCTTACGACGTGGCATAAATGTTAGTGAAGCACATTCCTTGTAGAGTAAGATATTCCAACAAGTGTTTATTTCAATAAACAACAGCTTGTCATTTCTAAGTAGGGTTTCTGTTATTCTTGGAACAAAGTAATTTTTGGAATGAACAGGCCACTGGAACGGAAGAAAATGTTGAAAACAACATCTCCTGTTGAAAAATTGGACTATTCCTGTTGAAATCCACACACTCTGTATGGAAGACATGACATTAGTCTCCCACACAGGGGGTGTAGATTTCAAATGGAGTCGCCCATTCAGGTAACTCCATTTGAAATTCACACTCCCTATGTGGAAGGAGATTAAGATCATGTCTTCCACAGGGGGTGCATGGATTTTTACTGCAATAGCGCATTTTCCACATCTTGCTCAAATCATCGTAAAAGCCGTGATTTTCTTTCATAGACTTTTTTATATTTTATACAACTGCACACACATAGTAAGTAGTTATTCCCTATGTAATATGTTAGGGAATTTAATACAAACACTAATTGGAAAACAAACAAGATGGGCTAACTGAAGATTTGATTTTGGGAATATACTTTTGAAAAGGTTGAGGATGACTGTCTTTGAATTGCTTTTTCAAAGAGAATTATAGTTAACAGGGAGCTTAATGGGCTGTTCTAGTTGAAATAATTACGCCCCCTATGGGAGACATAACACTCCCTGTGTGGAAGATTAAGGTCATGTCTTCCATAGGGTGTATGGATTTCAACAGGAATAGCTTAATATGGAATTATATTGTACTTAGAAAAATATCTTGATAAGCTCTCGGTAAGAAAATATTAAACAATAAGACAGAAACAAGTGCTTGTTTAGTTGTATATTTATTGGTGTTCTTCTCATGGTTTGGTGTATTACAGGTCTTTGATACTGTGCATACTGGCCGCAGGTTTAAACATAAAAAGTCCCCAAGTTTCGAGGTCTTTTATCCAAATATTAAATCCACACTCCAAAGTAACCCGAATAACCCAAATTCTAAACCCTAGCTTAAAATATAACCTTGTTGATAATCTTTGAGGTTGCCACATTTTGTTAAATTTTGCCGTTTATTATTTTGAGTTTGTGCAAGAAGACTTATCTGCATCAGCAATAGCTGCCCTATGTGTTTGACAATTTCTGCATTGGGCTATTCCATTTAAAATCCACATTACCCCTGTGGAAGATTTAGCTAAATTCTTCCACAGAGGGAGTATGAGTTTTCAACAGAATAGACAATTGGGTAACTTCCATTTGAATAGTCACTCCAGTTGTGGAAGATATAGGTAAAGCCATAATACAGGGGGAGTATGAGGTTCAAAATGATTAACCCTTACCAATTACATTTGAAAAACATACTCCCCCTGTGGAAAATATTTCCAAAATCTTCCAGAAGTAGAGTGGATTTCACCAGGAATAACCCATTATTTATTGTACGTATCTACTAAGAATGTCACCTGGCAGCTTTTGCAGATGAGGCTTTCATGCACTTGCCCCGCATTACATTCTTTATGCCCAACTGTTCCATTTGAGTGAGGGGGTGTTGAGGTATAAAACCACATGAATCCTATGTACTTACTGTCTTTATATACATGAACAACCCTCTCACTCAAGTGGAACTTGGTGGGCATATAGAGTGAAATAGCCAACAGTGTAATGCAAAAAGGGCCCCATCTGCAATAGCTGCCAGGTGTCATGTGTACAATAGCAAATGCAGAAAGTGTCAAATGTCTATAGGGGAGCTATTACAGGGCATTACTAAACCCCTGTATGTAATCAAATGAGTTCATCATCGCTGTCAGTGCTGTCTGAATCAGTCGTCCTGCAGTAAAAGAGACGGTACAAAGTAATTAATTGTAATGAACCTGTTATGTATTTTGTGTTTGCAGAATGCTGAATAGCGATTTGTCTCTCTGTTACGCATGAATTCTCTTGACAGAGATCGATCAATCAGGCACTGCACTGTTAACTACAGTGGTGTGTCCAGGGGTGCACTTTGTTAAAAATCATGTAAAATAAGCCCGTTTTTTGGCGATTTTAGCCATCAAGCCTCCCGCATAACTCTGAAAGCCCCTCTGAGTCCCCCGCAGGAACACTGGAACAGATCCTGGACACAACGGTGAACTAACCCTATTGGCCGTAGAAGTGATAATGTAACGGGATTAATTACCATAACAATAGGTGAAAACAATTTTTGAATATATCGCACGACACTAGTATGTCACAGGGTACCTCTGTATTGAACCATGTCAAAGAACAGGGATAAAGACTTGGATTGTTATTCTATAGAAAGATCTGGATTGTAATTGTAGTGCTTGTAGTGCAGATATATTCAAAATTGTCATTTATCTAGTGCTCGTTTGTCTGGGTAACTAATCCTATATGCTGCCCTCTTTAGGCAAAGCGTCCAATAATATCCTCAATATGTTGAGGAAAACAGAAATAGAAATCCCCAACACATTGGGGAAATGGGAAAGAAATATTGGTGATTTTTATAAGACACAAATTGAACACAAAGTTGTGATTTGAAATCCTCAAACGTTTGATGATTTGACCATGTCCTTAATCGATCAATGAGCTATTCCATTTAAAATCCACAATCCCCTGTGGAAGATTGTATCACAATTTTGGGGATGTCTCCAAGAATTATTGCATATATTATTACTATGTGGACTTCATTTACAGAAAGTTATTCATAAACACGTTCTCTCCCACCTTCAAGAATTCAATCTGTTCAATGAGAGGCAATTTGGATTCCTTCCAAATTCATCTACCACAGATGCCCTTCTTACAGCCATCTTAGACTGGCACAATGCCATTGAAGCCCGCAAAGATGTTGTGGTTGCCCTTTCCGATCTGGCGAAAGCCTTTGATAAAGTGCCATACAGACTTTTGCTTCAAAAACTTAGTGCTTTTGGCATATCTGGTCAACTGCTGTCATGGGTTAGTTCTTACCTTACAGACATGTACCAGTGTGTTGCTGTCCATGGGTGGTCCTCTCGTCTTGTTCCCGTTGTTTCTGGGGTTCACCAGGAGTCTGCCCTGGGCCCCTTCTTTTCTTGCTTTTTATCAACAACATATCTCTCATCCCATTTTCTGCAGGTAGCAAATTAGTTCTATATGCGGATGACACGACTTTGTACAAGCCAATCAGCAACCATCCTGACTTAGTCGATTTTCAAGAGGACATTACCAAAATCTCCGTTTGGTTTTCTTGCAATCTACTTCAAGCTAATGCTAAGAAAACCATGGTCATCTCCACCAAAATTAATCCCTACCCGGAGCTTCTTTTACAACTTAATAACCAACCTATTGATAGAGGGACAGACATCCTCCTCCTTGGCATTCACATTTCTAGTAAATTAAATTGGAACATCCACATTGGTGTCCTTTGTAAGAAGGCTCGTCGGATGATTGGCATGATACACAGGAACTTCCACACCTTCACTTCTCTGGTCCGTCCAGCTCTTGAGTACAGCAGACCAACCTGGCACCCACTCCCCAAAACCCAAACCAACCGCCTGGAATCTGTTCAGAGGTTTTCCTGCCGGGTCATATTACAATCTTGGGACCTGGATCATGACAGTCTCCTCTCCCAAACTAACCTCCCCTCCCTTGAGGTCCGTCGCGACTCCTTTACGGTGCGCCATGTGTTCAAAATTCTTGCTGGCCTTTCATCTGCTCCTAATGTATTCACACCTCATTCACGTTCCAACTCAAGATGTAACCATTCCCGAGCTCTCTACCCACCTTTCAGCCGCCTCACACTTTGTCAAAGAAGTTTCTTCCACCTAGCTCCTATGTTATGGAATGAGCTACCGGAAAATGTCTGTTGTCCCACCTTGTCCGCTTTTAAGGCTGCAGTTAACGCGGCTGTGTACTCTAGCCATTGTTTCTTTCTCAAAATTGAGTTTTTTTGATATGTTTGTACCTTGTTATGTTTTTTATAAATACAAGGAATGAAAATCCAGATTTGTAAACTCCAACTGCAATATTTTAAGGATTTTATTTCACTATTCCACTCGTGTTTGAAATTGAAAAGGAAAGAAAATCTTTGTTGTACCAGCAAGGTACACGCGCGCAACAACTCATCGCGTTGCGCATCGCGCAATTTGTAAACGCACAAATACGCGACGCATACGCGAAGCTTATCTGCATGCGCGGCGCATCTTATGGAAACACCACGGAAGCACTGATTTCACAAAAACCTAGTGGTCAAATGGCTCCGTTTTAGCTGATAAAATATGGGTTTTTTCAAGTTCTTTCCCCCGATTTAAATATCAAGTTATGAATGGATTTCGCTCAAACTTCTCAAGGGGCTGTGGATTTACTCGATGTTCACGTAATATAAGTTTCAAAAACGAAAACTGTCGCATTCTCCTGTGAGATTCGATGAAAGTGCAAAATGTGACCACTTTAAACTTCAACGGCCATTATTTCAATGTTCATTTTCTCTGTAAAATGACGATTTAGGTACACGATAACTCAATAAATACAGCATCTATAGGTGAGCAAATATGATCATCGTAAAAACCATGATCGACTCAAGAAACGGTTTTCTCATTTTTTTATATTTTGGTCTATTTCCGATTTTGGGCATCATTTTGTGCAAATAGGCGTTTTGAATTTTAACAAGTTCATTTTGATGCCTTATATGGTCAATATCTCAAAAGATAAGGCCAATATCAAAAAATAAAAAACCGTTTTTGGAATGGAGCCTCAAGATTGAGCTAAAAACAAAATAAAATATTTTGGAAAGAGTGTTTTTTGTTATGATGTACCTAACAAATATTGCCAAAAACTCACTTTTTTGTGATTTTCTTCAAAATTGTTGTTTTTACCCCAAATCTGTATTTATATTAAGATTTATTGATGTCTTGCCTTCATAAAAATGTATACTTTTATATGTTTTGCGCGAATAATTACAAAATTATTGCACTTTTACTACATGCATGTCTGAGAGTACACAGCCACCTTAAAGCACTCCAATAATAATCGTCTGTTTTATCTTGGTTTTGCTTTTCAGTTTATTTTTGTTCGCTTTGTATGTAGGGCTTCCCTTTAATTTAATGCTCTTTGAGCACTTTTGAGTATTGCCTGTGCTTTTTGCCAAATGTATTAAATAAATAAATAAAAATTGCGGGTTTCCACAACATGCTCAACACATTAAGGATATGATTTGACTCTTTCCCTTGGCTCACTTTTGATGTAAAATAATTGATATGCTGCTCTATGGCTCTCTACCGTCCTCTAATTCGTTCACGACAAAATTCATGTGTAACAAAGAGACGAATCGCTATTCAGCAATCTGCCAAACTCATAACGCTTGTTTTCAACTGAGAGGTGTATCATGTTGGCATAGAAATCGCTCATCGCATTCATGGTAGCTCAAGACCATAGACTAATAATTAACTGACGATAACTAGCATGCAAAATCCAGCATCATCTGTTAATCGTATACACGGGACTTTGCCTGTTGGACCTCTGTCTGTCATTGATATACCAAATGGCCGAAATGTGACCCATGTTTGCGGCACGTGCCCGTCATGATCAATTTTGTAATGAGTACCCCAACCATGTTGATGACGAGCCATCCCAGCCGCATACTTTTGAATTTGGCCAGGTATAGACCAGGAGACGTATTAGGCAAAGACGTCCGGTAAAGTTTTTACACGGACACCCGAGGGCTGTAGCCAACCTACCCGTAACATGACAGAAGGAAACATATGCAAAGACATCCAGTACCGTTCTTTCTGGGACACCCGGAGGGCTTTACCTACCCGTAATATGCAAAAACGTCCGGTACCGTTCTTTCAGGTATACCTTGAGGACAATAGGCCTACCTACCACGTAATATGATGGAAGGAGGTGTATGCAGACGTCCTTCTTTAGTCTTTCTTTCAGGGACACCCAGGCCCGGGGGCCATACCTACCCGTAATATGACGGAAGAAGTATACACGATCCAATCTCTTCTCCAGCGGGAAACAAGGGCCGTCTGACATCGTCTGGTAACTCGGGAGGGCTGGGTGCGAGTTCTGGGGGGCTCCTCAATCCATCCTCATGTCGGTCTTCACTGGTGCTGCTTTTTGACTTCCTAAAACACCACTTGATCTTGATTCCAGAGTTTGACTTTGCATGTGCAATAGATTTACTTTGACTCGACTTTGGTGATGACGTCTTGATGTACTCTTCAGAATCGACAGACATTGTTGACTTGCGGTCTAAACACATCCACATGGTCTGTGACTTTCTACCACTGGTATTGCTAGAAGAGCGTCTGCTATGCGCATGCTCATCAGAAGGGCTGAACGCGGTGCTTTCGATTGATTGACACATGCCAGATATCTGATCGACGTCCCCATCTGGATTTGAGCTACCTGCCCCTGAATGCCGTACCAAACGACCACTTGAGGACAGGTTGGCGTAATTTTCGCTCTTCAAAGAAACCACTGTAGAGTCGCTTGTCTGTTGGTCGCTACTATAGCGACCGTCACTAGAAGATGCACCCAATCGGCGTACGGAATTAGCATTGTGTCTCATGCTGGCGGCGACATGGTCGCTTTTGCTCAGACCGATGGAATGCGCACTCAGTAACTGATCCGATCGTCGTCCATGCAGAGATTCACTGGATGATTTGTGGGAAGCTGGCTGTATAGAAGACTCTGTGGAGGGATCGAAAGCAACATCTCTTCCGCTTCTGAAAAAACTGGATGAAACTGGCGTCATGGTTCCAGCACTATTAGACGCCTCACTGTCATGACTGTGATCAAAGTTAAATGGAAATGACATAGATCAAAACAGGTAACAAGATTTGAAAATAAAATAAAATAAAGACAATCCAGGCGTCGCATAAAATCGTAACATGATTAGTGTCTTAATATTTCCATTCCACTTGACATTTGCACTACTCCACCCTCAAGAAGAATTAGGTAAAGCGCAAATCATGACAACTCACAGAAACGCAGATCTAGGTGTGGCCATGGGAGATACTAGAACCATAACAGGTTCAACGTTTCAAACCGCATAAACCCCTTTTTTCGGCTATTAGCCCTAATACACGACAGTTCAACTGTTGGACAAAATATTCTTGTGATAATTTAAATACTGTGCACCGAGCATCTTCAACATGTCCAATACCGTAAAGATTCGCCTAATGGCGCACATAGGCAAAGAGGCAAATATCGCGTACAATATAGACAGCTTCTTTAAAATTTTTAACAAGAAATACGGGTGTGTGCCTTTATTTGCTGGTGAGATTTTTACGGAAGGCACTTTTATTTTGAGCCTAAAATCCAATTATATGAGTAATATCAAGGAGCCCATTTGCGCCATGAGGCGAATCTTTGCAGCATGTTAGCAACAGCCTCTGTGGCAGTTGAGATTGGGTTAAGAATTTCTGATCTCTTAACCCGAAGGCTGACGGTGAAATTGTTCTTATGATTAGTTTGTTGGGAATGGCCTTCATTGTTCTTAATTTTCGGTCCTGTTTCATCCACACAATTAGAGAAGGAGAACCGGGACTCCCTATACCGCCATCGCGCCATGTACCCTCGCGTCGTCAGCAATGGGGAGAACATTGGGGGTATCGGGTCTTTGCCGACGGTGCGCTGAGACGAACGAAAACAATTCTGCGTCTCATCTGAAGCGTCTTGGCACTCGCATATGCCGTTCGCATCAAGTCATCTCAAATGCGCCCATCATCTATTTCGCGCTTGCATCACAACGAATGCCTCGAGCGCATTCCGAGGGAAACCGAATACCCCGATTTTTTGCGCCATGGCTATATCAAGATGACGGTCGAGTCCCGGTTCTCCTTCTCTAATTCTGTGGTTTCATCCTTTTCTTTCCATACATGCCATCGTGCGTACGGGTCTTAATCCGTTTAGCCTGGCTCCCAGGCATGGCCTGAGCATTTTTCTTGAGCCTGAACTCATGACGACCATGCAAAACCCTCTCATACCTTGATTCATTGAGAAGTACTGCCTTGAAGCCCTCCAGTTGTATCTCCGGCTTGCAGGATTGTCTTCTCCCACGTGATGATGTGTCGATCTCTTCCAGCGACACAGCGGCTTCGATATCGTGATAACTTGGAGACGAGCGTTCTTGTAGTAGCGGCGATGTCTCACTGGTCTTATCTTGCACGTGTTCTATCCTGACTGGACCCAGAGAGTGCAAGGCGCGAGTTGATAAAGTGCCACATTCATCGGCCATGGCGGTCAAACCGCTTTGAAATATTGAAGTGTGGGATCTTCTGCAATCAAAAGAACAAGAGATAGGGTGTAGAATTTAACGCTGATAGCAATAGCAGTATTGCGTATGGTTTAAATGCCGTATTACTTGTGGTTTTGGCTTCGTATGGCGTTGTTACGGCGTCCCTGTTCTCACGGCCTTCTCTCGAAAATATTGATACAGTCATATTACCTATACTTGCGACGTGGTGTTAGACTCGTTCCTGGCGTCGTCAGCGGTGTCCTTGTTCTCGATCTTATGGCCAGTTCATGACAAAAGGACACAGGTCTAATTTATGTCATATTACTTTAGATGTATGATGGACTCGTTCCTGACATTGTCAACGAAAACGGTGTCGGTGTTCGCATGGCCCGTTCACGACAAAGTGACATCCTAATTGATGTCATATGACTTACTTGCGGACTTGTTCCTGCATGTCCTTTTCAACGGTGTCCCAATTTTAATGTCCTATTTACGACAAAGGACATAGACCTATTGATATTGATACCACCATATTACATGCTTGCGATGTGGTTTTGGAGTCGTTTCTGGCGTCATCAATATTGTCACTGTTCTCGTCATGCTCATGGTCCGTTCATTCACGACCCAAGGACATATCCTAACTGATGCCGTCATATGTAGTTTGGGACTCGTTCCTTGTGTTGTCAACAGTCCCTGTTCTGATGCCTCGTTCATGACATGCCTAATTGAAATCGTATTTACTTACTTGCGATGTGATTTTGGACTCGTTCCTGGCGTTGTCAACGGTGTCATTGCTCTCATGGCTCGTTCACGACAAAAACGGCATGTAATTTTCCTCGGAATCGTAGATGCGGAACTTTGAACATGTTGAAGGTAGAACTCGAATCCTTCAGATTCTCCGCGATAAGCGGGTGGGCTTGTCCGGCCATCTGAAGTCGTGGGCCGACTATTTCCCGATATCATCGATTGAATTTCGGCGTGAATCGGACACAAGTCAACAACTTCGTTTTGGTGTCGGAATATTTCGGAACGGTAGCGATTCCATAAACCTACTAGGATGGCCGGTGAGCTTGTCGTGATATGCAGTTGGCGACCAAAAGGGTCATCGGAATCGGTGGCGCAGACGGTGTCCGGCGCGGAACGTACTGCCCGGAGGTTTTCCGGCACAGATGATCGTCGTGGACGTAGTTGGACTCGAAGGACCTCAATGTAGCTAGATAAATGTAGCAAAACACAAGTTTAATAATGGTTTGAACGTTAACAGGCTCATCCGGGGCAACATTGTTTTAGGCCTATCGCCTTAGACTACGTTTATCCCAAGTATAGGGTAGAATCAAGGGCGTAGCAAGAGCGAAAATGAAGTGTGTTAGGAGTAGAGCTAATACAGGAGACTTTAAAAGGGCCCCGCACTTCCTTTTTGTCCATGTGCCTCCGATGCTCTTGCCATGCCCCTGGGTGAAATAATTATCGGTTAATTCGTAATGAATTTTATAAAGAGAGGGGATGGCCCGTATCCTAGAAGGACGTCAGTCAATGTGAGACATAGAACTCAAACTCATGTAATCGTGAGTGCGCGCTGGTTCCAATCCTAACGGTTCTGATTTTTTATAGAACCGTTTTGTTGAGAATTTTGCCCCCTTTCCCTAAAACATAGGCCTACTTTCCCCCCAATGCCCATGTAAAAATTTCTGGTGCCGCTCCTAAGATAAGTAAATTTGACCGTTAGGGCCTACGTAATCCATATTCTTCCCTCTGTCTCTCTATATAGGCCTATACGGTCTATACCCTGTCCTCTAATTCAAGATAATTAATGCCTATCATGAAACAGGCGAATCGCTATTCGACATTATGCCAAAATATCAACGATTATTTACTGTTCAGTGTTCTCTTCTGAAATAAGCTATTCCAGTTAAAATCCATACACCCTTGTCGAAGACATGATCTTCATCTCCCACACAGGGGTGTATAACATCAAATGGAGTCGACCATTCAGGTAACCCCATCATATTTAGACATTCAAACTTTCTGTGTGCTGTATATAAGATAAAGTTCATGTCTTCCATCTAGGGGGTGTATGGATTTCAACTGGAATATCCCAGTGCGACTCACCCTGGGATGATATTGAGATCAGTCTTCAATGCCGGCACCAGGCTTTTGTATTTGTCAGGTTTGTCTGCGTCGAAGTAGCCGAATGATGGCATTTCCATAGGCAACCGAGTTGAACACACATCCATCGAGCTATAAAGGGGAAAATATTTAGTGCATCATCATAGTAGATAGCTATGGTTGCGGGCACCTGTCTCATCTGTCACTTGGCCTCTGTCGACTTAAAAAGCTTTAAAATCGAAATGCTCCGAAAGATGTATTTCCATTGAGACACCGCTCAGCATGTGCATATGTATAGTGTTCAGCGTCTCGTGGTTCGGTAGTGGGAGAGCGTGGCGCAATGGTTAGGGTACTTGCCTTTAGTGCATGAGGTCCCGGGTTCGATTCCCGGCGGTGGCGATTTGCTGGGATAAAAAAAAGGCTGAAATTAATTGACAACTTCTGTAGATTAAATTCAGACTTCCGCTCTCCCCATGGTTCATTTAGAATTGGGTCCATGAATCATGAAAGTACTCCGTCCTTTGGAGGGGACGTTAAGCCGTCGGTCCCATGTGCAGAGAGCCACACCTGTACATGTAATTCGCAGCCAGTTTCGAAAAGAGTAGGGTGTTAACCCCTGACTGTTCCCAACCCGTCCCGGTGTTCAAATGGACCCCAATGGAAATAAGCTTCAATAGAGGCTTTCTTGGGTTATCCAGGGTTGTCAAAACCAGAACAAATCAAATCAAAAGTCACAGCTGATGGTGCTCCCAAGAATCAACCCTGTACACATAAGAGTGTCAGAGCTATTCAAAAAGAGAAGCGAGATTACCCACGGCTGTGATTTGGCCTACATGTATCCCGTTTCTAGGTTCCAAAGGACTGAAACGGTATTGGTAAATCAAGCCAACACATAATATTATTTTTAGGTAATTCCCATTTCATTTTCCTATCCCCAAATCGCGTGTATCCCTTTAAATTGGATTTCCTGGTACGGAGAAATGAAACCCGTATTTATGGTCGCTCTGCGCATATTCGGTTCAATTAATTATCACCCGCGCTTCTGCCCATGTGCGGTTCAATCAATTATCTCCGTCAGCCAATTAGCGCGCCGTACGTATCCAATCAATTAACCGTCAGCCAATTAGCGCGTCCGACATGCTAGCCGGCTGGGCGACCTCATGTTATTCTCGTCCTTGCTGTTTAGGTGAATATATACAGCTTTTCTTTGTCGTATTTTTAAAATTATTATTTTTAGAGTATTATTATGTTTTCGGAATTAAAGAGTTCCAAATTAAGTTAGGATATTGGTATAGAACGCGTGGAGGTGGTTTTGAGATCGTGGAATCAGTTTTTAAATGTGTTTTGGACGATTTTCTTCATGCGTAAGTTGGGTGATTTGGCTATGTTGTTTCGCACGTGTAAGCGGTGTGCATGGCGCTGCATCCAAATTTCTTGTCGTTCATGGTTTCAAATGCACCTCCAAATTCATGATTTCTCATTCTAGTATTTTATCATCATAGGTCCGAAACCAGACAGCATACCTTTGCCCTTACTATGGTGTGCAATTCAGCTTTCTAGGTAAAGTGGGAAGTGAGAAAGAGCTGAATTAGTTTGGTGTTGTGAATTATTTTATATTTGTAATTAAATATGGGTTCCATCATTGTGTGGGTGCTTACGTGCGAAGGTGATGGATGACCTTTCTTCGAGGTCATAGGTGCGTGTACAGCACGGGTACATTACTGGGAGTGCATACAATGTACATGTGTTAATTGCGTCAATACGGGGTTTCCCCGTTTTATATTTTCGGATCTTTTGATTTAATTAATTATTTTAGACGTGGCATGTTGTGCATTAATAGGGATCATTATATTTTCGCGGTGTATTATTTTCGTTTGGAAAATAATATTCACACTCTCTTTCTCACATTTCACAAATTATTATGTGTTGCAATGTTACCTGACCTTTGACATTATTCGCGATTATTATCCAATATGCAATAGGCCTCAACCAAAAGTAGTCTTGTAACGGAATTACAATTTGTTTCAGATCATAGAGGCTTTAACATTTAGATCATAGTATTCATGTACAAGTCACACCCAAATGCTACTTCAAGATAGTTAGGTTTTTATTATGAGATTGTCATATACAGGGCCTATAATCTTATTTAGGCCTATGTGTTGTGTGAAAAGGTATATTTAAATATTCATATATATATTTATGTGAATGTTAAGCGTTCACTGAAAGATGTGGTGAGTTGATATGGTATATTGATTATTATTTATTTTTATTATTGATTCCAACAGAAATGTGTTATGGCTCCGTGCACGTGATGTTTACTTTTCAGTGCATCAAAAGACTGCGGAGTAAGGGGTAATATCGCGTGGGGCGATCTTATACCTTAAAGTCATACCAGAAGATTGCGGAGTAAGGGTAATATCGCGTGGGGCGATCTTATACCTTAAATTCATACCAGAGGATTGCGGAGTAAGGGTAATATCGCGTGGGGCGATCTTATACCTTAAATTCATACCAGAGGATTGCGGAGTAAGGGGTAATATCGCGTGGGGCGATCTTATACCTTAAAGTCATACCAGAGGATTGCGGAGTAAGGGGTAATATCGCGTGGGGCGATCTTATACCTTGAAGTCATACCAGAGGATTGCTCAGTAAGGGTAATATCGCGTGGGGCGATCTTATACCTTAAATTCATACCAGAGGATTGCGGAGTAAGGGGTAATATCGCGTGGGGCGATCTTATGCCTTAAATTCATACCAGAGGATTGTAGAGTAAGGGGTAATATCGCGTGGGGCGATCTTATACCTTAAAGACATACCAGAGGATTGCAGAGTAAGGGGTAATATCGCGTGGGGCGATCTTATACCTTGGAGTCATACCAGAGGATTGCGGAGTAAGGGGTAATATCGCGTGGGGCGATCTTATACCTTAAAGTCATACCAGAGGATTGCGGAGTGAGGGGTAATATCGCGTGGGGCGATCTTATGCCTTAAATTCATACCAGAGGATTGCGGAGTAAGGGGTAATATCGCGTGGGGCGATCTTATACCTTAAAGTCATACCAGAAGATTGCGGAGTAAGGGTAATATCGCGTGGGGCGATCTTATACCTTAAATTCATACCAGAGGATTGCGGAGTAAGGGGTAATATCGCGTGGGGCGATCTTATACCTTAAAGTCATACCAGAGGATTGCGGAGTAAGGGGTAATATCGCGTGGGGCGATCTTATACCTTAAAGTCATACCAGAAGATTGCGGAGTAAGGGGTAATATCGCGTGGGGCGATCTTATACCTTAAATTCATACCAGAGGATTGCGGAGTAAGGGGTAATATCGCGTGGGGCGATCTTATACCTTAAATTCATACCAGAGGATTGCGGAGTAAGGGTAATATCGCGTGGGGCGATCTTATACCTTAAATTCATACCAGAGGATTGCGGAGTAAGGGGTAATATCGCGTGGGGCGATCTTATACCTTAAATTCATACCAGAGGATTGCGGAGTAAGGGGTAATATCGCGTGGGGCGATCTTATACCTTAAAGACATACCAGAGGATTGCAGAGTAAGGGGTAATATCGCGTGGGGCGATCTTATGCCTTAAAAGACATACCAAAGGATAGCGGAGTGAAGGGATAATATCGCGTGGGGCGATCTTATGCCTTAAAGAGATACCAAAGGATTGCGGAGTAAAGGGGTAATATCGCGTGGGGCGATCTTATGCCTAAAAGACATACCAAAGGATTGCGGAGTAAAGGGGTAATATCGCGTGGGGCGATCTTATGCCTAAAAGACATACCAAAGGATTGCAGAGTAAATTAGTAACATCGCGTGGGGCGATGTTATGCCTGAGAGGTACCTCAACTAAGTCTGAGGAGTATTGTGGCTTTTGAGAGGATATCATTTTGGTGAGTTTTATATTTTATAAACAAGAGAGGATTTTATTTGGTGAGTCATGTTTATTTTTATTATGTACGTGATTAGTGCACATGCTGTTGGAATCATATTGTTTTATTATGTGTATATAGATTTTATGATGATACTTTACCAATACATGCTTGCATGCGTTCGTAAGTGTCATTACTATTAGCATGCGCTGAGCGGGGCTACTATGCCCAATTTTTCATTTAGTACCAAAATAACTTCGACTTTTGTAGGCCTTTCATGTTAAGTTGTATTAACACATTTTCCCTATTGATTCTCATCCTTGCTGTCAGGGGGTGCTAGCTGTGTGGTACTGCAGGGGTAGTGTGGGAGTAGGAAGCTAAAGTATAGGATGGGTGTGACTAAGTCTTGTATGCTGTAGTTTGGAGTAATAAAATATTGTTGTGGATAACTAAGAAAACTACTACGTGATATTATTTGGATGCATTTCTGCTTGTAAGAGATATTCTAACAGTGGGGTTCTGCCCCCACGACTTACCCACGTCTCACGCAAAACTTTTCGTGTTCCTATTAAGGGAACTGGTGTCAATCCGGCCACCTGACTTTCACATTCAACATTACTGAGCTAATCAGGTTTACATTAAAAACACATTGAGACATTTCACGTGCTTTTCTCCTCGGCAATCGGCCGTCCCGCCACAAATTGGTGTCAGAAGTGGGATTTGAGTGTTATAAGCAGTACTATAGGTGCACTACAATGTCAGGGAGAGTAGAGGAGGAAGGTAGAGGAGGTCGTCGTAGGAGGAGATTGGGGAGGAGAAGTAGGAGAAGGCACCAGAAGACTTTGAGTAGCCATCAGGAGTGCAAAATTGAGAGGATAGATAGAGATGGGGGAAGTGAGGAGATGCCACCAAGCTCCACCAGGAGTAGAGGAGGACTTTGGGCGCTATTTGGAGCGCAGTGATGGGGAGGATAGTGGCATATATCTTTCAGAAGGCATGGAAGTGGACATTGTGGAGGGGAGTAGAGGAGGGGGACAGAGGAGGTAGAGGACATACCCGTTGTTGATACGGAGAATAGTGCTGAAATTGGATTGTATATGACGCCATTGAATGATGATGAAGCCCCAGATCCTGATAGTGGTGACATGGGTGGTGAGGTGGACTACCCGTTAGCACTTGATGATGTTGTGAGAGTGGCCCAGGAGAAGATCAATGTTCAATTAGAGATGTTGCATGCGATGAAGAGAGAGCATAAAATGGATGTGGTATTGTGGGACAAGAGGAACGTGGAGGAGAGAAGGGATGTTTATGAACAGATGGTGTACAACCAGCAACGAAGACGAGAGTTGGATGAGAGGGAAGTGCTCTGTCTGACAAGAAGGCCAGTATCGAAGAAAGAGAGAGAGAATGGGAAAGTGAAAGGAAACGAGAAGTTAGTGAATTGGAGGAACGACGAGCTGTCTTTGACTCACAGGTGGAAGTTTGGGAAATAAGCCTGTCTGACAGGAAGGCCCGGATTGAGGAAAGAGAGAGGGCATGGGAAGTTGAGAGGGCACGTGAAGTGGCTGAATTGAAGAAGATACGAGCTACCGTTGATAGAGAAGCGAGGTCGAGGGAAGAAAATAAAAGCAGTGAGAGTGATAGTGCCCTGTCTGACAAGAAGGCCAAGTTCGAAGAAATGGTGAGTGCCCTGTCAGTCCGGAAGGCTGAGTTCGAAGAAAGCGTGAGGGCATGGGAAAGTGAAAGGGAGCGTGATGTTGATGAATTGGAAGAACGACGAGCGGCCTTTGAGAAAGATATGTACATTCTCAACATACAAAATGATAGACGGGAGTGGGAGCTAGGTAGGAGACTTAGTGCTTTGTCCGATAGGGAAGCTGAGATAGTAGAAAGAGAGAGGATATGGGAGATTGAGAGGAAGCTAGGAATAGCTAAGCTGGAGGAGCAGCAAGCTACTTTTGGTGCAGAAGTTGAAACGTGGGAGAAGTCTAAAAGCAGTGAAAGACAGAAGATAGATGTTAAAAAGGAAAGGAATAAGGAGAAATTGAGAGAGAGGATATCAGAGATACATGATAGGGAGGTGAGGTGTGAGCATGAGAGGGAGGAGTGGGAAAGAGGAGTGAAGGCGTGGGAGGAGACGAAGAGTGAAGAGATAGAGGAACTTGATGCCCAGAAGGCAGAGTGTGTTGCACGAAGTAGAGCGTTAGAAGGCAGCGCTGCTGATTTAGATAGAGAAGCAGCTAAGGTCGAGAAGCGACGGGAGAAGTTTAAAGCAGAGAAGGGGGTTTGTGAACAGGTTTTCAGAGAGAGGCAGACAGATTTAACGAAATGGGAGGCAGAGTTGAAGGAAAGGGAGCGGGGACTGATGGAATTGGAGGTCCAAATAGAGGAGAAAGCAAAGCTGGTAGAGGGCCAATGTTCTCCTGCTATACACGGTGATGGAGAGTCTAGCGATTGTGGGGTCGAGGTAAGGCCAGAGAAAAAAGCCATCAGAGTTTGATGGAAAGACTCCGTGGAAGGATTTTATTATCCACTTTGAGGCGTGTAAGGCATATAACCAGTGGACAGAGGAGGCGGCCAGGTATCAGCTATTTACCTGTTGTAAGGATGATGCCTTAGCGATTTTGAGCGTAAATGATATAGATTCGAGAGAGATATCCTATGAGGACCTAGTGGCGTTGTTGCAGAGGGAGTTTGGGCCTAGGGAGAGTGAGGAGAGTTATTTCCAAAAATTGTCCAGACGGGAACAGTTACCGGGGGGAGACATTAGCTGCCTTAGGGCACGAGATAAAGAGGTTGACGGCACTTGCCTACCCAGGGACAGAGAAACTGGAGAGGGACAGAATTGCGAGGCGCCATTTTAAGAACGCGGTGAGTGATCAGGAACTACGTGCGGAGTTGTTTCGAGGTAGGCCGGATACGTTAGAAGCTGCCGTGTGTATAGCTGAGGAAGTAGAGTCATTCTTGAGAATAGAGAAGTCAAGAGGCTGCGGTAAATTGGGTTATAGCCATGTTGTGGGAACAGAGGCGGTGGATAATAAGGTGGCAGAGATGGAAGCTAGAATAGACTCGATGGACACCTCACTGAAAGTAGTTGAGAGGATGATGCGGGATACTGCCTTAAAGAAGGTAGAATCCAAAAGTCCACGGGCCCCTCAGACAGCTGATAGACAACCAAGGGGGTCAGTGTCAGCAGGAGTTTATGTGAGACAAAAGTGTGTGTCTCGGCTGTTGACCGTGGAGGGGGATAGTAGTGTCAGTAGTGACACGACTGAGGTAGTCGGAGAGAGTCAGGGCAGCATGGGAGGTGATAGGAGGCTAAGGAAGAAGGAGGTAGTAGGAAGGTCGGAAGGAAGTGTGTGGAGAGGAGATCAGGACTGGGAGAGGGGCAGTAGTAGAGAAGGAGGTGTACACGGTGATAGGAGGCTAAGGAAGAAGGAGGTAGTAGGAAGGTCGGAAGGAAGTGTGTGGAGAGGAGATCAGGACTGGGAGGGGGGCAGTAGTGGAGAAGGAGGTGTGAGAGGAGTTACTTTGGAGAGCATAAGGGACATGCAATTACGAGATAGGGTGATTGGCCCTATGTTGAGGGGGAAGATAGAGGGCAGAAAACCAGTGTGGGGAGTAGTGCCGCAATGTTACATGAGACAGTGGGAGGTATTGAGTGTGAAGGAGGGGGTTTTGGTCCGGAGATGGGAAAGTCAGGATGGTAAGATGGCGAGGTGGTTGATTGTGTTACCACGGGGACTACAGGAGCAGGTGTTGGAGGAGTTGTGTGTAACGGGGGCTGGTGGAGGATTAAGAACTAGGAATGTATTGGCTGTAGTGAGGCAGAGTTACTATTGGGTGGGGATGGGTGATGACGTGAGGGATTACTTACAGTACCGGGGATTTGATTTGGACAATGTGATGAGAGCTGCAGTGTCACATGATCGCAGTGTGGTAAATAATGGTGTGAGACCAAGAGGACCAGGTGTTCACGTCAAGCCTGGGGACTTTGTGTGGGTGTGTGGTAACCAGGTACCAGGGAGAGTTGGTGGAGATTCCGGAGGGCCTTACATGGTGTTGGCTAACTTGCCCGGAGGTGCGGTGCGTGTACAGAGGAGTAGGGGTAGTAGGCCAATGGTTGTTAGTGCAGGACGGGTGACAGTATGCGAGGGACTGAATTTGGAACCTTGGAAGTGTAGGGTCCCTGTGATGGAGCGTGAGCGGGGGCCTATGGTGCATGCGAGTGCGCTGAAGAGTGGGACTAATTAGAAGTTCGGTCAGACCTGCAGAGTAGTCAAAAGTGGAGCAGTTGTAAATAAGTTATGTTGCAGTTTTTAAGTTGTGTTTAAAGTTGTGTTGAGGGTATTGTGTTTTCAAGTAAAATCAAACGTGCGGTTGAAGTAGTTTGGGAGATGTCTTCATCGGTGATCTTCGTGGCTGTGTGTGAGGGATGAGTTAATATGGGTGCATGGTCCTTCAAATGATGATGTGTTTTCTACGGACGGGACAGGGAGACTGTACTTTGGGACTTGTCACACTTATTTCCTTATAGGCGTATGGAAATGTTGTCAGGACAACGGGGAGTCAGTGATAGTTTCAGGAGTTATATGCTATGTGTTGTGCCAAATATAGATGGTGGTGATGTCTGTACGTCACTGGACTCCTTGGTACCGCCTTGAGGACGATAGCTTGGGAGAGTCAAGGACACTGGTTCGGAGTGAAGGTCCAAACCGTCCTATTACCAATGCAATCAAGTAGAGATGAGCTTACCAACCAAACTCCCATGACTATGACTTACGAAGAGAATAGAGGAGGGGAATAGAGAGGCAACCAGTCGGCGAAGAGACGGATGAAAGGAAGACGGGGAAGCAGAGTAACAGAAGTATCGGGGGGAACTTATGAGATTCTGGTGGTACCCGCATGTTAGGGTGATAGGCTGGTCCTTTACCAGAGCGAGGGGACAAGCTCCCTCCACCGCTTTAGCCGTCTTTGTACTGCACCTTCTGCAGTACTCTTTATTATTTTGTTTTTCTTTCCGAGTGACGTTTGGTATTTGCAGTGGTTTCTTAATGTTATGAATCACAAGGAGGAGTGTTCAGAGCACTAGATTATTCCAAACTTATATGTATAGCCGCGGTGTTTGAGGATACTTACCGTGGTGGGACCACCAGACTGTCATTCCAGCAGTATGGAGATAACTGGGTAGAGTGACGGTTCAAACCGTCTCTTCTTCCAATACCTTTCTAGCCGTAAATCAGCCAACCATTTCCCCATGACCATGACGTACATACTTCAGAAGATGGTAGCAGTTGGACATTCGAGTGGTTAATGATGACGGACAACCAGCATCGCAGATGTCAGAACTGACAGACTGATACAGACGATAACCATGAAGACCGCAGTGAAAGATTGAAGACTTAGGCCATTTTCATTTAGTTAGGAGTAGAGTAGTGTAGTACTAAGATAAGGCAGCATAAATTTACCAATGCCGTTTATTTTTTTTTTACGTCCATGTGCCAGGGACGGCACATTGTGGGAGGGGGGCTGTGAAACGGTATTGGTAAATCAAGCCAACACATAATATTATTTTTAGGTAATTCCCATTTCATTTTCCTATCCCCAAATCGCGTGTATCCCTTTAAATTGGATTTCCTGGTACGGAGAAATGAAACCCGTATTTATGGTCGCTCTGCGCATATTCGGTTCAATTAATTATCACCCGCGCTTCTGCCCATGTGCGGTTCAATCAATTATCTCCGTCAGCCAATTAGCGCGCCGTACGTATCCAATCAATTAACCGTAAGGGGTAATATCGCGTGGGGCGATCTTATACCTTAAAGTCATACCAGAGGATTGCGGAGTAAGGGGTAATATCGCGTGGGGCGATCTTATACCTTAAAGTCATACCAGAAGATTGCGGAGTAAGGGGTAATATCGCGTGGGGCGATCTTATACCTTAAATTCATACCAGAGGATTGCGGAGTAAGGGGTAATATCGCGTGGGGCGATCTTATACCTTAAATTTATACCAGAGGATTGCGGAGTAAGGGGTAATATCGCGTGGGGCGATCTTATACCTTAAATTCATACCAGAGGATTGCGGAGTAAGGGGTAATATCGCGTGGGGCGATCTTATACCTTAAATTCATACCAGAGGATTGCGGAGTAAGGGTAATATCGCGTGGGGCGATCTTATACCTTAAAGACATACCAGAGGATTGCAGAGTAAGGGGTAATATCGCGTGGGGCGATCTTATGCCTTAAAAGACATACCAAAGGATAGCGGAGTGAAGGGATAATATCGCGTGGGGCGATCTTATGCCTTAAAGAGATACCAAAGGATTGCGGAGTAAAGGGTAATATCGCGTGGGGCGATCTTATGCCTAAAAGACATACCAAAGGATTGCGGAGTAAAGGGGTAATATCGCGTGGGGCGATCTTATGCCTAAAAGACATACCAAAGGATTGCAGAGTAAATTAGTAACATCGCGTGGGGCGATGTTATGCCTGAGAGGTACCTCAACTAAGTCTGAGGAGTATTGTGGCTTTTGAGAGGATATCATTTTGGTGAGTTTTATATTTTATAAACAAGAGAGGATTTTATTTGGTGAGTCATGTTTATTTTTATTATGTACGTGATTAGTGCACATGCTGTTGGAATCATATTGTTTTATTATGTGTATATAGATTTTATGATGATACTTTACCAATACATGCTTGCATGCGTTCGTAAGTGTCATTACTATTAGCATGCGCTGAGCAGGGCTACTATGCCCAATTTTTCATTTAGTACCAAAATAACTTCGACTTTTGTAGGCCTTTCATGTTAAGTTGTATTAACACATTTTCCTATTGATTCTCATCCTTGCTGTCAGGGGGTGCTAGCTGTGTGGTACTGCAGGGGTAGTGTGGGAGTAGGAAGCTTAAGTATAGGATGGGTGTGACTAAGTCTTGTATGCTGTAGTTTGGAGTAATAAAATATTGTTGTGGATAACTAAGAAAACTACTACGTGATATTATTTGGATGCATTTCTGCTTGTAAGAGATATTCTAACAGTGGGGTTCTGCCCCCACGACTTACCCACGTCTCACGCAAAACTTTTCGTGTTCCTATTAAGGGAACTGGTGTCAATCCGGCCACCTGACTTTCACATTCAACATTACTGAGCTAATCAGGTTTACATTAAAAACACATTGAGACATTTCACGTGCTTTTCTCCTCGGCAATCGGCCGTCCCGCCACAGGACTTCCAGTATTATAGCCTCAATATATAGGATGCAATAGGAGCTATACACAAAGTCTAATGTCAAAACTTGCTGCTATTTGCAGGCCCTAGACAAATCTCTTGTAGAAGAAAACAAAACTATCTCACTCACTCTTTTCTTGTCATCTTGTACACTGTTTGGTAGAACGCTAAATCGTCTGTGTTCATTGCGTTATCCTTGGCGATCTCATCTCGTCTGAAAACAAAACAAAAACTTACGAGATATCTCAAAAACATACAATTCGAGGGTTGAGAACCAGAAAGCCATACGCACCCGGGGGTCACTCACTACTTGACTTGCTACGCACCCGCGTCCAAGAAAACAACTAAAAGGGTATGTTTTTCACCACACAGCGTCGTCGACGTCTTTTTGAAAAAGGGGTACTTTTCAGAAGGCATCGCCAAATCCTTAGACGTTTAGGGTTAGTAATATTATTGTTTGAGTGAGTTTGCACTAATTTGATAAAAATCACTACTTTTTAATTGATTCTTGTCACCATTGTGCATGTTTTCTTTAGTATCTATAGGTCTGCAACATCAAAAAGACACCTTGGGTATCAAATTAGCTCATTTTCCTGTTTACGCCACTTAGGGTATAAATTAGATATTTCTCAGTTGACGCCATTTTAAGGTATATGGTTTTTGCATGTGCTACGCCATTTAGGGTAGGATTTTGCATGTGTCTCGCCATTAAGGGGTGCAATTTGGTTATGTAAAAATTCGCCATTAAGGGTGCATTTCAGAGGTGGTCGGACTTTTGTGTGAGAGTGACCCCCCCGGGCATACGCACTTGGGAGTTAAGGCTTTCTGACTCTGAACCCTCAAATTCTTACTGCCTTTGATGACTGAAGCAAACCACGATTAAGAAGACGTAAAAGATTGTGAGTAAAATAGCGCCGTCATCATTCGAGACGAGATTGATTCCATCAATAATATTAGGGCCTACTCATTCCCCCAAGCAGTGCCCCAACATGATGGAACTGTCTTTTAACGTTATAGACCACAAATGCCCCAAACGAAGTTCAGACAAAACCGAAGCTCGAGTAGGCCTACTCATTCTTATTAGGGTGCATGTTGTTAGCCAAACATTTCTTAGGGGTTCGAAATTGATATTCGGGAGGGTCGCATATTTCAAAATTGTTTTATAGAGGGGTTGGACCTATCTCAGTCAAATGGGGCTGGGAGGCACCTGTCTCGACTCACCCCCCCCCCAATAAAGACCACAACATTGCAAACATTGCTTGCAAACAGGGATTTGCAATAATACAGCTTTCGTTAATGAAATGACTAATTTCTGAAACGAACTTGTGCCTATATTTAAAAAGCTGAATTTACATTCGACCGCTTTTGCAGATAAGTGAATTTGCACAATGGCATTGCTTTTGCGCACATGGTCATGGGTGCGATTCGCTTTCTATAAAAGTGATCGAGTGTAGCAACTTACTTCCATTTCAATCTCATCACACCGACGGTAGTGACGCACATTACGAACAGGAACAGTATGATGCATTCAGGTATCAGTATCATTGCAAGAGTAGCATTAAAGGCAGAACGGTGGCCGCCTTCATGTGGCATTGGGACGCCTGTGACGTTCACGTGACTGATGACATCAGTGACATTGTCATCGGTGACATTCATCCAGCTAGCAGTCGCGTTGACTCCAGTGACTTTCAACCAGTCAACGGTCGTTGTCATCGCGCTGACGACGTAGTTATGTGGAGAGGCTGATGGAGAAACGTCGGATGCTTCTTGTTGCAGCTGGTTTGGTTGCTGCACCCATTCTGATTCGTAATCCTCGGAGCCACCAACTACTTCCGAGTATTGATAAAAACTCATGATTTTCTGGACGAATTACTAGAATTTGATCTACATGATTTCGGTTGTCTGAAATTATTAAGATGACAAAATAATAACAATAATATATTATTATTAACAGTCACAGTATAGGAGTCCGGTTAATTCCCACAATTTTAATATGATTGATGAAGGAATGGGCTCAATTTATTGAGTAAAACCTCCTTTAAAATCTAAAAGCCTATGTTTATAGGGTCCTGGCCGGGGCCCGCTTCACAAAGCCATATAGGCCTATTATATTATGCTGGTTTAATATCGGTTTCATACTTTCCAGCCGCTCTTACGACGATTTTTACGTCATAGGCATAATCTTATAAAATATTGATATAAACATGATAAACTCGATAGTCGCCTTACATCCCTCCCTTTTCTCCAATTCCCTCCCACCTAGCCTTATAAAATGGCTATTCCACGGTGCGTGGTTCTTCTTCTCCATAAGGTGTCAAAGAGCATGATATGAACTTACCGTTCATTTTGCAAGGCAATCCGGATCATGGAAAACGTGCATTTAGGGCATGCGTATTAAAATTTATTATTTATACCGATAACTTTCCCAGCAACTACACTCTAAATTACAAGGATTTAAAAATAAATCCTTAAGACTGTAGTTAGGGACCAATCAATTTTAGATTTAAAATTAATCTTATAGATTTGAATTTTCAATCTTAAAGATTTAATTTTAAATCTTAAAGATTTAATTGTAAATCTAGCACTTGATTGGTCCCTAGTCCCTTGGGATTTATTTTAAATCCTTGAAATTTAGAGTGTACATCCGAACACGTGTTCTTCGTCATTTTGATTAGCTAGACGAAAGTCGTCATATTTTCTTTATAGTGTAGGCCTACTAGTTCCGTTGACAGTTCAAACTTCTTAAATTAGGCCTACCTTTGTCACATGTCAAAATAGAGCTCCGAAAGACCCTTGATTTTGATAATTTCAGCTCTAAAAGGTTTTTTTCATGCGATTTTCAACCAGAAAGCCAAGAAAGACCCTTGATTTGGACTGTTCGCAGCTCCAAAAGTCCCCATTTTACTTTTTCGCAGCTCCAAAAGACCCCCTTTTATCGGTACGCCGTCAGCTCCCTAATACCCACCACCTCAAAATTCCGGGGGAGCATATATACCCACCAAATTTTTTCGATGTGTCCCCCTGGCCAATATATATTCGTAAAAACGACACTTTTACAAGTATCCCGTTCTCCTGATTTACAAGGAAATCCGGAGCTTGGAAAACATGCACTACATAGCCGCTTTCGCCAAACGTTTGACAAACATTTAGCGATCAAAACGTTTGCCAAACGTTTATGGGCGTTTGCGAAAATGTTTGACAAACGTTTGTGCTCGGCAATTGTTTGACAAACTATATAGAAATGTACATTGTTTTCATTTCATAACAGGCCTTTATATCGTTTTTATAAGGTGATAGTTCAATCTTGAAACAAACTATATCAACACTTTTAAATGTTGTTTTATTTTAATCAAAATAATGAAATAAAATAAATAATAAAAGTGAAAACTTACCGTTATTATAAAACTAAAAATCACAACTTCACATTATAATTTCATTCGGAAACATGCTCCGATCCCAAAGCAGCACAAAATCCGCGTTCTACGCGTTGGTGGACCTGCGGCTGTGACAGCGCTGCCTTGCACGACGCGCCTTCACTGGACGCAGGAAATATAAACGTTGGGTCAAAATAATTTTGACAAAAAAAAGGCGCATTACTATGTCTCAATCAAACTAAGATTAACCTAAAAGAGGTGAAGTAAATAAAAAATAAAAATAAATAGCCCTTCAAGAAGACCGGGGAGGGCGGCTCGGCTCAGGTCTCACTGCTTAGTTTTTAAACCTCAGGTACATCATCGAAATTAAAGCTGTAGGGACCGTTCACAAACACTTGTTGGGGGGGGGCTGATGCAAAAAAATGTCATCGTGAAAATTTTTCGGCCCCCCCTTTACAGACCTCAAAAATTTCAGGGCCCCTTTTGACATGAAAATTATGGGTCAACCCCATAGAAAAGCATATAAACTCAATTTTCCTAGGAAAATTTGTGGTCATTTTTTTAGCCCCCCCCTTAGTAGGGTCCAAATTTTTCAGGACCCCCTTTTGCATCAGGTCCCCCTAACAAGTGTTTGTGAACGGTCCCTTATCCTACGTTGGTATTACATTGCCCAGGTCTAGAATTGAAAATCGTAATGTGGTTGGAAAAAATGGTATATCACATCCGAGGGAAACATAGACAAAAAATTACACTGTCACTTGATTTTAGTTTATAGACATTATGATAAAACAAAACTTTTATTCTAAAACAAAGGAACAATAATATGATACAATCATGTTAAAAACTGTTTAATATGAACAACAACATCCAAAATTTAGGGTTAAAAAGACAATCATGAAAAGACGGGGTTATCAGGGTTAAAAAGACAATCATGAAAAGGCGAAAGAAACACTGACAGAAGTGATATTTGAACAGGTTTTCCCTCATTGGCAATCCAAAAGAGCTGAAATGTTTGTTTAGCATTAGACAATTATTTATAGAAATACAATGAAATTAAAATTAGATGGACTCGAATTCTTATTATGTAGAAGAATACATGTAGGCCTACTGCGATCACTTAAATTCAGTGATCCCAGCGCAAGTGTAAAAATTGCTTAAAAGTGAAGGATAAGTCATTCAAATTGTCATTTGGTATTTTTGAAATGACAAATTTGGCAAAAAAACGAAGAAAACAGCAGTAGTGACGAAGTTAAAGCCTCATTCAAATACATTATCTAAATTACAGATTTATGTAAAATGTCTTATTTTTGTCAAATACACAGCTTTCGGTTGAATCACTCGCTATATTAGCACATCTATGACAATGACAAAGATACCAAAATCTGAATTTTGATGATTTTTACGATCGTCCGGATGAGCAAATCACTGAATGGGCCTTTAAGGCGAATCGGAGCCTTCTGGCCTTATTTTTCCAGTACTGGTAATTTTGCTTATAATAGGCCTACAGATTATTTCTCACGGTAATACCTTGCATTGATCTTACAGAAAATGAGTCATGAAGCCACTGGGCACATTTATATTTCCATATGTTTTGCAGTTATTGAGTTATGACAAATAATATAGACCCAGGTCAAAACGAAAGTTTTCGATATTTCCACCTCCCAGGAAAAACCATTTACACGAGGGGGGGGGGGATAACCCATGACAATGAGCCTTTGGGTCTCCCGTATTGAACCGCAGCTTTCCTGGTAGGCCAATGGGCTCTATTTTTCACAATAATTGAGCACAAACACCGCTAGCTCAGACACCCCTCTGTCTCGCCTTAAGTTTATTAGTTACCGTAAAATTGGGTAACTTCGGTCAGCGGGGTAACTTTGGTCGGTCAAATATATTTTTTTAAATGGTCATATTTTCGTACAGCAATATTGTTTTTAGTCATATTTGGTGTCAATTTGTTAAGAAATATGTTTCGAAGAAATAATAGTCGCTCATGTGTAATTTCCTTCAAATATACGAAAAAAGCGGGATTTTTGACCAAAAATCAGCATTTTTTTACATTTTTTTCAGAAAAAATAAAAATCGATATTTGTGAGCAAGGATGTGTGTTTGATTAATTTTGCAAGGTGTCAAATGTCACAAAAAACAACAACATGCCCATATTCAGCGAAGATCAATTTTTTTGATTTTTTTTTCTTCATGGAATGTAATACTGTGCATGACCAAAGTTGCCCCAAAGGCGGGGTAACTTTGGTCAGGTCATTTTTAACCCCTAGGGCACCCTTACAAAATTATTAAAAAAATCTTTTTCAACTTCAAGGTGTAGAATGGAACCCTAATGTCACAAAAAAAGAGTTAATTAGAAATATAATTGGTTTTGTTTGGAAGCAGTGGTTTAAAAACTCTGAAAAGTGTCAAAAGTTACCTCATTTTACGGAACATCATTTGAAATGCCGATGAGAGATAACTGAGAATGTTTTGACATCACACAGAATTATACAAGTTTCTTTTAAGAATAAGTCACGTAAGGCCATCTTAATTAAATGCTGTGTCTCAAAATAGTAGTTAGTAAAATCGTGGGCGTAGGCCTCTTTGTAAATCAAGAAATTCATTTTTTTTTATGTCGTTTTATTTTTTTTTAAACAAAAAGGCTAAAATAAAACTCAAAATTCGTATTCGATCATAAGTTTTATTTTTATTTTTTTTGGCAAATTTTGGACACGAAAACAATAAAAGAGAAGAATAGTAGTTTGTAGCAGTGACTTTATTTGTGTACTATCATTCCAACATTCGCAATAGGCTCCCTATTGGGTAATTTTTGCACAAAATTATTCTTGTCCGAAATCCTGTACTGACATATAAAAAAATAACATAAAAATAAATACAATTTAAAAAAACACGCATTCCGCATTAGTTTTTCAATTTTTCACAAGCTTTGAGACACAGGATTTAATTAAGTTCGGGGGCACTCGTAATAAACGGACGTCTCTGATTTCAAAGACGGGTCAGTGATTTCACATACGGGGGTCTGATATCACATACGTCGAGCTTTGTTGACAGCTCGGCACTCGATGCACTGCAGCACATCGGAACGAAGCTGAGTGTATTAGAATAAGATTTCCTATGTTTAGCAAATATCTACCTGTGCAAAAATATATATAGGGTACCTGCAGGTAATATGGGACCATTAAGGACGTTTAGCTTATTTGCATAAAAACTAAAGAAGATATGCCCACAAGAGATTGTTATGATGAACAACCTGTCCTTTAAGATTAATAAAACAGGCAATGTTACCTTGTTTTTATGTTTGTTTGGACGATATGACGTCAAAATGACGTCATCGTCAAGTGTCCCATATTACCTGCATGTGCAGGTAATATGGGACACTGTGTTATCTCTATGGTGAAAATCAAAAAGTTCAGAAAATCGCTCTTTTGTTCTAAAAACATTTTTGTTACATGATTTTGAATGTTAAATGCAAATTTCTACAAGAAAATTCAATTTTCTAAATAGTTTTGCTTTTCGCATTGACAATGCACACAATTTCCTATGTGTCCCATATTACCTGCACCCATTCAGTTGAAAATCAGAGAAAATAATCATTATAACAGGAATGTGCCACTTGTCAGTGGAATTTTACCTGCTGATAAGCTTAACCCATCACCTAAAGATCATAAAAATGACAAATGCCCCTCAGTACCAGAGTTTTTGGATACACAATCATAAAATGTGACGTCATTGATTTTATATCAGGCCGAAAAAACGACATAATTTTTTGGGCAATTTCACTCTTTTTGGCATTGATTTCCAAGAGTTTGATACACAGACTCCAAAACTGCATTTCTAGAAGCACAATTGATGTCTCTAAACACTTAACAAATAGTGTTTACCTTCTGTAAGCTACTTTTTGTTAAAATGAAAACAGGTGTCCCATATTACCTGCTGTCCCATATTACCTGCAGCTACCCTATCTGTGCAAATTCTGACAAATGGTCCCAGAACACACTTAGATTGCAATGGCCAAAATCAAATGTTTTGAAGTAAAAAAATCTCAATTTTACTATCCAATTCATGAATTGGATAGTAAAATTAGCAGGCACTCAACATGCTCAACTTGAGCTAGCTACAACCTTGATAAGGCCTATACACAAGTTATTTCCACTGCGTTGGCCCCGGCGTTGGCACGTTCACTGAAATTACTAATATTGCGACTGGAATTTGAAACTAGGGAGTATGTGATTTATGAGACGTCTCTGAAATATGATACTGTTATGTGACATGACGCTTCAAGAGTATTTGATATCAGAGACGTCTTTGAATTAGCAGTGCCCCCGAACTGAATTAAGATGGCCTTAAAGTGAAGACCTGACCTGCAAGATGTAGGCCTATTAGTCACATTTTGGTGAATAATTAGAGAGCTTGTGATTTCCATACGTACGTTTCAGACGCATGAGAGTGATTTTGAATAGATGCACGGGCGTATGATACGTATACATGTGGAAATCGCAAGCTAATAATGGCAGTTTTGATGTTGCTCACATCAGAAAATATAATGCGAAACTTTTTAAACCAAATTCATTGATTATTCTTAAATGCTTACAAAATGGGGGTAAGGATTTAAGTTCATCAGTGCTAAAACTGACTTTCAATATCAAAATAATCCGCCTGTTAATTGGGTATAAAATGAATGTATAAAGAAATAAGGTCCGACAAGGCCCGCAGAGCTGGCTCAGTGATTGCTCGCGGCAGTCGCGGGCAACCCAACCCAAACCTCCACGTGGTGTCGGATGGGTATAATGCTAACTTGGGCAATGGGGAAACAGGCGTGGAAGCGAAGATTTCGGCGTATTCGGAGGACCATGTTTAGAAATAATCCCCGAAAAACCCCAAAACACGCATTTTTTTTTTTAACCCTGCAGCTAACTCAGAAACCGTTATTACCAAATCATGGTGTGGTTACATGGTTGTTTTATTTTTTTTTTTTTTATTTTTTTTTTTATAGAGGTAGGCCCACAGTTTTTGGCGAAATTGAGTTATTAGCCGTTTTGATGTTGGGGTCAGATAACATAATGCAAACCATTTTAAACCGAATTTATAATTTTAAATGCTTTTAGGGATCAAATTTGGTATCATTGATCCGAGCTGCAAAAGTGCTCAAGTCCAAAATCAATTAATTATATGAAGAATTTGGTCAAAAAGACGATATAAACTCCGAAGGCTGCTTTGTGTAAAACTCATTTGAAGATATTCGTAAGAGCAGCAATAATCTTACCAATCTCAGAACCATTAGCGTAGCATGCAGGGGGCAGGTGGCAGAGTGCCCGCTCTGACAAAAAATGAAAGAAAAAATTGCCCCTCTGACAAAAAATGAAAGAATATCAGGAGGGCAAAGGAAAAGAAAAGGGGAAATTTCTACCAAAATTCAGCCTGATCATGGGCCAAAATAGTTTAAAATTTAATACAAAATTGTAAAGATAAAGTCATTTTCATCTTGATAATAGGCGAAAATAGCTGTAAAATACCGAATTTTTGCGCTACGCGCGCACATCGTCCCAATAAAGCTCGAAGAAATACAGTCTTTATGATGCAACTATATATTTTATTCGTCTGTGCCCCCGAAATCCTCCCTGACCAAATAAGCTGCCTATACGCCCCTGCTAAGAACATCGCCGAATAATAGTTATAATATTTTTTGGCTATCTTAAAAAGAAATAGGCCCCCGGAATAGGCCTAGTTGCAAATCTCTTTAGCCTCCCATGCGAAGAAGAAAATAATAAATATTAAAGAAAATTAATTATTTTTTTGGTTCCAAAAGGAGCTAGATCCAATGGCAGCCAATTTTAAACTTTGCATTGGAGAATTTTTAGGGGATAAAATGATGTTAAAAATACATATAGAAAATAAGCTAGAGTTATAAAACACTCCAATCGATAAATGTCATTTAAACTTAAAATTTCAAAATATAGGCTACCAGAAAATTGTGACACAAGGCAGCTAATGGATTTAGCGTCTTTTGAAATCAGCCAAAACATTGCTGCAGCCAGGTGCAAAAGATTTTTCCAATGTGCATGCCAAATTTTATTTTAATACATTGACGTGTTCCTCCATAAGGGCAGTGCTTGAAAGAAAAGAGAGGGGCTATTTTCTTTCATGGCAAGAATATTGTGTAAGTCACTGCAAATACCAAGCTGTATCGTCAGTAAAATGCAAAAACATGAAAAAATTAATGACATGTTTTCTACCATTATTTTACAGGTTTTTTTTTAAAGTTCCCACAAATTCATCTGCTGAACATCGATTTTGCCATCCAGCCAGTTGGCTCCAATCTGTTCACAAAAAAGGAGGGCGCACTGTAAAATGCAGTAAAATCCAGACGATGGTGGACTACATTATTCACTGTGGCAACAGCCAATATCGTAAACAAAACAGACAATATGACGGCAACACTGCCTGGACATTGGACGCCCCGTGCTGAGTTGTGTTTTTAGCTCTATTGGCCCCGTAAAAAAAAAAAATGCACAAAATATATTTCTCAGTGAATGTATAAATTTTCACATAAAAATAAATATTTTTGGATTCAAAATAAATGTGAAGAAAAAAAAAAAAATTATAGCCTGGAGTGAGCGGGACTCGATCTCGGGACCCTATGCAACGCAGGCTAGACCCGTTACCATTAGACCAAGCGAACCGTGATACACAATGGGGGGAAATTTTAGGTATATATCATAAACATACCGTGCGTTATTCATACAAAACATTCAAAAAACAGTACTTACAATGAGGTTCACTGGCGAACCTCAACGGATTTAGACTGATAAAATAGTGTTTAATAACATACGTACAGTTTTGGAATAATTTGAGACATTTTTGTGTTTACGTGTAAAACCAATGACAACGTCAAAATTCAGCCAATCTTGGCCGGCCCCCCTGGTAAAATCTTTGCACTTCAATGCTTTATAACAACAACAAAATACTGGTTTCAGATCATGTTAAAATCTTGATTGATAATAATGTCTTTTCACTGTGAGAGAGAAATTACCTATTTTTCCATTGAAACCTGGTGTGTTATAGTGGTAGGCCCTATTGTAGGCCTACCATGGTTGTATACAGTCATAAATGTGAGATATTTTTCAACAATAAACCAGTGTAGGCCTACTATTAGTGTATGACATATCTAGCAAATGAATAACCTATCATTAACAAAAAAAAATCATAGCCTACACTATAGCTCACTATACAGCTACTATATATATACGGTGTATTTACATCAAATGTGACGTGTCATGTCAAAAGGAGACACTTTTGGGCAGGTTATTTATTTTGAGTGTTTTTACATATCTTAGATAAGGCCGTATAAAATTAATGTTTTGGTTCTCGTCCAGAGGATTTTCATGAATTGATGAGGGAGGAGGTGTTTTTTTTTTTTTTTTTTTTTTTTTTTCAATGTAAAATTAGCATTGTCAGTAGTTTTCGGTCTTCTCCAACAGTGCTCGAGGAAACGATGAGGCCCTTTTTTTTTTTTTTTTCAAATGTGAGATTCTGAGGATAAACCCCTAGAGTACCACAAAAAGACTTGGAAGTGATGCTTGTTCTCTAATAAACTTATTTATATGTATGAAGATTTCATAAATCATTCCAAAGTCTAAAAAATTGAAAAATCTAAAAAAAAAAAAATCTGACAAATCCCAGAAATTGAGGAGGGAGGGGACGAGAACCAAAATATTAATTTTACACGGCCTAAAGAGATATTTTGCTCCACTACGGTACGCCGTTTTCCCCCAATGAAATCGGACATTCCTAAGCGAAGATATTGAGTTCGGAAGTTATGGTATTATAAAATTGGAAATTGAGATATAGGCCTAGGCCTTTAAAAATAATATTGACATGTTGAGAGTAGGAATTAACTTGAAAAATGTCTC
This sequence comes from Amphiura filiformis, assembly GCF_039555335.1. Lineage (NCBI taxonomy): Eukaryota > Metazoa > Echinodermata > Ophiuroidea > Amphilepidida > Amphiuridae > Amphiura > Amphiura filiformis. Next base: position 47,491,535 of record NC_092640.1, read on the forward strand.
ATAAAATACAAGATGCCAGTTATATTCCCGTCTGAAACTATCAGACAGTATTTTTAACATTAATAACATCACAAATTCGCAACAAAACCGAATTATGAAAAAAAGGCTATTTCTCCATTTACGATCCTGCCCAAAAGTGTCTCCTTTTGACATGACACGTCACAAATTGAATTGCTTTTTAATATTTGTGAATTGCATTGAATAATGGTTCATGTAAGTTACCCACAAGTTGCACTAATTTTATTAAGTAATTACAAATAATGATTAAAGGTGTCTCTTTATTATTTACGGTAGAGAAGCATAGAACATTTTGAGTGAACATTTCACCAAAATGATAGCTGATATGTTTCCTACTAATCTTGAATTAGTCATTTTATTCAGCGTAGAGCAGGAATCCAGAGAACGAAGTATATTTGTTACTGCCACCGTGCACTGTCTCTCCATTACGGTATGCAAATCTCAACCACATCTGATTACCTACTGACAACCGAACTATGGCCGTGTTACTGGCTGAACGAAGGTTGTTAGTAGAACTCTCATCAACTTCATGAGTGTTTGTCATAGTGATCACAGCATCGTCTTTTACAAGTTGAACCCCTGGATCATGATTATTACGAGTGCTGAATACTGTGAACATAAACACGTATGTCCCTGCAAATTCACACGTAAATTTATCAGTTGCAATATTGAAATCCGATCCAATATTGGTTTCTACATATTCAAATGCGAGAACATCGTTGATGTTACCAGTTTGGCTAGATGTCTTGAAGACAGAGAACGCAGACTTTTGTATTTGTGGCATGTCTCCTTGGCTTCCTTTTGGTCCAGCAGGTCCAGGTTGACCATCAACGCCTGATTGTCCATCTGCACCTGATTGACCATCAGCACCCGCATGACCGTGTGCACCTTTTGGCCCTACTTTACCTGGAACACCTTGTAGTCCTCGATCTCCTCTTTCACCAGCAGGGCCTTGAGGGCCAGGTGGACCCCTCTCGCCAATAGGCCCAGGCATTCCAACCTCGCCTTTCAAGCCCATTTCACCTCTCAAGCCATCTCGTCCAGGCAAGCCATTTGATCCAGGTATTCCTGCTGATCCTGGAACACCAGGTATGCCAGCTGGCCCTTGACAGCATGAGTTACATGGGAGTGGTTGAGCTTCATCAGGTGCAACTGTTGAGAGGCTACCAATAACATGGACGAAGATAAGGAGCAGGATAAAAGAAGCCATATCAGAAACCTGTTGAAAGAAAATTAGTTATCATTAATCACTGGATGGAACATCTTAATACTTGGTCACTATAGTCACGGAAATTGTTGAACAATTATTGACATTCGTTTCATTATAAGTTATTTCCTCCATGTACTACAATCTGAAGCCAAAGAGGTAATGGCATCTGGCAGTAAAAAGTTGTCGAAGTCCCCCAACAGTTTTTGTACATAAGACAAGTAGGATGTTCTTTGCCTTCCAGGTCTTCTTTACCATGGATTTCGTTAAAATGATTGGATTATGAGACGGAGAAAGCCTCGACTGTGTAGAATAATATTTGTTTCACGGTCTGTACACAAAATTCCAATAAAAGATGATGCAAGAACCGTTATATGAAAAGAGGACAATAGCATTTTGTAGAACCCAAAACAAAGTCATGTTAACAATATTTGCAGTTTTTTCTATTCAGTCTAAATAAAAAAGGAACAAATAGATCACAAAAATCAATGCTTTTCCAATACTTGTTAAGTCCATCATTTGCTAACATTATAAGTTCAGCGCGCAGTTGTTTACCGGCAATACCTGCATATGGCCACGTTATTTATGTTATTTGCAACATTTCCTTAAGGGGTACTACACCCCTCGATAAATTGCGTCTATTTTTTGCATTTTCTCAAAAACTAATAACACAGTGGTAACAAAAGTTATGTATATTATAGGGGCAAGGAATCCAATTACTACACTGGAATTTCAGTGACCCAAGACAAGCGGTTTGTTATTTATGATAAGAAATAAGGTACCGCTAGGATGTACCTCGTTTCCTATCATATTATACTGAACCGCTTGTCTTGATTCACTGAAATTTCAGTGTAATAATTGGATTCCTTGCCCCAATAATATACATAACTTTTGCTATCAGTGTGTTATTATTTTTTGAGAAAAATGCAAAAATAGTCACAAATTTACCACAGGGGTGTAGTACCCCCTTAATGAAATGTACATTGACTCAGCATAATGTGAAATTTCCATAGAATAACGATCCAGGTCCGTCTGTTGTTACTGCTGGTGATGTTGGTACTGCCTTTTAAATTTAGATATGAACTCTCTGATCATGATCACACGCAGGTAAAAGAAAACATAAAAGGATGCAACTTTAGTACGCAAATGTAACTTTGGCGCACAGGGGTAGCTTTAACATACAGGGGTAACTTGGGCACGCAGGATTAACTTTGGCACGCAGGGGTTAACTTTGACATATAGGAGTAACTGTGACATGCAGGGGTAACTTAACATGCTTGGTAAACTTAACATGCAGAGGTAACTTGGGCACGCAAGGGTTAACTTGGACACGCAAGGGTTAACTTTGACAATGGCATGCAGGATAACTTTCGCATGCAGGAGTAACTTAACATGCAAAGGTAACTTGAGCACGCAGGATTAACTTTGGCACGCAAGGATTAACTTTGGCAATGGCATGCAGGATAACGTTCGCATGCAGGAGTAACTTAACATGCAGAGGTAACTTGGGCACGCAGGATTAACTTTGGTACACAGGGGATAACTTTGGCATGCAGGGGTAACTTTAACATGCAGACCCAGGAACCACAAAGCGTTTCTGAAATCATTCGCAAAAGGTAAGAAAAGGTTGCCAGGCTAACATCGTACGGCTTACGCGCGACGGCATTCACCGGTTCCGACGTCTAGTTCCCGGCTAACATCGTACGGCTTACGCACGGTGGCATTCACCGGTTCCGACGTCTAGTTCCCGGCTGACATCGTACGGCTTACGCACGACGGCATTCACCGGTTCCGATTCACATTGTGATAGTATTCTAAACAAAGCAAAAAGAAACTAGCCCCCTTAATGAATGATCATTATTCCTAAACGGTTTGTCGTATGCCAATTTGGGATATGCATTCGAAGCCGAATTTATTTGCATATGCATTCGTGAAGATAATCGCGCTTTAACCCTGCAGCTCTCGACCTAAATGCTATACCCACCGCGAGCGCGTGCAATTCTTAATATTTAGTGCACTCAGTTAATTATCCTTATCAGAACATACACAATTCCGTTCTTGATTAAAGAGGTTCAATCACCAGGTCTGTTGAATTAAAGTTTTTCTGCCGACAGTTTCGCCAGAAACCTTCTGACTTGTTTAAATCGTTGATGATGTTATTGATCCATCTGCATGGAGCGGGAACTACCTTGTTTTTCAGGAAGTGTTACTCCTGCCTGCAACTGTGGTGTGAGTAAAGGATCAAAGATGTGACTTAGAAAGAATGTCCCTATGTCTCCGTAAATAGTGTTGTCCCTCTTTGGCGTATCAACATGAAAGATATTTCTTCTATCCATATGTCTCCGTTTATGGTGTTGTTCCTCTTTGGCGTATCCATATTGCTTCTTTGACCAACTTGCTCAGCGATTTTCTTCTCAATCGATAATTAATAAACTGTCCCATTCTATTATATATATGATTTTGTCTTGACACAATGATCAGTAATTGTGCATTTATTTGTTACTTCCGTAAGTGATTCTGTCCCTTTGTAGCTGGTGTATCTATGATAGTTGATTATTTCTGCTTCTCTTAAGTGTTCACTCATGTGGACGTCAAAGTGTCTTCTAGTCGCATCCATGTAATGTATGGGGGCAATTTTTCTACGTGATTTGATAAACTGATAAATGCAATTTGTAGTTATTTCTTTGTCTGCAGTTCATCAATATTATTAATAGAGAAGGGTCAAAGAACCAATATAGGTACGCAAGAGAGGGGACAACATCATGAACAGAGTCGAGTGAGCATTCTCTCTACGTCATCTTTGATCCTCTACTCCAGACCAACAATGAAGGCAGGAGTAACACACCCAGAAAAATGAAAACATCCGGTCATGGTTCCCACTCAATGCAGATGGATCAATAACATCATGAACGCTTTGAGAAAGCCTGAAGGTTTCTGGCGAAACTGTCAGCGGAAAAACGCAAGTTTTTCTGTTGGGCTTGGCAAAAGAATGCTAAATTAACGACTGTATTCCGTTCTTTGTGGTTGCAACATTAAAAATACTTAAAAAGTAAATTTTCTGACTGTACACTTCTTTCAGGGATACCATGTGTACTTTGCACCGACAAAACTATTATGACCATCTATGAAGCTTTTTATATACCGACGGTACAGTTTTTTATAAAGAGACACACTGTATACACTGCACCCGACAAACTAATCTGGAACAGTTATTTCAGAGACACCCTGTATACTCGGCACCCAGTAAACTAATGTGGGACAGTTCTTTCAAAGACACCCATACTTTACACCCATAAAACTAATGTGGGACATATTCTGTATACTTTGCATCCAGAAAACTAATGTGGGATAGTTCTTTCAGAGACACCCTGTATACCCGGCACCCAGTAAACTAATGTGGGACAGTTCTTTCAGAGACACCCTGTACACCCGGCACCCAGTAAACTAATGTGGGACAGTACTTTCAGAGACAACCTGTATACGCGGCACCCAGTAAACTAATACGAGGTGGGGCACCCAGTAAACTAATGTGGGACAGTACTTTCAGAGGCACCCTGTATACTCTGCACCGAGAAAAAAATAATGTGGGGCAGTTCTTTCAGAGACACCCTGTATACTTTGCCTCCAGAAAACTAATGTGGGACAGTACTTTCAGAGACACCCTGTATACTCGGCGCTCAGTAAACTAATATGGAACAATTCTTTCAGAGAGATCCTGTATACTTTGCACCCAGTAAACTAATGTGGGTCGCCGTTACATTATAATAATTTTATACGACTTCAATAGAAATTAAATCATTCTTGTTTCACATACTACAAACACTACCAAACTTCAATCATAAATAGTTTAGTTGCGTTATTTTGGTGTAAAATTTATGAATTCGCTGACCGCTACGATATAACGGGGACATAGGCATGACATTCGGTGTTACATTGTGACTTATATCTGTGAATTTGTCAGGCACTTGCACTAGTATAATACAACATACTTATAAGAAGCAACTTTTTTGATGGATTTGGAATCAGATTTAATTGGACAAAACGATAAATTAAATATTTAAATAATAGGAGTTACAAGAATTTTTATGCAAATGAATAGATTGAACATAAAAACGTCTTGTACTTACCTGTGTTACAGTGGTAAACCAACTGAATTCTGACTTTGTCAAACAAGATAATTCCCAGTATGTAATGCTGAGCAAGTTGGTCAAAGAAGCAATATGGATACGCCAAAGAGGAACAACACCATAAACGGAGACATATGGATAGAAGAAATATCTTTCATGTTGATACGCCAATGTAATGCGTTGCTTCAATCTAGAATGTCTACAGCTAAAATGAGGCGTAGTCCCAGTAGTAGACTAATGTAGTCTCATCAGATGAATTATTTACCAATGAGATTATTAGACTATAGAGTGTCCTAAACATATGTCTGCCATCTCATTCGTCATAAAGTCAGGCGTGTCTAGACTTGTCTATTCCGTATCAATTGGAATTAGGTTTGGTAAATTCTTTTCAAGAAGATGTCGATAAAATAATCTACTAGAGGAGAGCCTAATGTGTGCTGTGTTATAACGAGGCGGGTCGAGTGCAGATCCGTCGGAACACGCTTTTCAATACGGAATAAATGCTAACCTCATCGTGACATCATCCAAGCAGCAAAGTTCATTTCCCATTGAAAAAGCGTTATCCGACGGATCTGCGGTTGACCATTCTGGTTATAACAGAATATGAATAGGCCCTATTAATAGCCGCAAAGCGGTGACTATAATATACTTGAAAGATTTCAATTTCTTACGTCAACGCTAACGTCTACTATTAATGCCCACAAAGCGGTGACATAATATACTTGAGAGATTTCAATTTCTTACGTCAACGCTAACGTCTACTATTAATGCCCACAAAGCGGTGACATAATATACTTGAGAGATTTCAATTTCTTACGTCAACGCTAACGTCTACTATTAATGCCCACAAAGCGGTGACATAATATACTTGAGAGATTTCAATTTCTTACGTCAACGCTAACGTCTACTATTAATGCCCACAAAGCGGTGACATAATATACTTGAGAGATTTCAATTTCTTACGTCAACGCTAACGTCTACTATTAATGCCCACAAAGCGGTGACATAATATACTTGAGAGATTTCAATTTCTTACGTCAACGCTAACGTCTACTATTAATGCCCACAAAGCGGTGACATAATATACTTGAGAGATTTCAATTTCTTACGTCAACGCTAACGTCTACTATTAATGCCCACAAAGCGGTGACATAATATACTTGAGAGATTTCAATTTCTTACGTCAACGCTAACGTCTACTATTAATGCCCACAAGACGGTTACATAATATACTTGAGAGATTTCAATTTCTTACGTCAACGCTAACGTCTACGCACACTCCAAATAAATCAATTCATCAACGCTAACGTCTACGCGAACGCCAATTATATAAATTCATCAACGCTAACGTCTACGCGAACGCCAAATAAATCAATTCATCAACGCTAACATCTACGCGAACGCCAATAATTATATCAATTCATCAACGCTAACGTCTACTCGCACGCCAATTAAATCATTTTGTCAACGCTAACGTCTACTCGAACGCCAATTTAATCAATTCTTATTTTCATACAACCTACTCTGACTGAGTTTCTATACTTTGTTCCACCTCGAATGTGGTTATGACGCAGTTGTGTATTTTGGTGTTCGCGCACGCAAAGGCAATGACCAAGCAACTTACATTCCACAGTTCAACATCACCCATATGTTCTCCACACCAATATATGATGTTTAGTGCATACTGTCAAATTAGAATCTCTACACCATTATAATTTATGTAAAAAAAGAAAAAAAATCCCAATTTTAAAATATAGTTGCAGTTAAGGTTTAGAGATAGCACCTGAATGAATTAGTATGGCAATCTCATTGATACGCGTCGAAATAAAAGAAGCCATATCTGTCTTTCTTATACGAATTATATCGTACTCATAATTATTTGCGACCACATTTTAAATGTGACTACATTTTCATGATTTTATCGAGACACACTATATGCCTATTATTGCCCAATGTGTTAATGTGACCCGTTCTCTCTAAGCACGGAACATGCCAGCAGACTCCATTTAGTGCTGTGCATTTGTTTAGTTTGATTACTTTAGATCTTAGAGTTACATTGGCACTATGTAACCCCTACAAATTATATATCTTTAAAAGTATACGCGGTACAAAAACAAATTTGGTATCATTTTAGAGCCAATGCCATTTAAAATATCATTTCAAAATCTAAAACAATATTCCCAAACATTTCACATGTGCCGGGTTTTGTGAGAGCATGTTACAAATGTCATCATTCATCCATTCCTAATGTTTTGACGTGACTGCGTGCGTTTGCCAATAATGTTTAATCGTTTTATCATGTGTACTACGAAGGATTTCTCGGTAAACGAGGTCTGGTTTTGCCTTTTGCTACCATTTGACATTTAAAGATGAATGTTCCAGCCTGTATTCTTATTTGCCCTGTATAATAGGTGTTTTATTGGTAGTATTTGTAATCTCTCGTGAATGCGAATATAATTTAATGACGGAAATAATACATAAAACAAAAATAAAAAAATAGACAAGATAAATGAAACTGTGATTTTAATCTAAAAGAATAATCTTATTAAAAATGTTTAATGTCAAGTTCACAGCTTGATTACTTCCCAGCAAACACAAAACGTTTTCGACATCATTCGCAAAAGGTTATAAAAGGTTGTCAAAAAACGTTTAAATGTCGGGTTATATAAAGAGTATAACCTTAAAAAAACATTTTTTGATAATCTACTGCTCAGCTAACAAAAATGTTTTACAGAAAATGTTTAAATGTCGGGTTATATAAAGGGTATAAAAATGTTTTAATAACATTCCAAAAACATTCTTGAAAACTTGATACAAAACATTCTAAACAGAATGTTATTTTGGGATTGAAAAAATATTTTGCGAAAAATGTTTGCCCAAAATATTTTCAATAACGTTTTAAAAACGTTTTCATGACCTTTATATAACCCGACATTTAAATGTTATTCAAAGGTTTAAAAAAAAAAAACATTTTAAGAACATTTCTGTGTTTGCTGGGTTCAAATATTTTAATAATAATGTTATTTAAGTAGTGACACAATATTTTGCAAAAATGTTTGCAAAAATAGTTTACAATAACATTTTTTGAAAACATTTAAAAATATTGTTGTGTGTTTTCATACAAAACGTTTTAAAACGTTATCATGACCTTTATATAACCCGACATTTTAATGTTATTAAAACGTTTTACCTAAACCAAAAGCCAAAATATAACTTATTTAAAACGTTTTTAAAACCTTTTTGTGTTTGCTGGGTTAGCTGTTAATTACTAATAAGCTGTTTACGTAACTTCATAATGCAACACGAAGTTCTTTACCACCGTTATAGTCACCGTTAAATTGGCGGGGCATTTGAATAGGCCCAGCCATAGCATGGTAGATGCAGTATTCTATTCTGATTAATAGAGAATAAAACTTATTCGGTTTTATTTCAAGAATTAATTCAGAAATTCTTACAATATTCACAGTATATAACTGTTATGAGTCGTAATGACTCAAGGCCAAAATCACCTTTTACCCAACTTCACACAAATGCACAACAACAATATACTGTTTGAGTATGTTAACAAAATCTAAGTCTTTAATTGAAATTAAAAATGCTTGATACATAACAACAAATGCACATACATTGTACAATATAATCATACAATCACAATTTTAAGTAATCAGTACCAGCAGTCTTCTTCTTGGTGATCATAGAGTTCTTACAATGTCCTGGACGGCTGATGTATATATCCTTATTGCTAAAATCAGCGAAGTCCATTGTACACTTGCATTTATATATCCTTGCGTATAAAATCCTCGCATAGAAATGGTGCTGCTCTCTCCAAACACTTAACTCCTTGCGCAGTTCTCCAAGCACTTAAAGCTCCTTGCGCCGTTTTCCAAACACTAATACTCCTTGCGCAGTTCTCCAAACACTTAACTCCTTGCTCAGATGACAATGTCCAAAAATGGTGCTTCTTTCACCAATCACTCTCTTTCTCCAGGAAACAGGATTCTTTCTGCACTGCTCCACTTTATTGACAGATGTGTTGTTTTATAAACCAGACTCCAGCAAGTCTTTCATACACTCAAAATCTACCTCGTTGCTGTATTAAAATAGCACATTATTGGCTATGCAAACTGGTTCAACTGTACCTCTTTTTGAAGCACAGGATGACCAACACATTGAGAATTTACAAATTCTCATGATATTCTGCAAGGAACAAACTAAACTTCCATCATTTTATACTCCTAAAAACCCATGCTCTATTAATAGACCATTCTGTCAATTTACAACACTTCCTGTGGGTATTCCGCATGATGTCATATATTCACTTTATATTATCAGGGATTCCCCTAAGGGTGTAATACACAGTCCACGTTCTGGAAAAGAGAATCCCCAAATATCCAAAATTAGAAATGATTCAATTTTTTTAAATCAACTTAAGGGATCTGGAATGAGCGTTTTGAGCGTTTCGACAGTATTTTTTGTGGGACATGAGAGCACATCAGACATATCGAATTGGATTCTGAATACGAAGAATGTCTTTCTGATATCAAATAATTTTTTGAAAATCACGATATAATACAAATTTTATGACAAATTATTAAAATTTGATATTTTTTTTGATTTTTGATATATAACAGTCCTCGAAGTAAATTTTATAAATCTAATGATATATATGTAGCTGGGAGGAAAGCCGACGATCAATTGAAAATTTTGACCTTTCATATTGAAGATATTTTTTCCCAAAGAGACCTAATTGTTTTTGGTGTTTTAGAAAAAAAATCCATATCTTCAATACGAAAGGTCAAAATGTTCAATTTATCGTCGGCTTTTCATCACACCTACATACACTTTAAGTATAAATCATCAGATTTATAAAGTTTACTTCGAGTAATGTTAAATATCAAAAATGTCAATTTTGAATCATTTGCCATAAAATGTGTATTACATTGCAAATTTCAAAAAACCAAAATTATTTGATATCAGAAGGACATTCTTCGTATTCAGAATACAATTCGATATGTCTGATGTGCTCTAATGTCCCACAATAAATATTGTCCAAACGTTCATACCCCATCCCTTAATGAATGAGAGGGATTTCCCCAATTTCATGAAATCTCTCTTAATTTTGTAAACAGAGATAAATAATCAACTTAAATTATCAGGGCACATCACAATAACACAGCAGCGATTTCAATCTAACAAAACCCAAACAAAGCCTAAATGCAAAAGATTGTTATTAATTTCACTATGTTGATGACAATTTCACTATGTTGATGAGATACATGCAGAAACGCCTTAAACAAAAACGTGTTCCAATTCTAATGACCATCTTCCTTTATTTGTTACCACTAAGAGTCACCACAAAACTCATTTATTTTCAGTGTACAATATCTAAATTTTCAAAATGTTTCTTTTTTTTTGCAATAAGTTCAACCAAGAAAAAAATAAGTAAAATGTAATATAGAAACAAAATGAAAACTAAGGGGTGCATATTGTACAACTTTCATTGTGCGATATTTGGATGGTTAGCCACTCTTTACATCCCTGTTGCTTTTAAGATATTGATTGATCGATTAATTTTATTTGGTTCCATATAGGCCTAAGCGTGATAAAAATAGAAAATACATAAATATATATTATTACAAATTTAAAATACATTCCATATGACAAATATAAGAAAAAACATAGTGAAGATAAAACACACTATATAGGAACCAGGATAACCGATAGAAAGTTTCAGGCGTATTTACAATGGTCCTTAATTAATAGATTTTAGCAGAAATGTCAGAGAATTAACAACAAAAGAAGAAATTATCACATTTTGGAGAACAGACCCCACTGGAAATTAGTCATGAATTCTTATTGCACCCCAGCACATTAAAAATTTTTCAGACTACAAAATTCGGCTTTACCAATGTGTGTCCGGGTTTCCAGGTTGAAAATATAGCGCACCATTTTATTTTGAGTGATTTGAAGTTTGTTTTTGAATTGATATTCGCCGTAAAAGTGATGATGTAACAGGTGCTATGGCAATTAAGCCTGTTACACCATCACTTTTACGGCGAGCAACAACTTAGCACTTTGGATGAGTTCATAGTGAGGAAAAATTTGGAAATTTAAATATGCGGCTTATAAGCAATATATATATTCCATAAACATATTTAAAGGTCCGTAACCCGAACGACAGCATCATTCATAATGATAAAACAAGTAAACTTGTGCATTCTACCGATATCTTTTCCACGAAGAAATTGTTTTATTCAGCATACAGTAAGAATCCATTAAATGAAGTCAATTTCTCACTACTAGAGGTGTACACTTGTTCTCCATTACTCATGCATTTCAACCATACCTGATTGCCCACTGACAATTGCATCATGGCCACGTTGTTAGAAGAACGGTAATTAACCGTCGAACTATCACCATTTTCATGATTTCTTGCCGTAGTGATCATATCGTTGTCTTTCACTAATGCAATATTTGGATCTTGGTTATTATAAGCACTGGAAATCGTGAACATGAACACATAGGTGCCGCTAATTGTACACGTAAACTTATCCGTAATTAGATTAAAATCAGAACCAATGTTGACTTCTTCATTGTCAAACGTGAGAACATCGCCATCGTTTCCAGTTTGGCTAGATGTCTTGAAGACAGAGAACGCAGATTTTTGTACTTGTGGCATGTCTCCAGTGCTTCCTTTGGGTCCAGGAGGTCCGGGTTGACCATCATTACCCGGTTGTCCATCTGTACCTGATTGTCCATCAGCTCCTGCATGACCGTGCGCCCCCTTTGGCCCTACTTTACCGGGAAAACCTTGTAGTCCTCGATCTCCTCTTACACCAGCAGGGCCCTGTGGGCCAGGTGGACCCCTTTCTCCAATTGGCCCAGGCACTCCAACCTCACCCTTCATGCCCATTTCACCTCTCAAGCCATCTCGCCCAGGCAAGCCATTTGATCCAGGTATGCCAGCTGACCCAGGGATGCCAGGTATACCAGCTGGCCCTTGACAGCAGGAATTACATGGGAGTGGTTGAGCTTCATCAGGTGCAACTGTTGAGAGGCTACCAATAACATGGACGCAGATAAGGAGCAGGATAAAAGATGCCATATCAGAAACCTGTTGAAAGAAAATTAGTTACGATTAATGACTGGATGGAACATCTAAATACTTGGTTATTATAGTCATGAAAATTGTTGAACATTTATTTGAATTCGTTTGATTATATATAATTTCCTCCATGTACTACGATCTGAAGCCAAAGCGGTAATGGCATCTGGCAGTAAAAAAGTTGTCAAAGTCCCCAACAGGTTTTGTTAATTTGGATATGTACTGTCTGATCATGATCACACGCAAGTAAAAGAAAACGTAAAAGGCTATAACTTAAGTACGCAAAGTACAGGGGTAGCTCTAACATACAGGGGTAACTTGGGCATGAAGGATCAACTTTGGCACGCAGCACTGCACACCACTCTTCGCCATACATACATTCTCCCAGCCACATTTCCCTAACATAATATGAAATTAAAAAAAAGAAGACATTTATTTTGGCAGAGGCGCCGGCGGGGTTCGAACCCACGCTGCACTGAGCCGCTATAATGCACTCCTATACAGTATTGACATAACACCAGCGCCTTAGACCGCTCGGCCATAGAGGCTTGATGATGTCAAGATGAAAATTAAAAAATATAATCGCAACTTCATTACTTCAACATACCCCGTGACAAGCAAAGACAAAAAACGTACCATATTTTGGAATTTTATTTGTTTACAAACATTAATGTGTATTAATAGCGCTCAATTGTTGATAACTGCGTGTTCTATATACAATAAATGAGCCTACGCACAATAGTTTTTTCATACATTATATCGATTTTGACTCGCACGTGCTCGCCGTATACTAAAAGTATGTCGGTGTGGCGTAGCCTACCATTTTTCTTGTAGCTTCTTGTATACACGTCGATGTTTTCATCATTTATACAATAAATCCACATTAGACCCCTAATTTTATTTCAGGAAATAAAAGATTAGATTATCATAAAAACGAAACAGTAATCATTGGTGGGGTCTAATGTCATTTTTACATGGAATTTTCAACGTTTTTTCTATCGCTATTCTCGATTCTCGCTCAATTAAAAAAATATTTTGACGTATATAAAATTGAAATAAAATTCTCTGCCTCATAAACGACATCAAATGTGCCAAAATTTATTAGGTATCACGAATCGTTATAATATATATGATGTGCAGTTAATATTCATATTTTCTTTTATACAGAGGATGCTTCAGTTTTGACAGGAAAATATTTTCTTGAAAACCCTCTCACTCGGTTATTTCAAAACGGTAACCACGCTTCCTTGGAATGTGCAATAAATTAGCATTAAAAATTTTCTTATTTTAACAGCCTTCTAGAAACTCTTGCAGTATGGCGAAATGTCCCGGGCGAAATGTGGTGTAGCAGCACAGTGTCATCGCCCCGATATCTTCATGGCAGAAATCGCCATGGTAGGTTGAATCCACAGCCACGCATGGCCATTTTGTTCCGACCTTTGAGACGCATAATGAGCCGAGGAACATCCCGACTAAGGCTACTGACAATAGCTCGGTAATTGACTTCTCTGTGTGTAAAGTGAGCTTGTATACGCCATGTGAGGGGTTGCTCATACTACGCTGTGTGTGACCTGTGTGTATGTACGCCATGTGAGTGAGCGCTCACATCAGAAAATCAGAATATTTCTGTCAGTTTTTGACTCAACACGCTCGCTTCTTTCTTTCTCAAGACGCTAGCTATAACGACGATAATATCCATTTAACATATATGTTCAATTGCAAGGAACCAAATCTGGTTTCTTTATACGAAATCATTTACGCGAGATATTCATCATTTTCTACCCCGGTATCCAAAGATTTATCGTCTGAATAGCAATCGTGCATAGCACAATCACGTGTATCGATCCCGGGTATTCATTTCAGTGTCTTTGGCTGTATAATGTAATTACAAGGCGATGTCGGTGTGCGCAGGGGTTAACTTACTTTGACATATAGGAGTAACTTTGACATGCAGGGGTAACTTAACATGCATGGTAAACTTAACACGCAGAGGTAACTTGGGCACGCAGGATTAACTTGGGCACGCAAGGGTTAACTTTGGCATGCAGGATAAATTTGGCATGCAGGGGTAATTTAACATGCAGATGTAACTTGGGCAAGCAGGATTAACTTTGGCACGCAAGTGTTAACTTTGGCATGCAGGGGTAACTTAACATGCAGAGGTAACTTGGGCACGCAGGATTAACTTTGGCACGCAAGGGTTAACTCTGGCATGCGGGATAACTTTGGCATGCAGAGGTAACTTAACATGCAGAAGGAACTTGGGCACACAGGATTAACTTGGGCACGCAAGTGTTGACTTTGGCATGCAGGGGTAACTTAACATGCAGAGATAACATGGGCACGCAGGATTAACTTTGGTACACATGGGATAACTTTGGCATGCAGGGGTAGCTTAACATGCAGGAGTAACTTTGACATGCAGACCCAGGAACCACAAAGCGTTTCTGAAATTATTCGCAAAAAGGTAAGAAAAGGTTGCCAGAAAACGTCTGGTTATATAAAGGGTATATAAAAGGCATACAAAGGTTATCATAAAGGGTATATACAGGGCATAAAACGTTTTCATAACATTCAAAACATTATTTGAAAACTATGAAATAGTTGGCAAAATTTATTTTGACAACAAAATGTTGTTTTAGTGTGTTTTCATACAAAACATTTTAACACCGTACGGCTTACGCGCGACGGCATTCACCGGTTCCGACGTCTACTTCCCGGCTAACATTGTAAGGCTTATGCGCGACGGCATCCACCCGTTCCGACGTGTACTTCCCGGCTAACATCGTAAGGCTTACGCGCGACGGCATTCACCGGTTCCGACGTCTACTTCGCGGCTAACATCGTAAGGCTTATGCGCGACGGCATCCACCCGTTCCGACGTCTACTTCCCGGCTAATATCGTAAGGCTTACGCGCGACGGCATTCACCCGTTCCGACGTCTACTTCCCGGCTAACATCGTAAGGCTTATGCGCGACGACATCCACCCGTTCCGACGTCTACTTCCCGGCTAACATCGTAAGGCTTACGCGCGACGGCATTCACCCGTTCCGACGTTTACTTCCCGGCTAACATCGTACGGCTTACGCGCGACGGTATTCACCGGTTCCGACGTCTACTTCCCGGCTAACATCGTACGGCTTACGCGCGACGGCATTCACCGGTTCCGACGTTTACTTCCCGGTTAACATCGTAAGGCTTACGCACGACGGCATTCACCAGTTCCGACGTCTGCGATAGTATATATTCTAAACAAAGCTAAAAGTATCTAGCCCCCTTAATGAATGATCATTATTCCAAAACGGTTTATCGTATGCCAATGGGATATGCATTCGAAGCAGAATTTATTTCTGCGTATTATGACACCTCATTTGTTGTAAGGGTCCCACATTTGAAAGCTAAAGCACAATCCTACTGCCTGGTATTCAAGGAAGGAATGTCATTGAAGGAAATCTGTTCGGCTTTAATTGGATTATTCTTTTTGTTTTATGCATTTGGAGGTCAATACAGTTTTGCTGCAACTTTCAAAATCTTGGGCTATTTTCTTCTAAATATACGCTGCGACATCAATTTTAGGACTATTGCAACAAATGAGATGTCGTAATGCGCAGAAATAAATTCTGCTTTAATGCTTTTTACAAATTTGGCACATGATAACCCGTTTTGGAATAATAATCATTAATTAAAGGTGTATAGTTACTTTTTTATGTTTATTTGCATGCAACACAGCTTTGAACGGCGTTGTGGAGATGTATTCAAACCAGGCTTTGAAGTAAGACAAAAACTCCAGGGGTCCTCCGGACCCTTGCCTCTGAAATTTCAAGGGTCCTCACCAATTTTGAAGGGTCCCACGCCGGACCCTTGCTTTTGAAATTTCAAGAGTCCTCGCTAATTTTCAAGGGTCGACCAGCTGTTAGTGTTACACAATAATAAATTATTATAATGAGGCACTCAAAATGCGTCTTTACCTCAAGTGTTTCCATACCACGGATGAATGGGGATGATACCACGAGGTTGTGTTTATGTCCATATGAAAGCGCGATGGTGTGACGTAGATTTATGTGCCAGATTTTCCATTGGAACAACAAAACTAGGATTTTCTGCTCTTTGCTTGGTTCAATTTTTACGGGTCACGCTGACCCGTACCGTAGGAAATTTGCGGGTCCGCGCCTACTGCCACGGGTATTTGACGCAAGGACGCGCCTTATTTCAAACGCTGATTCAAACACATCAGCTTGCATTGTCTGTTAGATAACACTCCCTACTGTTGCTACACATACATTCCGAAAATTTTGAGCGACCTCATCATTATGTAGTTGTACGAGAAGTTCTTTCATTAACCTTCATATCACAAACTCTTTTCACTAGGATGCACTCTAAGCATATGATGGATAATTAAACTCGTGCAAATGCATTCGTCAAGATAATCGCGCTTTAACCCTGCAGCTCTTGACCTAAATGCAATAAACCACGGCGAGCGCGTGCAATTCTTAATATTTAGTGCACTCAGTTAATTATCCTTATCATAACATACACAATTCCGTTCTTGATTAAAGAGGTTCACCAGGTCTGTTGAAATAAAGTTTTACTGCCGACAGTTTCTCCAGAAACCTTCTGGCTTTCTCAAAACATTGATAATGTTTATATTGATCCATACCTAGGAACCAAGGGAGAACAGTGCCAGTGCATTGATTGGTCACCCCAGGTTAAAGCCTTAATGTACGATCTTTTTAAATTTTTAGATTTTTCTTTTTTTCTTCCAAAATGATAATTTGCAATCATTATGAAAGTCCCCAATACGTTTGGACGCGAAAAACATTGGGAATTTGCAAAGAAACAACATCATAAACTTCAACTCTATCAAAATAAAGGTATATTCTGAAAAAAGATCGTACATTAAGGCTTTAAATAAGAAATAAATAAATAAATAAATAAATAAATTTGCATGGAGCGGGAACTACCTCGTTTTTCAGGAAGTGTTACTCCTGCCTGCAACTGTGTGAGTAGAGGATCAACGAAATAATGTCTCTATATCTCAGTTCATGGTGTTGTCCCCTCTCTGGCGTATCCACATGAAAGATGTTACTTCTAGATTGTCCTTATGTCTCCGTTCATAGTGTTGTCCCTCTTTGGCGTATCCATATTGCTTCTTTGACCATCTTGCTCTGCGATTTTTTTCTCTATTAATCATTAATAAACTGTTCCATTCTATTATATACGGTCTTGATACAATGATCAGTAATTGGGCATTTTTGTTACTTAAATCGTAAGTAATTCTGTCCCTTTGAGCTGGTGTATCTATGATAGCTGATTATTTCTGCTTCTCTTTAGTGCTCACTCATGTGGACACCAAAGTGTCTTCTAGTCGCATCCATGTAATGTATGGGGGCAATTTTTCCACGGGATTTCATAAACTGATAAATGCAATTTGCAGTTATTTCTTTGTCTTCCGTTCATCAATATTATTGATAGAGAAGGGTCAAAGAAGCAATATAGGTATGCAAGAGAGGGGACAACACATGAACAGAGACGAGTGGGCATTCTTTCTACGTCATCTTTGATCCTCTACTCCAGACAAGCGTTGAAGGCAGGAGTAACACACCCAGAAAAATGAAAACATCCGGTCATGGTTCCCACTCAATGCAGATGGATTAATAACACCATCAACGCTTTGAGAAAGCCAGAAGGTTTCCGGCGAAACTCTCAGCGGAAAAGCGCAAGTTTTTCTTTTGGGCTTGGCAAAAGAATTCTAAATTAACGACCGTAATCCGTTCTGTGTTGTAAAAGTAAATTTTCTGACAGTACACTTCTATCAGGGATACTATGTGTACTTTGCACCGACAAAACTAATGTGTGACACTGATACATTGTGACCATCTATGAAGCTTTTTATTTACCGACGGTACAGTTTATTTAGAGACACCCTGTATACTCTGCACCCAGTAAACCAACGTGGGACAGTTCTTTCAGAGACACCCATACTTTGCACCCATAAAACTAATGTGGGACATATTCTGTATATTTTGCATCCAGAAAACTAATGTGGGATAGTTCTTTCAGAGACACCCTGTATACGTTGCACCCAGAAAACTAATATGGGACAGTACTTTCAGAGACACCCTGTATATTCGGCACCAGGTAAACCAATGTGGGACAGTTCTTTCAGAGACACCCTGTATACGCGGCACCCAGTAAAATAATATGGGACAGTACTTTCAGAGACACCCTGTATACGCGGCACCCAGAAAACTAATATGGGACAGTAATTTCAGAGACACGCTGTTTACTCGGCATCATCCGGTTATGGTTCCCACTTAATGCAGATGGATCAATAACATCATCGACGCTTTGAGAAACCCAAAAGGTTTCTGGCGAAACTGTCAGCGGAAAAACGCAAGTTTTTCTGTTGGGCTTGGCAAAAGAATTCTAAATTAACGACCGTATTCCGTTCTGTGTGGTTGCAGCATTAAAAATACTTAAAAAGTAAATTTTCTGACAGTACACTTCTATCAGGGATACCATGTGTACTTTGCACCGACAAAACTATTGTGACCATCTATGAAGCTTTTTATATACCGACGGTACAGTTGATTTAGAGACACCCTGTATACTCGGCACCCAGTAAACTAATGTGGGGCAGTACTTTCAGAGACACCCTGTATACTCGGCACCCAGTAAACTAATGTGGGACAGTACTTTCAGAGACACCTTTTATACTCGGCACCCAGTAAACCAATGTGGGACAGTTCTTTCAGAGACACCCTGTATACGCGGCACCCAGTAAACTAATGTGGGACAGTACTTTCAGAGACACCCTGTATACTCTGCACCCAGTAAACTAATGTGGGACAGTACTTTCAGAGACACCTTTTATACTCGGCACCCAGTAAACCAATGTGGGACAGTTCTTTCAGAGACACCCTGTATACTCGGCACCCAGTAAACCAATGTGGGACAGTACTTTCAGAGACACCCTGTATACTCGGCACCCAGTAAACTAATGTGGGACAGTACTTTCAGAGACACCTTTTATACTCGGCACCCAGTAAACCAATGTGGGACAGTTCTTTCAGAGACACCCTGTATACGCGGCACCCAGTAAACTAATGTGGGACAGTTCTTTCAGAGACACCCTGTATACTCGGCACCCAGTAAACCAATGTGGGACAGTTCTTTCAGAGACACCCATACTTTGCACCCAGTAAACTAATGTGGGACATATTCTGTATATTTTGCATCCAGAAAACTAATGTGGGATAGTTCTTTCAGAGACACCCTATATACGTTGCACCCAGAAAACTAATATGGGACAGTACTTTCAGAGACACCCTGTATATTCGGCACCAGGTAAACTAATGTGGGACAGTTCTTTCAGAGACACCCTGTATACTCGGCACCCAGTAAACTAATATGGGACAGTACTTTCAGAGACACCCTGTATACTCTGCACCCAGTAAACTAATGTGGGACAGTACTTTCAGAGACACCCTGTATACGCGGCACCCAGTAAACTAATGTGGGACAGTACTTTCAGAGACACCCTGTATACGCGGCACCCAGAAAACTAATATGGGACAGTAATTTCAGAGACACGCTGTTTACTCGGCATCATCCGGTTATGGTTCCCACTTAATGCAGATGGATCAATAACATCATCGACGCTTTGAGAAACCCAGAAGGTTTCTGGCGAAACGGTCAGCGGAAAAACGCAAGTTTTCTGTTGGGCTTGGCCAAAGAATTCTAAATTAACGACCGTATTCCGTTCTGTGTGGTTGCAGCATTAAAAATATTTCTGACAGTACACTTCTATCAGGGATACCATGTGTACTTTGCACCGACAAAACTATTGTGACCATCTATGAAGCTTTTTATATACCGACGGTACAGTTGATTTAGAGACACCCTGTATACTCTGCACCCAGTAAACCAATGTGGGACAGTTATTTCAGAGACACCCTGTATACTCTGCACCCAGTAAACCAATGTGGGACAGTTCTTTCAGAGACACCCTGTATACTCGGCACCCAGTAAACTAATATGGGACAGTACTTACAGAGACACCCTGTATACTTTGCACCCAGAAAACTAATGTGAGACAGTACTTTCAGAGACACCCTGTATACTTTGCACCCAGTAAACTAATGTGGGACAGTACTTTCAGAGACACCCTGTATACGCGGCAGCCAGTAAACCAATGTGGGACAGTTCTTTCAGAGACACCCATACTTTGCACCCATAAAACTAATGTGGGACATATTCTGTATACTTTGCATCCAGAAAACTAATGTGGGATAGTTCTTTCAGAGACACACTGTATACCCGACACCCAGTAAACTAAGGTAGTGCAGTTCGTTCAGAAACCTGTATACGCGGCACCCAGTAAACTAATACGAGGCAGTACTTTCAGAGACACCCTGTATACGCGGCACCCAGTAAACTAATACGGGACAGTACTTTCAGAGACGCTCTGTATACTTGGCACCCAGTAAACTAATGTGGGACAGTACTTTCAGAGACACCCTGTATACTCGGCACCCAGTAAACTAATGTGAGACAGTACTTTCAGAGACACCCTGTATACTTTGCACCCAGAAAACTAATGTGAGACAGTACTTTCAGAGACACCCTGTATACTTTGCACCCAGAAAACTAATGTGGGACAGTATTTTCAGAGACACCCTGTATACTCGGCACCCAGTAAACTAATGTGAGACAGTACTTTCAGAGACACCCTGTATACTTTGCACCCAGAAAACTAATGTGAGACAGTACTTTCAGAGACACCCTGTATACTTTGCACCCAGAAAACTAATGTGGGACAGTATTTTCAGAGACACCCTGTACACGCGGCAGCCAGTAAACTAATACGGGACAGTACTTTCAGAGACACTCTGTATACGCGGCACCCAGTAAACTAATGTGGGACAGTACTTTCAGAGACACCCTGTATACTTTGCCTCCAGAAAACTAATGTATGATAGTTCTTTCACAGACACCCTGTTTTAACAATACTTTGCAAACAGAAAATTAATGTGGAGCAGTTCTACCAGCGACACCTTTATACTTTGCACCCAGTAAACTAATGTTGGACACAGTTACATTGTGATCATCTATGATGCCTTTTATACTACTTATATATAATAATTCATTCTTGTTTCACATACTACAAACACTACCAAACTTCAATCATAAATAGTTTAATTGCGTTATTTTGGTGTAAAATTTAATGAATTCGCTGACCGCTACGATATAACGGGAACACCCGCGGGAACACCATAGGCGTGACATTCGGTGTCCCCGTTACATTGTGACTTATATCTGTGAATTCGTAAGGCTTTTGCACTATAATACAACATAATTATAAGAAGCAACTTTTGCTTTTTGATGGATTTGGCATCAGATTTAATTGAACAAAACGGTAAGTTAAATATTTATAAATAATGAAAAAAATATTTAAAAATAGGAGTTACAAGAATTTTTATGCAAATGAATAGAATGAACATAAAAAACGTCTTGTACTTACCTGTGTTATAGTTAACCAATTGAATTCTGACTTTGTCAAACAATGTATTTCCCAGTATGTAATGCGTTGCTTCAATCTAGACTGTCTACAGCTAAAATGAGGCGTAGTCCCAATAGTAGACTAATATAGTCCCATCAGATGAATTATTTACCAATGAGATTATTAAACTATAGTATGTCCCAGAGATATATCTGCCATCTCATTGGTCATAAAGTCAGGCGTGTCTAGACCTGTCTATTCCGTACCAATTGCAATTATGTTTGGTAAATTCTATTCGAGAATATGTCGATAAAAATAATCTACTGAAGGAGAGCCTAATGTGTGCTGTGTTATAACGAGGCCTTTATGAAGCGCCTTATCAATGAGATCAAGGCGCTGTACAAAGAGACTTTAAAAATTACATCTTAAATTACAACTTACATTACACATACTAAAAACATTGCATACACTGTTAAGGGGGTACTACACCCTTCGATAAATTTGTGTCTATTTTTGCATTTTTCTCAAAAACTAATAACACAGTGGTAACAAAAGTTACGTATATTATAGGGGCAAGGAATCCAATTACTACACTGGAATTTCAGTGACCCAAGACAAGCGGTTCGTTATTTATGGTAAGAAAAGAGGTACCGCTAGAATGTACCTCATTTTCTATCATATATACTGAACCGCTTGTCTTTAGTCACTGAAATTTCAGTGTAGTAATTGGATTCCTTGCCCCAATAATATACATAACTTTTGTTACCAGTGTGTTATTATTTTTGAGAAAATGCAAAAATAGTCACGAATTTACCACAGGGGTGTAGTACCCCCTTAAGCAACAATTAAATATATACACATGCAAAAACATATATAAACAGGTGACAAGCTCACTATCAAGAGGCAAGTAGAAAATTAACATGTTGGAAAAAGATGGGTTTTGAGCGATTTCTTGAATCTATGGATGGAAGGGAGTTGGCGGATGTGAATGGGCAGAGAGTTCCAAAGGCGCGGTGCAGCTGCCGTGAAGGCTTTGTCCCCAAGTGTTCGTTTTGTGCGTGGTATGGCAAGACGTAACTTGTCGTCACCAGATCTCAAATTCTCTCTAGATGGAACATAAGGAATGAGATACTCGGTGAGATAAGACGGCAGTAGTCCATGGATACCTTTATAAGCCAGCAGCATGAGTTTGAAAACTATCCGGGATTCAAGAGGCAGCCAATGGAGTTCTCTGAGCAATGGAGGTGATGAATGTCTCCTATCCAATCTAAACACAATCCGCGCCGCCCTATTTTGCAGAGATTGAAGTTTCTTCAGATCTTTGGATGTGATGCCATACATCATAGCATTTGAATAGTCAAGTCTGGATAAAATCAGTGAGCGGACAAGTTTGTGGCAGCTATCAACAGTGATGTACCGACGGATCCTGTAGATGTTACGGAGGTGGAAATTGATGGACTTCGCCGTGTGTTTCACATGTCCTGTCATTGACATCGTCTGATCAAAGACAACACCAAGGTTTTTGATAACAAGAGATTGCAATATAGTGCTGCCACCAATATTAATGCAGATGTCCTTGATATATTTGATGTTATAGTTAGACGATGCTATAAAGAACTCGGTTTTTCACTGTTAAGTTTGAGCTTATTTCTAGTCATCCAATCACTGATTTCATTAATACAAGAAGAGAGTTTGTCAATGGCAAATTTGATATCACTTTCGGATTTAGCATTAAACGGTAAATAAAGCTGCACATCATCGGCATACATATGGTACTTGATCTTGTACTTCTGAATGATAGCACCAAGACAACATGTATACAAAACGAAGAAGAGCGGGCCAACCACAGAGCCCTGTGGAATCCCATAATGGAGAGCGTGATTGCTAGATGAAGCATCTCCGACGGATACGCGAAAAGAACGATTTTGAAGATAAGATGATATCCATGCCAAGGCTGTGCCACATATTCCATAGGTGTGCTTAAGCCGATTCAATAGGATGGCATGGTCTACCGTATCGAATGCGGCGGATAAATCGAGTAATACAACCGCAACAGCATTATTTTCGTCCATAGATCTTAGTATATCAGTTCTAACACGAAGGAGAGCAGTTTCTGTGCAATGCAGTTCTCTGTACGCGGATTGGAATGGTTCTAGGAGGCCGTGGGAATTGAGATGGTCTTTAATCTGGCTACACACGACCTTCTCTCCATTAACTTAGACACATAGCTTATATTTGACACTGGGCGGAAATTCTTTAAAACCTCTTTGTCGAGGGAAGGCTTCTTCAAGAGGGGGATACAATCGCCTCACGGAGCTTAGATGGAAAGACACCTGTACTTAAAGACACATTAATTATAGATGTTAACGGTTTACACAACAATTCAACGTTCTCTTTAAACAACCACAGAGGAATGGTATCTAAAGCACATGATTTGGGTGGCATAGATGATATGATTTTACACACCTCTTCAACAGTGACCTGGTTAAATGAAGACAAAGAAACATTTTTGCTTAAAAGATTCTGACAGTACTCTAAAGGCTTGCAATCTGGAAGAGCACTAGGTACACTATCAAGATCCTGCCTGATTTTAGAAACCTTTTCAACAAAGAATCTGGCAAATGAATTGCACATTTCATTCAAATTATCAAAGTCAGGAAGTTGTTTAGTAACATTGTTCAAGAGTTTGTTCAGAGTCACAAACATGTTCTTTTTGCTTGAATTCTCAAGTTGTTCTTGATAATAGTTTTCCTTGGCATGTTGTATGAGTTTACTAGTAACCTTAGTTTGTTCAACATAGTCATCATGATCACATTGGTTCTTATTTTTTAACCACTTTCTTTCACATTGTCTACGTTTACGTCTAGCATCTCTGATTGTTTCATCAAACCAGGGCGACGTGGGCTTGATACTGCGAGCACGCTGCCGCGGAGGTGCATGGGTGTTCAACACACTTAGAATAGAAGAGTCAAACTTCCCAAGCATCTCCTCAGCAGAGTCCTCACCAAAGTCCAGGTCGCTCAAACTTGATGCAAGGTCATTAGCAAATGAAACACTATCAATCCCCTTTATATTTCTAACATTACTTGAAACTTTCATAGGTTGGGGTTTCTCACAATTTATTGCACAGTTAATAAGTTCATGATCAGATCCTAGCGTTGGCAAGACTTGGCACTTAGTTACAAGATTTTCTTCATTGCGAGATATGATCAGGTCCAAAGTGTGTCCGTCCTTATGAGTAGACTGATGAACATGCTGTTGGAAACCATTTTCAGCGAGTGATTCTAGGAATCGAGCAGAATCAGGTTTGGATGGGAGGTCGACATGGATGTTAAAGTCGCCTAATAGTAAAGTCTTTACAGGGGCCATGCTAATTTCGTTGATGAATGCATCGAACTCCTCAAGAAATTGCGGCACTTTAAGGCCATTTTCTTTCGACGGAGGGGCGATACACTAGGATAAGTCTAATGCCAAGTTTCTTAATTATGACAGATGCATGTTCAAAAGATGGCGTATCAATGTCAGTTGGAGCTTTTTGAATATTAAGATTAGACTTGTATATGATCCCAATGCCACCATGCGGATCGAGTTTCCTAGGGAAATTCATGAATGAATACCCTTGTGGGAGCAATTCCCCAATCACAACACGGTCATTCTCAGCTAGCCATGTTTCTGTAATTACAAATACATCAGCATCATTGTCTACTATGTTGTCGAAAATTTGAATAGTTTTGTTGCATGCAGATCTTGCATTCCATAAGCGAAGATTAAGAAGTTTTTCATTGTGTTTGGGCAAACCGCGTAAGTTGTTCAAGTTCAAACCAGTCTGGCTAGTGATATTGGGTTCGACTCGCACGTTCTGAATAACAGGGATTGAATAAATCTGTTGTTTCTGACTTTTCGTCCCTTTCCTCTCTTCTTCCAGCGTTTATTCTTAACTTTACGGCTGGGTGGTTTGGGTCGTTCATGAAAAGGGCATGATCGCTTGAGTATATTCAAATCAGCATATAGCAAGATGCGTGCATAGGTTCTCAGTCATACCACAATCAATGTATAATTCAGTACCGGGTGGAGATGTTCTAAATGAAAGCAAATAATCACGGCTGTAACTAATACGCTCAATATTGCTCTTTGTATTATTCTCATGATGATTCGATCGATTCAGTGGTATTGATCAACAAACCAGTAAAGTTACTACGTGTTCTATGTGTACGTACCCATTCAACGCTAACATCCAGTAAATATAGTACAGAAATCGTCCACAAAATATGGAAAAATGAAGAACGATATCTCGGCAACACAAACATTTTGACGTTCCATGCACATAAAACAGTCCACAGTAAAAATAATGTACACTAAAATGCAGTAAAAACGGCGAAAATCGGTTAAAATTAGACCGACGATGCAGGAGCGACCTGACGGTGCTGGCATCAATCGATTAGTCGTTACTCTGATTCCCATTGAAAAAGCGTTATCCGACGGATCTGCAGTTGATCATTATGGTTATAACAGAATATGAATAGGCCCCTACTAATGGTCGCAAAGCGGTGACTATAATATACTTGAGAGATTTCAATTTCTTTCGTCAACGCTAACGTCTGCTATTAATGCCCACAAGACGGTGACTATAATAATAATACTTGAGTAATGTCAATTTCTTACGTCAACGCTAACGTCTACGTGCACTCCAAAATCAATTCATCAACGCTAACATCTACGCGAACGCCAATTATATCAATTCATCAACGCTAACGTCTACGCGAACGCCAATTATATCAATTCATCAACGCTAACGTCTACGCGAACGCCAATTATATCAATTTATCAACGCTAACGTCTACGCGAACGCCAATTATATCATTCAACAACGCTAACGTCTATGCGCATGCCAATTAAATCAATTCGTCAAAGCTAACGTCTATGCGAACGCCAATTAAATCATTTCGTCAACGCTAACGTCTACTCGAACGCCAATTTAATCAATTCTTATTGACAGATGTGTTGTTTTATAAACCAGATCAGACTCCAGCAAGTCCCTCATACACTCAAGTCTACTTCGTTGCAGTATCAAAATAGCACATTATTGGCTATGTAAACTGGTTCAACTGTACCTCTTTTTGAAGCACAGGATGACCAACACATAGAGAATTTACAAAATCTCATGATATTCTGCAAAGAGCAAACTAAAGCTTTCACCATTTTATACTCCTAAAAACCCATGCTCTATTAATAGACCATTCTGTCACATTACAACACTTCCTGTGGGTATTCCCCATGATGTCATATATTCACTTTATATTATCAGGGATTCCCCTAATGGTGTAATACACAGTGCACGTTCTGGAAAAGAAAATTTTCAAATATTCAAAATTAGAAATGATTCAATTTTTTAATCAACTTAATGAATGAGAGGGATTTCCCCTAATGTCTCATGAAATATCTCTTAATTTGTGTAAACAGAGATAAATAATCAACTTAAATTACTCAGGACACATCACAATAACACAGCAGCGATTTCAATTCAACAAAACCCAAACAAAGCCTAAATGCAAAAGATTGTTATTAATTTCACTATGTTGATGAGATACATCTTGCTGAAACGCCTTAAACAAAAGCGTGTTCCGATTCTAATGATCATCTTTCTTTATTTGTTACCACCAAGAGTCAAGAGCCTCTAAAACTCATAAGTTCAACCAAGAAAAATAAAATGTAATGCAGAAACAAAATGAAAACTAAGGGGTGCTTATTGTTCAACTTTCATTGTGCGATATTTGGATGGTTAACCACTCTTGACACCCCTGTTGCTTTAAGATATTGATTCATTGATTAATTTTATTTGGTTACATATAGGCCTAAGCATGAAAAAATAGGAAATATATATTATTCTTAGTCAGTGGGAGTGGTCTATACGTAGACACATAATCTGATTGGACAATCGCATGATTTTGGGTGTCGTCTATCAGGCCGTAGACGACCCCACGTCATCATAAGTGTTGATAACGCGTAACACGCTCGTAGAGGTGCGCGCATGTATTGCGTTGTATGCGTAGACGCAGTGCGGAATACTCGCACGCGCTAGCAGTACGCGCAACAAAAGATGTGAAGTTGTAAACAAGTTTCGTTCATTTTAGGAAAAGGGGAGTTTTTATGATGGTATCTTAATTTTTGCTTTAAAAAATAGTTTACAGTTATTAAAATAAAATTTAACTGACTAAGAATGAGAATAAACGATAGGAATTTTTATTTTGCCTACCTATGATAGACGACAGGCAGGTCAATATTTTTATCGTAGTGGATACCGGCTGCGCCGGCATCCACTACTCAAAATATTGGACCTGCCTGTCGTCTATCACACGGTAGAGGATAGGCAAAATAAAAATTCCTATCGTTTATTCTCTAATTAAAAATTTAAAATATATTACATATGACATATAAAAGAAAAACATAATAGTGAAAATAAAACACACTATACCATATAGGAACAAGGAACCAGGATAACCCATAGAAAGTTTCAGGCGTATTTACAATTGTAAATCGATTTTAGCAGAAATGGCAGAGAATAAATAACAAAAGGAGACCCCATTGGAAATTAGCCATTACTGAGATGATTCCCTTTTGCACCCTAGCACATTAAAAAAAAAATTCAGACTACCAAATTCGGCTTTACCAATATGTGTCCGGGTTTCCAGGTTGAAAATATAGCGCACCGTTTTATTTTGAGTGATTTGAAGTTTGTTTTTGTTATTCGCCGTAAAAGTGATGATGTAACAGGTGCTATGGCAATTAAGCCTGTTACATCATCACTTTTACGGCGAATAACACAATAAAAAATAAATGCGTATGAAGAGCTTAGCTGCAAAAAGTCCAGAATATCATGTTACTCATTTACGCTATAAATTTAATGAGCAAGGAGCAAATACTTTATCCAACTTGCATTGTTTAAAAAAAAAAAGGTATACAGTAGCTTACAGTCATAGGCCAAAAAAAAATTGTTTGTTTGTCCACGTCCGACCGACCGTGTACCCTGGTCCCGACCGTGTCTTTTTTTTTTTTTTTTTTTTAAATTTTTTTTTTTTTTTTTTGGATTTTTTTTTGTATGGCATCGATGGGACACCGTATAAAACAGTGGTTAGTATAAATTAAAGAAAGAAAATGCAAAGAAAATGAACAGTATAACATGCAGAACCATCTCAAGAGTTAAACCAGTAAAGTGCTGTGTGTTTTGACTTATTCACCAGTCTTCAAATTGTCCGTTTCAAGTGCAATGTCTAAAAAAAAAAAAAAAAAAAAATCCGACCTACCGACTCAACTGTTTCATAAGCCTCTATGGACAAACAAACAATTTTTTTTGGGCCTAATTATTGACTAGTTATTCAATGAATCAATAAAGCAATGAGTGACATGTAATCATGCACGTTTTGTATCTTATCTCGTCATATTGCTATTTTTTGCAAGGTACAAGATAAGGCAGCTATTACAACAACAACAACTTAGCACTTGGGATGAGTTCATAGAGGGAAGAAAATTTGGAAATTTAAATATGCGGCTTATAAGCAACTATATTCCATAAACATATTTAAAGGTCCGTAACCCGATCGACAGCATCATTCGTCGTGATAATACAAGAAAATGGTGACACTTGTCCATTCTACCGATATCTTTTCCACGAAGAATCGTTTTATTCAGCATACAGTAAGAATCCATTAAATGAAGTCAATTTCTCATCACTAGTGGAGTACACTTGTTCTCCATTATTCAGGAATTTCAACCATACTTGATTGCCCACTGACAACTGCATCATGGCCACGTTGTTAGAAGAACGGTAATTAACCGTCGAACTATCATCACTTTCATGATTTCTTACTGTAGTGATAATATCGTTGTCTTTCACTAATCCAATATTTGGATCTTGGTTATTATAAGCACTGGAAATCGTGAACATGAACACATAGGTGCCGCTAATTGTACACGTAAACTTGTCCGTAATTAAATTAAAATCAGAGCCAATGTTGACCTCTTCATTGTCAAACGCGAGAACATCATCAACGTTGCCAGTTTGGCTAGATGTCTTGAAGACAGAGAACGCAGATTTTTGTACTTGTGGCATGTCTCCAGTGCTTCCTTTGGGTCCAGGAGGTCCGGGTTGACCATCATTACCCGGTTGTCCATCTGCACCTGATTGTCCATCAGCTCCTGCATGACCGTGCGCCCCCTTTGGCCCTACTTTACCGGGAAAACCTTGTAGTCCTCGATCTCCTCTTACACCAGCAGGGCCCTGTGGGCCAGGTGGACCCCTTTCTCCAATTGGCCCAGGCACTCCAACCTCACCCTTCATGCCCATTCCACCTCTCAAGCCATCTCGTCCAGGCAAGCCATTTGATCCAGGTATTCCTGCTGACCCAGGTACGCCAGGTATCCCAGCTGGCCCTTGACAACATGAGTTACATGGAACTGGTTGAACTCCATCAGGTGCAACTGTTGAGAGGCTACCAATAACATGGACGAAAATAAGAAGCAGGCTCAAGTATGCCATATCAGAAACCTGTTGAAAGAAAATTAGTTATCATTAGTGACTACCCAGCAAACACAAAACGTTTTCGACATCATTCGCAAAAGGTTATAAAAGGTTGTCAGAAAACGTTTAAATGTCGGGTTATATAAACGGTATATTAAGAGTATGAAACGTTTTCATAACCTTAAAAAACATTTTTTGATAATCTACTGCTCAGCAAACAAAAATGTTTTACAAAAAACGTTTAAATGTCGGGTTATATAAAGGGTATAAAAACGTTTTAATAACATTCCATAAACATTCTTGAAAACTTGATACAAAACATTCTAAACAGAATGTTATTTTGGGGTCGAAAAAATATTTTGCGAAAAATGTTTGCCCAAAATATTTTCAATAACGTTTTAAAAACGTTTTCATGACCTTTATATAACCCGACATTTAAATGTTATTAAAAGGTTTTGAAATAAACATTTTAAGAACATTTCTGTGTTTGCTGGGTTCAAATATTTTTACATAATGTTATTTAAGTATTGACACAATATTTGGCAAAAATGTTTGCAAAAATGTTTACAATAACGTTTTTTGAAAACATTTAAAAATATTGTTGTAGTGTGTTTTCATACAAAACGTTTTAAAACGTTATCATGACCTTTATATAACCCGACATTTTAATGTTATTAAAACGTTTTTACCTAAGCCAAAATATAACTTATTTAAAACGTTTTTAAAACGTTTTTGTGTTTGCTGGGTAGATTTGCTTTTTACAGGAAAAGGCCGATTGTTGAAAAGATCAAAGACCTTCTACCAGTCCTGTATTCACTATTTATAAATAGCTATTTATATATCACCATGGGGTACATGAGCGCAGCCATTACACAACATCGTATCACCAAAGAGTATCTAGATAAGCATTCACTCCATAATAGGAAAACAAGATGTCGGTATTCATGAATTTTCACAAATGTGTGTCGGGAGATAATTGTGTAAAACAATTGTTTGATAGCAAATGTGCTTTCTATTTGTTTACATTATGGTGGTCATAATTATTTGTCTTGGCAAATGATGTATTGGTAAACTTGGTGTTTGTTAGTCATTCTGCATGTTATTGTTTTCAGAGACTCACCGAGAACACGAAATACACTTCATCATAAAGTGTATACTTTTGCCAGTACCGTTTTTCAACGCCTGCCAAAACCTCTGCCATAACATCGATGCGATGACTGCAACACATTTGTCAGCAGATGTATCAGATTGTGCAGCAGTCTCACCATCCATTACCTCAGGCAGTGCATGTATTGTCTTTGGTACTCCTTCAAGGATTGATATTAAGCTAGTCTTGAATGTAGTATGAAGAAAGAAACAAACAGCTGCAAACAAAGATCTTGGTACAACTGAACACTCATTGGTGTCAACCGCCTCTCTTAAGTCAATATCTCGTGCTCTCGAGACAATAAGCAAGCGATCAGAGAGTTCCCATCCCTGAGTTATATTGACTTTCACTTTCATCCCAGCTGATGACCACATCTTGAGCTGCAGCATTTCATTGGAGCCTACAAATTCACATTTCCGGTTGTGATTCTGTCTTGAAGATATTGGGCGCGGGCAAATGTTTCTTTTTCTTATTGGAATTCGTCAGGCATAATTACTTTTGTAACGAAGTTGATCACTTTGTCACATTCATTTGCAAACAAACTTTCTGAAATGGTTGATGATATGCGTGAAGAGAGCAGCATTCTCCTGCTGAAGCTTGGCCGTTGCTTATGTGTTCATTGTGTGTTTTTGCTTTATCTGTGTGGTTATATCAGCAACTGTCTCTGCTTCTGTTTCTATACAAGCAAATTCAGGAGCAACCAGGAAAAACTTGTGTGGGAATCTGGTACAAAAGCACTTATGCCTCGGCTACAAAATGTGTTGCAGTCATTGACAGTATAGTTTAATATCTCTAATCACGAGATACACTAAAAATATTAAAACGAGCTCTGACTTAGCATAAAATAGCAAGCCATTTTATAGAACGATACTGGCAAAAGTACGATGAGTCGGTGA
The DNA here is from genome assembly GCF_039555335.1 of Amphiura filiformis. NCBI lineage: Eukaryota > Metazoa > Echinodermata > Ophiuroidea > Amphilepidida > Amphiuridae > Amphiura > Amphiura filiformis. The sequence continues at coordinate 47,524,053 of NC_092640.1, forward strand.
CTATGATGAAGTGCATTTGCATTAGAGATGTAGAAGGTCTCTCATGTTTCCAAGAAGAAAGCTAATTCTACATTGTATTAATGTCTCAGCACATGTCCATCTAGATTTATTCCCCAGAAACAGATGTCCTAGTCTTAGCCATTAGAATGCTACCCAAATATTTGTAAATATAATCTTTTGTGACAGTTGCAGAAAACCGTAGGGTAATACCTACAAAGGTTTGAGTGTCGGAAAGGCAGCATCTCTCTCTGGATTCCACGCACTATTGGGACATCACTTGGAGATTTGCTAGCAAGGTAAAGCTGCAGTTTTGGCAGACGCTGAAAGAACTTGACTCAGATAATGATATAGTGTATGCACTTTCACAGCTTGGTGTAGCAGAGAGATGCATCCGATGCAGTCTTGTCTGCCATTGAAGCATTTAGTAAGTTGTAATTTGCCTCGCACAGTTTTAACAAATGTAGCTGATGTTAGGTGGTGGCTCTTGAAAAAGCTGCCGCCAATTTGCCTCCCGCTCCATCCAGCTAGCAGCAGCAGTGACCCATTTGTTGAAATGTGAATTTTTTTAGTCAAAATGTGACAATAATTGCTGCAATTAGTAGTGCCGAAGGAATAATAGACTGAACTGTACCATATTTTGTGGCTGTTCTATTGAGTCAAATGAATGTGAGAAAAAGAATGCGTCCCTATGTGTGTGTATGGGGTTAATTACCATAATACCGTTTAATCCTTGATGTATTACAAAGCAAGTTCAGAGAAGGGTACAAGTGGAGAGTGTGGAGTAAAGTGTACAAGTGCAGTAACTTGTGCAAATGACTGAAAGTTGCAAAAGTGAAATTAAAATGCATTTTCAATTCATTAGTAATTTACAAATATGTGAGCATTTCTCATTACAGGAGCAGAACTTTATACGACATTCAGAGCTAGAGTCATTGTTATCAATAGACCATAAATGGCAGCCATTTTGAAATTCCAGATAGCTGTTATGTCATTGTTCCCCTAGCAATCTGGCACCATGTTTTTGAACTTGTTGGTATTGAGAATGTGGATATTACCACTAAAATGAGACTCGTAGGTTGTTCACAACTCCAGTTATAGTGAAAAAGGTTATAATGGCAGCCATTTTGAAGATGACTGCCAGTCTCATTGTACCCCTAGCAATCTGGCACCATATTTTTTGAATTGGTTGGTATTGACAATGTGGGTATTACCGCTAAAATGAGACTCATAGGATAGTCGCAGCTCAAGTTATAGTAAAAAAAAATTAAAATGGCAGCCATTTTGAAAATCAAGATGGCTGCCAATCTTATTGTTCCTCTAGCAAGTTGGCATCATGTTTATTGGCCTCATAGGTATTGGAAATGTAGGTATTGCCACCAAAATTAGCCTCATAGGATGTTCACAACTCGGATTATAGTAAAAATAATATCAAAAATGGTGGCCATTTTGAAAATCAAGATGGCCACCCTCTGCCACACCCAATGAGGTAGAAAGGATAGAAGAGTGCCCTGCTCGCCGAATCTGTGAAGCAGGTTTGGGTCCCGGTTTGGGTGCTGTATAGATCACAAAGTTGAACAAATCATGTATTAAAACGTATTAAATTTCCCAGTATACCATTGTCTTTATCAAAAAATTGCTGAATTATAAAGGCAAACACGCCTGAATCTGGTATTTCATCAGTGTTGCCACGCTAAACAACTCTACCACTTTACGAAATTTCGCCTTCAGTCGCCGTTCCTGTAGCACCGCATGGCAACGGGCGAATGAACTAGATTTAGGAGCGTGCTTGCCTTTATTATTCAGCAATTTTTTGAAAAAAAAAGGTACACAGTAAAGTTGAATATGCTAAAACAAGTAATATATTTAATTTTATTAATCCATACATGCTAGAGTAAATTCAGTTTCCATTATAGTTGTATTTGATGCTGATTTTGTTAGGTCCCTTCATTTCATAATGGCTTATTCAGTGTGTGATTGTCAATGAAACGGCAACGTACCAGCTCGAGCTCAGCGATCTATGTTTTTCTACGTCATTGGCCACACCTCAGATTTGTCCACCAAAACTGTTCTTGCTCTTTGGGACCTATAGACGGTATCTAGTTATTTCACAACACTTCTGTCTGGTTTTGATGACGTCACCAAACTTTCTTGTTGCCGAGAATTTAGACCAGACAGAAGTGTTGCCGGTTCTAAAAACATCTAGAAACACCAGTACCAGAGTGAACAAGATTCCTGATAGGAATTGAAATATTTCTGAGTGAGTATCAGTTTATTGGATCTGAAAAAGAAACTTTATCAATCTTATATTGTTCTCCCATTTTTGGTCATTTTGCTATTGGAACAGAGCAAACAGTGGACCTGTGTTGATTTTTGGGGCATACTTTAGTATGTATTTTGTGTAAAATCCCGTTGCAGTACATGTTTCTCGCAAACTCCTAATAATGAAGCTCAACTTGATCCATTTAATCCACTTTGAATAAAAAAGTATAGAGGCAAACCAGATCGCTGACCAGCATTATAGTTTAAGATAGTTTACCACAAATCCGCAAACTAAAAGAAGCACTGCAGTAATTAATACATATTGTTTTATTATAACTGATGCACTCGAAGCATATGATGGATAATTAAGTTCGTGCAAATGCATTCGTCAAAATTATCGCTCTAGTCATGGAGTTTATTGCCTCTAGGTCTAGTGCGAATATCTTGACAAATGTACTCAGTAAATTATCCTTATCATAACATATATCATTCCGTTCTTGATTGAAGAGGCTCGTCAGGTCTGCTAATTAATCAGCTAATTTAGAGGTCTTTTGCCAAGACTAACAGAAAAAACTTACGTTTTCCTGTTGGTAGTTTCGCCAGAAACCTTCGGGCTTTCTCAAAGCGTTGATGATGTTATTGAGCCATCAGCGTGGAGCGCGAACATTGATCGTGTATTTTGATTTTTCTAGAAGTGTTTTTCTTGCCTCCAACGTTGGTCTTGAGAAGAGGATTAAAGATGTGAAAGAATGTCCCCTCGTCTTTGTCAATGCAGTTGCACCCTCTCTGGCGTATCCATATTGCTTCTTTAATACCCATCTTGCTCTGCAATTTTCTTCGCTAACAATAATTGATTAACTGTTCCAGTTTATTATACGATTTTCGCTGGACACATGATCAGTAATTGTGGATTTTATTAAGAATTTTCGTCAGCGATTCTGTTTCTTTAGAGCGGGTATATTTATAATGGGCTAGCTTCTCTGCTTCCCTTTTGTGCTTACTCATGTGGACAGCGAAGTGTCTTTTAGTCGCACCGATGTTTGTATTGGAGCAATTCACGGATCTTTCTTTCTCTGCAGTTCATGAATTATTGATAGAGAAAATAATCGCAGGGGACGATGGGTCAAAGAAGCAATATGGGTATGCAAGAGAGGGGACAACACCATGAACAGAGACGAGAGGACATTCTTTAAGTCACTTCTTTGATCCTCTACTCCAGACCAACGTTGAAGACAGGAGTAACACACCCAGAAAATCAAAACATCCGGTCATGGTTCCCGCTCAATAACATTATCAACGCTCTAAGAAAGCCGGAAGGTTTCTGGCAAAAGTGTCAGCGGAAAAAACGCAAATTTGTCTGTTGGGCTTGGTAAAAGAATTCTAAATTAACTACCGTATTCCGTCCTACGTGGTTGCGCACTAAAATACTCAAAACGTAAATTGTCTGACAGTACGCTTTTTTAGGGACACCCTGTATACTCTGCACACAGAAAACTAATGTGGGACACCATTACATTGTGACCATCTATGAAGCTTTTTTTACCGACGGTACGGTTTTTTCAGAAACACCCTGTATACTCTGCACCCAGTAAACTAATGTGGGACAGTACTTTCAGAGACACCCTGTATACTCTGTACCCAGTAAACTAATGCGGGACAGTTTTTTGAAAGACACCCTGTATACTCGGCACGCAGAAAACAAGAAGCTTTTTGCAATACTTCAATTGATAATAAATCATTCTTGTTTCATATATTCATGTCATTTAGTTTAGTTGCGTTATTTTGGTGTAAAATAAAATGATTTTGCTGACTGCTACGATTTAACGGGGACACCATAGGCGTGACATTCGGTGTCCCCGTTACATTGTGACTTATATCTGTGAATTTGTCAGGCACTTGCACTATAATGCAACATTATAAGAAGCATAACGGGGACACCACATAGGTGTGACATTCGGTGTCCCCGTCATATATTGACTTACATCTGTGATTTTGTCAGGAACTTGCACTATAATGCACCATAATAAGAACTTTTTTTGTTGATGTAGTAGGCATCATGTTTAATACAACAAAGTAAAGTAAATATTTATAAATATATTTAAAATAGAAGTTACAGTAGGGTATCCCCAATACATCATTACCATTGATTTTCTATAAAATTGAATAGATTGAACATAACGTCGTGTACTTGCCTATGTTGTCGAAAACCAATTGGATTCTGTCTCAGTCACAACAATATAATTCCCAGTTAGTATGTAATGCGTTGCTTCAATCTAGACCGTCTACAGCTAAAATTAGGCGTAGTCCCAATAGTAGACCAATATAGTCCCATCAGATGAATTATTTACCAATGATATTATTAAACTATAGTGTGTCCCAAAGATATATCTGCCATCTCATTCGTCATAAAGTCAGGCGTGTCTAGACCTGTCTTTTTCCGTATCAATTGCAATTAGGTTTGGTAAATTCTTTTCAAGAAGATGTCAATAAAAATAATCTACTAGAGGAGAGCCTAATGTGTGCTTTGTCATAACAGAATATGAATAGGCCCTATTAATGGCCGCAAAGCGGGGATTATAATAATAATACTTCAATTTGTTTCATCAAGATAAAGGAAAGAAAGATAAAAGAAAATTGAAATCCCCAATAGTGACAGTCCTTTTGTGTGGCAATCCTATTGACACGAAATAAAAGGAGGCATATCTGCTCTACGTATTACATGGTAGTCATTTTTCTAGAAGTTTAAACTGACTTTCAACACAACAAATTCAACTAATCTTGAATTTTCGATGTCTGACACACATCTTCATCAGAAGAGTCCTAATATGTTGCGATGGACATCGAACATTCAAGGTTAGTTAAATTTGTTTATCACTAGCACGTATGAATTTACATTCGAGTATGGTAGTCATAATTATTTGCGACAATTATTAAATGTGACTACATTTTATCGAGACACACTATATGCCTATTATTACCCAATGTATTAATGTGATCCGCTCCCACAAAGCACAGAACAAGTCAGCAGACTCCATTTAGTGCTATGCATTTGTTTAATTTGATTACTTTAGATCTTATAATTACATCGGCACTATGTAACCCCTACAAATTATATACTAGTCTTTAAAAGTATAAGCGGTACAAAAACAAATTTGGTATAATTTTAGAGCCAATGCTATTTATAGCAATATCAAAATCGAAAACAAAAAAATCCCAAACATTTGACATGTTCCGGGTTTTGTGAGAACAGATGTGAGTCACAAATGTAATCATTCATCCATGTTTTTGACATGACAGCGTGCGTTTGCCAATAATGTTTAATCGTTTTATCATGTGTGCTATAAAGAATTTCTCGGTAAACGATGTCTGGTTTTACCTTTTGCTACCGTTTAACATTTAAACGTGAATGTTTCAACATGTATTCTCATGTGCCCTGTATAATAGGTGTTTTATTGGTAGCTATGTAACTTCTCGTGAATGCGAATGTAATTTAATGAAGGAAATAATACACAAATAAAAAATAAAAATAGACCAGCTAAATGAAACTGTGATTCAATTTCAGTTAGACATCTAAAAAAATAGTTTTTATTCTAAAAACATCTTGACTAAGTAAATAAAGCATATTTAGAAAAAAAGTTAAATATACCGGGTGTCCCAAAAAGGTGATTTTGAAAATAATATTAATTTTAACAAATAAATATACATGTAAATGTCCTTTTTATGACATAATCTATGTACCCGCTACTAGTACCCCCTGTGAATGTCAAGTTCACAGCTATACGTAATCCGCATTCCAAGCATTCCTGAGCAAGCTGTTTACGTAACATAATGCAACACGAATTTCTTTACCACCGTTGTAGTCACCGTAAATGTGGCGGGGCATTTGAGTAGGCCAAGCCATAGCATGGAAGATGCAGTATTCTATTCCGATTAATAGAGATTCTATTACCCCCACGACCCATTATTCAAAATCGCGCACTGTGACTTGTTGAAACGCGTCGGCTGCGCCTCACCCATTATTTACGTTTTTACTGCCTCGGACACATTATTTGCGTGTAAAGGATAATGCATTACCCTTTATTTCTTAAATAAAACTTGTTCAGTTTCATTTCAAGAGTTAAGTCTCTTAAGTTATAAGTATATAACACAGCAGCGATTTCAATTCAACAAAACCCGAAAAAAAAGCATAAATGCAAATCTAAAATTAGAAATGATTCAATTTGTTGTTGCTTAATTTGATGCCTAAAATGTCTCATGAAATAGATTTTAATTGTAAACAAAGATATATAATCACATTAAATTACTCAGGGCACATCACAATACACATCAACTGCGGTAATACTATATAATATTTAAAAGCCATTAAATATATTTATATACCTTAAGCAAATATATGTATTTGATACATTTACCTAACAGTAACGTTTTGCTGTGCGATATTGACGTCGTACATCAACGTTTTTGTCTTTCACAATACTTATTACAGATGCCTTCTCTCTAATCACAATTTGACAAATACATTGCATAACAACTTCATTATACACAAGGAAAGGATGATATGATGATGATATGTGCTTGACCTGACTGCGTCATGAGCTTGTGAAACAGTAGCGCTAGTATATAATTATGAGATAATTTAATTAAATTAGAAGAATTTTTGACTTCAACATTAAAATTTGACCGCTTACCCCCCCATCAATTTGAAAATTGTGAAAATCCCATTGGAAAATTGATGAAAAATGGCTTGTGTTCCCACAGTCATTCTTGATGCCCCCATCCCTCCCCCACCCCGCGCAAAGGGCAAAGGGCAGGGGGGGCACAGCTCCTTCCCCCCCACTTTTGTCAGTCAGTCTGGGGAAATGCTACCCAATTACAGGGAGCAAAGTGATATGAAATGTTTTGAGCAGTCAGGGGAATTGAGACCTTTGCCCCCTGCGTATGCCACTGATTCTCTATACACATCAAATACTAATACCTCCACCCCTCTCTTGACCTACCCCCATCCCCTCTCTTGACTTACCCCCTCTCTTGACCTACCCCATCATGCATACCACTTAAAAATTTGATTTAAAACATTTTGAACAACTTTTCTGGATAAGATGTGACAGTATCAGGTCTCAAATTTTTGGGGCACCCATTAAACCTGTCATGAAGTTGAGAAATTGATTTTGAGTTGAAGTACAAAATGTACATGAAAGTGGTATTTGTATGTGCATGATAGTGTGAACTTCAACTAACCATAAATCTGCTTATGGATATCCTATGCAGTCAAAATTATATAAATTTATTGACATATTCTCTCTATATGTGAAGTAAAACAAAACCCAGAGTTTAATAATGCCGCCCTCCATGAGTGACACACAAGCATGGCAGAATCGGTACTCTTTCGATCTAGTGTGTTTGCAAATATTCCAATGCTTAGAGGTGCAAAATTTTTCCCTTTGAACCATATGTTAATTACTAAAACATGTTTCTCTTGTTTCTTTGTATTCCAGCCTGAGTTCTACCAAATATGTCACACAAAGGCCGATTATGATGAACACGGTCCTAGCATCTGTCGACACAACCCAGTGTTTGGTACCATGACATAAATAACTCCAACACAACCATAGCCATCTGCATATATGTTCAAGGAAAATCCTACTGTTGGAGAAGAAAGTGCATGTTTAATTGTACCAGAGTTGGTAAAATGTAGTCCAAACGAAGTCAAAGTTTCAAAATTGTACTTACAAAGGAAATGATCATATTCAAGTTGGAGATTGACACACATGCTTCAATAACAATCAAGCGTACTGTAATACAATTTTTTATTATATATTTTAAAAAAATTCCTTTTTTTTTGGTGAAAGATTACTTTTACAAATGCGTTCTCTTATTAACATTTGCCAAAGTGGGTGCGGCTCAATATTATTTTTGACTTCCGCAGCTTGAGCAGCCAGTCATACGCGCTGCTTGCATGCGCAGCTTAAAGTTAGATTATTTTGAACGTAAAAGGAATCGTGCTATTTTAGTACACTATTCACCATGGCAGAAAGGTGTTTTTGACCAAATTTGACTATCATAGGCCTACTTGAGTGTCCCTCGGCCATACTCAGTAAGGAATAACTAGTATGAACATTTAGGCTATTCCAGTTGAAATGCACACGCCCCATATGAAAGGCATGACCATAATCTACAACACAGGAGTGTGAATTTCATATGGAGTTACCTGAATGGGTGACTCCATTTGAAATCTACACCCCTGCATGGGAGCCCGGGGGGGGGGGGGCAGAGCAAAAATTTTTGGTGGGTATGCTCCCCCGGAATTTTGAGGTGGTGGGTCTTTGGGAGCTGACGGCGTACCGGTAAAAGGGGGTCTTTCGGAGCTGCGAACCGGGCTGTGAACAAGTAAAATGGGGTCTTTTGGAGCTGCGAAAAGTCAAAATTAAGGGTCTTTCTTGGCTTTTTGGTTGAAAATCGCCTGAAAAACAAGAAATATGAGGAATGAGCAATTTTTGGGTCTTTTAGAGCTGAAATTATCAAAACCAAGGGTCTTTCGGAGCTTTATTTTGGTCAAATATAGGGGGTCTTTCGGAGCTGCGAAACCCAAAAAGGGGGGTCTTTCCGGGGGAGCATACCCGTATGGTCATTTGTGTTGAGTGCCCCCCCCCCTGCAGGGGAGATTTAAGTCATGTCTCTCATAGGGGGTGTATGGATTTCAACTGGTATAGCCATTTCGTGTCACCTTCCTTCTCCAACAGGATTTTCTTTGTTATATTTTTCTTCACATTTTATTTTTATTTTAGAATTTTTTTATAGAAATTAATAATTGATAATTTTTGGGATATTATTAAGGACATTTAGATGAATTGTCCTTTAACAAACACAGCATACAATCATAAAACATGTTAAAAATGATAATAATATATATATATATCGTTATGAATTCGGCAGATGGCCGAATCCGGATTCGGCTTTTGGTAAATTCATTTTATGCATGCATTACTTTTGAATTTGAGAACAAGGGATCGATACTTTACCTATAGAGGGCAGCATATCGACTTTTTAACGGTTATCGTCGTTGACCGTACTGCGACGAACCGTTAGCTAACCCTATGTACTGCCCTCTTTTGAATACTTACTATGCTGTTATCATCTGATCTCCGTTAAAAAATTGATATGCTGCCCTCTATTATGTACAGCATTGATCCCTTGTTCTCAAATTCAAAAGTAATGCATGCGTAAAATGAATTTACCAAAAGCCGAATCCGGATTCGGCTGTCTGCCGAATTCATAACGATATACATATGCATCATTTATTGTATATGTTATTGTTAATACTGCAGCTTAGGCTGTGTAACATATAGTTTCTCATTCTGAAAAAAGGGAAATGTTGGTGCCTATATTTTATACCTTATGTATAATAAACTGTAACATTATGGGGTACAAAGATTAATACACCCGTGTGTAGATAAGGAGCTCTGAGAAATAATTTTGTCCACTATGTTTGCATCAATCAATGTCCACAATAGCTTCATCGCTGATGGCGCCATTACACAAACCCGGTATATAAGGAGTATTGATCTGTGCAGGCTTTGTGTTTTAAGGGGTGTTGAACTTAAACGTAAGTTTGCTGAGCCGATCATTTCCAATGAACTCTCGCAATAGGACTTTTACAGGAGTCTCTGCGAGAGTCGACTCTCGTACTCCCGCCGAAATTCCACCCCTGACTTTTCACTGATATGGGAAGTGTGGATATATGTGAGTTACATACTTAGTACATTTTTAGATAATAAATATTCCTCAGAGCTTTGAGATTTGGGCTATTCCCTTTAAAATCCACACACCCCCTGTGGAAGATTTCCCTGCCACTTCAATTCCAGTTGCATCTTATGTTCATCCCAGTTCAAAATTGGTGCTAGTCTTCGATGTTAAATCTCAGTTGCAAATTATTGAAATTGATCAAACCTGCTTGTATTTTGCACAATTTGGGATAAAATTGCACAATTTTGCTTTGAATTTCAAAATCTGCCACAGTTTTCACCTCTTATGGATGAAAGTGGTTGTTCCTGGAATGACTAAAACTTGAAATTTGGCTGGAGTTCCAAAATCTTCCTCAAGTGGGTGTATTTTTAACCCCCTGGACACTACTGGTCATCTAACAGCATTTCTGATTGGTTGATAACTTGAAATGCTCATTTCAATTGCCAATTATGACTAGGCTTAAAAAACAATTTATGGTCAAACTTGCATTTGCTGATGATCTTATTAATATCCTCCTTGATTGGTTCAAAATTGGTCACAATATTCATTTTGGCCAATCGGCAGGTAGTTCTCATGGGGTTAAGGGGAAGCTGCACTGAAAAAAGTGATTTTCTAAAGTATTTGACCTGTGCACTTGTAAATTGGTGGGAATGTGTGTGCTGATCAAACTTAGCGATTCCAGCCAAAAAATGATCGTCGTTATAACGGTTGCCATGGTAACGGCGGCCATGTTGGATTTTCACATGATGTCGTTGCGCGTCATTTTTCTCAGTCGTTCTTTGGTATTTTTTTCTGAAATTTGTTTTATTTGACAAATTTAGGTCTAATTAAAAAATGTATAGAGGGAATTTTCAAAAAAGGTTGTACGGTTACGCTACGGTGCATTAAAATTGGTAAATTTGCGCATTTTGGCGGAAAATTTACAAAAACGGGTCGTTTCCATGGTTACCAGATGTTTTTCAAAATTTCCTTCTATAAATATTTAGATACAGGTATGTCCAACATACTTGCCAAAAATAAGCTCAAACAGATACACCATTACCAAGAAAAGTGACGCATAAGGTAAAAAATGACGCTAAACAACATCTGGCAGAAAATGGCATTTTAAGTCTAGAAACACTTAATATGTTAATTAGGCAGCAATTATGCATATCAAATGTTATAAAATCATGTTTCTGACAACAATAACATTTATACCAATTATTAGCATTCTTTATAGACAATAAACATATTACATTATTCAGAAATTAATTTTTAGCTGGAAATTCCTTAAATATCGCCCCTTGAAAACAATACAATACATAAGAAATACATTACGTGTATTAGTATAGGACAGAATTCAATTCGAGACTTTTTCGCGTCACGTTGTTCCCTTTGATTACTTGCAACTTCTGAACCAAATGTCCGATTTGAATCAAATAAAAAGCAAATAAAGGCCCAAATTCTATAGATTTTTAATTTAGAAAAAACATAAAAAGACTAAAATACCCCTATTTCACAACAATCCTGGTGCAGCTTCCCCAATAGCCCAAGCTCTCCCAGGACAAGGAAGTTTTTGCTTGTGATTATGATTGAGTTGAATTTGGGGTTTAGGACAATAAGGGCCCTTTCTACAATAGCTGCCAGATGCCATAATTTCAGATTGTGTACGCTATGGAATGCAGAAATTGTTCAAATGTACACAGGGCAGCTATTACAGATAGGACCTTCTGGCCTTAAATCCTCAAATTGCTGTACTGTATAAGTGAACATTTTTGCTAAACATTAATTTTTTGCGCTCAACTCGGCTACGGCAAAAATGAAAATGCACAATTATATTCTTAAATGCACAGGTGTATGTAAGTTAAGAAAACTTAAAATCACAAATTTAAGAATAAGCAAGTTTAGAATCAGCAAAGCGTGAAAAAATTACACTCTCGAAAATGATCACTTTGACTTGTACCTGGATTGATTGTGTCAGGAAATGACGTGTTTCAGTTTGTGTCCGGTGATGGTATAATAAGTGTGTACAAATATTTTTTTTGGAGGACTCGTATAGTTTATAGGAAGCACTTCATTTCTTGAATAGCATAATTTGCCTTCCATAATGAGAGCTTAAGAGGACTTGTCCAGGAAATTCGACTTTTGGGTGGCAACGGCCAAAAATAGATTTTCCTTATAAGTTGAGTGGTAAGAGGCCTTTGTCTCATATAAACACTGGTGGTTTTATTTTGACAATTTATATCTTGTTGCCATAGTAACGGACATTTTTTCATTATTAGCCAATTTAACCAATTGTCACACTTTCGAGCAGTAAAATACCCTTTTATTAGAGTAACTGTACCTCACACATAAAATTTCTCAATATTTTCTTATAATTTTCCCGATATAGATGGAAGGCTTAGTAGCTAATACATTGCATAACAAATTAGAATGGGGTCAGAATTGGGCTATACCATTTATTTTAAATAGGGGTGTTTTTGATAATTTTGAATATTCCCATTTAGACCTAACTTCTGGGCTTCATATCCCGTATGGTAACGCTTCATTTGATTTGTCATTTTAGGGTTGACTTGATGGGACATTGTTACATTGAAAATGGAAGAAATTAGTTTGGGGAAAATCATGTGGTAAACGGGGTGTTGCCAGAAAATGTTGCATACTTTCAATTTTGTAAATGGATTTAGGTGCATAATAAAGCTGATTCTCGCATATAATACTTGTATAAAATTGTACTATTATCGTGTACAATAGTTTAGTGTACTTTGTATAATGTATTTATATAAAAAAAAATAGCAGAGTTGCCATTCCGCATGTAAGTGTTGCCATTTTTGGCAAAAAATGTACTACATCTGTAAAAAGTTAAACGCATGCTTGCAACACTGATGGTGTTCATGATGAACTAATAATAAACCGTACTTTGATATTGACTTGTCATATATAGCTGCATACAACTAAAATTGACATTATTATTATAATATTTGGATTGTATTTACAATATCTACAGTTGAAAGTTCTATATCAGTTTCTCATAGGCTTAATCCCCCCTTGAAATATGTGTAAAAATTCCGATCTTCTTTGCTCGTTTTTAGGCCTTTTGGGCACCTTTTGAGATATTTTATGACAACCAGTCGATTGCAAATCGATGAAAGTTTAACATATGATTCAATGTATGGGTATCCTGAAGTTCCACCTCGTTTTCCAGGTACGAGGCACTAAACAGTGCCCTCACTGTTTTTGATATGCTCTCAAGACTATTTCGCGGACCTATTTTCTCGATAATTATAAAAATGCGACTTTTTTGGCGACCCAAATTCATGCATAGGCTTTACACTTTATTTGAGATATAATTTGCTACTACTCTCTCTGATTATTTGTCTAAAGGGCAGCCCAAATACGTCAAAAAGTTTTTGTATTTTACCGGAACTCATTAAGGTTACACAAATGACGCATTGATTTAATGGTGTGCTCCCTTCAAGGGTAGGCTACCGAATGTTCATAAAACTTTTGTTATTATTATGTTCTTGAAATATAAAATGTTTTGAGTAAAACACTCAAGGTTTGAGTGCTCTGTGACATTAGCGCTATTAAATTTATATGGTGAATTCTGAAAATGTGCACATTTTCAATATTTTGACCATCTATTTAGATTTGCATTAAATACCAATTATCTACCTTTAGTTTTTGACCGTTTATCTACTAAAAACCGCTTTAACCCTATAGCTAGAACTACGAAAAACAACCCCCTCTCCTAACATTTTTTATCCGTCATAAAAAATACATGTGCCTGCGCCCAAACGACCTAAGCTAGTCGTAGATCCATCCTTTGCGCTCATGATAAAATGTTCTTACCCGGGTAGAACCCGGGTAGAATCGATCGTCAAAGATGACTATAGAGGGGGATTGGTGAGGCACCCATTGGTTTGTACAGTAAAATCAATGATTTTCATTTCATGAATAGTGTGTCTTTTCCTTTTATATTGAGGAGAATATTCACTGAAAATTAAATTTGTGTAGAATTTTTAGCCCAAAATCAATTTTTCCTACCGTATATACTTTTGTACATGGGCAGAATTTCCCAAATTTTCATGGGCACCCTCACATTATGACATCATAGCAACATTGTGTGGGGAATATTTGTACTTATTTTGGTATTACTGGGTAGAGGAAACCCATAGCTATACATTGGTACCAAATATAATGGTATCAAAAATTAGGGAGTTACATTATTTCTTTTGGTAAATTAAAATGATTTTTTTCTCCCGAATTCAATTAAGGGCTGGGGTATGAACGTTTGGACAGTATTTATTTTGGGACATTAGAGCACATCAGACATATCGAATTGCATTCTGAATACGAAGAATGTCATTCTGATATCAAATATTTTTGATTTTTGAAATTCGCAATTTAATACACATTTTATGGCAAATCATTAAAATTGATATTTTTGATATTTAACAGTACTTGAAGTAAACTTTATAAATCTGATGATTTATACTTAAAGTGTATGTAGGTGGGAAAAAAAGCCGACGATCAATTGAAAATTTTGACCTTTCGTATTGAAGATATGGATTTTTTTCCCAAAACACCAAACAAAAATAAGGTCTTTTTGGGAAAAAATCCATATCTTCAAAATGAAAGGTCAAAATTTTCAATTGACTGTCGGCTTTTCCTCCCTGCTACATACACTTTAAGAATATATCATTAGATTTATATAATTTACTTCGAGGACTGCTATATATCAAAAATTTGAAAAATATCAATTTTTATAATTTGTCATAAAATTTGTATTATATTGTGATTTTCAAAAATGAAAATTATTTGATATCAGAAAGACATGCTTCGTATTCAGAATGCAATTCGATAGGTCTGAGGTGCTCTCATGTCCCACAAAAAATACTGTCGAAACGCAATAAACGCTCATTTTAGATCCCTTAATGAATTAATAATAATAATAATAATAATAATAATAATAATAATAATAATAATAATAATAATAATAATAATAACACTAACAACAACAACAACAACAACAATAATAACAATAATAATAATAATAATAATAATAATAATAATAATAATAATAATAATATAAAACACTTAAAATGCAATTTTCCAATTTTTTAAAATAGAAACACTGCTTTTTTGGAGAAATTGTTATTCATTAATATTTTATAAATTGTCAAATGCTACCAAAATATTTTGTTATGCAAAATTGTTCTCTACTAGTAAGATTATCCCTGAACTAATTTTTCTTGAACTAAAAATGAATGATTAAAACCAAAATACTATAGAAACACTGTATTTTCAGCATTTTGATATTTCTGGAATCTCATATTTATATTTGCAATACATTAGGCTTACGATCCAATAATTTTAATTTTCCCAATGCTAATATTACAAATGAAGGCAAAATAGACAAATAAGAGATTGTAAAAATAGGGAAATTTCTAGAAACACTATGAGCATACAGATGATTTCCCCAAACCATTTTTTTTCTATAAATTCTTAAAGCATACTTTAATCTTCCAGGAAACAAAAGTTTGTTGAATTAGAAGCGTTGGCATGATACTTACAACCGTTTCAACCATACAGGTTTTATGTACTTTTCAAAAAATAAAAACACCCCTCTTAGAAAAAGTGGTATCTCCCAAATCAAAAGGCCCTCAGTTCCCATTTAGGTCCTGAAACACAGACAAGACCTTGACCTAAATTTTACCCTCACCAACTTTAATGAACCCGCTCTAACTTTTTTCCAGAATGATATCGAATTGACAGAAAATTTTACACATAATTTTGCCAAAATCACTCAATTTAAGGGAAAAGAACAATTAGCCGTTTCCATGGCAACAAGAAGCTGGTGTCACTATAAATGTTATTTTTGATACATCACCCTAAAGTATCATTGATTGACACAATATGAAGAAAATTGGTGATTTTGCGTTTTGCCACAAATTTGAAAAATAAGTCTATTTTCCTGGACAAGTCCTCTTAAAATGTATCAGTTTTAACCCCCTGAGCACAACTGGCTTTCTAACAACAACTTTCATTGGTTGATGACAAGAGATATTCAGTTGACTAAAAGCCAATAAGAATACAGTTTTAAGAATATTTCACCACATTGATTTTAAATGATGGAATTATTCTTACAAGATCACTGATTGGTTCAATAAATGAAACAATATCCATTCTGACCAATCGGCAGGTAGTTCTCATGGGGTTAAAGCACTCCAACTGGATGTGTGTATTTGAAACTAGTTTACTCAATCAGTAAATTTCTATAACAGAGTGATATTACTTTTAAGCAGTAGGCATGATTCCAGGAAAGGGTTTTGGGCAAGGCATTGTTTTAGTCCATGTCAATCCAATTTATAATGTTGGAAAATAGATGGAAACATGTGTCCTGCCTCAGCCTGTGTTGACTCTTATGGACATGGAAAGTACACATTTATTTAAAACGATACAAAATTATGCCTGTAAGTAACATCTTGAATGTGGGGATGAAGGACATGTATGTGACACAAGTCTTCCTTTTAGCCAATTAGTATCAGGGTTGCCAGACCCACCATTTGGTAGCCCAATTGGGCTACTTTTGATGATTTCCTGTCCCATAGTAACCAATGTTAAAGAAAAAATGGGTGACTTTTTGATATTAGCGCCTGTAACTTTCTAGCTTTTTCATGTCCCATAGAAACCAATGATTAAGAGAAAAATTGGGTGATTTTTCGCCAATTCGGGCTGTAATTTACTGGCAACCCTGGTCAGTTTTGGTATGACCTCTGTACATATATGTTGTGTATCTTTCTTTGCAGCAAAAACACATTTTGATTGTGTTATGTTCTAAAATATAATTAATAAGTCTGCATTTTGTATAAAATAATCAGTGCACATGATATCAACTTTATTGATTTTTTTTGTTCATTCAAAGAAATTATGAATTTAAAGAATAATATTGTTACAATATTGGGAACACTTGTTTAGTATAACCAATAGTTTGATTATAAATCAGAACAAAATTCTAGTGAAGATGGTATTTCTCATAGAATGTGTTATTCTAGTTAAAATCCTTACACCCCCTGTGGAAGGCATGACCTAAATCTCCCACACAGAGGTGTGAATATCAAATGAGGTTACTTGAATGGATGATTCCATTTGAAATTCACACTCCCTGTTTGCAAGATTAGGGTTATGTCTTCCTTTAATAGGGGTGTATGGATTTCAACTGCAATAAAGCTATGAATCTATGGTATTGCTAACCATTATTTTGTGTGTGCTGATCTGAAGCAAGGAATAAAGGTCACATTCATTGATTGGTGACTTACAGGAAAATATTAAGAAAATTAAATTTAACACTGGTAACATGAAGCACTGGTAGATATAGGGGGCTGAAATAGGTTTACACTATGAGCCAGAATCGGCAAAAATTTAGATGGTTGTGAAACATTGCAATTTTTTAGCCCACTTTAATAACAGCAACAACCATTTTGCCCACAAAATAATGAAAACAATTTTATGATAGCTTGTGAAATGTTCCAAAATGAGTCGTTGCAATTGGGCTCATCACACCTGCTGTCGCATCCTATAAAGTGGGTTGTTCCGGGAGGAATCCATACACCCCCTTAATTTGCCACACAGGGAGTGTGAATATCAAATGGGGTTACTTGAATCAGTGACTCTATTTGAAATCTACACCCCCTGTGTGGGAGATTAAGGTCATGTCTTCCATATGGGAGTATGTATTTCAACTGGAATAGTCCATTTCAAAGAGGATTTCCATTTGAACAGGTGGTTCATGTGTAAGAAGTGCCTTCTTGTCAAACATGATGTAGAAATGGAGAACATTTTATATGTTCAGCAAATGAAGAGTTCAGAATACTGATGCATGCTGAAGTAAATTTACACAACAGTAAGTTGGGGCATGTCTCCAGTAGATATTTATTGGGCTATTCCAGTTGAAATCCATAGACCTGCTATAAAAGACATGACCTTAGTCTCTCACACTGGAGGTGTAGATTTCAAATGGAGTCACCCGTTCATGAGGTATGCCTATCTAAAATTCCCACTCCCTATGTGGGAGATTAAGGTCATGTCTTCCACAGAGGGTGTATGGATTTCAACTGGAATAACCCATTGTGAGATAGGCATCCGTGTGATCCGTATCAATCCGCATCAGTGTGTACTCATGTGATCCGTATCAATAAAAGCAGCTGTCTACACGCCACTTGGATCCGGATCTGGGAAATGATAGCGTAGGGAGTGCGTTTACAGAACAAATGTGTGTAGGGTGCACATGGCGTCATGTCGTGTGCGTAGAGGGCGCTCATGGCGCGACATCATCTACCCGCACAAGTAGTCTACATTGATCTGTGTCTCAGAAGCGTGCATTAATGCGGAAGGAGTCGCCCAATAACAAATCTAATGAAACTTCTGTCTTTCTGATTTTGTTACTAAAACCAATTTGGTTGGTTAGGTAGACAGTAGGATATTTAAGGTGTGAGGATTTGAAATAAATATAGGGGTGCAAGTTGGGAATGCATCGAGAATCGTTTGATTCCCTTTTGAGAATCGGTTGAGTCCCTTTTGAGAATCGGTTGATTCCCTTTTGAGAATCGGTTGATTCTCATTAATTTTTTTTGTTGTAAATCAGGTTTGATCCTTGCAAATGACAATAAATTTGAGAAATGCTCTTATATAATATTAGCTTAGCTTCAAATTCAAGATATTTTGATGTCATAAATTAAAAACACTCCAATCAATTCATCTTGCCTAGTGTTATATTAATATAGAATTTATCATTATAAGAAAAAACATTACCATACATTAGAGATACTAATCGATCATTTGCTATTTATGTTCAGATCAGGGGTGTGGTTCACTCAACTTTTAACGCATCGTAACATAATTTACTCATCGTAAAGTTGTGATAAATTTATCATGTGTTCCTGTTACAGCACCTTGCTTAAGGTGTGTACCAATCATAAATCTGCTTTCTAAAATGGAAATTAGGTAAATGGGGTAAATGTTAGTGAAGCACATTCCTTGTAGAGTAAGATATTCCAACAAGTGTTTATTTCAATAAACAACAGCTTGTCATTTCTAAGTAGGGTTTCTGTTATTCTTGGAACAAAGTAATTTTCGGAATGAACAGGCCACTGGAACAGATGAAAATGTTGAAAACAACATCTCCTGTTGGGAAATTTGACTATTCCTGTTGAAATCCACACACTCTGTATGGAAGACATGACATTAGTCTCCCACACATGGGGTGTAGATTTCAAATGGAGTCCCCCATTTAGGTAACCCCATTTGAAATTCACACTCCCTATGTGGAAGGAGATTAAGGTCATGTCTTCCACAGGGGGTGTATGGATTTTAACTGCAATAGCGCATTTTTCACATCTTGCTCAAATCATCGTAAAAGCTGTGATTTTCTTTCATAGACTTTTTTATATTTTGTACAACTGCACACATAGTAAGTAGGTATTCCCTATGTAATACATTAGGAAAAAAAAGAAAAGGTTTGTCTCAAAGCTCACGAGTGGTTTGAAAACAAATGCGAAATGCAATTTTTTTTTATTTATTTTTTTTTATTCCCGACTTTTTCATGGTATTTGGAGAAAAAAAAATCTGATTTTCGCCGAATTTTTCTGGAAAAACTAAAAAAAAAAAAAAAAAAATTTGAAATAAAAAAAAAATTCCGCATTTTTTTTCCAAATCTCACGATTTTTACAAATGCGCGCGCGAGCTTTCAGACAAACCTTTTTTTTTTTTTGGCCTTAGGGAATTTAATACAAACACTAATTGTAAAACAAACAAGATGGGCTAACTGAAGATTTGATTTTGGGGATGTACTTTTGAAAAGGTTGAGGATTACTGTCTTTGAATTGCTTTTTCAAAGAGAATTATAGTTAACAGGGAGCTTAATGGGCTGTTCCAGTTGAAATAATTACCCCCTGTGGGAGACAGACATGACACTCCCTGTGTGGGAGATTAAGGTCATGTCTTCCATAGGGTGTATGGATTTCAACAGGAATAGCTTAATATGGAATTATATTGTACTTAGAAAAATATCTTGATAAGCTCTCGGTAAGAAAATATTAAACAATAAGACAGAAACAAGTGCTTGTTTAGTTGTATATTTATTGGTGTTCTTCTCATGGTTTGGTGTATACAGTTCTGTAATGTTGTGCGTACTGACCGCAGGCTTCAACATAAAAAGCCCAGCAAGTTTTGAGGTATTTTCTCAAAATATGAAGAGTTATCTCGAGCTGCTTGTTTGTACTCATTTATGCATTTGTCATGCTGAAATATGGTCATGAAAATGTTTAATTTTGAAATTTAATTTTTGGAACTATTCGTCTTCACTAAACCCGTCTGTGTAATCAAGTGAGTTCATCTTCGCTGTCAGTGCTGTCTGAATCAGTCGTCCTGCAGGAAAAGAGACGGTACAAAGTAATTCTCGCTATTCACAATAAGGGCGCCGCCAGCGGTTTGCAATGTAATCGTGATGTATCACGCGAAAAGGTCGACATCAAGTCCGCGCAATAATACCATTATTAAACAATAATGTGAGTTGTCAAAATGCAAATTAATTTTTCTCGCGAATCGATACTAATACCGTTATATTGACAAATCTTAAAAATATTGTGATTTCCTAAAATAGCATGGTAATTTTTCTCTATTGACTCGCGACTGTGTCGACCTTTTCCTATGATATATCACGATTACATCGCAAACCGCTGGCGCCGCCCTTATTGTGAATAGCGAGAATTGTAATGAACCTGTTATGTATTTTGAGTTTGCAGAATGCTGAATAGCGATTTGTCTCTATGTTACGCATGAATTCTCTTGACAGAGATCGATCAATCAGGCACTGCACTGTTAACTACAGTGGCGTGTCCAGGGGGTGCACTTTGTTAAAAATCCTGTAAAATAACCTGTTTTTTGGCGATTTTAGCCATCAAGCCTCCCGCATAACTCTGAAAGCCCCTCTGAGTCCCCCGCAGGAACACTGGAACAGATCCTGGACACAACGGTGAACTAACCCTATTGGCCGTAGAAGTGATAATGTAGCAGGATTAATTACCATAACAATAGGTGGAAACAATTTTTGAATATATCGCACGACACTAGTATGTCACGGGGTACCTCTGTATTGAACCATGTCAAAGAACAGGGATAAAGACTTGGATTGTAATTCTATAGAAAGATCTGGATTGTAATTGCTTGTAGTGCAGATATATTCAAAATTGTCATTTGTCTAGTGCTCGTTTGTCTGGGTAACTAATCCTATATGCTGCCCTCTTTAGGCAAAGCGTCCAATAATATCCTCAATATGTTGAGGAAAACAGAAATAGAAATCCCCAACACATTGGGGAAATGGGAAAGAAATATTGGTGATTTTATAAGACACAAATTGAACACAAAGTTGTGATTTGAAATCCTCAAACGTTGCTCAGTGTGTTGCTGTCAATGGGTGTTCCTCTCGTCTTGTTCCCGTTGTTTCTGGGGTTCACCAGGGGTGTAAGACTTCCGGAATTCCGGAAATGGGGCCAAAAAAAAAAATTCCGGAAATGTAAAAAAAAAAATTTTTTGTTATTATTATTATTATTATTATTATTATTATTATTTTTTTTTTATTTTTTTATATATATATTTTTTTTTTTACATTTCCGGAATTAGATGATGATAATTTTTCATAAAAGAGCAACAAAAAATTTTGGGAGGGGGTGACCCCTGCCAGGGATCCCCATGGACCCCTGTTGCACGTCTCGCCTTCGGCTTGGCT
This sequence comes from Amphiura filiformis, assembly GCF_039555335.1. Classification (NCBI taxonomy): domain Eukaryota; kingdom Metazoa; phylum Echinodermata; class Ophiuroidea; order Amphilepidida; family Amphiuridae; genus Amphiura; species Amphiura filiformis. The sequence continues at coordinate 47,545,822 of NC_092640.1, forward strand.
GATCGCCTTCGGCTCGCGTGATTTTCAGGAAGTGGATCATTACCCCACTTACATCCCTGCCTTTTATCAACAACATATCTCTCATCCCATTTTCTGCAGGTAGCAAATTAGTTCTATATGCGGATGACACGACTTTGTACAAGCCAATCAGCAACCATCATGACTTAGTCGATTTTCAAGAGGACATTACCAAAATCTCCGTTTGGTTTTCTTGCAATCTAGCCAATGCTAAGAAAACCATGGTCATCTCCACCAAAATTAATCCCTACCCGGACCTTCTTTTACAACTTAATAACCAACCTATTGATAGAGGGACAGACATCCTCCTCCTTGGCATTCACATTTCTAGTAATTTAAATTGGAACATCCACATTGATGTCCTTTGTAAGAAGGCTCGTCGGATGATTGGCATGATACACGGGAACTTCCACACCTTCACTTCTCTGGTCCGTCCAGCTCTTGAGTACAGCAGATCAACCTGGCACCCACTCACCAAAACCCAAACCAACCGCCTGGAATCTTTTCAGAGGTTTTCCTGACGGGTCATATTACAATCTTGGGACCTGGATCATAACAGCCTCCTCTCCCAAACTAACCTCCCCTCCCTTGAGGTCCGTCGCGACTCCTAATGTATTCACACCTCATTCACATTCCAACTCAAGATGTAACAATTCCCGAGCTCTCTACCCACCTTTCAGCCGCCTCACACTTTGTCAAAGAAGTTTCTTCTACCTAGGTCCTATGTTATGGAATGAGCTACCGGAAAATGTCTGTTGTCCCACCTTGTCCGCTTTCAAGCCTGCAGTTAAAGCACTCCAATTATATTATGCTTTTCAGTTTATTTTTTGTTCGCTTTGTATGTAGTGCTACCCTTTAATTTAATGCTCTTTGAGCACTTTTGAGTATTGCCTGTGCTTTTTGCCAAATGTATTAAATAAATAAATAAAAATTGCGGGTTTCCTCAACATGCTCAACACATTAAGGATATGATTTGACTCTTTCCCTTGGCTCACCTTTCATGTAAAATAATTAATATGCTGCTCTATGGCTCTCTACCGTCCTCTAATTCGTTCACGACAAAATTCATGTGTTAACAAAGAGACGAATCGCTATTCAGCAATCTGCCAAACTCATAACGCTATAACTTGTTTTCAACTGAGAGGTGTATCATGTTGGCATAGAAAACGCTCATCACATTCATGGTAGCTCAAGACCATAGACTAATAATTAACTGACGATAACTAGCATGCAAAATCCAGCATCATCTGTTAATCGTATACACGGGACTTTGCCTGTTGGACCTCTGTCTGTCATTGATATACCAAATGGCCGAAATGTGACCCATGTTTGCGGCACCTGCCCGTCATGATCAATTTTGTAATGAGTACCCCAACCATGTTGATGACGAGCCATCCCAGCCGCATACTTTTGAATTTGGCCAGGTATAGACCAGGAGACGTATTATGCAAAGACGACCGGTACAGTTTTTACACGGACACCTGAGAGCTGTAGCCAACCTACCCGTAACATGACAGAAGGAAACATATGCAAAGACATCCAGTACCGTTCTTTCTGGGACACCCGGAGGGCTGTACCTACCCGTAATATGCAAAAACGTCCGGTACCGTTCTTTCAGGTATACCTAGAGGACAATAGGCCTACCTACCACGTAATATGATGGAAGGAGGTGTATGCAGACGTCCTTCTTTAGTCTTTCTTTCAGGGACACACAGGACCGGTGGCCATACCTACCCGTAATATGACGGAAGAAGTATACACGATCCAATCTCTTCTCCAGCGGGAAACAAGGGGCGTCTGACATCGTCTAGTAACTCGGGAGGACTGGGTGCGAGTTCTGGAGGGCTCCTCAATCCATCCTCATGTCGGTCTTCACTGGTGCTGCTTTTTGACTTCCTAAAACACCACTTGATCTTGATTCCAGAGTTTGACTTTGCATGTGCAATAGATTTACTTTGACTCGACTTTGGTGATGACGTCTTGATGTACTCTTCAGAATCGACAGACATTGTTGACTTGCGGTCTAAACACATCCACATCGTCTGTGACTTTCTACCACTGGTATTGCTAGAAGAGCGTCTGCTATGCGCATGCTCATCAGAAGGGCTGAACGCGGTGCTTTCGATTGATTGACACATGCCAGATATCTGATCGACGTCCCCATCTGGATTTGAGCTACCTGCCCCTGAATGCCGTACCAAACGACCACTTGAGGACAGGTTGGCGTAATTTTCGCTCTTCAAAGAAACCACTGTAGAGTCGCTTGTCTGTTGGTCGCTACTATAGCGACCGTCGCTAGAAGATGCACCCAATCGGCGTACGGAATTAGCATTGTGTCTCATGCTGGCGGCGACATGGTCGCTTTTGCTCAGACCGATGGAATGCGCACTCAGTAACTGATCCGATCGTCGTCCATGCAGAGATTCACTGGATGAGTTGTGGGAAGCTGGCTGTATAGAAGACTCTGTGGAGGGATCGAAATCAACATCTCTTCCGCTTCTGAAAAACTGGATGAAACTGGCGTCATGGTTCCAGCACTATTAGACGCCTCACTGTCATGACTGTGATCAAAGTTAAATGGAAATGACATAGATCAAAACAGGTAACAAGATTTGAAAATAAAATAAAATAAAGACAATCCAGGCGTCGCATAAAATCGTAACATGATTAGTGTCTTAATATTTCCATTCCACTTGACATTTGCACTACTCCACCCTCAAGAAGAATTAGGTAAAGCGCAAATCATGACAACTCACAGAAACGCAGATCTAGGTGTGGCCATGGAGATACTAGAACCATAACAGGTTCAACGTTTCAAACCGCATAAACCCCTTTTTTCGGCTATTAGCCCTAATACACGACAGTTCAACTGTTGGACAAAATATTCTTGTGATAATTTAAATACTGTGCACCGAGCATCTTCAACATGTCCAATACCGTAAAGATTCGCCTAATGGCGCACATAGGCAAAAGAGGCAAATATCGCGTACAATATAGACAGCTTCTTTAAAATTTTAACAAGAAATACGGGTGTGTGCCTTTATTTGCTGGTGAGATTTTTACGGGAAGGCACTTTTATTTTGTGCCTAAAATCCAATTATATGAGTAATATCAAGGAGCCCATTTGCGCCATGAGGCGAATCTTTGCAGCATGTTAGCAACAGCCTCTGTGGCAGTTGAGATTGGGTTAAGAATTTCTGATCTCTTAACCCGAAGGCTGACGGTGAAATTGTTCTTATGATTAGTTTGTTGGGAATGGCCTTCATTGTTCTTTATTTTCGGTCCTGTTTCATCCACACAATTAGAGAAGGAGAACCGGGACTCCCTATACCGCCATCGCGCCATGTACCCTCGCGTCGTCAGCTATGGGGAGAACATTGGGGGTATCGGGTCTTTGCCGACGGTGCGCTGAGACGAACGAAAACAATTCTGCGTCTCATCTGAAGCGTCTTGGCACTCGCATATGCCGTTCGCATCAAGTCATCTCAAATGCGCCCATCATCTATTTCGCGCTTGCATCACAACGAATGCCTCGAGCGCATTCCGAGGGAAACCGAATACCCCGATTTTTTTGCGCCATGGCTATATCAAGATGACGGTCGAGTCCCGGTTCTCCTTCTCTAATTCTGTGGTTTCATCCTTTTCTATCCATATATGCCATCGTGCGTACGGGTCTTAATCCGTTTAGCCTGGCTCCCAGGCCTGGCCTGAGCATTTTTCTTGAGTCTGAACTCATGACGACCATGCTAAACCCTCTCATACCTTGATTCATTCAGAAGTACTGCCTTGAAGGCCTCCAGCTGTATCTCCGGCTTGCAGGATTGTCTTCTCCACGTGATGATGTATCGATTTCTTCCAGCGACATAGCGGCTTCGATATCGTGATGACTTGGAGACGAGCGTCCTTGTAGTAGCGGCGATGTCTCACTGGTCTTGTCTTGCACGTGTTCTATCCTGACTGGACCCAGAGAGTGCAAGGCGCGAGTTGATAAAGTGCCACATTCATCGGCCATGGCGGTCAAACCGCTTTGAAATATTGAAGTGTGGGATCTTCTGCAATCAAAAGAACAAGAGATATGGTGGAGAATTTAACGCTGATAGCAATAGCAGTATTGCGTATGGTTGAAATGCCGTATTACTTGTGGTTTTGGCTTCGTATGGCGTTGTCCCTGTTCTCACAGCCTTCTCTCGAAAATATTGATACAGTCATATTACCTATACTTGCGACGTGGTGTTAGACTCGTTCCTGGCGTCGTCAGCGGTGTCCTTGTTCTCGATCTTATGGCCAGTTCATGACAAAAGGACACAGGTCTAATTTATGTCATATTACTTGCGATGTATGATGGACTCGTTCCTGACATTGTCAACGAAAACGGTGTCGGTGTTCGCATGGCCGCCCGTTCACGACAAAGTGACATCCTAATTGATGTTATGACTTACTTGCGATGTGGTTTGGACTCGTTCCTGCATGGCCTTTTCAACGGTGTCCCAATTTTAATGTCCTATTTACGACAAAGGACATAGACCTATTGATATTGATACCACCATATTACATGCTTGCGATGTGGTTTTGGAGTCGTTTCTAGCGTCATCAATATTGTCACTGTTCTCGTCATGCTCATGGTCCGTTCACGACCCAAGGACATAGCCTAACTGATGCCGTCATATGTAGTTTGGGACGGTGTTGTCAACAGTCCCTGTTCTGATGCCTCGGTTCATGACATGCCTAATTGAAATCGTATTTACTTACTTGCGATGTGATTTTGGACTCGTTCCTGGCGTTGTCAATGGTGTCATTGCTCTCATGGCTCGTTCACGACAAAAACGGCACGTAATTTTCCTCGGAATCGTAGATGCGGAACTTTGAACATGTTGAAGGTAGAACTCGAATCCTTCAGATTCTCCGCGATAAGCGGGTGGGCTTGTCCGGCCATCTGAAGTCGTGGGCCGACTATTTCCCGATATCATCGATTGAATTTCGGCGTGAATCGGACACAAGTCAGCAACTTCGTTTTGGTGTCGGAATATTTCGGAACGGTAGCGATTCCATAAACCTACTAGGATGGCCGGTGAGCTTGTCGTGATATGCAGTTGGCGACCAAAAGGGTAATCGGAATCGGTGGCGCAGACGGTGTCCGGCGCGGAACGTACTGCCCGGAGGTTTTCCGGCACAGATGATCGTCGTGGACGTAGTTGGACTCGAAGGACCTCAATGTAGCTAGATAAATGTAGCAAAACACAAGTTTAATAATGGTTTGAACGTTAACAGGCTCATCCGGGGCAACATTGTTTTAGGCCTATCGCCTTAGACTACGTTTATCCCAAGTATAGGGTAGAATCAAGGGCGTAGCAAGAGCGACAATGAAGTGTGTTAGGAGTAGAGCTAATACAGGAGACTTTAAAAGGGCCCCGCACTTCCTTTTTGTCCATGTGCCTCCGATGCTCTTGCCATGCCCCTGGGTGAAATAATTATCGGTTAATTCGTAATGAATTTTATAAAGAGAGGGGATGGCCCGTATCCTAGAAGGACGTCAGTCAATGTGAGACATAGAACTCAAACGACATGTAATCGTGAGTGCGCGCTGGTTCCAATCCTAACGGTTCTGATTTTTTATAGAACCGTTTTGTTAAGAATTTTGCCCCCTTTCCCTAAAACATACTTTCCCCCCCAATGCCCATGTAAAAATATTTCTGGTGTCGCTCCTAAGATAAGTAAATTTGACCGTTAGGGCCTACGTAATCCATATTCTTCCCTCTGTCTCTCTATATAGGCCTATACGGTCTATACCCTGTCCTCTAATTCAAGATAATTAATGCCTATCATGAAACAGGCGAATCGCTATTCGACATTATGCCAAAATATCAACGATTATTTACTGTTCAGTGTTCTCTTCTGAAATAAGCTATTCCAGTAATCCATACACCCTTGTCGAAGACATGATCTTCATCTCCCACACAGGGGTGTATAACATCAAATGGAGTCGACCATTCAGGTAACCCCATCATATTTAGACATTCAAACTTTCTGTGTGCTGTATATAAGATTAAGTTCATGTCTTCCATCTAGGGGTTGTATATGGATTTCAACTGGAATATCCCAGTGCGACTCACCCTGGGATGATATTGAGATCAGTCTTCAATGCAGGCACCAGGCTTTTGTATTTGTCAGGTTTGTCTGCGTCGAAGTAGCCGAATGATGGCATTTCCATAGGCAACCGAGTTGAACACACATCCATCGAGCTATAAAGGGGAAAATAATTAGTGCATCATCATAGTAGATAGCTATGGTTGCGGGCACCTGTCTCATCTGTCACTTGGCCTCTGTCGACTTAAAAAGCTTTAAAATCGAAATGCTCCGAAAGATGTATTTCCATTGAGACACCGCTCAGCATGTGCATATGTATAGTGTTCAGCGTCTCGTGGTTCGGTAGTGGGAGAGCGTGGCGCAATGGTTAGGGTAGGCTACTTGCCTTTAGTGCATGAGGTCCCGGGTTCGATTCCCGGCGGTGGCGATTTGCTGGGATAAAAAAAGGCTGAAATTAATTGGCAACTTCTGTAGATTAAATTCAGACTTCCGCTCTCCCCATGGTTCATTTAGAATTGGGTAAATGAATCATGAAAGTACTCCGTCCTTTGGAGGGGACGTTAAGCCGTCGGTCCCATGTGCAGAGAGCCACACCTGTACATGCAATTCGCAGCCAGTTTCGAAAAGTAGGGTCACCCCCTGACTGTTCCCAACCCGTCCCGGTGTTCAAATGGACCCCAATGGAAATAAGCTTCAATAGAGGCTTTCTTGGGTTATCCAGGGTTGTCAAAACCCGAACAAATCAAATCAAAAGTCACAGCTGATGGTGTTCCCAAGAATCAACCCTGTACACATCAGAGTGTCAGAGCTATTCAAAAAGAGAAGCGAGATTACCCACGGCTGTGATTTGGCCTACATGTATCCCGTTTCTAGGTTCCAAAGGACTTCCAGTATTATAACCTCAATATATAGGATGCAATAGGAGCTATACACGAAGTCTAATGTCAAAACTTGCTGCTATAAATTGCAGGCCTTAGACAAACCTCTTATAGAAGAAAACTAAACTTTCTCACTCACTCTTTTCTTGTCATCTTATAAACTGTTTGGTAGAACGCTAAATCGTCGGTGTTCATTGCGTTATCCTTGGCCATCTCATCTCGTCTGAAAACAAAACAAAAACTTACGAGACATCTCAAAAACATCATACAATTCGAGGGTTGAGAACCAGAAAGCCATACGCACCCGGGGGTCACTCACTACTTGACTTGCTACGCACCCTCGTCCAAGAAAACAACTAAAAGGGTATGTTTTTCACCACACAGCGTCGTCGACGTCTTTTTGAAAAAGGGGTACTTTTTCAGAAGGCATCGCCAAATCCTTAGACGTTTAGGGTTAGTAATATTATTGTTTGAGTGAGTTTGCACTAATTTGATAAAAATCACTACTTTTTAATTGATTCTTGTCACCATTGTGCATGTTTTCTTTAGTATCTATAGGTCTGCAACATCAAAAAGACACCTTGGGTATCAAATTAGCTCATTTTCCTGTTTACGCCACTTAGGGTATAAATTAGATATTTCTCAGTTGACGCCATTTTAAGGTATGGTTTTTGCATGTGCTACGCCATTTAGGGTAGGATTTTGCATGTGTTTCGCCATTAAGGGGTGCAATTTGGTTATGTAAAAATTCGCCATTAAGGGTGCATTTCAGAGGTGGTCGGACGCGGGTGGGTAGCACTTTTGTGTGAGAGTGACCCTCCCCCCCCCCGGCATACGCACTTGGGAGTTAAGGCTTTCTGACTCTGAACCCTCAAATTCTTACTGCCTTTGATGACTGAAGCAAACCACGATTAAGAAGACGTAAAAGATTGTGAATAAAAAGGCGTCGAGACGAGATTGATTCAAGCAATAATATTACTCATTCCACCAAGCAGTGTCCCAATATGATGGAACTGTCTTTTAACGTTACCACAAATGCCCCAAACGAAGTTCAGACAAAACCGAAGCGCGACTAGGCCTTCTCATTCTTATTAGGGTTGCATGTTGTTTGCCAAATATTTCTTAGGGGTTCGAAATTGATATTCGGGAGGGTCGCATATTTCAAAATAAAGAAATTGTTTTATAGAGGGGGTTGGACCTATCTCAGTCAAATGGGGCTGGGAGGCACCTGTCTCGACCCCCCAATAAAGACCACAACATTGCAAACATTGCTTGCAAACCGGGATTTGCAATAATACAGCTTTCGTTAATGAAATGACTAAAAAATTACGAAATCTTTTTTTCTGCCACGAACTTGTGCCTATTTTTAAAAAGCTGAATTTACATTCGACCGCTTTTGCAGATAAGTGAATTTACAAAATGGCATTGGTTTTCGCGCACTGGTCATGGGTGCGATTCGTTTTCTGTAAAAGTGATCGAGTGTAGCAACTTACTTCCATTTCAATCTCATCACACCGACGGTAGTGACGCACATTACGAACAGGAACAGTATGATGCATTCAGGTATCAGTATCATTGCAAGAGTAGCATTAAAGGCAGAACGGTGGCCGCCTTCATGTGGCATTGGGACGCCTGTGACGTTCACGTGACTGATGACATCAGTGACATTGTCATCGGTGACATTCACCCAGCTAGCAGTCGCGTTGACTCCAGTGACTTTCAACCAGTCAACGGTGGTTGTCATCGCGCTGACGACGTAGTTATGTGGAGAGGCTGATGGAGAAACGTCGGATGCTTCTTGTTGCAGCTGGTTTGGTTGCTGCACCCATTCTGATTCGTAATCCTCGGAACCACCAACTACTTCCGAGTATTGATAAAAACTCATGATTTTCTGGACGAATTACTAGAATTTGATCTACATGATTTCGGTTGTCTGAAATTATTAAGATGACAAAATAATAATAATAATATATTATTATTAACAGTCACAGTATAGGAGTCCGGTTAATTCCCACAATTTTAATATGATTGATATGAAGGAATGGGCTTAACTTTTGAGTAAAACCTCTTTTAAAATCTAAAGGCCTATAGTTAATTAGGGTAAAAGAGTCCAAGAGCAGAAATATTTGGTGTCAAACCACATTTGTATAGATTTATTTGCGTAGCAAAATTAAACACGAATTTTCGGTCATAGACCTTTGTCAAGTCAAATGACCGAAAATTCAAATAAATCTATACAAATGTGGTTTGACACCAAATATTTCTGCTCTTGGACTCTTTTACTTATCATTATTCAAACCTACGCAGCCACAACCTTTTTACTAGTTAATTAGGGTCCTGGCCGGAGGCCCGCTTCACAATAATATGCTGGTTTAATACCGTAGGCCTATCGGTTACATACTTTCCTGCTGCTCTTACGACGATTTTTAACGTCATAGGCCTAATCTTATAAAATATTGATATAAACTCGAGATTCGCGTTACACCCCTCCCCGTTCTCCAATTCCCTCCCACCTAGGCCAGGCAATGGCTATTCCACGGTGCGTGGTTCTTCTGCATAAGGTGTCAATTAAAGAGCATGATATGAACCGTTCATTTTGCAAGGCAATCCGGATCATGGAAAACGTACATTATACGTGTAGATTTATTAGCTTTTATTATTTATACCAATAACTCTCCCAGCAACTTACATCAGAACACGTGTTGTTCGTCATTTTGATAAGCTATAGGCCCTACAGACGAAAGTTGTCATATATTTTCCTTATAGTGCAGTTCCGTTGACAGTTCAAACTTCTTAAAGGCCTACCTTTGTCACATTTCAAAATAGAGCTCCGAAAGACCCTTGATTTTGATAATTTCAGCTCTGAAAGGTTTTTTTCATGCGATTTTCAACCAGAAAGCCAAGAAAGACCCTTGATTTGGACTGTTCGCAGCTCCAAAAGTCCCCATTTTACTTGTTCGCAGCTCCAAAAGACCCACTTTTATCGGTACGCCGTCAGCTCCCTAAGTCTAGACCCACCACCTCAAAATTCCGGGGGAGCATACCCACCAAAATTTTTCGATGTGCCCCCCCGGCCAATATTCTACCGTAAAAACGACACTTTTACAAGTATCCCGTTCTCCTAATTTACAAGGAAATCCAGAGCTTGGAAAACATTGTTTTCATTTCATAACAGGCCTTTATATCGTTTTTATAAGGTGATAGTTCAATCTTGAAACAAACTATATCAACACTTTTAAATGTTGTTTTATTTTAAACAAAATAATGAAATAAATAAACAATTAAAGTGAACACTTACCGTTATTATAAAACTAAAAATCACAACTTCACATTATAATTTTCATTATAATGTTCATTCGGAAACATGCTCCGATCCCAAAGCGGTACAAAATCCGCGTTCTACGCGTTGGTGTAAGTGCGGCTGTGTAAGCGCGGTCTTGCACGACGCGCCTTCACTGGACGCAGGAAATATAAACGTTGGGTCAAAATAATTTTGACAAAAAAGGCGCATGTTGCGTAATATGTGATGCGATCAAGCAAAATCAGTCGGAACTCGGAAATATTACATTTTCAGTTTCGTATAGGATAGTAATAAACATTTGCAAAGCTGTATTTTGCATAAAATCCCATTGCAATTGAACAACCAATTCCAAAGATATGAGCAATAATAGTTTCCAAAACAATAGAAAACAAAAGAAAATATTTCCTATGTTTGGCTATATCTCAAAATCAATATTTGCGAGTTCCGACTGATTTTGCTTGATCGCATCACGTATGTCTCAATCAAACTAAGATTAAACTAAAAGAGGTGAAGTAAATTAAAACAGATAAAAATTAGTCCTTCAAGAAGACCGGGGGCGGCTCGGCTCGGTCTCGCTGCATAGTTCTTAAACTCACATCATCGAGATTAAAGCTGTTAGCGTACGTTGGTATTAGGGCCTACATTGCCCAAGTCTAGAATTGAAAATCGTAATGACGTGTCGTTGGAAAAAATGGTATATATATCACAACTGAGGGAAACATAAAAATTACACTGTCACATGATTTTAGTTTATAGACATTATGATAAAACAAAACTTTTATTCTTAAACAAAGGAACTACCGGTAGGCCTATATGATACAATCATGTTTAGAAAAGCCGAAAGAAACATTGACAGAAGTGATATTTTGAACAGGTTTTCCCTCATTGGCAATCAAAAAGAGCTGAAATGTTTGTATAGCATTTGGCAATTATTTATAGAAATATATACAATGAAATTAAAATTAGTTGGACTCGAATTCTTATTATGTATAAGAATACATGTACTGCGATCACTTAATTAAGGCGAATCGGAGCCTTCACGCCATATTTTTCTAGTTCTGGTAATTTTGCTTAAATAATACAGTTTATTTCTGTAGGGTAATATCTTGCATTGATCTTACAGAAAATGACAAATTATATAGACCCAGGCCAAAACGAAAGTTTTCGATATTTCCACCTCCCAGGAAAAAACATACACATTGGGGGGGGGGGGGGGATAACCCATGACAATGAGCCTTTGGGTCTCCCGTATTGAACAGCAGCTTTCCTGGTATGCCAATGGGCTATATTTTTCACAATCATTGAGCACAAACACCGCTAGCTCAAACACCCCTCCGTCTCGCCTTAAGCGTATAGGTTACATCATTTGAATTTGAAATGCCAATGAGAAATAAATGTGATTGTTGTGACATCACACAGAATAATACAAGTTTCTTTTAAGAATAATTAAGTTATGTAAAAAAGGCCATCTTAATTAAATCATGAGTCTCAAAACAGTAGTTATTAAAATCGTGCGCGTACGGTAGTCCTCTTTGAAAATCAAAATATTCATTTTTTATGTGTTTTTTTTTTGTTAACAAAAAGGCGAGAATAAAATCAAAATTCGTATTCGATCATAAGTTTTAGATTTTTTGCAAATTTTGGATACGAAAAAAATTAAGAGCAAATAATAGGCCTAGTTTGTAGCAGGAACTTTATTTGTCTACTATCCCAACATTTGCAACATTGGATAATTTTTGCACAAACTTTTAACTTGTCCGAAATCCTGTACTAACATTATAAAAAAATTAATACTATAAAAAAACCGCATTCCGCATTAGGTTTTCAATTTTTCACAAGCTTTGAAACACAGGATTTAGATGGCCTAAGTGAAGACCTAACCTGCAAGATGTAGGCCTATTTATTGGCGCATAATTAGAGAGCTTGCGATTCCTAAACGAACGTTTCAGACGCCCGTCATACATAGTATTCAAAATACCGTCACATGAGAGTGATTTTGAATAGATGCACGGGCGTATGATACGTATACGTTTGGAAATCGCAAGCTCTCTATTAAATATAAACTTTTTAAACCAAATTCATTAATTATTCTTAAATGCTTACAAAATGGGGGTAGGGAGGTAAGTTCATTAGTGTTAAAACTGACTTTAAATATCAAAATAAGCTGGTTTTTAGGGTATAAAATGAATGTATAAAGAAATAAGAAATAATGCCCGAAAAACCCAGAAACACGCACTTTTATTAACCCTGCAGCTCAGAAACCGTTATTACATGTTTTTTGTTTTTTTGAAATTTTTTTTTATAGAGGTAGGCCTACAGTTTTTGGCGAAATTGAGTTATTAGCCGTTTTGATGTTGGGGTCAGATAACATAATGCAAACCTTTTTAAACAGAATTTATAATTTTAAATGCTTTTAGGGGATCAAATTTGATATCATCATTGATCCGAGCTGCAAAATTGCTCAAGTCCAATATCAATAATATTAATATGAAGAATTTGGTCCCAAAAGACGCTAACTCCAAAGGCTGCTTTGTGTAAAACTCATTTGAAGATATTCGTAAGAGTAGCAGTAATCTTTACCAATCTAAGAACATTGGAATAATAGTTATAACAATTTTTTGGTTATTTTTAAAAGAAATATATATGTAGTTGCAAATCTCTTTAACCTCCCATGCGAAGAAGAAAAATAATAAATATTAAAGTGTTTTTTTTTGTTCCAAAAGGAGCTAAATCCAATGGCACCCATTGGCAGGGGACAAAATGATGTTGAAGATACATAGAAAATAAGCTAGAGTTACAAACATAGGCCTATATCCATTCCTATCTTAAATGTCATTTAAACTTAAAATTGTTAAAATATACCAGAAAAATGTGACACAAGGCAGCTATTAGATTTAGCGTCTTTTGGAATCGAACTCTTCATATCAGCGAAAATATTGCTGCAGCCCAGTGCTGAAGATATTTCCAATGTGCACACCAAATTTTATTTTAAGACCTTGACGTGTTCCATAAGGCACTAATTAGAGCTGGGCAATGCTTGAAAAAAAAGAGCGGGGCTATTTTCTTTCATAGCAAGACAAATGTGCTTAAAAATCACTGAAAAATACCAAGGTGTATAATAAAAAATGTGCAGATATCAGAGTAGCATGCAAAAAATGACATGCTTTTTGCCATTATTTTACAGTTTTGTTGAAAAGTTCCCCAAATTCATCCGCTTCACATCGATGTTGCCAACCAGCCAGTGGGCTCTAATCTGTTCACAAAAAAGGAGGGCGCACTGTAAAATTATGATCTTTGCACTTCAATGCTTTATAGACCACTTGACATCATTGTTTATCAACAAAGGTGAGGGACTGGTCTATTGATATGCTTGAACGGACCGCTATACTGTTCAATGGCTTTCTTGTACTATATGAAAATTATGTGGTGGACGATTTACAATGCACGTGCCCTGAGCATAAAAGCCAAATCAGCATTGAAATTTGTAACGCATTGTGGGACAGTTTTTGCAGTTTTGGGACACTTTGCCTTCTGACCTATCAGGTACAGGTAAATGGTTTTTGTGCGCGTGCGTACAATATATTTATTTAAATGTTTTACTAAAATGAAAATTGTTAAAAAAAACATGACTATTTTCATAAATTAATTTATTAAAATATTGTTAATGATAACACTACTACAATAATAATTTAATAAATAAATGAATAATAATTACAGCAATTTCCCCGATATGTCAGAGGTAAAAGTGTCCCAAACTGTTCCCAAAAACTGGAAGTTACAATGCCTATTGGGCTTATTTACATCAAATTGAATTGCTTTTTAATATTTGTGAATTACATTTATACATTCTATATCAATGGTTTATGTACTCAAGAAGTAACTCGCAAGTTGCACTAATTTTTATTAAGTAATATTACAAATTATTAAAGGTGTCCCTTTATTATTTACGGTAGAGAAGCATAGAACATTTTGAGTGAACATTTCACCAAAATGATAGCTGATATGTTTCCTACTAATCTTGAATTAGTCATTTTATTCAGCGTAGAGCAGGAATCCAGAGAACGAAGTATATTTGTCACTGCCACCGTGCACTGGCTCTCCATTACGAAATGCAAATCTCAACCACACCTGATTACCTACTGACAACCGAACTATGGCCGTGTTACTGGCTGAACGGTGGTTGTTAGTAGAACTCTCACCAACTTCATGATTGTGTGCAGTAGTGATCACAGCATCGTCTTTTACAAGTTGAACCGCTGGATCATGATTGTTATAATTGCTTAATACTGTGAACATGAATACATATGTCCCTGCAAATTCGCACGTAAATTTATCAGTTGCAATATTGAAATCCGATCCAATATTGGTTTCTTCATATTCAAATGCGAGAACATCGTTGATATTACCAGCTTGGCTAGATGTCTTGTAGACAGAGAACGCAGACTTTTGTACTTGTGGCATGTCTCCAGCGCTTCCCTTTGGTCCAGCAGGTCCAGGTTGACCATCAACGCCTGATTGTCCATCTGCACCTGGTTGACCATCAGCACCCGCATGACCGTGTGCGCCCTTTGGCCCTACTTTACCTGGAACGCCTTGCAATCCTCGATCTCCTCTTTCACCAGCAGGGCCCTGAGAGCCAGGTGGACCTCTCTCGCCAATTCGCCCAGGCACTCCTACCGCACCCTTCATGCCAATTTCACCTCTCAAGCCATCTCGTCCAGGCAAGCCATTTGATCCAGGTATCCCTGCTGACCCTGGAACACCAGGTATGCCAGCTGGCCCTTGACAGCAGGAAGTACATGGGACTGGTTGAGCTTCATCAAGTGCAACTGTTGAGAGGTTACCAATAACATGGACGAAGATAAGGAGCAGGATAAAGTATGCCATATCAGAAACCTATTGAAAGAAAATTAGTTATGATTAATCACTGGATGGAACATCTTAATACTTGGACATTTTAGTCACGGAAATTGTTGAACAATTATTGGAATTCGTTTCATTATAAGTTATTTCATCCATGTACTACGATCTGAAGCCAAAGCGGTAATGGCATCTGGCAGTAAAAAGTTGTCAAAGTCCCCAACAGTTTTTGTACATTAGACAAGTAGGATCCATGTTCTTTGCCTTGCAGGTCTTCTTTACCATGAATTTTGTAATGAGATGGAGAAATCTTTGAATGTGTAGAACAATATTAAATATTGTTCTACAAATTGTGCACCAAATTCCAATAAAAGATGATGCAAGAACCGTTGTATGAAAAGAGGACAACAACATTTGCCCCTATATTTTACGTTCAACTGTATAATTTCAACCACAAAACAAAGTCCTTTTAATAGTTGCAGGTAAAATGAAGAACAGGTTTTTTCCATTCAGTCGAAATAAAGAAGGAAAAAATACCCCTCAAACATCAATGCTGTTGAATTTTTAATATTGTTGTTGTTTTTGTTATTGTTATCATTAGTAGTAATATTGTTGTTGTTATTGTTCTGTTATTGTTGCTGGTGATGTTGGTACTGCCTTTTTAATTTGGATATGTACTGTCTGATCATGATCACACGCAGGTAAAATAAAAACGTTTACAAAAGGATGTAACTTTAGCACGTAAAGGTAACTTTGGCGTACAGGGGTAGCTTTATTATACAGGGCCAACTTGGGCATGAAGGATTAACTTTGGCACG
This sequence comes from Amphiura filiformis, assembly GCF_039555335.1. NCBI lineage: Eukaryota > Metazoa > Echinodermata > Ophiuroidea > Amphilepidida > Amphiuridae > Amphiura > Amphiura filiformis. Next base: position 47,561,781 of record NC_092640.1, read on the forward strand.
CAGGGGTTAACTTTGACATAAAGTCTGCACAAAAGTAACTCAGCTGTTATAAAAACGCCTATAGCTTCAGAACTAATAATTGTTTCCACAATATTTCTACATAGAAAGAAGGACGATTTATTTACGCGCATTTTGTCAAATATTGTTCAATATTAACAACACAGTACAGTGCTTGTAAAGAAAAATACTCGAATTTAAAAGTTGCAGTTTGCAGCGATCAATGGTTATTACGCAGGCATTGTGGCACCTAAAACCCTCCATTCATCTTCGCGCTGACTTCAAATCAGTACAAATAGCTGCAACCTTTTAATTCGGGTTATGTTCTTTAAAAACACTGCTGTGTTGTTAATATTGAACGAAATTGGACAAATGGGGTATCAAAATGCACGTAAATAAATCGTCCTTCTTTCTATGTAGAAATATTGTGGAAACAATTATTAGTTCTGAAGCTATAGGCGTATTTATAACAGCTGAGTTATTTTTTGTGCAGACTTTATATGAGTCACTTTGACATGCATGGTAAACTTAACACGCAGAGGTAACTAGGGCACACAGGATTAACTTGGGCACGCAAGGGTTAACTTTGGCATGCAGGATAACATTGACATGCAGGGGTAACTGAACATGCAGAGGTAACATGGGCACGCAGGATTAACTTGGGCATGCAAGGGTTAACTTTGGCATGCAGGATAACATTGACATGCAGGGGTAACTGAACATGCAGAGGTAACTCGGGCACGCAGGATTAACTTGGACACGCAAGGGTTAACTTTGGCATGCATGGTAAACTTAACATGCAGAGGTAACTTGGGCACGCAGGATTAACTTGGGCACGCAAGGGTTAACTTTGGCATGCAGGATAACATTGACATGCAGGGGTAACTGAACATGCAGAGGTAACATGGACACGCAGGATTAACTTGGGCATGCAAGGGTTGACTTTGGCATGCAGGATAACATTGACATGCAGGGGTAACTGAACATGCAGAGGTAACATGGGCACGCAGGATTAACTTGGGCACGCAAGGGTTAGCTTTGGCATGAGGAGTAACTTTGACATGCAGGGGTAACTTAATTTGTAGAGGTAACTTAGGCACGCATGATTAACTTTGGTACACAGGGAATAACTTTGGCATGCAGGGGTTACTTAACATGAAGGATTAACTTTGACATGCAGACCCAGGAACCACAAAGCGTTTCTGAAATTATTCGCAAAAGGTAAGAAAAGGTTGCCAGAAAAAGTTTAAATGTCTGGTTATATAAAGGGCATACAAAGGTTATATAAAGGATATATACAGGGCATAAAACGTTTTCATAACATTCAGAAACATTATTTTAAAACTATGAAATAGTTGGCAAAATTTGTTTTGACGACATTTTAAAAATGTTGTAAATTTGTTTTGACGACATTTTAAAAATGTTGTTTTAGTGTGTTTTCATACAAAACATTTTAATACCGTACGGCTTACGCGCGACGGCATTCACCAGTTCCGACGTCTACTTCCCGGCTAACATCGTAAGGCTTACGAGCGACGGCATTCACCGGTTCCGACGTCTACCGGGTAACATCGTAAGGCTTACGCACGACGGCATTCACCAGTTCCGACGTCTGCGATAGTATATTCTAAACAAAGACGTCACACTTCGGTACTCTATTGCCTGGTATTCAAGGAAGAATGTCATTGAAGTAAATATGGTCGGCTCTTATTGGATGTTTTTTTGTTTCATGCATTTGGAGGTCAATACAATTTTGCTGCAGCTTTCAAATCTTGGGCTATTTTCTTCTAAATATACGCTGCGACATCAATTATTTTAGGACTATTGCAACAAATGAGATGTCGTAATGCGCTGAAATAAATTCTGCTTCAATGCTTTTTACAAATTTGGCACATGATAACCCGTTTTGGAATAATAATCATTCATTAAAGGTGAAGTTACTTTTTTATGTTTATTTGCATGCAGCACAGCTTTGAACGGCGTTGTGGAGATGAAGGCAGGAGTAATACACCCGGAAAAATGAAAACATCCGGTCATGGTTCCCACTCAATGCAGATGGATCAATAACATCATCAACGCTTTGAGAAAGCCAGAAGGTTTCTGGCGAAACTGTCAGCGGAAAAACGCAAGTTTTTCTGTTGGGCTTGGCAAATATTATTCTAAATTAACGACCGTATTCCGTTCTGTGCGGTTGAAGCTAATATTCTTAAAAAGTAAGTTTTCTGACAGTACACTTCTTTCAGGGATACCATGTGTACTTTACACCGACAAAACATATGTGTGACACTGATACATTGTGACCATCTATGAAGCTTTTTATATACCGACGGTACAGTTCTTTCAGAGACACCGTGTATACTATGCACTATGCACCCAGTAAACCAATGTGGGACAGTTCTTTCAGAGACACAGTGTATATTCTGCACCCAGTATACCAATGTAGGACAGTTCTTTCAGAGACACCCATACTTTGCACCCATCAAACTGATGTGGGACATACCCTGTATACTTTGCATCCAGAAAACCAATGTGGGACAGTTCTTTTAGAGACACCCTGTATACTCTGCACCCATTAAACTAATATGGGACAGTACTTTCAGAGACACGCTGTATACGCGGCACCCAGTAAACTAATATGGGACAGTACTTTCAGAGACACGCTGTATACTAGTACTCGGCACCCAGTAAGCTAATGCGGGACAGTACTTTCAGAGACACCCTGTATACGCGGCACCCAGTAAACTATTGTGGGACAGTACTTTCAGAGACACCCTGTATACTCGGCATCCAGTAAACTAATATGGGACAGTACTTTCAGAGACACCCTGTATACTCTGCACCCAGTAAACTAATTTGGGTCACCGTTGCATTGTGACCATCTATAAAGCTTTTTATACTACTTCAATAGACAATAAGGTTGGGATACCGAAAGGTGGTTTAAACCTAGGTTTAGCTAAACCCAGGTTTAAACCCAGGTCTAACTAGTCCGAGCTGTCGGAATCGTAAAATAACTTAAACCTAGGTTTAGGCTTAAGCCGGGACTAGTTAGACCCAGGTTTAAGTTAGCACCGGTTTAAGTTAAACCACCTTTCGGAATTCCAACCTAAATCATTCTTATTTCACATACTACAAACACTACCAAACTTCAATAATAAATAGTTTAGTTGCGTTATTTTGGTGTAAAATTTAATGAATTCGCTGACCACTGCGATATAACGGCGACACCATAGTCGTGACATTCGGTGTCCCCGTTACATTGTGACTTATATCTGTGAATTTCTCAGGCACTTGCACTATAATGCAACATATAAGAAGCATAACGGGGACACCACATCATAGGCGTGACATTCGGTGTCCCCGTTACATTGTGACTTATATCTGTGAATTCGTCAGGCACTTGCACCATATTTTATACAACATAATTATAAGAAGTAACTTTTGTTTTTTGATGGATTTGGCATCAGATTTAATTTGACAATATGGTAAATTAAATATTTATAAATAATGAAAAATGTTTAAATAATAGGAGTTACAAGAATTTTTATGCAAATGAATAAATTGAACATAAAAAACGTCTTCTACTTACCTGTGTATAGTTGTAAACCAATTTAATTCTGACTTTGTCAATCAATGTAATTCCCAGTATGTAACGCGTTGCTTCAATCTAGACCGTCTACAGCTAAAATGAGGCGTAGTCCCAATGCAAGGCTAATATAGTCCCATCAGATGAATTATTTACCAATGAGATTATTAAACTATAGTATGTCCCAAAGATATGTCTGCCATCTCATTCGTCATAAAGTCAGGCGTGTCTAGACTTGTCTTTTTTCCGTACCAATTGCAATTAGGTTTGGTCAATTCTATTCGAGAATATGTCGGTAACAATAATCTACCTAATGTGTGTTGTGTCATAAGAGAATATATAGGCCCTATTAATGTCAACAAAGCGGTGACTATAATATACTTGAGAGGTTTCAATTTCTCACGTCAACGCCAACGTTTGTTATTGATGTCAACAAAGCGGTGACTATAATAATAATACTTGAGAGATTTCATTTTCTTTCGTCAACGCCAACGTCTACTATGCACTCCTAATAAATAATTTCGTCAACGCTAACGTCTACGCGCACGCCAATTAAATCATTCCGTCAACGCTAACGTCTACGCGTACGCCAATTAAATCATTTCGTCAACGCTAATGTCTACGCGTACGCCAATTAAATCATTTCGTCAACGCTAACGTCTACGCGTACGCCAATTAAATCATTTCGTCAACGCTAACGTCTACGCGAACGCCAATTAAATCAATTCGTAAACGCTAACGTCTACTCGCACGCTAATTAAATCAATTCGTCAACGCTAACGTCTGCGCGCACGCCAATTAAATCACTTCTAAAACAATCCACTCTGACTGATTTTCTGTACTTCGCTGTTCACAGAATTAAATCGCGCGCGTAAATGGAATGACCATGACGTCACTAACAAACTTGAGTAGAAGCAAGGTACTGTCATTTAATATGCGCACAGAACTGGCTTACGAGTAAAAGTTAGCTTTGGCAAAAAAAATCGCAATCTATCAACTATTATAATTTATGATGTGTAGTATAGGTCAGATTAAATCGAATTCGGGAAAAAAAAGAAAACACTTTTCAACATTAGACTGTGGTTGAGGTTAAGGACATGAATATAATAAAGTAGTGTGGCAATCTCATTGATACATCGAAATAAAAGAATCCATACCTGGCTTTATCATACGAATTATATCGTATTCATAATTATTTGCGACCACATTTTAAATGTGACTAAATGTTCATGATTTTATCTAGACACACTATATGCCTATTATTGCCCAATGTGTTAATGTGACCCGTTCTCTCTAAGCACGGAACATGCCAGCAGACTCCATTTAGGGCTGTGTAAGCCCATCCAGAAAATTACATTGGCACTCTTGTCTAACGAACCCGTCCAAATCATATATATCTTTCAAAGTATACACGGCACAAAAACATAATTTGGTATCATTTTAGAGCCAATGCTATTAAAATTATTTATAGCAATATCAAAATCTAAAACCAAAAATCCCAAACATTTGACATGTTCCGGGTTTTGTGAGAACATATGCGAGTCACAAATGTCATCAATCATCCATTGCTTGAATTGTTTTGACGTGACAACGTGCATTTGCCAATAACGTTTAATCGTTTTATCATGTGTGCTATGAAGAATTTCTCAGTAAGCGATGTCTGGTTGTACCTTTTTCTACCATTTGACATTTAAACGTGAATATTCCAGTCTGTATTCTTATCTGCCCTGTATAACTATAATAGGTGTTATAGTGATAGATATTTGAAATCTCTCGTGAATGCGAATATGATTTAATGAGGGAAATCATACACAAAACAAAAATAAACAAGATAAATGAAACTGATTTTAATTTCAGTTGGACATCTAAAAGAATAATTTTATTAAAAAATATCTTGACTAACTTAATAATATATGTTTAGAAAAAGGTTCAATATACCGGGTGTCCCAAAAACGGTGACATGTAGATTTTGAAAATAATACAACTAATAATATTACCAGTACCCCTGTTAATGTCAAGTTCACAGCTTGATTACTTAGCCCGCATTCGAAGCATTCCTGGACAAGCTGTTTACGTTACATAATGCAACACGAAGTTCTTTACCACCGTTATAGTCACCGTAAAATTGGTGAGGCATTTGAGTAGGCCCAGCCATAGCATGGTAGATGCAGTATTCTATTCTGATTAATAGAAAATAAAACTTGTTCAGTTTTATTTCAAGAGTTAAGTCGGAAATTCTTACAATATTCACAGTATATAACTGTTATGAGTCGTAATGACTCAAAGCCAAAATCACCTTTTACCCAACTTCACACAAATGCACAACAACAATATACTGTTTGATTACGTTAACAAAATCAAAGTCTTTAATTGAAATTAAAAATGCTTGATACATAACAACAAATGCACATACATTGTACAATATAATCATACAATCACAATTTTAAGTAATCAGTACTTAACCAGCAGTCTTCCTCTTGGTGATCATAGAGTTCTTACAATGTCCTGGACGGCTGATCTATATATCCTTATTGCTAAAATCAGCGAAGTCCATTGTACACTTGCATTTATATATCCTTGCGTATAAAATCCTCGCACAGAAATGGTGCTGCTCTCTCCAAACACTTAACTCCTTGCGCAGTTCTCCAAGCACTTAAAACTCCTTGCGCCGTTTTCCAAACACTTAACTCCTTGCGCAGTTCTCCAAACACTTAACTCCTTGCTCAGATGACAATCTCCAAAAATGGTGTTTCTTTCACCAATTACTCTCTTTCTCCAGGAAACAGGCTTCTTTCTGCACTGCTCCACTTTATTGACAGATGTGTTGTTTTATAAAGCAGACTCCATTAAGTCTTTCATACACTCAACATCTACCTCGTTGCTGTATTAAAATAGCACATTATTGGCTATGTAAACTGGTTCAACTGTACCTCTTTTTGAAGCACAGGATGACCAACCAATAGAGAATTTACAAACTCTCTTGATATTCTGTAATGAACAAACTAAAGCTTCCACCTTTTTATACTCCTAAAAACCCATGATCTATTAATAGTCAATTCTGTCACATTACAACACTTCCTGTGGGTATTCCCCATGATGTCATATATTCACTTTATATTATCAGGGATTCCCCTAATGGTGTAATACACAGTGCACGTTCTGGAAAAGAGAATCCCCAAATATCCAAAATTAGAAATGATTCAATTTTTTAAATCAACTTAATGAATGAGAGGGATTTTCCTAATGTCTCATGAAATATCTCTTAATTTGTGTAAACAGAGATAAATAATCAACTTAAATTACTCAGGGCATATCACAATAACACAGCAGCTATTTCAATTCAACAAAACCCAAACAAAGCCTAAAAGCAAAAGATTGTTATTAATTTCACTATGTTGATAAGATACATGCAGAAACGCCTTAAACAAAAACGTGTTCCGATTCTAATGACCATCTTCCTTTATTTGTTACCACCAAGAGTCACCACAAAACTCATTTATTGTCAGTGTACAATATCTAAATTTTCAAAATGTTTCTTTTGTGCAATAAGTTCAACCAAGAAAAAAATAAATAAAATGTAATACAGAAACAAAATGAAAACTAAGGGGTGCTTATTGTACAACTTTCATTGTGCGATATTTGGATGGTTAGCCTCTCTTGACATCCCTGTTGCTTTTAAGATATTGATTCATTGATTGATTTTATTTGGTTACATATAGGCCTAAGCATGGAAAAATAGAAATATATAATATTATTAAAAATTTAAAATATATACATTACATATGCCAAATAAAAGAAAAACATAATAGGGAAGATAAAACACACTATACGGTATAGGAACAAGGAACCAGGATAACCCATAGAAAGTTTCAGGCGTATTTTCAATTGTAAATCGATTTTAGCAGAAATGGCAGAGAATAAATAACAAAAGGAGACCCCATTGGAAATTAGCCATTACTGAGATGATTCCCTTTTGCACCCTAGCACATTAAAAAAAAATCAGACTACCAAATTCGGCTTTACCAATATGTGTCCGGGTTTCCAGGTTGAAAATATAGCGCACCGTTTTATTTTGGGTGATTTTTGATATTCGCCGTAAAAGTGATGATGTAACAGGTGCGATGGCAATTAAGCCTGTTACATCATCACTTTTACGGCGAATAACACAATAAGAAATAAATACGCATGAAGAGCTTAAAGGGGCATTTCGTGATCCACAGCCTCATCCCCGACTTTTCTCCAAAAAAGTTGAGATTTTTATATCACTGGAAACCTCTGGCTACATAATGTTTATGTACAAAATATTTCTTGCAGATTAATTCGTTTTGCAAAGATATCGTGAAATTTGAATTTCTTTCTGGTGCACCAGAACGAAATTACAACGCATTGTCTATGGAGCAGTGTAATACACATAATCATGCATAACTGGTTTACGCAAAATCGGAATCAACTTAAATTTTGGGAATAGGCTTTTTTCGTGGATTTGTACTGAAGAATGTCATAAAAAGAGGATGCTAGGATCACGAAATCCTCCTTTAACAGCAAAAAGTCAAGAATTACATGTTACTCATTTACGCTATAAATTTAATGAGTAAGGAGTAATACTCTGTCCAACTCGCATTTATTTAAACAATTTAGGTAAACAGTCATAACAGAAGTAATTGCAAATTTGATTAATTATTGACTAGTTATTCAATTAATCAATAAAGCAATGAGTGACATGTAATCATGCACGTTTTGCATCTTATCTCTTCATATTGATATTTTTTGCAATTTTCAAGATAAGGCAGCTATTACATCAACAACAACTTAGCACTTGGATGAGTTCATAGAGGAGGAAAACATTTAGATATTTAAATACGCGGCTTATAAGCAACTATATATATATTCCATAAACATATTTAAAGGTCCGTAACCCGATCGACAGCATCATTCGGCGTGATAATACAAGAAAATGGTGACACTTGTGCATTCTACCGATATCTTTTCCACGAAGAAATCGTTTTATTCAGCATACAGTAAGAATCCATTAAATGAAGTCAATTTCTCACCACTAGAGCCGTACACTTGTTCTCCATTACTCATGAATTTCAACCATACCTGATTGCCCACTGACAACTGTATCATGGCCACGTTGTTAGAAGAACGGTAATTAACCCTCGAACTATCATCACTTTCATGATTTCTTACTGTAGTGATCATATCGTTATCTCTCACTAATGCAATATATGGATCTTGGTTATTATAAGCAGTGGAAATCGTGAACATGAACACATAGGTGCCGCTAATTGTACACGTAAACTTATCCGTAATTAGATTAAAATCAGAACCAATGTTGACTTCTTCATTGTCAAACGTGAGAACATCATTACCGTTGCCAGTTTGGGGAGATGTCTTGAAGACAGAGAACGCAGACTTTTGTACTTGTGGCATGCCTCCAGTGCTTCCTTTGGGTCCAGGAGGTCCAGGTTGACCATCATTACCCGGTTGTCCATCTGCACCTGATTGTCCATCAGCTCCCGCATGACCGTGCGCCCCCTTTGGCCCTACTTTACCGGGAAAACCTTGTAGTCCTCGATCTCCTCTTACACCAGCAGGGCCCTGTGGGCCAGGTGGACCCCTCTCGCCAATAGGCCCAGGCACTCCAACCCTTCATGCTCATTTCACCTCTCAAGCCATCTCGTCCAGGCAAGCCATTTGATCCAGGTATCCCTGCTGACCCTGGTACACCAGGTATCCCAGCTGGCCCTTGACAACATGAGTTACATGGAACTGGTTGAACTCCATCATGTGCAACTGTTGAGAGGCTACCAATAACATGGACGAAAATTAGAAGCAGGCTCAAGGATGCCATATCAGAAACCTGTTGGAAAGAAAATTAGTTATCATTAGTGACTAGATTTGCTTTTTACAGGGAAAGGCCGATAGTTGAAAAGATCAAAGACCTTCTACTAAATAAGTGGTCATTAGTCATGACAATTGTTGAAATAAGAGAGCTTTGAACGGTTAGAATAATAATTTTATTCGCGGAATTAAAAAAAAAGGTGATGCAAGAACCGTTGTATGAAAAGAGGACAACAGAATTTTTCCAACTATTAAGGTTCAACAATACAATTTTAACAAAACAAAATAAAACAAACAAACAAACCCCCCAAACACACACACACACACACAAAAAAACCCCCCAAAAAACAACACAACAACAACATCAACGTCATGTTAACAATAGTTGCATGTAAAATGAAAAACAGGTTTTTCCATTCAGTCGAAATAGCAAAGGAAAAATAGACAGCAAAGATCAATGCTTTTCCAATACTTATACTGCAATACTCAGTCCGTCGTTTGCTAAAACATATAGAAAAAAGTTCAGCGTGTTGCCTTTTTACCGGCATTATATGGCTACGTTATTAAAGTTATTTCCCGAGTTATTTGCCACATTTTCTTGCTATTGTTGTTATTATTAATGTTATTATTATTGTTGTTGTTGTTATTGTTGCTGCAATACGATAACAAGTTTTAAAGTAGTCATTCATTTAGAGGGGTTGTTATCAGCTTTGAACGGCTTTGTATGTATGAGATGCATTCAAGCACATCGGCTTGGTCTGTTATCACTGCCGACTTTTGCTACACATAACACAATGGACCACAATGGCCTCATTCCAGTGGCATAGTTCAATAACCTTAATTAAACAATCATAGTGCAAAATTTGACCTGAAGTTGCAGAGTATGAGTTTTAGTACCCAAATTTTCAAAGGTCATTCAACGAATGTACAAATGTATTGGGGTTAAAGAAATGTGCCTTGATAGATGAGCATGTTGTGGATCCTAGTGTAACATTCCGGTCAAATATTGAATGACCTCATTATGCAGTTGCACGAGTTTTTGAAATATTAAAGGGGCATTTCGTGATCCACAGCCTCATCCCCCCACTTTTCTCAAAAAAAGTTGAGATTTTTATATCATTGGAAACCTCTGGCTACATAATGTTTATGTACAAAATATTTCTTGCAGATTAATTCGTTTAGCAAAGATATCGTGAAATTTGAATTTCGTTCTGGTGCACCAGAACGAAATTACAACGCATTATCTATGGAGCAGAGTAATAAACATAATCATGCATAACTCGCGAACGCAAAATCGGAATCAACTGAAATTTTGGGAATAGGTTTTTTCGTGGATATCTAATGAAAAATGACATAAATAGAGGATGTTAGGATCACGAAATACTCCTTTAACCGTCATATCGCAAACTCTTTTTAGGACGTCATTTTCCATACACAAATGAATGGACAAACAAAATCTTTTCGTTCAAAACCGCGTCGGGAAAATTCGAAAGTAACTTCATCTCACCTATACTAGGTCAACTTTTAACGAAACAAAGGGATGGTATTATATGCACAACTTTTTGCTTGTTCTATTTAGTGACTGACCTTCAATCGCTTCATAACATGACAAACATGATATTTGATACAGTATCTAATGCTTCTTTTGTAATTTTGGAACGCCACCATTTGCCGCAAAGGAAGCGTTGAACGAATAATTCCATGATTGCCCACTTCACAAAAATTTTCACAACATAGAGTGCTGATGAGCAAGATTTTTAGGGGAGAGGCAAGGGCGAGGGACTTCCAATTCGATGAAAATTGTGTGTAAAAAGTTGACATAACCCCCCTGAAATTTGCCCTTTCTGGCATATTTTGACCTTTTGTCAATTATTGTTCTCCCACTTTTTGCTATTGGAACAGAGCAAACAGTGGACCTGTGTTGATTTTTGGGGCATACTTTAGTATGTATTTGTGTAAAATCCCGTTGCAGTACATGTTTCTCGCAAACTCCATTAATGCGGTATCCATTTAATCCACTTTGAATAAAAAAAAAGTATAGAGGTAAACCAGATCGTTGACCAGCATTTTAGTTTAAGATAGTTTACCACAAGTCCGCAAATTAAAAAAGCACTGCAGTAATTAATACATATTGTTTTATCATAACTGATGCACTCGAAGCATATGATGGATAATTAAGTTCGTGCAAATGCATTCGTCAAAATAATCGTTCTAGTCATGGAGTTTATTGCCTTTAGGTCTAGTGCGAATACAAATGTAGTCAGTAAATTACCCTTATCATAACATACATCATTCCGTTCTTGATTGAAGAGGTTCGTCAGGTCTGTTAATTAATCAGCTAATTAAGAGTTCTTTTGCCAAGACTAAAAGAAAAAACTGACGTTTTCCTGTTGATAGTTTCACCAGAAACCTTCGGGCTTTCTCAAAGCGTTGATGATGTTATTAAGCCATCAGCGTGGAGCGGGAACATTGATCGTGTATTTTGATTTTTCTAGAAGTGTTTTTCCTGCCTCCAACGTTGGTCTTGAGAAGAGGATTAAAGATGTGAAAGAATGTCCCCTCGTCTTTGTCCATGCAGTTGCCCACTCTCTGGCGTATCCATATTGCTTCTTTAATACCCATCTTGCTCTGTAATTTTCTTCGCTAACAATAATTGATTAACTGTCCCAGTTTATTATACGATTTTCGCTGGACACATGATCAGTAATTGAGGATTTTCTGTAAGCGATTCTGTTCCTTTAGATCGGGAATATTTATGATGGCTAGCTTTTGTGCTTACTCATGTGGACAGCGAAGTGTCTTTTAGTCGCACCGATGTTTGTATTGGAGCAATTCACGGATCTTTCTTTCTCTGCAGTTCATGAATTATTGATAGAGAAAATAATCGCAGGGGACGATGGGTCAAAGAAGCAATATGGGTATGCAAGAGAGGGGACAATACCATGAACAGAGACGAGAGGACATTCTTTAAGCCACTTCTTTGATCCTCTACTCCAGACCAACGTTGAAGACAGGAGTAACACACCCAGAAAATCAAAACATCCGGTCATGGTTCCCGCTCAATAACATTATCAACGCTCTGAGAAAGCCGGAAGGTTTCTGGCAAAAGTGTCAGCGGAAAAAACGCAAATTTGTCTGTTGGGCTTGGTAAAAGAATTCTAAATTAACTACCGTATTCCGTCCTACGTGGTTGCGCACTAAAATACTCAAAACGTAAATTTTCTGACAGTACGCTTTTTTAGGGACACCCTGTATACTCTGCACACAAAAAACTAATGTGGGACACCATTACATTGTGACCATCTAATAAGCTTTTTATTCCGACGGTACTGTTTTTTCAGAGACACCCTGTATACTCTGCACCCAGTAAACTTATGTGGGACACTTCTTTCAGAGACACCCTGTATACTCTGTACCCAGTAAACTAATGTGGGACAGTTCTTTGAAAGACACCATGTATACTCGGTGCGGGACGCGTAATTTCTTTCTGCAACCATAATGGGCCGCAATGCGATAACACATAGTATGTAATTATAGGCCTATGACACGAGTTTATTACCATTATTATAACGGTTTACCTGGGGTTCGAACCCACAATCTATGTATCCATAGTCTAATGCCTACACGACTGTGCTATGATTCGTTGTGCCAGAAAGGTGTTTGTTTATGATACTTATGGATAACGGAATAAAGTGCATACACACAATACGAATATAATCATAACCCTAACCCTAACCCTAATCCCTAACCCTTACCCTTACCCTAACCTTAACCCTAACCCAAAACCCTAACCCTAACCCTAAACCCTAACCCTAACCCTAACCCTAACCCTAACCCTAACCATAATCCTAACCCCTAACCCCTAACCCTTACCCTAACCCTAACCATAAGACCCCAACCCTAAGACCCTAACCCTGACAATAATGAACCTTGCCTCGGACTATGCGGTTAGTGATATATTGCGGCCCATTATGGTTGCAGAAAGAAATTAAGCGTGTGGGACACAGTTTCAGTGTGACCATCTAAGAAGCTTTTTGCACCACTTCAATAAATAATAAATCATTCTTGTTTCACATATACATGTACATTTAGTTTAGTTGTGTTATTTTGGTGTAAAATAAAATGATTTCGCTGACTGCTACGATTTAACGGGGACACCATTTGGTGTCCCCGTTACATTGTGACTTATATCTGTGAATTTGTCAGGCACTTGCACTATAATGCAACATATAAGAAGCATAACGGGGACACCACATAGGTGTGACATTCGGTATCCCCGTCACATATTGACTTACATCTGTGATTTTGCACTATAATGCAACATTATAAGAAGTATTTATTTTTTGGATGTAGTTGGCAATTGGCATCATGATTAATACAACAAAGTAAATTAAATATTTATAAATATATTTAAATGTAGGAGTTACAGTAGGGTGTCCCCATTACATCATTACCATTGATTTAAAAAAAAAAAAAATTGAATAGATTGAACATAACAAACGTCGTGTACTTGCCTGTGTTGTCGAAAACCAATTGGATTCTGCCTCAGTCACAACAATATAATTCCCAGTTAGTATGTAATGCGTTGCTTCAATCTAGCCCGTCTAGACCGGCTAAAATGAGGCGTAGTCCCAATAGTAGACTAATATAGTCCCATCAGATGAATTATTTACTAATGATATTATTAGACTATAGTGTGTCCCAAAGATATGTCTGCCATCTCATTCGTCACATACTGCAGTTACTGTCCGTTTTCCTATACACAATACACAGTGCTCTCACCATTGAGCTGTGACCTCTACAAATCGTGCCACGTTAAAAGGATAGGCATTTGCCTAGTTAACGTCAATGTGTGAAAAATAACCGGCCAATATTAAAAGTACTCTCAAAAACTTCTAGCAAATATATTTCTCTAACATGACCTAAAATTACAGCTAGGTTAGATGTTCAGAAATATTCGTACTTTGGTAAAACAGTGAGTGAGGGCAAGGCATAGCTAGCCAAATCCCGTGTTAATTGAATGGAGATTTGGCCGAAAATTTTGGTAAACGGACCGCTCACTTCGAAAACGGTACAAGCTACATTTAAAGTACTCTCTGTTCGATCATCATGATGAGTTTTTAAATAGTATGCCGAAATTTGGTACTGTAGGTAATTGACAAAGGGTCGTACTTCGCTGATGAGTAAGTGACAGTGAACATGAAAATCAGGGCCCATAACCCAAGTTAGTAGCTAGTTAGTGGAGGCCGTCACGGGACTGATTATTGATTATTGAAGTGCCTTATTAATAGATACGCACGATTTAGGGCAAGAAAAAAAAACCGGGACACTTTTGGAGACATCATCATCATCATCATCATCATCATCATCATCATCCATCATCATCATCCAACCCATTCTCATTCTTATTTTGTACATATGATACAAATGGTCAAAGTAGTTCAAATGTATATATGATACAAATTAGACCATGCGCAAGAATGGATGCGCAGTAGTCAAGGATCATCATCATCATCATCATCAAATTATACGGCAGTAAATAGCGCCCTCTGTTGATCAAAATTCACTTTAGTAAGTACTTTTTAAGAGAGTTAATTAATATTTGAGTTAATAAGTAACACTATAAAATGTAAAAAGCAGAATTTAGTTAATTTAAAAACTGAAATGAGGTATGGGGCTGGCTGGGGGTGGCTACGGGGCGTTAGCTCAAGGACAATATTGTTCAAGGTTGCGCCGCAGGCCTATAAACAAACAATGTTGCTCCCAATACAATAGCAAACAAGCTTAAACTGTAAATTAGCCACCGATAGAGGGCAGGGCCTGAAGAATGAGGGAAATTACGGGGTAAAAATGAAAAATAAGTAGAAAGTGTGAAATGGGTGACAGGCTGTCTCTAAGTATGGATATGGGTGACGGGCTGTCGATAACCCGTCACCTAGTAGAGACAGCCCGTCGCCCTTAAGGTTACCCTAACCCTAATCCCCTTACCCTATCCCTAATCCTAACCCTAACCCTAATCCTAACCCTAATCCTAACCCTGACCCACTAATCCTAACCCTAACCCTAACCTCCTAACCCTAACCCTAACCCTAACCCTAACCCTAACCCTAACCCTAACCCTAACCCTAACCCCCTAACCCTAACCCTAACCCTAATCCACTATCCCTAACCCTAACCTTAATGTAACATTGACCAACAGTAACCTTAATGTATAAATTGGCCAACAGCACCATTAATGTAACACAGAGGGCGCTAATTACTGCCGTGCTAAATATACAAAATAAGCATCATCATCACTTCAGTGAAATGCGCAGAAGTCGGATTTTTCTTAAAATGTAATATATTTACATTTTAATCTTTCTATTGCGCATGCCTTAAAATGTATCATATAAACAAAATTAGGTGTTCACGATTTGTAACATATATACAATTTAGCTAGAGAATGTCTTGCAACATCATCATCATCATCATCATCGACATCATCATCATCATCACTTTCTACATTTTTTCTAAACAACATAGGGCCTACCGTTTTAATAAGATTTTTTTCTTGAAATGCATGTAACTATAATTATTGTTTAGAGCGTGATGAAATAAAACATCACGATTTTCATCACAAAACAAATATAATGCACAAGAAATCGTTTGTTTTAGAGCGTGATGATGAAATAAAACATCACGGTTTTCATCACGAAACAAAGTAATACATAAGAAATCGTTTGTTTTAAAGCGTGATGAAATAAAACATCACGATTTTCATCACAAAACAAAGTAATATGCCTACAAAAGAAATACATTTTTCGAGAGTGATTAAATAAAACATCACGATTTTCATCACGGAACAAAGTAATACATAAGACATCGTTTGTTTGATTGCAATCAACCGCGACAGTTCGTCTCACACACATAACAATGCACTGCGATCAAATAGGTTGATGACAACATTTGATTGAATGGACTGCACTGCGCCATGATTACGTGCACCGGTTCAAATCCTTTGTTTGGAGCCAATCAATAATTTCACGTACAGCCTCTATGCAAATTAGAGTTTACACACGCTGCAGCTGGGGTAATCGACCGAAGCTGGTTGCCGTTAGTGATCGAATGCATGAGCTTATTTGCTTTATTGAATTGATTTACTGGATTAATTTCCTGTTAACTGTGTTTAATGCCACAAAGGTCGAATCGGGCTTGCCACGGACCATAAGTGCATCATGATAAAGACAGGCGTGTCTAGACTTGTCTATTCCGTATCAATTGGAATTAGGTTTGGTAAATTCTTTTCAAGAAGATGTCGATAAAATAATCTACTAGAGGAGAGCCTAATGTGTGCTGTGTTATAACGAGGCCTGTCGAGTGCAGATCCGTCGGAACACGCTTTTCAATACGGAATAAATGATAACCTCATCGTGATCATCCAAGCAGCAAAGTTCATTTCCCATTGAAAAAGCGTTATCCGACGGATCTGCGGTTGACCATTCTGGTTATAACAGAATATGAATAGGCCCTATTAATAGCTGCAAAGCGGTGACTATAATATACTTGAAAGATTTCAATTTCTTACGTCAACGCTAACGTCTACGCGCACTCCAAATAAATCAATTCATCAACGCTAACGTCTACGCGAACGCCAATTATATAAATTCATCAACGCTAACGTCTACGCGAACGCCATTATATCATTCATCAACGCTAACATCTACGCGAACGCCAATAATTATATCAATTCATCAACGCTAACGTCTACTCGCACGCCAATTAAATCAATTCATCAACGCTAACGTCTACGCGAACACCAATTAAATCAATTCGTCAACGCTAACGTCTACGCGCATGCCAATTAAATCAATTCGTCAAAGCTAACGTTTACGCGAACGCCAATTAAATCATTTCGTCAACGCTAACGTCTACTCGAACGCCAATTTAATCAATTCTAATTCTAATACAACCTACTCTGACTGAGTTTCTAGACTTTGTTCCACCTCGAACGTGGTTATGATGTAGTTGTGTATTTCGGTGTTCGCGCGCGCAAAGACAATGACCATGCAACTTACATTCCACAGTTCAACATCACCCATATGTTCTCCACACCAAGATATGTTTAGTGCATACTGTCAAATTAGAATCTCTACACCATTATAATCTATGTAAAAAAGAAAAAACTCCCAATTTTAAAATATAGTTGCAGTTAAGGTTTAATAGAGATAGCACCTGAATGAATTAGTATGGCAATCTCATTGATACGCGTCGAAATAAAAGAAGCCATATCTGTCTTTCTTATACGAATTATATCGTACTCATAATTATTTGCGACCACATTTTAATTGTGACTACATTTTCATGATTTTATCGAGACACACTATATGCCTATTATTGCCCAATGTGTTAATGTGACCCGTTCTCTCTAAGCACGGAACATGTCAGCAGACTCCATTTAGGGCTGTGTAAGCCCATCCACCATAGGGCCTGCACTTTGGCTCGTTTTTTGCAGGTTTACATGGTCCAATAATCACAAGATGACTGACATGTGGTAACAAAGGAAGCAGTCACTGCAATTTGATTATGTCCCATATGATTGGCCATTCAAGACACCCATGTGAATATACTATAGCGGCCTTTTCAAAATATAATACCTGTTTGCTTGATTGCATTGACAATACCCGGGAACAATAGGCCTACACACAGTATATGCATTGGACAAACTTTTTTCAATAAGCATGATAAGTGATGATGTGACCTCCAGATTTATACATCGTTCGTCTCGCACACTGACAACATTTGATTGAATGGACTGTAGGCTACTGCGCCGCGCCGTGATAACGGCGAAGGACACTTTTCAAATCCTTTGTTTGGAGCCAATCAATAAAAGCATGCAGGGCCTCTATACCCATGTACAGTTTATCCCTTACAATTACATAACCTATGTTTTGAATACGCTGGCAAAGTTATGTAATAATCGGATTAATACTATATATATAGCAGTAGGTAAAAACAAGTTTTGAATAATCCGCGCTACAAAGTCCCATTCACTATTCAGTGATCCCAGCGAAAGTGAAAAAAAAAATCAAATTGTTACGTTTATAAATTTTTTTAATGAAAAACAAATGGCAAAAAAACAAAACAGGAAAACGACAGTATTGACGAAGTTGAAGCCCCATTCAAATACATGTAGCTAATTTATATACTGTCAGTACCGGTATATAAATTACAGACTCACGTAAATGCATTATGTTTTGCCTTAGACACACGGCTTTCGGCTGAACCACTGCACTAGCAAGCTTTGTTAGCACATCTATGACAATGACGAAAGGTACAAAATCAGCCATATAAGGCCTTTAGATAGCAGAAGACACCAAATGACCAAATTGGTGTTTTATGACCTTTGACATTCTTTTGTGGCGAGTGACATGGTCTTTCAATTCACGCCGAGTGTCCTTGACAGGTTTGACTATGCTTCAGTGGTCATGAAAGAATTCAAAAGATAACCTCTGCCCCAATAATCCCAAGCAATTGTCTGAAACTGCTCCTCGGATCATAAGAACTCAGTCCTCAAATGATAGTCATAGTAATGTCCAAAATATAAAAATTACTGACTATCATTGAAGACCGAGTTCCGCAGTCTAGTATCCAAAATCTGAATTTTGATGATTTTTACGATCGTCGGGATGAAAAAAAAATCAAAAAATCACTGAATATTCCTTTAGTTCCCTCCTCTCCTTATCCTGGCAATATAAATCAAAGAAAAATAAATAAAACAAGAAAAGAAAAAAAAGACAAAGAAAATTAACCAAATTAAAGACTTAATGTACGATCATTGTATACTCAAAATGCTGAATAATACTAGTAATAATTATCGGGAATGGTTTCTGTTAATTTTGAGCTGAAATAATAAGGTAAAGTGAAAGAAACACTGCTTGTTATTTTGGCCGTTTAACACGCAGTTCTATGGGAGGACATTATGACTTTATGTCGAACTTTGCTCTATTTACCTACAAACACAAGCAATTTGGCTGATTCCATTTAGGTGCAAGTTGTAAACATTACAAATATGCTAAAAAATCAGGTTTGAAAAAAATTAACCAAATTCATATTATAAGATCGTACATTATGACTTTAAGGGATCTGGAATGAGCGTTTTGAGCGTTTCGATAGTATTTTTTGTGGGACATGAGAGCACATCAGACATATCGAATTGCATTCTGAATACGAAGAATGTCTTTCTTATATCAAATAAATTTCATTGAAATTTATGATATAATACAAATTTTATGACAAATTATTAAAATTTGATATTTTTCACATTTTTGATATATAACAGTCCTCGAAGTAAATATCATAAATCTAATGATATATTCTTAAACAGTCCCTGGTATACCATACATGTATAGTCCTATGTATAGTAATTTTGCTTTATCTGTTTTGTGTTGTTTAAACAAATAGTTAAACATAATTTCCATAAAATGTAAGCTTTTACTGTCAGATATGTCCCCTTTTAATTTTGAGCAGAACAAGTGAGGTAAAGCAAAGAAAATTGGAATTTACTACTACTACTACTAGCGCCAAAGAATGTTATACGATTGTAAAACGGTACGATCCTTTGGGTGTGTGTGTGTAGGTGTGCGTATGTGTGTCCTGCACGCGTATTTTTTCTGTAACTATAATGGGACGCAATACGATACCGGTATGTTATAAGAATCAAACTTACAAGAAAAATGGCTCTCGTCAAATCCTACAATTCTGTCAGAGAAAATATGCATATATGCATTAAATTTTTAATTAATTGACATAATTGATTAATTAATAAATATTTTATTTAATGATTTACCATAATTCCAAACATGTCAAACAATGTGTCAAATTAAAGCTAATGAAATGCTTTAGAAATTGGTCAGATAGAGCACATTTTGCAGAATGCATGTAGTATTTTAGTTACATGACTCCAAACATTCTATTCCAATTTTTTGCTATACACGCATAGGAGCTGTACTTTTAACATCTGCGCCTAATCAATAATAATAGTCTTTCACTCGATTGTGAACCTAGAGTGTGATGGTTTTGTAGCAGATGACAGTGCTCATTCAACCCTGTCAAGGTCAGTTAGTAGCCACTTGCTGAATGGATGGCCATTATCAGCTATCAAAGAGATGCCTTGTGCAGCTGCCAATCACAGTAGAGGTTTGATAACATTTTGTTAAAAACCCAAATGTGATATAAGGACAAAGCTGTGCATGTTGGTACTTAATTGTTTGGATTCTTATGTTGAAATGCCCTTGTATTAGTATTTTTATGTGTAGTGTATATTGTTCATGAATTATATAGCTTTTAAATTATGGGCATTTTTGCTCTGTTGCACTGTACCATTATCGGGACCATTATGGAATATGAGCAAATCAATTACCGACACAAGCAGGTATACAGTGCATTATTTT
Source organism: Amphiura filiformis (assembly GCF_039555335.1). Lineage (NCBI taxonomy): Eukaryota > Metazoa > Echinodermata > Ophiuroidea > Amphilepidida > Amphiuridae > Amphiura > Amphiura filiformis. The sequence continues at coordinate 47,582,634 of NC_092640.1, forward strand.
ATTTTTATTTCGTATCTCAGGAGCACAGCTCACTTGGTAAGGCATCAGAATTTTGTTCACGAGCGCTTCGAACTTTAAATCGGAAGGTGGTGAGTTCGAGCCTCATCACGGTCACATTAATTTTATAAACCAAATATTGTTCGAACTTTTCATATTTGTTTTTCTTTTATTGTTTCTTTTCTTTGTCTTTTTTTTTCCTTGTTTTATTTATTTTTTCTTTATTTTTCTTTGATTCATATTGCCAAGGTAATGAGAGGAGGGAACTAACGGCCCATTCAGTGATTTTTTTCATCCGGACGATCGTAAAAATCATCAAAATTCAGATTTTGTACTGCGGAACTCAGTCTTCAATGATATAGTAGTCAGTAATAATCTTTTGGTCATTATATGACTATCATCATTTGACGACTGAGTTCTTATGATACATCATCCGAAAAGCAGTTTCAGACAATTGAATATATGAATATAAAAACCACCTAAGTCCATACTTCGGCCAAATTGAGTTAAGCATGGGAAATTGTTGCTATACATAGGCCTGTCATATGTATGAAAGAAGAACTCAAATTCATTCTCTGTGTCTATTAAGCATGTAAAAAATAGCATGTATGAAAGAATCACCCAATTCCATGATTTGAGTCTTGTAACACATTGGTTGAAATCCAGTATGTATAAAAGTCCACTTGTAACACATTCATTGCTAGAGAGTGACTTTTGAACAAAAAATGGGTTTAATAAAGGAAAGTTGGTGGTTTATATTACATGGCAGAATGCTTATCAACATTATACATACCTGTGTGCTTTATTTTGTATTATCTTACTAGTGGTAATCTCATTCTAACATTGTTGTCTTTGTATATGATTCAAACAACCACCTAAGTCCAAAATTTAAAATGAACCCCACGAAGTCCCTGAAATGCTAATCGTCATACCTAATACAGGTTAATCCACTCATTTGCACGTAAAACTTACCATATTGACCAGGTAAATCTAACTGAAGGAATTAAAATGATACACAGGTTTTTCTCTCAAAATCACTTCCTATGGACTTAGGTGGCTTTTGTATTCATGTATTCAATTGCTTGGGATTGTTGGGGCAGAGGTTATCTTTTGAATTCTTTCATGACCACTGAAGCAGAGTCAAACCTGTCAAGGACACTCGGCGTGAATTGAACTGACCATGTCACTCGCCACAAAAGAATGTCAAAGGTCATAAAACATCAATTTGGTGTCTTCTGCTAGTGGTTCAGCCAAAAGCCGTGTAGGCCTATTTAAGACAAAAATAATGCATTTACGTGAATCTGTAATTACAGACAGTATATAAATTAGCTACATGTAGGCCTATTTGAATGGGGCTTCAACTTCGTCGATACTGCCGTTTTCTTGGGTTTTTGCCAATTTTTTCATTAAAATTTTTATAAAAGTAACAATTTGATTTTTTTTTCACTTTCGCTGGGATCACTGAATTGGGCTTTGCAACGCGATAGGCCTATATTCAATACTTGTATTCACCTGCTGTTATAGCATTAGTCCGATTATTACACAACTTCGCCAGCGTATTCAAGACATCCAATGCAAATAATCACCTAGATTATGACGTAGCATACCGTAAATATGGCGGAGTACTCAAATTCATTCAACAAAAGCATGATTACAAGCTATTGCAATCTACCGCGACAGCTCGTCTCACACACATAACAAATGCACTATACGATCAAATAGGTTGACGACAACGTTTGATTGAATGCACTGCATTGCGCCATGATTACGGTGAAGGACACCGGTTCAAATCCTTTGTATGGAGCCAATCAATAATTTCACGCACATCCTCTATTATTGCCAAATTATTGCCCGGGATGATTGCACACTGTAAAAGAGCTATTGTTATAATGTTTGATGAAATCGTGTTTAACTATTTGCTTAAGAACGGCACAATACAGATAAAGCAGACAGATTTACTACATGTGGTACATGTATATACATAATAGGGAATGTGTGTGAGTCGAGTATTACCTAATTATAATAGGGGCGTATCCAAAAATGAATTCACGCCCCTTTCAAATGTCGAGCCAAAGTGCAGGCCCTATGCAAAATTACATTGGCACTCTTGTCTAACGAACCCGTCCAAATTATATATATCTTTCAAAGTATACACGGCACAAAAACATATTTTGGTATCATTTTAGAGCCAATGCTATTGAAATTATTTATAGCAATATCAAAATCTAAAACCAAAAATCCCAAACATTTGACATGTTCCGGGTTTTGTGAGAACATATGCGAGTCACAATATTGTCATCATTCATCCATTGCTAATGTTTTGAGGTGACAGCGTGCATTTGCCAATAATGTTTAATCGTTTTATCATGTGTGCTATGAAGAATTTCTCAGTAAACGATGTCGGGTTTTACCTTTTGCTACCATTTGACATTTAAACGTGAATGTTCCAATATGTATAATATGCGATTATAACTTTATTGGTAGATAACTTCTCGTGAATGCGAATATAATTTAATGAAGGAAATAATACACAAAACAAAAATAAAAAATAAACAAGATAAATGAAACTGTGATTTTAATTTCAGTTAGACATCTAAAAGAATAATTTTATTTAAAAAACATCATGACTAACTGAATTATATATGTTTAGAAAAAGGTTCAATATACCGGGTGTCCCAAACATTTTTGAAAATAATACAACTAATAATATTACTAGTACCCCATATGAATGTCAAGTTCACAGCTTGGATACTTAGCCCGCATTCGAAGCATTCCTGGACAAGCTGTTTGCGTAACATAATGCAACACGAAGTTCTTTACTACCGTTATAGTCACCGTAAAATTGGCGGGGCATTTGAGTAGACCCAGCCATAGCATGGTAGGTACAGTATTTTATTCTGATTAATAGAGAATTGAGTATATAACACAGCAGCGATTTCAATTCAACAAAACCAAAACAAAGCATAAATGCAAATGATTGTTATTAATTCACCGTACAACTTGCTACGTTGCGTCTGATACCAACAGATTTCATCAGGCAACTGACCCGCTGGGCTGGTCATTTGGCACTTGAAGACGGCTTGGGATCGTCTTGACGGCCCGGTCCCATGCGTGAGATAAGTTGTGTCAGTCCCCCTTTCTTCTTGGGTCGAAACTCGAAAATTCTACTCGAAACTCGAAAATTCTACCCGAAACTCGAAAATTCTACTCGAAACTCGAAAATTCTACTCGAAACTCGAAAATTCTACTCGAATCTCGAAAAATTCTACTCGAAACTCGAAAAAGAGTTACACACTTTCTTGTTAAGTGGCGGCTGCTCTACTCTCTCAAAGATGGCTTCCTTGATACCTTTCCTGTGCCGCTACTCCTCCTTATCAAGAATCACTGCGTCCTCGGTGTATGAAATGTGTCTTTAAAGGAAATCTGTACCATAAACTAATCAATGGCTAATATAGTTATATACCCCTAAATTAAACATACCAGACGCTCTATATGAATTTCGGAATATCCTTCGTTTCTGCGATTCAAGGGAGCCGCCATGATAGCTGCTTGTGAATCATTTCTGCCACAAACGGTAGTGTAACCTTTCACACAGACCCACGGCGAGCGTGTGTTACTGTATGGCATTCGCGACCCCTACAGCGAATTTTGGTTTTTAGTGCTGTTTTTACTTTTCGTTCTCAAAAGACATTGTTGATCATAAATATTACTTAAAATACATTTTTTTATGTTCTTCTGTAGTTTTATGGGTAGAAATTGTTGCGTTTTCTTTTGAACGAATCGCTTCGTGTCACCAAAGTTCACGAGGGACGAGGTTCGTGGCACGGATTTCGCTGGTTTCAAAATCGGGGTACCGTTACAGCCAAACACTTAACTCCTTGCGCAGTTCTCCAAGCACTTAAAACTCCTTGCGCCGTTTTCCAAACACTTAACTCCTTGCGCAGATCTCCAAGCACTTAAAACTCCTTGCGCTGTTTTCCAAACACTTAACTCCTTGTGCAGTTCTCCAAGCACTTAAAACTCCTTGCGCCGTTTTCCAAACACTTAACTCCTTGCGCAGTTCTCCAAGCACTTAAAACTCCTTGCGCCATTTTCCAAACACCTAACTCCTTGCGCAGTTCTCCAAGCACTTAAAACTCCTTGCGCCATTTTCCAAACACTTAACTCCTTGCGCAGTTCTCCAAACACTTAGCTCCTTGCTCAGATGACAATCTCCAAAATTGGTGCTTCTTTCACCAATCACTCTCTTTCTCCAGGAAACATGCTTCTTTCTGCATTGCTCCACTTTATTGACAGATGTGTTGTTTTATAAACCAGACTCCATTAAGTCTTTCATACACTCAAAATCTACTTCGTTGCTGTATTAAAATAGCACATTATTGGCTATGTAAACTGGTTCAACTGTACCTCTTTTTGAAGCACATGATGACCAACCAATACATCATGCTGTTATTGTTAACTACATGTATGCACACAACACAGGGGCACTCACAATAGGCAATTGAACCCTACTGGTAGCGCTGTGTTGTAGCTATACGGGTCGAACTAGTTAGTATCATATATCAAAAAGTATAAAAGCTATGATTTTCAATTACTTGTTCTTTTACAAATATTATCTGAATCTTCAACCCGGTACAAGCTTTAATAACGGGGGAACATACATTTTTATTAAAAAGAAATCCTACCATCTATCCAAACTCGCCGTGTTATTCCAATGCACATTTTACTTCACCGGGCAGCCATTTTTTGATCGTATTTTGAAGATTGGTGTCATAAAACCGTCATAGGTACAAATTTAGTACTTTCTGTCGATCAATTATGGCTTATTCTCTACATGTCAATCTTTAAATAATTTGCATAGTCCTTATAATAACGGTGGTCCGCCTTGATGAGTAAATGACAGCAAACAGCTGCAAACCAGTGAAAAATATCCCAAAACTCGGTCAGTGGAGCTGCGCTCGTACATGTCAATAGAGTCGTTATCGATTGGATTAGTCGTCCGTAGCGGACAATTCGGTCGCTCATTGGATCAATATTATCAGGTGGTAATAAATTTGCATTGGACAATAGATTACTATATGGTTTAGTACTGCATATATCGGTTTAATCTTCAATAAGCGGGTTTATGGCTGGAAAGGTCACGGTGAATTCGCCGTGGACGTAAGTGCACTATGAGAGAATTTACAAACTCTCTTGATATTCTGTAATGAACAAACTAAAGCTTCCACCTTTTTATACTCCTAAAAACCCATGATCTATTAACAGACAATTCTGTCACATTACAACACTTTCTGTGGGTATTCCCCATGATGTCATATATTCACTTTATATTATCAGGGATTCCCCTAATGGTGTAATACACAGTGCACGTTCTGGAAAAGAGAATTCCCAAATATCCAAAATTAGAAATGATTCAATTTTTTAAATCAACTTAATGAATGAGAGGGATTTCCCTAATGTCTCATGAAATATCTCTTAATTTGTGTAAACAGAGATAAATAATCAACTTAAATTACTCAGGGCACATCACAATAACACAGCAGCTATTTTAATTCAACAAAACCCAAACAAAGCCTAAATGCAAAAGATTGTTATTATTTTAACTATGTTGATGAGATACATGCAGAAACGCCTTAAACAAAAACGTGTTCCGATTCTAATGACCATCTTCCTTTATTTGTTACCACCAAGAGTCACCACAAAACTCATTTATTTTCAGTGTACAATATCTAAATTTTCAAAATGTTTCTTTTGTGCAATAAGTTCAACCAAGAAAAAAATAAATAAAATGTAATACAGAAATAAAATGAAAACTAAGGGGTGCTTATTGTTCAACTTTCATTGTGCGATAATTGGATGGTTAACCACTCTTGACATCCCTGTTGCTTTTAAGATGTTGATTGATTGATTAATTTTATTTGGTTTCATATAGGCCTAAGCATTATAAAAATAAGAAATACATAAATATATATTATTACAAATTTAAAATACATTCCATATGACAAATAAAAGAAAAATCATTTATATAGTGAAGATAAAACACACTATATAGGAACCAGGATAACCGATAGAAAGTTTCAGGCGTATTTACAATGGTCCTTAATAAATAGATTTTAGCAGAAATGTCAGAGAATTAACAACAAAAGAAGAAATTATCACACTTTGGAGAACAGACCCGCTGGAAATTAGCCATTACTGAGATGATTCCTTATTGCACCTTAGCACATAAAAAAATTCAAACTATCAAGTTCGGCTTTACCAATATGTGTCCGGGTTTCCAGGTTGAAAATATAGCGCACCATTTTATTTTGAGTGATTTGAAGTTTGTTTTTGAATTGATATTCGCCGTAAAAGTGATGATGTAACAGGTGCTATGGCAATTAATCCTGTTACACCATCATTTTTACGGCGAATAACACAATAAAAAATAAATACGTATGAAGAGCTTAGCTGCAAAAAGTCAAGAATTACATGCTACTCTTACATGCTACTTTATCTAACTAGCATTGTTTAAAAAAAATAGGTATACAGTCATAACAGAAGTAATTGCAAATTTGATTAATTATTTACTAGTTATTCAATGAATCAATAAAGCAATGAGTAACATGTAATGAAAATATAGCGCACCATTTTATCTTAAAAAATACATACGTATGAAAAGCTTAGCTGTAAAAAGTCCAGAATATTATGTTACTCATTTACGTTATTAATGTAAAAAGTAAGGAGTAGTACAACTCGCATTTATTTTAAAGATTTAGGTAAACAGTCATAACAGAAGCAATGAGTAACAGGTATTCATGCACGTTTTGCATCTTATCTCTTCATATTGATATTTTTTGCAAGGTACAAGGTAAGGCAGCTATTACAGCAACAACATCTTAGCACTTGGGATGAGTTCATAGTGAGGAAAAATTTGGAAATTTAAATATGCGGCTTATAAGCAACTATATATATTCCATAAACATTTTGAAAGGCCGTAACCCGATCGACAGCATCATTCGTCGTGATAATACAAGAAAATGGTGACGCTTGTGTATTCTACCGATATCTTTTCCACGAAAAAATCGTTTCATTCAGCATACAGTAAGAATCCATTAAATGAAGTCAATTTCTCACTACTAGAGGTGTACACTTGTTCTCCATTACTCATGAATTTCAACCATACCTGATTGCCCACTGACAACTGTATCATGGCCACGTTGTTAGAAGAACGGTAATTAATCGTCGAACTATCATCACTTTCATAATTTCTTGCTGTAGTGATAATATCGTTATCTTTCACTAATGCAATATATGGATCTTGGTTATTATAAGCAGTGGAAATCGTGAACATGAACACATAGGTGCCGCTAATTGTACACGTAAACTTGTCCGTAATTAAATTAAAATCAGAACCAATGTTGACTTCTTCATTGTCAAACGTGAGAACATCGCCATCGTTTCCAGTTTGGGGAGATGTCTTGAAGACAGAGAACGCAGACTTTTGAACTTGTGATATGTCACCACTGCTTCCCTTGGGTCCAGGAGGTCCAGGTTGACCATCATTACCTGGTTGTCCATCTGCACCTGATTGTCCATCAGCTCCCGCATGACCGTGCGCCCCCTTTGGCCCTACTTTACCGGGAAAACCTTGTAGTCCTCGATCTCCTCTTACACCAGCAGGGCCCTGTGGGCCAGGTGGACCCCTCTCGCCAATAGGCCCAGGCACTCCAACCTCACCCTTCATGCCCATTTCACCTCTCAGGCCATCTCGTCCAGGCAAGCCATTTGATCCAGGTATCCCTGCTGATCCTGGAACACCAGGTATGCCAGCTGGCCCTTGACAGCATGAGTTACATGGAACTGGTTGAGCTTCATCAGGTGCAACTGTTGAGAGGCTACCAATAACATGGACGAAGATAAGGAGCAGGATCAAGGATGCCATATCAGAAACCTGTTGAATGAAAATTAGTTACCATTAATGAGTGGATTTAATATTTTACAGGGAAGGGCCGACAGTATAAAGGATCAAAGAGTTGTTTAATAATTGTTCACTATATATAGTCAGGACAATTGTTGAACAATTATTGGAATTCTTTTCATTACAAAGTTTATCGGCATGTACTCCGATCTGAAGCCAAAGCGATAATGGCATCTGGCAGTAAAAAGTTGTCAAAGTCCCCAACAGTTTTTGTACATAAGACAAGTAGGATGTTCTTTGCCTTCCATGTCTTCTTTACCATGGATTTCGTTAAAATGATTGGATTAAGAGATGGAGAAAGCTTTGAATGTTTAGAACAATATTTGTGCACCAAATTCCAATAAAAGATGATGTAAGAACCATTGTATGAAAAGAGGACAACAGCATGTGCCCCTGGTTTTTTTACGTTCAACAATATAATTTCAACTGCAAAACAAAGTCCATTTAATAGTTGCAGGTAAAATGAAGAATAGGTTTTTTCCATTCAGTCGAAATAAAAAATGAAAGAATAGACCACAAACATCAAAGCTTTATGTTCAGCGCACTGTTGAATTTTTAATATTGTTTTTTTTAAATATTATTGTTACTATTATTAGTAATATTGTTGTTATTATTGTTATTGTTCTGTTGTTACTGCTACTTGTGATGTTTTAATTTGGATATGTACAATCTGATCATGATCACACGCAAGTAAAAGAAAACGTAACAGGATGTAACTTCAGTACGCAAAGGTAACTTTGGCATACAGGGGTAGCTTTAACATACAGGGGTAACTTTGGTACGCAGGATTAACTTTGGTACGCAGGAGTAACTTTGGTACGCAGGATTAACTTTGGTACGCAGATTAACTTTGGTACGCAGGATTAACTTTGGCATATAGGAGTAACTTTGACATGCAGGGGTAACTTTAACATGCAGGGGTAACTTAACATGCAGAGGTAGCCCCCTTAAGGGATGGGGTATGAACGTTTGGACAATATTTATTGTGGGACATTAGAACATATCAGACATATTGAATTGCATTCTGAATACGAAGAATGTCCTTCTGATATCAAATAATTTAGTTTTTTTGAAATTTACAATGTAATACACATTTTATGGCAAATGATTAAAAATTGATATTAAACAGATAATTTTTGATATTTTACTCGAAGTAAACTTTATAAATCTGATGATTTATACTTAAAGTGTATGTAGCTGGGAGGAAAAGCCGACGATCAATTGAAAATTTTGACCTTTCGTATTGAAGATATGTTTTTTTTCCAAAACACACAAAAAAATCTTTTGGGGAAAAAAATCCATATCATCAATATGAAAGGTCAAGATTTTCAATTGATCGTCGGCTTTTCCTCCCAGCTACATACACTTTAAGAATATGTCATTAGATTTATAAAATTTACTTCGAGTACTGTTATATATCAAAAATGTGAAAAATATCAAATTTTCATAATTTGTCATAAAATTTGTATTATATCGTGAATTTCAAAAAATGAAAATTATTTGATATCAGAAAGACATTCTTCGTATTCAGAATGAAATTTGATATGTCTGATGTGCTCTCATGGCCCACAAAAGTACTGTCGAAACGGTCAAAACGCTCATTCCAGATCCCTTAATGAATGATCATTATTCCAAAAACGTTTATCGTATGCCAATTTGGGATATGCATTCGAAGCAGAATTTATTTCTGCGTATTATGACACCTCATTTGTTGTAAGGGTCCCACATTTGAAAGCTGAAGCACAATTCTACTGCCTGGTATTCAAGGAAGGAATGTCATTGAAGGAAATCTGTTCGGCTTTTATTGGATTATTCTTTTTGTTTTATGCATAAGGAGGTCAATACAGTTTTGCTGCAACTTTCAAATCTTGGGTTTTTTCTTCTAAATATACGCTGCGACATCAATTATTTTAGGACTATTGCAACAAATGAGATGTCGTAATGCGCAGAAATAAATTCTGCTTCAATGCTTTTTACAAATTTGGCACATGCTAACCCGTTTTGGAATAATAATCATTCATTAAGGGGATAGTTACCCTTTTTATGTTTATTTGCATGCAGCACAGCTTTGAACGGCGTTGTGGAAATGAAGGCAGGAAAAATGAAAACATCCGGTCATGGTTCCCACTCAATGCAGATGGATCAATAACATCATCAACGCTTTGAGAAAGCCAGAAGGTTTCTCGCGAAACTGTCAGCGGAAAAACGCAAGTTTTTCTGTTGGGCTTGGCAAATATTATTCTAAATTAACGACCGTATTCCGTTCTGTGCGGTTGAAGCTAATATACTTAAAAAGTAAGTTTTCTGACAGTACACTTCTTTCAGGGATACCATGTGTACTTTGCACCGACAAAACATATGTGTGAAACTGATACATTGTGACCATCTATGAAGCTTTTTATATACCGACGGTACAGTTCTTTCAGAGACACCCTGTATACTATGCACTATGCACCCAGTAAACCAATGTGAGACAGTAGTTCTTTCAGAAACACAGTGTATATTCTGCACCCAGTATACCAATGTAGGACAGTTCATTCAGAGACACCCATACTTTGCACCCATCAAACTGATGTGGGACATACCCTGTATACTTTGCATCCAGAAAACCAATGTGGGACAGTTCTTTTAGAGACACCCTGTATACTCTGCACCCATTAAACTAATATGGGACAGTACTTTCAGAGACACGCTGTATACGCGGCACGCAGTAAACTAATATGGGACAGTACTTTCAGAGACACCCTGTATACGCGGCACCCAGTAAACTAATATGGGACAGTACTTTTAGAGACATCCTGTATACTCGGCATCCAGTAAACTAATGTGGGACACTACTACTTGAGACACCCTGTATATATATACTTTGCACCTAGTAATCTAATGTGGGACAGTTCTCAGAGATATTCTGTATACTTTGCACCCAGGAAACTAATGTGGGACAGTACTCTTAGAGACACCATGTATACTCAGCACTAAGTAAACTAATGTGCGACAGTTCTTTCAGAGACTCCTTGTAAGCTTTGCCTCCAGAAAACTAATGTGTGATAGTTCTAGTTTTAATAATACTTTGCAAACAGAAAATTAATGTGGAGCAGTTCTATCAGAGACACCCTGTATACTTTGCATCCAGTAAACGAAATGTTGGACACCGGTACATTGTGACCATCTATGACACCTTTTATAGAGGGTGGTCCAAAACAACTTACCCAATTAAAAATTGACGCCTTTAATACTACTTCAATAGACAATAAATCATTCTTGTTTCTCTTACTACAAACACTACCAAACTTCAATCATAAATAGTTAAGTTGCGTTATTTTGGTGTAAAATTTAATGAATTCGCTGACTGCTACGATATAACGGGGACACCATAGGCGTGACATTCGGTGTCCCCGTTACATTGTGACTTTTATCTGTTAATTTGTCAGGCACTTGCACTATAATGCAACATAATATTATTATAACACGCAACTTTTCCTTTTTGATGGATTTGGCATCAGGTTTAATTGGACAATACGGTAAATTACATATTTAAAAATAATGAAAAATTTTTAAAAATAGGAGTTACAAGAAATTTTATGCAAATGAATAAATTGAACATAAAAAACGTCTTGTACTTACCTGTGTTACAGTGGTAAACCAATTCTCGCTATTCGCAACAAGGGCGCCGCCAGCGGTTTGCGATGTAATCGTGATGTATCATGGGAAAATCGTGATGTATCATGGGAAAAGGTCGACATCCAAGTCCGCGCAATACGAATATTACCATGCTATTACATAGAACACGTGACAATATTTTTTAGTTTGTCAATATAACGGTATTACACGCAAATCGATAGAGAAAAATTAATTGTGCACATTTCAAATCACATTATTAAGTATTATTGAGTATCGATTCGCGTGTAACACCTTTATTTTGACAAAATAAAAAAATATTGTCACGTGTTCCTATGTAATAGCATGGTAATATTCGTATTGCGCGGACTTGATGTCGACCTTTCCCATGATACATCACGATTACATCGCAAACCGCTGGCGGCGCCCTTATTGCGAATAGCGAGAATTGAATTCTGACTTTGTTAAACCAATTTATTTCCCAGTATGTAACGCGTTACTTCAATCTAGACCGTCTACAGCTAAAATGAGGCGTAGTTCCAATAGTAGACTAATATAGTCCCATCAGATGAATTATTTACCAATGATATTATTAAACTATAGTATGTCCCAAAAATATGTCTGCCATCTCATTCGTCATAAAGTCAGGCGTGTCTAGACCTGTCTTTTCCGTACCAATTGGAATTAGGTTTGGTAAATTCTTTGCGAGAAGATGTCGATAAAAATAATCTACTGAAGGAGAGCCTAATGTGTGCTGTGTCATAACAGAATATGAATAGGTCCTATTAATGGCCGGCCGCAAAGTGGGGATTATAGTATACTTGAGAGATTTCAATTACTTACGTCAACGCTAACGTCTACGCGCACTCCACATAAATCAATTCATCAACACTAACGTCTACTTGAACGCCAATTAAATCAATTCTTATACAACTGACTCTGACTGATTTTCTAGACTTTGTTCCACCTCGAACGTGGTTATGACGTAGTTGTTCATTTTGGTGTGCACAGAATTAAATCGCGCGCGCAAAGGCTTTGACCATGCAACTTACATGCGACAGTTTAACATCACCCATAATGTTCTCTACACCAAGATATGATGTTTAGTGCATACTGTCAAATTGAAATCTCTACACCATTATAATCTATGTAAAAAAAAAAAAAACTCTCAATTTTAAAATATACCTGCGGTTAAGCTTTAGAGATAGCGCATGAATGAATTAGTATGGCAATCTCATTGATACGTCGAAATAAAAGAAGCCATACCTGGCTTTATCATACGAATTATATCGTATTCATAATTATTTGCGACCACATTTTAAATGTGACTAAATTTTCATGATTTTATCTAGACACACTATGTGCCTATTATTGCCCAATGTGTTGATGCGATCCGCTCCCACAAAGCACGGAACATGCCAACAGACTCCATTTAGTGCTGTGTAAGCCCATCCACAAAATTACATTGGCACTCTTGTCTAACGAACCCGTCCAAATTATATATCTTTAAAAGTATACACGGCACAAAAACAAATTTGGTATCATTTTAGAGTCAATACTATTAAAATTATTTATAGCAATATCAAAATCTAAAACAAAAAATCCCAAACATTTAACATGTTCCGGGTTTTGTGAGAACATATGCGAGTCACAAATGTTATTAATCCATTGCTAATGTTTTGACGTGACAGCGTGCGTTTGCCAATAATGTTTAATCGTTTTATCATGTGTGCTATGAAGGATTTCTCGGTATTCGATGACTGGATTTGCCTTTTTCTACCACTTGACATTTAAACGTGAATGTTCCAGTCTGTATTCTTATGTGCCCTGTATAATAAGTGTTTTAATGGTATACATTTGTAACCTCTTGTGAATGCAAATATAATTTAATGAGGGAAATAATACACAAAACAAAAATAAAAAATAGACCAGCTAAAAGAAACTGTGATTTAATTTCAGTTTGACATCTAAAACAATAATTTTATTCTAAAAACATCTTGACTAAATGAATAATACATTTAGAAAAAAGTTCAATATACCGGGTGTCCCACAAAGGGTTACATGTAAATTTTTGGAAAATAATATTAATTTTAACAATTAATATAAATGTCCTTTTTACGACATAATCTATGTACCTTCTAATAGTACCCCTGTGAATGTCAAGTTCACAACTTAACCCGCATTCCACGCATTCCTGAGCAAGCTGGTTATGTAACATAATGCAATACGAAGTTCAATTAGCACCGTTATAGTCACCGTACATTTGGCGGGACATTTAAGTAGGACCAGCCATAGCATAATAGATACAGTATTTTATTCTGATTAATAAAGAATAGAGTTTATAACAAACCAGCGATTTCAATTCAACAAAACCCGAACAAAGCATAAATCATGAAATGCAAATGATTGTTACTAATTCACCTTACAGCTTGCTAAGTTGCGTCTGATACCATCAGACTTCATCAGGCAACTGATCCGCTGGTCATTTGGCACTTGATGACGGCTAGGGATCGTCTTGACGGCCCGGTCCCATGCGTGAGATAAGTTGTGTCAGTCCCCCTTTCTTCTTAGGTCGAAACTCGAAAATTCTACTCGAAACTCGAAAATTCATTCATTCATTCATTCATTCATATTTATTTGGCAAAAAGCGACATAAAATTGTACAATGAAACATACAAAAAAATTAACACATTGAAAAGCTGCACACCTAAAAGACACCAAAATGCCGAATTGCCAGGATGACCCATAAAGTCTAGCTTCCTGTGTAGACTTAATTCCAATGGGGTCCCACAAAAAGAACAAAAAGATGCCTGGGAGCGTGCGAAACATTAAGATAAAATAAAGGCGGGGACCTAAAGGAGTAAGCTACACGAATTCAGCAGACTCATGGGTCATAGCAACTCTAGCCAGGTATTTTTTCATAGCATGTTTATAAGTACATTTGTCCAGAATTTTATTCCAATCAAGAGTTGCATGGTAGAAAAAAGATTTTTTGGTATTTGAACCAATGGCATGAGAATGAATATCAGAAATGTTGGTAAAAAACTGGGTAAGATAAGAAGGGCCCTGTGAATGGAAAATATTGTACATGTGGTTGAGTCTCAGCTGCCTAGCCCTGTTTTGGATATCTAGAAGTTAGCCCTGTTTTGGATATCTAGAAGTTTAACTAAGTCAAATTCAACCTGACCAACATGATCTCTGGGAGCTAGGTTCAAAATAAAACGAATCATCTTGTTTTGAATAACTTGAAGTTTGTGCTGATAAATTTTGGACAAACCAGTATACCATGAGGTGCAACAATAATCAAGATGACACTGCGAAAATTCTACTCGAAACTCGAAAATTCTACTCGAAACTCGAAATTTCTACTCGAAACTCGAAAAATTCTACTCGAAACTCGAAAAAAAGTTACACATTTTCTTGTTAAGTGGCGGCTGCTCTACTCTCTTAAAGATGGCTTCCTTGATGCCTTTCCTGTGCCACTGCTCCTCCTTATCACGAATCACTGCGTCCTCGGTGTATGAAATGTGTCTTTAAGGCAGAGGTACACGGCGGAGTTCTAAGCCTCGTATGAACTGGGCCTCCTGTGTAGATTGATTCTGGCTTTCAAGGCTTGCTTTGTTTCACCAACATAGGCAGAACAACAACCAGCGTCTCCGCACACTAATCCGTACACTAAGTTTGAGCGTTTTTCTTTAGATTGTTTGTCTTTGACTTGTACGAGTTTGCCGGGCGAGTTTGCCACGAAGGGTGTTATTTGGCTTGAACACCCTAGCCGTCTTCAAGTGTCACATGATCAGGCCAGCGGGTCAGTTGCCTGATAAAGTTTGATGGCATCAGACGCAACGTAGCAAGTTGTAAATTAAATTCCAGTATAAGATTCAATTCAAAACTGTATGATTTTGCCGACGGCATGACTGAAAATATTCACTATTTTGTCCAGTGGTTTCTTTGCGATCTTTCTTTTCCGGCGGGGGGTTAAACATCAAGTACTTATAAACGTTAGCCTTCAGCGCAGATTTATCATGGCTCGTTTCCTGTTGTTTGTCCTCCTCTGTGTAACCAATTTGTCCGCTCTGTCCATAAGCGTTATCACCACTGACCGTTTATGCTCAAGATGGTGGTAAGAGTCAAAATGTAGGCATTGGTCAGTGTGCGTGCACTTCCTGTATATGGTACATGCATACATACATACAATATTTCTATAGCGCTTTTTCGCAGTTCAAAGTGCTTCACAATACAAAGAAAAACAAATGAAATTACAACAATTCAAAAAGGTGGGTTTTAAGATGCCTTTTAAAGATCTGCAGTGACGGGGCCTCTCTGATGGAAGTGGGCAGTGAATTCCAGTGGCGAGGACCGTACACTGAGAACCCACGGTCACCTGCAGATCTTTTGGTCTTGGGAATAGCAAGTCTGGTAACGTCCTTGGATGAGCGAAGATTACGTTTGCTGGAATGGGTGTTATACATAGAAATTAGCTCAGACAAGTAGGTAGGGGCACTGTTATTAATACACTGATACATGAGAACAAGGATTTTGAAGTTAACTCGCTGCTTGACTGGGAGCCAGTGGAGACGGGTGAGGTAAGGTGATATGTGATCGCGCCTACGAATACCGAAAATCAAGCGAGCAGCTTTGTTTTGAATGCGTTGAATTTTCGCGAGTTGGGCTTCGGTGATACCAGCAAGCAGCGAGTTACCATAATCGAGGCGGGAGCTCACAAGGGCTCGAACAACATGATGACAGTTTTCTTCATTGAGGTACCGCCTTATACGAGAAATATTTCGGAGTTGAAAATTAAGAGTACGGCATAACCCATTTACATGATCTGCCATAGACATAGTACTGTCAAAAATAATACCAAGATTACGAACCTTTACTTTAAGACTAAGGTCGTGTTCACACTATGCCTGTTTTGCCCTGGGTCCCGGGTACAACCCGGGTTAGACCCGGGTTGGTTATAAGTGTGAACAGGAAAAAACCTCAAAAAAATCGACCCGGGTCAATTTTTTTCAACCTAGGAAAGAGTAGGTTAAAACCTGGGTCAAACCCGGGTATGACCCGGGTCAATTGTAGTGTGAACAGAAATTCACTGTTTGACCCGCATTACTAGAAGTAAACGCAACCATTATCACCCCATTTCTATTGTTTCTGTCTGCACTGGGAAAAGAATGATTCAGTTCTTTGGCAATAAAATCAATAAACATCTATTCCTGAGATAAGAAAGTTATTTTCATGCAAACAAATTACTAGTATTATCGAATCAAGAAGTAACAATTATTTTTGTGAGTTTTTAACCCAAAACAGCTACAAGAAGCAACTAGATAAATTACATAAGGTGGAATTTGAAAATAAAATTTAAAAAATTAGCATAATTAGGCCGGGAGCCTGTTATATATACCGGTAATAGTCAATGACAGAATACGTATACGCCTGCATCATCAGTAGGCTTAGGTAAAATAATCAACCTGGGTCAATTTTCTTCATGAGAGTGGCTATAGTGTGAACAGAATTTTTTTGAACCCGGGACCCGGGTACAACCCGGATTAACTCGGGTCCCGGGTAAATAATTCATATGTGAACATGACCTAAGAGCATTAATAGATTTAAGGTTATGAGGTGAGCCTACAACAAAGAACTCTGTTTTCTCCATGTTTAACTTCAACTTAGCATGAGTCATCCAGCACTGAATATCAAGGATACAGTTCTGAAGCCGATTTATAGCATCAATTTGATCCATGGGTTGTTTAGGGTTAAAAGCGGTGTATAACTGAGTATCGTCAGCGTAAATATGGTAAGAAAGTTTGTGCTTACGAATGATCATGCCAAGAGGTAAAGTATAAATCGTAAAAGACAATGGTCCCATGACAGATCCTTGAGCCAGCCCACAGTCAAGGGAGACAGCAGCAGAAAAAGTGTCATCGATGTTGACACGACTGTGTCTGTTAGACATGTATGATTGAAACCAATCTAGGGGTGGTCCAGAGACACCCATAGTACGAAGTCTGTGAATGAGGGTGCCATGATCGATGGTGTCAAAAGCTGCGGTGAGGTCTAACATGACCAGCAGCACAACGTTACCCTCATCCAGCTCATGCATAAAATCATTTTTAACTTTGAGCAAAGCAGTTTCTGTGCTGTGCCCTTGCCTGTAGGCTGACTGAAGGGGCTCACTGAGTCTGTTTGATGACAAATAATCTTTATATCTAGCTGCAACAATGTTCTCAATTACTTTGGATATGAATTATTTATTATGTAAAATTGCTGATTAACTACTTGTATATCAAAATGAAGTGGTCAAAATCTTGCTAAAAGCATCAAAAAAATTTTGATCTAAGGTAATAGCATTTATTCATTCATTTATACCATCTGAAAGAGATCTAAAAACTACCATTTTATTAATTCATTACCATAATAGCAAACTTTAAACCTCTAAACTCAATATAGATATTGTTAAATCGCTCATGTTACCTACGAATATCCGGGTTAGTTCACCTTTTCATTGTATAAAGCGTTAGGTGTATGCTTATAATTCCTAATATTCTTGAAAACATATATCCTACTCGTTCTTATACAATGTGTAAATTGATTCATACTCATTTGATAAATAAAATACAGAAACTGACCTAAACTTCATTTTCAAAAATAAACTAGCATAAATTGACTAAGATCATATTGATCGCGTTATAAAAATAAAACAAATATTTTCTGGTTGAGCTAGCATTTTCCTGACACCCCGTGGTCTACATTACACGAAAAAAGCGTTAATGGGAATACCGTATTCCATTTGTTTTAGGTTGATTAGCGCCGTATTGCGATAGTGAAAGCATCCTAGTGGTATTCGTAGGTAACATTGGGTTTTGATATCACATGTACTATCACACGTCCTGGATTTATTTTTCAAGATTAGTAATGGCACTTTTGGTTCCTATAAGGCCAATATGTCATCAATCAATGGGCAAAAGGAAAAAATTGTGGAGACATTTTTATTTCGGACTTTTATTTTTGGCCCGTGGACACTTTTGGTTGGATTCGACCAAATACATTGTGGCGTAATTTAGTGGAGCATAGAACAGATATCTCAAAGTACTGTAAGGAAGCTTAAAAAGATTTTCTGGTGCTTTAGAAGGCCCACAGGCACGATTTTGTGAAGTGCATCAACAGCACGGTACAATTTTCCTGCAAAGATAAACAACCGCATTCGTCCATCATCCTTGCATCTTTGGGCTGCATCAACAGCGCGTTATAAAGTTAAAAGGATTTTCCCAGCAAACACAAAACGTTTTCGACATCATTCGCAAAAGGTCAGAAAACGTTTAAATGTCGGGTTATATAAAGGGTATATTAAGAGTATAAAACGTTTTCATTAACTTAAAAACATTTTTGATAATCTACTGCTCAGCAAACAAAAATGTTTTACAGAAAACGTTTAAATGTCGGGTTATATAAAGGGTATAAAAACGTTTTAATAACATTCCAAAAACATTCTTGAAAACTTGATACAAAACATTCTAAACAGAATGTTATTTTAGGGTTGAAAAAATATTTTGCGAAAAATGTTTGCCCAAAATATTTTCAATAACGTTTTAAAAATGTTTTCATGACCTTTATATAACCCGACATTTAAATGTTATTAAAAGGTTTTGAAAAAACATTTTAAGAACATTTCTGTGTTTGCTGGGTTCAAATATTTTAACATAATGTTATTTAAGTATTGACACAATATTTGGCAAAATGTTTGCAAAAATAGTTTACAATAACATTTTTGAAAACATTTAAAATATTGTTGTAGTGTGTTTTCATACAAAACGTTTTAAAACGTTATCATGACCTTTATATAACCCGACATTTTAATGTTATTAAAACGTTTTTACCTAAACCAAAAGCCAAAATATAACTTATTTAAAACGTTTTTAAAACGTTTTTGTGTTTGCTGGGTTAAGCTTAAAAATCGCTTAAAAAGATTTTAAGGCTAAATAAGGAGGTTTGCAATAAGTAATTGCATCTGTAGCTCATCTAGTTTTAATTCTACATCTAACTAGTTGAAATCGGGAGGCTAAATCATGTCTTCGAAGAGTAGAAGTAGTCTCGATACTAAAGGCACCGGCACCGGGTCACATCAAAGTTCGATGGAAAGGAGCCTGGTAAAGATGGCTACGAGAAAGGCAGAATTACAGTGCCGCGCTGAAGCGCTGAAAAGGAGACATGAACTGGAAGCACAGGAATTCCACATGCAAAGAAGAAAAGAAGAATTAGAATTTGAAACAGAACTTCAAGTAGCGGAAGCAAATTTAGCTGTATTGAAAAGAATGTCTGAAGGTCAATCAGAGAGAGGCAGCTGGAAAAATAAACCTCCATTTGACAGTTCACAGACAGAACTGTCAAATTCTGTAAAGCAGTGGGTCGAGACTGGCAGTTATGAACCTGTTAAAGGCTTGGAAAGACAATCTCCAAGCAAATAAGATGTGCCATTGTCGCCATACGAGGGGGCAAACAATAGCTGCAACCCCTTACAATGAAGGTGAGGTCTTGCCAAGTTCAAGTAAGTTCACTCTAGCATGATTTTAGTAATCAGACATGTCAGCCACCAAAACCAAAGATAGAGCCTGATATCTGTAACCAGGAGAGCTCATCATCAACAGCCAGAAGAATAGCCGGAAATGGACATCTGTGGCAGGGGGAAAACCCAACAGTCACCACCGTAGGCCAGACTGGGGAAATTATAAAGAGTCTAGCAAGCATACTGTTAGAGCAGCAGAAATTGGCTACTTTGCCAAAAATAGAGATTGAAAAGTTTGATGGCAATCCACTTCAGTACAATGCATGGAAACAGACCTTTAAATTCACAGTTGAGAACAAAACATCAAATGAAATGGACAGGTTGTTTTTCCTTGAGAAATCAAAAATTGGGGAGCCTAATAAGGTGGTGAAAGGTATGCTAAACAGAGGCCCTACAGCTTACACTGAAGCAATGGCACAGATAGAGAAGAAGTTCGGAAACAGATACAAAATAGCAGAGGCGTTTAAACGTAAAGCGGAGCAGTGGCCAGATGTCAAAAGGGATGATGGCGCTGCATGGTCTGGTTTCTCCATCTTTATCGGTCAATACTGGAACACCCTGCAAGACTTACAGTTCACTAGCAAAGTTGACCACTCTAGCATGATACGTCGGCTATTGGAAGCATTGCCGTATGCTATTGTCAACCAATGGAGAGTGTTGGTTGACAAATTAGAGTTACAAGAAAGGTTAGCAGGGTTCCAAGAATTTGTCAACTTTATAGAAAAGCAAGCCAGAATGGCCAATAATCCGCTATATGGATCGGTAAACAACACCAAGAACTCCCAGAAGAGTCATCAACCTGCACACAAGAAACGTTTAAGTTTCGCAGCTCGTGCAGCGGAGATGAAGCCTGGAAATACAAACACAGTGGAGCAGAAGCCTGGAACTACCAACAAAGGAAAATGGTGTGGATTTTGTAGAAGTGAAACACATATGTTGAGTACCTGCTATGAACTGAAAAGGAAACCACATGGGGAAAGAATAACCTTCATGAAAAGCCAGGGCCTCTGCTTTGGGTGCACAAAAAAGGCCACTCATCTTTGCAAAGATTGTACGTCAAAACTAACCTGCAAAATTTGCAACAAGAAACACCCAACTGTGTTGCACAAAGAAGACAATGGAGGTGCACAAAAAAGCACTGGTAGTAGTGGCACCGGGGCCGGAAATTCAGGGCAGAGTGCAGAGAAGCCTATCTTTAGTGGGCTAGCAGGGCAACAGGGAAACTGGCGTATACATAAAACGGTTGCCATGCTGGATGAAGGCAGCGACGCAGTATTTTGCACGGATACCCTCAGCGATCAGTTGGGTGCTTCTGGGTGTAAGACTCAAATACAGGTCCAGACAATCACAGGAGTTAAATCTTTAGACAGTCGCAAGATACAGCGATTGGAAGTCATGGACGTTAAGTGCGAGAATGTCATAGAGCTACCGAATGTTTACACCTGTCATAGGATTCCAGCTAACACATCACATATGCCAACGGTAGATGATCTCAAGTCATGGCCATATCTTAGTGGTATTGATTTTCAAGAGTGTGATGGAGATGTTAATATTTTGATTGGGAATAATGTTCATCAAGCCTTAGAACCATGGGAAATAGTACACAGTGAAAGTGGAGGTCCATTTGCATGTAAGACTTTACTTGGGTGGACAGTTCACGGACTCACCAAACCAGGTAATGACACATCACAGTTGGAGTGTTATAGAGTGACAGCAAGGGAAATTGAGCAGCATTTGGTCACCATGTACAATCATGATTTTTCAGAGAGAACTATTGATGATGAAATAGTGCCTCAGAGGTTCATGGAGGACCAGACATTCATCAAAATGGCAGAAGAAAGCATTAGAAAGGTAGATAATCATTATGAGCTTGGGATCCCATTACGGGATCCGAAGATGGAATTTCCAGCCAACCGTGTATTGGCAGAGAAAAGGGCCTGTCACTTGAGAACCAAATTGAGAAAGAATGAGGAGTTCCAAAAGGAGTATACACAGGCCATGAATACCTACATTGACAAAGGTTATGCAGAAGAAGTATCTGAGGAAGATATACACATAGATGATGGTAAACTGTGGTACTTACCACATCATGGTGTGTATCACCCCCAAAAACAATAAACTAAGACTCGTGTACGACTGCGCAGCCATATACAAAGGAGTGTCCCTCAACCAGCAACTCCTACAAGGACCTGACCTCACCAACTCTCTGATAGGGGTTCTGATGAGATTCAGGGAGAGTGCAGTTGCATTAACAGCGGACATAGAGGGCACATTTAACCAGGTGTTTGTGCCATATGAACATAGAGACTTACTTAGATTCTTGTGGTGGCCAGAAGGTGACATCACGCAACCATTAAGAGAATACAGGATGAAGACTCATCTGTTTGGGGCGACGTCATCCCCTTCATGTGTTAACTTCGTCATGAGACACACGGCTGACACCTGTGATATTGATAAGTATGGCGAGAGTGTAGCAGAC
Source organism: Amphiura filiformis (assembly GCF_039555335.1). Lineage (NCBI taxonomy): Eukaryota > Metazoa > Echinodermata > Ophiuroidea > Amphilepidida > Amphiuridae > Amphiura > Amphiura filiformis. The sequence goes on from NC_092640.1 coordinate 47,605,251, forward strand.
TGTTTCAGAAAGAATTTCTACGTGGATGATTGCTTGAAGTCAGTCCAATCTGAAGAAGAAGCTATACTACTGGTTAGTAATCTGAGAGCTGTAATGAAACAAAGTGGATTCAATCTCACCAAATGGGCATCAAACAGTAGGAAGGTGCTTGAATCGATCTCCGCAGAAGAAAGAGCAAAAGGAGTGAGAAGTATTGAATTCCAAGATGCTTTGCCTGTGGAAAGGGCTCTTGAAGTCCTTTGGTCTCCAGAAGTAGACTCATTTGGATTTCGAGTACAAGTGAAGGACCATCCTACCACCAGACGTGGTATTCTTTCAGTGGTAAGCTCATTTTATGACCCTGGGATTTATAGCACCTGTGATACTGCCAGCACGGAGAATCCTACAAGATCTTTGCAAGCTAGAAATAGGATGGGACGACAGAATTCCTTCAGAGCATTAAAGGAAATGGAAACAATGGCTAAGTGAGATCCCCAAAATATCGGACTTTAGTATAAGAAGATGCTTTGTACCAGATGAATTTGGTATTACAAATACTGTACAACTTCACCACTTTAGTGATGCCAGTGAGCTGGGCTATGGTACTGTTTCATATTTGAGGTTCACCAATCAAGGAGGAGAAGTTCATTGTTCACTGGTGACAAGCAAGAGTAGAGTGTCACCACTCAAGCAAGTGACCATACCTCGCCTGGAACTAACAGCTGCAACAGTGGCAGTGAAACTCAACCATGTGATCCAGAAAGAGCTAGACTTCAAGATAGATAAGACCTTCTTCTGGACTGATAGTATGACGGTGTTGCAGTACATTGGCAACGAGGCAGCACGATACAAGACTTTCGTAGCAAATCGTCTTAGTATAATAAGAGAGGGTTCGGAACCAGAGCAGTGGCGGTATGTGGATACGGCCAACAATCCGGCTGATGATAACTCCAGAGGTCAGACGGTTGATAAGTTCCTGAAGAAAGTGAGTGGCCAGTAACTAAGGCCAACCAAGATAGTACCATAGAGCCAGATCCGGAAATAAAGCAGATCAAAGTTCAAGCAATACACGTACAGAAAAAAGTGGTTGATAATGATAGTGACATTATTGATGAGATGTTCAACCATTTTTCTGATTGGGTGCGTCTGAAGAGGGCTGTAGCATGGTGGCTAAAACTTAAGAAGTTATTGCTGAAGAAGACAAAACACAAACAGAAGTCAAGAACTCCAGGGAAAGAAGTCACTCACTGCAGTTGATTTACATGAAGCAGAAATTGCTATCATCAGATATGTGCAGCAGAAGTCATTCCCTCAAGAATTAAAGTTCCTACAACAGACAAAGAAAAACCCCAATAGTGACACACAGAAACCAATGAACTCTGCAGTAGCCAATCTAGACCCAGTCCTACATGATGGACTACTTAAAGTGGGTGGCAGATTACGCAATGCACCCATTCCAGTCAGTGCCAAGCATCAAATTATTCTTCCAAAGAATAATCATGTCTCTAGCCTCATTATAAGGCACGTGCATGAACGTCAAGTCAACCATCAAGGCCGGAACCATGTAATGGCTGAGCTTTGTCAGAAATATTGGATAGTAAAGGCCAATACAGAAGTGAGAAAGATTGTGAAGCGGTGTGTGACATGTCAAAAGTATCAAGCCAGTGTTGGAGTCCAGAAAATGGCAGACCTTCCAGCAAATCGTGTTACACCTGAGGAACCAGCATTTACAAGAACTGGAGTAGATTATTTTGGGCCTTTAATTATCAAATGTGGGCGTACTTCAAGAAAGAGATACGGGGTATTGTTCACCTGTCTGGCAATCAGAGCTGTTCATATTGAAGTTGCTTAAAGCTTGGATACCAGTTCATGTATTAGCGCAATCAGGCGCTTTATGGCTAGACGAGGACCAGAAGAGTCATCAACCTGCACACAAGAAACGTTTAAGTTTCGCAGCTCGTGCAGCGGAGATGAAGCCTGGAAATACAAACACAGTGGAGCAGAAGCCTGGAACTACCAACAAAGGAAAATGGTGTGGATTTTGTAGAAGTGAAACACATATGTTGAGTACCTGCTATGAACTGAAAAGGAAACCACATGGGGAAAGAATAACCTTCATGAAAAGCCAGGGCCTCTGCTTTGAGAGCACAAAAAAGGCCACTCATCTTTGCAAAGATTGTACGTCAAAACTAACCTGCAAAATTTGCAACAAGAAACACCCAACTGTGTTGCACAAAGAAGACAATGGAGGTGCACAAAAAAGCACTGGTAGTAGTGGCACCGGGGCCGGAAATTCAGGGCAGAGTGCAGAGAAGCCTATCTTTAGTGGGCTAGCAGGGCAACAGGGAAACTGGCGTATACATAAAAACGGTTGCCATGCTGGATGAAGGCAGCGACGCAGTATTTTGCACGGATACCCTCAGCGATCAGTTGGGTGCTTCTGGGTGTAAGACTCAAATACAGGTCCAGACAATCACAGGAGTTAAATCTTTAGACAGTCGCAAGATACAGCGATTGGAAGTCATGGACGTTAAGTGCGAGAATGTCATAGAGCTACTGAATGTTTACACCTGTCATAGGATTCCAGCTAACACATCACATCTGCCAACGGTAGATGATCTCAAGTCATGGCCATATCTTAGTGGTATTGATTTTCAAGAGTGTGATGGAGATGTTAATATTTTGATTGGGAATAATGTTCATCAAGCCTTAGAACCATGGGAAATAGTACACAGTGAAAGTGGAGGTCCATTTGCATGTAAGACTTTACTTGGGTGGACAGTTCACGGACTCACCAAACCAGGTAATGACACATCACAGTTGGAGTGTTATAGAGTGACAGCAAGGGAAATTGAGCAGCATTTGGTCACCATGTACAATCATGATTTTTCAGAGAGAACTATTGATGATGAAATAGTGCCTCAGAGGTTCATGGAGGACCAGACATTCATCAAAATGGCAGAAGAAAGCATTAGAAAGGTAGATAATCATTATGAGCTTGGGATCCCATTACGGGATCCGAAGATGGAATTTCCAGCCAACCGTGTATTGGCAGAGAAAAGGGCCTGTCACTTGAGAACCAAATTGAGAAAGAATGAGGAGTTCCAAAAGGAGTATACACAGGCCATGAATACCTACATTGACAAAGGTTATGCAGAAGAAGTATCTGAGGAAGATATACACATAGATGATGGTAAACTGTGGTACTTACCACATCATGGTGTGTATCACCCCCAAAAAACAATAAACTAAGACTCGTGTACGACTGCGCAGCCATATACAAAGGAGTGTCCCTCAACCAGCAACTCCTACAAGGACCTGACCTCACCAACTCTCTGATAGGGGTTCTGATGAGATTCAGGGAGAGTGCAGTTGCATTAACAGCGGACATAGAGGGCACATTTAACCAGGTGTTTGTGCCATATGAACATAGAGACTTACTTAGATTCTTGTGGTGGCCAGAAGGTGACATCACGCAACCATTAAGAGAATACAGGATGAAGACTCATCTGTTTGGGGCGACGTCATCCCCTTCATGTGTTAACTTCGTCATGAGACACACGGCTGACACCTGTGATATTGATAAGTATGGCGAGAGTGTAGCAGACTGTTTCAGAAAGAATTTCTACGTGGATGATTGCTTGAAGTCAGTCCAATCTGAAGAAGAAGCTATACTACTGGTTAGTAATCTGAGAGCTGTAATGAAACAAAGTGGATTCAATCTCACCAAATGGGCATCAAACAGTAGGAAGGTGCTTGAATCGATCTCCGCAGAAGAAAGAGCAAAAGGAGTGAGAAGTATTGAATTCCAAGATGCTTTGCCTGTGGAAAGGGCTCTTGAAGTCCTTTGGTCTCCAGAAGTAGACTCATTTGGATTTCGAGTACAAGTGAAGGACCATCCTACCACCAGACGTGGTATTCTTTCAGTGGTAAGCTCATTTTATGACCCCTGGGATTTATAGCACCTGTGATACTGCCAGCACGGAGAATCCTACAAGATCTTTGCAAGCTAGAAATAGGATGGGACGACAGAATTCCTTCAGAGCATTAAAGGAAATGGAAACAATGGCTAAGTGAGATCCCCAAAATATCGGACTTTAGTATAAGAAGATGCTTTGTACCAGATGAATTTGGTATTACAAATACTGTACAACTTCACCACTTTAGTGATGCCAGTGAGCTGGGCTATGGTACTGTTTCATATTTGAGGTTCACCAATCAAGGAGGAGAAGTTCATTGTTCACTGGTGACAAGCAAGAGTAGAGTGTCACCACTCAAGCAAGTGACCATACCTCGCCTGGAACTAACAGCTGCAACAGTGGCAGTGAAACTCAACCATGTGATCCAGAAAGAGCTAGACTTCAAGATAGATAAGACCTTCTTCTGGACTGATAGTATGACGGTGTTGCAGTACATTGGCAACGAGGCAGCACGATACAAGACTTTCGTAGCAAATCGTCTTAGTATAATAAGAGAGGGTTCGGAACCAGAGCAGTGGCGGTATGTGGATACGGCCAACAATCCGGCTGATGATAACTCCAGAGGTCAGACGGTTGATAAGTTCCTGAAGAAAGTGAGTGGCCAGTAACTAAGGCCAACCAAGATAGTACCATAGAGCCAGATCCGGAAATAAAGCAGATCAAAGTTCAAGCAATACACGTACAGAAAAAAGTGGTTGATAATGATAGTGACATTATTGATGAGATGTTCAACCATTTTTCTGATTGGGTGCGTCTGAAGAGGGCTGTAGCATGGTGGCTAAAACTTAAGAAGTTATTGCTGAAGAAGACAAAACACAAACAGAAGTCAAGAACTCCAGGGAAAGAAGTCACTCACTGCAGTTGATTTACATGAAGCAGAAATTGCTATCATCAGATATGTGCAGCAGAAGTCATTCCCTCAAGAATTAAAGTTCCTACAACAGACAAAGAAAAACCCCAATAGTGACACACAGAAACCAATGAACTCTGCAGTAGCCAATCTAGACCCAGTCCTACATGATGGACTACTTAAAGTGGGTGGCAGATTACGCAATGCACCCATTCCAGTCAGTGCCAAGCATCAAATTATTCTTCCAAAGAATAATCATGTCTCTAGCCTCATTATAAGGCACGTGCATGAACGTCAAGTCAACCATCAAGGCCGGAACCATGTAATGGCTGAGCTTTGTCAGAAATATTGGATAGTAAAGGCCAATACAGAAGTGAGAAAGATTGTGAAGCGGTGTGTGACATGTCAAAAGTATCAAGCCAGTGTTGGAGTCCAGAAAATGGCAGACCTTCCAGCAAATCGTGTTACACCTGAGGAACCAGCATTTACAAGAACTGGAGTAGATTATTTTGGGCCTTTAATTATCAAATGTGGGCGTACTTCAAGAAAGAGATACGGGTATTGTTCACCTGTCTGGCAATCAGAGCTGTTCATATTGAAGTTGCTTAAAGCTTGGATACCAGTTCATGTATTAGCGCAATCAGGCGCTTTATGGCTAGACGAGGACCAGTCCTAGAAATGAGATCCGACAACGGGACAAATTATGTGGGCGCAAACGCCGAGCTCAAGCAAGCGTTCAAAGAGTTGGACCAAGAGCAGATTGAGAGATTTACCAGTGACAAGGGAATTAGGTGGTTTTTCAATGCCCCATCAGCTTCCCACCATGGTGGAGTGTGGGAGAGGCAGATTCGAACTGTCAGGAAAATCCTACAATCCATCCTACTGACCCAGCATTTGAAAACTTGTCAAAGTGAAGAACAATTGAGTACCTTTCTATGCGAGGTTGAAGCAACAATAAATAGCCGCCCTTTGACCTGATCATCAGATGACCCCAACAACTTGGGTGTTATAACGCCGAATGATTTGTTACTGCTAAGGCCAAATAAAGTTCACCAACCAGGAGTGCTCAGCAAGACAGACATTTACGCAAAAAAAAGATGGCGTAAATGCAATACCTGGCCAATTTATTTTGGCACAGGTGGATCAAGCAATATTTACCGGACTTACAGCAGAGGCAAAAATGGTTACAGCCTAAGAGAAACCTGATTGTAGGAGATGTAGTAATGATAGCGGATGAGTCGCTACCAAGAAACACATGACTCATGGGAAGAGTGCTTGAAACATTCCCAGATACAAATGGTCATGTGAGACAAGCTCGTGTGAAAACTGAAACCACCACACTTCATAGACCAGTAACCAAACTGGTTTTGCTTTTGGAAGCTGATCTTCAGGATCCAGAAACTCAAGGAAAATCCGTGAATTGCAACCAAAGTAACCAGATGCAACAAACCGTGAATATGAAACAAGAACCAGCCAAAGCTACTAAGACCAGAGTTTTAAGACAACCAAAGCGTCTTGACCTGTAAAATGGATAGTAGGCCAAATAAGTGAAATGGACACTTAATCTGTTGTGTAGGCAGGCAATTTGTGAGGTACTATGCCGGATTGGGAGAGGGGTTCTTGTTGAATTAAATTTAAAGCAATTTGGACCCCGAATTCCACATGGCCAACAGTAACTTTCAATGTGTGCTTAAAAATTAAAATTGTCAGCCTACATGCAGTGAGATTAATCAACAGTACAGTTCCTACTGAGAATAAAGGACCTTTGTTGTAGCTAAAGCCTATATTGAAAATGGGCTTATTACAATACATCAGCTATATGACATTAAAGTATGTTTACCTAAAGTGCGACAGCTATCTCCAGTTGTGGTGTGAATCTACTGCAAGCAACAACTTGGCATCTGCAGCAGTCAAGAATGTACGTGGTTCATCTGTGACATCACAAAGAGGAGCAGTTTGGCACCATACAGCAAGTAGGAGCAGGCAGCTGACGTATCATACAGCAAGTTGGAACAGCAAGTATCGTCCGAGTGTAAACGCTGTGCAGAGGCATCGCTCAAACTACTCCGACACCAAATTTATTGGAAAACAGCCCGTAATATGCTAAATATTCCACCCAAATTTTGTGTTGTGCAATTAACTGAAAATTGAAATAGCTTGCCCACAGGGTGAAAATTGAAATAGCTTGCCCACACGTGTGAAAATTGAAATAGCTTGCACACAGGGTGTGAAAATTGAAATTACACACAGAGTATCCTATTTGGTAGGTTTCTTGGACATGCATAATATTTCTTGAGGTTTGGAGTATTTCGGATTTCAGTCATGCCCTACTGTCTTTTATTTTGCCCATTGTGTATGATTGAGGCCATCCAAACTACTCTGAACATGTTCAAGCAACTTTTAAGTTAGCATTGAATAATATAATGTGCAGTTTGTGTGCATGTATGGTCAGCAGTGTACCAGATTAGAGCAGCCATGTATAATTTTCAGCATGTAGAAAGTGTGGCACCATGAGCTATGAATGGAGGTAAATAATTATGGATATTGCTTCAACCAGATTATGTTTGGGGATTTAATCTTCAGAATTATGGAGCTCTACATGTGTTCAACAGATGGAATGCAGGTCATCTTTTAAAAGTTGAAGGATACTACATGGTACAAGTCATCATTTTTAGAGCCAAGCAGAAATGACTGTCAAGTTTACCTGTGATTTACTAGTTGTGATCAATGATCCTGCAGCAGTGTTTTTATATTACAAGCCAATCTTCATAAAGTTATTTGGAAGTTGCCATGGTTTAGGTAACTTAAAGTTGTATTGTGCATGTTCCTTGGAAACACATCAATGCTAATAATATAGTATTTTGGATGTCTACTGTGTTTAAAGGGAATGATTGCTCTATGCTACACAGTTAGACTGTTCAAACTACTCTGCCCAAATAGCCTGTTTGTAAATGTGTGTTCAAGCAACTGCCATGCAACATAATCAGTGTTGCAAAATTTCAGAATAGCAACATAGGCTTGCATCTGTGGTCAGCATTCATCGTGCTTCAGTTTGAAGGAGCACCTATATTGTGTTTATCATTGCCATGGTTGTGCACAGGCAATTTTATAATTTGTTATTGTCATGGTTGTACCCAGGCAATACACATGTTTTACATGGATGGTGATTTGGATACAGCTCTTCAGACCTACAGATTTGGATACACATTCCAGGCATGTGATTCTGGGATACGAATTTCTTAATTTCTTGTTATGAGAGGCAAAAGCAGAGCAGTTTAGTATACAGCAGCTAAGGATAGGAGAACCAGGATTCTCATGAGGACTAGTAAACTGAATCATTTTATGTGTGTTAAAACAATGATTACTTGGTTACCTGACATTTGAGTGTTTTATCTGTACACATTTACTAGACAACATTCATAATCTTGTGTTCAGAAATTTAAGAGTTAGCTTAAGATCCAATTCAAATCACAGTGATGTGCATCAATCTGAAATTCCAGTTTTGGGGAAATTTCAGTCATTCATTTTGATAAAGTGTGGTTGAAATACAAAGTTTTTGACCATTAATTGTTGTATTGATTAATCTGATAACCATGAAAAGTTTCATGTGAGTTTTGAGTTACCATTGGTGAGTTAATCAAGGTTTAAGTTATATTCATGCAGATCCAGCAGTAGAGTATGATATTGTAAAATGGTTCTGTTTGTTCCCACAAATTAAGCATGTCAAAAATACATGTCAAATGTTACTTGGAAAAATTTCTGCAAAATTTAGTTTTCTTTTGAAGGTAGATGATTATGTTTGAAAATCAGATATTTTTGTGCAGGTTTGGACAGGTACCTTTTTAATGGTGTTTAATTACTGTACCAAATTACACTCATGTAGTCTAGAAAAAATTGACTGCTCACACAAGAATTTCAGAGATAGTTTTTTCTTTATTTGCCTTTTATTGATACATAATACTGCACAAGAAGAGTGTTTCATGATTCAGATCAGGTTTGATTCATGTTTCCATTTAAGAGTTCTATCAGATACAGTGAAAGATCTTCGATAAAATGGAGTTTCAATTGTTTCTTTTATGATAAATAGATCTGTTGGCATGTTTGTATGCCAGTTCTGTTTTATATGCCAAAATTTATAAATCAAAATGAATCATGTATGGAGGATGGTTCACTGTATAGGCTACCGGGATAGGCTACTTATTGTTTTATTATTGCATTGTGTTATCTTAAACTTAGGTAGCTATGTCTATCATATGCGCCATGTATGTTTGGAGTTCTTTGGCACCCAATTGTTGTCAATTCAGGTAATTGTAAGGGAATACAATTAGGGGTCGGAATGTTGGTGCCAATGATAATCGCTTTAGGCCTGTTCCCTTCTGGCAGTGCGTGTCTGGCGCCCTCAGGCAGTTTAAAGTTTCTAGCTCAGGACAGGACATGGCGGATCTGACCGACGAAGCCAAACAATGTATTTACCATTTTCCGATGATGCTTATTAGAAGTTTTAAAGACAGATTTAATGGATCAACGTAAGATAATAAAAGAAGAAATGTTACTGTATCTACAGAGTCAACGGTTGTCTTGTGTTGGTAAGGAGTGTTGTCGAAATTAATGCGTAAAGATTATGTTCCGTCAGCTGGTTATTTCCGTAGAACTTTCAAGTTCAAGTAGGGCCCGTTCCTGTCCTCAAGGATCCTCAAGTTTGAACCAAAATTACCCTACAATTATATATTTATAAACTGTAAAGAAATAGTGTAATATAATTTCTGATTTATTTATTTTGTGATATCAGATGTGTATAGTGCTCATCATATTAAAAAGGTCAATTTAACACGATATGCTTGAAGTGCTTGAAAGTGGCACAGCTCGTTTTCTACACGATAAAATGATCGGGTATATAACCAGTGGATAAAATGGGCAAAAAGTAAAAAGTACTATAAACGGGACAAAAAATTTACAAATGGGAACGATTTGGCTTTGCCTCTCCACAGTAAAAGGTTGACCTGGGCATGACCTTCTAACCCGAGCGATAAAAGATTGTAACTAAGGCCAAAAATATCAATTGTTTGGTTGCCCTTCCAAGACAAAAATTTGGAGGGTCGGTAGGTTGATTTTTTTAATGGGCTTTTCCTCGATTTTGAAAAGGCTAGTATAGACTGGTTCTATTTTGGAAAAATCGGGTTCGCGGCAAGTTTACGTTAAAGTTGGCAAGTAGCTTATTTTTGTTATTTTGAGTATGCTGAAGTCGAATCTGTTGTCTGCCAAGCAATATTCTGAGACTGTGACCCTCAAAAAGACCCCCACAGGATCCCATAGGATCGTATAGGGGTTAAAAGTTAATTTTATTCCAATTGTACTTTCAAACATGTCAAATTATGGGTCTGGCTCCACGGATTCCAGAAATGTATAATGTTTGTGCGTGTTCATCATATTGTTAAAAAGTTATGGGGCACAAAAGGTCACAGGTCGATTAGTTTGTTGTGTATGGGTCAAAAGTAAAAGTTGCTCCAAGGTTGACGCAAATTGTTCGCCTAGTTTAGAGGTTTCAGAAAAAGAATAGCTGCACTATCTGCGATGTCTAGTTAGCATGTTACACATCGAAGAGTCAAAAGATATGTTGGATTCCATAGGATTCAATGGAATTTATATTCATTTTTCACATATCTTCTGAATTTGACATCGCAGATAGTAAAAACTATTCGTTTCCTGCATCCTTTGAACATGAGCAACTTAAAGTGTTCACCCCTGTATATCATGCAAATAGACCGTTGACCTGTTGAGCCTCATAACTTGATAGCTATATGCATTACATGCAAATATATTACATTTTTGTGATCCTTAGACCCAGACAAATAATTTGACATGTTTTTTAGTGAATTTGAAGCATGTTTAATTTTTGCCCCCTGTTTGAGCATGTAAGGGGGTTGGGCGTCTTTTTTGAGGGTCACGGGGTTCCAATATAGCTTGGCAGACAAAATTTTTGAATTCAGTCTACCCCAATTAACCAAAATAATTTGGTTGCCAGCTTTTACGCGAACATGCCCCTAGATGCTTAAATAAACACATAAAAAAAGACAAATGTGTGTTTCTGGACTGGGTTTAAATGTAAATACTTGTTTTTAATCAAATATGCATTTAATAGATAAAATGAGTGAATAACAAATATAAAATGTCCTTGATACTGTCCAAATTTAAGGTTTCTTTTTAAAAGTGATTGAAAAAACCAAAACCAAAAAAACAAAACAATAACGATTTTTCTCGGTCTCTGAGGGCAACCAAACATACTTGTTTATTTTGGCCTAAAATGCCACTGGTAGCTGACACATTGCCTATTTCCATGTATGAAACATTTACACCATTCTCCAATATATGTTGTTCTTGCAGCCTCTAGTTTCATGTTGGGCTAAGCAAATGTCTAAAATCAAGAGATGTTTTAAATTTTAAGTCCAAAAAAAGATAGCTAATAGGTGTCCTTGTAGTCTTTATTCAGCGTAGAGCAAGAATCCAGAAAATGAGGTGAATTTGTAATTGTCACCGTACACTTGCTCTCCATTACGAAATGCAAATCTCAACCACACCTGATTACCTACTGACAACCGAACTATGGCCGTGTTACTGGCTGAACGGTGGTTGATAGTAGAACTCTCATCAACTTCATGATTGTATGCCGTACTGATCAGAGCATCGTCTTTTACAAGTTGAATAGCTGGATCATGATTGTTGCGAATGCTGAGTATCGTGAACATAAACACATATGTCCCTGCAAATTCACACGTAAATTTATCAGTTGCAATATTGAAATTCGATCCAATATTGGTCTCTACATATTCAAATGCTAGAACATCGCCATCATTACCAGTTTGGCTAGATGTCTTGAAAACAGAGAACGCAGAGTTTTGTATTTGTGGCATGTCTCCAGTGCTTCCCTTTGGTCCAGCAGGTCCAGGTTGACCATCAGGACCTGGTTGTCCGTCCAAACCTTGATCTCCTTTATCACCGGAAGGGCCCTGAGGGCCTGGTGGACCGATCTCTCCAATTGACCCAGATTGACCATCAGTACCTGGCTGACCATCAACACCCGGCTGACCATCAGCACCAGGTAAACCTTCCAATCCTTGGTCTCCCTTTTCTCCAATAACACCTGTCTCTCCAATCTCACCCTTCATACCCAGTTCACCTCTGAAGCCATCTCGTCCAGGTGACCCAATGGACCCTGGTACCCCTGGTATGCCTGGTAAGCCAGCTGGCCCTTGACAACATGAGTTACATGGAGCTGGTTGAGATTCGCCAGGTGAAGGTTGTTGAGCTTCAACTGTTGAGAGGATACCAATGCAGATAAGGAGCAGGATCAGGGATGCCATTCTGGAAAACATGGTGAAAAAAAATCACTATTATTTGTCAATGCTTCTTGTATGCGGGAGTGTTTTCTTTTTATGGGGGTGTGTGTAATTGGGGAGGGGGTCTAAGGCTAATTATTCCAAAGATTCGATATTTCTTGGTACTCTGAAGTCATTAAAGAATGATGACTCTCATTGTAGAGAAATTAATCAAAGACACACAGAGAAAAGTAATGTGTAAAATTTTACATAATTTTGATGTACGAGCCTCATAACAATAATTGTATAAAAGTTTACCTGACTTGTTCTGTACAAAACCCTAGCTACATGCTGTAACAAAATGATTGGTACACATCAGTTTTCGAGTTTATTAAGAAGTCTGCTGCCTCCCAATACAATATTGGATTATATTGAAATAATTGTAACAATTTATGTCTGTTCACAACATTAATCATGTTAATCTACAAATTGAATCTTATGTTGCATTTTGTTGTGGAAGTCTTGTCCATAATAACTAAAAACTGATGGGTACCAATCATTTTGATACAGCCTGTATTGGGTACAACATTACTTTGCTGCTCAGTAAAATTTTGTAATGTTTTTACTTAATTGCACTGTAATTTTTCACCCAAGTTTTGCTAGGCAAAGTTTGCTTATGAGGTTTTATACGTGCACCAAAATTGTGTAAAGTTTACACAATTTCAGCATTTCATGATTTACACAACCTATGCTTTCTTTGCATTGATACAAAAAGTGACAAAAATTGGATAATTATATTTTCCCCCTGCGGAATCAGGGATTGGATTAATATGTGAAATTTATTGGTAAGGAAGAGGTTTGCTATCTATTATATATCTCTGACAAAAATAACCATTGGAATTGTATTTGTTTATTATTTCAATTCCTGAAACAAGTAAGATGAATAATTTATGCCGTTATATAATAAGACGGCTTTTATGTACTTTGATGAATTTTGAAAATTGACAACTTCGACCTTGAAATTAAAGACATTTAAGGGCGAGTTTCTCGACATGAGTCTTAGTAAGCCTTAGTCTTAAGGTGGCCTTGAGGCTAGTAAGCTTAGCCCGCTCTCGAAGCCAGAGTCTTAACTTTCTTAAAAGTTCCCTTCAAAAACTACGTATTGACAGGGCAAAATTTTCGCCGTAGAAATATTGAGAAACAAAAATCATATAAAAGTCTCATTGTGGAGAAATTAAGCAAATACACACAGAGAAAAGTAATGTGTAAAATTGTACATAATTTCGATGTACGTATAGAACCCCATAACAACTGTATAAAATTTTACCCCTGACTTGTTTTGAAAAAATCTAGCTATACAGGCTGTATCAAAATGATTGGTACCCATCAGTTTTCAAGTGCCTCCAAATGCAATATTGGATTATATTGAAATTGTAACAATTTAGAGTTTATATCCATTCACAACATTAATCTACAAATTAGGTGAATCTTGTGTTGCATTTTGATGTGGAAGTCTTGTTCATAATAACTAAAAACTGATGGGTACCAATCATTTTGATACAGCCTTGTATTTGGGTAAAACATTACTTTGCTGCTCATTTAAGGGCGAGTTTCTCGGCAGGAGTCTTAGTAAGCCTTAGTCTTATGGTGGCCTTGAGGCTAGTAAGCCTAGCCTGCTCTCGAAGCCAGAGTCTTAACTTTCTTAAAAGTTCCCTTCAAAAACAACGTATTGACAGGGCAAAATTTTCGCCGTAGAAGTTATTTCCATGGAGGTTTTCTCAGTAACGTATCCAGCGGTGGGGTGGGCAGAGTGCCCCCCTGACAAAAAATGAAAGATAAAAGCGCCCCTCTAAAAAAAAACAAAAACAAAAAACGAAAATCGGGAAGCCAATGGAAATGAAAACGGGCAAGGAGTCCGTTTCTCACCAAAGTTCACCCGATCATGAGCATTAATAGTGTAAAATACCACCTTTTTTAAAGCTCGAAAACTTTTACAATTTCTTTAAGTATATATAAATATATATCCCACCTATAATACCCGGTCAAAATGATACACATTTTATTTAGACCTCAAAGAAAGTTGGCCACGCCCCTGGGTTTTCTACACGCGTATATATAATAATGATTTGGGGTTCATTTGAGAAGAATTATGGCCTCGAGTTTCATTTCACTAAACTTTACGAAGCTTCGTAAGTCACGAAATCGTAGTTCCATTTCACAAAACTCATTTACGAACGGTACCCGGTACCATCATAAGTAATAGGGATTTACTACAGAGACCCTTCGTAAAGTTACGTCTAGTATTGGGTATTCGTAACTTTACGAACGGTTATATACTTGAGTTACGAAAAGTTAAAAGTTTAGTGAAATGGACCCCTGATGGTGCATGTTTTTGATCAAAATTAATACAACTATAATTGAAGACCGAATTAAAAAGACTATCAGGGCAAAGGCGCGACATGATTGGTTGCTGACCTGTGTAGTACAGCATTTTTGGTCTGGTTGACAGGACGTCATACGCAAACTAGTCTGTTTAATTCGGTCTTCAATTATATAAAGTATATGAAACTCGTAATCTAAGCTACCAGATACATAATTATTATTTTCTTGACTATGATATTTAGGTGTTGAAAAAGGCTACTTTAACATTCTAGTGGGATTATTTCCTGCCAAAAATTTCCATCAAAAAGAGCTGATCGCCTTAATGGTATTTAGGGCGACTTGCTGTATTGAAGCTGTAGTCGTAGCAACGAGTTTAATTGACGCAGGGCAATTAGTGCAAAATTATGTTTGATTATTGTACATTATTGGTAACATAAAAATGGTATAATGACAGTGTTACATGCATTGCTCGCCAAAATTCTTAATGTTTTGATGCATTGAAATTGCTGTCGTAGCAACGATGTTTATTGACGCAGGCCAGTTATTGCATTTTATGTTTAGAGGCTTTTACGTTAATTAAATTGGTAGCATAATTATGGTAAAATGACATTGAGTCCTTGCATTGCCATTGATTTATTCATGTTCGAAGAATCAATACAAAATATCAATAATCCTATCCGGAGCTTATCATTATGGAGTGAAAATGTGGAAAAAATAGAATTTTTATTTTCAAGGTTAATATTACGATTTCTGATTTCACTGGTTCGGAGTTTTTTTAATTATTATTTCGATGTTCCAATAAGTGCTGTGCTTAATAAAAAGTGCCCTTTTACTTAATTTTGACACACAATTGGTGTTCTCACTCCCCAAAAGAGTGATTCACTTATAAAACCACTCAGCGAAACGTGTTTTTTTAAAACTCAAAAACCACTTTAAAAAGACTGAAAACCAAAAGAGTGAATTTTAACTCTTTCAAAGAGTTAAATGAAGGCCAACTCTAAAAATGTGTTGTCCTTCAAAACTCCTTGAACGAGTTGAAATTCACTCTTTTAGAGTGGTTTTCACTCTTTCTGCAGTGGTTTTAAAGTTAAAAAACACATTTCACTCTTTTTTGAGTGGTTTTATAAGTGAATCACTCTTTTTGGGAGTGAGTTAGAAATATACTTCATTTCAAAATATCAGTCATTGATGGGAAACGCGCTATTGGAAGAATTGTATTTTCGGACCAATGCTTCTTTGGAAGAAAATCTTTCGGAACAATAACCTTTCCGAGTAAGGGCCGAATTGTTCGGATGCACGACCCTTTGGAATGCAAGCTTTCGGACAAATAATATCCGACACTCTCTTTCGAAGTGAAAATTTAAATCGTCCGACCTATCGGTGGAAATACCCTTATGCCATTATTATGGAACAGTAATTGATCGTAGAAACACCCTCCTTTATTTCTCGGGTGAATGACACTTAATTATGTCCGAAATAATGCACCTTTGGACGAAAAACCTTTCGGAATATAATAAACTTGCATAAATAATTGATCGGAACCGATTAAGGGCCGAAAGTTTCAGATAAACGACTCTTCGAAATGCAAAATTTCCAACTAATGAAACTTCGGAACAAAAACAATCTTCCATAGAAAAGATTTTGGACAAACAACCCATCAGAATAAAAACCCTTCTAAATGCACCCATCAGAATTAAATATCGCCCTTGCTCTTAGGTGTTTCATTAACTAAACTCCTCAACAAAAGTTTGGGAAGTTTTTTCAAGCGTCTGTACCTCAAATTATTTGTGACATATTTATATCGTGTTGCATATCATTGCGTAGCTACAATACTCCCCTTTACAATGACACCCCATTTGAAGCGGCTGAGTACACGCCTTGTGAATGTAGTGGGGTCTCAAACAGAATTTGCCAAATTGAGCATTATTCTGTGCAGCAAACTGCAATCCATATCTTCACAATTTGGGACCTAATGCAATCCTCCAAGATGATACCGCTCGCCCCACAGAGCCACGGTAGTCAACGACTACCTACAGAATATGGGAGTAGAGCCAAATGGCCTGCCATCAGGGCCAGACCCGGGGGCCAGACCTCAACCCGATTGAACACTTGTGAGACCAACTTGATCGTGCTGTACGTGTCAGAGAAGCCCATATGCAACCACATTGATTGACCTGCGACTAATCCTTGTTGATGAATGGAATGCCATGCCACAGTAACGTGTAACCAGGTCGGTAGCAGCATGAGGAGAAGGTGCATGACTATTGTGGCTGCCTGTGGTTCTTCCACCCGCTATTGAGGTTAGTGACTAGTGTTATTTGAGCACAGAATAATGGTCAATTTGGCAAATTCTGTTTGACATCCCACTACATTCACAAGGCGTGTACTCAACCGTGAAATATGTTACTGTTTCAAATGGGGTGTCATTGTAAAGGGGAGTATTGTAGTTATCTATTGATATGCAACACGATATGAATATGTCACAAATAATTTGAGATACAGATGCTTGAAAAAACTTTCCAAACTTTTGTTGAGGAGTTTATATGCCCATGCAAACAATTCAAATAAATTCATCTCTATATCTTGTGTTTCAACTCAAAACTACAACATACAATATCCCACACATGAAATGAATAAATGAAATAAAATAAATAAATACATTAAAGAAGAAGTCAATGTTAACACTAAACGACGTATTGTGCTCGATTCCTTTGTGCCTTATTTATCCCATTGCTACATGTTATCATTTTTCGTAAAAAAGTTTATGTACTTACCTTTTTTGTAGTCAAGCCCGATAATTTCTACCTCCGCTACACCAAATATTCCCCCAAAATATGATACGTTACTTCAGTCTACCGCGGCGTCAACTAAAATGAGGACTAGTCCCGCCCGATTGTAATAAATACAGCATAGTTCCATTTATGAAATTTCTCGATTCGATTATTAAAAATAAAGTGTGTCCTAAACAAATGCACTGGTTAAAGTAATTGGAGAACCCAGTATTATTGTTGTCTGGGCGACATATATGCAAAAAACCCTGTTCTACGGGCGGACGGAACTTTCAAGTACGTAGGGGCCGGTTGGTCAGTCTTGTTTTTATTGGTATCAAATGACTCTAAACATCACCAAAATCTATTAATAAATTATTATTTTTTACAATTTTTTCTCTCATTTTGCACCCGTTTTTTCAGTCAAAATGTCAAAGTACTTTTGCCCATAACAGCTAATGTTACATGCAGACAATTTCCGTCATGTTTGGCCAAAATTGGTTGAATTTACACGCTTACAGCAATTAAAATTTAGTCTTGGGTAACGATATAATTAAAGACCGAATTAAAAAGACAAGTTTGCATCTGACGTCAGAGCAAAGGCCGCGACGTGATTGGTTGCTGACCTGCGCAGTACGGTATTTTTGGTCTGGTTGACAGGACGTCATACGCAAACTAGTTTTTTTTTTTTTTTTTTGTCTTCAATTATAAAAGTTATCAAATCCATGTTACCTGATACTTGTGATACCTGTGATGCTAATTTTTTCTCAATTTATATACAACTCCATGTTGATCTATTTATTTACAAAATATAATTTTGCATATTTTCGAGATACACTGTATAAGACTAATTTATTATTGCAAAAAGAATTGAACAATTCTGCAGATAATGGATCTCTACCATTAGTTAAACTTCATTGGTAATGAGGCTCATAATGACACTGTAAATGTTGCCATTAGTTATTACATTAGTACTAATGGTTCTCATAATGTGCTTGTACCAAGGCGTATACTGATATTTATGCTGTGTAGTTAATTAAATGTTCCATTCTAATTATTTTATTTGGAACTTAATGGTATCGCAGGATTTGAAAGAAAACGCTATTGATATCGCGATATATAATAGGTATTCAAGCAAACTGAACAACTTTCATTCAATAATATAAAATAAAACAACTTTGAGCAGTTCCAAATTGAACGTTGCAACATACCCACCCCATATTTCGATACTGCTTCTGCGCCTTCACGCTTAATAAAAAATTGTAAAAATTACTCAACAATGTAATCAGCATTGAGTTCTATTCACTCATTTTGTTGACGTGTTCCCTTTTACTCAACATTGAGTCATAGAAAATAAGCTAGAGTTACAAACATAATATCCATTCCTATTGTTAAATGTCATTTAAACTTAAAATTGTTAAAATATACCAGAAAAATGTGACACAAGGCAGCTATTAGATTTAGCGTCTTTTGGAATCGAACTCTTCATATCAGCGAAAACATTGCTGCAGCCCAGTGCTGAAGATATGTGCACACCAACTTTTATTTTAAGACCTTGACGTGTTCTATAAGGCACCAATTAGAGCTGGGCAGTGCTTGAAAAAGAAAAGAGAGGGGCTATTTTCTTTCATAGCAAGAAAAGAAAAATGTGCTTAAAAATCACTGAAAAATACCAAGGTGTATGATAAAAAATGTGCCGATTTCAGAGTAGCATGCAAAAATGACATGCTTTTTGCCATTATTTTACAGTTTTGTTGAAAAGTTCCCCCAAATTCATCCGCTTCACATCGATTTTGCCAACCAGCCAGTGGGCTCTTACCTGTTCACAAAAAAGGAGGGCGCACTGTAAAATTATGATCTTTGCACTTCAATGCTTTATAGACCACTTGACATCATTGTTTATCAACAAAGGTGAGGGACTGGTCTATCGATATGCTTGAACGAACCGCTATACTGTTCAATGGCTTTCTTGTACTATATGAAAATTATGTGGTGGAGGATTTAAAATGCACGTGCCCTGAGCAAAAAAGCCAAATCAGCATTGAAATTTGTAACGCATTGTGGGACAGTTTTTGCAGTTTTGGGACACTTTGCCTTCTGACCTATCAGGTACAGGTAAATGGTTTTTGTGCGCGTGCGTACAATATATTTATTTAAAATGTTTTCCTGAAATGAAAATTGTTAAAAAAACATGACTACGGCAGTTCATAAATTAATTTATTAAAATATTGTTAATGATAACACCATTACAATAATAAATACATGAATGATAATTATTATAACAATTTCTCCGATATGTAGAGGTCTAAGTGTCCCAAAAACTGCTTCCCAAAACCGGAAGTTACAATGCCGATTGGGCGTATTTACATCAAATTGAATTGCTTTTAATATTTGTGAATTACATTGAATGGGCTATTCCAGTAAATAGATGCACACCCCCTATAGAGGAGTTCGGATTTCCGGACTTTTTGTCCAATCGTGATTGTTGGAAATCCAGACTATTAAAGTGTCCAAAGGCGAAAAACAATCCTACAGAAAAATAGTTCAAAATCAGAAATCCTCAATTTTCCTTCATTTAATTGGATTTCGATCTAAGCTTTTTCATGTGACATTGGCAACAGGAATTCCGGTTGTTTTCAGAAAGCTGACTTCGAAATCCGGACATTTCTTTGATTGAAAATTACTCCTCTATAGAGGGCCCGATAGAGGGTGTGCACTTATTTTATGGAATAGCCCAATGACGTATTCCATAATGGTTTATGTACTCAAGAAGTAACCCGCAAGTTGTACTAATTAGTAAGTAATTACAAATAATGATTAAAGGTGTCTCTACATTATTTACGGTAGAGAAGCAAAGAACATTTTGAGTGAACATTTGACAAGTGATGATAGCTGATATGTTTCCTACTAATCTTGAATTAGTTATTTTATTCAGCGTAGAGCAGGAATCCAGAGAATGAAGTGTATTTATCATTGTTACTGTACACTGTCTCTCCATTACGGTGTGCAAATCTCAACCACACTTGATTACCTACTGCCAACCGAACTATGGCCGTGTTACTGGCTGAACGGTGGTTGTTAGTAGAACTCTCATCTTGTTCATGATTGAATGTCGAAGTGATCAAAGCATCGTCTTTTACAAGTTGAATTAATGGATCCTGATTGTTGCGATTGCTGAGTATCGTGAACATAAACACATATGTCCCTGCAAATTGACACGTAAATTTATCAGTTCCAATATTGAAATCCAATCCAATATTGGTTTCTTCATATTCAAATGCGAGAACATCGTTAACGTTACCAGTTTGACTAGATGTCTTGAAGACAGAGAATGCAGACTTTTGTACTTGTGACATGTCTCCCTTTGGTCCAGCAGGTCCAGGCTGACCATTAGGACCTGGTTGTCCGTCCAAACCTTGATCTCCTCTATCACCTGAAGGGCCCTGAGGGCCTGGTGGGCCGATCTCTCCAATTGACCCAGATTGACCATTGGCACCACGCTGACCATCAGCACCAGCCTGACCATCAGAACCTGTCTGACCATCAGCACCTGGCTGACCATCAGCACCCGGCTGACCATCAGCACCTGGCAGACCAGCACCCGGCTGACCATCAGCGCCAGGTAAACCTTCCAATCCTTGATCTCCCTTTTCTCCAATAGCACCCGTCTCCCCAATCTCGCCCTTCATACCCAGTTCACCTCTGAAGCCATCTCGTCCAGGTGACCCAATGGACCCTGGTACCCCTGGTATACCTGGTAAGCCAGCTTGCCCTTGACAACATGAGTTACATGGAGCTGTTTGAGCTTCGCCAGGTGAAGGTTGTTGAGCTTCAACTGTTGATAAGCTACTAATGCAGACAAGGAGAAGGATCAGGGATGCCATTCTGGAAAACATGGTGAAAAAGATATCAATATTGGTCAATGCCTCTTGTATGCGAGAGTTTTTTTTTTTTTGTGGGGTGTGGGTAAAAGAAGGAGGGGGTTTAGCACTAGTTATTCCAAAGATTTGATATTTCTTGGTGCTCTAAAGTCATTTAAGAATGATGACTCCCATTGTAGAGAAATTAATCAAAGACACACAGAGAAAAGGAAAGTGTAAAATTTTACATAATTTCGATGTACGTATATGGTCAATTCCAGCGAAAGCGGGACAAAATTCTCTCTATGTTAACTTTCCACTTTAAAATGTCATTAATAAAGGAAATCACGTTATTGATGGAGCATATCATGTCACGTCCAATATGCTCTCTTTGTGCATGTAGGCCTTTACTAGCAAGTCATACCAGGGGACAAGTTATGATGGCTTAAATGAATTGGCGTTACCCACGAATCCAAAGATAAAGCACCATATATGTCATTGAATGTCCTTCAATCAAAATGAAATTATTACTGTTAGAAAGACGTTTGCATGATCTCTCATCATATGTAAAACGATAGCATTCCACCAAAGTTTGTGGACTCTAGAGACCATTAAGTCAATTTGGCTAATAATTTTGTTACCCGCGTATCAAAAATAAAATGATCGTTCTGAAAAATGTTAAGTGAATATGCCATAAATGACTATATCATGAAACGAAGTTTCGTTCTATAATTCTGAGGTCCAAGTGATTATTTTATGCAAATACGTTTTACACATAAAATTCCATCAAATCAAATTTGACGTTACCCACGTATCAACTGTTACCCACGAGTCCAGCAAATATAATTGCCATAACTTAAATTAACATTTAATGACTTTGGACACTGAATTTAGTTTGACAAGCGCTTAAAATTGTAAATCGTGAAAATACGTTCACCGCTTTAAAAAAGAATCTACGGCGGTTTAAACTTTTGTTACCCACGAATCCCGAATAGATGCTAACCTTAAAAAACAAGGAGACTGTTTATTTTAAGTTTAAATCAGCACATATTCAAGCCATGGGTATGCTATAATTTTTACAGTACTTACAGTTTATGCACCTAAGAAACGCAAACCCCAAACGGTACTATAGTACTTACAGCTTTACCCACGAATTCGGCGTTACCCACGAATCCAAGGATTTACTCGTAAATTATATGTTTCTTATGCATCTTAACATTTTGAAAACATGCGAAATAGGTTCCAAAACAGTCCTGTTTAATAGCGTCCTCTTGAAGGTATACTGAAGCTGTATCATGAAGCTTTGATTGATTATCCTAAATTACCATTTTTTGGGTAAATGCAATTGGTTAGAGAAACGGGAATCATTGAAACACAATGGAGGAATAACCGCATGGTGGTTTCCAACCTTCTGTAATATTTTCTATTTTGCCGCTTACCAATACATACCTTCAAATATGTGTTAGCCACGAACATTTTGGTTACCCACGAATCCCTACTTAAATTATAGTTAACAATGTATTGATAGTGTTTTAGTACATAGGAACTGTCAAACACGATTTAATAGAATATTGCTGCATGAAAATATGGAATGATTTTACTAAAATAATAATATAAAACTGTTTGCTCTGTCTATTTGAATTTGGCAACTTCATTATTCTTAAATTTTTATACCCAAAATGCCATAATGATCCATTCTTAAATATTCCATGTAGTTTGTATTTTGATTAAAATTCATTTTAGTGCCATTGCAGCCTGAATTATTGACATACGAAAAAGTATTTTTTATTTTTATTAAAAAAAATAATAGGAATTGCTATTTTCCAGACGCTGTTACCCACGAATCCATCCGAGATCCTCATCCTGCGACGAGATACAAAATCTACCTTTATATTTATATGAAGCATTTATTCTAATCTTTCGAAATAATACAGTAATGTTAAATGACAGCCACTTTGGAAAGAGTTCGAAGAATTGACACAATCTTAACTGTACACCTGGTTCTTTCTTAAAATTTGTAATAACCAAAATATTTCTTTGTAGATATATGTAATAACATTTTATTTTACGTTCAAAGTCTTCACCGATTTCTAGTGTATATGAGTCACACATAAAATATTGAAAGATATTAAAGAAAGTGAAATTTTATGGCGTACAACAGGTGAAAAAGGCTTGAATTCGTGGGTAACATGCATATGCGCATTTAACACTTTATTTGGTCAACAAGAAAAGTTATTTTTCAATCCGATGGCACTTCCACCTGATGATTCACTAGATATGATCGTCTCATTTGATAAGTCTAGAATTGAAAAGGAAAACATTTTCAAAATGGCCCCCAGAGAGAATTTTGTCCCGCTTTGGCTGGAATTGACCATATATAGAGCCTCATAACAATAACTGTATAAAAGTTTACCTGACTTGTTCTGTACAAAACCCCATGCTGTAACAAAATGATTGGTAGGCTACACATCTGTTTTCGAGTTTATTGAGAAGTCTGCTGCCTCCCAATACAATATTCAATTATATTGAAATAATTTTAACAATTTATATCTGTTTCACAACATTAATCTACAAATTAGGTGAATCTTATGTTGCATTTTGTTGTGGAAGTCTTGTCCATAATAACTAAAAACTGATGGGTACCAATCATTTTGATACAGTCTGTATTGGGTACAACATTACTTTGTTGCTCAGTAAAATTTTACATAATTGCTATTTTTACCGAACTATTTTGTAATGTTTTTACTTAATTGCACTGTAATTTTTCACCCAAGTTTTGCTAGGCAAAGTTTGCTTATGAGGTTTTATACGTGCACCAAAATTGTGTAAAGTTTACACAATTTCAGCATTTTATGATTTACACAACCTATGCTTTCTTTGCATTGATACAAAAAGTGAAAAAAATTGGATAATTATATTTTCCCCCTGCGGGGTGAAATTTATTGGTAAGGAAGAGGTTTGCTATCTATTATTATCTCTGACAGAAAATAACCATTGGAATTGTATTTGTTTATTATTATTTCAATTCCTGAAACAAGTAAGATGAATAATTTATGCCGTTGTACAATAAGACGGCTTTCATGTACTTTGATGAATTTTGAAAATTGACAACTTCGTTCTTGAAATAAAAGACATTTAAGGGCGAGTTTTTCGACAGGAGTCTTAGTAAGCCTTAGTCTTAAGGTGGCCTTGACTCTGGTAAGCCTAGCCTGCTCTCGAAGCCCGAGTCTTAACTTTCTTAAAAGTTCCCTTCAAAAATTACGTATTGACAGGGCAAAATTTTCGCCGTAGAAATATTGAGAAAAAAAATAAATTTTGGTTCCGCAAACAATGTCGTCAAGTTATTTCCATGGGGTTTTTCTCAGTAACGTATCCAGCGGTGGGATAGATGGGGCTGAGTGCCCCCCCCTGAACAAATGAAAGATAAAAGTGCCCCTCTAAAAAAAAAAGCGAAAATCGGGAAGGCAATGGAAATGAAAACGGGCAAGGAGTCCGTTTCTCACCAAAGTTCACCCCGATCATGAGCAATAATAGTGTAAAATACTACCTTTTTTTAAGCTCGAAGACTTTTACAATCTCTTTAAGTATATATATCCCACCGATAATACCCGGTCAAAATGATACAACCGGAATTTTTTCCCTCTATGCCCCCGAAAATGTTATTTAGACCCCAAAGAAAGCTGGCTACGCCCCTGGGTTTTCTACACGCGTATATATAATAATGATTTGGGGTTTATTTGAGAAGAATTATGGCCTCGAGTTTCATATCACTAATTACGAAGCTCGTAAGTCACGGAATCGTTCGTAAGTTCCATTTCACAAAACTTATTTACGAACGGTACCCATCATAAGTAATATGGATTTATTGCAGGAACCCTTCGTAAAGTTACATCTAGTATTGGGTAATCGTAACTTTTATATACTTGAGTTACGAAAAGTTAAAAGTTTAGTGAAATGGACCCCTGATGGTGCATGTTTTTTGATCAAAAATGATGCAACAATAAAGTACTAAGTATATGAAACTCATAATCTAAGCTATCAGATACATCATTATTATTTTCTTGACTATGATATTTAGGTGTTGAAAAAGGTTACTTTAACATTCTAGTGGGGTTATTTCCTGCCAGAATTGTTCTGCATACACCATACTTTCATTGTCATTCATATATGTTAAAAAAGTGCAATATTTCATAGTACGATTTTTGAGACTTTTATAATCAATTTTCTAAATGTTAATTCAAATTGCATATTTTTGTGTGTTTTATATCTTGTGCAATGCCTGCCTTAATATTTAATTCTAATTGTTCTTATGTGTATTTTTATATTGTAATTTATTGCATGTAATTTGGCCTACGGGCCACGAATTGGCAATAAAATAAAATATCAATCAATCAAAAAAATTTCCATCAAAAAGAGCTGATCGCTTTAATGATATTTAGGGACGCACCATTTGATACTCAGAGGGGGGTAGGAAGTTAGGGTCGGGGGAAGAATTTTTTTTTTTTTGCTGCCCAAGGTGGGGAAGGTTTTTTTTTTTTTTTTTTTAGTGTTGGTGGGGAAAGTTTTTTTGTGCTCATGTAGCGGGTGAAGTTTTTTGTTGTTGAAAAACTTCCTACCCCCACCCTGAGAATCTAATGGTGCGTCCCTTAGGGCGACTTGCTGTATTGAAGCTGTAGTCGTAGTAACGAGTTTAATTGACGCAGGGCAATTAGTGCAAAATTATGTTTGATTATTGTACATTATTGGTATCATAAAAATGGTATAATGACAGTTTTACATGCATTGCTCGCCAACATTCTTAATGTTTTGATGCATTGAAATTGCTGTTGTAGCAACGATGTTTATTGACGCAGGCCAGTTATTGCATTTTCTGTTTGGAGGCTTTTACGTTAATTAAATTGGTAGCATAATTATGGTAAAATGACACTGAGTCCTTGCATTGCCATGTTTTGTTCATATTCGAAGAATCAATACAAAATATCAACTCCTTTCCGGAACTTCGGTATCATCATGGACTGAGAACATGGAGAATGCTGAAAAAGTACATTTTAAGTTAAGGTTAAGGTGGTGACCCCTGATAAATTTGTGACTATTTTTGCCTTTTTCTCAAAAAATAATAACACACCGGTAACACAAGTTATGTAATATGTATATTATAGGGTCAAGGAATCCAGTTACTACACTGGAATTTCAGTTTATGATAAGAAAAGAGGTAGCCTACCACTAGAATGTACCTCATTTCTTAACATATAGTGAACAACTTGTCTTGAAGCACTGAAATTTCAGTGAAGTAATTGAATTGCCCCTATAATATACATAACCTTTGTTACCAGTGTGTAGTTATTTTCGGAGAAAAATGCAAAATTAGTCACAAATTTATCAGGGGGGTGTAGTACCACCTTAAAATTACGATTTCTGCATTCACTGGTGCGAAGGTTTTTTAAAAATTATTCTGATGGTTTTTCCAAATAAGCGCCGTGTTTAATGAAAAGTGTTCTTTTACCTAATTCTGACACACAATTGCTGTTTCAAAAAATACAGATGCTCCAATTTTCAAACGATGTAATCTTTGACATCAAGAACATAGTAACCAACACCAAAAAATGTAGTCAAAGTGCTCAGGAGATCATCCTGCATCAAATAAGATGGAGGCCTAAGGAATCTGAAACAAACCCCATTTTTACCCCTTATAGCTTATCATTTTTATTATATATAAAACTTACTAATTGTGATTTGTCTTCAGACTTATAAAATAAGTAAATAATAATGTGGTGAATTTTGCATCTTACCAAATCTCATCATTAGCACTAATTTAAATGCTGGTCAAAGTTATCTACGGAAAAGGGTTCCGCTATTTTGTTCAGCTGGCTCAAACGTGACACTTGCAATGTTAAGTATTGTATTAAAGGATTTCAGCTTGCCCAGATACTTTTTATTTAGCATTTTATCAGTGGCGCACCGACCGGTTTGCCTTATTTCATCCCAAAATTAAACCTTATATGACTCATATTATTCTTAGCATTTTGTCAAATTGTCGCATGCATTGGGCTATTCTATTTAAAATCTACACTACCCCTGTGGAAGATTTAGCTAAAGTAAGCCACAGAGGGAGTATGATTTTTAAATAGACAGTTGGGAACTTCTATTTGAAATACTCACTCCAGATGTGGAATATATAGGTAAAGCTAATTTTATAATACAGGAGAGTATGGGTTTTAAAATGATTAACCACGACCAATTACATTTGAAAAACATACTCCCCCTTTGGAAGATATTTCCAAAATCTTCCACAGGGGTAGTGTGGATCTTAAATGGAATAGCCCATTGTGGCCGGGTGCGTACCAGCGGGAGGAATGTGCAATTATTGTTCCATTTGAAATTTGTGGACGGTACGCCACCGAGTATATACCAATAGACACCCGCGCACAGTGTCAACCCCTGTATTATAAATATTTTTTCCATACAGCTCAATACTCCGTTGAAATCAATATTCTATTATTGACACAGATAAAGAAAGTTTACATATGCATTGTGTTATAGGACTTGCACCTGGAACTTAATTGACTGGGCTAAACGTGTTCCTTTATACCTATACAGTAGAATTGTAATTCTCAAAATTAAATGTATCAATTTTTTACATTGGATTTCAAAATCTTTACATAAAAAATGCAGTAAAAGATATCCACAGCAAGCTGCAAGGCCCCGCTAATTAGTGTACTGCTTTTCGAGTGAGTGTACTGGAAACAAAACCCTGGTTTTACCTGAAAACAAATCGATTTTCTTGTAATAGAAACATCATATGGGGTAGGCCTACTAGAGCATGCACAAATGGTAATAATATGTAGAATATAGAAACTCTGTGTGTATCTCATTCTCATATGATAGTCATGGTATGCTTAGCCTGAGTCGCTCGGCCTATCTCGAACAAAATCGCGATGCGTAGCTGTTGAAAAACGAGAGGAGTCGCTGTACTGTCACGGCAATTTTTGACACGAAGATATAGGGATGATGACGATGTGCCGCGGCCAGGGGCCGCGGCAAATAAAGCCCTATTTATCTGACGTATTTACAATTCTACGGAAGTAACTAAGGGCCATGCGGTTCTTTTTATAACTCAGGAGATCAAGATCTTGTGATCACGAGTCCTGACTTTTTGTATTCCTGACTTAGCCATCATTTGATAACTATTATGATGGCGCTTGTAACACAAGCTCTAAGTCACATCGTTAGGATCTCGAAATCCTAACTTCGTCACTAAAAAAATCACTAACTCGTATCGTGCGCGTGTACATGAGTTCTTGAGTTCCTGACTTTAAGCCACGAAAATAGGATCTCGAGATAACAAATTAAGTGGATGGGCTTACAATTAAAATACTGACGCCGTGAAAATTGAACATGAAATGGTAGTTCATCCTTATTTAGACGTAAAACAGCCATTTTAAGAAAACGACAACTCCAATATTTATGCAAACTTTCAAAAATGGAATTCTAGACATCAATTACATACAAATGAACACCAACCTTAACAGAATCAGGCATATAATAATGATTGTTAATGACAATATTGATTTACATTTTTTGGCCGAATTGGATGAAGAATGATTTTAAAGGCTGTTTAACCTACCCCTACTAAGCCGAACAAACTTTACATGTTATCATTTATGATCAGTATTATTATTTTTATTATTATAAGTTTGTGTACTTACCTTTTTTGTAGTCAAGCCTGATAATTTCAACCTCCGCTACACCAAATATTCGTACAAAATATTCTACGTACTTCAATCTACCGCTGCGTCAACTAAAATGAGGCGTAGTCCCGCCCGATTATAATAATTATATACAGCACAGTTCCATTAGACGAAATTACTCCAAAATACGAATGTTAAAAGTAAAGTGTGTCCCAAACAAATGCACTGGTTCAAGTAATTGGAGTAGGAGTATTCTTGTTGTTTGGGCGACAAAAAACGCTGTTCTACGGGCGGACGGACCTTTCAAGTAGGGGTCGGTTTGGTCAGGGTTTTTTTTTGTATCAAATGACTCTAAACATCACCAAAATCTGTTAATAAATTACTTTTTTTGGCAATTTTTTCCTCGTTTTGCACGCGTTTTTGTTTCAGTTTAAATAAATCTACTTTTTGTCCAAAATTGTTTCTTTTGCATGCATACAACAATTTCCGTCAAACTCATACAGTCCCCATTTGGCCAAAATTGGTTGAATTTACACACAGACAGCAATTAAAACTTAATCTAATTGGGTAATGATAAAAGTTATCAAATCCATGTTACCTGATACTTTGGCGTAATTTATGATGCCAATTTTTCTCAATTTATATACAAATTTATATATTTATCTATTTATTCACAAATTATAATTTTGCATATTTTCGAGATACACTGTATAAGACTAATTTATTATTGCAAAAAGAATTGACTGTATGAACAATTCTGCAGATAATGGATCTCTACCATTAGTTAAACTGCATTGATAATGAGACTCATAATGACACTGTAAATTTACTAATTTTAGTTTTATAAGACTGTTTATACTATGTTTGCAGCTAACTGCGATACTCGGGTTAAAAAAGGTTGCGTATAGTTTCGTAATGTTTTATACATCTTCAGGGGCAAAAACAGATCTTTCACAACCTTTCATGATGTTTTCACCCTGGAACAAGCATTAAACATTATAAAACTCTAAAAAACTATACGTAACTTTAGTGTATACATGTTGAGGGGCCAAGTGGACTTATGGTCTTCTTGCGCTCAGGTCTTCATATATTTTGACATTCAATTTTGGAGACACACTATACCGTAAAACCCGTCTACAAGCATATATAGTGCTTCTGATGAAAGCTACATTAATCCAGGCACCATTATGGAGTTTGAACAAATAAATTACGGATCCAAGCATATACAAACAAGTATTATTTTAAGACCAATCTATTGTATTGGTATATTTACGCTTGCTTCGCATTAATTTAGCTTTCATAAAAAACACTATATATGCTTGTAGACGGGGTTTTACGGTATTTGATTATTTTCTACTGATATTGGATCTCTGCCATTAGTTATTACATCAGTACTAATGGATCTCATAATGAGCTTGTCAAGGCGTATACTGATATTTATGCTGTGTAGTTAATTAGGCCTAAATGTCCCATTCTAATTATTTTATTTGGAACTTAAGGGCTGGGGTATGAACGTTTG
The DNA here is from genome assembly GCF_039555335.1 of Amphiura filiformis. NCBI lineage: Eukaryota > Metazoa > Echinodermata > Ophiuroidea > Amphilepidida > Amphiuridae > Amphiura > Amphiura filiformis. The sequence goes on from NC_092640.1 coordinate 47,635,590, forward strand.
GACAGTATTTATTTTGGGACATTAGAGCACATCAGACATATCGAATTGCATTCTGAATACGAAGAATGTCATTCTGATATCAAATAATTTTGATTTTTGAAATTCGCAATTTAATACACATTTTATGGCAAATCATTAAAATTGATATTTTGATATTTAACAGTACTTGAGGTAAACTTTATAAATCTGATGATTTATACTTAAAGTGTATGTGAGTAGGATGAAAAGCCGACGATCAATTGAAAATTTTGACCTTTCGTATTGAAGATATGGATTTTTTTCCCAAAACACCAAAAAAAATTAGGTCTTTTTGGGAAAAAATCCATATCTTCAATATGAAAGGTCAAAATTTTCAATTGACCGTCGGCTTTTCCTCCCTGCTACATACACTTTAAGAATATATCATTATATTTATATAATTTACTTCGAGGACTGTTATATATCAAAATTTGAAAAATATCAAATTTTTATAATTTGTCATAAAATTTGTATTATATTGTGATTTAAAAAAAAATAATGTCGAAACGCAATAAACGCTCATTTTGGATCCCTTCGTGAAAATCACGATATAATACACATTTTATGACAAATTATAAAAATTTGATATTTTTCAAATTTTTGATATGTAACAGTCCTCGAAGTAAATTATATAAATCTAATGATTTTCAAGCCGACGGTCAATTGAAAATTTTGACCTTTCATATTGAAGATATTTTTTTCCCCAAAAGACCTATTTTTTTGGGTGTTTTTGAAAAAAAATCCATATATTCAATACGAAAGGTCTAAATTTTCAATTGATCGTCGGCTTTTCATCCCACTTACATACACTTTAAGTATAAATCATCAGATTTATAAAATTATTTGATATCAGAATGACATTCTTCGTATATTCAGAATGCAATTCGATGTCTGATGTGTTCTAATGTCCCAAAATAAATACTGTCCAAACGTTCATACCCCAGCCCTTAATGGTATCGTAGGATTTGAAAGAAAACACTGTTGATATCGCGATATATCAAACAGGCATTCAAGCAAAATAACTTTTATTCAATAAAAAACATATCAATGTTACCCCATTTTTCGACACTAAGTTCTGCGCCTTCACGCTAAATAGAACAAGAATTCCTGAAAAAAATTGGGTGTCAGTTCCAATTTACAATGTAATTATTATTTGAATGTAATGTTTTGTACTGTAGCACTGACAAGAACATTTAGTGGCAGTTTATATATCATTAAATAGGCCTAATTATACACTTACATAGGCCTACGTGTTTTGGCGCAACGTCAGCCTTCTATTCTTCAAATTTTTTCATAGGAGGAAAATGTCGAATTTCATCATTCGATATCAGCAAAGTATCAGGCCCTTGCAACTCCTATACCAGCGCAATACAAAAAGATTTTTGTTTAATTAACACTGGATGTTTTTATATAAAATATTGTATGTGATGAAGAAGGGGGCTGGTGGTTTATTTGTGTAAAGGTCAAAATAGGATTCGGATTGGGTCAGGACTCTTGTTTTGTCATCTTCCTTCATCCAAGACCCACAGTCTTTGAACCTGCTCATTGTCTGGTGCTTTTTTTTTTTTTTAATTTTGATTTTGAAATGGAGCCTTGATCTTTGGTTCGAGTTGTATTTTTTCCTGAATGTATTTTAATGCTTTTTCTCCCCCACCAGCTCCAAGTACAGATAATATACAAAAAGCTGAAAAATGAAAAAAAAAATTATCCGCCGGTGCCATTATCACGTGACTGTAGAAAAATGCTGCTGCCACCAGATATAGGCTAAGTAAAACAGCGTATTACTATCAAGACTTATGTTTGAAAGCTGTCCTCAGATCAATGCGTCAAGTTTCCAGTCCATCACACTACGTGCTCTATATATTAGTCCATGTCGATATTATCAAGACAGAGATTGCGTCTGACGTCAACTGTCAAAGTCGTTGATGATGACTTGCTAAATCCGGCACCTTATTTTAAGCTTATTGTTAATTTTGCACCTTCAAACATACAAACCATCTCAAAAGTTAGGTCTTTATAATAGGAAACTTTCTTTAGCGAAGGCACCATGTCAACAATGCCTAGAAAAGTTGCTTTTTGCCTTGTAAAAGTACGTACTTTTTAGCAATTTCCTGGTATCAGCATTGAAGCAGGTCGATTCGGCCCAAACCAATTCGTCCACAGTTGACTTGGCCATATGCTAATTCATGCATTTGGCCCCAAGCTAAGTCAGCCACTGATATTGTTACAGCAAAAGGTACCTTAAGTCGGATCTACATGTATCTCATTGCCAGTCAAGCACACCAATCAATAATCAATAATCCTATTGTTAAAGAGTACAATAAAACTTGAACTATATGTTTGTAGAATTGTTATTTTTATACTATAGACCTATTGATTGTTTTGATTGGACTGAGGTGGGTTACAAAGCATTGTATATTACCTAGAGCGTATTAGCAAATCATTAACAATGACTTGAGGATGTTTTGAAGTGGCTGCTACTTTGAATATCTATTCTCAGCAACAAGCAAAATGAGAAACATGTAGTACCTACATAAGGTACCTTTTGCTGTAACGGGTCACAATTTGATCAATTGAGTTGTATTCACTCATTGTGTGTTCTTTTTTTACTCAACATTGAGTAATTTTGTATTTGCAGAGTATATAGGTGTTTTCTATGGGCCAACTACAATCATTTGCAGGCTATGGGTTCCAGAATTGGGTCAAAGGTTATACAGGGTCAAACTCTATCAAAGTATTCCTCTAGTGAGGCGAAACGTGCCCTACCTGTGACGTACGGTTCTTGAGTTGTTAGCAAAGACATTTTAAAGGTCAACTTTTGACCTCCACAGGGGTCAACATCGTAAAAGTGCTCCGATTTAAGCCAAAATTGTATCAAATTGTTCCTCTTCCAAAGTCATTTCAAATAAAGAATATTGCACCATCTAGGATGTTGTTTTACATATCTAACGTAGTAAAAAATGTCAAGGTCAATGGAGTTCAAAAGGAGTTTGGCTTTTGTAATCTTACAGGCGCGAGCAAAGAGCACATGGTTCTACATGATGTTATTCCCCTATTATTTTTCGACACTCATCAAGAATCAAGATCAATAACATCAGTTTGAAAAAAGGCTTAGCGACTCCAAGCTGAAAGCTCACGTATAGTGAACAATTTAGTTGTATGTAAGAATCAACCATAAAATGCATCAATATAAAAATACATTAGTTAACATTTGTACAGTTTTAGTTTACAAGTTGGGCATATATTATATTCTGCAGTAAATCGATGGCATATGAGTGGTTGGTGAGGTATTACGGCTTGATAGAATTAAACCGTCTGACCAGCTAGTATTCTCCTCCGTCGTACAGCGTCCACGCCAGGTAAATAATTATTTTTGTACAGGTAGTAAACGAACCAATAGAAATATGCCCTGCATGGAATCTGCTGAGTTACAAATAAGCTGAATTTATACTCCGTCGTTGAGCGATTGGTATTTGACCAATTAGGTAGCTCGCCTTTCCCGGAGTTCTATCTCATTGGCTAAAATCCAATCGCTATTGTTCAGTGATGTAGTATAAATTCAGCTATACAGATATGTCTTTCCAATTTCAAAATCCTATTGCTGATTTAGACAATCAAGCTTGTAAGTCTATAGAATTGACAGCCTCAGTGACAATACAATAAGAGCACATGCCTATTAGACCACACAGCTGCAATTAGAGGATTTGAAATAACCGCAACACTTACATGACTTGAGGTCATTTTTATTCCTAGCTATAATGTAAAAAGAGAAACATGTAGCACCGCGCCATCATCCCTATTCGCTGTCGAAGTGGCGTAATAATCGGATTAACTACCATAGCAATAGATGAATACAATTTTTGAATAGACCGCCCTGCACTACAAGCAGATTGCACAAATCACCTTTGTATGTCTGCAAACATAGATTGAATACAATACCACTCTTTTCAAAGATACTAAATATTACAGGTGCGAGTGATCAGCCTTTCTTTGACATCTATGGTTCAATGCATAGGTACCGCGTGAACGTTGTAGTGCAGGGCGATCTATTAAAATGTATTCATCTATTGCTATAGTAATTAATCCGATTATTACATCACTTCGATGGCGAATATCTTCGTGTCAGACGCAGGCTAAGCACACCACGTGTACGATAGATACGTTTCTTTCCCACTACGAATGCGTGCGCCACTGCCATTTATCAGCTGAAATGACCCATTTTTACGATCTGCGCAAGCTAATTACGCATCTTCAACGCTGCCAAGTTGAGAAAATTCGATTTTTGTCAGTGTTTGTTTTCAATACACAGACGGGAGGTTCAATATAGACTGGAGCTTACCACATTCCTTCAACACATATATTCAACTGCAAGTCAATCAATAGGTTTTTACATATACCAAAAATAACGGGATATAACGCTGCTTACATATTTTTCTTTTTCCAATTATAGCTAGGAATAAAATATCTCTAGTGGCGGCCATTTCAAATCATCTCATTGCAACTTATTTATAAGCTTTTGTATGTATACGCCGTAGAAGTGACGTAGTTAATCGGATTAACTACCATAGCAATAGATGAATACAATTTTGACTATACCGCCCTGCACTACAACGTTCACGCGGTACCCATGCATTGAACCATAGATGTCAAAGAAAGGCTGATCACTCGCACCTGTAAGATAAGTATCTTTGAAAAGAGCGGTATTGTATTCAATCTATGTTTGCTGACATACACAGGTGATTAGTGTAATCTGCTTGTAGTGCAGGGCGGTCTATTCAAAAATTGTATTGATATTGATAAGTTAAATTCAAATGCCTTCTTCTTGACTTCATATAGAAAACCATGAATATATCCCGTTATTTTGGTTTCTATAAAACATATTGTACGACTTACACTTGAATATGTGTCCCAGCCTGTATATTGAAATCAAAGACTGACAAAAATTCGTATTTTTTAGAATTGTTAGCATAAAACATGCGAAATCATCATGCCTGAAACGTAAAAAAATGAGTCCGTAAGCTGATGAGTGGGTGTGGCGCATGCCCCTGCGTATGCGTAGTCGGAAAGAAAGTCTATCGAAACTATGAAACATGGCGAAACAAAATGGCCATGCGTGGCTGTCAAAGAACTAGTGGATTCGGTTTTATATTTACTATAATGGCGATTTCTCCCATGTAGATATCAGGGCGATAACGCTGTGCGATATTGCCTCTTATGAACTCTCACTCTCCTGAAATAATGTTAAATTTCTCTAGAATTACAATCCAGGTCTTTGTGCCTATTCTTTAATAATCTATGGTGCTCTACAGATGTACAGAGTACGTCTAGTACAAGGTGTATCAAAATGATTGGTACCCATCAGTTCTCAGTTATATAAGGTTTCAGCAAGTTTTACATTAAAATAGCTACAATACAGAATACAAAATAAAAGCAAAACTGAAAAATGTTTACATTTTTACAAGCAACATGATACAATGTATTATTTTATAAAACAAAAATTTTTAACAAACAGGATCAGGAAGTTAAATTTAGTACTGGTACAGTGGTGGAAAGATGTGAATTATATATTTATGCTGGATTGTAACATATTTACATTCATTGAAGAACAACAGAAGAAAGTTTGTTCCACACCGAGCCACTTTTGTAAGAAAAAGTTCGTTTGCCTGAATTATTATTCCAAGATGACAAAACAAGTGTATTGCAAGATTGACTTCTGGTACATTTAGAATGGATTGAAGTAAAAATAAATTGCCATGAAGGGTAAGATGCAGCATCATGATAAAGACATTTAAAAACAGCTGTTTATTCCATCTTTCATTTAATATGTACCAGGAAAGAGTGCTCATCATAATTATCAGAAATGGGTGTTCTAATATACGCAGACATAAGCAAGTTTGTTTTGAAGAATCTGAAGAGAATTGCAATGTTCAGAAATGCAGTTTGACCAAACAGGACTGCAATAATCAAAATGAAGGAAAACCAATGCATTGGTTAGTATATCTAATGTGACTGGAGGAAGATAGGACTTAACTCTGCGAATGACACCAATACGTTTAGAAAGACTGAGTCAAATAATGGCCCCAAAATACTTGAATTTATCAACCGTTTTGATAATCCTTACCATAGATGAGTGGAATGTCATCAAACTTGTTCAAAGTATGATTTGTTCTAAAAATCATGCACTTAGTTTTCTTAATGTTAAGAGCAAGTTTGTTGAGACTGAAGAGCATTAGGGTCTGATGATTTAAAAAGCGAAGTTGTATCATCAGCAAACACAACACATTTACAATTAATACAGCCAGGAAAAGAATTAACATAAATTACGGTCTAAACAACATTGTACCCAAGATCGAACCCTGTGGAATGCCCAGATTTACATAATAGAGTTAACATTAATTCAGCATTTCTTCTATACAACTCCAATTGAAACACTTACTGTATGGGACGTTTCAAGAGCTAAGGTCTGCTCTTTTCATCACACAGGTGCCTAATTATTCAATTAAGTAATACAATATGCATGAACTTGTGTAATATATTCAGTTTAGCGCTGATGGTTTAACTATATATAAATTTTTAAATTACAACCTTCTAAGGCAGTGAGTGTTTCTAAATATGAACATGTATTTCTCAAGATTATCTTGACCTGACAAAGATTATCTTGACCTGTCCAAGATTATCTTGACCTGCAAAGATTATCTTGACCTTTCCAAGATTATCTTGACCTGTCCAAGATTATCTTGACCTGTCCAAGATTATCTTGACCTGTCCAAGATTATCTTGACCTGTCCAAGATTATCTTGACCTGTCCAAGATTATCTTGACCTGACAAAGATTATCTTGACCTGCCCAAGATTATATTGACCTGCCCAAGATTATCTTGACCTGTCCAAGATTATCTTGACCTGTCCAAGATTATCTTGATCTGTCCAAGATTATCTTGATCTGTCCATATTACTAGTTCATACATACGCGCTATATAACAGCATGCGTGATTGGTCGATAGGCGGGCATAAACAACGTTTATGCCGGCGTTCCGGTCATAAACAAGCCGCGCGAGAACCGATGGACGCTCGCGAGTAGGATATTACGCGTCTATGTTCGCGTGCTGTTTACGCAAAGCGCGAGTGATGTACGCGATGTTCGCGAGCGTCCACGCACGATGGACTGAGCAAGTAAACGTTTTCTTACAATTAAGCTGAATTTATACTCGATCGCCGAGCGATTGCGATTAAACGCTTTTGAAAAGCGATGGGCAATCGCCGAATTTTGCGATACATCGCCCGTTGCTTTTGCATTTATACTTATCACGGCGATAGAGATTGCAGACGACAATTAAAATATTTTAAATGCCTCAAAATATTTTTAAAACATCAGTTGCTGTCAATAATTATTGTTTTGAAGTAATTCCTCACCAAAAATTATTAATCGAGAAAGGTAAATTAATTAGCAAAATAATATATCCATTTGGTTGTATATGATTGGTTGACGCATTCACGTGTCAAGCGATATCGCTGAGAAGTTGAGATTTCTTCAACTTGCAAAAGCGACGTCGTTTTTGCCTCGGCGATTTGAATCGATTGATCGGCTTGACGCTCTGGAAATGTAAGTAAACATTGAGCATGCGTGAGAATGTTGCGTATAATAATGTATGAACGGGGTTCATATAATGGATTGGATTATACAATGGATAATGCAACAAAAGAAGAGGGCTAGATGTATATCAATGGATAAAGGAGTCCTATGGCTAGGCTATTCATTTGTGTCAAATATTTAATGTAGAAATTCCGGTAGTTCTTGCTGTATATTATTCAGTACATCTATACATTGTATGAAATGAATGTTATAAACACTATTCATTCAGAATGTTGATGTGTCGATTAACAAAAATAGGATAATAAAACGCAAATTAAAGGGAGAGCAGGAGTAAAAAGAAAAAAAGAAAAGGAAAGAAAGAAAGAACGAAAGAAAGAACGAAAGAAAGAACAATAAAAGCGATAAAGAGAGAGAGAGAGGGTGAGAGAGAGTGAGAGAGATAGAGAGAAAGAAAGAAAGAAAGAAAGAAAGAAAGAAAGAAAGAAAGAAAGAAAGAAAGAAAAAAGAAAGAAAAAAAGAAAAGGAAATAATGCGGAAAATGACAAACAAATGAAAGACAAAAATGGATGAAGACAGAATGACAGAAGAAAAGAATGAAGAAAAGAATTTAGAAAGAAAAGAAGAAAAATGAAAGAAAGAAGAAAAAGCAAAAAATGAGGAAAAGGAGAAAACATACAATGAGAAAACACAGGGGAAATGAACAACAACTATCTGGCTGTTTGGATGCGGTATTAGAACGTGGTCCACGTCCTGCAGGTGGAAATTCGGTTCCTGTGTCAGATTGACCACGTGCAAACCACCGTTTCCACACATCACGGGTTTCCTTTGGACGCACACAGAGCAGCAAACAGATAAAGGATCCTTGCAGCGAATTGAAGATACAAAACAGGACTTGAAAGGTCAAATTGGACTCACGGTTTTCAATCATTGTAAGAAAACCAAAAACCCAAGTTAGTCCTAGGAGAGTTGATATACCTACTGCCCTAATACCTCGGGTAACAACTTGTTTTTTATCGCCACTAGCGGTTGATCTGCCAATATCCTTGCGACCACATGTCAGATTACAGATAATCAACACGAACATCACAAAGTTGAATATGAAGACGAGAAATATAATGAGGAGATCCGTGAAACAGAAGGCATAGCTTGGCTGCATGAAACAACTGTAAAAGGAAAGGATACATAACATGAATTAGAATAATAATGAATCTTAAGTTTTTATACTCACAACATATTCATTTGGTCTTCCAAACTAATGGAAATTGTGTTATAAAGCAGACACCAATAATGATTCCAGTTTTTTTCCAATAAAACAAAAGTTGTAACAAAAACGACAAATGAAATAATCCACTCAAAAGGTTCATTATTCCACGTTAAAGGTATAATCTTAGATAGAATTAAAAAGACTAGTTCTTGTCAATCAAACTCCACATGACCCTTGATTTGTTAGTAGAAGGAAGGTTGATTCATCTGGTGCCGATCGGAGAAAAGGAATTGTAGAGAATGGCGAAAAATTACAGTACGGCATTGTTGACATGGTACCTTCAGGGGAGAACCCTATTACCAGTCAAGATTAACAGGTAAATTTTCACGGGAAAATTTTCTGGACACGTGACTAATGCGAATCAATGTGAGTGTAACCTCGAGCCTGATCCCTGACCCCCGGCGGTGACCTCGCTATACAAGTCTTAGTTATTTTGGATTGGAATAGTATTTTTTGCTGCAGTTTCGATAGAAATTCGTGCATTGCAAAATTATTGAAAATGATGTAATCTTAATTTTTTCACAATATCATCAAAACGTAATTTCAAAAATATCTACCTGCGGAAAAAAATATTTATCTACGGAAACTCTTGTTATAACATTATCAACATGCGACAAGTAACTTATTTAGCACCCAAGGAGAAATGTTTCCTATTCAAATACATTGGAAGACTACCCGCTGTGCTCGGGGTCACGTTCCATAATGCTAATATGTCTGCGCCCATGGGTGTCACGTGTCCAGAAAATTTTCCCGTGAAAATTTTCCTATTAATCTTGACTGATTACTAAGAGGTCATTTAACAAAATGCTCTTTTTCTTTCGGTAATACTGAATGTACAATAAAGCATGTTAAAACAAAAATACAGGTTGTAGAACAAGCCACATATCGTGTAACATTACAGCATCCCGAACTCACCATTTCAGTAAAGTCTTTGAGGGTAGACCTGAGACGTTGTCATTTGACGTCATGCCGGTGTGCACATCGTGTAACGAACATCGCTACCGCGAATTTGAGGGTACAAACCACAAAATAGCTTTCCATATAGACTTTAAGTGTGGGTCGCGTTTTAGACCATAAGTCGAGTTACCTTGAACTTTGAATATTGATATAATCTTAATCAGCACAGAATTATTCATAATATATCTGATTTTCCCGTCTACTTTTTGAGAAAATTAGCGCTATATAAAAAGGCCAGATTTTTCCGTGTTTACATCCGACTGTTAACCGCGTTTTGACCTCGCGTCCTCAAGCACACATCATCATAAACATACAGTCACTTCAAATTTTCGCGTTTCCTTTCAAATTAGTAGAGACCACGTTCACAAGTACTAGTAAAACACGATTTTCAACACAAAAATGGCTAATATTGAACCGATTTTGCACAATTTTTAGTTGGGACTATAAACTTTTGCCGGAAACCGTTTGACGACATCAGAGGTTTACCCGCAAAGGGTTATGGGATTTACAAAAAAGTGAATCCCAAATATATAATCATGTGATAGTATTTTCCTTCCATAGGATGCCATATTGCAGAGGACATAATTACCAGCATCCTATTTTGGTTATTATGTATACTTACTGATGTTCATTGACATACTGTGTGTAATCGACGACAAGCACAATGGTAACAGGAATGAGAGGAAGACCTGTATCGAAGGCAAAATACATACATTTTAGATAGTAAAACAATTGAGGTACCAGTTACTCTTTACCCCTGTATATCCTAAACAAAGACAGATTATGTCATAATTAGAAACAGCAGCAAATAGATGCATTTTTAGCTCGGATTTAAACCTCATTTGTTAAAATTGTTTAATTTTTGGGCCGAACTTGTATCGGGGTGAAACGCCGTCTACGTCTACTACTACTACTACCACCACCACCACCACCACCACCACCGCCACCACCACAGCCACCACCACCACCACCACCACCACTACCACTACCACTACCACTACCACCACTACTACTACTACTACTACTACTACTACTACTACTACTACTACTACTACTACTACTACTACTACTACTACTACTACTATAGAGTGCACAACTTATAAGTTCCCCCTACTTACTTTTTAGAATAAATCGTAAAATACTTGACGAAATGCAACCATGTAAAAAGGTGTCGGTAGCCTTATTTGTTTTACACATGTGGGCCAAATTATAGCGTCACACATCATTGCGTTCAGTCACAATGGGTTATTATGTAAAAGAAAAGACCGTTTTAACAGTGTTAAAAGTTGCATCTGAGTCCATAGGAGTCAACTCTCAAACAATACAGTAGGCCAGGAATATTCATGTGTTTGTTAAAGAAAAACTCAATCTTTGGTTTTCAAAAGCCAAGCAGTTGTTTAAATCTTTTCTTTTTAAATGATAAATGGCTGAATTAGGCAGGATATGTACTGCAGTGAGAAAAGACCATACATCGCCAGTTCATCACTTAAGAAAAGTCACATTTTAATCATGCCACGTTTGTCCGATTTCCTTCGCGGTCGAGCAATATGTTTGCAGGATAAAAATGTACCAGTGAAAGAAATTGCTCGTCGTATGGGAGTTGTGCCTAATGCAATTCAAAAATTGAAAACAAAATTTCAGGTGACAGGAGAAGTAAAAAATCAGCCGAGAGAACCTCGTTGACGTGTCACGTCTGTTCGTCAGAAGATATCAATAGTAAATCTGGCTGAAACCAGCAACGGATCCGGACTTTCGTAGACAGCATGCGCTGACGTTGTAATGCACTTGTTAACAGTGTAGGAGGACACATTTCCTACTGCACATCTTAGACGTTAAGTTTTATTTCCATTACAAACTCATGAACAGGCCTGACATACTGTATTGTTTGAAATTTGACTCCTATGGACTCAGGTGCAACTTTTAAAACTGCCTATTTTTTTTACATAATGAACCATTGTGACCGAACGCAATCATGTGTGACACTACAAATTAGTCCAGATTTGTAAAACAAATAAGGTTACTCATATCTTTTTACAATTTTAAATTTCGTTAAACAATTTTCGATTTATTTCAAAAGTATTAGGGGGAACTTATAAGTTGTGCACTCTATATTACTACTACTGCTACTGCTAATACTAACCTAATGAGAAAATAAAAAAAATAATATAAGTTTCTTACCCCAGGCTGCAAGAGATGCCTTCCACATAAAATGTGAAACATGTGCATTGTATACTTTGACAAGCAGTAAGTACAGCATAACAGCCTCGACTCCCATCCACATGGCTGATGACAGAGTTAAATAGTGCAGTATTGCTGCTACTACTAAGCACCCTAAATATGATTCTGTGCGATCTATTCCGGCCACAAACACGATGTACAAACTCAGGAGAGTGAAGGACAGGCAAATTAATATTTGATGTGGAGTTTTCGTCCTCAGAGTCCTAAGGAAAAAAAGGTTGTGTTATTATTATTTGTATAAATTATATAAATTCGTATTCTAGGCTAGTCTTATATATCGTTATGATAATAAATCATAATTATTGTAAGATTTTTGTATTTTTAACAGCTCTATAACGAACAAATTTAGATCTACATTTATTGAACAAAACACAAGTATTAATTTTATCCGTATTTCTTTTCCTGCTGTATTAGCATGATTACGAGAAAGTATAATCAAAGACAGAATTAAAAGGCTAGTTTGCGTCTGACGTCACTGTCAATCATGATTGGTTAGTAGCGCGTAAAAGAAAGGCTGATTCATCTGGTGCCGATCGGAGAAAAGGAATCGCAGAAAATGGAGAGATATTACGGTACTGTTACAAGGCAAAAGGCATCATTTCTAGGCATTGTTGACATGGTGGCCTCAGGAAAGAAAATTTCCTACTATTAAGACGAAAGTTTTGAGACGGGTTGTATATTAATTTTGAAGGTGCAAAATTAACCATAAGCCACTCTGCTGCACCGCGTGCAGCAACTCATCATGACGACACTTGTAAACAAACCATGCCTGAATGTGGTTGACAGATGACGTCAGACGCAAACTAGTCTTTTTAATTCTGTTTTTTTTAATTAAAAGAGATACTTACTTGGTGGCCACATATGTAATCAGTGTGACAATCAAAGCTGCTATACTGATGCCACACCCTATTCTACTCAAGACATCAAGAACGAGGGTCGAGTACTTTTGACCGTAGACGTCCTAAAAAATTGAACAAGTGATGATTCGTTACAAAAGGACAAACTATTAGTTATTATGTAAATGATTTCGAAGTTGTTTTGGTTCGAAGGCGTGCCGACTGATTGGAGCTTGGTCCATTTAACCCTGGAACTACTGAGGCATATTTTGTAACACGGAATACAAAGGGGGGGGTATACCATTATATTTGGTCCCAATGTATGACTATGGGTCTCCTCTATTCAGTGATACCAAAATATATAAGTACAAATATGCCCCATATAATATCGCTATGATGCCCATGCAAATTTTGGCTATGTACAAAGTATAGGCAAAATTTATTTTCGGCTAAAAATTCTACGAACATGGGATTTTCAGCGAGTTTTCTCCTAAATATAAAATAAAATCACTATTTTAACCTAATTAACAAGTACAAAGTCAGTAGCTGTTGGAATTATTTTACAAGAGCGAAATTAAAATTACTGTAGAAACCAATGGTTAGCCTCACCAACACCTCAACTCCCTCTATGGTCATCTTTGATGGCCAGTCCTACCCCCGGGTTAGGTAAAATTTTATCAAGAAAATGAGCAAACAGGATGGAACTACGATTAGCAGAACCTCTAGTATTTGTAGCGCCTCGAGAATTCTACAGCGCCGCCAACGTTTTATCAAAAGCTGGACGACGGGCGGCTAAATAAATCATATGAAAATTTGAATACTTCCAAAACTTCAAACTTGTTTGCGAATGATACAAGAAGCAAATGGCCTTTACAATTCTTGGTTGGCGTGCTCTCTTATGTTTTTATATTTTATCTTATAATTCTTGGCAAGATAGTTAATGCAGTTTACTTCGCATAATTGTGAATCCCTTGTTCTGAAAACCTGGCTACGTGACTGCTCTCGCCCTCTCGCACATTTATCAGTGATTGTTTTGTGGCCAATAGAAACACTAAGGGTACGCTTAAACGACTTTATTTATATTTAGAACGCATATTTGAAAATGATAAATCAAGTGAATGTTACATCCTGACCCAGACAAACGAGAACCTAGACAACTGACTTTGTTGCGCGTATTGAAGTCAATACTGCATATAAACAATTTTGGCAATTACGCAAACAAGCAGACATATTCGTGTCCACGGAACATGTTGCACAGGCGCGTAGCAAGCGGGGGGACTGGGTGGACGAAGTCCATGGGCCCCGAGGGTTCAGGGGCCCCGAGCACAAAAGCAAAAATTAAATAAGGGCTGATAATGGAGAGCAGGGCCGGATTTTTATACCATTGGGCCAGATGGGCCTGGGTCACCAAAATTGCCCTATGCATCTTTCTTTTAACCCCAATAACAGCATGTTTTTGGTCAAAATAGGGCAAAATTGTAAACTTTTCCTCGCTTTGCGCGCATTCAAATACCAAAATTTATGTTGATCCGGGGCCAAAGTAGTCTGAAATTGAATTGAACAAAATATGTTAGTCCCCTTTAAGTTAAACCAAAACTTGGCCACTGACTTCCTCGGCACGTGAGTTCGGGGCCTACAAATTTTGGCCTGGTCCAGGGCCCATAAGGTAGGCTAAATCCCGCCCAGGTTAAAAGGGCCCGTACTTTTCCTTGTCCATGGCCCCTAACGCTCTTGCTACGCCCCTGATGTTGCATTTGAAGCGCCGGGCGTTAATGGCGCAACAATCACGCAAACAATCGCGTCTTTCTTTCAAGATATTGAACGCGATGTTTCTCAGCGCCTAGTAACTCGGTCAATTCGTCAAAATCACAATGGATAAATGGCTTCACCTCCCGCTGAAATAAGTGATAGGCGCTCCACAGTGTCATCACCCTGTATCATATTCATTTTTTCCCTGCAACTTAAGTTAATACTCCGTTGGTGAGCGACGGGCGATTGGTATGTCACGGAACGCAAGAAAAGGAGTCTCTTACACAACTCTAGGTGCTTAGTCTTTGCATCCTGAATAGACTACTGCCCTCATTCGTCAACTGTCTGGGATGAAGACTAAGTTATTCAGTTGTCACTACGAAGAATAACACAAATACATGCGCAGTGCAGACGACTGAGGGAGTTAGTCTACTTCCTAAAATACATAAATAAACCTGGTTGGTTCTTGAGCAGTTTCACCGTGCAATATTATCTGCGTGCGTAGTATTTATCATTTATGCTTTCTTTTGTTCTTATTCAATGCATATTTCACGTTTAAACCATGCTTTTTTTGCTCTCGATTGCTATCGCATTTTTTGTGCATTTCCCCCCGTGAAATATATGCATTGTAGGCCTAATGTGTTATTGTTTTGCCATTTGATGTATATTCCACAGTGCTGTTTTCTGTTCGTGCGAAACATTTGCCATACTGCATGGTGCAATATCCATTGATGTGCTTCATTCTCTCTGTATTTTAAATGCTAGAACGTATTTTTATTATTGTATATTCAAATATCTTTTAATGTGTTCATGTATAATGGTTCCCTGTGTTTTAAACATGTTAAATAAGCTTTGCTGTATAAATATATTTTGTTGTCAGTTAAAATTGATCTGTTTGGTTTTGAGCAGTTTCACCGTGCAATATTAACTGCGTGCATTGTATTTATCATTTATGCTTACATTTTTGTTATTATTCAATGCATATTTCACGTTTAAACCATGCTTTTTTGCTCTCGATTGCCATCGCATTTTTGTGCATTTCACCCGTGCAATATGCATTGTAATGTGTTATTGTTTTGCCATTTGATGTATATTCCACAGTGCTGTTTTCTGTTCGTGCGAAACATTTGCCATACTGCATGTGCAATATCCATTGATGTGCTTCATTCTCCATGTATTTTAAATGCTAAAACGTATTTTTATTATTGTATATTCAAAATATCTTTTAATGTGTTCATGTATTTTATGATTGTAAAATGTTCAGCGCCTTGAGATTTTAATGTAATGCGCTTTATAAGAATAAAATATTATTATTATTATTATAATACTTCATCGGTTGCAGAGTTTGATATATGGCCAGCACTGCAAACTGTACAGTATGCATACTGCTTAATGTAGGATTTCAGATGGATTTTGGAATTAATAGTGCATTCTTATTCCATTCAAGCGGAGATGTGAACTTTTTACAAACTGAATAATAAAATACTTACTATTAGTACAGCAAAACTGGTAAGATGGTCGCAATGACATACGCTCCTACCAGTGTCATTGGTTTCACGAGTATGCAGCCTTCATTGGACCAGTCACCTGTCCCATTCTCCAGATCAAAATCCCAAAATACGCATTGAAAATTTTCCAATATTGTATTTTCATCTTCAGACTGTAAGAGGTAGAAGATTTTTTTAGTCATAAAATCATAGTTATTACATTTAATTAGTTGCAATGCATTTGCATTTTATGATGATGTGTACGGCGCTTAAGGCCCAGCAAACACAAAACGTTTTCGACATCATTCGCAAAAGGTTATAAAAGGTTGTCAGAAAACGTTTAAATGTCGGGTTATATAAAGGGTACATTAATGGTATAAAACGTTTTCATAACATTAAATAACATTTGTTGGTAATTTACTGCACAGCAAACACAAATGTTTTACAGAAAACATTTAAATGTCGGGTTATATAAAGCGCATAAAAACGTTTTAATAACATTCAAAATGTTTTTTTGAAAACTTGGTACAAATCATTCTAAACGGAATGTTATTTTGGGGTTGAAAAAATATTTTGCAAAAAATGTTTGCCCAAAATATTTACAATAACGTTTTTAAAATGTTTTCACGACCTTTATATAACCCGACATTTAAATGTTATTATAACGTTTTGTAAAAAACATTTTAAGAACATTTCTGTGTTTGCTGGGTGCAAATATTTTAACGTAATGTTATTTAAGTGTTGACAAAATATTTGGCCAAAAATGTTTGCAAAAATAGTTTACAATGACATTTCGAAAACATTTTTAAAATATATTGTTGCAGTGTGTTTTCATACAAAACGTTTTAAAACGATTTCATGACCTTTATATAACCCGACATTTTAATGTTATTAAAACGTTTTTACCTAAACCAAAACCCAAAATATAACTTATTTAAAACGTATTAAAAACGTTTTTGTGTTTGCTGGGGGGTTAATTGATTTGTAATATTTGTTTAAGAAAATGTAAATTTGGTATTTTTGTCTTGATTAGAACATGAATGCTCTGCGTGATAGTCACATGATTCAACATAAAAAGTCCAAGTTAGCTAGTAGTATGCGTACATAATGTTCGTGAATGGTCCGGGTTCGTCAAAGTGAAATTTACCAGGGGCGGAGCGTCATAGGGACACGAGAGGCACGTGCCCCCCATCGATTGCAAAATTTAGAAAATACCATAGGAAAATTGCCAAAAAAACGGCTTGTGCCCCCTCAATCAGACCCGGTGCCCCCAATCATGGTCGGTGTCCCCCCTCCCCATATGATGACCCACGCTACGCCATTGAAATTTACCATGTTTACTGGACTTACTTTTGATTTGTAGTTGGGGTGTGACATTTGATCAGGAATGATACCCTGATATTGACTAGTATGGGTCATGTGACAAGAGTAATAATAGATACTCATTCACATTGATAAAGCTATCGATTACACAAATTAATAAAAAAAAGTACCTTATTAGTGAGTTGTGCTAATACTGAGTTGTTTAAGCTACAAAACAATCACTTAAATGACATCGTTGCACAGTGTCATCGCCCCGATATCTTCATAGCAGAAATCGGCATGGTAGGTTGAATCCACAGCCACGCATGGCCATTTTGTTCCGACCTGTTTAATAGTTTTGAGACGCATATAGTGAGCCGAGGGACATCCGACTAAGGCTACTGACAATAGCCTGGTAATTGACCTCTCTGTGTGAGTGAGCATGTATACGCCATGAGGTCGCCTGCTTTTAGACTGCCTTCACGCACGAGTGCAGCTAGCCTACGCTGCGCTATAGTTCGGCACATATAAAGTCAGAATTTTTGTCAGTTTTGAGTTCAAGACGCACGGTTCTTTCTCAAGACGCAAGCTAACGACTATCATATCCGTTCAACACATATATTCAAGTGCAAGGAACAAAATCTGGCGTCTTTAGAATAAATCAATTACGGGAGATATTCATTATTTCTATCCCGGTATCCAAAGATTTATCGTCTGAATATCAAATCGTACATAACACATTCACGTGTATCGATCCCGGGTATTGATTTTAGTATCTCTGCTGTGCCAAGTAATTATTAGCCAGGCGATGTCGGTGTGCGTTGATGAGATGTTTGGTATCATACAAAATAGCATACATTTTTCATTGCAATCCTGAAATTTGATGTTCCAAATCCGAAATCGTGGAAAAACCAGTGGTTTTGTTGTAACCAACTACAAAGACGTTTTCACACACTAATTGTGATGTGCATGAGTATTTATTCTTGTCACATGAGCCACACTAGTCAATATCATGGTATAATTCCTGATAAGATGTCACACTCCAACTACAAATCAAAAGTTAGTTAGCTAACCCTATGAGACCAAAACATTGGAGTGACCAAATACCTGTTTGTGAAGGTATGATGAAACTATTGATTGATTTGGAGCAAGGTCATACACTTGGAGTCCTTCAATGGTAGCAGAAATGACACGGGTGCCAACCAATCGTACTTTGTTAGTCGTAGGCTCGTTCCTAAGTCGTCTTGATTGGAATAACTTGCTATTCTGATACACAATGAAGGTAGCTGGTAACATTGCGGTTTCATTGACTATAAAAGAAAAGACACGTATGTTATTTTCATTGAAGTGAGTGCCCATCTCTCTTTCACTGGCGATTGGGACAGACTCCTCCATGAAATGGTGCTGTCAAGGGATCGTTACACATCCTCCGCAGTGAGTCTGTTACCATGGTTACCTTCCCAGCATTAAGGGATGTTGGTACCCATTTATACACCTGCGTGGAGAGGGGTAATCGAGAAAAAGTGCCTTACTCAAGGGCACAACACGATGGCGCACAGTGTCAACGCCCCGATATCTTCATGGTAGAAATCGCCATGGTAGGGTGAATCCACAGCCACGCATTATTTCGACCTTATGAGAGGCATAATTAGCCAAATGAGTGAGTGACCTGACTAAGGCTACTGACAATAGCCGGGGTAATCGATTTCTCGCTGTGTGTGTAAGCTTGTATACGACATTGCGGTCAATGGTCATACTGCCTTCATTGGATCAGTGAGTGTAGCTATAGCATGCGCACTGTACTCCATACAGGACCAACGCAATATTTTGGTCAGATTTTGAGTTCAAGACGCACAGCCTTTTGTCCCGGGCTTTTGTCAAGCCGCAAACTAACGACTATCATATCTGTTCAACACGTATTTTCAAGTGTATGAGACCACATCTGGTTTCTTGAGACGAAATCATTTACGGGAGATATTCATCATTTTCTGCCTCGGTGTCCGAAGATTTTCGTCTGATATCAAAATCGTGCATAGCAATTCACGTGTATCGATCCCGGGTATTATTTTAGTATCTCTGCTGCACCAAATAATTATTATTGAATAATGTAATTTACAATAATGTAAGGTACGGCAAAGTGGCGAACCTGTATATAAACAGTGAATGGAGTGCCAATTTCTCCTCCATGAAATTTATACACCTGGGCTGAGAGCAGCAACTGGGATAAAGCACACGCGTGGGTACGGCGGGGCTCGAACCCACAATCTCACGATCATGAGTCCTGTGCTCTACCGTTACACCACACATGCCCTCTTAATAGCACAATAAATTAATATGATATTAAAATCTAATGATATAGCATCAAATACTTGACCTTTTGATCCAAATTGTGAGATAACATCCGATGGCAACTGAATGGACGCATCTACTTCACCGTCTGGTATAGCCTCCGCATTGGTGAATATTTTAGTATTTCCTACATCAGCAGAACTCTGCATAATACTTGCAAATCCAATTCCATTTGGTAACCTCGCCTGTGGAATCTGAACAGCCTGAACATCAATATTTGTTCTGCTTCCTGTGAAATTCGTCCCTTGTTTTTGGATTATTGTCAACTGCTCCTCTAAGGAGCGCACAATACGAGATGGTGCATTGTGATCAACAGTTGCCTCAAAAACGTCTTCATCAATGTTGAGAATGTTGTCTATTGTTTCAACGACGGAAAGAGTAACCTGAAATAAAATACAGGGATAACATATTTTAATATTAAAATATGCTTCATTATAACCCCATAGGGCAATGGAAATCTTCAATTAGGGATTCAATCATGTTTCACTGTTGTTCATCACCGTTTAACAACGATGCGTTCGCGTCGTCTGCGTGGTTTACTTCGCGAGGGCAGCTTTAGCTGTCCGAGCGAAGTAAACCACGCAGACGCGCCGTATGCGAGTTTCAACAACGAAAACAAGCTAAAGATCGTATAATTCACATGATTATTTCATGCCAATTCATTGCCACTCAGCCTTACAAAAACGTCGATGATTTCTCTGTTGATATCAGCAATTAAACTACAATTTAAAACGTCAATGTTTTGTCGCTACCTGAAAAATACTAAATTCAACTTGTAAGCTTGCATACGCACACAGGTTCCAGGTATGACGAATTTTACGCGCTCTCGCGTAACGCGTAGTCTCGCTTGCGTTCGCGTATACGCTACAGTAAAAGTGTGGATTCATCACGGATTAACAATGGTACAAAGGTATTGGAAGAGTTGTTGAATATATAAGGTGCACAACTTATAAGTTCCCCTACATATTTTTTTTTAATAAATCGAAAACTATTTGACGAAATGCAAACCTGTAAATTGATATGGGTAGCCTTATTTGTTTTACACACGTGGACCAAATTTTAGCGTCACACGTCATTGCGTTCAGTCACAATGGTTCATTATGTAAAAAAAAGGAGACAGTTTTAAACAGTGTTAAAAGTTGCATCTGAGTCCATAGGACTCAATTCTCAAACAACACAGTAGGCCAGGGAGTGTTTGTAAAAGAAAACTTAATTTTTGGTATTCTTCTTCTTCGTTGGGGTATGGGATTAGCAGCAATGGAAGAACCGATCTGGTAGAAGTTCCAGGTCGACTTAATGCCGCTCGTTATGTTAATGAAATCATCTCACAACATGTTGGTCCCTACCATGGTGGTATTGGTGCAGATATCATATTCATGGATGATAATGCTACACCTCATCGTGCTATGATAACGAACGCATACCTGGAGAATCAGGGTATTGAAAGAATGGATTGGCCAGCAAAATGTCCTGGCATGAACCCCATTGAGCATCTTTGGGACCATGTTAAAAATGAGGTTGAAAAATCAATGAAAACACAACACTGCAAGAGCTAACCCGAGCAATCCAACATGTATGGAACAACATGGACCAGCAACGGGTCCGGAATTTAATAAACAGCATGCGGCGACGTTGCAATGCACTTGTCAACAGTGCAGGAGGACACATCCCCTACTAAACATCAACACTTTAAGTTTTATTTCCATTACAAACACATGGACAGGCCTAACATACTGTATTGTTTGACAATTGACTCCCTATTTTTTTACATAATGAACCATTGTGGCCAAACACAATGATGTGTGACACTACAAATTGGCCCAGATTTGTAAAACAAATAAGGTTACTCATAACTTTTTACAATTTTACATTTCAATAAATAATTTTCGATTTATTCCAAAAGGCATTAGGGGGAACTTATAAGTTGTGTACTGTATAATACATTCGAGATCACAATAAACAATATCTTAATAATCCCTAAAGTGCTTTGGGGGGATTCGCCGAGCGTGGAAGCGACCAAGTAAAAAATGGCTTTACACTATACTGCACCCTGAACGGTTGTTTCATGTGATCATTTTCAATTCTAGACCTTTACAATACCAAGAACTATCACACTAATAAACACATGTATTATTAAGCTATATTTGTGTGCAAATTGAGGGCGCTATTTACATAATTTTAAATTAAATTGAGCCCAATAATATGAGTTATTCCTTTTATTCCATGATAAAAAAAATCCTTGCTATATGGAGGGGGGTTTTGGCAGACATTCAAGGGGCACCATTAAATTAAACGCCATAAAAGGAAATGCTAACAGTACGGAAATGCTTAATATGCAAATTTTCCTGCTCTGTACATTCGCATTATATATAGATCTAGACCATTTAAGGCTTGCAAATTGATCAGATATTTATTATCACAATTCGAACACTACATGCTCAACACAGTTTTATGTTTATCCTAAACTGAGCTCTAAAAGAAACTTATAATTTTTCACAAGGTCATATCTTAAAATCCTGTCCATCAAAATGAACCAAAATTACACACAGGTTTACTCCAATACTCTACTCTAAACACATGTCAGTAACCAAGCAGTTATCCAACTGACACAACAACAAAATGCACTGACATGGAGCAGCTTCCTTGACCACATTCACAGCCCAACAATTGGCACCCAACACAAGAAATCTGCGAGAATGAGTACAAAATCGTTGCACATGTGATAAGTCCCAAAGGGTAAGTGGAATAGTGTTGAACAAGGCGCGTTTCTTGACGAAAGGGCGTGAAAAGTAGAAAGCAGCACCGTTTCATCATCTGTGCCAGGATCTTATATGCATTCTCACAGATTTCTTGTGCTGGGCTGTAAAAGTGGTCCAGGATACTGTTCCGCATCAGTGCGTTTTGGACAACTGCTTGGTGACTGACATGTGTTTTGAGTAGAGTATTGAAGTACTCCTGCACACCGACATCGCCTGGCTAATAATTACTTGGTGCAGCAGAGATACTAAAATAAATACCCGGGATCGATACACGTGAATTGCTATGCACGATTTTGATATCAGACGAAAATCTTTGGATACCGGGCTAGAAAATGATGAATATCTCCCGTAAATGATTCCTTACACTTGAAAATACGTGTTGAACAGATATGATAGTCGTTAGTTCGCGTCTTGAGAAAGAAGCGTGCGTCTTGAACTCAAAATCTGACAAAAAATTTGATTTTATATTGCGTTGGTCCTGTATGGACTACAGCGCGCAGGCTATAGCTGCACTCACTACTCCCGTGGAGGCAGTATAAAAGTCGATGATCATTGACCTCAATGTCGTATACAAGCTTACTCACACTCAGCAGAAATCAATTACCCGGCTATTGTCAGTAGCCTTAGTCAGGTCCCTCGAATCATTATGCGTCTCAAAGGTCGGAACAAAATGGCCATGCGTGGCTGTGGATTAAACCTACCATGGCGATTTCTGCCATGAAGATATCGGGCGATGACACTGTGTCCTGTGTGTATGAAGAATTACAAGTTTCTTTTTGAGCTCAGTTTATTAGTAAGTGTTTTAATTGTGAAATTGATTTAGGATTGTATTTCTCTGAATAAATGAGGCTTATGGCAAGATTACATATTGTCCCTTTAGTATCACTTACTTCTGGTGAAGGCAAATCTACGCCGATGATACTTTCTAAAGCCAGTGCAACTGCTTTTAAACCAGCGGCATTAATATCTTCCGTTATATTGGTTGCTTCTGCTAAATCATAGGAAAACTGGGTTACGTTCTCCTTCGTTACTGTATTCTGAAACGCGAACAAGTATAAAAGATAATAATGTTTTCTTAAAGGATATGCAAATATGTGACGAAAACAAAATTAAAAAACACCTTAATTATATTGGATTTTTCTTGTGCGATCTTGAATATTCGAAGGTGCGTTATCGAAGGAGCGTCATTCTCCTGAGTACATACTCAGCAAACGCAAAACGTTTTACAGAAAATGTTAAAATGTTGGGTTATATAAAGGGCATAAACCGTTTTAATAATACAAAAACAAAACAACAACAAAAAAACCCATTATTGCAGTGTTTTTTTTATATAAAACGTTTTAAAAGGGTTTTATAGCCATGATAGCCTTTGTATAACTCGACAATTAAGCAAAACACTTTGGGTGTATTCCTAATACATTTGTGTATATCCCTATTACACGTGGGTGTATTAAAGCATTGAGGTGTATTCCTTATACATTTGGGCGTATTCCTTATACATTTGGGTGTATTCCTAATATAACTCGACAACTAAGCAAAACATATACAAAAAAACATTAAGCAAAACACATACAAAAAAAATTATTGCAGTGCTTTTTTAAAAATATATAAACCGCTTTAAAAGGTTTTCATGACCTTTATATAACTCGACAATTAAACAAAACACTGGTGTATTCTTAATACATTTGTGTGTAATCCATATACATTTGGGTGTATTCCTATTACAATTGGATGTATTTCTAATATATTTGGGTGTATTCCTAGTACATTTAAGTGTATTTTTAGTACATTTGAGTGTATTCCTTATACTTACCTCAGATAATTCTGTGAGTACTGTGTTGATATCTTCCCCTGCATTAAGATTTAAAAATGACCAAAATATGCATGATTTTGGTTAAAATTTGGAAAAGTCATGATTAGCAGTGTCCAATCCTGCAAGTTTACCACGATGTGGTAGATTCTGGAAACCCCTGCCCTTTTTCTGTTTTCTGCCTAGAAACTCTAGCATGATTTTGAATAGAGAGTACGCCCCTGTTTGATATCTTACTTTAGACACATTTTGAAATTCGCCAGAACGTTGATGAGATAAAAACTCAAAATGTAACGTTTACATCCTAGTCATAATTGGAAATTGAAGTGAGCATTTCAAGTTTATATAAACCAATCAGAAATGCTGTTAGATGAACAGCAGTGTCTAGGGGGTTAAGAATCTGACCAGGAGAGAGGTATTTCCAAGATTGGATCCCATTCCAATTCCCTGTCCCATTCCAATTCCCTGTCTCATTGCCTATCCCACATAAACGGGATTGAGGGATTCGTTATTAATGCAATCTTTATTTGTTAGCATACTCATGTTACTTATTTCAACTCTCTCCACGTGGGTGTTGACAGCAGACAACAAGTTTACATACAAAAATTTCAGAATTGAACATTTTCATGACCATATTTGGAATCAACACGCAAAATACATTAAAATGAGTACAAACAAGCCTAGTATTTTGATAGCTTTTGATATTTTGATAAAATGTCTTAAAACTTGGACTTTTTATGCTGAAGCTTATTCGCCATTTGCACGGATCCGCCATCTTAATACCAAAACGATTTCCTCCTGCAAACGCATGCACAACATGTCCATTTGTATTTCTTACGCTTTTCTAGCACCGCACCAGAAGATCTTTGCAACGCGTATGCGGTAATTAAAGCACGCGTTTGACAGGCGTACGTACACACACTCAGTACGCACTTTGCGGGTAGAACCGCGTTTTGAGATGACCGTGCAATCGGCGAATGGCTAGCCATACGCAGTTCATTTAAGAATAGGTAGTCATACGCATATACTTACCTGCTACAATAGTTGTATAGGCGTAGGAAGATGCACAACCTTCACATATTGCATATACAGTAACAGAGAATTTTGCCATTGGGTCGCTATGAGATACGGTATGATACCCAATAGACACAATACTACGTAAACAACACATCGAGTTATCAGGTGTACTGAGTGTATCCGTGGTCTTCAAAGGTCTTTCATCCAAGAGAATGCCATCAATATAGTCACATTCTAGTATTATATTGATGTAATTTGTGTGCCCATTAGAGTCTGTGTATTCAATTACAGGGAATGTTACTTCAGCAGTGAACGCTGCGATTGGTGTGACGATAATCATAGATGGTTCACCACGACCAGGATTATTGGAATGCCAGCCCTTCATGTACTGTGCCACCATGACGGGTTGGTCTGATGTAAATGATAACACGGTGTTCCCTCTGACATCTTCTTCATGAAAGGATTCAGCTGCGATATGTGTAATGCTGCCGTCAGACATTTGCAATGTAGCTGAGTGGATCGTAGTAAATACTCTATACACGTAACCAGAATTCAAACTTAGAAATGGAGTCAAGGCAAAGTTGTACCCCCAATTACGTACTGGTGGCAGTTGTTCTATTAAGCCATCACCATACAACACACCTTCAGGTACTTGCGTGTACACACCCGATATCACTGCAATTGGCTTATTACTCTGTATAAAGGTTCCGGACAGATCTTCATCTTCACCTCCATCAAATCGGTAGCTCTCGTAGCGGTTTAGAGTAATTCGATGTGTTTGTCCCGCAGGTGTTGTGATTTTAACCCACGTATTTGAGTAGACTGATGAGATGCAAAAGCATGATGGGGTGGCTGTGCTGTAAGATTTGTAGGATGCTACATGGTACTGTGTCCCTAATCGCGAAGTTGGGGACACCAAATAAGCATCACCCCCTGCGTAGTCATTGTCTATAACAAACGGTAAAATCTCAGCAGATGATTGGATAATGATCGTTTTGTTATGTTGTTGATCTCCAGGGTTAACACGCACATCTCTACCAACCACGTCGATTGATAATTGGATATCAGCAGGATTGTATCGGTTAATTGTATTGTTGACTTCATATACGCCTGGGATTCTCAAAGTAGTCAGGATCGGTTCCCTTGACGTCGACGTAATAAACACGTGCGTAGGGTCAGCGATGTCCAAAGAGGGTATACTAAAAACATATTCTTGTGGTACAGCTGTGTCCGTACCACCTGTACCTGTTAAAAGAAAAAGGTAAAGAGAAAATGCAAAAAATTATATGAAAATGTTTGATTACAAAAACGATTCTCTTAGATGCATCTACCCACAGTTTCCACCTCGATACTACAGACCACGAACTCATCCGTTTATGCGACCTTTGATTCTCATCCTGACACTGACTATTAATCGCAGCAAGTTTAGTTTGGCCCTTGAACATGGATAAAGCCTTGTAGGAGTAGACTTTATATTGAAGAGGTTGCTTCTTCCATGTTCAAGGGCCAAAAGTACATGCAGGAGACACCCCATATTTACTTTTGGCCCTTGAAAATGGATAAAGCCTTGTAGGTGTAGAATTTATATTGAATGGTTTGCTTCATCCATGTTCAAAAGGGCAAAAAGTACATATCATGCATATTATGAGGTTTTTCGCACCCAGTGATGATATGATGATATGTCATTATGTGCTTTGCTGTTTTTGGAAGACGTGGCATTTGAAGGTATTTGTATACAGTCGCGTAGCCAGATTTTCGGAACAGGGGGAGGGGGCGGGGGGTTGGGCAGAACTTGTAAATGTACCGACGGAAATATTTTTGTTGACGGAAGTTGTGAATTGTTGACCCAATTTCTTTTTATCCAGTGCGGTGCTCAAGAATCTAAAAATGGAAGGGAGAGGGGGGAGGAGGTGGTAGGGGGAGGGTTATAGATAATAATTTCCCTAACAAATTTTTACACGCATTTAGGTTCATATATCAATATCATTAAATTTGGTCAGCAGGCAAAAAGGGAAAGGTTACATATCCAAAAGTTGAAGTATTTGGGCTACATGATTCTTATTGCCTTCACTCTGCATAAGAAGTGCACACTAAATTGTCCCGCCAACAAAAACGTTTTGTACCCTTTATAAGTCCATTATATAACCCGACATTTAAACGTTTTCTGGCAACCTTTTATAACTTTTTGCGAATTATGTCGAAAACGTTTTGTGTTTGCTGGAAAATTCATGTACACGCAACCTATAAAGTTAACTTGTTTCTCACAAGATGAGTTTGTGAGAATCCCATAACCCTTGCGGGTAGACCTATGATGTCGTCACGCCGATGCGAACATCGTTACAGCCATACCGCGGAAACATGGCATGTTGCCTCAGGGGATCGACACTAAGTCAGGTACCGCGTGAGCAAACTCAAAATAGCGCAAAGAGCGCGAGCGTACACAAAAGAAACTTCTCCCTTCAGCTGAATTCGAGTACGCTTAGAGGGCACAGGCATGGAAAATTCCAATATGTGTATTAATAATCTATAAGGTTACAGCCATATCGCGGAAAGTAGGCATGGGGGTCGACACTAAGTCAGGTTTGCGTGAGCGAACTCAAAAATAGCGCAAATAGCGCGAGAGTACACAAAAGAAACTTTGTGCGTATGATAAGCGATGTCTCAATATCTGAACGCTGTTCCGCTGAATTCGAGTACGCTTAGAGGGCACAGGCATGGACATTTCCAATCTGTGCGCTTATTAATTTATGGTTACTGCGAACATGGAAATAGCTGCGAACTTCACGGCTGTGAAATACGCAGTAGCGATGTGCGCATCGGCGTGACGTCAAATGACGAGATATCAGGTCTACTCGCAAAGGCTTCTGGGTTAACCGAGAAGGTAAATTGAATCACGCAAAGTTCGACGAAACGTGTGAACAAAATTCTGATTCAGTAATATTTTAACCAAATACTCTTAGAAATAGTTTCATTCAGAATAATGTAAGAATTGCAAACAAACTTTTCAACTTTGATTAAAACTAACCTTTGAAAATGGGAAAAGGTGTTTTAGACCACCTTGTAAAGTTGAACAACAGATTGAAGCGTGTAAGACCAGCAACTTTCAACTTTGACAATTTAGGCAAAATAAAATAAAATATTATAAAGGGGGTACCAAAAATATGCAGAACAAATGTTATTCATGGAACGCGCATTATTATTGATTCTTAGTCGTGTAACTATGTAGTATTCTTAAACACTTGAGAATGTTCTTGCAATCTTATTGGTTCTTACCCGTGTGGTATGACACGATATCATACACGTTTGCGCGTGTGCGTCGACGCGATACTCGTACTCGCTATTTGAACCAATCGGAGGTGCATAGTAACAACGGGACTAATCGATTTTAAGCCCAAGATAATTCCTTGTAAAATGTAGGATTTAATTTGATTAACATTTGGTATACTTATGATTAATATATTTATTTGAATGCAAGTGTTTAAGAATGAGAATAAAGGTATTGTTTTTAGCCGCTGTCGTGCATCTACCGTCTCATATAACACGCGGCATCATTATTTTTGGCGTAAAACAACTCGGCTTCGCCTCGTTGTTTTACTTAAAATAATGATGTCACCCGTGTTATATGAGTCGATAGATAAAATACCTTTTATTCTCTAAATATAGAACACCAGCGAAAGACATTACCACTTTGCCAACCATAAAAACGGTTCTTTAACTAAAGAGGAACCATTAATTCTTGAACAAATTCACCAGGACTGTTCATATAGAAGAATTATTAGTTGTGATTTCATACGACTAGTCCAATAAAAAATCGAAACGTCTGCAAGTAAGTGGATACGCCCATGCGTTTAAAATACATAATAAAGAAAATAATTACTTTATATAACTTACCTATTACGACAACACTGCTCAGAATCAACGCAATCCTCAGAAACATAATCCTCGTCATTTTCAATTTCATTAATTTCAATTTTTTCGTAAATATTGAGGAAGCTTTATTGACCCGTCCTTAATATTGTACAGCAACAGTGAAAATGGGCTAGTCCATTTACAACCCACACTACATTAGCAGCTCTGTTTGAAACTCACTCTCCCTCAGGGGAAGATTCAGGTTGAATCTTTCTCAGGGGGTGTATAAAATTCATATGGAGCAGCCTAATGTGCTAATTCCATCTGACATTCATACTCCCCCTGTGGCAGATATTTCCAAAATCTTCCACAGGGGTAGTGTGGGTTTTAAATGGAATTTCCAAATACAGTTACCTGTTGCATGGACGTAATTCAGTACGCATGCCCGTTCATATGTAAATCAGCAGCAACAATGAAGACAATGATTTTGGCCGGCGGGAATGTTTGTAAGTTCAAGTTTGTGTATTTTCATTCATCTTGATAGTATTGTATACTTTCCCTTATTCGCTGCTCACACAACTCCACTCAATAAGCTCGTGTATGGCAAGCTTGATGTACAATAATTCGACAAAAAAAATACTGTTTATCGTTGATAAACAGCTATAAACCGTGTTTGCGATAACTGCATGACAACTACTGTTTAAAGCGAAAAAAAGCACACAAAAAAACAACAACAACGTTTTTCGAGAAACTGTGTTTATAAAGTCTGCACAAAAACTAACGCAGCTATTATAAATATGCCCAGAGCTTCAGAACTAATAATTGTTTCCACAATATTTCTGCATAGAAAGACGGATGATTTATTTACGCGCATTTATATATCCCCATAATTTTGTCAAATGTCGTTCAATATTAACAACACAGTAGTGCTTTCAAAGAAAAATCCCCGAATTTAAAAGTTGCAGTTGCAGGGATCAATGGTTATTACGCAAGCATAAAACGCTCCATTATCTTCGCATAGACTTCAAATCATTACAAATAGCAGTGCAACTTTTAAATTCGGGTATTTTTCTTTAAAAACACCTCTGTGTTGTTAATATTGAACGAAATTGGGCAAATGGGGTATCAAAATGGGCGTAAATAAATCATCCTTCTTTGTATGTTGAAATAATGTGAACACAATTATTAGTTCTGACGCTATTGGCGTATTTATAAGAGCTGCGTTACTTTGTGTGCAGTCTTTATATCGCTCAATATGCCTTTGAACTAAATGATAGTCCAAACCTTCACGTTATCAGCACAGCACCAGCACATGCAATTTTCCGTTAGATGCCCCATTCCTTTTTAAAGGAAATTTTATTATTATTATTACTATTTCATCTGATTGTGGTTACAATTTCATTCTAAAATGCAGAAAGGAAAGCTGAAACCAGTAAATTTCCGTAACTCAATACTAGGTTCTCTAAAAGCAAAAGGTCCCTGTGTTATTTCAATACAAACACAATGTCAGTGACATAACATTCAGGAGAATGCCCGCCGAAACCTTTGTGGTAAACTCTTCATAGAGGCAGTCAATCAAGATTTTCTGACAATTTTTTGTTTTCAATCTTATTTTGTGTCAGAATTTGATTGAGTAAACTTAAATGATTCTGAACATGGAAGTACTTACAAGCGCAGACTGGTATATTATAATTGAATTGGTCTTTGGCAGATTTGGTAAACACTCACAGAGTGTAGGGGAGACCGGGGCAAAGTGGACCACGGGGCAAAGCCCATTAACTTCTTTGCTGCCCTCAATCTTCAAGCTCATGGATTTAGAACACGGCATGGGTCCAGCATTGTTTGTGATAGGGGGCAATCGAGTGAGTCTGGTATATGTGATTTTTACAGAAAATGTCTGTTTTTCATTATATTTAACCCGATAATTTATAGAAATATCATTATCTGCCAAATCACTGTGCTTTTGCTGAATTACGATAGCCATATTAATGATAGATGGGCTTAAGCCTAACTGTAAATAGTAACAGGAATAGCATAGGCCTACATTAGCGTACAAGATAGTGATGCATGTCGAGAAAAATCTCACCTGGTCGGGCAAAGCGGACCCGAGCAAAGTGGTCAATAGTCCAACGTGGATGGGGCAAAGTGGAACACCGGAAACAGACCTCACTCGGAACTATGCAATAGAAATTTATCCGGCCATAGTAAACTGATATACCAAGAGGTAGGCCCTAACTTAAGTAGTGTTGACAATGAAGACACACCTGGAGAGAGTGCATTTCTGTAATGCCCCGTCCACGTTTCACTCTACCCGGCCCAATGAACCTGGGGCAAAGCGGAACGACCTTTTTCAAGTTCACACCATTTAATAAAGCTGCATTTTTGATCTACTTCATTAATGTCATTTGTTAGTTGCAGTCCTAAGGTAAGATTATAAACCTTTTAAATCCTGTTTGGGCTAGACAAAAAAAAATTGGTCCACTTTGCCCCGGTCTCCCCTATATTGCATGTTGCTGATCGAAAATTAGGACCAATTAATAGGCTACACTTGAACGAATGACAACGATTTCCATTCTTAATGCTCCGATGGCGTAATATTTAATATAATAACTTAATATAATACAATGGGCAACATAATATGGACACATGGACGTGTCATGTCAAAAGGAGACACTTTTGGGCAGGTTATCAATTTTGAGGTTTTTACATATCTTAAATATAGAGATATTTTGCTCCACAACGCCGTTTTTCCAATGAAATCGGACATTCCTAAGCGAAGATAATTGAGTTCATAAGTTGTGGTATTTTAAAATTGGAAATTGAGATATCGGCCTTTAAAAGTATTATTGACAATGTTGAGAGTAGGAATTACCTTAAAAAATGTCTCAAAAAAGATGTCAGTTATATTCCGGTCTGAAACTATCAGACAATATTTTTAACATTAATAACATCACAAATTCGCAACAAACCCAAATTGTGAAAAATCACCCCTGGGTGCTATAAAATGTAAATCCAAGTGTACTGTTTATGGTTTCTGTAATACTTTTTAAACACTGCTATATGCGTTTAATTCTTCATTTACAGCCATTATAACATTTGCTGAGGAGAACGCCCTCAATTTTTTTTTTAAATTCTGGTTTGTAATGCACTTTAGTCAATAAAGATACTCTGCAAATATCAAGACTTTAGGTGCTGCAGTTTTGTCAAAATCCGAGATTTTGAATAAAACGATGGAACCGGCGTTTTATTATTACGATGGAAATATTAGTCGAACATGTATGCACAGTAAGTACACGGCGTGTGGGATACACATACACAAACGTGGGAGTAACATGCATGGGCGCTAGTAGTAAATTCCAATTTTGTGCTTTACCTCACTTGTTCGGCTCAAAATTAAAAGGGGACATATCTGACAGTAAAAGCTAACATTTTATGGAAAATAAATACTAATCTATTTTTACAGAAATGTTATAATATGGCTTTAAGGTATAGGACACCTAAACACCAACGGAAACACATAAAGACGAAGAGTAAACACATGAGAGTATTTAGATTCTAAACTTAACATTCAACTTGTTTACTTTCAAATCGTTTGGAAATGTTTACAAAAAGCATTTACTTTCCGAACAATATAAAGTAAACACGTTGTTATAATTTAAATACTCTCATGTGTTTCTGTCTGTCTTTATGTGTTTACTTTGGTGTTTAGGTATCCTATACCTTTAATGTGTAAATTACTGTCTTAATTACCACTGGACCAATTACTAGGCTTGTGCTCATTTTAATGCATTTTTCATGGTGATTCCAAATATGGTCATAAACATTTACAATTCTGTTATAGCGTTATTGTTGAAAATAAAGTCGTCTGCATGTGTAGTGAGTTAATACGAAATACCAAACGAAAGTTGCCACAATGTGTTTATTTTGAAAACATAAAACAAACAAAAACAGCACGTTTTGTCATTATCGGATATTTGTTTCATAATCTTTTGCACGCCACTCAAACTTTAATGTATATCGTCAGCCTACTACGATAATTGCCTAAGTAATTTTTTGTAATCTTGAGAACAAAGTACAAAATAAATTATGGTTCAAGCATGCATTTTTAAATTTTAATTAAACATATTTATTCACCAATCTTTGGACAAGAACAAAATGATAATGATACAAATTAAAAGGAATAATCCGAAATAATTTGGGTGATTTGAACCACATTTTGTACTTTGTTCTGAAAATTACAAAAAATGACTTTGGCAATTATGGTCTCATGTAGTAGTAGGGTGACGATATTGGACTGTCATTGTGTTTGGGCTATTTTGCTGTAATACCAGACATTTGAATTGGTTTTATATACAGTTTTAAAATATACATCTAACATAAATATCATCAACAAGCACTTTGAGGAGTTCAGATGCAAAAATCGATATAACTATTTGTCTGAATTTGAGATATAGGCAAATACAACTGGTGAAGTATTAAAAAAAATGTGTGCTGAGGCCTACTCTTGATCTTAGTTTCAAATATTTCCCTCTGAATTGTTAAACCTAACTCCCCTTAGCAAACGGAAAGGAAAGAAGGAAGAGAGAAGATGAACGAAGAAGTTGTTTGTTTCCTCTGATCACTCGCACCTGTAAGATAAGTATCTTTGAAAAGAGCGGTATTGTATTAACTCTATGATTGCAGACATACATAGGTGATGAGTGCTACCTGCTTGTAGTCCAGGGCGATACAGTCAAAATTGTATTCGTCTATAGCTATGGTAGTTAATCCGATTTATTCGACAGTGAATAACTTAGGGTGATTTAAGTGCATCATTTGTGATGCATACTAGCGCAGTTGCTTCGTGCTGTTTGATTTTGTTGGATCAGAGAAGGTGAGAGCTAGAGTAAGGTGTCAATATAACGCTAGCATAATAGGCAGATGTTTGTGTCCTTAGGCACCACACTCAATTTGGTCCTATAGAACTATCGGTGCCCGGTTAGGTACCGATGACTCTTAACATCACTCCCTGGAGATGTAATGAATTGTAACAAGCATAATAATTAACAGTTGTAAATGATGCATAGTGTTATTGTTTTTCATTTAAATAAAACACGAATGCACTGTACAAATGTTCAGGGTAGGATAAAAAGTACCAGCAGTACTTCTTCGGGCGCCGAGAGCGCTATAGGACCAAAACAGATGTTGTGCCTTATTTCAAAATGTTTTGATAATTTATCGCTTTTTGCATGTGAACTCTTCAGTTACCATGGCTACAAATATAATATATACATTATTTAATATATACACTTATTTAATTTAGTACCATAACGACATCATTGGCTATTTAAAATAAAAAACAAAAGTGTGAGTGCAGTATAAGTTGTGATCATAGCAGACGGTGAACGGCATGATAAACAAAGACGGCAACACGTACTGCGCAGTCGTATGACACGTATTTTGCGCAACTTAAAAAAGAGAAACTGGTTTACTTGGGTGTCTTGAGCAAAAAGTTAATTTTGCAACTGATGTGATCCTTGGCACACGCCGTGCAATGTTCAAGCCGAGTTATCGGAACCTTGACAACACGGTGTATTTAAGACTCGACCACCAATATTTAAGTTTGTACTGATTAATTTGAAGGTAAGTTAGTGGGTTCATTGTCGAACCCAAACGGTTAAATTTTAGTAGCCCCCCCGCCAATATTACTTATAAATATACTCCCATTCAATACACGCCCGACAAAAGGGCAATCCCTCAATTTAGTAAATTCGTTACGACACCACCTGGATCAGATCATATAGCCAAATAACGCCCTCTACATACAAACATGGTTAACCACGTGTATTGCATTCCGTCAACAGAGGGGATAGACGTCACCGATATTTTTTACAGTGAAAACTTGTTTTTGCCTAGGTCGCTATTAGGTCCTATGTCACATGGGAAAACACGGTAAATCGCCCAAAAACCGACAATTGCTGGAAATTGCAAGAAATTATGCTTAACTGTGACTGATCGCTATGAATCGCGTTAAATTTTGACAAATCACAGCAAATTGAGGTCAATTTGACAGAATTGTTTCAAACTTTTGTCAAAATCACCATTGAATCTCCTAAGAAAGCTTAAAATCTGCAAAATGGCTGGAAATCACAGTAAATTGCTGAAAATGATGCTAAATTGTTCTAAATTTTGATCTACACAGCAAACTGAGGTAATTTACAAAATTGTTTCAAATCTGGATAGATCGACTGAAATCACCAACAAATTCAAAGTCCAACAGAAAGCTTAAAATCCCCAAAATGGCGATAAATTTAGCAAAAATAATGTGCGATTTACCGCGTTTTCCTAGTGACACGTGGCCTGCTATTGGCGCTAAACGATTCGCGTGGAGCACTATATATAATACGTGTTGGATAGGGATACTTTACAATCATGACAATAATCTGTTATTTGGCTTCATGCAAAATCACATAACAAGAATCTGGCTCAAGAATTTTCCATAATTATCACCATGAGCTCCAAAAGTGGAAACAAGTGAACACTCTTTGATTAATTTAGACATCTTGAGATGTATGTATGAACAATTGCATATCGTCAGCCTGCTACGCTTTTTGTCTAAGTCATTATATTGTAATTTTGAGAACGAAGTACAAAATATGGTTCAAATCAAGCATACATTTAAACATATTTATTCACCAATCTTTGAACATGAACAAATGATAATGATACAAATGAAAGGTAATAATCCGAAATAATTAGGGTGATTATGTAACTGATGCATGCTTGAACCCCATTTTTTTTTTCTTTTTCTCAAAATTACAAAAATGATTTAGGCAATTAGCGTAGCAGGCTGACGATATGTGTACAGATCTCTACAAGTCATGTTGAAAGGGGCTCATGATGATATATAAAAAGGTGGCTGTCTGTAATAAAGATGTCAATATTTGCTAGTCCGAAAAATGTTCGATAGTCCGAAAAATAAAAAGGGGTCGATCGCGAGTCCGAAAGGTTAGGGTTAGGTTTAGGGTCAGGGTCATGATTATGGTCATGGGTAGGTTTAGGGGTACGGTTACGGTGCTACTGCTAGCGACCTCTTTTTAGTGTTCGCACTATAGCGAACATTAGGACTAGCGCACCTTTGTAGGACTAACCCACCCGTCCAGATGATAAAAAGAACTTTGATTGACATTCGGTCATTTCAAAGTTATGGGTTTTAAGATTGGTTTTGGTTTCGGTCACGTGATTTCCTATTTTCTTGTCTAAACTCTTGACTGACGTTATTACCGATATCTTTATCCGTACCCTTTGATAGAAACTTGTAGGAAGCAGAAAGCAGTTTCGGTTTTCATTTCAGTTCGTTACATAATCGTGTGACCGCAGAATATGTTGGTTTGAAGTTAACTTAATCAAAGTATACAAAAGAAGTGATTAGGAATAAAGATCTGGATCGTAATTCTAAGGAAATTTCACATCAATGTCCGTTTCATTTACGCCTGAACGATTGTGTTTTCGAAAAGAGCGGTATTGTATTCAATCTATGAGTGCACAACATGTAATGAGTGCAGCCTACTTATATAGTGCAGGGCAATACATTGTTTTCACCTATTGCTATGGTAATTAATCCTGTTACATCACTACCTCTACGGCAAATACATACAAAGATGTTTTAACCTAAGACCCTTGACTACAATAAGCATATCGTGTCATGAAAAACACTGGGCCTCTAATCCACTGTGTAAGCAGCCGAGATTCCTTGGGCATATCCTCCATCTGTCAGAGGAAGAGTCTGCTGAAAGATACTACAGTCAGGACATAAAGCCAAAGTGAGGGTCGATTTCAAAAATCCAGATTTTGTTTTAATTAGAGAAATCAGTGACGGCAAATGATGCAGAAATCACCATTGAAACTAAAACCAGGTACAGATTCAAAACTTGCAACCCTATTGTGCAAAGGACAATAACCTTATTCATTCATGGTATCATTTTTAAACGCCGCAAACAATGGGCTTTGGTATGGTAAACGTTGATGGAAAGTGAAAATTGCAACTTTTGAATTTGTACCAGCCATCGGTTTTAGTTTCATAACTTGGTTTTATTCTGCATCATTTGCTGTCATTAATATCTCAAATGAAAGAACACATCCTTGCGGTCAATTGGTCACCTTGAATTTCACTTTGCCTATAATGTCATGATTCATGAACTTTATATATTGTGTTGAATACTGTTGACTGCAGTATGCTCTCTAAATACCAACTCATGGTAAAATAAGACATGGACATCCACTATGTCCACGCATTTCCTTTACCGCAAAACCTTGTCTACAAGCATATCCTTCTAAACGAGGGTTTTTTGACGAAAGAGACGACGAGAGGCAGACACTCTTCACAAAAACATAATTTGGAATTTGAACTACTATATTACTGATACAGGTAGCTGTACAAACATGTATTATTGTAAGACCAATCTATTGTAATATGTTTGTGGATGGTAATTGCCTTTCGTCTCTTTCATCAAAACAACCCTCGTTTGGAGGCATTATGCTTGTAGATAGAATTGGTCTGTTTCAGAAAAGAGATGCACATTTATAGAGGAGTTCGGATTTCAAGATTTTTTGCCCAGTCGTGATTGCTGGAAATCCAGACTTTTAAAGTGTCCAAACTAAGGCGAAAAACAAATCCAGCAGAAAATAGTCCAAAGTCAGAAATCCTGAATTTGAGAGCTCATTTTAGGCATTTCCGTGATTTTCCCTTCATTTGATTGGATTTCCAAGCTTTTTCAAGGGACATTGGCAACAGGAATTTCAGTCGTTTTCAGAAAGCAGACTTGGAAATCCAGATATTTCTTTGATTAAAAAAAGTTATTCCTCTATAGGGGGTGTGCATAATCGTTTGTTTCCAAAAGGCGCTAAATCCAATAGCTGCCTTGTGTCACATTTTTATGGTATATTTTAACATTTTTAAAGTTTAAATGACATTTAACAATTGGAATGGATATGTTAGTAACTCTAGCTTATTTTCTAACTATTTTCAAAGTCATTTTGTCCCCTAAAAATTCTCCAATGCAACGTTTAAAAATAGCTGCCATTGGATTTAACGCCTTTTGGAACAAAAAAATTATTTTCTTTTATATTTATTGTTTTTGTCTTCGCACGCGGGAGGTTAAAGAGATTTGCAATTATTTTTTAAAGATATCCAAAGAATTGTTAGAACTATTCTAGTGGTCCAATGTTATTAGATTTGCAAGGTAACTGCTACTCTTAGGAATATCTGCAATTGAATTTTACACAAAGCAGCCGTTGGATTTAGCGCCTTTTGGAAACAAACTCTTCTTATATTTTCTGGAATAGCCCATTCTATGGTATCTAACTTAATTTCAACGTGCGATATAGCTTGTATGATCATGATGATGAAGGCTTGAATCAAGCAAAACCCGATATTGAGTCACTCTTGCCAAAGATCGCAGTGCATTGAGAAATTTTGTAGTCGCACCGCCTGCTCCGAGCTGAAGAATGATGATGACGATGATGATGACGATGATGATAATGATGATGATGACGATGATGACGACGACGACTACGACGACGACGACGACGATGATGATGATGATGAATAATTCTCTTGCACTCACACTTTTATAAAAACTAAAAATCGAAATCAATTTGCTATTGTTTGGTGCAGCCATCCATAGAATGGCCTAACATCAATAATTTTAGTCTCCTCCGGTAGTGTATCCGTTACCACGCCAACCACAAACCACGAATCTGAGATATGAGTTACAAGTGGCGCCCCCAAGTTAGCATCCACGGCATATCTGATGTTCCTATGGGTAGTTGCCTCAGTACATACATAGTCTCGATATGTAAGATGTTCTTCACATACTGGCGCTGAGGTGAAGTTAAAACTTACAAATCTATAGGGAGTTCTTCTTGCATAAGACGCCCAACCTGTTACAGTCGTTTCTGTGATCGGTACATCTTGATCTGCAGGACATATTGGTATCACGTAAGAACTGACAGACGCTAATGAGCTGAGTTCCATCAGGATCGGTCGATCCCAGTCACCATGTGTCTGATCTCCTGGGGGAATATGAACATGTATGACGCTGTATATCTGCTCGTGAGCTTCAAAATTATTCAGGTTTTTGCTTTTACCAAGTTTGATAACCCAGTGTCTTGGGACAATTATGGTGCCTTTTAAGTGACCGGCTCCTTGGTGTGTTTCGTTGACTCTACCAAATGACGTGTGAGGTTCCAAACAACGAAGACTTGATAAGACCCAGTTGGGACCAATGAGGGCGCCGTTACACATCGCTTTGCCGGATATAGTATTCCACAGTACTGCATGCCATGGCCATACACCAGCTTCTGAGGGCAGTCTGTGGAAGAGACAAAGGGGGAAAAAGTTACTTTTTGTTGCTTGAAATGTTTCCACAGTAGAAGCACTTACCAGTCAAAATTCTGTCTGTACATGTATCACTATGGACCACAATGACCTCATCCCAATGGCATAGTACAATAACCTAAATTAAACAATCATAGTGTAAAATTTGACCTCAATTTGCAGAGTATGAGTGTTTGTACCCACATTTTCAGGTCATTTAATGAATGTACAATTGTATTGGTGTTAAAGAACTGTGGCCTGATAGATGAGCATGTTGTGGATCCTAGTGTATGTGGTGGATGCAGGGCATGCGTTCTCGAGTATCGTTTCATATAAGTAGGCCTAAATAATGTCATTTTGGTTCACTTTTTGGGACAGCCATCAGGGTTTAACAAATCAGGAATTTTAATATTAATTTATCCGAAATAAAGCTAAATATGAATATCTTTCTTTATTCCATAATCATTCTCGTATAACATTTAAATATCAAAGTCCAACATACAAGCCAGAGATTCAAGGTTCCTGAGTATCTCTTCATTAAAGTAAACAATGTCATTTGGTTCAATTTTGGGACAGCTATCAATTTTAAACAAATCATGAATTTTTAATATAAATTTATCAGGAATAAAGCTAAATATATGACTATTTTTCTTTATTACATAATCATTCTTATAAATTTGCATTAGTTATTTGCATTATTGCATACTTTACACACTTTATTCACGTAACAAGTCTGAGTATTGATAAATATCCTGAAATCCACACGAAGACCTGAGCGCAAGAAGACCGTAAGTCCACTTGGCCCCTCACTAAAGTTACGTAAAGTTTCTTAGGCTTTTATAATGTTTAATACATGTTCCAGGGTGAAAACATCATGAAAGGTTGTGAAAGATTTGTGTTGGCCCCTGAACATTTATAAAACATTACCAAACTATACGAAACTATACGTAACTTTAGTGTATACATGTTGAGGCGCCAAGTGGACTTACGGTCTTCTTGCGCTCAGGTCTTCACATACATAGTGGATTTCACATCAATACCCAAACCATGTCAGGATATTGAATAATGTGAGGACTTTTTGAGGAGCGTCCTCGTATTTGTTTAGTGAATAGAGTGGTAAAATATGCAAATAATTAATGCAAATTTATAAGAATGATCATGGAATAAAGAAATATATTTATATCTCGCCTATATATAAATTAATATCAGAAATTCCTGATTTGTTCAACCCTAATGACTGTCCCAAAAAGTGAATTTTTCGAAAGCATCGATCTATCACATAAAACTCGCTAGAAAATCAGGAAATCGGTGTTTATTTTTAATTTGTTGACCCCTACAGTGCTTATAAAATAGTGACCAATGATTTACTCAAGTTTCCTTTCTCTCTCATATTGTTTAATTATTAAAATCGCTTCTAAACATTTTAATACATCTTTTTAAATCACAGAAACAAAGGAAAATAATATTAGGAGTCTTGTTTAGCGGTTTGTAACATGAGAAAATAACTTTTAAATGATTTTTTTTCTCTAATTGAACGAGGTTTGGGTCAAAAGAAGTTTGTTTTGACAAAAAATGGATGCCCTTAGCTATCATGCATTGCATATCTTCGGGTCAAAAGTATTTTAATATTTCGTAATTGTATTATAGTGTGCATGTTATTTCCTGCAAAAAATTGCCACATTTCATATCCCAACATTCTACTAGACTCTTAAAACAACGTGGTCAAAATTGACTACGTAGTAGTTAACTATGCACCTTACGCCTAAATTGTGCTCAAATTTTGACACTTTTTGGGGTTAAAATTTGACCACAATTTAGGGGCAAGGTGCATAGTTACCTATTATCTGGTCAATTTTGACCACGTAGTTTTAAGAGTGTAATGAATTCGAAGGTAAGGTGATTACCTGTATGTTGTTTGACATGGAGTGTGCGTTGTCTCTTCGTCTGGTGTTACTTCTGCTGCATCTGTATGATCCGTTGGGGTATCCTGGTCAGAGCATAACTCGTCAGTTGGCTTTAATGTATACAACTGAGAACAAAAAATGCATTTTTTTAAGAACAATATTAAACACGAGAAATATCCATGAGCAATGAGAAAAAGGTTAAGGGGGCGCAACACTAAATAAGCGTCCCATAAGATAACGTGTGATTTTGGCCTACTTCGAGCGCCATTCCTGGCGTCCCTGCAATACTTGGCAAAATAAATTTGGTATCAAATTAAAGCTCTGTTTCTGTAGATTCCAAAACTTTTGTCGGCATATATCGATGACCGTTGACTTTTTTTCGCTATTTCGCGGTGCAAAAAATATGGCCTAAAAATTTACTAAATTCACCACTCACATTTCAAAATCGGAAGTTGTCTTCATCCGCCACAGAGATTTGCTTTTGAGATAAAATGTCAGTTTTTTTCTACATGTTATCATTGAAGACACTTGTCGAAATCATAAGAGCTGATATTGAGTGATTTAAAATGAACATGTCGGTAGCTATGGTCGCTACAATCTCATACTCACTATGGACTATATTAGCCGAATTTCGTTCTTACATAAAATGCGTAGTGATTTAGTGTTGCGCCCCTTAATGTTTGAAGGGTCAGTAAAACCATAAACATGATAGACATCATATACAAGAAACAAAAACAAAGAAACCAACAAAACCACGATTTTAGCACATGGCTACCCGAACCCTGCGGGGCTCAAAAGAGGTGTTTGTATGGTCGGACACTAGGCGTAAATCGCAACCTCGGAGGTACATCTCTAACCAAACCCTGCGGGGCTCAGGAGGGGTGTTTGTATAGTTGGACATGCGTAAATCGCAACCTCGGAGGCACATCGCTACCCAAAACCTGCGTGGCTCAGGTTTTTAAGACAGTCAAGGATATAGAACATACGAAGGAAAGTCTACTTTATTATTATGATCCTTTTTGTTTGTAACAAATCATTATAATAAAGCTACAGACTACAGCGATGTGTTAAAAATTGACTTCATTTATACGCGTTGTTCATACGCAGAGATTGTCCATTGAAATGTGTGTGATACTTTCCGTATAAAAATGACATTGCGCGCGATTTCACATTTTGGACACCAACGTCGTATAAAACACACGTGCTACGTTGAAATACGGTATGCGGATTTTTAAAACAAGTCGAGGTTCATGCAACGCGCCTAATTTCCACCAAGAAAAAGTCTCATTTTGAAAGTAAAGACATGATATCGATGCATCGGTCTTTAATCTTGTAACTTGTTTTTTAGCAACTATAATACATTTATTTGGGAAGCACTGAAATACAATTAATTTTAAGCATCATGTTAACCTTGGTTTTTAATCAAAATCAAAAGCGACCAGATCAGATGTTAGTCTTTGTTCCAGCCGTCTTGTTCTACTTCGTGACGAATAAGCACAATCCAGTTTGGAACCGAGACTAGCAATATTTAACACCGTTTTGAACGGCATCACGTATGTAACATCGCAATCTCTATAATATCTTCCATGCGGGATGTTTGAATCTCAAATGGAACAACCCAATGGTCATAAAGATGAAGAAAATTAACGTTTTTGTGACTTTGGTTAACACGCGT
The DNA here is from genome assembly GCF_039555335.1 of Amphiura filiformis. NCBI lineage: Eukaryota > Metazoa > Echinodermata > Ophiuroidea > Amphilepidida > Amphiuridae > Amphiura > Amphiura filiformis. The sequence continues at coordinate 47,678,754 of NC_092640.1, forward strand.
GCTTTAAACTGCATTCCGGTATTACTACACTAGCAAAACGTTGAGCAAAATTGGCGCAGCGAGTAAGGGTCGAATACCAACATGACCAACGATCATACAGTGTTCGAATTGAGGAAACATAAATGGTTTTCCCACGACAACCAGGTTACAATTTCTGGTTGTCCGTCTAAGTTTTTGGTTGTCCGTACTAGTTTTTGCTATTGTACTTGAATATCAGTGTATAGGTAGGTGAGGTGAGTTTTGGCTACAGATTTATGGTTGTCCGGAGGACAACCGAATCAGTATTTTTAGTTGTCCGGCGACTTTTTTAGTTGTCCCGGACGCTGCCAACGATCTATATGCATATAAATAAAAATCTCTTAAAGATCGAAACAATTGTTAATAATATACTAATTTCTTACCAAGCTATATTGATCACTTCGTGGTGTTGAACACGTGGTCTCGGCAGCATTTTGAAAAGTCACCCGCCAAGCAGACTTTAACTCATTCACTACCGTCGCCAGTGCGCAGTCGCAGTTCCATGGATTATAGGATAAATCGAGTTTACTCCCCGGCTGTAAAAGACGCTGTATATCCTGATCAAATCCGCGTATTTCATTGCTAGCCACCGATAACTTGGAGAGTCGTACCCGGGATTGTAGGGGAACGTCTATCCGTTCGATCCCATTTTGTGCTAAAGTTAACGTTCTTAAATTATTCAAGTTTAAAAACACTTCTGTTGGAATTCTTCTCATGGCGTTTTTGTTCAGATTTAAAGCCTGCAGTGATTGCAACTGTTCTGTCCAATCAAAGCTGTTGCCGTTGAGGTAGTTATCTTCTAAGTTCAACTCTCTCAGTTTATTATTCAGTCTTTGGAATGACCCGGATGTAATTGTTTCTATACCATTCTCAGATAAATCTAACGTTTCCAATCGAGTTAACAAATGAAAGTATCCATTATCGATTAATCGTAAGTTATTCCTGTTTAACATCAGCGATTTTAAACTTAGCAGTCCATGAAATGAGTTCTTATCAATCATATTAATATGGTTATTAACTAGATTAAGGACTTTGACGTTAGGGGCGCCGTAGAATGCGTGCGGCTCTAGGAACGACAGTTCATTACTTTCAAGATTCAACCAAGTTAGTTTCGAGGTGAAACTAAAAGTGCTGACTTTAAAAGCTTCTGGAGATAATGTTTTAATCATGTTATCGGAAAGATGCAAATCGGCGAGTTCTTCCAATCCATAAAAAGTATGCGCCTCTATTGTTTCAAGATTATTAAATGATAAATCCAACACTTGTAGCAGTTTTAACCCTTGCAATGACCCAGGTGCAATGGTGGTGATATTATTTCGCGTCAAATTTAATTTTCGTAATTTTGGCAGCTCATCAAGCGTGTCAACATCAATAACATCCAGTGTGTTATAACTAAGATTCAATTCCGTCAGATTTTCTATTCTCGCAAAGGCCCCGTCTTCAATATTTGAGATATTATTATAAGACAAATCCATCCATAACATTGCTTGAGAACCTGCGAATATAGTGTTTGGTATTTGCTCAATCTGATTTCCCGAAAGATCTAATCTACGAAGTTGGTTCTGATAGTAGAAAGCGAATTCTTCAAGAGTACGAATGTCATTGTTTTTCAAAGATAGTACTTCAATTTTGTTGTTTTTACGAAACATGTCGTATCCTAACACTCTAATCTTGTTATCATTCAGGTGAATATCCCGTAGATCGATCAAATCGATAAGTAATCGATTCGGTATATCCAGTAGACGATTGTGAGATATATTCAATCTCTGTAGATATACTAACCAGTGCAACGAACGCTCAGGAAGATAATTCAATAAATTATCGCTCAAATCTAAATCAACCAAATTTGTGCTGTTTCTGAATAAATCCGCCGATACATGCCGGATGTTATTTCCGGACAAATCAAGGGTTGTCAATTTTGACAAATCCTGGAAAACACCCTTTGGTAGCTTCTTTAATCGATTGTGACGCAGTGATAGCGCCTCCAAACCTCGCATTTGATGGAAACTATTTGAATTCAGATACGTCACTTTGTTTCCACTCAAATCCAACTGGACAAGATTGCGCATGCTCTGAAACGATTCGTCAGCAACGGTTTTAATTTGGCGCCATTTACGTTGTGGTTGGGAATCCACTGGACTGTTGCCTTGTATTGACTGGATGGTTCCCGATTCCTTTTTGTCTTCTTTGCTTTTATCTCGTCGTTTAACTTTGCCGTTGCCAAGAAGTAATAAATACTGGGTATCTGAAATGAAATAAACGAAGTAGGTACAATTTAAAACGTTTAAAATTACAACATCAATTATTATTACAATATTATTATTAACAATTAATGGTAAGCGGATTTAATGTGTATTTCAAGGCAGGGTTCCAGCATACGGAAAGCACAGTTGCTTATATGGTTAGGGCGCGAGCTTCATAATCGAAAGGTTGCGGGTTCGAGCCCCACCACGGCCAGTATGTTGCGTCCTTGAGCAAAACAGCTTAATTCCCAATTGCTTCACTCCATGCACCCAGGTGTAAAATGGGGAGCTGCTGGTGGTAATCACAATCTAAGTCGGCCTACCTGCGCATCAGTTACAGACTTGGTGAAGCGGAAATGATTCTCATAATATCATAATGGCAGCAAAATAATTGGTGAAGTGTGCTGATACTTAGGTGAAGCGCAGGTTAAATCACCAATATTTATTTTATTGTTTTTATTTTTATTTTTTACTTCAGCTATTTCTTTCGCTGACACATCAGAGTCACCGATTCACCACAGCTGCACTTCGCACTGATAGTGCACTTATCCCATAACAGCTCCCAGTTACACCTGTGTAAGATGAGGCAAGTGAGGTGAAGCGCTTGGCTGAAGTCCACATCTCGCTACGGGGATTCGAACCAATGACCACACTTCGCACTGTTAGTGTAATTATCCCATAACAGCTCCCCATTACAACTGGATAGGATGAGGCAAGTGAGGTGAAGTGCTTGGCTCAAGTGAACATCTCAGCTCATCTCGTTGGTGCTGCAAGGATTCGAACCAATGACCACACGTCGAGCTACCATGGTATTGAGCCAAAACCATTGCCGCTGCGTCAGATAAACTTTTATGCAAGTTGCCTATTGTTTTAAACGAATTAATGTTGTTACTGTATAGTACTGAGCACTAGGTTCTTAATAATATTTGTACAGTTTTACAATATATACGCAACCCTTATTTATAACAGTGATATGTCAGTGCGTACTGAAAACTACTTTAGGAAAACTATATTTCAACTCACAATTCACCTTCTGAACTTCACTGGATCAAACTCGTGTCCTCTTTTTACCTGAACATGTGTGGTTTCATTTAAGATTTTATATTACATGTATGCTATGATCATATTCGTGTATGAGTAGTTGAACACGTTTCAAACTATCATTTACTGATAATGAATGTGATATTGATTGGTCGATCGGTCAGTGAACCGACATTGAGGCCTAAATTTCATTTTAAAATCCACACTCTCACTGTAGAAGATTTAGCAAAGGTCTTCCACATGGAGCATGGGTTTCAATTATAATTGACAGGGCCGGATTTACCTTTTGGAGGGCCCTGGGCCAGGCAAAATTTGGAGGCCCCACACACACCATGAGGAAGGTATGTGCACGCAAGTGGCCAAGTTTTGGTTTAGGTAATAGATCGACAGTGGCGGCAGGAGCGTTACAATATACATGATATAGAGGCAGACGAGCTTAGATTTTACTAGGACATTTGCCCGCGAAGCGCGCTAAAATAATTATTTCAATGTCAGACTATTTTAGCCCATAATGAAGGTGATCTTTGCTACATCGCGGGCTATCACGCAAGCAAAAATTTGCAATTGTTTTACCCTGTTTTGTGGCCTAAAGAAGGATGCCGGCACAGGTCAATTTTAAGTTGTTTGATGTATATAGAATTGGCTTCATTATTAACTAAATGCAAACTATAGATGGCGCTATTTATCCTAAATCATATTTCTTTATTTGCAAGGGGTAGGTGAATAATACTGCCATTAAAACAGCTGGAAATGTGAAACAAGCAACAAGGAAATTGTATAAACATATTTTATCAAACTATAAAAGGAGTTGTTTGTATTAAAAGCTTGAAAGAGCAATTTCCAGTAACTAAATAGCGCCACCAATTTTGTCATTAATAGATACATGTTATATCCGAAAAAGCTATAAAAATGCTATAAAAGTGAATAATTTTGTGAATGAGGGAAAATTTAAGTTGAGAATGACTCAAAAGCATCTGTATACATTAGCATGATATCACATTTAGCTGTTCAGGACTAACATGTTTTGTTTGAAAAACTAATAAATGATCCAATCAAACAACCGTGCGCGGGAGCCCCCGAAATTTGGGGCCCTAGGCTTGGGCCCATCTTCGATAATTTCAGCTCCAAAAGACCCCTAAATGGCTCATTCCTAATATTTCTGCTTTTTAAAGACGTTTCTCAACCAGAAAGCCAAGAAAAACCCTTGATTTTAACCGTTCACAGCCCCTAAATGTCTAAAGACATCCGGTACGCCGTCAGCTCCCAAAGACCCACCTCCTTGGATTGCATTGTAACATCATCATGTCTAATGAAACGCCCTTGCCTAACCCCTTCCCTGATCCCTATCGTACAGGTCTAATAACACACCCTTGTCTAAGGGATGCCTAAATGGTGAGTTGTGCATTGGCGAGTTGTGCTTGGGCGAGTTGTGACGCGAGTTGTAGGGCGAGTTGTATAGCGAGGTTTTGTTTTTTGAAATTGTATCTATTGTAGCCATTGCACTATGGATCACAATAGCCTCATCTCAATGGCATACTCCAATAACCTTAATTAAACAATCGTGCAAAATTTGACCTCAAGTTGCAGAGTATGAGTTTTTGTAGCCAAATTTTCGAAGGTCATTCAATTAATGTACAAATAATGTATTGGGGTTAAATAACTGTGCCCTTGATAGATGAACATGTTGTGTATCCTAGTGTTGCCTGCATTAAAAATCACATACACAACTCGCTACTAAGGCAATCCCCCTTGTCTAACCCCTTCCCTGATCCATAATATCCTATAGTAACGCCGGTGAAGGCACTCAATTCACGCCGTATTGCATGAATGACACCGTTGTTCGAGGGTTGGGTGGGATTAAACGGGTCACCTCCCGGGTCACCTACGGGGTACATTATAAACTATTGACTTTTCCTTTTTACCCCACAAAAGCGAACACGCGAAGCGCTCTTGACTCTTCAAATTAGATTATGATTTATTAATATTTATTTAGGCTTCAGATCAGGCTTAATAAATAAAAATGGTTTGTTTCCTGGGAGATGGCTAGGAAAACAAGTGCAAGTTTATTTTAATTTTTGTTTATTTTTAGTTAATTATGCCTTAACTTTATGCCTCAAAATATAAAAAAATATCAAATTTGTATAATTTGCCATAAAATTTATGTTATATCGCGAATTTCGAAAAATCTAAATTATTTGATATCAGAAGGCCATTCCTCGTTTTCAAAATGCAATTCGACATGTCTGATGTGCTCTCATGTCCCATAATAAATACGTGAAAAACGTCGCTATCCCAGCCCTATAAAGAGATAGCATAGACAACGTAACACAGACATCTATAGATTAACCTTTAACGTATTTTTGAACACGTGATTTTTAGGCGTAGAAACGGGGAATAATACTGAGCTCTTGATTCCCTTAAGGGGGTACTACACCCATGTGGTAAATTTGTGACTATTTTTGCATTTTTCTCAAAAAATTATTACACACTGGTAACAAAAGTTATGTATATTATTGGGGCAAGGAATCCAATTACTACACTGAAATTTCAGTGACTCAAGACAAGCGGTACCTTATTTCTGATCATAAATAACAAACCGCTTGTTCCTGGGTCACAGAAATTCCAGTGTAGTAATCGGATTCCTTGCCCCAATAATATACATAACTTTTGTTACCACTGTGTTATTAGTATTTGAGAAAAATGCAAAAATAGACACAAATTTATCGAGGGGTGTAGTACCCCCTTAACGTACGTCAACGACCGACTTGAATGCTAATATACCGAAATTCCCACATTTTTTTTCATGTTATTATTTTGAGTAGATTATCCTATCCCTGCAAGCAAGGCAAGCGAAAGAATCAAATTAGCTCCAATCTTTCACAAACACACTGTACAGCCGTGTTTCCCATGCGTAGGCATGTATGGCCTAAAAGCTTATTTAGTAGCTAAAATAATTATTACCCGCTATATTTTGTGATTGAGTAGACCTATAATAGTTATCAAAATGTCAGTCAAATGTCATAGTCACAGCCTTTTAAAGCATGGTCAATTTGATACATCCAAACATATCCTGTTATTCAATAATATTGCAACTTTAAACGTGGTGATGATCGCATCCATGGTGATCACATCCAAACAAAACAAAACTTAGGTTAGCAAGTATTTTAAACTGTTGCGATGTGGTAGTTCACAGCATCTTGCGAGTGGTAGTGAGTTTTGGCAAAAATTGCATTGATCATTGATCGTGTACCCTTAAGGGTAGACTATGTATTGTTGGTCGAAGCAACAAAAAAAAAAATCGATTTTCATTATCTAAATCAATATATTATTGACAAATAACACTTTGATGTTTTGCAAAAGATCATTCTACAAATCATGTACTTTGAAAACTTGCTTGATTTATTGTTGTTAATTTTTAATAAGTTACGTACGTTCTACAAAAGTGTTATTGTTTCAGCCCTCTTTACAGCATTTATAACTCAGGAACCAGGACCCACAAAAGTATCTGTGATATTTGAATTCATCTGAATACTCGTTATGAAACAATCAATGCAATTTTTGCCAATGCTCACTTACCATTTGCAAGATGCTGTTTACTACCAAATCGCAATAGTTTAAAATACTTGCTAACCTGCATCCCGGACCTACATGTAATTACCATGATTACGCCATCTAGGTGACGTGACGTCATTATTTTTCCTGACAAATTAAAGTTTCCTTCAAAAGAGAATGCCTTGCCACAAGATAAGATCATCTGCAAATGCAAGTTTGACCATAAATTGTTTAAACAGGAAGCCCCGCTTGCCCAGTTCTCCACAGAAGAACTGACAATACACCTGTTACTTTGATGACAGACAGAACAGAATTTACATGGATAAATTTTAACCTTGACTAATTCCCTAAGGAACTTGAACCAAAAGTGGGGCTTCCACTTTAAAGCCTACTGACAATATAAAATGAGCATTTCAAGCTATCAACCAATCAGAAATGCTGTTAGATGACCAGTAGTGACCAGAGGGTTAAGCATATTCTTCTTGACAGCTTTGTAAGCTCACAAAGGAATTATTTTCTATCCCTAAAGATGACCACCAGTTTGTATTACAAAAACTATGCCCGGTTTTTATTTAATTTTAAATTTGATATATTATTGTAATACACAGTAACAGAATGGTGAATTTCTTTTCAGTGATAGTGAAAGTGTTGCTCATGTAATTTTTTTTCTTTAATAATCTTCGATCCCCTGGAAATCTAAAAGTGCGTCCCTGAGCAGGATGAGGGTTAAATTCAAATCTATTTCATCACCCGTTCAATTATTATTAAGTTCTAGTGCTTATCCATAATAGTGACATATGGGTGTCAAAGCTCTGTGTCAAAGCTATAGCGTTAAGGAAAATGAATTCAGACTAATTAATTACTTCATGCATGCACTATTAACACATGTCAACCCATTAGCTTATCGTGGTTATTAGCAGATGTGATGATAGGACATTATAACGTTAAATTAATTATCAATCATAATCAATTAGTTATAATTTGGACGGTGTCAACATTGATGTTATTATAACATTTAAATTATAGTTTGCTTAAGGATATAGGCCTGCGAGTGTAAACCGATTCCATCTGGTGACATACATTTGCACGCACGCTCGGGACGCGTTTTTTTTTTCTGTAACCATATTATATACATGTAACGGGACACAAAATTCTGTAATCATGTAACCCTATAGGCCTAACGCTAACGCTAACCCTAACCCTAATGCCTTTCCTAGGGTTTGGATAATGTGCGAGTTGCGAGTGCGAGTTGTGAGTTGCGAGTTGCGAGTGCGAGTTGCGAGATGCGAGTTGCGAGTTCGAGTTGCGCGTTGCGAGATGCGAGTTGAAATCTGCGAGTTGCGAGTTGAAATTTGCGAGTTGTCAAAGGAAGTTGCGAGTTGGATTGCGAGTTGCGAGTTGACATTTGCGAGTTGAAATTTGCGAGTTGCGAGTTGAAATTTGCGAGTTGTGAGTTGAAATTTTGTGAGTTGCTAAGAGGAGTTGTGAGTTGAATTGCGAGTTGTTCACAAATTCAACACATGTCAACATAATATTCTTTACATTCAAAGCCATAATGTGTGATTTGCTTACAACTCAGTTTTTATAAAAAAATCTACATGGCATGGTTAACACTTGGACTACATTGAAAATTAAGTATACAGGAATATGCAAAGGGTAAAGCAGGGCAAGCATTGAATCTGGGTGTCACAATTGATGCTCACCAGTAATTGTTTATGAATTGCACACATCCCACAATACATTGTACTGTACTTCAGAAATGAAATCACCTAAATTTGACTATTTATATGGGCATAAGACGACTATACATATGAGAGTATTGACAGTTGCTTTGAAAATATTTCTCCTTAATCCTTATGATATAAGACCTATATCTTTAAAGTAAAAATTGCAGCTGACTTTGGATGTTAAAAGTACACGTACATTGTGTAGCACTACTTTCAGGCTCTGTGAATATACTATCAAGCGGGGATGCATTCATCGCGGTTGCTCGCGACACACACTTGCTACTTGTGTGAGGGCCACAGACTGTGGCTAACATTGTGGAGCTTGAAACTAGTCAATTCCACTGCATAATGGGATGAACAATGTATTTACTGTGACCAGGTTTATGCCATGTGTGGTGGCATGACAGAGCTCTAAGAGCTGCTCAAAGAACACCATAATAGGCCTATAACATAGGAAAGAGTTCTAGTGGGGTTATGGATCATTGATTCTCCCACTTCTGCACAAACAGGTTATAAATTAGCTAGACTTGTACCCGAGTCTATACCTCATCTGAGTCAAACCGACTTGAGTATACCTCGTCTAAGTCAAGCCGAGTCCTTTTGTGTCTGAGTCCGGACTCAAGAACAGGGTGCCGATCGAGTCTGAGCTAAATCCGAGTCCAGCAAAACTAAATGAAATGAGTCCGGCTCAAGTCCTGACTTACTTTGAGTTTATGTTCAAAATAAAAGTTATGAACATTTAATATAGGCCCTATCAAGGATTCCAAAATCCAAATAGAGATGAATATGAACCAATCCCATTTATGTATATTGTACACAGCTACAATGTGTGCAAGTGTTATTCCCAGTGTTATTATCTCTTGATTTCAGCTCTTTGACTAGAATAATAAGGGTTGTGCAAAAATAAATTAAAAAAGGAAAGTGGAAAAATTGAGTGAAGCACTGGTTTGGAATGAGGAATAGGTTACATCATGGATTCGGATAGGGGCCCTAAATTTTAGCCTTTAGCCTGGCCAAGGGCCCGGAAAAAGGGTAAATCTGGGCCTGACTGCAAAGGTGTACAATTTGTTACATCCTACATTTTACATGTACATGTAACAGTATGAAACCTGTGTGCTATTTGTGCTACCTGCTACATGTCCCATTCACACCCTAACTGATACACATTGTCATGTATTTTCCGTGTTCACATTTCATCTAGATTTTCATGTGGCTGGGTCTAGTTCAGAGATGTTGTTTGAATGTGGAATTCAACAGGACCTTATTCATAAAAATAATTTGAAGTGTTAATGCAACACATCTCCAATATTTTGCAAAATTGTCGGAAATTATGCTAATTTGTGACCAATCGCTATGAATCATGTTAAATTTTGATAAATCACAGCAACTTGAGGTAAATTTTACAAAATTATTTCAAATTTTGATCAATCGGTAAAATTGCCAAAATTCTGCTAATTAGAAAGCTTAAAATCTACAAATTGCTGGAACTTATGCTAAATTGTGACCGATCACTATGAATCGTTCAAAATTTTCATAAACCACAGCAAATTCAGGTAACTTTTACAAAATAGTTCCAAATTTTGATCAAATGGCTAACATCGCCCAAAATCGCTTAAAATCTACAAAATGGAGATTAATGAGCAGAGATTATGCAAATATATTGTGCGATTTACCACGTTTTCCCATGTGACATGGGGTCTCTTACATTGCGATAAGCCGGATGATTTTGTATGTAAAACTCACACATATGTATGTTAAAATGATCTGGTTTTAATGGGTAATGAAGGTCTAATTCTAATAGGGGATAAAATAGGGGGGGGGGGGGGGAAAACAAGGTCTGTATATTTTGACAAATTTGAAAAATAAGCAACTCGCAACTCAGAAGAACTCACAAATGTTAACTCACAACTCGCAAATTTCAACTCGCAACTCGCAAATTTCAACTCGCAAATTTCAACTCGCAAATGCCAACTCGCAACTCGCAAATCAACTCGCAACTACCATTGGCAACTCGCAAATTTCAACTCGCAACTCGCAGATTTCCAACTCGCATCTCGCAACTCGCAACTCGAACTCGCAACTTGCAACTCGCAAAATACCTTTACCCCTTTCCTATGGGTTATATATGATTATAGCCCGGGATTATAGCATTTTTGCGTCCCGTCATGGTTGCAGAAAAAAAATTAAGCGCCCGGGACGCACACACAAGTTAACATGTTAAGGTTTGACACTATTTTAAAGTATTGCGATTTGGTAGTTCACAGCATCTTGCGAATGGTAGTCAGCTTTGGCAAAAATCGCATTGCTCATTTCATAGCAAGCGAAGGTGTAGAAGAATTCAAATATCACATATATACTTTTGTAGGTCATGTGGTTCCTGTAGGTGGAATGGTCCCGAAACTGCAACTAAACCGAACTGCAATAAATGAAACCACAGTTTGAACAACTGACATAGCAGCCTATAAAACATATAAAATAAAGTAAATCGCTCATTCGTCCGCCTTCCGGCAGCCTAAAAACAATTGGCGAACTGAAACTCATGAACTGGTGGTGTAATCGTGATCTATGAATTCGAGCATCTAATCCAATAACCAGATGGTGTTCGCTAAGCAGTAATCCATCATGTCCACAGGCAATACCAAGGTGGCATTAAAGTATGTTTATATAGCCACATATGTGCTGGTATCGAGTGCATAAAATATCATTCGAATGATTTTTGCTTTTATTCAATAAAAGTTTAGAGTTTTGAATAATATTGCATAAAAGCATTGAAACAAAATTGAATTTGCACAATGTGTTAACTATTGGTTAGAATATGTAGAAGGTAGCTGCGATCTGTGAGATATATTTGAAAATATAACGACAATGTTATTTATTTTCAAGACCGCGCTACTTTTCAACTCACCGTTTCGGTATTTCCCAGAATCCTTTGCAAAAAACCCGAATCTACGTCATCCTCGATGCGCACATCGGCATAATTAATTGCGCACATTAGTCGAGCGAGCGCAGTATTAATTCGATGACGTGTTTTCGGTGTCATTTTCATAGGTTTACGGGATATTCCGATATGATCATAATTTTTGTTAATGCTCTGCGTGCCAGCCCAGAGGATGATTTAAGCACTTCCCAGCCAGTCTTGCGGTTAGCACAGCTGTGTGAGTGAACATGACACCACTGCCCGCCCACTGCATACACACGTGCATGGTGAAATTTGAATTTGGACAGATATATTTACAATAAATACACCTTCAAAAGGTTGGTCGATTTCACATTTTATGTTATCTACAGAAGGTGTGAATTATCCTTCATGCATACATCACTTTAGATCTGAAATCGACCAGGTAATAATGACACACGGGCAATTCTAAAACAACATCTTTTGCACAGAGTTCAATGGGATTTGAAAAGTAAAGTGGCAGTTGAAACTCTAGTGATAACACTTTTACAATGCATGATGGGGCTTCCTTAAATCATCCTCTGGTGCCAGCCATAAGGCTTCAACATAAAAACCCAAGTTTGAGACATTTTCTAAAGATATTATGAGCTATCTTAAGAACAACTGAACCAGTGCTAGGCTTGTTTGTACTCATTTTAATGCATTTTTCATGCTGATTCCAAATATGGTCATGAAAATTTAAAATTCTAAAATTTTTGAAGTTTGATTTTTTAAAAACTTGTCGTCTGCAGTCAACACCCACGTGGAGAGAGTTAAGCATTCAATCTTGTCATTCTTGTAGCAGTATTCCATCAATGTATTAAGTGACATAAATAAAGTGACATATGTTGCCCATCTTTCCTAAATGATGTGGTTATTAATTATGGTCATGGAGAAATTGATAAGAGGAAATGATTTGACATATGGGATATAGTGTTGTGATTCAATTGCATTCCTAAGGTAGACTGGTAGTCACGTTCAGAGAACTGTTGGCTGGTATGCATAAACATGATGAACTACGAAATAAAATCATGATACTATCCCAGCAAACACAAATACGTTTTAAAAACGTTTTAAATAAGTTTATATTTTGGCTTTTGGTTTAGGTAAAAACGTTTTGATAACATTAAAATGTCGGGTTATATAAAGGTCATGATATCTTTTTAAAACGTTTTGTATGAAAACACACTAGGCCTACAACAATATTTTGAAATGTTTTCAAAAAATGTTATTGTAAACTATTTTTGCAAACATTTTGGCCAAATATTGTGTCAATACTTAAATAACATTATGTTAAAATATTTGAACCCAGCAAACACAGAAATGTTCTTAAAATGTTTTTTTTTTTTTTTTTTAATAACATTTAAATGTCGGGTTATATAAAGGTCATGAAAGCGTTTTTAAAACGTTATTGAAAAGATTTTGGGCAAACATTTTTCGCAAAATATTTTTTCAACCCCAAAATAACATTCTGTTTAGAATGTTTTGTATCAAGTTTTCAAGAATGTTTTTGGAATGTTATTAAAACATTTTTATACCCTTTATATTACCCGACATTTAAACGTTTTCTGTAAAACATTTTTAACGGTTATATAAAGGTCAGGAAACCGTTTTTCAAACGTTATTGAAAATATTTTGGGCAAACATTTTCGCAAAATATTTTTTCAACCCCAAAATAACATTCTGTTTAGAATGTGTTGTATCAAGTTTTCAAGAATGTTTTTGGAATGTTATTAAAACATTTTTATACCCATGCGCGTATTTGGGGGGGGGCTTTGGGGCGCCAGCCCCCCGGGATAAAAGCAGGGGGGCGGCCAAAACGAAGGGGCGGCGGAAGAAGAAGGGGCGGCAAAAACAGGGGCGGCAAAAACGAAGGGGGCGGCAAAACGAATTAGCAAAGAAAAAAGGGCGCCAAAAATTGAAAAAGCATAAAAAATTTTAGAAAAAGGTTGCTTTTGGGACGCTAGCGCCTAAAATCCTTGTTTGCTGAGCAGTAGATTATCAAAAAATGTTTTTAAGGTTATGAAAACGTTTTATACTCTTAATATACCCTTTATATAAGCCGACATTTAAACGTTTTCTGACAACCATTTATAACCTTTTTTGAAAACGTTTTGTGTTTGCTGGTATACCATTCTAAACATAAACATCAACAAATCAACTCGACATGTGTTTTTAAAATTCGACGTGGTTTTTTTTGACTCGACGTATGTTTTTTAAACACGACGTGCGTTTTTGTAAACTCGACGTGCATTTTAAAACTCGGTGTGTTTTTAAAACGCGATGCAATTTGAACGTTGTGGCGTGCCATATAAATCGCATTTTCTGCATTCGGGTATGTGGATTTACCTTTTGAACATGTTGAGGTAATCCCAGGTCAAGCTGCGTCTTATTTTATAAATCTACATTGCAAATTGTATGCAATTCGTTTGTATTTGTGAAGATCAAGTTGTATTACTAAGTTTAGTAAGCTGGAATACTCAAACTTGGGTCTCACTCTGCACCCGTCCTCCACCCCTGGATATAATATGCGGGTATACCGCTATAATAGTTTATGGGTCGCGGTCTATATTAAGTCGGGCAAAAAGTGGGTCGCGTGTGGTTAACAACAAGAAGATACATCTAAATAAAACGTAGTTGTAAAAGGAGCCGTTTCAATGCCGGGTTTCAAGGTAGAGTCGTGTCATTTCTAGCAATAATTATGCCTATAGCTCGAGTCTTATCGAGTCCATAGTGCACTTACGTCCACGGCGAATTCACCGTGACCTTTCCAGCCATAAACCCGCTTATTGAAGATTAAACCGATACATGCAGTACTAAACCATTATATAGTAATCTATTGTCCAATGCAAATTTATTACCACCTGATAATATTGATCCAATGAGCGACCGAATTGTCCGCTACGGACGACTAATCCAATCGATAATGACTCTATTGAATTGACATGTACGAACGGAGCCCCACTGACCAAGTTTTGGGATATTGTTCACTGGTTTGCAGCTGTTTGCTGTCATTTACTCATCAAGGCGGAGTACCGTTATTATAAGGACTATGCCAATTATTTAAAGATTGACATGTAGAGAATAAGCCATAATTGATTGACAGAAAGTACTAAATTTGTACCTATGACGGTTTTATGACGCCAATCTTCAAAATACGATCAAAAAATGGCTGCCCGGTGAAGTAAAATGTGTATTGGAATAACACGGCGAGTTTGGATAGATGGTAGGATTTCTTTTTAATAAAAATGTATGTTCCCCCGTTATTAAAGCTTGTACCGGGTTGAAGATTCAGATATTTGGAAATGAATAAGTAATTGAAACAGAGAGAAAGTACTAAAATCACAGCTTTTATACTTTTTGATATATGATACTAACTAGTTCATCCCCAATAGCTACGATACAGCGCTACCAGTAGGGTTCAATTGCCTATTGTGAGTGCCCCTGTGTTGTGTGCATACATGTAGTTAACAATAACTGCATGATGCAGAAGACTTGAGCATTGTTGAGTCACCGTATATCTGGATTGAGTCATTTCATTTTTGAAGAGTCGAGTCGAGTCTTAAGGGGTATTGAGTCCTTAGTACAATTCTTAAATGAAGTTGTTCATTAGGCTATTCCAGTTGAAATCCATACTAATGAAAGAGATGGCTTTAATATTCCACAGAGGGGGTGTGAATTTCAAATAGGGTCAGGCATTCAGGTAATTCCATTTGAAATTTAAACACCCTGTTTATTTGTTCATAAATACTCACTTGATGATACAGTGGGTGTATTTGGGAGCTATTTGGGTGTATTTGGGAGCCATTTGGGTGTATTTGTTCGTAGATAGGCCTACTGCATTTTTACATTGGGCGGGAAAATACTCACATGGTGATACATTGGGTGTATTTGGGAGCTATTTGGGTGTATTTGGGAGCCATTTGGGTGTATTTTTCGTAGATAGGCTTACTGCATTTTGATTTGGGCGGGAAAATACTCACCTGGTGATATAATGGGTGTATTTGGGAGCTATCTGGCAGTGTATTTGTAAGCTATTTGGGTGTATTTGGAAGCTATTTGGGTATATTTGGGTGTATTTGATGATACAGTGGGTGTATTTGGGAGCTATCTGGGTGTATTTGTAAGCTATTGGGTGTATTTGGAAGCTGTTTGGGTGTATTTGGAAGCAATTTGGGTATATTTCGGGGCTATTTGGGTGTATTTGGAAGCCATTTGGGTGTTTTTGTTCAATCATAGATACTGACCTGGCGACACATTCTGTGGTATTTTGCCTCGTCCCCAGCAACCGACCACCTGTGCTCCTTCTTCCCATTCATACTGGTACATGTACTGTTTGAGTTGCCTATTCTGTGGCGGAGAACTGTACGATACTGTGAAACATTCGCAATGTCTCGGACAAAATGATGATGACGTCACAAGTTTATCTTCTGATGATGAGAGCGCAACGAAAGCTACGCATAGTACAGATGTTAGCAGTACCGCGGAATGGATGGATGGTAAATGATGATTGGTTTGGTGCATTTTGAAAAATCTGGAATGATAGTGAAAGAACATAATAATCAAAAATTTTGATGGGGGGGGGGGGAAGATTTGCACATATTTGCCCAGAAATACATTGCAAAATAACGGTTCTGTGTTAAGTTGATTTATTTCGTATAGACCGTTGTTTTTTAAAAAAATTTGACCAAAATCGCACATAGGCTTATGAGGCTAAGGTAGGCTACGTGCTACTGGGGTCCACATATTGCAAATATAATGCCTTTTTTTCTCATTGGTACGTGGTAGAACTTACCACAGTCTATGCATGCAAGAGTCAAATTACACGCACAGTGAGTGGAAAGTGACCAAGCACACAGGCAACGCACACTGGAATACCAAAGTCGATCTAATTCAGAAATTTAACTTTTGCTTCTCCTAAATGATGATTGATCACCAAAGTTCTGTGTTATTCCCAAAGCTAACATCTTATATCTGTAAATACAAACCGAACCAGGTCAATACCCCATTTCTTTGCCAAGTTCTGACCTT
Organism: Amphiura filiformis; assembly: GCF_039555335.1. Classification (NCBI taxonomy): domain Eukaryota; kingdom Metazoa; phylum Echinodermata; class Ophiuroidea; order Amphilepidida; family Amphiuridae; genus Amphiura; species Amphiura filiformis. The sequence goes on from NC_092640.1 coordinate 47,695,301, forward strand.
GTAAAGAGTGAAAAATGAGAAAAATTATGACTTTTGACTCCTTCCTCCATAGAAAGTATTTCACACATGTTGTGTTTAAATCCAAATTTGCTACTCTTGAACTTTTGAGTATTTTTATCTAGCTAAAAGTACTGAATGTAAACATAACAAATTATCATTTATCGAGCAAACCAGATTGTTACCTCAAGATTTAAGAAAGATACGGCAGTTTTGGCACAGTATGAACGCGTTTTGGAGTGTCTGGTACCGTGCTAAGTAGGCGCTGGAAAAAGTCTAAGAGGCAAATGAGAAGGTATTTCCTTAGCAATTTGCAAAATTGCTAAGGTCTGTTTCTGTCAAGTTCTTTGTTTCTTTCTTTCTTTCTTTCTTTCTTTCTGTCAATCTTATAATGAGCCACCGTAGCCATATGCTTTGAGCCATGTTGACCATAGTTGGTCATTAGGACCATTGGGTGGGGGACAAATGAAACATGGTCAACTTCAGGTCAAAGGTCATCCACTTCCGGTCAATGGCCAAAAACGTGATTTCACTAAAATGCTACTTCTTCCACAAATTATACAGCACGATGATGGCACTTGGGTACATGCATCAGCTATACCCAGTGTCTAAAAGTTATTGTCCAGAATTGGGGTCAAAGGTCATTAAGGGATACTTCCGGTATATGACCAAATACCATAAAATGCTGCTGCTGTCGCAAATATATATGGTACAACAATGTTACTTGGTCATCAGGACCAATAGCTGGTGGCACAAATGTCACGTGACCAACTCAAGGTCAAAGGTTATGGAAAGGTCATTATGGCCGAAAATGTTATTTCCTGTTATTACTAAAACTGCTACTCCTTACACGAATTACACAGCAAGATGATGTCACTTGACACATGCATTAGCCTTGAGGTCAACCGTCAAAGGTCATACGAAGGTCATTATGGCTGATGTGATTTTCTGTTTTGTTACTAAAAATGCTAAGTCATTCCACAAATTATAATATAGTATGATAACATTACACATTGTATTCATCCATTGGGGTCAAAGGTCATTGGGGTCAAAGGTCATGCAGATATTACTTCCGGTATGTAGAAAAATACCTTAGAAAGTCGCACTCTAATAGCGCATGACCAAAGTTGCACAGAAATATTTACATGAATATTGAATAATTTTGGTTAACAAAATGATTTCACAACTATGGAAAATAATTATGTAATATAATTAATAATTATAAGGCCAAATAAAAAAATAAACATGTTTCATGTACCCTCCCACTTCCTTTTTGAGGTTTCTTCAATCGTATATTTATTCAGTTATAACTTTAAAAAAGATATATCTAGGAAGCAGAAATATTTCTATAGCCTTGCTAATATACAAGAAACACTTTTGGAAGGTTTTATGAAAATTAGAGGTGCCGGCCTATATCCTCAGAACAAAAATAAAAAGAGGCCTCCTCCTTTTTCCAGGCATTATTGTGTATGCTAAAACAGCTCAAATTATGGGTATTCACACCGATTTTGCCATGAAAATATAAAATAAAAAGCCCCTCTTCCTCCTTTTTTTTTTACAAAACCTGTTTTTTATTTTACTTGGCCTAATTATATGATACTACAAACTTCTGTTGTAGTTATACATGTATATTCCAATGAATTACACCAAACTGCTGTACCTTTTGAACTCACATATGCTATAGGTGAGCTAACAAATTAACCTTGCTCCCATTGTCCCTATGGTCAATTTCAAATTACAGTGCATTTCAAAAAGACCTCTCAGTAAAATCAGCATATTATACTACTGCTGGCTGTTTATGCCTTAATACATCCATGCATGCTAGATAGCTAGCTGGGCTAATTAGCCATAGGCCTAGTTAATTAGCTATTGCTAAGGTCGCGTATATGTGTATGCGCAATTAGCTCTAGTTGCAATATGTTTTTACATAGGGATTCGGAATTATATGTGACGTTTTTTGTAAGGCCAAAGAAAAAAGAGTGATAATTTCAAGCTTTGAATAGAAGTGGAATTATTAACATGAACTTCAATTCCATGATGAAAAGTGTTCAAGTATAGACATTCTATCATTTTGTAAATCGTTGAGAATAAAGTTGACCATAATTCATTTCATTTTTATTAAAGGCATGACATTTCACTCTTTTTTCACTCTCTTCTCTCAGATCACTCCAAAAGAGAGAATTTATTTTCACTCTCTTTTCTTAATCATGTTTGGCTCCCTGGGCTGGCTTTTTTTCTCTTTCTCTAAGTATAACAAAACTGAAGGTTTGTGTTGACCATAATTTACCAAGCTCATCGCCTGCATATGATGAGGTCAAAATTGAAAATTGAAAATCGAAGAAGAAATAAAGATGAGCTGTCCAGTCAACTAATAAAATCAATGAAATTTAATTAAGATCACCCGAAATGAACATAAGTCAATAGGCTAGGCCGGACAAACGACCTGTAGTATACGTTATGTCATTGTTTTAAATTAATTAATTTCGACTTGAAATCTATATGGTTTTAGTACATGCACGCTATATAATGTATAATTATTGATTTTACTTATGAAAAGAAACGATGTAAATAAATAAATAAAAAAAAAAAAAAAAATAATTAAAAAAAAAAAAAAAAAATAAATAAATAAAAAAAATAAATAAATAAATAAATAAATAAATAAATAAATAAATAAATAAATAAATAAATAAATAAATAAATAAATAAATAAATAAATAAATAAATTTGTAAGCGCTCTTTAGCAAAGTCATAGTTCATTGAATTTACAAAAATTCTGATAGGATGAAGGGAACAATTGAGGTTTCGACAAAAACCAACCACAGAGGCCCAGTTGAGTTTCCAGCTAGAAGCTCCACAGCTCTTACGATGCTATGCACTCAACCGTGTAGTATAATCAAAGACTGTGTGGAGACAATTCACTGCTTGCTTAGAAACTCTTGGAATGTGCGGTCAGGTGTATCGAGAAAGAAAGAAAGAAAGAAAGAAAGTATAAGAAAGACTGAAGGACTGAAAGAAAGACCGAAAGAAAGAAAGAAAGAAAGAAAGAAAAAAAAAAGAAAGAAAGAAAGAAAGAAAGAAAGAAGGAAAGGAGGGAAGAAAGAAGGGAAGAAAGAAAGGAGGAAAGAAGGAAAGAAAGAAAGAAAAAAGAAAGCAAAAGAAAGAAAGAAAGAAAGAAAGAAAGAAAGAAAGAAAGAAAGAAAGAAAGAAAGAAAGAAAGAAAGAAAGAAAGAAAGAAAGAAAGAAAGAAAGAAAGAAAGAAAGAGAGAGAGAGAAAAAAAAAAAAATGTTGCTGGAAAAAGCTTATGAATGAAAGGTAATGGAATTGTCAAAATGAGCCTCCCTAATTGGACATTTATGATTGTGAAATATTTTTCTGTTGGATTTTGTCGCCGTATAGACACATTAAAGTGTGGATTTCAAAAAATCAAGACTTGACAAAAGGTCCGGAAATCCGAACTCCTCTTTAACCCCCTGAGCACTACCTGCCGATCTAACATTGGCTCTGATTGGTCAATTATACGTGTTATCTTCATTTTAATCACCAATCAGAATACCGTAGAAACCCGTCTATAAGGAATAGAAGCGACTGTGATGATAGCATATTTCACGCTAGCGCCCTCCACAATATTATATCATTATGGAATTTGAGCAAATCATTTACCGACACAAGCAGGTATACAATGTATTATTTTATCTTTATTTCGCATCTCACGAGCATAGCTCACTTGGCAAGGCATAAGACTTTGGTTCTTTAGATCGGAAGATGGTGAGTTCGAGCCTCATCACGGTCACACAAACTTTTGTAAACAAAATATTGTTCAAACTTTTCATTTATATTTTCTTGCATTTTCTAAAGACTCCTTTCGTGATCATTTTTTTTTTTTCATATTTAGTTTAATTTATTCTATTGTTTTTCTTTTATTGTTTCTTTTCTTTGTCTTTTTTTTTCTTGTTTAATTTTATTTTTCTTTATTTTTCTTTGATTCATATAATATTGGCAGGATAAGGAGAGGAGGAACTAAAGACCCATTCAGTGATTTGCTCATCCGGACGATCGTAAAAATCATCAAAATTCACCTTTGTCATTGTCATAGATGTGGTAACATAGCCTGTTAGTGGTTCAGCAGAAAACCGTGTGACACATAATATACATTTGGCTACATTTTATTATACGATAAATACGAATTTATTAAACATGGTAACAAATATTCTCTAGCAGATCGGTTATACGATGGAACTGGTAGGCATAGGCCTATTATAAATTCGGGATATTAAATATCTTCCTGACGAGACAGATCTGCGCATGTGGTCAAAGACGATTCCTTACTAGCCACAGACCGTCCGCTGGAATTAGTTGAACATGAACCATTCGCTATGGCTGTTGGTCGGACCTCTCATCTCTCCACATCGATTGTGACCTATAATCCCCGACATTGCCCTTATGAACTCACATCCTCCTGTTTTATTCAATACGCTGGCGAAGTTACGTAATAATCGGATTAACTACCATAGCAATAGGTGAAAACAATTTTGAATATACCGCGTTATACACTGATACGTTCAGGCGGTACCTCTTCATTGAACCATATCATGCTGCACCTGTAAGATCTTTGAAAAGACCAGTATTGTATTCAATCTATGATTGCAGACATACACAGTACAGGTGATGAGTGTAACCTGCTTGTAGCGCAGCGCGATATGTTCAAAATTGTTTTCACCTATTGCTATGGTAATTAATCCGATTAATTACGCAACTTCACCAGCGTATAATGGCCGAATAAATTCTGACCATCACTTGGCTTGTTGGATTCGTCTATACTACAATTCGCTGTCGAAGTGACGTAATAATCGCAATAACTACCATCAAGCAGATTGCACTAATCACCCGCGTATGTCACCAAACATAGATTGAATACCACTCTTTTCATAAATACTAATCTTACATGGCGAGTGATTAGCATTTCTTTGACAACTATGGTTTAATGCATAGGTGCCACGTGAACGATGAAGTGCAGGGCTATATATTCGAAATTGTATTCATCAATTGCTATGGTAGTTAATCCGATTAATTACGTCACATCGACAGCGAATAGCCTATAGTATGGGTTCAAGTGGAACAAAAAATAGTGTATGTCCATTGCTAGCTATGGTAATTAATCATGTTAGTGTTTACATCACTACTTCGGTGAAGACAAGAGAAGTGTGCCTTCTCTACCAACGCCTGTGATATAACAGGTGCAAGCGAAACAAAATTGAATGACCAGAATAGTTTCCTTTGTCAGATGAATTGATTGAAGTTTTTGAAGACACTCTATTCTTGATGGGACAATAGATATCTATTAATTATTATTCCTCATCTATTTTTTTTTATTGAAAAAACTGCAAATGTGGCAACAGAACAATATTTGAACAAAGAATTGGGATGGCACAAAGGTGCAACATAGGTTTTTATTGCAAAGACGAGGACAGACAAGTAGTTACAACACATCTGTCTAACATGGGTTTCGCTATTATTTAGAATAAATGCTTTTACTAGTTTCTATAAAACCACAAAATTACTAAAAAAAACTATAAAAAAAACTAAAAAACAACAACAAAAACACACACCTAAAATTAAACGTAGAAAGGTAGATTTGAAGAAAGATAAAAAGAACATGTCAAAAAGTTAAAATTAACGAGAATGAAAAACGGAACCGGTGCCCGGACCATGCTCTCTTCAGCATGTCTTCAGTTCCAAAGTCTGACGCTCTATCAATTGAGCTATACGATCCTGATATACGAAACAGTCGTTATTATGTCAATACAATTGATTGGTGTTACAACATACTTAGATGGAATGCATAGCCACCCAGTGCCAGTATATATTTGCTCAAACTCCAAATACAACAAGCAACCAATTTTATTGAGGGCGTTTCTTAGGTATATCCTTGTAGACGGGGTTTTACGGTAGAGCATTGCAAATAATTCACCCCAATTTTTTTGCGTGGTGGAATTATTCTAACAAGGTTGCTGATTGGTCCAATTAATAATAAAAACTTCTTTTTGACCAATCGGCAGGTAGTTCTCACGGGGTTAAGGGGTGGGTTTATTTTCTGGAATAGCCCATTGGTCGAAGTTGGTGTGAATCCTGTAAGAAATGCATCGTTTTGAAGCTAATATGCATTATGGTCATATCTGACAATAAACTGCAACAAAATGTGCAAAAAATTGCAATATTTAAACATAAAATGACAAAATATGAGGTTAGTTTACATAAAATTAGGAGAGGGATGATTACATTGACCATCCGCGTCTCTCCAAATAGTGTGGAATTTACCCGCCCATCATGTTTATGCGTTCAACGCGACTGCACAGCAGAGAATGTTCACTGACGTTGATGACGTAGTCTCGCTTTCATTTGCAAAGGATTTTGGGATACTGATCAATTGACAAAGCGTTGACAATAAAAAGACATACGAAAGATAGCACTGGAAAGACTGATTAATAATAAAAGGAAAATCTTGTAATATTACAAAAAATTTCGGGGCCCCCCTTTTTCAGACCTGAAAAATTTCAGGCCCCCCTTTTTTTTTTGACATGAAAATTATATGGGTCAACTCCATAGAAAAACATATAAACTCAATTTTCCCAGGGAAATTTGTGGTCATTTTTTCAGGGCCCCCCTTAGGAGGGGCAAAACTTTTAAAGGTCCCCTTTTTGTTTCAGGCCCCTAACAAGTGTTTGTTAACGGTCCCTAGATTCATTCATTTGATATTTTGCAGTCAGACCCGTTGGCATGGTTTATTATTGGGGGGGGGGGGGGGTCAAAAGTGGACCTTTTGTGTTATTTTACTTCAAAAAGGGACGGATTTCTATTAAAGGTGTTTTTTTTTTCAGAAAAAGGTGTACTTTTTTATTTATTAGGATTGGCATGGGGGAGGGTCGCACACCCTAACTCGTCTGGTTTTGAAGGTGCTTTTAATAATTAGGGGCCTAAGTCAAATTTAGTCACCACGATATCTGCATGTAAACTAAAAATATTTGCAAGACCAAATTTTGCCATTTTTGTGTGACCGCAGGTTACTATTAGTGCGTTCTTCCGTGGATCAATTTTTCTTTCTTTATTAAAAAATCAGATAATATTTGTAAGAAGTAATAAACAATCTAAAAGATTATTATTTAATTTATTTTGCACTTTTTTTAGTTTTATAGTGAAAGACCACAATTATATTTATAAATTAGATTTGTTTAAAGTGACGCATCCGACCTGAACGAATTCAACACAATATGTTTGCTATCACGTTATAGCGTGTTGCTGTAAATTTAACCAACTTTATTCATAATAACGTACATAATTTCAAAATCACTGATAAAATAAACTCAGTATAAGCTTAATAGTGATTTTATTGTTCTGTACAAGAAGTGTTTAATATTTTAAAAAGTGTAATAAAACTACTCATTTGCCCTTAAACATTTAAAGACTTATTCAGTGATCATGGTGATCCCAGCGAAAGGGTTTGTAAAGGATGATTTATTAAAATTGTTATTAGATTTTTTTGAAATTAAAATTCGGCAGAAAGAGAAACAGCAAGTTAAGGGGGTACTACACCCCCTGGCCAATTTTGTGCATATTTTTACATTGGTGACAAGTAAGATATGTATATTATAGGGGCAAGGACTACAACTACTGCACTGAAAATTCAGCAACTCAATTAAGGCAAGTAGTTATTGATTTATTGATCAAATATTGGTTTTCCCTCATTTTTGACTGTAATACTGTTGTCTGTGCTGAAATACAATTTCCAGTGCAGTAGTTGTAGTCCTTGCCCCTATAATATACATATCTTACTTGTCATCAATGCGCTATAATTTGTGAGAAAAATGCAAAAATAGGCACAAAATTGGGCAGGGGTGTAGTACCCCCTTAAATGTAGACTTATTTAGCACACATTTTTCAATTCAGCTTTCAACATGAAAATTCTTGAGTTGAGTATTTCCCAATATGTCATTGGTGGTATTAATCAATAAATACCGATAGGCCTATTTTCTTTCTAGTTGTGCCACACACAAAATATGCAAGCGCTTTGAACACTCCGTGATCTGTGGTAAGGCGCTATATAAATACCGAAATTTATTATTATTTATTTATGAAACATGATCTTCATCCATGGCATTTTAAAGACAGTTCTTGTTTAAACATAAAATAAAAGGGACGTTATGTGGCTTTCTATTAACACATTGTATTCCAATGAATATCACCTTTAAGCCCTTGGGGTAAGTTCATGAGTTGAAATTGAATCTTTTCATGTTTTCAACAAAATTCATGTTAAAAAACCTGTTAATCCTTATTCACCTGGTCACCTTTAAACCTGTATCACCATAATCCATAGATACAGCCTAATACAATTTGACGGTCCATTCAGGTAGTACCTGGGGGCACTCGCATTATCTTGGCACGCGTCATGTGCCCGTCAATAGACCCACCTTTTCAGCAAATCTGCCACCCAACGACCCCCTTGTTTCATCAGCTTACACCCGATGATCCCCCCTTTTTTTTAGAAATTTACACTGAAACAGGAATTTTTGGCGTGCAAATTGTACAATTTTTACATTTTATAGCAAATACTGTCCAGTGTCCAAACGTTCATACCCCAATCTTAAGGTGTGGAAATATTGTACTCTGCAAGTTAGGCAGCAAGAACCATGCAAACAATGCCCCCCACACACACCTACACACCCCATTCCACACACACAAAGTGCTTTTAAAACATTAGAAACGTGTTATGTTACATGTCAAAAAAAAACCACCGTTAAAACAATTTGTAAATGATCAAATTTATTCAAATCATTTTGTCAAAACTAAAATAACTTTACATTAGAGAATGAATTTGGAGAAAACCTTCTGATACTTACAAACACTCGCTGAGCAGCAAGACCTTCCCTCTAAGCTTTTGATCCGATAAACTGATTATCTTCATGAATTGGAAGATATTCTTTGATGTATTACTCAGCTCAATCATCTGAAATTACTGGAGCGTGAACCACCCAGGCTGGTTGCTCAGCATATTATTTTATTAACAGAAGGTTTTCTCCAAATTCGTTTCCTAATGATGTTTTAAAAAACGTTTTACGCCAAGTTTTCAAAAATGTTTTTGAATTTTATTAAAACATTTTAAACATTTATGCCATATAACCTGACATTTAAACGTTTTCTGTCAAACGTTCTGTGCATGTTGCTGGGCATTTTTATATTTCAGTCAATATAATATTGGTGTTGCCGTGTGCAAGCATTATACTTTATCGGATACTTTAGGAAAGAGTGGAGAGAGGAAGAGTGGATAGGGGGGGAGAAGGAGCTAGAGGGGAGGGATAGAGCTAGAGGAGGAGGGATAGAGTACATAATTGATTGGTAAATAGAGATGGTAAATAAAGATGAGCTTGAATCAAATTTGACTTGATATTTGAAACACGGTGGAGCACGTTGCTGAAAGGATAATGGATTTATGACATGACATCTGTCTTTATTTTATTTGTCCTATAAAACAATAATCAATCAAATTCTGTCAATTTTTAAGCACCTACAAAGAATCATGCATCGTAATGATTATTTTGTTTACCCAAAACGTATTAAAGGTACTTAAGTAGATTTTCAAGTAAATAGATAACTTGAAAATAGCTAGTTTATTGATAGGGACTCGGTAATGAGTTGATTTTGTCCAATTATTACCTGCACAAGTAGAAATAGACACATCATCACGCTCGGTGCAAGATGATTTATTGCATACTTTATGGTCGGATGAGTCGATATTTCAACTGTCACTTTAAGACCATAGTAGGCCTATTCTTGCTTTAAAGTTGACTATTCTATTTCACCGTTGAACTATCTCGTGCTAGTAAAAGTACGTGCATGCAATAGCCTCATCCCAATGGCACACTCCAATAACCTTAATTAAACAATCATAGTGCAAAAAATTGCCTCAAGTTGCAAAGTATGAGTTTTTGTACCCAAATTTTCAAATGTCATTCAATGAATATACAAATGTATTGGGGTTAAAGAACTGTGCCAATAGTGCCCCTGATAGATGAGCATGTTGTGGATCCTAGTGTATGCCTATTACAACTGTAATAGAATTTAAATACAACTCTGCCAACAAAGATTAAATAATATTATATTCTGCTAAATTTCTCCCCATAATAAGTTGTCGCTCTCCTCTGGCATTTTGTGATCCACAGCCTCATCCCCCCACTTTTCTCAAAGATGTTTATAGCACTGGAAACCTCGAGCTACATTATGTTTAATTATGTACAAAAAAAAATTCTTTCAGATTATTTAGCAAAAATATCTCCAAATTTCAACACAGTGGCCTATGTAGCAGTGTAATACACATAATCATGCGTAACTCACAAACTCAAAATCGGAATCAACTGAAATTTTGGGAATAAGCCTTTTGTATATCTATTGAAAAAATGGCATAAAAAGAAAATGTTAGGATCACGAAATATTCCTTTAATTGAGCGCTCTTCATTAATTCGGTTCCATAACATTTTAATAGGTCTGCAATCTTCCATAACTTTACAATTTCACAGAATTACTTCAAATATGTCAAAAGCTGGGACGATCTTGACCAAATCTATATGTCTTGACATAGGCCTACATGTATTCGAAAAGAGTGCACGGATATTACATGTATGCATCGGGGTCTTCATTCAGGCCTGTGATAAATGTTTTGTTTAACCCCAAACACTTTTTAAAAAACCGTCGTTATAAAGGTGTTATAAATGTGTTTTGGTTTAGACCATAACGTCAAAACGTTTCAATAACATTTACATTTCGGGTCATATTATGAAAGAACAGTACACGAACATTTTAGAAACTTTATCAAACTGTATATTGCAAACTATTTTTGAGCACTGAAACATGCGGCAATATATTTTGTGAATAACTAAACATCACAATAGATTATTTATTTAGTTTGCAACAAGTTTTCAAAAATATCTTTGAATGTCCTTAAAATTTGTAGCCTATATCCTTTATTTGCCCTGCATGGATAAAAACCGAAACTTGCAATAGGCCTGCGATGACTGTCAAAGATTTTGAGCATAGCTGGCCACAAGTACTACGGTTGCAAAGTCGGTAACCAGTTTATCGACATATTCAAAACATTGAAAACATACCTTATCTCAGATATTTTGTTTTCCAGTCAAATAATATATATATATCCAGAGCAACTTCCAGAATAACTCCTTTATGGTGTATTCCTAGCTATTCCTTTTGCATTTTGCAAGGGCCTTTTGACTTTTTACCAGCCAGTGTGGTGTGTAGTGGTGTCAATGCCAATACAGCGTTGGTATTGAACGCAGTTCACCACACGGCCAACGCATCAGAGGCTTCAGGGTATCAGTGTTTCTAGAATAAATCTCTTGAAATTGTTTTAACCGGTGTGATATCCTATCATGTTTCGGAACGTAATCTTCGTAATTACGTAATGTAAATTGCCACATGTTTATTAGACACAAAACAGAATACCAAAACAAAAATAAACAACATGTCGTATGCCACCCACCCATTCGTCAGGGCTGGATTATAAAAATGCTGATACATTTATACCAGTCTCCATTGGGTATAAAAAATGAAAATAGAGGGTCATTGCGCATAAAAGTTTGAAGGGGGGGGGGGTATTTGGAAAATTGTGAAAAAATTTAAAATTGAGAAAAATTGGGGTTATCGGATGGAAAAATTCGAAAAATAAAAATTGCCAAATTCTATTTGTATTCAAAATTTACCTAGTAGGCCCTACAATATAATTTGCTGAAATAAGACAATTTGAATATGTCTACATTATCTAATGGCATTTTGATGATAAAAGTCTAGAAAAAAGGGGTTCATTGAGAAGCCACATAGAAAAGGGGAGTCATTGGGAAAGGCTATAAAAAGAGTTATAAAATAATTATATTGACAAATGAAAATAAATATACATGAAATAAAAAGGAGGACTCTACCTGGGGTTAAATAACAAATGACCCTCCCTTTCCTAGGATCTCCAAATATTCTTTTTTCTATACACATACAAAACAATCAACAATAAAAATAATCTAAGAGGTGTTTTTACGAAATGTCACTTACAAAGTCTGCTAATTTCCCTCAATCATAACACTGTAGTCATCATTCAGGTGTATAAGTGAACTATCATAACTCAAGGCACATTAAGTATCAGCGTTTAGCGTAACGGAAGACTAATTTCCCATTTTAAAGAGCGGATCCTTCAAACAGGTAAATTTAGTCTATAATAACATTACTGACATCAGCGATATTTCACTAAGGCCGTTAATAAACATGATATACAAATACAAATGACCATAAAACTGATCTAGTATGAATTGCAATTTTTGAAAATCTTGCCTTTAAACTTAATTCCATTAGTATGCAATAAACATGATCAAGAAGATACCATGTAGTCTTGTTCTTGGGGAAAATGCCTTAGCAATATCAGTATATCGTGTGTTCATTATTTTGACTTTGCAAAATAAAAATAAATTATATATAACTCATTGCAACGATTTCTACCGCTGCTTGAGATATTTTTGAAATACTCCAATACCCATGATGAACCAACTCGGAGTAAAGAGCCTCCAGGACTAGGCTGCCTTAGATACCATCAGAACATGCTCGTCCGTCAATGCGCAGTTCTTACTTCAATACCCAAGATGAGCCAACTCGGAGTAAAAAGCCTCCAGGACCAGGCTGCCATCGATACCATCTCAACATGCTCGTCCGTCAATGCGCAGTTCGTACTCCAATACCCAAGGTGAACCAACTCAGAGTAACGAGCCTCCAGGACCAGGGGGGGGGGGATAAATCCCCCAATATTTTGCCAGGGAGGATGGTCCATACAATCATCCCCCAATGTTGACTATGACGAAGCTGGACGCAACTTTAGTGTAGGCCTATACATGTTGAGGGGCCAAGTGGACTTACGTTCTTCTTGCGCTCCGGTCTTCATTTCCAATACCTATGTTTGTACTCTGTGAACATGGTGAGCCTGTGGCACAGACTAATGGATACAGTGACTTGGCAGAAGATTTGACATAATTATGATTATCAAAATATTGTTTGAAATTATGGCGGGAACTTATGTCGGGAAATTATGTCAAAAAATGTCAGTGTTTTAAGATTGAGTAGAAGAACTGTGAAAATAATTATTGTTGCGTGATGTTTTTATTGGCTCAATTTAAATTCAACTTTAAATGTGTATATAAATCAGTTGGAGTGTACTCAATTATTTAATGCGGCAGCAGCCAATATCGTAAGCAAAACAATATGACGGCAACACTGATGGACGTGATGGACGTTGGACGCAATTATTTCCCCCGAGTCGAGGTGCGTTTTGAACTGTATTGATCCCGTTACAGAAAAAAAAGTGCACAACATATACTTCCCAGTGCAATGTATACATTTTCGCATGAAAATAGATGGATTCAAATTGGATGTGAAGAAAAAGTTGACTTCGCTTGGGATCGAACGCGGACCGCCTGGGCGGCAGGCGAATCTGTTCACCACTACATCACACGGGCGATTTTTTTCAGTATATAATAATAACATGTCGTTGCCACACATGGGAAAAAAAAAAAAAAAAACAGTACTTACAATGAGGTTCACTGTCGAACCTCAATGGATTTGGACTGATAAAATATTGCTTGATATCATACATACACTTTTGGAATTATTTGAGACATTTTCATGTTTAATCCAATGACGACGTCAAAATTGAGTCAATCTTGGCCTCCCCCTGGTGTAAACTACCACATGTTCTTGCACAAAAACACATAATACAAAATAACGTGTTTCGTTAGTCGTGAAGTCATTATTATAACTTTATAAAATAACATCGGGTTATTACAATATTAGATAACACAGTCTGGTTTTTAAGTAATCTGTTATTTTTTTCTCGCAAAATGCTTTTATTTTTTCAAAGATTACGATTTAACATATCTATTGCTATCATTTAATATTATTTTAAATGGTTTGTGGTAATTTTTAGAATGTTTTAAGCATGTTATAAAAACGGTGAATATGTGCAGCCTTTTGGAAACGTCTAAAATTTGCAAGTCTTTTGGGAGAAAAGTATATCTTCAATACGAATGGTCAATATTTTCTAATGATGGACGGCTATTCCTCCCAGCTACATACACTTTAAGTAACTATCTTACTTCGAGGACGTTTAAGTGTCAAAAATATCAATTTTTAATTTGCTATAAAATTTGTATTATAAAGCGATTTTCAAAAAAAAAAGAAAAAAAAAAAGATATCATCAGGACATTCTCGTATTCAGAATGCAATTTGGTGGGTCTGATGTGCTCTCGGGTCCCACAAAAATACTGTGTATTGCTATTTGATTCCTTAATAACTGTGACAATTTTGTCACCCTTGACATCAGTTTTTCCTAGTCCGAGATGGAGCATTTTTTTTTTGCCCGGGTTGGAGCAATCGTTTTTATTCTTATTCCCGAAAAGCTACCCAGTCCCCTCGATACAAGCAGCATCAAAATGATTGGTATACACATCAGTTTTCATTGATAATGGATGAGCCTGACATATTCAACATAACATCCAAATAATTTGTAGAAATTGTAAAACATGTTATAAACTGTACATTCTGGAAATTTCAAAAGTATCAATGTTGCATTAGGTAGAAGCAGGTTTTTCAATGCCAAATTGACGGGTACCAATCATTTTGATACACTCTGTCTCTGTAGGCTTAATGTTGGGTAAAAAAAACCATAAAAAGGTCCTAGCGTGTATGAAAATCCAGAATAGTTGCTCCATGCTAGCACTTGTTCAGTGCGTAGGGGACCATGACAAGCCCTTTCTGACATTACAAAATCCACCATTTTGGCTATTTTTTCCTTTTTGTCCTCAAAAGAACAAAATCTGCATACAATTTGGCGCCTTTTATAGTTTAAAGCCATATTATAACATTTTCATACAAAATAGATCAGTATTTCTTTGCCATGAATATTAGCTTTTACTGTCAAATATATCCCCTTTATTTTGAGCCGAACAGCTAACGCAAAGCAAAGAAAAATGGAATTTACTACCAACGCCGATGTCGCCAATATGTATCACTCCTTCGGTCGTGTTGCGGTATACGACGCTTTGTTGTGTAGATCACCGTGTACGTGCTAAGTTATGAATATCGCGTATGCGTTCGACTAATATTTCCATCGTAATAATAAAACGACGGTTCCTGCGTTTTATTCAAAATCTCAGATTTTGACAAAAGAAAAGAAAGAAAGAAAGAAGAAGAAGAAGAAGAAGAAGAAGAAAACAAAACAAAACAAAAACAACAACAAACCAAACAAAACAAAAAAAAAACAAAAAAAAACAAAAAACAACAACAAAAAACAAAACAAAAAAACAAACAAAACAAAACACCAGAAACCTCATTGCGTCCTGTTGTTCAAATATATTTTAGTATGTTAAGAAACCTTTATTCGTTAGCTTTAATAAACCGAACAAAATATTTCAATCGGCTCACAACTTGAGATAATATGCTCTTTCAAATATATTGAGTTTATTTGGGACACAACTCCCCTTTTTTTTTTGGCCCTTAGGGGATTTCGATTATCATTTCATTCAGGATTATTGATATCAGGTAGGTGAGTGACAGGTGACACAGACCAATGACAGGTTGCCGTTTCCGATCGAGGGCGTGGTCAGTTACTAACAATCTAAGGGTGTCGGTGTCAAATTATGTGTTTCCATGCTTATGACAGTTTACTCATTTAAGAGCTCGGATATCACGGTTTTTTGTGGGACCTGAGAGTACATCAGATATATCGAATGAATTTTTTTCTGATATCAAATAATTTGGATTTTTTTGAAATTCGCGATATGATATACATTTTATGACAATGATTTTAAAAATTGACATTTTTGATATTTACCAGTCCTCGAAATAAACTTTATAAATCTAATGATATGTACTTTAAGTGTATAGCTGGGATGAAAAGCCGACGATCAATTGAAAATTTTAAACTTTCCTATAGAAGATATATATTTTTCCCCAAAAACCTAAAAACTTAAAGTTTAAGTCTTTTTGGGAAAAAGTGCTTCAGTTAAGAGAGTTATGTGCATTTGAATACAACACGACGGTTTGGGCATTTAAATGACAAAAACATTTAGCCTTTTACTAAAAGCAAATCCTGTGTAATTTAATCGGACAATCGGCAATGGATTTGGATAATTTGCGCCGTGGAATAAACATGACCGACTTTGAGCATCAACTTGACGTTTGTCCGTATCAGAGTTAATACAAGTTGATCATGGATCTACTAAAGGTGTAAACTCTATTTATAACATCAATCCTACAATGATCTGATAAGTACGCAGGATGAAGGTAACGATATGGTTTAACCTAAGGCAGTAAGGCTGATTCTTGTTATAAACCGACCGGCGCCTTACCTATGTGATGAAAAACTGAGTTATCATGAGGATGGTAAGGGAAGGGGAACACAAGGCTCTTGGGAAGATATACTTCCATGCATCAACCCATCAGTTTGGGTACTTTGTTACCTAGTTATAAATTTGAGATCTTTCGAATTTGTAAAAAATAATATTTAAATCACATTTTAATGGAATTTAAAAAGTTAAAACTCTTTTAACATTGAATTCTAACGACAGCGAAATAAATGTAAAGCATACTTGTGAAAGGAAAGGCGATGTTGCCGCTGTATAAATGTTAACATTATTATTATATTTATCTTTCGGGCATACATAATAATACCGCGTTATTTTACATGCAGAGGCTGTTACCTGTCAACGGTCAAGCCTTCGAGTTTCCGAACAAAACTTCATTGGGACAATGTGTGTGCGTAGCGCGAAAAAAAAAAGTATTTTACACATGATCATTTTTGCCCATGATCGGGGTGAAAGTAGCTTATTGGGTAAAATAAAACCTCTTTCACCCTTTGTGGAACTATTTTGTATAATGTTACACTATTTCGGTCCATTTAATGGGGGTATTGGAATATCATACCATTGTCAATGATATCATAACACATAGTGTACGAATGCAAGACCTAAGTATTATTTTGGCATTATTATTTAAAATAAACATAATTATAATACTGAAAGAGTTTAAACATGAGATTATAAAAAATCGTCCTAAATTATGTCGATTCGCTGAGTGCTATTAGAGCACTAGACGAATACCATGGCGTAGTATTTTTCCCGTGGATATCCCAGTAGTTCCCAGCCTAGAGATCTAGGGATGGTCGGTATCCGGTCCCAATAGAGCAGTCTAGAGATCTAGGGATGGTCGGTACCCGGACATCAAAGTCTTCTGCCTCTATCCGTGAAATTGAAACCCCAATAATGTTACTCTTTGTATCTCTTCCCACCACATTTGTAATAGCTTTGCTTAAAAATATGGTTTTTCGTTATATCGTACGTTAAAGCGATTTCGAATTATGAGGAAATTCGAAAGTCTTTGAATTTTAAGACTGTATATTATTACTAAATCATTTTTCTATTTTCCCGCATGATATTTTTGTAATCAACTTTCATTCCAATCATACTGTGCCGCTTGCCGCGCATGATCGACAGTATGACGGGGCAAAAACCAACGATATAGATTAGAGCTTCATTTCACAAATGATCATAATGAGATATGTATTATAAAAACTTACAATGTATATACGTTTTACATACATTTTGGGACATTATCCTTTTCCTCGAAAAAAACTAATTTTATTTTGTTCACCACAAGTGCATTATCATTATATTACTCTTGTACATTTGGCAAAAGTCAGATTATAATCAGGTAATGTTGCATATCAGTAAACATGTCATATTTGAAGCTTTTTGACATCTCACATGCCCACTCTATAACAAGCCTGAGGAGGAAACAGAACAAGACCCCGAAACCTCAATCACATTCCGCTCTCAAGTATGTACACTATTCATGTTTCCTTGTCAAAGATATGTAACATTGCCCTTCATTTGACAAGAAAAAAAAGTAAGAAAAAAGAAAGAAAAAAAAGTGCAAAAAAAAATGCAGTATCTCCAATAGCTGCCCTATATACATTTGACTTTTCTTTCATTCTGTAGTCAACACATTAAAAACAAAATATGACACCTGGCAGCTATTTTGTCGATTAGGAGCACATACGTTATTTTATTCTGGGAACAGTAACCACGGTAACAGTATTTCGTCGCTTAAAGATGAAAGACCTTATACTGTAATTTCAACATGGGTCAAATTCTATGTAATTTTATATAAAAAGTGGAACCTGGTACATAAACCTCATTATTATGCATTACATTCCCTGAGTACATTAATGTGATCTTAAGTTCGCACCAAATAGTCGTGCGATCGACTCTTTTCATGCTCATTCACCTGTGTAGGAACGGCCTTCAGCAATGAGCACATAAAATAGGGAAAGGTTTTATCATAACAAAGTGCAAGCTCCGAAATCTCAGTGTAAAAGCAATGGAGCGTAAAATGTCTCATTTGCATAACAAAGAACAACTTTTGAACAATTTAGTTGATACCACGTTTCTCATGTGTCATTTTTGTCAAATTCGTTTATGTCATGAGACAACTTTAAGAAAATCCCCTAAAAACCTATTGATACATCCCTTTAACGTATACTTTGCTCAATGTTTGTTAAATTTTACAAAATTTACTGTTGCATAATATGCTACTTATAATGTATCAATTATCTGAGAAAAGATGACATTTTGCACATTTTACTAAAGTCTCAAATTCAACAGCGATACAAACATGACGAAAATAGGTTTCGATTGGTTTATACAATCCATTGGAGAAGTTCTGTTGAAAGCACTTAATGCTCGTTTATATTGCATGGCAAGATCACCTAATAATGTATTGCTTGACGTAGTAGTTGGTTAATGCCTCCTCTCTCTAAACCTTATCAACATAATGTCTCGAATCTGTGATAAAAGATGCCCATATCCTAGGTAGCGGAATCCATCTGGGCGACATGAACATCCACAACATGCTCATCTATCAGGGGAACAGTTCTTAAACCCCAATACATTTGTACATTTATTGAATGACCTTTGAAGATTTGGGTACAAAAACTGCATACTCTGCAACTTGAGGTCAAATTTTGCACTATGATTATGTAATTGAGGTTATTGTACTATGCCATTGGGATGAGGCTCCCGCATGGACCTTGCATTAGAAAACAAAATTTTCACCAATGAATTGGCAAAAGCTTGTAGTATCCGAAAGGATGAAAATCGACCCACAAAAATGAAAGATCATGTCCAAAGACCCACGAGACATCATACTTGACAACATAGCAATTGACAAATTGGAAAAACTTTGTCATTCTGGGAAGCAGTAGAGACGGATGTCAAATGGCGTATCAGCTGGGCATTTGAGCCTATTTGGTCAAGCTAAGTCATGAAGGTCACTGAAATGAGGACACAAAGGCGTTTCCCTCTCCAGTACCAGATCGACTTTACTGCTATAAAGACCACTAGGTCCTACAGATGGAAAGACCAACTGCAACACAACATAGGATGTAGCTGCAGCTATGCAGGATACTGAATAGCAGATAGGATCCATCCAGACTAGAGTGGAGGAGCAATACTCGGAGAAAGCTGAAGGACTCTCCAATACCAGATCGACTTTACTGCTATAGACCACTAGGTCCCCTGCCTACCAGATGGAAAGGCCAACTGCAACACAACATAGGATGTTGCTGCAGTTACTGAATAGTAGCTAGGATACATCCAGACTAGAGTGGAGGAGCAATACTCGGAGGAAGCAGAAGGGCCACACACCGGACTTTGTACAGAAGTCAAGACATTATCATTTTCCGATTTTGTATCGGACAACGGCGTGATTTAAAAAATGCGAACATTTTTATTGCAATAACTCGCATCGTTCCAATTGCTTATTTTACCAACGGGTATGATGATCGCATGCAATACGTGTCGTCTGTTCAGAAGATCATGTCACTTGAATAATTAATAGGAAATTAATCTGCTACATTGGTGGCAGCGGTGGGATCTTGTTTTATGTTTGAGTTGGAGTAGTTGTACAGTAGAAGCAGTTAGATGCAAAAGAAGTAGAAGATAAAACACAAAAATGAACATTAGAGCAGATGAAGAAGCAGGAAAAAAGAAGAAGAGGAGGTAGCTGTTGATTATTATTTTTGAAAGCTCTTCAGCATAAGAACTTTCACGCTGACTCGTAAAATGAAGCGGTACAATGTTACAAGCTGTATCAAAATGATTCAGTACATCAGTTTCATCGATAATGGATGATCCTCACACATCAAAATTCAACATATAAGATCCAAATAATTTGTCATAAACTATGTGTTGTATTTGGAAGAGGCAGGCTTTTCAATAAACATCAAAATTGATGGGTACCATTACCAATCATTCTGATACCCCTGTATTACCAACCAGGCCGTAGCAAGGTTGAAAAATGTGGGGCGGCCATCACAAATGTGGGGCGGCCAAATTACAAATATATGCCCAAATTGAAATAAAGATATAAAGAAAAACATAACACATTTCTCAAAAAAGTGGGGCGGCCATGGCATCCCCGGCCGCCCCGCTTGCTACGGCCCTGAGTTACATAATATTATATAGTATCACACAAATAGATAGGTCTTAAAGTTACCTTATTTTCCTAAGGAAATCGCTGAGATTAATTCTTTGAGTTTGCGGAAGAACACTGTTTGTTCAGCACTCCGATTCGTTCCTATTAGGATGATTAGTAGCATGTCTAAAATATCTAAAATTACATGATTTGGTGAACCATTACGGTTTGAGAGATAAACAATGATATGCGGCCTAGGCTTAATTCTCTTCACGCAGGTGGCAACTGCAGACGACATGTTTCAAATTTTTTTAAAATTCAAAACTTTCAGAAATGTAAATTTCCATGACCATATTTTGAATCAGTATGAAAGATGCATTAAAATGAGTACAAACAAGCCTAGTATTGGTTCAGTAGTTCTTAAGATATAGCTTTTGATATTTTGAGAAAATATTTCAAAACTTGAACTTTTTCTGTTGAAGCGCATGGCTAGCACGCAGAGCATTAATATTCGTTGCAGTGCCTGCCGTATAGTATTTGTATAGGTTGGGGGTGGATGGGGGGGTTATAATGTTGCCCGATGTGCAGTGCATGTGTGAATATAATTGTGTGACCGAATGGTGTGAGCAAAAAGGTTTTTCCTTTGTATGTCGTCCTGTCTGTCAGTCTGTCTGGGTATCTCTCTTTTCTTCTTTCTTACTGCCTCGTTTCTCGTGGATGTGGCTGGCGAAGTCAAGGCATTGTGGGGCGGAAGGTTACCGTACGTGCAGTTTCTCTATGTAGTTCACCTTGCCCCATTACCATGATTACCTCCCATGTCAGTCTGAAGATATCATGGCAACTCTATTGGATCTCATAAGATCGCGAGAAGCTTACACATGAGATTACAAGTTAGTACCCATATGAGAGATCATACTGCTGTTACTGTTCATTTTCCTATACAAAATACACAGTGCTCTCACCATTGACGCGTGACCTCTACAAATAATGTAGACAACAAGGTATAGTGCATTGTCTAGTTAACGTCATTGTGTCAAAATAACCGGCCAATATATTTTGTACTCTCTGAAATTCTAGAAAATATAGTTTTGTAACATGTCCTAAATTTTTAGCTAATCAAGATGTTTGGAAATATTCGCACTTTGGTGATTTAGTATAAGGAAGGGCATGCATGGCTGAAACTGAGTAGGTGGGGCATTTGCAAATGTTCGTACCTCCCTGATATGTTAGTGAAAAATAACAGCAAAAACAACTCCCATATCTGTCCATAACTTTGGTCAGTGCAGCGAGCCACGGGATTTCAATTGGGTGATTATTGATTGGCAAGTGACATATTTGGGCATAAGTACAGTCCACCAATGTGGAGGATGGGCTAGACTTTATCGATTGATTTTGCTGGAGTAATTTCCTGTTAACCAGGTTTAAGTACTGCAAAGGTCGATTCCATGTTTGCTGTGCAGAATAACTGCACTATGTACAGGGTCAGTCCCCTGTTTATTGAGGGTGTTCTGACTATGTCCACGTTTAGGTAGTACACTTGGGTCCACATTTGTGATGAAACGTCGGTGCCTATATGTGAAATATCCCAATACAAACATACAGACTTAAATAAGTTCTGTCATGAAGCCCGGTCATGAAGTGAACAAGAACATACGCACGCACATTGCAATGTAGCTTTAAACATGTTTTCTTTGTACACATATGATATCTATAGATACGAACGAGATTCAATACTTAATATGAAGACAGAATGCTTATTGTTCGATTTTGTTATAAGGAAGCAAACCTTTCTAATTTAGTCTTGTAGGATGTGGACATGATTGCAAGATGCAAGATAGGAGCGGGCTTAATATCATCTGTCAAATTATATGTTCTGATAATGTTATCTGTTCGCAATTTTGTAAGAACTTTTGGTCTTTAATACCAGGACAACCAAAAATGAACGGGTAACCACGGTGCCATGACAACACTTTCAGCACCGTTAGAAAGGAGAGATAACTTTGAATCTTTTTCATTCGACGGGAGCTATAATTGCAAAAAGTAATATGAGAGAGGATCCACAACATGCTCATCTACTAACGCACAGTTCTCTAACCCCAATACATTTTTACATTAATTGAATGACCTTTGAAAATTTGGGTACAAAAACTCATACTCTGTAACTTAAGGTCAAATGTTGCCATATTATAGTTTAATTGAGCTTATTGAACTATGCCATGGGTATGAGGCCATTGTGGTCCATAGTATGTTGACACAAACTGTGTATATGTAAGCACTTATAACTTTTATCAAAACATTAAGGCCCGCTTTTCTGGACAACTTTAAAACTGCTGTTGTACGTATTATAGAAAGATTGAAAGTAAATTAATGGTTGAATGAGAAAATAATATGGTGGTATTGACAGGATTATGAAATAAATTTGCTTGAGTTAAATTTATATAGAATCGTTGTGTGGGATTATTATCAAAGAAGCAGATCGTTTTACAAATTTCAACAACATATTTATAATTAACAGCACTGTTTTAAATTTTAAGCAACTAGCTCACAACAACATACATTTTGTGCAACAATATGGTATAATAAGCTGCGTAGGGGTTAAACAATAACATTATACAACAGTTGTTTAAAAGTTGATTATTTATTTAAACAACCATGTGTTTACAAATTAAGTTGTTTAATTTCTAAACAAGGTTGAGCGATGTACCTGATAAATAGCAGTTGTTTAAAATTGTCAACAACTTGTTTTGTTTTGTTCTAACAATGTTGAATAAAATCAACGACGATAGCAAGAAACTGCAACTGAAATCAGCAATAGCAGGAATCGAAGCATAGGTATCCTCCAATACCTATGATCGAAGTATATAGATTTGTAGACTGCATGAAGTCTATGCAGGGTTTATGGTCGGTGAAGAAGAAAGGAATCAGGAAAATTTTGAAATTGACGCCTATTAATATGCTTATTAATTTAACACATGTGTTTAGTTGCAAAAGTATTGTACTTGTTTCGATAAGATCACCATATATATCATCGCTCAGTACATTACATTTTCGAGTTGCCATGGTTACCACAGTCATGATCTACTAATCTTTATAACTAAGCGATTTTACATTAATAGGATAGCCAACCATTATCTCTTGGCATGATTTTGTTAACATTATCAGCAATATTGTCAGCAATACAATGTACGTTTTATTAATAATGTTACACATAGTCATGATCTAACTAAGCTATTTGACATAAATAGGATAGCCAACCAGATATTCCTTGTCATGATTTTGTTAGCATTATCAGCAATATTGTTAACGCGCCAATACATAATCATGATATTATACGTCTTATTAAGAATGTATCCGTAATGTTCCAAATTCACGCACCTGTTTTGCGTGAACGTCTTTGCAAAATATTGATGTGTACAGATTACACAAAAACTTCTATTCGAGTTGATATTTATATAGCATGTATAGTATGTACTTTTTCGATACTTCGCATTCAAAATTATCAGACTACGAGTACTTGACTATAGACAAATAAAAAGTATATACGAAGAGAAAGAAATTAACAGGTACAAGAAAAAAAAGAAAAGAGGAGGATGTTGATTTAAATGCTCCTCATAAGTACTGCCTCGTAAAATGAGATATTACATGCAGAAAGGATGTTATCATCAACAAAATATCATATCACACAAAAAGGTCTCATGTTACTTTATTTTCTTAAGGAAATCTGCATGACTAATTCTTTGAGTTTGCGGAAGAACACTGTTTGTTCAGCACTCCGATTTGTTCCGTTCCTATTCATGTATTGGGATGATTAGTAGCATGTCTAAAATATCTAAAATTACATGATTTGGTGAACCGTTAAGGGCTGGGGTATGAACGTTTGGACAGTATTTATTGTGGGACATTAGAGCACATCAGACATATCGAATTGCATTCTGAATACGAAGAATGTCATTCTGATATCAAATAATTTTGATTTTTGAAATTCGCAATTTAATACACATTTTATGGCAAATCATTAAAATTGATATTTTTGATATTTAACAGTACTTGAAGTAAACTTTATAAATCTGATGATTTATACTTAAAGTGTATGTAGGTGGGATAAAAAGCCGACGATCAATTGAAAATTCTGACCTTTCGTATTGAAGATATGGATTTTTTTCCCCAAAACACCAAAAAAAATTAGGTCTTTTGGGGGGGAAAATCCATATCTTCAATATGAAAGATCAAAATTTTCAATTGACCGTCGGCTTTTTCCTCCTGCTACATACACTTTAAGAATATGTCATTAGATTTATATAATTTACTTCGAGGACTGTTATATATCAAAATTTTGAAAAATATCAAATTTTTATAATTTGTCATAAAATTTGTATTATATTGTGATTTTCAAAAATGAAAATTATTTGATATCAGAAAGACATGCTTCGTATTCAGAATGCAATTCGATAGGTCTGAGGTGCTCTCATGTCCCACAAAAAATACTGTCGAAACACAATAAACGCTCATTTTAGATTCCTTAAGCTGAATTTATACTCGATCGCAGAGCGATTGCGATTAAACGCTTTTGAAAAGCGATGGGCAATCGCCGAATTTTGCGATGCATCGCTCGTCGCTTTTGCATTTATACTTATCACGGCGATAGCGATTGCAGACGACAATTAAAATATTCTAAATGCCACAAAATACATTTTTAAAACATCAGTTGCTGTCAATAATTATTGCTTTGAATTAATTCATCACCAAAATTTAATAATCGAGAAAGGTAAATTAATTAGCAAAATAATAGATCCAGATGGTATATGATTGGTTGACGCATTCACGTGTCAAGTGATATCGCGGGGAAGTTGAGATTTCTTCAACTTGCAAAAGCGACGTCGTTTTTGCCTCGGCGATTTGAATCGATTGATCGGCTTGACGCTCTGGAAATGTAAGTAAACATTGAGCATGCGTGAAAATCGCTTTTCTGCAAAAGCGATCGGTTTGAGAGATAAGTGCCAGAAACAAGTATGTTCGATCTTTGGATCGATCATCGATGCTGGTTCGATGCTTGTTATCAATGAACTATCAACTAATTAATCAGAATTAACGCTAAATTTATATTAGTCAAAATCTCGAAGATCGATCTAATTTGTTTTCATTGCCTAATCAATGTGATATGCTACCTGTTCCTGGCTGGCCAGTGAGGGTTTGTGTAGGTTCGGGAGGGGGTTTATGTGTGTGGTGCTTGTGTGAATATAATGATGTGAACGAAAAATGAATGCAGAAGTTTTTTTTTCTTTATCTGTCGCTCTGTCTATCTTTCTCTCTTTTCATCTTTCTCACTGCATCCTGCCTCGTGAGTGTGGCTGGCTTACGCGTATAGCTAAGGCATGGTCGGAGCGTAGCTAGGGGTACCGTACAGCTTCCCCATGTGGGGCACCTTGCTCCATTACCTCCCCGTATGAAAATAACATGGCTCACGCCAATGTGTGGGATGTACTCACAAGATCGCTAAACATGATTACCAGTGAGTCTCCTATTGGGGTACAGGATAGTCCCCTGTTCGCTGACTGTGTCCTGAGTAGGTCCACAGTTCGATACGAAATTTGGGTCCACGTTTGTGACGAAACGTCGGTATCTACGAGAATATATCCCAATACAGATATACAGACTTGAAAAACTGTTCTGTCATGAATTGAACATCCCCCCACACACCCCCTACACCCGCGCCCAACCCACCTATGGGTGATCGCCTCCAGTTAACGTGAACAAAGTTCAAGTTAGGACTATGCAAACGCGGACGTCTGAATTCGTAGTCAAACGACATACCGAGGACGTTTTTCGCCATATTTTGTGTGTATGTGCATATAGATGCAATTTTGACCTAGAAACCGCGGACGGTATATCTAATGTACAATAGAGGGCGTATCTCGCAAATATATTATACCTACTTGTGGCCGTTTGTAGATCTCCGAAGCCGCGGACGGTCCCCCTTTGCAGGGTAGTCCCCGGTTTAATTGTGAAACGTCATTTGCGTGTTTTCGTTTGTCGGTAAACACACCCCCACACACCCCTATTGCAATGTGAGATTTAGTCATGTTTTCTTACACAGATGATATCTATTATAGATACGAACATTATCGAGATTCAATACTTAACATGAAGACAGAATGCTTATTGTTCGATTTTGTTATAAGGAAACAATCCTTCCTAATTTAGTCTTGTAGGATGTAGTCATGATTGCAAGATAGGAGCAGGCTTTATATCATCTGCCAAATTAAATGTTATCTTTCATTCATCTAGTTTATTTCATTCAAATATAAGATATAACAGCACAACAATTATACACATTATTTGTTCGCAGTTGTACTTTAAGGGTAGACGAGGTATTGTTGGTCGAAGCAACCTAAAAATCGATTTTTATTATCTAGATCAATATATTATTGAAAATTAACACCTGGATGTTTTGCAAAACTTAGTTCTACAAATCGTATACTTAACAAACTTGCTTAATTTATTGTTGTTAATGAGTTATGTACGTTTTACAAAAGTGGTGTTGTTTCATCCCTCTTTACAACGTAACTCAAGAACCGCAGCACCTATAAAAGTATATCTGTGATATTTTAATTCTTCTACAAGCTCGCTATGAATTGAGCAATGCAGTTTTTGCCAAAGCTCACTACCATTCGTAAGATGCTGTGAACTACCAAATCACAACAGTTTAAAATAATTAATAACCTTAAGAACTGTTGGTCTTATTTGGCTGGAATACATCATTCTTATGCCAGGACAACGTGTATCACGGTGATATGACAACAATATATACAGGGTGTCCCAGAAAAAATTACCGGGCGAATGAATTTGGACGTAAGTCGAGAAATAGACATTAGAATCAAAAAATCTAAAAATCAGCGTGTAGCCCACCTGATTTTGCATCTTATACGCTAATTTTACTGAAATCGTGTGACTGGTTGCGAAGAAATTAACGATTACACAACGCATACGTCAATTCACTTCATTCCAAGTTTGAAAGAAAGATCATTCAACACAATGCGCACTAGTGGTTAACTGTCAATGTGCTTCATATTTGGTTCGGTGAAATCATTTTCGTTGTTTTTAAACAATCTTTCAAAACATTTAATTAGGTTTTGTTCAAATTTGCAAACCTGCACAATATTGAAAATGAAAGCTTGCATGTAAGATGATGCTCGGTACTTGTAAATATTTTTTATCGTTCATGATGATATAAATGTTGCATAAATAATTATTGCATAAAGAATTCTAGCTGGCTTAAAAATTTCTCAGACACATAGAAATTGTAATGCAAAGTTCAAATCTGTATAAACTTCAACATTAATGTTCATTGGTATCAAAAATCACACGTAAAGCTGTAAGCACTTGATTATTGTCATTCTTGGCTCAAATGTTCTCTGCAAAGTTAAATATAACATATTTGCACAACCTAAGGGGTCATGTCACAAAATGCACGCAGTTCCTGTGTGCAATTTTGCTGGCTAGAGTGCAAAATTGCACACACGGATAATGCTACATGCACGGGCAATAACATGTTGCACTGGAAATTGCGACCTAGCACTGGCACGCTGGAGGAGGTTGACCTGTTGATGACTGTGAACTGGTCTCTCCCCTAATCATGCTAATAGCGTAGTAATTACCTCAGGGAGTTCACAGTCAGTGCAACACAAGCCAGTGATATTTGACACATGCTTGTGGTGATGTTGTCATTCTCATAATTGTCTTCTGCCATTCCATTTTATTACATATTTATGTGAATATGCCTCTACTAATTAGCACTTTTTCAATGCCTATTATATATGGGACCATAACAACCCCTCTCTGACATTACAATATCCACCAGTCCTATCTGGCGCGCCTCGCTGGCCGCTTTGAATTTTTATCCAGAAAACAAAAATCATATTGAGTAAGTTTTGATTAAACTAGAGGAAACATATTTGCATAATGCTAAACGGCAAAAATGTTTTGGTATTTTGTTAACAGTTTTTTAATATTTGAAATGTAGTTTCGTAATGTTTTTCTTGATTTGTGTTCAGTCATTTCAAAATAATAAGGCACGAATGGCATTAAACTTATTCCAAAACCATGATATGTCCAGATATTGGTACTTTGGCAGCAATTTGGTTCCATACAGTATCATACTTGACCTACTATAGTTCCCAATAAAACTAATGATGGATAATATTTGGCACTCAAATTTTTGCACAGCTCTCTATACTGTACAATAGACCCTGTCCTATTTTATATTTATGAAATTGTTTCCTTGATATTTTATATAGCATTTTGTGTTATTATCCATTACGTAATGCAATGGTTTTAATACCAAGACAATGGGGTATTGTACGAATTTCCAAACAACGGTTCCTATGCTCACGATGATTAAGCTTTTGATATCAAATTTGGTATCAACCTTAGAAGGAAAGTGTATAGAAAATTATTATATAAATCATTTTGCCATAAACTCATCAGACTCTGTTTGAAATGGGGATGGAACTAGTGGTGATTTTTTTAATTTGGCTGTATTTAGGGAACTGTAAGTTAGCCGTCAGTATTTGAAATAAAATATTAATCAACAGAGAACACATATTGCTTGACAATCATAAATGGGATGTTGAAGTGTTTCAGTGCCCGTGCCTCTATAATTATAACCTATTAATTGAAAACTTAAATTAATTAAATGCTGCCTCTGTTGACTTTAAAGAATACACTTATTTTGTTGATACATTAAAATTTACCTAAATATAATATACTATTGTCTTACCTTCGAAGAGTGGAAGACTCTTGTTTATTTTTGTGTATCACTTGTGCATTAAAATAACATTTTCATCATTCTCAAATTCATGTTATTGAATGCATTGCTATTATAATAAGATATAGTTAATGTCCAAGTGCAATACATATAAGGAATACCTAACTCAAAAAGTCTGTTTAGGTGGGATAATATAAAGAATAAAATGGATAATTCACACATTTTCTATTTTGTAACAAAATTTATATAATAACATTATATCATATCTGTGGTAAAATCATAGACCCTGTAATATTATTGTAAAACATAGGCAAACTGTTTATAAACTTTGCCAGCCAAATCTGAGAATGTGCACTGGGAATATATTTTTATGGGGAGGGTTAAGTATAAGGTCAAGTTCCTCCTCCAACTCCAGATTACCTTTGGGAAAAGGACCATACTGGGCCAGATAATTGCAGCCTACAGTGGGTTTGATACAAAGCCCAATTGCACGCGGATATTTTTATCAGTGCTTGCAGGCTGTGTGCAATATTGCCAACAGAATTGCACACAGATTTGCGTGCATTTTGTGACATGATCCCTAAAGAATTAAAGTTGGGCTGAAGCTTCCAATTGCAGAAACCAAAGTTTTCTCGGACAAACTGTTATTTATCTGCAGTGAAAGCATGCATAACATAACACCGTCGAATTATAAAATAGATAATGTGGACTAAATTTAATGAGATGCACAATCTTTAGGAAGCGGTAAGCTAATATAAAAAAGCGCCTGTTGATTAAACTTGGAATGAACTGCATTGATGCGCGCATTATGTAATCGTTAATTTCCTCGCAACCAGTCAACCGAATCAAATAAAAGTTTCGTATGTGATGCACAATACAATAGGCTATACGCTACATTTTAAATTTTTTGATTCTGATGTCTATTTCTCGACTTACGTTCAATTTTATTCACTCGGTAATTTTTTCTGGGACACCCTGTACATCACCCTCATCAGAAAGGAGGGATAACCCGCCGAAACCAAAATGTATTTTGCTATGCATATAAAAGAGAAAAGATGTTTGCCCTTATTAAATCTCAGAAGTCAGGGTCATAATGACTTAAAAGTTGTGAAACTGGTTTTTTAAATATATTAGATTTGTGTCCTTCGAATTACAAAAGGCAATACATTTTGCGAATTTTATACCAAATTATATGAAAAGTCAAAAATGTAATAAGATCGGCGGGCTAATACACACATTGTAGGCGCTGGAATGAAATTGCGATTACCTCATTTGCTTGTCTCGAAATTAAAAGGGGACAATGTGATCAGTGACAAATAACATTTAACTACTATTCTTTGTGCAAATCACACATTATAATGTGCGAATTTTCTTGACACTTGATTTCAATGTAACTTTGCATCTTTTATTTATAATTCAACGGATGATTGCAAAAAGTAATATGAGAGGGGCTGCTGTTGACAAGTGGGTATGTGTAAGCACTTATAACTTTTATCAAATCATTGAGGCCCACTTTTCTTTTCACATGTATCGTAACACAATGAATACAATCAACGCCATACACTATGGACCACAATGGCCTCATCCCAATGGCATAGTCCAATAACCTTAATTAAAAAATCATAGTGCTAAATTTGACTTCAAGTTTCAGAGTATGAGTTTTTGTACCCAAATTTTCAAAGGTTATTAAATGAATGTGCAAATGTATTGGGGTTAAAGAACTGTGCCTTGATAGATGAGCATGTTGTGGATCCTAGTAATAGCAAAAAACAAACAAAAACAAACTAGTGGCAAATGGTGGTCATAGACCACAAACCTAGCTGGGGCATGTTGGTGTTGTGGAGGTATCTGACCCCTACAAAATGTTCCAAAAATGCTCCCCTGGTCATGGGGTTTGTTTTCACCGAGTTTGAGTCCCGTACTCCTAACAGATGTCCAAAAAATTCAATTCTAAGATTCGACCCCAGATGACCTTTGACCTGACCTATGCATGATGTTCCATAATGTTCCCCTGGTCTTGAGGTTTGTTGTCACCATGTTTGAGCCCCGTACCTCTTACAGATATCCAGAAAATGAAATTCTACGATTTGACCCCAGATGACCTTTGACATGACCCTTGCACAGTGTTCCAAAAGGTTCCCCAGGTCAGTAAGTTTGCTGTTGTGGAGTTTGAGCCCCGTACCCCTAACAGATGTCCAGAAAATGCATTTAGAAAATTTGACCTCTACATGACCTTTGACCTGACCCCTGCAAAATGTTCCCCTGGTCATGAGATTTGTTGTCACTGAGTTTGAGCCCCATACCCCTTGCAGATATCCAGAAAATGAAGTTATAAAGATTTGACCCCAGATAACCTTTGACCTGACCCCTGCAAAGTGTTCCAACATGTTCCCCTGATCATTAAGTTTGTTGTCACCAAGTTTGAGCCACGTACCCCTTACAGATGTCCAGGAAATGCGTTTCTAAAATTTGACCTCTGCATGACCTTTGACCTGACCCCGTAATATGTTGCCCTGGTCATGAGATTTATTGTATTGAGTTTGAGCCCCATACTCCTTACAGATGTCAGATAATGCAATTGTAAGATTTTACCCCCTTAATGACCTTTGACCCCAATTCTGTGTGCAAGGTATGGGCACTGGGTAAAGCCGATGCACATGTGTAAGTAACGTCATTGTAATATGTAATATGTGGCAGAAAAAGCATTTTGAAGATATTTGGTTATATACCGAAAATGCCCCTTTAATGACCTTTGATCCCAATTCTGTTTGCACCATATGGGCACTGGATATAGGCGATACATATATGCAAGTTACGTAATTGTAGGGTGTAACATGTAGGAGGAGAAGCATTTTGAAGTTTGTTGCCAGAAGAAGAAGAAGAAGAAAGAACTAGACTTAGCTGTGGTCTAAGACCACGAACACAGCCGTGTTGTGACCCCTTAATGACCTTTGACCCTAAAATATATGAAAACCCCATAGACATTGGCTAATGTCAATGTATGTGTGCACGTGGCATAACTTTGCCATGTTTTTTTTGCAGAAAGGGCATTTTGAAGGTTTTTGTCTCAGACCGGAAGTGACCCTTTAATGACCTTTGACCCCAAATCTGTGTACACCCCATAGACACTTGGTAATAACAATGCATGTGTGCAAGTGGCATCACTGTCCTACGTAATTTGTGGGAGAAGATGCATTTTAAAGGTATTTCGTTTTATACCGGAAATGACCCCTTAATGACCTTTGACCCTAAATAAAAAATACCATATATACATTGGGTAAGCACAATTCATGTATGAACATACCATCACTCTCCTATGTTTTTCTTAGCTAATAAAATTTTTTGAAGATATTTCGATTTATACCGGAAGTGGCCCCTTAATGACCTTTGACCCCAAATCTGTGTACACCCCATAAACACTGAGTAATAACAATGCATGTGTACAAGTGGCATCACTGTCCTACGTAATTTGTGGGAGAAGATGCATTTTAAAGGTATTTCATTTTATACCGGAAATGACCCCTTAATGACCTTTGACCCCAATTAAAAAAATACCATATATACATTGGGTAAACACAATTCATGTGTGAACATACCATTACTCTCCTATGTTTTTCTTAGCTAATAAAAATGTTTGAAGGTATTTCGTTTTATACCGGAAGTGACCCGTTAATGACCTTTGACCCCAAATCTGTGTACACCACATGGACACTGGTTAATAACAATTCATGTGTGCAAGTGGCGTCGCTGTCATACGTAAGTTGTGGGAAAAGATGCATGTTTAGTTGAAATCACGTTTTTGACCCCTATGACCCCTGCGTGACCTTTGACCTCACAAGTTTCATGTGACATGTAGGGGCACGGTCAATGATCATTGTGACCAAGTTAGGTCAAAATCGATGTAAGCATGTGAGTGCTAGAGCAAATGCAATGGTTGACAGAAAGAAAGAAGAAAGAAGAAAGAAAGAAGAACCTGTAAGAAAAAAGACACAGCCGTGACTAATGTCACGGCTGTGTAAAGAACTAGTGGTAAATGGTGGTCATAGACCACAAACCTAGCTGGGGCATGTTGGTGTTGTGGAGGTATCTGACCCTACAAAATGTTCCAAAATGCTCCCCTGGTCATGGGGTTTGTTTTCACCGAGTTTGAGTCCCGTACTCCTAACAGATGTCCAAAAAATTCAATCCTAAGATTTGACCCCAGATGACCTTTGACCTGACCTATGCATGATGTTCCATAATGTTCCCCTGGTCTTGAGGTTTGTTGTCACCATGTTTGAGCCCCGTACCTCTTACAGATATCCAGAAAATGAAATTCTACGATTTGACCCCAGATGACCTTTGACATGACCCTTGCACAGTGTTCCAAAATGTTCCCCAGGTCAGTAAGTTTGTTGTTGTGGAGTTTGAGTCCCGTACCCCTAACAGATGTCCAGAAAATGCATTTAGAAAATTTGACCTCTACATGACCTTTGACCTGACCCCTGCAAAATGTTCCCCTGGTCATGAGATTTGTTGTCACTGAGTTTGAGCCCCATACCCCTTGCAGATATCCAGAAAATGAAGTTATAAAGATTTGACCCCAGATAACCTTTGACCTGACCCCTGCAAAGTGTTCCAACGTGTTCCCCTGATCATTAAGTTTGTTGTCACCAAGTTTGAGCCCCGTACCCCTTACAGATGTCCAGGAAATGCGTTTCTAAAATTTGACCTCTGCATGACCTTTGACCTGACCCCGCAAAATGTTCCCCTGTTCATGAGATTTATTGTATCGAGTTTGAGCCCCATACTCCTTACAGATGTCCAGATAATGCAATTGTAAGATTTTACCCCTTAATGACCTTTGACCCCAATTCTGTGTGCAAGGTATGGGCACTGGGTAAAGCCGATGCACATGTGTAAGTGACGTCATTGTGCTATATAATATGTGGCAGAAGAAGCATTTTGAAGATATTTGGTTATATACCGAAAATGCCCCTTTAATGACCTTTGATCCCAATTCTGTTTGCACCATATGGGCACTGGATATAGGCGATACATATGTGCAAGTTACGTAATTGTAGGGTGTAACATGTAGGAGGAGAAGCATTTTGAAATTACCTAGTTTTTGTTGCCAGAAGAAAGCAGAATCGGATAGCATTAGAATACCTAGCTGGGGGGTGTAAACCCCCCAGCTAGGTAAGAATCGGAGAGCATTACAGTACCTAGCTGGGGGGGTGTAAACCCCCCAGCTAGGTAAAAAACATGACTGAAATCAACGATAGCAGGACACGAAGTATATTTGGAAGCGAAGTCTATGCAGAGTTTATGGTCGGTGAAGAAGAAAGGAATACGGATAATTTTGAAAGAGACGCCTATTATGCTTATTAAATTTAACATCTGTATTTAGTTGCAAAAGTGTTGTACTTGTTTCGATAAAAACACCATAAATCATCGCTTAAGTACATTCACTATGGACCACAATGGCCTCATCCTAATGGTTTAGTCCAATAACCTCTATTAAATAATCATAATGAAAAATTTGACCTCAAGTTGCAGAGTATGAGTTTTAGTACCCAAATTTTCAAAGGTCATTCAATGAAATGTATAAATGTATTGGGGTTAAAGAACTGTGCCCCTGATAGATGAGCATGTTGTGGATCTAGTGATTACATTTTCGAGTTTACACATAGGTATCATGATCTAGCAATCTTTAACTAAGCGAATTGACATAAATAGGACATAGCCAACCAGATATCCCTTGTTATGATTTTGTTGGCATTATCAGTAATATTAACAGCAATACATATTGCGTCTTATTAAGAATGCTATTAACATAATTAACGTATCCGTAATGTGTCAAATTCACGCACCTGCTTTACGTTACATCTTGCTAAATAGATGTGTACATATGCGAAATAAAATCTTACATTGTAATTGATTCAATTTAGATACATTTAACCAAGGAGGATATATAGAAAGGAGAAGAAATATATTACGTAATGCTTTGTTCCTTTGATGCCGATTAGAGATTGCGACAGGTTATTCATAAAAGTGGTACCATTGTTTCGAACAAAGGGGTACCGCCATTAAATTGGTCACTGATCCGGCATCATATTAACGTTTTACTCAACAGGCGAGTATAAGTAAGTGATTCTCCCCTGTGAGAAGTCTTGAGAGGGGATATGAGGGAGAAAAGGGGGAGGAGGGATATGGAGAATGAGGGCGTCTACAGGAAGGGAGAAAGAGGACAAATGAAGAGAAAGAAATAATGAGAAGTAAATAAAATAATAGAAAGATAAGGACATATTTATATTGGAATGACAGGGAGAGTGAGAGAGGACAAAAAGAAAAGAAAGAGGGGGAAGAAGGCAAGAGAGAGAAGGATAGCGAGGGAGTGGTAAAGTTAGTGTAGGCCTAGGAAAGAATAAGTACAGAGAAAGAAAAGAAATGAAAAGAAATGTAATGTAATAATAATTATTATGAAACTTAACACATAACAGCACTAAGCAGCCATTCGATGACATCAATGCCGTTGTGCGTTATGTATTTAAAGGGCCCAGTCAGATGTATTTCGCACCTGCCAAGCACAAGTCACCCAATTTCGAAAACTGCACGTTGAATGTACACTCTCATGAAAATTGATTGGCAACATTTTGCAATATGTCAGCGCTCTAATAAGACACAAGAGACATTGCGATTTCCAAACGTAGACATCAGACGTACGTTGATCTATTTAAAACCACTCTCCTGTATCGATGCGAGGTCACGTATTTAGCTATTTTTGAAGATATTCCACGTGCGAAATCGACGTAGATACATCGTTCAAATTTCACAAAATGTGTCCATTTCCCAATATATTAAAGAACTATGCCCCCTATCGACCTAGATTAGAAGCTGTTAGATATTGAGCAAATATTATAGTCTTTATTCTGACTTTCTTATTCTCCATCGTGACGAATGAGCACAATCCAGTCTGGAACAGAGACTAGCCATATTCAACACCGTATTAACGTACGCGAAAACGTACGCGAAAACGTACGTGCCACGTGCTGCGTTTGAAAAATCGCAATGTCTCTACAATAGAACAATGAACGTTGCAGCCCGCTGCATTTAACATTACAAGTAACGAATTATGGTTAAAATATAAAGTAGGTCAAACTCTTGGTTCCACGTGACCAACTCTACCCTGTCCAAGGCACAATACACAAGTACCAATAAACATGCGCGGGATTTGAACTCCTCCCTAGACTATTGAGATTTGAACTCCTCCCTACAAGAAACTTTTGCATACTTATTTGTTTGACAATCCGTTGTAAATATTTTTGCTACTTTTGTTTATAATTTTGTGGTTTTTAATCGGTAGTTTTTAAAATGTACTTTTTAGATTGTAGTTGCAAGTTGTGTATCTTTTGTAAAGCGCATAGAGGCCTTTTTGGTGTTGTGCGCTATATAAGTGCGTTGTTGTTGCTTTGTTTGGACGAAGTTTCATGAACCCTTCATACGGAAATAATGTTGATATGTGTTAATAGCAGCCTAATTTTCTTACATGTCCTCAAGGTTTTCTTTAACGCACAAAACACGCGTATTTACGCGTTCAGGCACTTTGCTGACTCCTTCAAATCCAAAGTCCCAAAGTCCAACGCGTACAAAATCTTGAAAACGTACGCATTCATATATTGCAAGATTTGAATAGAGAAACACCCGATATTGTGCATTTATTCTCGGCTTTTGACACTTAGGACCTACTCCCGATATGTAGGGCTCATCACATCGATCCATGCATGTTTTAGTGATTGCGAGTCTCTAAAATTGTAGAGTGTCAGTTTGAAATCTTGCAAATTGAGTTCGGGTCCTTTTTTCTGTTTAAATGATGCACCAAATGTCTTGAATTGGACTTTAATTTTGCAAAATATTCCCTCTCATGGGGGAACATCCCTCAGACACCCCCATGCCTAGTGGATAAACAAGTGACCATTTTCGCAACGGCTTTCGACATTTGCCAATTTAGGCCCTATGTTTAACACAATTTATAGGCCTAATAGGGAAAACGTAACAACGAAGGCTTTATGGACCGTCATTTCACAATTTTCGGCTTTTCAACTTAAATTTTACACAGTAATAGTGCCAAAATGGTCCACCAAATCACTTCAATTAGGTCTTCATTTTGCAAATTTTCCAAGTTCTGATGGGGAAACATCACCCTGCGTAGTTATGCTATTATTTTCTTTTAAAATTGCACCCACCCCCTTCTGACTGCTCTAGATCCGCCACTGCTCCAAACAGTGGCGTGTATTTTATTGACTTGGGGGGAGGGGTTGAACATTTTTTTACCCTTTTGAAGCTAAACAGTTGAAATATGGTGCAAAAGTGGAATATTTTCCACTAAGCGCGCAACAATTTGCACTTTTGGAACTAAAATGACCAAATATGAGGTTAATTTGGTCAGAAACCCACATACAGGCGTTAACTTGGGGGGGATGATTGTATGGACCATCCCCTGGCAAAATATTGGGGAGATTTCTCCCCCGAACTACATCTATGCCTCCAAAAAC
Source organism: Amphiura filiformis (assembly GCF_039555335.1). Taxonomy (NCBI): domain Eukaryota; kingdom Metazoa; phylum Echinodermata; class Ophiuroidea; order Amphilepidida; family Amphiuridae; genus Amphiura; species Amphiura filiformis. Next base: position 47,733,159 of record NC_092640.1, read on the forward strand.
ACACATATTGTTAAAAATGTCTTCAAAAATAGTATTATAAAAATACCCCTTGGGCAATGTTTTTGACTCCTTCAGAGGAAAAATTCACAATTGAAAGGGTCAAAATTTTGAAAATACCCTTTCAGCAAAATGCTTAAAGAAAACCCTGCATGTCCTATAGAGGAATCCAAATACACGCATCCCTACACCTGACTAGCAGCCTTTAGTTGGGTCCCCGCCGGCTACAATGCATCCAAAATGTGAAATGATTCGGCCTTGGTGGAAATTTTAAACTGCATTCCATCACCCGTTTTACACCTTCCGCGAAAACACAGGTAGACAAAAGATTGATTTAAATTTACAACACAATACAGTTCCAACAGTTGTGCAAATAAAAGCCGCCTTACACCTAGATAAGGTCGAGGAGGGTTAATAGAATAATACTATAGAGATAATTCCGCAGGTAATCCCGTCGCATGTATTCATAGATGTACAAATGGATGAATAAATGGACTATATGTATGAATAGATGCGACAGGATTACCTCTATTGTATATATTATTATATTAACCCTCCTCGTCTTTGCATCTTCTCCAGGTGTTAGGCGGCTTTTATTGGCACAATCGGGAGCTCAATACCCCAGGTTGGTGCTAGCGGGAAACCAAAGATGGCCGACCAAATCCTGACCATGACTTGGCTCGTTGGATTCGTCTATAGACGAATCCAAGGAGCCAAGTCATGGTCAGGATTTGGTCGGACATCTTTGGGTAGCCGCTAGCACCAACCTGGTGTTTTGAGCGTCCAATTGTGCAAATAAAAGCCGCCTAACACCTAGAGAAGATGCAAGGACGAGGAGGGTTAATAGAATAATAGCTAATAATATATATAATGGAGATAATTCCGCAGGTAATCCCGTCTCATCTATCCATACGTAGTCCTTTTGTTCGCAAGTACATCAATGCATAGATACCGCGTGTAGTTAATCCGATTATTATCTCACTTCAACAGCGAATAGACCATGCTGTGTGTTTTGTCAAAGGGAACTGTATTGTGTTATTCTTTTGTCTATACCTGTATTTTCGCGGAAGGTGTAAAGCGGGTGATGGAATGCAGTTTAAAATGTCCGCCTAGGCCGAATCATTTCACATTTTGAGTGCATTGTAGCCGACGGCTACCCAACTAAAGGCTGCTAGTCAGGTGTAGGAATGCGTGAATTTGGATTCCTCTATAGACGAATCCAAGGAGCCAAGTCATGGTCAGGATTTGGTCGGACATCTTTGGGTAGCCGCTAGCACCAACCTGGTGTTTTGAGCGTCCAATTGTGCAAATAAAAGCCGCCTAACAGCTAGAGAAGATGCAAGGACGAGGAGCTAGGGTTAATATAATAATATATATAATAGAGATAATTCCGCAGGTAATCCCATCGCATCTATTCATACATAGTCCTTTTGTTCGCAAGTACATCAATGCATTAATCCGATTATTATGTATTAAGGTGTAAATGGATGATGGAATGCAGTTTAAAATTTCCGCCAAGGCCGAATAATTTCACATTTTGAGTGCATTGTAGCCGACGGCTACCCAACTAAAGGCTGCTAGTCAGGTGTAGGAATGCGTGAATTTAGATTCGTCTATAAGAAAGAACCTTGTAAACAATATCAACAGACAATGACTGAAATCAAAACAGTTATTACCAGTTATATTCCTGCATAACAATTCGCGTGAAATAACATCCACCTGTCAAATGTCTAACGTTGGATATGAAAGTCCACCGCTATAAATGTTGCGCTGTGAATGTATTGTGTAGCTCTATAATGCAACAGTAATTATGATTGAAACTAAACACATAACAGCACTTGGTAGCCATAGATGATGTCAAAGCCTTATAAGTTACGTAATTAAAACGCCTAGTCAGATGTATTTCACACCTGCCAAACACAAGTCACCCAATTTCGAAAAATGGACGTTAACTTAAATATACACTCTTACATGTCTTATGAATATTGTTTGGCAAAATTTCCAAACATGTCAGCGCTCTAATCGGACACAATAGATGAAAAAAAGATGCTGCAGTCAATTCGTTGCGGCATTAAAACTGATAATCTTAACTTCTAATGAATACATTGTTGGATATATTTTCATGATTTTCTTGAAATAACCTGATTTTTTCTACCATACATCACCTTTAAAGAATAATATTTATCGTGTAGGCGTAGATGGTAATTGGTTCCCTTCACCACATATGCCTACATTTCTCATTTTCTTGAAAGGCGTACGTCGTTCACGTCATCATTTGCCACTCTCTTAGAATCGCTTTCCCAACTTTAATTAAGGGTACTTCCTTACATTAGTACACGCGTTGATGTTCACATATTAATGATCATGTTTTCCCATCATGCACTACTGCATTTTTCTATAAACCAGTTTATAACATTAAATATTCAACTATTAAGACAATTGCTTCGACTTGGGTAAGTTTGATATATTATGTGATGTGATAACAAAATATACATAGTTAATTGATATAAAGTGACTCGGTCATATAGACGAATCCAAATACACGCATTCCTACACCTGACTAGCAGCCTTTAGTTGGGTCCCCGTCATCTACAATGCATCCAAAATGTGAAATGATTCGGCTTTGGCGGAAATTTTAAACTGCATTCCATCACCCGTTTTACACCTTCCGCGAAAACACAGGTAGACAAAAGAATGATTTAACAACACAATATAGTTCCAACAGTTGTGCACATAAAAGCCGCCTAACACCTACAGAATGTTGAGGAGGGTTAATAGAATAATACAATAGAGATAATTCCGCAGGTAATCCCGTCGCATCTATTCATAGATGTACAAATGGATGAACAAAAGGACTATGTATGAATAGATGCGACAGGATTACCTCTATTGTATATATTATTCTATTAACCCTCCTCGTCTTTGCATCTTCTCTAGGTGTTAGGCGGCTATTATTTGCACAATCGGGCGCTCAAAACCCCAGGTTGGTGCTCGCGGGAAACCAAAGATGGCCGACCAAATCCTGACCATGACTTGGCTCCTTGGATTCGTCTATAGGACATGTATACCCGGCAGCCACGCATCTCTGTTACGGATTATCGATCAGCAACTCTATTTAATTTATTTGAATGGTGCACCTGAAATAATGTGGGTGGAAAATAAATATACATCGACGCGTGGCTAAAGTGTGCCTTTTGTGCTTTCGGCTACTCAATCATACCCATGGGCTGTGTAAGAACAAAAAGTACCTCGCTCAAGTAAGCGCTTTCGCGTGACTTTCGTTTATTCACATAATTATTGACAGCAGCCTTCTTGGTAAAACGTTAATACGCTGTCAGGTTAGTTACCGATTTATGGCTGAACCCTTTAATTTGTCATGAATAAAAGGTATCTATGGTTATAGGCTTATTCAAAAAAGTCAAATGGATTTCTTTTTATGCCAGGGGAAAGTGAAGGAGTGAAAGAGGGACGGTGAAAAGAGGAGAAAGGCAATTGAGAGAGGAAAGGGAAGACAAAAAGAAATAGTAAGAAAAAAAGAAGGGAGGGAGAGAGAGGGGTAAGTGGAGGAGAAGGTGACAGAGGAAGTGACAAAATGTTAGACCTAAGGAAGAATAAGTGTAAAGAAAGGAAAATCATTTAATTAATTATTATTATCATATAAACTAAACATATAACAGAACTAGGCAGGCATTCGATGATGCAAAAACCTTTAAGTATTACGTAATTAAAACGCCCATTGAGATGTTTTTCACACCTGCCAAACACGCGCCCAATTTTGAAAACTGGACGCTTAATGTACGCTGTCATGAATATATATTGATTGGCAAGATTTTCCAATATGTTTGCACTCTAATCAGACACAATAGAACAATAAACCCAACATGACCAGAGGCCTAGCTTGGGTCATCCAATGGGGGGGGGGGGGGTTAGGGGGCACAAGCCGTTGTTTGGCAATTTGCCTATGGGATTTTTAAATTTTGCAGTCGATTGGAGGGCACTGGCTATATGACTGTGTCGAATGGGCTTATCGAACTATGCCATATCGGGTATTCGACTATGTCGACCCATGTATGTCAACATCGAATTAGCCATGTTTAGACGCCATAATAATTTAAGCGCCAAAAAGCTGGTCGTCTGCAGCGTAGCAAGACAATAATAATATTTGTGATGTTGTTTTGAACTTCGCCGGAAATATGCGGTACGGATAAACATTAACCCCATGAGAACTACCTGCCGATTGGCCCAAAAGAAGTTTTCATTATCAATTGGACCAATCAGCAACATTGTTAGAATAATTTCACCACACAAAAAATTGGGTGAATTATTTGCAAAGCTCCATTCTGATTGGTGATTCAAGTGAAACTATTATGTAACTGACCAATCAGAGGCAATGTTAGATCGGCAGGTAGTGCTCAGGAGGTTAATTCTTCTTTAGGGACCGTTCATTACTCCAAGAGTGGGAGTTTGTGAGTGGGGAATCCGATATTTTTTGGGTCTTGTGGGGGAATTTGAATTTTTTTATTTAAACCATGATTTGGATGATGAAAGGGAAAGCACGGGGCTATACGAAAATTTTGATTTTCACCCTGGCCTGGAGTAAGTTTTCACCCTGGCCATTCCACCCTGGCCTGGAGTAAGTATCGAACGGTCCCCGATTACAAATGTTTGGCAGTTGCTCTCAAAAGGGTTTTTGTAGAAGGGTATGCTAGGGAAACTCTTGTCCCAAGATGTTTTGAAAAATTTCTACAAAATTTGAATTATATCCACACCCAGGAAGAATGTTATAGAAAGACATTTTAATAATTTGCACCCCATAGGCCTATATATATATACAGTATTTAATAAGTGTCGCGCCGCCGTAAGCCACTTATGATTCCTACTTTCTCACTATGGGCCACAATGGCTTCGTCCCAATGGCATAGTTCAATAACCTCAATTAAACACTGGTAGGGCAAAATTGGTCCTCATGTTGCAGAGTATAAGTTTTTGTACCCAAATTTTCAAATGTCATTCAATGAATGTACAAATGTATTGGGGTTAAAGAACTATACTCTGATAGATGAGGATGTTGTGGATCCTAGTGTCTAGCTGCTCAAGACCTGAGAATACACCTTCTTTAACAGAACAACTTTCTGGCAACCCGGCACCAAGCCATATAATAATGGGCTATTCCAGATGAAATCCATTTGAAATTCACACTCCCTCTGTGGATGACTAAGGTCATGTCTTCCATAGGGGGTGTATGGAGTTTAACTGGAATAGTTCTGTGAGAGACCAATGAGACATCCTGGGTTTACATGCACCCTCCTTAAGCTGCGACGCCCATTGTGAAATGATCTACTAAGTCATGCAGGCTGTAAATGGGTGTATTTTTTAAGAAAAACGGAAAAGTTACACCCATTTATATGTGCTAGATGGGTCTATATTAGCGCCAAAGTAATTTCCATCGCATCGCAAAGTTTTTCTGGGCTATAAATTTTAAAGACCCGAAAACGTCGTCTACATGCTGTGTTATCTGATCAATACAACCATGATCTTGTTTGTAATGTTCCAGGGCGTGATCATCAGATATCATGGTAATAAATATTACATACGTGAGAAGAGACACAATTATTGACAATGAATATAGTTGTTTTTACGATTCAAAAAGTTTTTTCATAATCTACAACACATTGTATATAGAGCATTGTAATACACATAATCATGCATTACTCGCAAACGCAAAATCGGAATCAACTGACATTTTAGAAATAAGTTTTATTTTCGTGGATATCTACTGAAAAATGTCATAAAAAGAGAATGACGGGATCGCGAAATACTCATTTAAAACATAACAACATTATATTAACAAATAAGCAAACAAACAAACAAGCAAACATGTATAACATTTTGTCCTAATCTAAGAAGAGCTAGCCGGTGATGGTGTCTTGGTCTGTCAATATAAATCATGGTCAACAGTAGTCATTGACAAAATCTACAGTTTATCTACAATGTAGCAACACTGCATTGTACAGGAGACATGCGACGTGTTCCGAGGCGGTGGGGGGGTGGATGAGGGGTTCGCACAAAAGCCATGATATTGATGATTTTGTCCCGAATAGATATTAAACAGCATCCCGACACTAAAAATAAAATGTTTAAAAGTGTGAGAAGTAAAACAGAAAATTCGATCGTATTTTGGAACGCACATGTGCATAAAATCTGCATCTTCTGGTTCAAACGGAAGAGACTATGAGAGAGAACATCCTGACATGGGTTGAGTTCATATCTGATGATTTCAGGGCAGATATTAAAGGAGTATTTCGTGATCCTAGCATCCTCTATTTATGTCATTTTTCATTAGATATCCACGAAAAAAACCTATTCCCAAAATTTCAGTTGATTCCGATTTTGCGTTCGCGAGTTATGCATGATTATGTGTATTACACTGCTCCATAGACAATGCGTTGTAATTTCGTTCTGGTGCACCACAACGGAATTCAAATTTCACGATATCTTTGCTAAACGAATTAATCTGATAAAAATCTCAACTTTTTTTTGAGAAAAGTGGGGGGATGAGGCTGTGGATCACGAAATGCCCTTTTAAGATGGGCGTACTGTTGTAGTCGTTGGATATATATCCTGACCATTTTCATGGTTAGTGCTCAAATTGGATGATTTCAGGTTAGTTCAATGTGTTCCCAGCATGTTCCCAACAACAAATAAAAAGAGGCCTCCTCCCTTTTCAGGCATTATTGTATATACGCTAAAACAGCTGTAATTATGGGTATTTAGATATGGTAATATGCCCGGTTCGGACTCATTTTGCCAGAACCCCTCACAAAATAACCAGATATTACGATACATTCCCGGGGGGTCACTCCCATTGTGGCCTTGTACACCATCCGCGATAATGAAAACGCGTAAAAAGGGTCGTTTTTCGTGGGTATGCACGATACGCGCGTATCATGTTTAGGGTGTCAAAAACATGAAAAATTGGAAGAAAGGGTAGCAAAATTGCAATAATGCTAAATACGCGGAAATAAAATTTAGGGTATGAAATTTTATGTTAGGAATGAAATCCCTGTTTAGGGTGTCGTTTTAGCCAAGGGTTAAATCCTTGTTTAGGGTGCTTTTCAAAAGTTGATTATCGCGGATGGTGTACAGGCCATAAATGGGAGTGACTCCCCGGGGATACATTGCTCTATAGGGCCTATATTTACATCCAAGAACTTCAGTGGTGGCGCGCTGGCCCAGGAGAGACCCATGTTTTTCCCGGATGTTTTTAGACTACGCGCTACGCAACTCTTTACTAAAACAGAGCGCTGAATGATCCTTTATTTTCGATAAGTTTTATTTAATAGCTCTTAAAGACCACACTCCCCTCCATGCGATTTGCAACCAGAAAGCCAAAAGAGACCTTATTTCAACTGTTCGCATAATATCTTATGTCCCCGGTCCCCGCACTCCGTGCATCCGCGGGTATTCATGCTTGTCGGTGAACTTTAAAACACCCCTTTTGCATCTCATTTCGCGAAGTTTTTAGGGAAAAACACCCCTTTTTAGCGATTTCGCGAATTATTTGCCCTTCGACAATACCCTATTTTCGCTAAAACGCGAACGATATTTCTAACATACCCTTTTCTGACAGAAACACATAGGCTGCTCCATGAAAATACCCTTTTTTCAATTTCGCGAACACGTGGTTTGAAAACACACCCCTTTTTGTGTATTTCGCGAATCGCATTTCTTCATCTGAAAACACCCCCTATTTCGCGAAATTTTCGACGAGCATGAATACCCATGGATGCACGGAGTGCGGGGACCGGGCTTATGTCACACATTCCCAGAAACATTTTCAAAGCCTCTGGCCAACAAGGTTACTTATTGTGTTTAATAATAATTATCACACAATTCCTTAGGCCATTGAGTATTGCATTTCGACCAATTATGTATGGAACAATAGCAGCGTTATACTTGACGGCAGATGACTTTAACCGTGAAAGTGACTAACTTTCAGCCACAGGGTGCGGATAGCACTTAGATCCATAACATGCTCATTTATCAGGGGCACAGTTCTTTATCCCACTGAATACCATAAATACAGTTGCACATTCATTGAATGACCTTTGCAAATTTGGGTAGGCCTACACACTCTCATACTCCGCAACTTAAGGTCAAATTTTGCTGTATGATTGTTTAATTAAAGTTGTTGGACTATGTCATAGGGATGAGGCCATAGTGGTCCATAGTGTAAACTTGAACTTGACCTCCTCTTTGTGTCTTAAACTATTGTTAGTGTTACATGTGTTAAGTTGACCAACTTATGAGTTGTGGCGATATGGATGGTCTTGATTGGGATTTGATGATAATTATGTGGCAACCATCAGGGCCAGGGCAGCAGCAGCATTGAGCAAAATGGCTTCCTTAAAATGTTCCAAAAGGGAACTAGTTGTTTATAGACTCATTGTGTGTTAAACACGGGTTTAAACAGCGCAAGTATTATCCAATCTGATCACGGAGATTTGCCAACGATCAGGGCGGATTTATCCATGCAAGTAATACGATAAACCACCTTTTCTGTTTAGTGCATAATATCAAATTCATTATTGTAACTTTTGACAGATTGGAGGCAATTAGTATAATATTTTGGGATCATATTCCATAGTGTTCCGATAAACCACACCATGTTATTTTGCAGGGGATTGTAAGCGTCAGGTATAGCGACTTCCGAGTGAGTGTCATTGAAAAGTCATTTGAAAGAAAGAAAAAGAGCCCGGAAAGAAAGAGAGCCCGGAAAGAACGAAGGCCTGGAAAGAAAGAAAGAATGAATAAATAAATAAATAAATAAACAAACCAGTATAGTTTAATAATGTTTTCGGGTAAACTCACTAAAATTGGGTTATTATGGTCATTTCCATAGGGGTGTATGGATTTCAACTGGAATAGCCGCAATGCATGGTTGTGCATGTGCCCCCCTAAAAATATGCAAAATATGCCTATTATAGGTCTACCACATTGTAAGAATAATAAGTGGCGTAGCCAGCACTTTCTTAGAGGGGGAGGGGACCAGACAACTTATAATGCGGGGGGAAAGAGGCCTAAAATCTTAAATATCGCGACTGCCAGCATGGGGGGGGGGCAAGGCTTCCCACAAGGGGAAGCTGCCCCTTTGCCCCCTGACTACTTTACTGCTAATTACAGATATGGTTCGTGATCAAGTTTAAACCGTGCACCATGATTATAATAAAGCGATTCACATTTAACCTATATAATCCGATTAGCCAAGGACGTGTTGAAATCCTAACGGATACCATGCCTAAGTTGTCTGGGGTATATTGCTGCATGCGATGCCCCGATAACCTAGGGTAAGACACTCACCTGGATATACAGGTGAAGTGAAGCTTCGAGAAATAATGAGATATTCGTTGAGTGATCAATCTTTGCTAAAAACATTCTTAATACTATGAATATTTTTTCTAGTAAAAAACACTGCTTTAACAGAAACGAGCGGTTTGAGATGATCGAGCACTGCACTGCCAAATGAAAAAGGCAAATAATTATCATGGACTTAGTTAAAGAGAGCTAAATGTAAATTGGTAATAACCGTCATGTAACACTCAATACAACGCAGGACAGGGCTCTCAAAAAAGTGTTACCCCCGGGAATGCCAATATTCTTGCAAAGCTTCCTATCTGAAATTCGTACATGAAAAATAAAGCCATAATGCACGATCTTATAATATGAAATTGGGTACTTTTTTCAAACCTGATATTTTTCCATATTTCAAAAACTAGAATACTATATATACCTACACATGTCCCAACTAGTACCTAAATGGAATCAGCCAAATTTGTTGTGTTTGTAGGTCAACAGAACAGTTTTCGTCATAAATTAATTTTTATTATGACTTTATGTCATTAAATGGCAAAAAAAACCATTGGGGATTTCCTTCACTTTACATTTGCATGTTAATTCAGCTTAAAATGGGTAGCAAACCCGGGCAGCAACCATTCCCTGCAGTTATTACCCTGGTTTTTATTAACATTATTTCAACATTTTGAATAAAGAATAACACAATTAAAATTTGACGGAAATCGTACATTATGACTTTAAAACTGAAGCTGGAAATGAAAAAAAATCGCGACTAGAGCGTAAATAGGTCGAGGGAAACCTAAAGTTCACGATATAATTGGCTACACGATGAGCTGTAATGAACGCATCCTCAACGACATAGTTTAATGACCGCCATTCAACAACCATAGCTCACAATTTGACCTCAAGTAATGAAGTATGAGTTTTGCACCCAACTCATGCACACAAAAAGTTCATTCTGTACATGTACAAGTCTATTGGGACTAAAGAACTGTTATAGAGGAGAAGGCTGGAAGACCAAAGAGGCCTGTAAAAAGCCTTCCCCAATAGGAGTAAAAACAAAAACAAACAAAAAATTAAAACAGTCACAGAAAACAATAACCCAACAAATGGACGAAAACAATAACGCAACAGATGAATCAATAACCCAACAAATGGCCGAAATCTACCCAATAATGTGGTAAAATATTGCCCAGCACCTTTAGGAAATTACACAATACCATTGGGTAAAGGCAATAAATTACCCAACAAATGGAAAAAAGTACCCAATAATATGCCATTTGTAAACTTATATTACCCAACAAATTTATAAGTTTTTTACCATCATTCTGGGTAACCTTTACCTAACCATGGCCGGGTTTGGGTAACATGTTGACCCAGAAAAATGGTTGTTCATATAGCACCTATTGGTAAAACCTTACCCAAGTTGGGTACAAATTTACTCAACCATTCTAACAGTGTATGTACGCACAAGCTGATTTTGCCTTGTACGTTGAACCAGATGCCTTCCCAGCAAACACAAAAACGTTTTAAAAACGTTTTCAAAGTTATATTTTGGCTTTTGGTTTAGGTAAAACGTTTTAATAACATTAAAATGTCGGGTTATATAAAGGTCATGATAACGTTTTAAAACGTTTTGTATGAAAACACACTACAACAATATTTTTTTAATGTTTTCAAAAAATGTTATTTTAAACTATTTTTGCAAACATTTTTGCAAAATATTTTGTCAATACTTAAATAACATTATGTTAAAATATTTGAACCCAGCAAACACAGAAATGTTCTTAAAATATTTTTTTCAAAACCTTTTAATAACATTTAAATGTCGGGTTATATATAGGTCATGAAAACGTTTTTAAAACGTTATTGCAAATATTTTGGGCAAACATTTTTCGCAAAATATTTTTCCAACCCCAAAATAACATTCTGTTTAGAATGTTTAGTATCAAGTTTTCAAGAATGTTTTTGGAATGTTATTAAAACGTTTTTATACCCTTTATATAACCCGACATTTAAATGTTTTCTGTAAAACATTTTTGTTTGCTGAGCAGTAGATTATCAACAAATGTTTTTTAAGGTTCTGAAAACGTTTTATACTCTTAATATACCCTTTATATAACCCGACATTTAAACGTTTTCTGACAACCTTTTATAACCTTTTGCGAATGACGTCGAAAACGTTTTGTGTTTGCTGGGTTACGCAGTTTAGTGCAGACGCTTCCAGTTACACCCAAGTTACACATTGTAAATATTCCTGGATAACGCTTTGTTAAAACTTCAACGTGTTATTTTCATATAGGCGTAGATCGAGGGGGGTTAAATCCTCCAAATATTTTGCCAGGGGATGGTCCATCATCCCCCAATGTTGACGCCTGTATGTAGGTTTCTGACAAAATTACCCTCATATTTGGTCATTTTAGCCTCCAAAGCCCAAATTGTTTTGAGTTACGCGCGAATTTATTCCAATTTTGATATAAAATTGGATCGGTTGAGCCCATATTTATTGGTCGAGCTATGAGTTTTAAAATATTGGACGAGACGTAGTCGAGTCCAATATTTTACAACTCATAGCGAGACCAATAAATATTGGGCGTAAAACATCCAATTTTATCATTATTATGTTTTGGATCCAATATTATCACAACTTGGATCCATCAAAACATAATAATGCACAATATTCCACCAATAAGCTTCAAAATGGCCAAATTTTTCGCGCGCATTTGTACCATAAACTTATTCTGTCGCCAAAAGGTGCCGGATTCACTATATTTCTAGATTTTTTCTAACACCACCACCCCAAAAGAAATCTACGTCACTGCCACTGGTTATTTACGTACGGTGTCTGATCTCCACCAAATGCCCCTTTTATTATTCATTCCTCTTTTTACAAATAGTTCCCCCTTTTTACTTTACATGTACGATTTTTTTTTCAAATCTGAAATGATTCTACATAGTACAGGACAGGCTCAAGAATTTGATAACATTATTTAGTTTATATTGATGGATTTTTTCTGAGAGTGTATGTTGTTTGCAGAGAATGGATATACCATGCTAACTCCGTCAGGCCGTATCGTGGGAGGGCAGAGAATGATACTTGCGTATACTAATTGGAGGCCATAAGGTTTATCCAATTTTCATCGCCTTTTAGTTTTGATCTTTTTCTCAGATATACTTTTAACTTTTCCAATATAATGGATATAGGTATCAACAGATTCTTCAAATGCGGTCATATAAATGTTGTGCTTCTTTCGATGGACATAAATGTTTAAGAGGGACTCTAGCTATGCAACAATAGGCTACTCGTAGACTCGTCAAAAGTTTTGGGACGCTTTATAGGGTAATGTAAATAAGCCCCTCACATTGCCACGAACAATATTGAATCATGTAATCATGTAGCGAAGGGTTTATAGCCTCAACACCAAACTAAGCGGTAGGCCTATTTCAGCACGTTTAAAATAACGGAAATAAGCCTACTGAAGACCATAACTACATAGTACAGTTTTTCACCGGTGTCCTAACAAATTTTGACAAGAACTGTAAGATTTCTATGTCATCATCAAATTCAAATACGCAATGAAAAAAAGTAACATGTACGCTCATAGTTATAGGTGCATGTTCGTATTTAGACCATCCAGGATTTGAATCCGGTCCTTTGGATCACCGGACCGATGTTCTACCAAGTGAGCTAAAGAGTCAGACGGAGAAGAGCATAAAAACGAACATCCGTCTCTCAACACCCGGGCTCAACACGCGATATTCAAAATTCCCGGGCGGCGATATTGTCGAGTGCAATGACGTCCCAGTAATACCAGGGCCGTGACACTCGTATTCAATCCCTGTACAAAAAGTGAAGTCACTTTACGGCAGTTTGATTGACATATCGGCAGTTTGAGTGACGGTTGCTAAGGAGTTTGGTACCAAACTCGGTACCAAAGTAATTGATTGACAGTTTTGGTAGTTTGGTACCCTAAATTATGTTGATTGACAGTTTCTGGGTAGTTTGGTACCCTAAATTTTTCCAAGATGGCGCCCATCGACTGCCAATTATTCGGACTCTTTCCAGCAAAAATACAGCTTATTTAGCCAGTCTCGTCATGGGGTCATCGAAGAAAATATTTTCCTAGCATATTGAGCTAACTCCTCAGCTATTTGGTTTTTCACGATATGATAGTAATGGAAAGATTCGACCAAATGTTCGCCGTTTTTTTCGCCATTAATTTTTTTTTGAAACGATGACGTAAACATGCATCATCTCTTCCACAGGTGATACACTCCTACACGTACAGGGGTACTATGCTATCACATGCATATCGCGCATATAGGCTGAATGACTGACTTCATTTGCGCAAACGAGTGGCTTATTAGTGTGGTCGTTGAAGAGGAAAAACAGTGGCTACCCGGAAAAAATTGGTAAAAAGCTGATTTTTGCACCAGACAAGCAGAATATATCATAGAACATCATATCCAAAATCCCCAGAAATCCCCCTTGGGGAATTCGTTTTATCCAAGATGGCCGCCAAAATGGCCGCCACAGCATATACTTAGCTGTATCTTAGCTTCCAAAGCAGATATGATGATGATTTTAGTGTCTTTGAATAGGTTTAATAGGTCAGAGAATTCAAATTTGTACAAATCTAACACACTGATGTCTTCAATGACACTGAAATCCAAGATGGCCGCCAAAATGGCCGCCACAACATATAATTAGCTGTATCTTAGCTTCTAAAGCAGATAAGATGATGATTTTAGTGTCTTTGAATAGGTTTAAGAGGTCAGAGAATTCAAATTTGTACAAATCTAACACACTGATGTTTTCAATCACACTGAAATCCAAGATGGCCGCCAAAATCCCACCACCACATATGATTAGATATATCTCCACTTCTGAAGCAGATATGATGATGATTTTAGTGTCCTTGAATATATTTCAGAGGTCAAAGAATTCAAATTTGTACGTATCTAAAACACTGAAGTCTTCATTCACACTGGAATCAAGATGGCCGCCAAAATGGCCGCCACCACCATGTGTTATGTTTAGGTATATTTTGGCTTATGAAGCAGATATGATAATGATTTTAGTGTCTTTGAATAGGTTTTAGGTGACGCAGAAGTCAATTTTGTATTTATCATCGTAAGCATATGTCTTTACTGACACTGCAATCCAACATGGCCCTCAATATTGCTAAAATCAAACATGATTAGCTAAATATCTCAGCTTCTGAAGCCAATATAATTGTGATTTTAATCTTTGAATAGGTTTTTAAGAGAATGTAGGTTTTAAGGGTCATAAAATTGTTGCAATTACTTAAAACCCGGGCTTAAAACACTGAAGTGCAAGTCGCAATAGAATCCCAAATAGCTGCCACCACATGTGAATATATATCTCAGCTTCTGAAGCAAAAGTAGCTGTCTTCGTTCTCATCTACAGGTATAATCGCCTGAAGCAAAAGTAGCTGTCTTCGTACTCATCTACAGGTATAATCGCCTCAGCGTTTTGGCAATGTTCTCCTGTGTAATCTTCACAAGCTGTGACACATTGAAGTCCATTTTTGCAACAGGATCATCCGTTATTTACACAAGAATTCCTGGAGGAAAGTTTACAATTTAGGGCTGTCAACTTATTGGAATTGCTTGGCGTGAGACAGAGGCGTACCGGGATTTGCTGACTTCATTGTTCATTTTGACCCATGATTATTTGAGCCACGGCGCTCGAGAATGTGAAAAGCGGAGGGGGGGGTGTTAGGAACAACAATTTATGCATGGCGATGCGTGACATTTTACTCAATTTTCAGATTTTTGCGTGAGATTTACTTTTAGGCGTGAGATTATACTACCTTGGCGTGAGACAGTGAGAAAGTGACCCTAGACTCACGGCCAATACGTGAGAGTTGACAGCCCTGCAATTGTATCATACAAGCTTAACAAGGTATGTGGTACTGCATCTAAATTCCTAAGGACCAGTGCTAGTACGATGTCAGAGTGTTTCCAGCCCATTGCTTTAAATTGGAGTCAAGTCATTGTTTGTTAGCTTTCTCCAAAGTATAACCTGTAAAACAACCCCCAGAATGTGAAAATATGCTGCTCTTTCAGTAGGTGAAAGCTTTTGTCGATAGCTGTGGATCAAATGATGCTTTATTTGATGATACCATCGCCATGGATTAAGCGAACCGTAGACCGTTTAAAAAATCTTCTTCTCTGCCACCATATAAGACAACAAATAATCTGATGCCAGCTGTACCGATCTGTTCTAATGTCGCCTCAGGATCGCTCATCTAGGATGATATCTGCTGCAGTGCAATTCTTTTATCTTCTACAACAAACTTGTCTTTCCATGTCTATGAGTCGCAACCACTCCAGGCATGGATAAACAGGAGATGGGATGTCACTACTTCACCAGCTTTGTTAACAAGGTCTTGAACTTTCCAAACCACCAACCCTTTCTTCTCTGAATGGAAGTAGATACCAGCCATAGTCTGGTCTCAGTGGTATATCAAAATGACAAGTATTTCTGTGTCATCTGCTACTACAGGTACTTCTCTTCCTTGTCTTGCAAATTGAAGGGTACCTTCCACTTTCAAAGTGTCAGCATGATACAGCATTGATAGTGGAATGTACCCTTCAAGACTCCTTCAATGTTCAAGACAAGGAAGAGAAGTGCCACTGGGGACCAGAATATAACTGATATCGGTGGGTTGGAAAGTTCAAGACCTTATTAACAACGTTGGTGAAGTATTGACATTCCATTTCAGGTCCTGTTTATCCATGCATGGAGTGGTTGTGACTCCCCTTCTGCAACATTTGGACATGGAAAGACAACTTTTAAGAAGAATTGCAGCAGATATCATCCTAGATGCGTGATCCTGAGGCGACATTAGAACAGATTGGTACAAATGGCATCAGAGTATTTGTTGTCTTATGTGGTGGCAGAGAAGAAGATTCTTTAAACGGTCTGCGGTTCGCTTAATTCATGGCGATGGTATCATCAAATAAAGCATCACTTGATCCACAAAAGCATCCACCTAGTTAAAAAAGAGCAGCGTATTTTCACAGTCTGAGTGTTCTTTTGCAGGTCATATTTTGGAGAAAGCTCACAAACAATAACTTTGATCCAAATCAATGGGGTTGGAAACTCTCTGACACCGTACTAGCACCGGTCCTTACGGATGTAGATACAGCACCACAAGGTTTGCAGAGGAGAAAATTGCCAAAACGCTGAGGCGATTATACTTGCAGATGAGGTCGAAGATAGCTACTTTTGCTTCAGAAACTGAGATATAGAAAATCATGTGGTGGCAGCTCTTTTGGATTCTATTGTTACTGAGTACTTACTTCCATGTTTTAAGTAATTGCAACATTGAAATCTGCAACCCCTAAAACCTACATTCTCTTAAAAGCCTATTTAAAGGTTAAAATCATCATTACATTGGTTTTATAAGCTGAGATATACAGTTAAGCATGTTTGATTTTAGCCATATTGAGGATCATCTTGGATTACAGTGTGAGTGAAGAATTGACTTAGTACTTTAGATAAATACAAAATTGACAACTGCGTCACCTAAAACATATTCAAAGACACTAAAATTATTATCATATCTGCTTCATAAGCCAAAATATACCTAAACATAACACGTGGTGGTGGTGGTGGCGGCCATTTTGGCGGCCATCTTGGATTCGAGTGTGAATGAAGACTTAAGTGTTTTAGATACGGTCAAATTGGAATTCTTTGACCTCTGAAATATATTCAAGGATCATCATCATATCTGCTTCAGAAGCGGAGATATATCTAATCATATGTGGTGGTGGCCATTTTGGCGGCCATCTTGGATTTCAGTGTAATTGAAGACATCAGTGTGTTAGATTTGTACAAATTTGAATTCTCTGACCTCTTACACCTATTCAAAGACATTAAAATCATCATCATATCTGCTTTAGAAGCTAAGATACAGCTAATTATATGTTGTGGCTGCCATTTTGGCGGCCATCTTGAATTTCAGTGGGATTGAAGACATCAGTGTGTTAGATTTGTACAAATTTGAATTCTCTGACCTCTTAAACCTATTCAAAGACACTTAAATCATCATCATATCTGCTTTAGAAGCTAAGATACAGCTAATTATATGTTGTGGCGGCCATTTTGGCGGCCATCTTGGATAAAACGAATTCCCCAAGGGGGATTTCTGGGGATTTTGGATATGATGTTCTATGATATATTCTGCTTGTCTGGTGCAAAAATCAGCTTTTTACCAATTTTTTCCAGGTCAAAATGTCCAACGACCATACTATATCCTATAGTATATTAGTACTCGAGAATCCTTGGTAATACACTGAAGGTTGTCGCGACAATTGACCACATAACCATTACGTCGTTGCACTTAGACAATTTCAGCGCGGGAAATGTGAATATCGCGTGTTGAGAGCCGACTGTAAGTTCAATTATTTTATGGTTAATATGAGTTTGTTTTAAATAAAACCATGAGATTCGTGCTTGATAATTATTTTTCATAAAATAAATGTTATGATTGCCGGAGACTCCTTTAAGGTTAGCACTTTGAAAAAAAAAATTAATAAAAACAGGACGACAAAATAAGTAGGCCTATAATGGACTTAATAATTGATTAAATGTATACTCAATTTGAGTACAATTAATTAACATTGAGTTCTATTCACTCATTTTGTTGATGTGTTCCCTTTTTATCCAACATTGAGTCATTTTATACTTGCTGTATTGAGATGATAAGAAAGTTAGTGTAGAATACATAAATTTTATGAAGACCTGAGCCCAAGAAGACCCTAAGTCCACTTGGCCCCTCAACATGTATACACTAAAGTTACGTATAGTTTCTTAGGGTTTTATAATGTTTAATACATCTTCCAGGGTGAAAACATGAAAGGTTGTGAAAGATTGTTTTGGCCTCTGAACATGTATAAAACATCATCAAACTATACGAAACTATACGCAACTTTACAATGTTGAGGGGCCAAGTGGACTTACGGTGTTCTTGCGCTCCTGTGTTCATATGACTTGCCAAAACATCTTGTATTCCCATTAATTTTAATGAATGAGAAGACAAGATGTATTGCCAAGTCATTTAAACACCTTAAGGCTACACGATCTACTAAAGTATTGATGGTCGAAGCAGCAAAAAAATGATTTTAATTATTAAAATAATATATTATTGAAAAAATAACACTTTCATGTTTTGCAAAAGTTCATTCTACAAATCATGTACTTTGAAAACTTGCTTGATTTTATTTTGTGAATAAGCAACATAACTCAAGAACCACAGGACCTACAAGAGTATATCTGTGATATTTAAATTCTTCTATACACTCGATATGAAAGGATGAATACGATTCTCACTACCATTCGCAAGATGCTGTGAACTACCAAATCGCAACAGTTGAAAAAAAGTTGCTAACCTTAACACAGATGGTGCACATTCACACAAAGCAGGACAGCTTGAGATATAAGAAAGTATAGAACAGATATGACTTACCAAACCGCTTGTCTCCTCATTCATCAACACAGATGTTGCACATTTTAATCCTCAGATTGCAAGAATCACAGGGATAAGTTGAATCCAATTAATTAATGTTATTGTCCGTGCTCCTTTAAAAAGTTTACTCTCGATGCCTCACTGTATGATCCAAGCGCCTTAGGTTTCAGGAATACAGAACGGTTCATACATCTAAGCTATGTGCAATATTATACTGGAAGTAATTGGAGTTTTCCGCGATTGGCTGACTTCAGTATAAAACAACATTTCAAGTTTGTGAAAGTCGAGGGCGCTCTTATGATTTCTGTATAATGTCAGGCGGTGTGCGGCAGGAATTTATTAAATGTGCCTTTGTCGACCGTGGAATTGAATGGGATTATTTTGAAATTTTAAAACGCTAAAATTAAAGCCATATTATAACATTTCTATAAACATATCAAAACCTTTAGTAACATTTCAGAATCAGTGAATCCACGACAGACTTGGCCATTCAAAACGCAACAGAAAAATGGCCAAATTTTTCTTTAAATCGCCGTCAATTTCGAACTAGTGAACTCAGAATTCTATTCCCACGTTATATTACCTCGAGATATTCCTTAAGCCTAAAATTATTTTTTTGAAGCTGTAGGTGCTTCCATGAACCCGTCTGATTTTTTATTTATTCCATGTTTTCACTAAATTGTGTTCCTTTCCCTGCGTGGAATCAAGTTTTTCTGGGTTTTCCTGTCAAACCTGCCCTGTTCCAACAGTCACTCTACGAAATAGCGCTACGCTATTAAAAATGTCCTTGGGTTAATCGACTGTATAGACATTTTCCCTAATGGTCATCTAAAATGGTTATGATAGACCTGAATTTAGTCTCGCCGCATACAAAAAACTATGGGTACCCCCTTATCAGAAGTCAATTCTAGTCCCTTCGATAACTCGCTGGGTCTGCTAGTAGCTGCTAGTCTTAGTCACAGTCTATATGGCACAGCATAATTCGCATTACAGTGAAATGCGACCAAGCGTAGACTTTGCGTAGACTATACGATCTATTTTTAGCATGACTCCACATAGTCTCCTACACAGCCAGTTTGCGTCGGTCTGACACTCGTCGATCCTCCTAACAAACAGTCTGCAAAAGAGCACATATAACGACTCTTCTGATTGGTTCCCCATATTTCGGGGAAACGGAAGTGACTGTTGACCTGATCAATTTGATTTGACCTTTGAACAGCTGATTGATTTCGTTCGCCGCAGCACGATCTGTCAACGCGAGCAGATTTGATTGAAAATTGAACGAATTTTCAACATCTATTTGGTAATTTTGAGCACGAAAGAAAATCTCAAGACGAGAAAGTAAGTACCGGGTACTTAACGAACTGATTTCTGTTGATTTTATTGATACAGCTCGACAGGCGCAGGCTAGGTCCATAGTCCCGTCTAAAATTCCAGCATGATACATCTGTACTGTACATTTAAATACAATGTTTACATCATTTCACATTTGTACATGGCACACACCGGGGGCACACATGCACATACTATTACACTGGAATATTATAAATATATTATAATACTAGCCCGATTGCATGCATGCATGATACTCTACATACTGATTCTGTCTGATGGCATGGCGTTTGGAGTACATGACTTATGAGTAAACCTTTGACGAGAGTGTACATCACAAAATTTACTCAGTCATTTGTTGGAACACACTTGTCTGATTGTTGTCTGCAGAGGTGATCTGCTGATGTGGAGTCAGTGGAAATTTACAAATTAACTTTGTGCCGTACATAACACATTGTTAGCTCTGACTTTGCAACATCACGGTACGTACGGGCTCATCAAAGGTTTACTACAACATATTATACCTAGGGATTCTTCGGGGTTCGGGATGTGGTGCGAGGTGACTGCGGCCTTCAAACAGTGTTAATTTATAAACGTTTGATTGTGTGTAATTACACAATACACATGAACGCTTGTACGAGAAGTCTAGCTTCGAATTTGTCACAGATAGCTTCACACTATTTAAAGACGAGTCCTGAGCTATCAAAATCTAGTACTTAGAAATCAATGGCTAGGGAAGCTGTAAGTAAATACAGCCGATCACTGCTGGAGATCGTATCAAAAATGTTGCTAAAATTGCAGTTTGCACTTCAACTAAATATTAGACTGTTAAAAATAGGCAGCATTTCCTTAAAATACACAGTTGACTCAATCAAATTTTAACTTGCATCAAAATCAGCAGAAATATTACATGTCAGTGCTGATTGGTAGATCCACTGAAATAATGATAGCAAATGGACTCGAGCATGATAGCATCGAATGCCGGGATCGAATGCGTACAAAGCTGTACATGTAAAACTATTGTGTACAAATTTGAAGCTAGAGTTCTCAAGTAAGTAGTAAGCAAACGTTACTGTCTCGATTCTCGAATGGTACAAATCCTGGTCCCATGGGAGTATGGTGGGAATTTTTTTTTCACTTGTGAAGTCCCCGATTTTGGCATTCTGAATCTAACTCAAAATTAGTAACAATTTTATCTCAGTATCATTAAATCGGATATTGTACCGTTACGTCGGCCAGATATTTTCGATATTGGGGGGCTGGCATTTTCTTCGGAAGGGGGGGGGGGTCACAAATATGTCGGTGACCGGAGTCAATTTTGTTATGACCCCCCCATCGCGGGCAAAAATTTTTTATGACCCCCCCTATCGCGGGTCGAAAAATTTTATGACCCCCCGCTTCCAACTACACAGACTCAAGAAAAATTATTCATTGCCGGAACTAAGGCGCGGAGCGCGTCAAAACTTAAAAGTGAAGAAAGTGTGTGGAGCGCGGTAAAATTTTTATTGTAAGTGTAAAGAAGGCGCGCGGAGCGCGTAAAAATTTTGCATAGATTGTACGCACATTTCGACTGAAAATTTTAAGTCACCAGCCCTTAATAATTCTATAACCCCCCCTATTTTGGGTGTTAAAAAATTATAACCCCCCCTATTTTTGGTCTGAAAATTCTATGACCCCCAGTATTTTTGGGACCCCCCTTCCGAAGAAAATGCCAGCCCCCTTGGTATTGGATCGGATATCAGTCCAAAAAAAATTTTAATTATTTTTTTTGCAAAGTTTTCTGCAACTTTGAAGAACCACTGGACCTATTCTGAGGTGCTAGCATAGTTAATTTGAAGAAAAAAAATTGGAAAAAAAATTACGAAAACATTACAGTTTGTTATCCAATATGCAAACTATCAACAAATGTTTACCTCTTAGCTCTTCATCTATTAGGCCTACATAATTATTATAAATGCATGGAAAATTGTAATTGTTTCTGATCTTAGCACCTCAGAATAGGTCCAGTGGTTCTTCAAAGTCGCTGGAAACTTTACCCAATCGGTAGACAGTTCTGCCATATCGGTTGAGGCCTAGAGATAAATCAGGTTTAGCTAGCTCAAGTTGAGTGCCGGTTAATATACCATATCCAATTAGAGCGCCAGCTCAGGGCACAATTTTCTAGCAAACAAGAGGAATTGGTAAATGGAGATATACCCTAAAAAGTTTTTACTCATTTTATGATGAAAACATCATTTGTGAGAAAAAACCCTGCTATTTATTAAATCATTAATTTGTGTATTTGGTTTGCAGTTGACCAAGATGACATCTGATGAACAACAGTAATGGAGATGGCTTGATGCAACACGATCTTGGGTTTCTGACAGACAGTGACCTGTTACTTTGTAAGTAAAAACATTCTTAATGTCAACTCATTTTTTCCTTTAGAATCATGCCAACAGCAAAACACCATAGAGTATAATGGTGAAATTAAGAATGGTGGAATATAAATAAGCCTAGATAAGACAAGCAACTAAAAAACTGGAAGAGGCTACATTACGCTAAACAATCACAGAAAGGCTTGAAAATGTGAAAAACATAATCTATGGCAGCACATTAAAATGGCTCTTTTACTTGTTTTTGATTTGAAAGAAAAATACTAAATCCCCATAATGTCACTGATTCAATGATACGTAATGAGACGTCTCAGCACTCACTTTATTGGTGAATAAATCTCCATGCAGACATTTATCAGACCCATTTAATATATTATGTTTAATTGTTATTATTGTCTTACAGGAGCATGCATGATGATTTGGAAATTGGACCTTGTGATGGCCACCTTGAACTTGAACAACTGATTTTTGAATCAACAGACAGAACAGAACTATTATTGCTGATTATTCAGTAGATTATGTAGCCTACTGATTTGTCACATACTTCTCAAATAGCAATTAGATGTAAAGTTACAGCATTCAGCAGTTGAGAAAAATCAGACAAAAACACTTGTTTGGCCTGTATGAAAATGAATTGTGCAGAAACACAGAACACAAAATGATTGTGTTCATGGAGAACAAAACTAAAAGGGCTCCAGTATTACTCTAAAAATTACATAAACAATGTACACATGTATAACACTCAAAGATTATGACACAGGAATTTGATTTAATACAGGGCCTCTGAAAGAACTGCAGTCAGAAAATTTAATTTTTGAGTACCGTAATTAATTTTGCTACAAAGAAATTAAAAAGGTGTACCGGTATGTTGTTACGTGGTAAAGCATCTGTCACTTACTTTTTAATTTTGAAAATCAACGGTTTGGTTCAGGAACCAAACTAGGAACAATAATTAAAGTTCAGAGAGTACAGTTCTGTATTTAAGGTTTTTTTTTGTTTTTATTGTTTTGGTTTTGGAGTGTCCCTGTACTAGAGCTAAATGCTAGGATCAGTCTTCATTGACATTTAAAACAAAAGATAAGAAAAATAAGGCCCCAGTGTTTTTGCAAAGCTATAATTCGGTGTGTTCATGAGATACTCTATTAATGATTTCAAAATGCATTTGTATCCATTTTGAAATCATTAATAGAGTATGACATGAGCACATTATATATAACTATTTGCATATTAAAAACACTAGGGCCTATTATTTGTTTCTTCTTCTTTTTTAAATATCAACCATGAATGATCCTAGCATTTAGGCCTAAAAAATTGTTTGATTGACATTTGAAAAATTAGGGTAGGTCGGTCAGCATTTTTTCCCCTTTTTTTTCTTCGTTTTTGCACCCGCTTTTTAAGCTGTAAATTGCGTATGATAAAGGCCTTGGAACTTTAAAAAAAAGGTTTTTTATTATTATTTTTTTAGGGTGTTTAAGTTTAGGGTCGCTCGGGTTACGCCAATCAAACAATTTTTTAAGGCCTTAGCTCTAGGGTCCAGGGACACTCCAAAACCGAAAAAATAAATAACTAAATAAATTAATTAAATGTTTTTTAAATAGCCCGACGGGCCACATGGAGATAAAACCCAATAGCCCAATGAAAAATTTGGTAGGCATGGCTATCGGGCTATCGCTTATTCCAACCCCTTCAACTTGCAGTTTCTTGTATTCACAGTTTCAAACATTTACAGCCTACGGGACAAAAACATTTTTGCAGGCAAAAATAAAACCCATGATCTTTCATGATTTTTATTTTTGCCTGCAAAAATATTTTTGTCCCATAGGTTTGTAGGATTGTATATTAAATTGCAGACCGCGATGATGCATGAAAAGAGTACCCTTTCCTGCAGATTGTTGCTCGATGATGACAACACATTTATTCTGGGTGGTTCCCCAGGTATTAACACTGAAGCAAATTCAAACAAACTAAAATAATTATGCTTGTAATTATTATTCTTTCTTTCCATTGTTACACATACAAAGTCATGAAATACAAAGTCATGATTGTTATTAAATGCCATCTGTAATTACCAACAGTATTACCAGTACTTGTGTTATCAAATATAATTATAGTTTCTTTCAATAGTGTATGAAAAGTAAATCTTCAGATACCATGAAAAGAGGTTGAATAAAATGTACTTTTCGCCAGCCCATTCAGGGCTGGTACCTGTTTCAGGTTTGGGGTCAGTTTACTCAAGAGATTATATTTTAGTGGTATTGGAATGATTTTTTTTTTTACTTTTTGTGGTTAAATTTTTTTAAAGGTGAACCTCATTGAAAATAAAGTTATATATCAATGGAAAGCTTATGATGTCAGGATACTAAAATTATTTTTCCGATTTTTTGATGGCCAATAAAGCTGAAAAATTAAAAAAATGAATGAATTGTTGGTCTTTTTTAAGGCGCCCAAAAAGCACCCAAATCAATCGTCTATGACCTTGAGAATGCTCGTGACGTAAGCTCAGGGTTCGCAGTCACGTGATCCTACTCGGAAACATGTAAACAAGACTTGCTTCCTGTACTTTGCAAGCTGCCCGGCAAGTCTGATTTTCACAATAAAGCTTGAAATTAGAGGAATCTTCAAGTTGCTGGTTCCTTCTATATTCTATATATATTACAAATAATAGAATTATTGTCAGCACATAAATTTTCCGTAAATTTTTGACAAAATCAGTCATAACTCGCTCGGTATAATTGGGTAATTGAGTTTGAATTTCGCGCTGGGATCAATTCCATGCGCAAATGCTTGCTACCGCTCATGTCATGGACTGAATAAACATGATCGAAAAACAAATTACATACTTGTTTGTGACATTCCTATTCTTGATTCATTTGAAAATATCTGATATTTAAAAATATCGTCTTGCAGTATAATCAAAAAATTAATAAAAAAACCCGCCGATTTCATCAAATCCAGCCCATAAAGTTTTCATATTCAGCGCATCGCGGTAAATACATTCTTTCCACGCAATCACGATTGAAAGAAACATACTTTATTATAAAATAAATACAATTTAGGC
Organism: Amphiura filiformis; assembly: GCF_039555335.1. NCBI lineage: Eukaryota > Metazoa > Echinodermata > Ophiuroidea > Amphilepidida > Amphiuridae > Amphiura > Amphiura filiformis. The sequence continues at coordinate 47,758,775 of NC_092640.1, forward strand.
TTAGTAGATGGAATTCTGAAATCTGAATAAAATTAAAATATTGTCACTTGTGTCACGATTCTTTAATGATAGTACAATCAGTGTACGGTATTGAAAAGGTGAAACATTCATGTTTTATGGATTACCGAACACGATGCGTAAATTGCTGAAGAAATAGCAGGCACCCGACCAAGGTGGACATGCGCAAACACAGCGAGTCGCCAAGTTCGTCCTCTGGTAGCACTTGCGGTCCGGTGTGTGTTGCAGCAGATTTGATCTCAGGGATTTGATCAAGTCTGCTTGTATGCATTTTCGCAATTAAGCTTGAAATTAGAGGAATATTCAAGTTGCAAATAATAGAATTATTGTCAACACATACATTTTCCGTAAATTTTGGACAAAATCAGTCGAAACTGGCTGGGTATAATTGGTTATTGAGTTCGAATTTCGCGCTGTGATCAATTCCATGCGCAAATGCTTGCTGCGACCGGTGACCGGTCATGGCATAATAATATAAACATCAAATTAAATACTTGCTTATCAAGTAACATTCCCTGTTCTTGATTCATTTTAAAATATCTGATTTCTAAACAATATTGTCTTGCAGTAATCAAAAAAAGATTTCATTATAAAATCCAGCTCATAAAAAGGTTTTCATATCCAGCGCCGTGATCATTCCCCGATCGGATATCATCCATTGCGGAAAATATTCTTGCCATGAATTCACAATTGAAAGAAACAAATACTTTATAAATACAATTTAGGCTTGGTAGACCGTTATTTGATGGAATTCTGAAATCTAAATTATAATATTGTCATTTCTGTCACAGTTCTTGATGATAGCACAATCGGTGTAGCCCTACTGAAAAAGAACTCTATGTAATTGTTGTATGGATGATAGCGAAATACTGAAGAAATTGCAAGGAGCTGGTGTCTGCGAGGCGGATATTCCCAAACAGCGCTAGCGCTTCTCGTCTTCCGGGAGCACTGTGTATTAGCTGATTTGATCAATCGTTCCTTGATATTTGGAACATTTACAGGAATAAATTTTGCTGGCGAAGTAGCAATAAGTTGGAAATATCAGAATGTGAATATCAAATCGGTCATTTTGTCTGCAAGCAGTACAGTCGCGGATACCGAACACTCGGCGACTGAGACTCATACTCAGTCATGAGTTCATCCCGTATGCCCCGGTCCGTATGTATCTACGAGTTCGCCTATCATACATGACCGGTTGTAAAACTAAGAAATAATTAAAAAATCCTGTACATGTACCTTATTCTATTCCTTCATTTTCTCATTGTGATAAGTTCATCTCTCAACTTGGTGTGACGATCTGAACTGGTAGCACTAGCAGTTATTTTTTGCAATCTGTTTTCATTCCGGTTCTTCGGCGAATCTTCGCTCTTGCTTTACTGTAATATTCCCTATGCATATCGTGGATGGTTTGGCCTATCCCAAATCACCCCGGCCAGCACTTTTTCCATTTTTATCCACACCCTTTATTCAGGAACTTCATTCTTGATTTGATCATGATGTTTCCTTCATGTTATTCTTATTTTATTGAAGATATTTTTCATGTAAAGTAAGTTGACAATGACTGAATTCGTACATTGGCCCGATGCATGCCACAGTAATGCATGGACATTGTGTGTTTACAATCAAACCCGGAAGTAACTTTTTGTCCCCGAGCTGACGTCATCAACGAAAGCGCCCAATTTGAACGATTTCGTTTTGTAATTTAGGGGGGGTGCCAATATCAAATCTTTGCATTGAGATTGTGTCTAGCCTGGTACGTTTGGCAAATAAAAAATATTCTTTTCTGCTTCCTGACATCATAAGCTTTCCATTGATATATAACTTTATTTTCAATGAGGTTCACCTTTAAATATTTTAATTCGATTTGTTAGGAAAAGTAAGTATGTTTTGCCGTTTCAACGAACGAAAACGAGTGAGTATTACCAAAGTTATGTTTGAACTAATTAATTAGGACTTTAAAAGTTTAAAGGCCTAAGTGCAACAATAATAGTTAATATATATAGCATCATATGGTCAGCAGAAGAAAATCTGACATCACCTATGATGTCATATCAGTGTCCTTGACCGGGGGTCCTTACTCCTTGACCACTGAACAGCGTGATATCATGTTGATAACAGATCTATAGAATCAAAATCTTCATCATATCCCCGGATCATATCACAGATTCTCAACAATCTGTGATCATATCGACCATATTGATGTGAAAGTAGTTATCTATCATATCCTGTGTCGTTTTATGGATAAAAATGACTCAAAATGTTATTGATGAAATGGTTGCTATCATAAACATCAGTTTTGTCTTTTCAAAAAAAAAAATCCGATGCAAAATAAAGTTTTTAGGGCCTAGCTATAATATGGGCATAATTTATGCATATAGTATTGAACAATGTACCCCATTTGACATGCACTTATAGATAAATAAATTGTCTTACTTTATTAATTTAATAACTTCTTTATTATAAATAAAATGACACATAACTATTTGATTCATAAAATTACATTCAACAAAATGATTGAAGAGAAAACACACAAGGCACTAGGCAGACTGTTATAGAATGGAGTATGTAAGATGCCATGTCCATAGCTTCGCAGGAGTTTCCGACTAGCAATCAACATGATCAGCACATTCAGAAAAACACAGTTTAAGAGTGAAGATTGTAGTGAGTAACCAGTCCTTTATAAATGTGCTGGCCACTATCTATTATAATATAGTAGGCTTAAACTATACATTGCGAATTAATTAAGTTATTTTAAAATAAAATGTACATGTAAGTTAACTCAAACCGGCAGTGTATATATCGAAAGCAGTGAAATCGGACATTCCTAAGCGAAGATATTGAGTTCGTAAGTTCTGGTATTACAAAATTGGAAATTGAGATATCGTGGGTAAAAAGCTGAAAAGACAAAAAAACCCAACGACAACAACAACAACCACAACAACAAAACAAACAGACCAGAACAATTTGGAGTACATGTAATGAATTAAAAGAGTTGACATGAGATTAGGAATTAATGTTTTCTGCTGTTTCAGTGTGCATGTTCTCATCGTTGATGGTTTGGTGGACTGTCATGTAGATGTAAGCGTGATCCTAAAAATGCCTTTCACATTGACCAAAACTAATTACAAGACCTCTTCTACATTGAGGCTGGCTTTCCTTTTAAAGGAATTTTATTATATACCATGGTCATTTATAAGTCAGATTATAGTCATTCATCTCTCATCAATGTCCTTACTAGTTCCTGACAGACCTCAACAGCATGTACATACTGTGATCACAATTCACTATAAAATATTTGGCTGACCAACTGAGAGTTAATTCCAGGACCTATGTTACCAGAAACACATAAACACATTTAAAGTCTAAATGAAACAAGTGAACCTTGACCCTTTTAAAAGAGATGAAACTAAATTTCCTATCAAGAGGTGGAAATTACACATTTCATGTAGACCTCAAGGCCATCTATTGCCACACAATGAGTTAGTGGAAGTATTTCATAGGGTATGAAAATACTTGCATTTTTCTGACAATAAGTTGAGCTGTGAACAGATGTAAGAATGGCCATATGATTTCGCTGTGAATTTTGTACCAATTACATGCTATTAAGGTGCACTGAAAGTGGTACTATGGTGTAATTTAAAGAGTTCACAGTGGTGCACTCATTGGAGATTTGAGAATCACTGAATAAACATGATTCTCAGCTTCTGTCTATCCAGTCTAACAAAGCTTCATAATATCAATCCTTATTCATTTGTTGCCACAGTTCACTGCATAAATTTAGTTTCTAAATTGGAATGTGTTAAATTAAAAGTTGTTTGTGGAGTGCTTGTTGCCACACCAGTGTACATCGGACTAATAACGCAGAATGTGGAACCTCATATTGCTGACTCCCAGGTGGCTTCTGTAAGTTTCCCAGGCTTGGTCCCCGGGGGTACTCAGTACAAATGACCATACGGGGACGTGCCGCAAACATGGGTAGCATTTTCAGCCTTCTGGTATATCAATGACCCCTTTTCAAAGCCTATTTTGGTATATGAATGGGTCCTTTTTCAAAATTTTCTCAATTTTTTCGGAAAACAGCCCAATTTTTCCTTAATCTAGCCAAAATTTTCCCAAAATTTTGGGAAAATTTGTAAAAACTAAGACAATTTTGGGTAACTTCGGCCGAAAATTTTGACTTTTGGTATATCAATGGGTCCAAATTTCTTGAAAAATTGGTATATTTATGGGTCTACTTCCAAAATCTCAGCGGCACGTCCCTACCAAAACCAAACTTGAGTACCCCCCCCGGGGCTTGGTCAACCACTCGGCTTACCACCTCAACCTGTAAATTTTAAAGGAAAAAGAATAAAATATTTTTATTGTTTAAAATCAAACAATTTTTTGGTAAATTGAAAATGATACACTGTGACTGGTCACATACTGGTTGCAGATCAGGTGGACTGTAGGTACATTTTTATAGCTAGTCAAACTTTAAAAATTACCCTCCCAACATTTGGTTTACTCAGTGGCATTCATTTGTAAACTTAAATTGTTTCCCAATTTTTGAAAAATCTCAGTAGGTCAGCCCCATAGAACAGGGTTTTATTTTTTCGTCACCTATTTTAAAATCAAACCTCCCTTTGGCCTACCAAAAAACTTTGCCCCCCCCAATTCACCACCCTGCGGTACATATAAGGGGCTGTGCAATAATTATGAGCCCTGGAGGAGGGTAAAATTGGGGGTGCTAGGAATTTTTGGCACACATTCATGTGGCGCCTTTTAAATAAAACGCTCTAAAAAGGCTCAGGAAAACAGTACGGAAATGCTTAAATACGCAAATATTCCTGCTTGCTGCGCTCGCAACATGTATCTTGTAAATTAGGATCCCAAAAATTTGGCATGCGGCCATGCGCAAGGGGGGGGCAAATAATTTTTGGCAGGTTGAGAGCGGGTGGGGCAAGCAATTTTTGGCGAACCGTTCGGAAATTTTACCCTCTCCCGGCTCATAATTATTGCACAGCCCCTAATTATTGCACGGAAGGTCATCAGTTCAAATCATCCTCCAGACATGCTCCAGAAGACATGCAAATGCATTTGCATGTCTTCTGGAGCGCCGGTCTGGAGGTCAGTGGAGGATGATTTGAACTAATGACCTTCCATGCAAGCACCTTACACCCATCGAATGTGTGTCATCGGCCCTCAGACTGTAGGATTCAATTCATGTAAAGCACCTAGTATAAGGGGCTGGCATTTTTTTATGACCCCCTATCGCGGCCAAAACTTTTAACAACCCCTTATCTTGGGTCAAAATTTTTATGACCAACCCCACCCCTTCCACCTACACGCACTCAAGACAAATCATTCATTGCCGGAACTAAAGCGGAGTGCGCCAAAGGCTAAGAGCGATGAAGACGCGTGAAGTGCATACAAAATTTGCATTAGATAGCTATATATTGTATGCACATTTTGATTGTGAAGTTAAAGAATGCGCACGCAGCACGTGAAAATTTTTAGTCGCCAGCCCTTAATAATTCTACAAACCCCTATTTTGGGTGTTAAAAAAATTATAACCCCCCCTATTTTTGGTCTAAAAATTGTATCACCCCCCAAGTATATTTGAGACCCACCCTCCTTCCGAAGAAAATGCCAGCCACCTAATTATTTAATTAAATATAAATATACTCACGTCACTTTTAAGCTTTCTTAGATCAGCACAAAACTGCCCTAGCTGTCTCTGTCGCGATCGTGCTTCAGCTGTCTGCCGCGCCGGTCACGGTAAATCCATACAAATTGTATCCATAAAGTGTCACTCGGATCGCCACACAGCATTTTAATTATACTTTCTTTTGTTCATGTTTAACACCTTGTTTGTTTACATAAAATCCTCGTAAACATAACCGTAAACAGTTCCCGTGAAATCCCCGTAATACACTGCAGCCAGCTGACGAACGGCTTCCGGGGTTAAATTACGTCATGGTATCTTGACCAATTGCGAACGATGTTATATCAATTGCGTGACTTGACACTCAGAATCGACTGTCCAATCACAATCACGTAGATCCTTCAGTTTCCCAGACTGTATGTTCGTGATAGCCACATACAGTCTGGCCGCGAGACTAGACTCCACATAGCTCGCGTTCATCAAGGTCACTTTCGTTTTTCATTGCGCAGTGAATATTATTTTGGGTAAAAAACATGTTACTTTTCACATAGAAAGGTTTTGATATGAATAGATTAATATTTATTTTCCATAAAATGTTAGCTTTTACTGTCAGATATGTCCTATTTTAATTTTGAGCCGAACAATGGAGGTAAAGCATAGAAAATTTGAATTTACTACTAGCGCCCATGCATGTTACTCCCGCGGTTGTAATACAGTATGATCCTCTGGGTGTGTGGGTATGTGTATCCCGCACGCCGTGTACGTACTGTGCATACGTGTTAATAATTAAACGCCGGTTCCATCGTTTTATTCAAAATCTCGGATTTTGACAAAACTACAGCACCTAAAGTCTTGATTTTTGCAGAGTATCTTTATTGACTAAAGTACATTACAATCGTGTAAAAATCAGAATTTAAAATTTTTTGAGCGCGTTCTTTTCAGCAAATGTTATAATATGGCTTTAATCACGCCTGTAATGTTACGCTACAAATTATTTTGTAGACTAGTTATCTCTAGTTACGTGCTTCACCGAGAAAATATTTGGCAAACAACTATATCTATGAGTTGACTCTGCCATAGGCCTATAAAGGAGAGGAAATAACTTAATAAATATAGAATCCGCCAAATGTTTAAAAAAATAGAACGCGTACTGTTGTTGGATTTATTTGGCAAAACACAAAATGACGTGTATCTTTTGCAAAATGTATTTATTTTATTAACTAGTAAATTAAACGAGAAAGACAAAAATGATGTACATGTCTAAATTCATGTCAACAGCGTTAATGAAAATTTGTACAAAACCTCAAAACATCATCATCATCATCATCATCATTACCACTACAACCACACCAACAGAAATCATATATTAACTGCAACTCATCAGAAAAAATAAAATATTTAAAACAAATTATTGTTTTATTACTGCGCGCACAGATTGCAACAACAAAATCAACTGCTAGATTATGCTCAAATGAAAAAAAAGACTATTTAAAGTCTGTTATGAAAAAATACCTTGTATTCTATTGTATTGACTCGCAAAATAACAAAACAGGTATTTTGCAGTTTACCTACCCTAAGAAAGTAAAGCTTCATATGCCCTGCTCTATCTCGCTCTCTCTGTGTCAGGCAAAGCTATATAGCGCTGCTGTGGTCCTGGTCTTCACAAGAGTACGCAATCTCACACGATCTGATGCCAAGTGCGTTGCACCTTGCATTCCTTGGTTAGAAACCAGTTTCACGTCATTAATCTCGGCCGCCTTCCATAGCTCCTTGAAAACTTTATTTTGCTACACCTCCATGTTTCTGACAATAATGGCCAAAGTACTTCAGGTTTCTCTCCATTATGTCGTTTCTGATGGTTAGACTTGTACCAATATTGTCTAGGATCCAGGAATTTGTTCTCCTGTCTTTCCATGTCACTTGCCATGCTTGCAGAAGCCTCCTGTAACACCACATCTCAAAAGCATCAAATCCCTTCCCGTCACTCTTGGTCATAGCCCAAGACTCGCATCCGCAATTAGCAGTGGAAAACACAGTTGCACGAAGTAGTGGTACATTGAGGTCAATGGATAGGCCTCGGCTTTTCCATGTGCTTGACATACGTTGCACAGTAAGTTGTCCTTGCAATTAATAGTCAGTCTTCTCTCAATTTCAGTTGTGCTTTTACCGATATTGTTAATCATTGAACCCAGGTATTCAAATAATATTGCTTCACCCCTCAATCTGCTGTCCATCAAACTCATCACTTTGTCGCTCTCTGTCTACAACCATTATTTTTGTCTTCTTTGTGTTCAGGAGAAGGCTTTTTCATTCGCTGGCCTCTTTGATGCGTTTCAAAAGATCAATCAGCTCTACTCTGCTGCTACAAGCCTCTTCCAATCTTGAACCAATCTGTGTCTCCACTACTGACTGTAGATTCGCGGTCCTCATAATAAGCGGCTAATCAGGTCCGCAACATGACTTGGGAAACCCATCTTCTTCATAATTTCCCACATCTGATGATGGCTAAACACCGTCAAAGCTTTATTGTAATCTATGAAGCAGGAAAGTCTATGCTTTCTGCATTCTTCAATCACACTTCTTATGTTGACAATTTGGTCCCTAGTCCCCCTTCCTTCACGAAATCCTGCCTGCTCATCAGATATTTCTTGCTCCATTTTGGTCTTCATTCTCTTGATGATGATCTTCAGAAGCACTTTACTTGCATGACAAATCAGGCTGATGGTCCGGTGATTGGCGCACTCTTTCAAATGTCCCTTCTTTGGCAGTAGAATAATTACTGCTCTGTACCAGTCTCTCGGCCATTTCTTCTTTTTCCTGATGATACAACATAAACGCCACATGAGGTATATACCTTTTTTCCTAGTTGCCTTCCACAACTCAGAAGCTTCATTATCAATGCCAGGTGACTTTGCATTTCATTTGTTCCATAAGAAGCTCAACTTCAGACCTCAATGGTTAAGGTTCTTCCTCACTCTTTTCATATTCACACTGTACATGCGCCCTGTCATCTTGTGCCTCAGACAGCTGGGAATCCGTCGCCTTTGATGTCTTCACTTTCGATAAGAGTGTTACCTTTCTCGTCATTTATAACATCAATCATAGAGATCCACTTCTTAGTACGTTCTTTGGCAATACCAGAAGCCATTTCTGAGTCACACTTCCCATTTCCATACACTTCCTTTCGATGTAGTTTCTTTTGTCCTGGAGACCTCTTTGTTTAAGCGTTCCCGTTCTTCCTTTCCTCCATCTGCCTTTGCTCTCTTTCTGTCATCACCTAGGTTAAGGTCAGCTGAGAGATCCACGGCTGTTTCCGTTTCGTCTTACTGGGTATGTTCCTCTTTGCTTTTGCTCTGGATTGCTTCTTTCATGTCTTCCCACAATACATTTGGAGTCTCTTCGTTAACTTTCAGTAACTTGTTCTGCACATCTACTGAATATTGAGTGGTGATGTTGTCAACATCATACCTGGTCGGTGGTGCATTGTCTCTCTCTCTGCACTTTAAGTAGGCATATCACATCAAAAATAAGCGCAACAGAGACAAGGGGCGCCACCACCTTCCCCCCACCTATGACTCGGTCATCCATTCATCTGACCGTCGGAGGTCAACATCAGTTGCTACTTCCGGTCAGATGACCCAATTTCCCGCTACCAACCAAAACATCAGTCGGCATTGAAGACCAGTGGATGCTGGTCGCAGGCCACCAACCTCCACAACGTAAGTCGTGAGAACTTTGTTTAAATTTGTACTTTCTCGATACGTTATTTAATGTTTCTACATGAATGAGCTTTATTAAAGCATCAAAAATAAAAAAAAAAGGAATTGAAATCGGTCAATGCATTGTGATATAGTGTCAATTTAAAGATGCTCGTAAATGGAATAAAAACCTGCCACAAAATGGCTGCAATGACAAAATTGACGGTTTATTTGGACGCTTGCTTGAAAAAGCAGCGATAATTTAAGTATCACAGGTTAAATGCCTATCTTTCATGACTTCCTTTAAGAAAACAAAATTAAAAAAATGATCATTGAATAATTATAATAAATTAACCAAATGTACTATTTTAGCAATTTCGGCCAATCTGCAGACAAATTAAAGCTGAAAAAATGACTATGTTCAGCTAATTAATATGCAAAATTGATGCCAGTGGAAAACCGTACATGATATCAGGGTGCGGTTTTTTTTGCACACATATGTATACGAAGTTCTTTCAATTGATAACAAAAAATACACAAAAAGTAATTAATTATGCAAAGTAGCTAATTACAGCTAATTATGTATTCATGATATTATTATGTAAATTAGGCATGAGTAATTTTGGTGTTTTTTAATATTTAATGAAAGTCTATTAATTCACCATAAATTTGTCAAGTATGAACCTGTTATGATGTTGAATAAAGAAACTGCAGTTAATTACTTAAAAATAATACAAAAAATACAAAGTTTGACATTTTGATGGTGTCTGGAATAGAATTTTCTTTTTTACTGTCAACATGGTATGTGTCCCCATTACTCAAAGGCAAATCCGAAAAGTAAAAATAAAAATTCATTTGCAATGAGACTTAAAATTAACATTTAGTTATCTGGATTAACGTAGGAGGGCAAATGGTAAAAGGAACCGCCATTTCACTCTAGCGCGTATACAAAACTAGTATGGCTTTGGACACACACAATGGCTTTAAGCTATTGTGGTTTGGAAAACTACTCCCTATGGAATATCTTTGATAATATTTAGGGATTCAATCATGTTTCACCGTTGTTCATCACCGTTTAACAACGATGCGGCCGCGTCGTCTGAGTGGTTTACTTCGCGAGGGCAGCTAACTGCCCGAGCGAAGTAAACCACGCAGACGCGCCGGACGCGAGTTGTTAAACGGTGATGAACAACGGTGAAACATGATTGAATCCTTTCAACAACGAAAAGAAGCTAAAGATCGTATAATTCACATGATTATTTCATGAGGAATGTTAGTTAATCATTGCCCTCAGCCTTACAAAACTTCGATGATTTCTCTGTTGATATCGGCAATAAAACTACAGAATAAAACTGCATTTAGCCGCTGCCTGAAAAAATATTGAATTCAACTTGTAAAGCTTGAATACGCACACATGTTCCAGGCATGACGAATTTTACGCGCTCTAGCGTAACGCGTAGTCTCGCTCGCGTTCGCGTATACGCTACAGTAAAAGTGTGGATTCATCATGGATTAACAACGGTTGGCTCCTGTACAAAGGTATAGGAAGAGTTGTTGAATATGTTTTAACTAGTGTTCCTCAAGTGCTTCATTTAATGTAGACGGAAATAATTTACATGCTAAGAAAGATTAGTATTTTAGCTAAATGGTGGTAGATCAGACTATTTCAATAGGCCTTTATTTACTGATTTATGAGCGATCGTCAAAAAATCCATTAAACAGGCATTAATTCTTGAACAAAGCAAAATTTAATTTTGTCGGATTCAATGGTAGCTTCAGAAAGGTTTCGCATACCATACATTAAAATTTCAAACAATTGGGATAAATGGAACATACTAAGGAAATTCATTTTTGACATTGATGTTTTCCAAAAATCAGCCGACTTTGATGCGCGCGCTTTTTAATTCACTGTTATGCTTGCATGCACAGTGTGACAGAATTATTGCGCAGCCACTGTGACATACCTACTTTAAGTTACTTAGTATTATACGCTTATGTTACATAAAGAATACCCTGAAATATACACTGATGAAAAAAAACCCTTCTTGCTTGCGTTTATTTTCCGTTATATTTTTCATACCCTAAACACATATTCCAGCTTTGTCAATATACCTATTTGTTCCAATTTGTGTTTTTTATGCCCTAAAGCGTAACGAGTATATCCAAGTACATTGCATAATGCTGATTTCATACTGTCGTGCCGCTTGCCGCCAGAGGATGTTTAAAGGCATTCCCAATTTCCCATAACCCAATGGGGTTTCTGACCTTGGTATGTCTGGCTTTTGTACATATGTGGCACAGTTGACCATACCTTGCATTGAGATTGTGTGCAAATATCTGGTGTTTTCATCCTTTTATTTAACATTCAAAACATTGAGACGTATGAATAAAATTAATGAAGTGGGACAAAATGAATGTTTCCTGTAAAAAAATCAAATACAAGTCATAAGTCTGAACTATTAGCTCGTTGGCATCAGTTTTAAAATTATATTGATCAAATTTCCCATTCATAGTGCATTGTATGAATGCCTTTAAGGGTAGACGAGGTATTGTTGGTCGAAGCAGCGAAAAAAAATCGATTTTCATTATCTGAATCATTATATTATTGAAAAATTACACTTTGGTGTTTTGCAAAGTTTATTCTACAAATCATATACTTTGAAAACTTGCTTAATTTATTGTTGTTAATGAGTTATGTATGTTTTACAAAAGTGTTGTTGTTTCAGCCCTCTTTACAACATAACTCAGGAACCACAGGACCTACAGAAATATATATGTGATATTTGAATTGTTCTACACGCTCGCTATGAATTGAGCAATGCAATATTTGCTAAAGCTCACTACCATTTGCAAGATGCTGTGAACTACATGTTTGTTTGCTGCTTTGACCCCCGCTTTGACCAACAACACATCGTTTACCCTTAAGGATACGATACATGAGTTACCGACAAGTGACTCATTTCGGAATGCGATCATGAATTTTGAAGAAAAAAAGTTTCCGCAGGCTTCGTTGGGACTCGAACCAGCGATTCTAAACTTCCTTCGATTACGCTTCTAGCGCTTTACCGCTCGGCCACCGTGGCAGTTGAGCAGATGAGTGTAATGATAAAAGATAAATATCATAATGCCATCTTTAGCCTTTTGTTTACTAAAAAAAGACGCGTTTTGTAAAGATAGATTAGCCGTTTTAAGCACGAACGTTTGGGAAAGGTTTCAAACAAATAATAAAGACACTGATGTGATGATGAAATTGCATAAGTTGGGAATGTTTTGTTTTGGTTTTAGGAATTTGACCTTAAAATTTACAACTTCATGACATTATCATTCGAAATCAACAAAAGATATTTCAACACTATATGTCCTCATTCTTTCCATAGAATGTTTTGTACATGTATGTGAAATAGCTTCAACAATGGTTCGCTGCATAATGGTAAAAATAGCCTTGACCTAAAAAAGGGCGAGAGGTACCATATTTACGGATTCAGGCTAAATTTAAAATTGATATAAAACGTTTGTTTTTGATCGATTACAAAAATTTATTTTTGTCGTATAAAGAAATTGTATCTGGCGTGAATTACACTACAGTTTTTATTCCTAGGGCTCTTTGACTTCTTCAAATAATTTTTTAATGATAGAGTGAATCCCCTGGCCCTCTATAATTACGCACAAAAGATCCCCTTAAGCCTCCTCTGGCCTGCCGCTTAATAGCGGCGAGACGCAGGCGCATTGCCGAAAAACGAACACAATCAAGCTTGTCATTGGCTGATACGTCGTATATGCTAAATACGCATCAATGGGTATATGACCTTGAGTAATTCGTTCCAAGATTCATTCAACGGGAAATACTAATAATTGTTGAGTCATTGAGTTGAGCTTTACTGGCTGCCTTCAAGTTTCCTACGCTACGCCATTACTGGACTTGCATTAATTTTCATAACACTGCAGTTCGCGGCCTTCAACGCAACTGTTAGTATATTCGTGTAGCCAACTACCAGTAAAACTTGTATGTATACACAGAATGAATAACTTCAACAGACTAATGCAACAGTGGCTAATGATATATTTTACATGTCAAGTATGTGCTCAAGTACCAATACCAAATCGACCATTGGGTTTCCCGTACGGTTCAGAAGGCCAGTCACTGATTCAACTCGACGCATTTATGGATCTTGCCTGTCCAGACTCTAAGGTGGCATTCCCGACATTGAAGGAGGTTGCAGATCACTACGGGGTTTCAAATCTTCGCTTTAATGTTGTTATGTTCCCGCCACCGTACCATAGAAGTGCGTGGTTAGCTACACAGGTAGGCAGTGCATATGCAGATGCGATATTAATTTGTAAGCTTTATCGATCAGCCAGAAAAATTATTATTTGCTTTTGCTCTTGCCTCGGTTTTCGAACTGGAGTCACCTGATCAGGAGTCGAACGCCCTAACCACGAGGCCATGGGACTCTGAGGGTAAATAGATGCGTCGTCCGGAAAGAATAAAAAGAAAACTTGATTATTTGCCGAGTGGGGTTCATAATATTTGTATGATCGGGTATCAAAAGAAATGCTATTATATATTTGAAAGTGAATCTGAAAAGCCAGTGCAAAAGTGATTCGCAGCTAGGACCATAGCAGTGTTCAAAACCTGTTGATATCATATATCAGTATTATTTTCCAATAATTTTGGCTATGAAATACCGCTTGAAATGAAGCAAGAATATTTGTTAAAACAAAAACTCGTATTATGTAAGCTGAACTAAGCTTTTGTTTAGTAGGACCACTAGTTTCCCCTGGTAAACTAGTTTTTAATGTCGGACTAAACGTCCACCTAGTATGCTTGGCTAGTACAGCATGCAGTGAGGGAAATTGTTAGTACGGACATTCCGAACTATGCCAAATGATGGTACTTTACTAATAAGTGAAAATTAGTTGCACCGCAAAAGTTGGTCTAACTAACTTTTCTGGCTTTACGAATTGGTAGAACGAATCATGGTTGTGGACCGTACCAAGGGTTGTACTAAAGTTGAATTTACCGCCCTTTTGATCACATGACATGACTCTTATGACAAATTAAGCTAGTAGAGCTAGTCTCTACTAGCTTATAGACGACATTTCATACATGCAGCTGTAGACATAGCACATCTAGCGTCTTGAGATGGACATTTTAGCCCCGATTCTAGCCCGTTAGAAATGGTCGAAGAAATGGAAAGGTATGTTTTATTGACATTTTCCCAAGCTTGTTTTTGAATAACTTACAAACCGTTAGAATTTGAAATGAGATTGTAAATCGGAACACAAATGTCATAGTTCTTGTCATGATCATGGACCGTGGGTTTGTGCATGCATGGTTGAGGCTGCCATGGCTGCCGAATTCGTGGAAACCTTCATCATGCCGTGTGTAGTAGAAACCAGGGCTCAAAAAACGGGGCCAAATATGTTTTTCAAATTCTAACCATGCTAAAACGGTTTGTAAGTTATTAAAAAATACAAGGTTGGGAAAAAGGTCAATAAAACGTAAGTTTCCATATCTTCGACCACTTCGACCACGGGCTAGAATTGAGCTAGTTCCACAGACTAGTTCAGTCAGCTGAACTAGTCGAACATTAGTACAGAATGCCCTATTAAAAAAAGTAGTCGTACTTGACATCGTTTTTGATAGTAGAGCCCATTAGTAGAACACCCCAATATATTAGTAGAGTCCCTAGTAAGCTCTAGTAGGTCTCAGTTGAACTAATTTATTATATTAGTAGGTCAAGGTTGAACTAGTATTTTGATAGTTAAGTCCCTAGTGTATCCTGACCTAATAACATATAGTTTAGTCCAGTCCAGCCGTATTAGTTACAGGTTAGTCTTACTTGACATTGTTTTAACTAACTTTTCCTTAGTTAGTCACCCCAAGTTTCGTTTTCAGTGGATTATGGTTGCCCATGATTAACTGTAATATTGGTGCCACTTTTTGAATTGGTGAGATGTTAAAATTATTGGAACGGTACATAACATTGATCACGGTTTTAGATATTATTTTGAAACCAGCGAAAAATATCATGGAACAATAGAACTCAGGTGATTTAGTGTTTCGTGTAAATATATTCTTGCGGAGCATATGTTTAGCCTTCTTTATCAGTCGTTTATTTTTAAAACTTGCTGGTCACGGCTACCGCGTGTACGTGTCTCGTGTCTCGTGTCTCGTCTCAAGTTGAGAGTAACACCATGTCGGATTTTGCAGTGGCAGATTCGAATCAGCGCGTTTACGCGGTAGTGCCGCCAGCGCATGCACAGGTCGCCCTTCTACCACAGTGATACGCCCTGCGGGATTAGTTAGCGTTCGCGGGTCGAATCTGCCAAAAATCCAACATGGCGTTACTCTCAACTTGAGACGAGACTGACTATAGGGCAGTAGCGTCTGACATGATCTTTTCGTCTATTTTATAAACAGAGTACTTTCATCGTACAGGACATGGATTCGTCAGTAACATTTAAATGGATGGCGCACTTTTTCGCTGTTCAAAAAAAGTTCTTCAACGACCCAACACGGAACAAAAGTAACAGTGAAATAATGAGGTATAACCAATAATACAATGAAAGCATGAATGAACGCATGAATGAATAAACGGTAGGATGGTTGGAGGAACGAGCGAATGATTGAATGAATAACAAAATTGATGAATGAATGAACGAAAAAAAAAAAAAAAAAAGAATGATTAAATAAATTAATGTACGAATTAATGAATGGATAAATGGACGGATGATTGAAGGAATGAATCACTTAATTGATGAACGAATGAACGAACGAAAGAAAGCCATAGTAAATGAATGAATGAATGAATGAACGAATTAATGAATGAGTGAACGAATGAATGAACGAACAAATGAATGAATGAATGAATGTGAATGAATGAATGAATGAATGAATGAATGAATGAATGAATGAATGAATGAATGAATGAATGAATGAATGAATGAATGAAAGCCGAGAGTTTTACTACGTGATTTGAAATGGCAGGTGCATTGTTCAGTCCTTGGAAGATCTAAGGTTCCCATGAGAAATCCGCTCTCAACTACATTATGGCTCTTACTAACGTTGTTCCTTGTTATGCAAATGAGACAGTTTACGCTTCCGTAGCTTACACACAGAGAACAATTTCAAGAAATGTCGGTGTCATGAATAAATTGAAACATTTTGTTCCAAATCGTATTTTATTTACACTTTATTGTACGTTAATATTGCCTTATTTGAATTATGGAGTACTTTTATGGGGAAATATATGTAAAACTTACTTAAATAAAATTGTAAAAATTCAAAAATGGGCTATTAGAACGGTGGCAAACGGTCACTACAGAGACCACACAGCGCCATTGTTTGCTAATTATAAAATATTAAAAGTTGAAGATATGCACACACTGGAATTAGGTACATTCATGTACAGGTGCTCTATAAATGAGCTGCCCTGTTCATTTGATAATTATTTTACCAAACGTTCTGACATACATAACTACAAGACACGATATGTAAATGACCTAAATCTAACCAAAATTAAGAAAGTCTTTTCTGATCAAGCCATACGTTCAAGAAATCCCATTCTTTGGAATTCTTTAGATAAAAATCTGAAAGCTTCAAAATCTGTTAAACATATCCGTAATCAATTCAAAACAAAACTGATCTCCAAATATAAATATAATCTTTTTCGTGAGCACCCCCCTTCCCTTGTCTTTTGGTTATGTTATGTGATGTTGATTTCTTTTGTTAATTTCATTTGATTTCAGGGAAAGGCTAACTTTCAGACCTTTTTGGTCTTCCAGCCTTTTCCTCCATATGTACCGTGTTTATATATATATATTTTTTAATGTAATGTCTTTGATTTTTATGGAAATAAAATATGAATGAATGAATGAATGAATGATTACAGAGCTATCTGCATCAAGGCCGTTTCTAGACAGTTGAATAAACATGAAAAGAATATTCCGCACGACTTTACAGTGCGAAGTAAATATCGTATTTGCATACTCATGAAATGTAATTTAGTGCAAGAAGGCCCATCTGCAACAGCTACCATGTGCCATGTGTGTGCAATATAGAAAACGTACAAATTGTCAAATGTTTATAGGGCAGCTATTATACTAACCACATAACATTTCTTTGTTTCAGTATGATAGCCGACGTAGCTGGTAAAGTAGTAGACAGGTCAACATTTCTATCAAAACTTGAAGAAGATGAAGGTGATAGTGACGCAAGAATTATGTGGAAATACTCCTGTTCAAGTAAGTCAAGGGCGTTAATCCGAAGTTGATTGTGGAGGAGGAGGAGGGGGGGGGGGGAAGGGGCACACTATTTGTGAAATATGCTCGGCAAGCGGGCTTGTACGACGCATTGTGGTGTGCGAGGCACCAGTCGTTGGAAATTTCTTTTTAAATGAGCACCAAATTATCGACATTTGGTGGACACTATTTTTTACACTATTATTGTGTAAAATGTCAGCTGGAAAATCTTGAAAAATGTTCAGTATGAAGGCTCAGTTGAAGTAGTTTGCAGTTCATTTCCAGTGGCGTGCCATTACTTTTATCCCCCGAAATTTTCAGCGTCATACTATTTGAAGTAAAAGTTGTTAAACATTGGTTTTATACCCAAATCAAGGTGTTAACTGAACGTATGCGTATTTAAACAAAACTAAGAACAAGGAATATTTCTTTTACCTTTTTTCTTTGAGTTGGCGGCATTGTAAAAAAAAAAGAACTTTAAGAAATTGGCTTTGTCATGTGTATCTGCGTCTTGTTCACTATCTCCAATCTTCAACTTTTTCCTGTCTCCCGAAAGCCCTCAGTTGACTGCTCAATGCCAGATGTGAGTATGTGCAATAGCTGCCCTGTGAACATTCGGCAATTTACACAGAGTATGTTGTACTCATCTACATATGACAGCTAAAGGTAGCAGCTATTTACTTCTACAGCACTTCTACCACTAAGCACTCGGCTTTTTCCTTTCTGTCGTGGCGTACCAGATCATGTATTAGGGATAAGACACCTGGGTTAAGACACTCAGAATCAGCTATGTGAT
Source organism: Amphiura filiformis (assembly GCF_039555335.1). Taxonomy (NCBI): domain Eukaryota; kingdom Metazoa; phylum Echinodermata; class Ophiuroidea; order Amphilepidida; family Amphiuridae; genus Amphiura; species Amphiura filiformis. The sequence goes on from NC_092640.1 coordinate 47,777,175, forward strand.
ATGGTTATGCCGTCAAAACAAAGCATTCCAACAGATAGACCTGATTCAAATTGCTGGTAACCAATTGAAGATAAAGAAGACGTACCAGCACAATACACTCAGACCTAAACATGCTAAATGACACTCCAACTGATAGTGAGACCAGGTTCCTGTGATGAGTCATTGTCCTTTCAAAATGACATTTCACATCCCAGTTCCAGCAGTGCAAGCTCTGCGTAGCTGACTTTAGTTCAAGGGTCTGCTGGTAATTACAATTGGTATTCATATCGCGAATTAAAAAAATAAAATCGAAATTTTTTGATATCAGAAGTCACATTCTTCGTATTCAGAATGCAATTCGATATGTCTGATGTGCTCTCATGTCCCACAAAAATACTGTCCAAACGTTCATACCCCATCCATTAACGTTTCTTTGCATTATTCTTAGAGGATACATGAGTGGAACACCCCAGTTCCTTGTTAATGGTGTCAACGTGGCAGCAAGTTCCTCATGGACATTAGATGATTGGAAATCGATTATCGATCCATTACTAGGAGTGGGCGTCAGTAGCAGGGAACAACCTACCGAAGAGGTAGGGAACTCAGTTATACCATAGTGTTGTTATAAACGGGGTTCAGCTACCTATATCGAACCATTGGTACATGGTACTCGACATTGCTAGGGTCCTTGTCAATAACGTCACGGTGGCAGCAAGTTCCTCATGGACAGTAGATGATTGTAAATCGATTATCGATCCATTACTAGGAGTGGGCGTTGGTAGCAGGGAACAACATACCGAAGAGACAGGGAACTCTGTTGATGTTATTAACGGGGCTCAACTACCATTGGTACTTTAATTCTATTATCCTGCTTGAACATCGCATTTTGTATTTGTATTAATTTTAGTTAATGGGTGGGGCTTAAGGGGTATAATCCACGCGTCTAGTTCGCACTCGTTTCTAACTGAAATTTCTGTGAAATCTTGTCCGCGCAGTTCTTGCCTTCACGCGCGCGTCAAACTAAAAACTGCGTGGAGTGTGCGCCAGGCGCTGGTAAGAAGTTCAGCTACGCAAGAGTACCGTGTTTTCATCGCCATTTACCAATGATTTTTGTAAAAGAAAGAAAGATAAACAAAGAATAAAAGAAGGAAAGAAATAACTAAAGAAATAAAGAAAGAAAGAAAAAGTTCAGGAGTGAAAGAAAGAAAGAAAGAAAGAAAGAAAGAAAGAAAGAAAGAAAGAAAGAAAGAAAGAAAGAGAAAGAAAGAAAGAAAAATAATAAAAGGAAGAAAATGAAGAATGAAAAGAGAAGGAATAAAAGGAAGATAAACAAAGAAAGACAGAGTGAAATAACAGAAAATTTAAGAATAAAGGATACTGAAAAAATTAATGTAATCAATCAAATAAATAACAACGACAGAAAGTGAGAAAGAATAAAAAGAAGAAAGGAAGCGAAAACAAAACAAAGACATGCAGAAGAAGGAAAGGTAAGTAAGAAGGAAGACAGAATTAAATAATGAGGTAAAGGAAAGATAAAATAATAATCAAGATAACAAAATAATAGACCTAGGCTATCAAAGGGCCTTTTTTATTTGTCTTATAAGTAGTTTCTTATTTTACTGATTATTAATATAATGAAATTATTTCAATAGTATTTTAAGGTAAAATTCTGTAATTTGAAATACATATCACGTGAAGTCAATTTTATTTTTTTAATAAAATGTCTATTTTCACATCTGACTTACTTCGCGTGTAACTGACTTTATAACTTCATGATAAAACGAGAACCATGTTTCCCAGCAAACACAAAAAACGTTAAAACGTTTTAAACATTTGGGTTTTGATTTAAGTAAATTAAATGTCGGGTTATATAAAGGTTGTGAAAACGTTTTAATACGTTTTGTATGAAAACACACTACAATAATATTCCTAAAATGTTTTCAAAGTGTTATTGTAAAAAATATGTTTTGCAAATAGTTTTTGCCACATATGTTGTCAACACTGAAATAACTTTAGGTTAGAATGTTTACAGTATAACGTTTTTGAGTGTTTTGAAAACGTTTTATAACCTTTAAATAACCCGACATTTAAACGTTTGCAACCTTTTCTAACCTTTGCGAATGATGTCGAAAATGTTTTGTGTTTGCTGGGTACATGCCTAAAATGAGTAATATAATATCATTCTAAACATGATAAATACATTGTAACGGGATCCGCTAATAAAGGCCTATTCAGCATGTTCAGTTCAAAAAATGAACATTGTTTATAAATTCCATAAGAGTGAAGGATAAGTAATTAAAGTTGTCACAGGTAGGCCTACCAGTATTTTTGCTATATGCAAAACAACGAGAAAAACGGCAGTATTGACAAAGTTCAAATTCAATTCAATTTGAAATTACAGAAGAACTTCATATTGAGTGAAACTATATAACCTAATGATTACTTTGGAATCAAGAGGGTTAATAAAACCGAAGAAAATCACCCCACTGTCATGTTGCAGGTGTTTGCGATATCACCTACAATACGCGGACAATTTAGCGCGTATGAGCTGCGACAAGTTTTTGCGAGTGGCGCGCTATGATATCGTACTGGTATTTTGAAAAAAAAAATATGCCATTTATGCTCAAATTGCGAAAAAAGTAACTCCGTGACCCCTATTTTTTATTAGCTTTAATGAAATATCCTATCAGTGCGCATATTATGTCAAAAAATAAGCAAAATTGTTCGGGTAGATTTTTTGTTATAATCGAAAACATGTCTAAAATTTCCATTTTCCCATAGACGCCTGTACTAATTTTTCCCCAAAACAGCCTTTTTAAAATGGTTATTTCTCGAAAACTAACTCCGTGACCCCTCTTTTTTATTTTAGATTTTCGAAGTATACCGATGAAATTTAATTGGTACGAAGTTTAAGAAAAATCGTTCGGCAGGATCTTGTATGGATTATACCCCTTAACGCAACTAAATAAAAGACTTTTTCACCCATCAGCTTCGGCATACTATCGTATCAGTTTTGAATGTTTGACATACTTGCGTATAGTTCGTTAAAGACAGTTTTTTCCCACCTCTATGAGGCACATCGAGTGGGTCTATATAATGTTTTTTCTCAGAATATCTATTTTGATTTCACCCTTTTTCACTTGAGACCTGCCTAAATGTCCAACTCAGCTCAGCAATTCTTTTCTAAAATAGCCAGCAGAACTAATCGCTATTTCTATAGTGGCTTGCAAATTTATCCATCCATGGGTACATTCGCAAGTTGATTTTTACAAAATTGGTAGTCGGAATTGAAAACAAAATGGTGGAATCAAAACCGAAATTCTGACAAAAATTATATATGATATACAACACTCTATGATGTGCTTTAGAAAGTTGTGAAATATCTTTTATTAGCGAATCGTGTTACTTTGAAAAGCAAAAACGTTGAGACATATGATTTACGTCTCTTCTGCATTAAATTCAAACCACTAACTCATATGAATTTTGTTACTTGCTAATTGCATTTTTAACGCCGAGTCATGTGTTTTTCGTTACTTACTCTAAACACCGAGTTATATTGTGATGTGCCCTGAGTAATTTAATTTAATTATTTAGCTTTGTTTGCAAGCTGAAAGTATTTCATGAGATGGGAAACCCCCTTGCACTTGCAAGAGTTGGAGTGTAAAGTCATTTTGGGATTTCCCCCAAATTACTGTAAACAAAGTCAGATCTATGGTTGAAACTTGGAAATCCCCAGTTCAGTGGATTGCACCATAGGTAAACCCCCCAGGAAGTGATGTAATGTGAAAGGTTAATGTGTATAATTAGTCTTGGGAAATCCCAAGGTTTATTAATGGATGATGGGTTTTGCATGAGTACTGGTATAAATGCTGGAGGCTTGAGTTTGGACTTTACAGAATGTCATGGGAGATTGTAAAACTCCGCATGTGTGTGTTTGTCTTCGTGCTTCAAAAAAGAAGTACATTTTAATCAGTTTACTTTCAACAAAGGAGATTTATGAGTACGCGAATGTGGTCCTCCTCATCAAAGGATTAAAGTTCTTCTGTCGACTTGCTGGAGTCTGGTATTTTAAAAACAACACATCTGTCAAATACAGTGGAGCAATGCAGAAAAAGTCTGTTCCCTGGAGAAAGAGTGTTTGGTGAAAGAAACACCATTTTTGGAGAGAACAGCGCAAGGAGATAAATGTTTGGCGAAAGCAGCACAAGGAGATTATTATTATTTGGAGTAAGCAACACCAATTTTGTGTGAGGGTTTTATACGCAAGGATATTTATAAGTGCAAGTGTACAAATGACTTCGCTGATTTTCGCAGGACAAGAGAATAAGGAGTATGTAGAAGAATTCAAATATCACAGATATACTTTTGTAGGTCCTGTGCTTCTTGAGTTATGTTGTAAAGAGAGCTGAAACAACAACACTTTTGTAAAACGTACATAACTCATTAACAACAAAGTATTATGATTTGTAGAATGAACTTTAGCAAAAAAACAAAGTGTTATTTTTCAATAATAATTATATTGATTCAGATAATGAAAATCGACTATTTGGTTGCTTCGACCAACAATACCTCGTATACCCTTAAATGTAACCACATTTGTTGGAACCCGGTTTATATGGGACACCATGTAGATATAAACATCCCATTCTTAACGGTCATTTATATGACTGGGTTACTTATACATTTAATCTTTAACATTAAGCCAAGATGCGTTCTTTAATCATTCCATTCTTATATTAACACAGAGTAACATTATTTGAGTAACGTAATCATACAGCCCATTCAAATTTTGCAAAATGTAGGTCACAAAGACCCATTTTCCATCTTACTTCACCTAGGATTATTGGGGGGGGGGGCTTAAAGGTTTTCCAGCCCTAGCATCAAAATTATTGAGGGACTGAGCCCCCCCAAACCCCGGTTCCTAAGCCTATGTTACCACTGAGTTACGCGATGACCTATGCATTCCATTCTGAACACTGAGTAATATGCGTTACATTACTTACACATTAATTTCTTAACTCTTAGTGATATACAGCAAGAAAAATATTTAAGGTAGCAGTTGTGCCACCCATAGTGGGTAGGAGAACATGAAAACTAATATGAGATACTGTATTAGGATCACATATTAAGTATCATGTGAGAGTATACTCTTGTACTCCAGAAGACAGGATCACATATTAAAGAAAAAGCGCCCTCTGTTGTTATTAATCGTATTTAATGCGTATTTACAACGTTGTGAATAAAAATTTGACACCATAGAATATAAAAACTAGTAATCTGATAAGTTAAAATAAGATTTTTAACGGAATAAATCTAAATAATATGATTATGCAGTTTATTCCGTTAAATATTTACCCCATAATTTCCCTCATTCTTCAGGCCCTGCTCTCTACCGGGTGCTAATTTAAAGTTTAAGCTTGATTGCTATTGTTTCTTTGTAAGCCTGCGGCGCAACCTTGAACAATATTGTCCTTGAGATAATATGTGATCCTAATACAGTATCTCATATTAGTTTTCATGTTCTCCTACCCACTATGGGTGGTTGTGCTAACCCCTGTATATCCTAAATGAAGACAAATGTGTCAAAATTAAAACAAGCAGCCTATGTCCGTACTCCATAGCTCTAATTTAAGACCTTATTTGTTGAAATTGGTTAAATAAAGAAACGGTGATCTAAAAACCTCATGAAGATACGAAATAAAAAGTTGCACTTTTGTGTTCGAGTCAATGAAAGCACGACGCTAGTTTTTTTCTTGCTAATCAATGCAAGCACGGTGCTAGTTCTCTTGTTCGCGAACACTTTGTGTACAAAGCAATAGGGCATGCAATGTGGCAAACTGCAACTTTGAAAGTTGCATCTTTTTTGTGTTTTTGGATCGTCGTGTCTTATTTCTTGAACAATTTCAACGAATGAAGTCTTAAATTTGAGCTAAAAGATGCAGCTATTGGCTGTTGGTTCCAATTATGACATTATCTGCCTTTGTTTAGGATATACAGGGGGTGAAAGTAACTGGTACCTTAATATTTGGCTAGACAAACGAGTAACTAGACAACTGACTTCGCTGCGAGTATTAAAGTCGACACTGCATTCCAAAAATTTGCTAATGACACAAACGAGCGCGTCTTTCTTTCCAGACAATGTGCTCGATATTTATCCGCGCATAAAAACTCCGGTGATCCAGAGTTTTTCGGAACTAGAGATAGATGCCGTTGGTGGCGTCTGGCCAGATGAAGGGGGCTATACCCGGCACTTTTTTGGCCCAGATCTATGCTGTTTCGTATATTTATCACCGTTTACAACCCTTTTGAAACCATCCTAAGGCATTCCATGCGCTAAAATGTCCAAATCGTGGCTACATCACATATATCTGGGCCATCTCAGAGCATTACCTGGTCTTCGCATATGAAAGTAATTAAGGTGTTCCAACAAAGCTTTCGTCGTGTGCTGCCACCTGGCGGTGGTTCCGGGAACGATGCGTCCAGTCAAAAATTACCATGGATACGAGGTTTCACGTACCGGTGTGGTAAGGGATGTGAACTCAGAAGTCTAGTAGGTGATATTTATACCTATCTATAACAAAACAGCACCGCCAACGTCAAGCTCCAACAGAAAATCAGACGAAAAGGATTCTAAAAATAGTTCAGTCAATTTGAGAAAGTGCTTCGATGTAGAACGAAACGTTATCGTAGGTATGTATTTACACCCAAATTACATAGGCTAATAGGCCTACTAGATATATTTTGATGCTCACTTTGGTGATACATTTGGTGGTAACATTCGACCTTACCGGTGGGTAAGCAGCCGCGGATCCAGAGAGAAAAAAATACGGGGGGGATTTATAGAGGGCGACGAACCATATGGCCGCGAACCCTGGCCGCGAAGCGGTCATCGCGACGCAGCGGAAAATTTGTGAAATGACCATGAGGGCTCATTTCCCATTCGTGGATAAGTTTTCAATATTATTGTATAAATTCAATTGCTTGCGCGACGCAGGGGGTGTCTGAGGGAGGATTTGATATGAGGGCTCATTTCCCATTCGTGGACAAGTTTTTAATATTATTGTTATAAAATCAATTGCTTTAAACATAAATTCCGGGTATCCAAAGCATAAAGAAAAGGGTAACTTCTTTATACATGCGCAGAAATTGGGGTGTCTGAGGGGGGATGTTCCGAAACTCAAAATATTGTGTAAAATTTTAGTTAGATAAAGTTCGGAAATGTGTGAAAACGAAGGCCCAATCGAAGCCATTCGTGGACCATTATTCACTCTTACTTTAGGCCTAATCATTAAGTTATTACTTAAAACAATATAGGCCTAAAGTGTACGGCTGTCCGAAACAAAAGCGAAACGGCCAGTTGTTTATGCATACGTAGGGGTGTCTGAGGGGAAATAATGAAGGTGCACTTGAAGCCATTTGGTGCATCATTTACACCATTTATATCATTGCTTTAAACAAAAAAAACTCAATTTGGACAATTTAAAATGTTACACTAGTCCAATGATCATGCTGACACTTTGTAAGACTTGAGACACACAATTTGGCCTACTAAAGCATGCATGGATTGATGTCAGCATTGACTCCGTGTTCACGTGCTTTTGGGCCGAGGACCTGCCTTCAAGCAATGCCTAAAATAATCACAGGCGTAGGCCTATCCAACGCTTATTTGGCCTTCAATCGACCCGACTGTGCAGTTTTTAGGCACGGGACTACTCAATTATGCGCAATTTAACCTTTCTCTTCTCTTTTTCTCGCTTTTCTCTTCTCTTTTTCTCCTTTTCTCTTCTCTTTTTCTCCTTTTCTCTTTCTCTCCTTTCCCCTTTTCCCGTTTTTACGGGGGGCGCGCCCATTTTCCCTACTTTTGCTATTTTTACGGGGGGCGCGCGCCCCCTCCACCCCCTCTGGATCCGCACCTGGTAAGGCCGCTCAAGGCTGGTGAAGCTCACACCATAGGTTTGTGTGGGTTGGTGAAGCTCGCATAGGTTTGCGTGGGGTTGGTGAAGCTCGCATAGGTTTGCGTGGGGCTGGTGAAGCTCGCATAGGTTTGCGTGGGGCTGGTGAAGCTCGCATAGGTTTGCGTGGGGCTGGTGAAGCTCGCATAGGTTTGCGTGGGGCTGGTGAAGCTCGCATAGGTTTGCGTGGGGCTGGTGAAGCTCGCATAGGTTTGCGTGGGGCTGGTGAAGCTCGCATAGGTTTGCGTGGGGCTGGTGAAGCTCGCATAGGTTTGTGTGGGGTTGGTGAAGTTCACCATAGGTTTGTGTGAGGTTCACCAATTCCACACAAACCAACGGTGAGCTCACAACAGTTACTTACACATATAATTACCGTAACCACCCGGGTATAAGCCCACCATCGGCTATAAGCCCACCCCCTATTTTTCAAAACATTCTGGGAACAAGGGTGCACTCAGGTATAACCCCAGTACTAAATTTTGGCCAAGTTCTTAAAACAAATCAATGCTTTGCTCTCATATTTAAGAACAAATATCAGTTGATGATTAACATTCCACACTTATAATTTTAAGAAATTGACATAGATGATAAAAATTACTGGTACATTGGGCATATATACAAATGGGGGAAGATTGTTCTTATTTTTAAATTCATGCACTAGCCCTTCCCCGGTTATAAGCCCACCCCCATTTTTGAAGTGAAATCTGCCATCTAGGGGGTGGGCTTATACCCGAGTGGTTACGGTAATATAATTAGTTGCAAGATATCCTCGGTCACGAAAGTTATGATTCAAAAAGTAGTTTATGAAAAGTACGAACTGATTATTATTAAGATGGACATGCACTCATAAGAAACTCATACAGTATTGTACATAACTATATAGCTAGGCAGAGTGGTGGTAAACTATGCACACAGTTCTGCGATCTGCAGTGTATCGCCGGGAGCTAATTTGTATAACTTGCGCGGTGTCCCTGCGGAATTCGACCTTCAGCAAACTGCAAACCAGTTCGGATTTACTTTATATACTAGTAGTAGGCCATACATACTGTAGTTACTGTCCGTTTTCCTATACACAATACTCAGTGCGCTCACCATTGACGCGTGACCTCTACAAATAGTGTATGTTAGAAGTATAGGCCATTGCCTAGTTGACGTCACTACTGTGTAAAAATTACCCGCCAATATTTTAAGTATTCTCTGAAATTCTAGAAAATATAGTTTTGTAACATGTCCTAAATTTTTAGCTAATTTAGGTGTTTGGAAATATTGGTACTTTTGTACCAAAAAATATGAAGAAATTATTTCTAAACCGTGTTAAGTCATTAAGCTTCTCATTTTCAAGAACGCTGGTTAACAATAAGCAGACTATTGTCTCATTTCGTAAACAAAAGCCCCACAGTATTGTTACCTTGCGTTCGCTTTATAATCGTTCACCCAACTGAAACTATAATACCAGCTCATTGCTCATTGCACAGGTAAAACAGACACAAGTGCAGTGTGTATTTAACCAGAGAAGATCTGATGTAACATAGTTGAGCCGTTTTCATTGAGTGTTATCTTGGTTTAATAGCTTTTAATAGGGTTTAAGTCCTTCAAAGGTCGTGGTGAGTTCTACTGTAGACATGACTGCATCATGATTATTTTTAAGTCAACAACATTCAACAATATGATCACCGTGATAGTATGAGAGTATCAGTACCGTGGGTGTCAGTGATCCTGGCCTGACACAGTAGACAAACAAACAAACAAACACGCCACACACATGACACATGCATGCAAGGTAACATTGACTATACACTAATCAAACAATGGTATTGATCCTGTACAACTGGTCGTGGTTTATTTACAATCGATTCATTTAAAATCCCCATAGTAAACATTAATTTGGCAAGAGTTTTCTCTCTCTGGAACGAGGATGCATCCACTGGCTCCGCGTAATGAAAAGATCTAACATGATTGGTCAATTTAGCTCCGCGAAGCGAAAAGTAAGCTACGCGTAGCAGCTCCACGTTGTGGCGGTTACGGCCAGCCATATATTGATCATGCGAAAATCGTAAAACATAGAATAGAAACAGTGTGGCAGGCGCTCAAAATCTCAAATTGTATGCTTAGCCTGAGTTGCACGGCCTATCTCGAATAAAATCACCATGCGTAGTTGTTGAAAAACGTGAGGATTCATCGTACTATCACGGCAATTTTTAACACGAAGATATAGGGATGTTGACGGTGTGCACCCTGCATTATAAAAATTTTTCCCTGCAACTTAATACTCCGTTGGTGAGCGACGGGCGATTGGTATTTCACCGACCGCAAGAAAAGGGGTCCTATCTGATTGGCTAGAAATCGATCGCTAGATCGCTCAGTGGTGAAGTACAAACTCAAAATGTAGAGATGTATTCAATTTTATTTAAATCAATATTGTATTATTGACGCAGATAAAGAAAGTTGTACAGTGTCTAGATATGTACATTGTATAGACTTGTTATTTAATATTGCAAACAGCACGTGGATCTGATTCAATTCTCAAACCGTTGAATATATCACATTTTTTAATTAAAATATATCCATAGCAATCAGCAATCACCGCTGATTAGTGTATTGCATTTTCAGTTAGTGTATTAAAAACAAAACCAGGGTTTTACCTCACAACAAATTTTCTCGTAATGGCAACATCATATGGGGTACTGAGCATGCGCAAATCGTAAAAACGTGTAGAATAGAAACTCTGTGGTATCTCATATCGTGTAAATGGTAGGCTTATCCTGAGTCGCTCGGCCTATTTTTGACACGAAGATATAGGGATGATGACGCTGTGCCTGGCCTACTGTATTGTTTGAGATCTGATTCCTCTGGACTCAGATGCCACTTTTAAAACTGTTTAAAACGGTCTCTTTTTTACTTAATGAACCATTGTGATTGAATGCAATGACGTGTGACGCTATAATTTGGTCCATATGTGTAAAACAGATAAGGCTACTTATATTTTTTACACCTTTGCATTTCGTCAAATGGTTTTGATTTATTTAAAAGAGTATTCAGGGGAATTTATAAGTTGTGTACCCTATACTCGTACAATGTCAACGTGGATGCTTGTTATTCCACCTCATTACAAGCAATTAAGCTTAGTCTTACTGAGGGGGTGCAACCCTCTAACATTTTTGCTGTTGTACTAAAAACATTCAAATGACTTGTGCTAAACGTAAGTCCATCCTACTATTCTACCCTGGTGTAGGGTGATCAATTTTATTTAAATCAATATTGTATTATTGACGCAGATAAAGAAAGTTGTACAGTGTCTAGATATGTACATTGTATAGACTTGTTATTTAATATTGCATACAGCACGTGGATCTGATTCAATTCTCAAACCGTTGAATATATCACATTTTTCTTACTGTATATAGGGATGATGACGCTGTGCCTGGCCTACTGTATTGTTTGAGATCTGATTCCTCTGGACTCAGATGCCACTTTTAAAACTGTTTAAAACGGTCTCTTTTTTACATAATGAACCATTGTGATTGAATGCAATGACGTGTGACGCTATAATTTGGTCCATATGTGTAAAACAGATAAGGCTACTTATATTTTTTTACACCTTTGCATTTCGTCAAATGGTTTTTGATTTATTTAAAAGAGTATTCAGGGGGAATTTATAAGTTGTGTACCCTATACTCGTACAATGTCAACGTGGATGCTTGTTATTCCACCTCATTACAAGCAATTAAGCTTAGTCTTACTGAGGGGGTGCAACCCTCTAACATTTTTGCTGTTGTACTAAAAACATTCAAATGACTTGTGCTAAACGTAAGTCCATCCTACTATTCTACCCTGGTGTAGGGTGATCGATAACAATTTAAGGGTATGGGATTGTGATATTTTGCTCTGACAAAAATATTCAGAGTGATATTGAGTATATATTGAAATAGTGCTTTCCATTCATCATATTTAGCCATAAATCTTGGAAAATATCTCTGGTTCCTCATATCTCATCTGTTATCAAATCTGCCTCTTTTCAACTCAGAAACCTTGGCAAGATTCGAAGACACCTAAGCCCACAAGCCACAGAACAATTGGTCCATGCTTTTGTATCATCTCGCTTGGACATGGGTAATGCCATTCTGTTCGGACTTCCAAAAGATCAAATTCACAGACTGCAACTCAAACAAAATACCGCTGCTAGACTGGTCACCCGCACAAAACCTTCTGAACACATCTCTCCAGTTTTGTTTGACTTACACTGGCTCCCTGTTAACTTCCGGCTTAAATACAAACTTATGTTACTCGCTTACCGTGTTGTCAATGGAATTGCTCCCCCATACATATATGAACTTCTTGACTTTTACAACCCTTCTCGCCCCGGTCTCCGTTCTGCAAATAAAACTCTCCTTGTCCAACCTAAATCATCTCGGTCATGGGGTGATCGCGCCTTCTCTGTGGCAACCCCTCGTATATGGAACAGTCTTCCCAATTTTATTCGCAGTTGCTCGTCAATCGAGTCATTCAAATCCTCACTCAAGAAATATTTTTTCGAGCTTGCTTATGAGCTGAATTAATTTGTAGTATTCTTTGTTATTTTTTACTTCATGTATCTTGAAATGTTCTATTGTTGTTTGCATTTGTTCCTTGTTTCCATATTTCCTGCTGGTATATTTTGTTTTTGCTCTGTATGCGCCACGAGCGTTTATTGCGGATCTGCGCGCTTTACAAGTGTACATATTATTATTAGTATTATTATTATTATTATTAATATCATGTTTGTATGATTTTTAAGGCTAAAAATTAACTTTGAAGAAAAAAAGAAGCAGGAGAAGAAAAAAATAAATAAAAAGAAGGAGCAGGAGAGAAAGAACAACAGCAAGAATAGGAATAATAAAAAACATCATCTTACTATAAAAAAAACACCAGCCAATGTTGCCTTTAGGAGAGCAGTATTGTCTGGAAGTAGTTAAAAAAAGCGCAGTGATTTATAGTGCGCTAAGCACAGGCACATCGCCTAGACGTTGATCCACAAGCCTCAGCACACTTTACAGTGTGCTGAGTTTAGTCACAGTTTAGTTCATATATATAATATTATCGTATTATCATTATATCCCTGTAGTTTGACAGAGACATGGCTAGCGGTACTGGGTATGATGTACCACAATGTTAATTCATTGATCTTGCTCTTTAAAGGCCACCCTGACTACAAATATTATCTGCGTATAGATGAAGCTGAATTCATGTTCTATCGGTGGGCGACAAACGATTGGTATTTGACCAACGAGGTAGCCCATTCCCCTGAAAAAATAACTCTTTATCTCATTGGCTAGAAATCGTCGCTCAGCGATAGAATATAAGTTTGAGAGATATCGCACCATTACTTGGTTTGGCACATTACTAGTTCTTAGTTTGACGAATGATATGGGAGAAATCACACCATTAATTTGATTTGGCACATTACTAGCTCTTTAGTTTGAGGAATGATATGGGAGAAATCACACCATTCATTTGGTTGGCACAATACTAGCTCTTTAGTTTGACGAATGATATGGGAGAAATCACACCATTCCTTTGGTTGGCACATAGCTCTTAGTTCTCATAAATGTATCGTGGTGTTTCTGTGTCATACATCTTAGATAGGAATATCTGCATTTAGACCCTGGTAGTTGGGGATATCTCTGTCAGCTCCTAAGGATACATAACCCATATTGTCAAGAGGTATTTCAGTTCCTGTATCACCACGATGTTCTTCTTCTGGATTATTTTGATCATGCGCGTTGGGTGTTATGTGATATTGAAACATATTGATTAGAAAACTAACTAACTAACTAACTAACTAACTAACTAACTAACTAACTAACTAACTAACTAACTAACTAACTAACTAACTAACTAACTAACTAACTAACTAACTAACTAACTAACTAACTAACTAACTAACTAACTAACTAACTAACTAACTAACTAACTAACTAACTAACTAAATAAATAAATAATTAAATAAATGGAAAACTAAATTAATGCTAAGGTATTTTGCAATCGCCTTACACAGTTGGTTTGAAAACCAAACATTAACAGGATAACAGCGACATAAACAAATAAATAGATAAAACATAGTAATAAGCTATACTATGAGATATGAGAAATGATTGTCAAAAACTACACCCGTTGATTTGTGTGTGTGTGTTTCCAGGTCGAAATTTATTATCATAAACACAATAAAGAAAGTTAGGCTAAGTAAAATGAAACAGAATCCATTGTATTAGGATGTATTTATACCTAGTTCATATACTCGTATAAGAGTTTTTGAGCAAGATGTCATTTTTGTTTTATTTTTCTCTCTTGTAATTGACCAGTATAATATCAGTTCCATCTATGGAGTAACTTGGACATTATCGTTTACTGGGAATAAGAGAATAGGAGTCGAGAATTGTGAAATGATCAATAATTGAAATATGTGAAAACAATGACTTATAACTGCACATTTAATTATTAGTGCTGGTGTATGTCGTTATGAACTCGGCAGACAGCCGAATCCGGGGTGGTAAATTCATGTTACGCATGCACTCTTTTGGAATTGGAGAACAAGGGCTCAATGCTTTACCTAATTGCAGTCCATTTAATCAAATGTTGTCATCAACCTATTTGATCGTAGTGCAGGGTTATGTGTGTGAGACGAACTGTCGCGGTAGATTGCAATCATGCTTTTGTTGAATGCATTTGAGTAGTCCGCCATATTTACGGGATGATACGTCACATGCAAGGCCTCTATTGCATGTTCTGAAACAATCGATATAATCCTCAAACCGGATATTTTTACAACTATTCGGCTTTATGCCAAATAGAACAATTTTCTACGTATAAACTAATACAACTATCATTGGTTTTGGATTTTTTGCAGGCATTACTGGTTGTCCTGATGAGGGATATGAACTCTAAACTCAGTATGTTTGTAGTTTGCCATATTAATATTAAATTCTTCTGTGGAAATTGCACTTTTTCTTTTTAAAGCAGAATACCAATTTTTGTCTACACTTTATGTATAATTTTCTGTAATTTCCCAATTTTGGGAGGGCGCTTTCACATTACTACGTCATAGCGATATTATGCTGGGAATATTTGTACTTATTTTGGTATTGCTATATAGAAAAAACCTTCCACTAATATAGCATATAGCAGTATGGGGCATTTGAATAGAAAATCCAATAGATCTACTCTGGTGTACAGCTAAGTTTATTATCCTTCTGAAGAAAATCCATTAATTGCAGTTTCGTGCAAATTGTCAAATAAAGTTGTGGTTTCCGGTGTCCCGCAGGGATCCATCTTGGGTCCCCTCCTCTTTGTGTTATATATCAATGAATTGCCCAGTGTTGCCAAGAATACCAAAGTTGCCCTTTTTGCTGATGATGCTAAATGTTTTTTGAATATTGACAGTTTAAATGATTGCCAATTGCTCCAGAATGATCTCAATGCACTTGTTGATTGGAGCAGCACCTGGGAGTTAAATTTTCATCCCTCCAAGTGTCAAGTTATTTCGGTCACCAGAAAACGAAAACCATTTCATTTTGACTATTTCATGAACAACATTAAACTTAGTTCTGTTAAATCCATTAAAGATCTTGGTATTGAAATATCTTCAAAACTAGACTGGAATACTCATATCAACAATGTAGTCAAAAGTGCAATAGAAAATTGGGTCTGATTAAGCGCACTGTAGGTTTTAACGCACCTGTGAAAGTCACCAAAGCCCTGTATCTAGCCCTGATCAGGAGTGATCTTGAGTTTGGTAGCTGCCTCTGGAGTGGTACCTCCAGACACAATGTTGAGTGCCCTGGAAGGTGTCCAGAGGCGAGCTACCAAATTCATTATGCACTATCCTGATCTGGACTATCGGGAGCGCTTGTGCCAATTGAACTTGCTCCCTCTTACAATGCGTAGGGAACAGCTTGACCTTTCATTGTTTTTTAAGTGTATTACAGGTGTGTATGACCTGGACATTGACAAATATGTCAAATTTTGCAACTCTGGGTCTGGACAAGGGCATCCCACCACTAGATCATCTACTGCTCCTCTTCTTCTTAAGGTTCCTTTTTGTAGGACTGAGGCATTCAAGTCGTCTTTTTTCAACCGCATTGTATCTTTGTGGAATCGGCTTCCTCCTAGTACTAGGTCTTCTTTATCTTTTTCTATTTTAAAAACTAATGCGGTTCTTTTTTTAAACTCAAAATTTGATTCAAATTTCGAAGCCAACAGTACGTGCACGTGGTTTTCTTCATGTAGCTGCACTATGTGCAGGTCTACTTAAAGGGGGGAGGGGACTGGGCAAGGGCGGCTTTTTTTTGGTCTTGAGGTGGGATGGTCTTAGAGGTGATACGCACCTGTTCGTCCCATTCTCTGCACTGGTATTAATTCGTATTTTAAACATGTATATTATTGTAATCTTTTCAGAATGTATTTTGCTATTTTATATTTAACTGTTATTATGATATTGTGCAATCTCCAGTGTATAGAGTCTAATAAATAAATAAATAAATAAATAAAGTTTATTAACTACGTCGATTTGCCACGCATTTTTGGTGGAAATGAAAGATTCTCGATTCGCCAGTCTATCGAATTCATAACGAAGTGAATACAAGGAGCAATATATTTGCTTTAAATGTTGTATACCCCATCGTAGCTGGTGTATACAAGGAGCAATATATTTGATTTAAATGTTGTATACCACATCGTAGCTGGTGTATACAAGGAGCAATGTGCTTTAAATGTTGTATACCCCATCGTAGCTGGTGTATACAAGGATCAATATATTTGATTTAAATGTTGTATACCCCATCGTAGCTGGTGTATACAAGGAGCAATATATGTGCTTTAAATGTTGTATACCCCATCGTAGCTGGTGTATACAAGGAGCAATATATGTGCTTTAAATGTTGTATACCCCATCGTAGCTGGTGTATACAAGGAGCAATATATGTGCTTTAAATGTTGTATACCCCATCGTAGCTGGTGTATACAAGGAGCAATATATTTGCTTTAAATGTTGTATACCCCATCGTAGCTGGTGTATACAAGGAGCAATATTATTTGATTTAAATGTTGTATACCACATCGTAGCTGGTGTATACAAGGAGCAATACATGTGCTTTAAATGTTGTATACCCCATCGTAGCTGGTGTATACAAGGAGCAATATATTTGCTTTAAATGTTGTATACCCCATCGTAGCTGGTGTATACAAGGAGCAATATTATTTGATTTAAATGTTGTATACCACATCGTAGCTGGTGTATACAAGGAGCAACATATGTGCTTTAAATGTTGTATACCCCATCGTAGCTGGTGTATACAAGGATCAATATATTTGATTTAAATGTTGTATACCCCATCGTAGCTGGTGTATACAAGGAGCAATATATGTGCTTTAAATGTTGTATACCCCATCGTAGCTGGTGTATACAAGGAGCAATATATGTGCTTTAAATGTTGTATACCCCATCGTAGCTGGTGTATACAAGGAGCAATATATTTGCTTTTAAATGTTGTATACCCCATCGTAGCTGGTGTATACAAGGAGCAATATTATTTGATTTAAATGTTGTATACCACATCGTAGCTGGTGTATACAAGGAGCAATATATGTGCTTTAAATGTTGTATACCCCATCGTAGCTGGTGTATACAAGGAGCAATATATTTGCTTTAAATGTTGTATACCCCATCGTAGCTGGTGTATACAAGGAGCAATATTATTTGATTTAAATGTTGTATACCACATCGTAGCTGGTGTATACAAGGAGCAATATATGTGCTTTAAATGTTGTATACCCCATCGTAGCTGGTGTATACAACGAGAAATATATTTGCTTTAAATGTTGTATACCCCATCGTAGCTGGTGTATACAAGGAGCAATATATGTACTTTAAATGTTGTATACCCCATCGTAGCTGGTGTATACAAGGAGCAATATATTTGCTTTAAATGTTGTATACCCCATCGTAGCTGAAAAAAAAATGTCAGGAGATACAACAAAGTGTAATCTACTTCCTATACACAATATACAGTCATAATTAATAGGTCACGTGACACCCATGGGCGCAGACATATTAGCATTATGGAATGTGACCCCGAGCACAGCGGGTGTTCTTCCAATGTATTTGAATAGGAAGAATTCCTCCTTTGATGCAAAATAAGTTACTTGTCGCAAGTTAATAATATTATGGTAAGAGTTTCCGTAGATAAATATTTTTTTTCCATAGATAGATATTTTTGAAATTACGTTTTGATGATATAATGAACTTGAGATTATAATCTGATCTACTGGACATACGTTTTGATGAGTGGCAATATTTCACATCCTATCTCGGATGCATCATCAGGCCCACTGATGTTATCGCGGGAAAAGTTCGTTGACCTGTGAAGAGGATGTTGTGTCACAGGTCAAGATGAGCCGAACCTCGAAGGGATCTTCTTGATCGCTGAACAATAGGCCCCTGCCAAGTTGTGTCGTAGGCCGCCTCCCTTGTTGAGTGAAGGCTCCTCCCGTTTTACATAAATCGCTTCCTTGACACCCCTCTCAAACCATCTACTTTCGCGATCTAATATCTTAACGTCTTTGTTGTCAAACGAGTGATTAGTGCTGTCTAAGTGCGAGTACACTGCCGAGTCTCCGCAACCAGTGCTAGCCCTCCTATGTTGGTACATGCGCTTCGCTAGAGTTTGTTTTGTCTCCCCTATGTACAGGTCGTCACATCCACTGTCATTACACTGAATTGCATACACAATGTTTCTCTGTTTGTCCTTTGGTTGTTTGTCCTTAGGGTGGACCAGCGATTGCCGCAAGGTGTTCTGAGGTTTGAATGACACTGGGATTCCTTGATCGCGAAAAACTCTGCGTAGTTTCTCCGACAGTCCAGAAACGTATGGAATAGTAACGTTCTTACCACGTTTATTTTTACCGTCACCTTGTGTCACATGTGAGGTGGGCACTTTATCAGTTGATTTGGTTTGAGAGAGTGCTTTATGAAATGTCCAATCGCGATAGCCGCAAAAGTTCAAGGCCTTACGAAGATGTTCTCGTTCCTTATCCTTTGCGTCCTCGCTCGACGGAATCGTGTCCGCTCTATGAAATAGAGTCCGTATTACGCCCAACTTGTGTATCAGCGGATGATGGGAATCGAATAACAAATACTGATCTGTGTGTATGTCCTTTCTATACACAGATGTTGCTAAGCCGCCATCACTTGCCACAGTAACTGAACAGTCCAAAAAGGCGAGTTTGCCTTCCTTTAGTTCTTCCTGTGTGAACTTGATATGTTCGTTAACACTGTTTATATGATCGAAGAAGGGGGCTAATTGATCCTTGCGTACCTTCACCCAAGTGTCGTCGACATAACGAAACCAGTGCGTAGGGGGGTGCCAGTATATGATGTAAGTGCCAACCGTTCAAACTGTTCCATAAACAGGTTTACAACAATCGGTGATACCGGGGAACACATCGCGCATCCATGGCGTTGTCTGTAAAATTTGCCATCATAGACAAAATAGGTGGTGTTGAGACAAAGTTCCAAAAGTTCACACACTTGGTCTGGACTCAGTTTTGTGCGTTCATTCAAGGTGTTATCCTTTCGTAGAAATTCACGAACACAGTCTATTGCTTCTTTAAATGGTACGCATGTGAATAACGCCGACACATCATAAGAGGTTATAGTCTCATTATCGTCCAATCGTATATCTCGAACTTTGTTGACAAAATCCTGTGAGTTAACAATATGATGTTGCGATTTCCCAACCAGCGGTCCGATAATGTACGCGATATATTTAGCTACATTATAGGTGACTGAGTCCACACTGCTGACAATAGGTCTCAATGGAGCATGTGCTTTATGGATCTTGGGGAAATCATAAAATTTGGGTACCGACTCACCAGGGTACAGTTTGTGGTACAAGATACGGTCGATAACCTCAGATTTCTCAAGTTGTTGGAGAGAGTCTATAACTTTTTTCTGTAACCACTAGTAGGATCACGTTTCAGTGGTTCATATGTCTTGCTATCATTCAACAGTTCACACACTTTACTATGGTAATCAGTCTTGTCCAACACAACAGTGCACCTACCCTTATCCGCTGGTAAAATAGTGATGTCTTTATCTTGTCCGAGCGTTTTGATGGCCTCACGTTGCTGTTTATTGAGGTTAGAGTTCGGTGTCTTCGCGTTAACCAGACATGCTGAAACCTTAGTCCTTAATTCCTCCGCGTCCGAAGTGCACAAATTGTTGTGTTTGACTGCTGATTCAGTGGCTGTTATTAGTTCCACGTGTGGTATGCGATTTGGTGCCACAGAAAAGTTCAAACCTTTCGCTAACACATCCCTTTCGGTCTCAGTTAACGTGCGACTAGATAGATTCTAGACCCATTTATCCTTTAGTTCATTATCCGGTTGTAATCCATCGCTTTTCCTCCAGTTCAGATCCGAGTCAGCTCGCGAAGCACGCGTCGAATTCTGCAACCTTGCAAATTTGTTTTGCTGTCTGTCTTTGGACTTGCGATGTTGGGTCAACTGCGCATGCGCGGTGAACTGTATCACTTCATCGTAAATATCAGCTGTTAATTTCACACGTAAATCCCCTGATATACGGTCTATTTCCTTTTTCAAAACATTGATGGTGAAATTGTTTTGACGAACACGTTCGTTGCGCAGATCTTTTTGCGCTCTGGCTATGATTTTGCTAGCCTTATGTCCTTTCACAAGCGGTTTAATCCACAAACTCCGTGGTGTAGTTTCAGAGTGTAAACAACGTAGATTGAAACGGAGATGGTTTCTATTGTCCGCTAGTTTTCTCGAGGTCTTCTCAAATTTCCGAACCAAATTTAGGCTATCCCGACCAAATTGGTTGAAAATACGATTGTGAAGATTATCATTCATCCAGGTAATAACAACTATGAACTTGAGATTATAATCTGATCTACTGGACTTACGTTTTGATAAGTGGCAATATTTCACATCCTATCTCGGATGCATCATCAGGCCCACTGATGTTATCGCGGGAAAAGTTCGTTGACCTGTGAAGAGGATGTTGTGTCACAGGTCAAGATGAGCCGAACCTCGAAGGGATCTTCTTGATCGCTGAACAATAGGCCCCTGCCAAGTTGTGAGGGGCCTATTGTTGACACTCATCAAAACGTAAGTCCAGTAGATCAGATTATAATCTCAAGCTCATAGTTGTTATTACCTGGATGAATAAGACTTGAATAGCGAAGTCACCGCCGGGGGTCAGAGATCAGGCTCGAGGTTACACTCACATTGATACGCATTGGTCACGTGTCCAGAAAATTTTCCCGTGAAAATTTACCCATTAATGTAGACTGATATACCGCATAAAATTATTTTGATTTTTAAAAACACATGTTCACCTTTTTGGTTATTAGTGGAGCATTTTGGAATTTCTCCATGCCAAGATCTAGTGTTTGAACAAATGAGTTGTTCATCTCCAATAAGGTGAAATCCTTCCCTACAGTACACAGTGATGATATCCCCAAATGTGTATAGATTCTTTACCGGAACAACAGAGCCCTCGTCAGAATGGATGGTCACTAGCGGAAAACATCCTTCTAAAATAAAAAAAAAAAAAAAAAAAAAAAACATTAAACATTAAACATTATGTTAATTAATAATTCAGTTTTTCAAAAATAATACAAATTACTGATGTTGACGCCAATGGCAGTATTTCTTCTCAGACTAATGTATTAAACATCTCATCCTTTGCAGTGGGTGTGATAAGCTTGCGTGGGACAGTAAAAACAAATAAAATGTTTAAAACAAAGCCAGATTCTCAAGATTAGGATCGGTCGAATGAGGACAACAAACAACTTTTTTGCCTAGAGTGATGACTCGAAAATTATGTTTACGTAGTTATCACAGCCAACAAAACTCAATAATATACGACCCCAGTCACATTTGAATCCAGTTGTACACGATTGGGGTCCACACCCCCGAGTATTGGATTGAGGATCTTGACTATCGGTCAGTGTGGGTGACTCAAGTCTACAACTCTGGACTATCGGTCAGTGTGGGTGACTCAAGTCTACAACTCTTGACTATCGGTCAGTGAGGGTGACTCAAGCCTACAACTCTGGACTATCGGTCAGTGTGGGTGACTCAAGTCTGCAACTCTTGACTATCGGTCAGTGTGGGTAACTCAAGTCTACAACTCTTGACTATCGGTCAGTGTGGGTGACTCAAGTCTACCACTCTTGACTATCGGTCAGTGTGGGTGACTCAAGTCTACAACTCTTGACTATCGGTCAGTGTGGGTGACTCAAGTCTACAACTCTGGACTATCGGTCAGTGTGGATGACTCAAGTCTACAACTCTTGACTATCGGTCAGTGTGGGTGACTCAAGTCTACAACTCTTGACTATCGGTCAGTGTGGGTGACTCAAGTCTACAACTCTTGACTATCGGTCAGTGTGGGTGACTCAAGTCTACAACTCTTGACTATCGGTCAGTGTGGTGACTCAAGTCTACAACTCTTGACTATCGGTCATTATGGATGACTTGAGTCTACAATTTTTCTTCCCTACAAAGATTGATGAGCTCCGGGGGGCGGGGGGTTCTTCGAAATTTTTGTACGGGGGTGTGCCACGCAGACTTTCGGATGCTGACTTTCTCTATACCTACTTTTTGCTGTTTTTGCTACCCATCAGTATACCAATTTTCAAGAAAAAACACCCAAAGAGCACCCAAATTTGCCATAATTGGGCGCTTTAAGGGCACTTTTGCCAAAATGCGCCCAATTGGGCGCATTGGTCTCCACGGAAAATCATCCATTGATATACCAAAATCGCTAAAAAGGTACCCCAAAACCGTGGCACATCCCCGTATACCTTCAACCAGGAAAAAAACCCTCCGGAGATGAGCTGTCTCAGTCTATTATAAAATGGCAGGGGACGTTCTTTCTATGCCACATCTTTGGTTCTCTGCTCCAGACCAACGTTAGAGACAGGAGTACTTCCGGTAAAACAATAACATCCGGCCGGGATTCCCGCTCCAAGCAGATGGACCAATAACAACACCAATCGCTTTGAGAAAGCCAGACGGTTTCTGGCAAAACCGTCAGGAGGAAAACATAATGGTCTTGGTTGTAATTATACCTTTATTTAATTAATACGGATAGAGAGAAGCATGACCTTGCGGTGTTTGCACTCAAGTATTGAAACAAATAAAGCTGACCCACGAGAAGAATGTATTTGTATTCATTTGTTTTCCTTTCTGATATTTTTATGTTACTTCTCAACAGTGAATACAGGTAAACCCTCTCAAATCGCCACGCCACGCCACAGTAAGTCTGTTTCAAAAAGGATGAAAAGCGCATCGAGGATAGTACAATTTGTAATTAAAAATATACCTTTATCTAATTAATACGGGTTGCGGTGTTTGCACTCAAGTATTGAAACAAATAAAGCTGACCCACGAGAAGAATGGTATGAGTTCTATGATTCAGATCCCAAGGTTTGAAATAAGCGGTGTCATTTCTGGCCCATGCGCATGATTTGTCTCGGTAGTGAGAAAATATACCGGTATACTACTGATATACTAATTGCCTTAAAAAAGAGGCCTTGACTCTTATAAAATACTATAGAATGTCAAAAAGTTCAGCATTGGTGATCAGAAAATGGGCTGTCTTTGGTCAACAAACAACAACTTCATTTGGTTAATTGCGCATACATCGAAAATAATGATTTGTACCTAACTTTAAATGCATTTGTTGTTTTATGACCTTTTTATGCCAAAATCTAACCGAAGTTTTTTAATTTATTTACTATTAATATTTAGGCAATAATCTTGCGATCGACCATCGGTGCTTGGTCGATCCTTATTATTTATTAAATCAATTAATTTACTGTTGTTAATTGTGATAAAATAGTAATTTGTGCCTGTTGGGATATTGACCAACTTTAGCGTTAATTCTGATTAATTAGTTGATAGTTCCTTAATAACAAGCATCGAATCGGCAAAGATCGAACATATTTGTTTCTGGTGCCTAAAAAAACTCCACCTTTATTATTTTGATATCGATAAACTAGGCCCTACATTTGTTATTTATGCCATGTTAAAAATAAAAGGGATTAAAGTTTGTGATACAAGTAATATGCTGAGTTACTTACCTGCTGCTGAACCAAAAGAATGGACTGGGTAGGCATAGGAAGAAGCAAATCCTTCCCCAATAGCATATACAGTCACAGTGAATCTTGCCATGGGATTGGTATGAGATACGGTATGATGTCCAGTAGACACATCACTACGCAAACAACATATCGAGTTATCAGATGTGTGTAGTGAATTCGAATCGACAAAGGGTGTCTCATCCAAGAGAACTCCATCAAGATAGCCACATTCTATTATTACATTGATATAATATGTGTGCCCATTTGGGTGTGTGTATTCAATGACAGGGAATGTTACATCAGCAGTGAACGATGTGACTGGTGTGACGATAAGCATAGATGGATCACCACGACGAGTAGGAGTATTGGCATTCCAGCCCTTCATGTACTGTACCGCCATGATGGGTTGGTCTGATGTAAATGATACAATAGTGTCCCCTCTAACATCTGCTTCATAAAAGGACTCAGCTGGGATATGTGTAGTGTTGCCATCAGACATATGCAATGTAGCTGAATGGATGGCACTATAAACTCTATACACATAACCAGAAATTAAACTTAGAAATGGAGTCAAGGTAAAGTTGTACCCCCAACTATGAACAGGTGGTAGTTGTTCTATCAAGCCATCTTCACAACACCTGCCTTCAGGTACGTGCGTAACCACACCCGAGATCACAGCAATGGGCGTATTACTCTCCACAAAGGTTCCTGACAGATCTTCATCTTCACCTCCATCACACCGGTAGCTCTCGTAGCGTTTTAAAATAATGTGATGTTTTTGTCCTGTAGGTGTTGTGATGTTAATCGACGTGTTTGAGTATGCTGATGAGATACAGATGAATGACGGGTATGTTGTGCTGTAAGGTTTGTATGATGCTACGTAGTACTGTGTGCCTAGTCCTGAAGTTGGCAACATAGCAAATACACCACCCGCAGACCGTTCGTTATCTACAACAAACAATAAAATTTGACCGGAAGTACAGACAATTACAGTTTTGTTCAGTTGCTTTTGATCTCCAGGATGAAGACGTATGTTTCTACCGACAACATCGGTTGACAAGCGGATGTCACCAGGATTATCCCTACTGATGGTATTAGTAACCTGGTACCCAAGCCCAGGTATGGTCAGGGTAGTCTCAATAGGTAGTAGTGAAGATGTAGTCATAAGCACATGCGGTGGGTTATAAGTGTATCTCAAAAGAGGTATACTGAAGACAAATTCTTGCTGGTCATTTGTCTCCTCAGCACCAAATGTACCTGTTGAATTAAACACAATAGAACACGGATCACCAAATTATATAGGCAACGTATTTCGTTATTTCACAGCAATATATAATTCAAATACAACATAGATCACCACATTATAGGCAATGTATTTCGTTATTTCACAGCAATATATAATTCAAATACAACATGGATCATCAAATTATATAGGCAACGAATTTCATTATTTCACAGCAATATATAATTAAAATACAACATGGATCACCAAATTATATAGGCAACGTATTTCGTTATTTCACGGCAATATATAATTCAAACACAACATGGATCACCAAGTTATATAGGCAACGTATTTCGTTATTTCAGAGCATTTTGCAATATTAGAATATTGTATCACGTGATTGTTTAAAATTATAAATATCCAAATTGAACCTATGAAACAGAAGCGCGTGAAACAATATTGTATAAAAACACGCAAAGAAATAGGTCATGAATAAGTCATACGCAAAGTGAATGTAAGATGTAGTACGGGAAACGAAAGGTGACAGAAAAATAAATACTATCTGCTAACTTTGAAGGATAAAAAATAAATATATGAATTAATTGGTAACATATAAATAAATAAAATAAATAAATAAATAAATAAATAAATAAATAAATAAATAAATAAATAAATAAATAAATAAATAAATATATAAATAAATAAATAAATACAAATTCAAAGTATAGACATCTGGCAAGGCAACCGTTACTTAAAGCAGGGGATGACACTCTATTCACGTGGGTTCTTTTCCAACGCTAAAAGATTACGAATTTTGGTGGTTTGTAAATGAAAAGTGTCCGCACTATCGATTGATTACGTAACTGTTATGAATAATTTATTAGTTTTTCAATGCAATCGCCTCGACCCATTAATACATATTATCTGTATTTATCAAAGTACTTGGAATAGCAATCTGGTGAGTTCACTGAACTACGCCCAAATACTGATGGAGTTTTAATGGCGCTAATCCTCTCCATACACAGATGAACAAATACAATAGGAGAAGGTCAACACATATGACCTCCTATATGACATGTTATATGAGATGTACAACAACCTGAATATCATAAAGATCAGTGTTCGTTTGTGCGTATGAACTGCATATTTACAATACTAAATATTACTCGTTATATATTATGTCAAATATTGGTATTATGACAACACGGTATATACATTGTATATAAAACGACTAATAGATCCTACTATCATGGCGTCAGGTCATTGGTTCATCATATCCCGTATGTTTCTTAAAATTCATTCATATTTGAGACAAATTTCTGTGCCCATTTTATAGGCGTACAGGTGGATCCGGTTTTTTGTCATTTTCATTTCTTTTTGATGAAAGAATTAAGGTTTTCCACTGCACGGAGGCCACTATGTGATACTAATTTAATGCTATTTGTAAATGAATGCGGATTCCCGGTTGTTGTTTTTCCACAGTGTGACAACTGTCCACCCATCCAGACAACATCATCACATAATAAAACGTCTGTATTTTTACGATGAGTAAATATTAAACTGAACTTTGCCTTGGAACATTGTGTAAGACGGTGTAAGATTTTGTGGGCGCCCTCAACATTATTATCCTCTTTGTATCCGTAAATGACATGGCATAGACTGTGTGAATTCTATGAAGACTAGGGGCCTACTTATACATGGGGTCATATCCATGGACACAAGTAACGATAATTGACAACACGATACGCGACTGTATTTAGGGAGGCTAACCACTAATAATTAATAATGCCGGGTAGGGCCTACTCCTGGGCGACTCGTGTGGGCAAGGACGCTTAGGACGGTGACCAAATGAGTCTCAAATTTCACCGGGGAGGGCACTCAAGTATGATAATGTAGGCCTATACGCATGTGTGGCCAACTTTTTAAACACCCCCTAAAACGAGTTTTACCTTACCAGCAAATTTAGGATCAATAGGCCAAAGCTAACTTAATACACTAAAGGAAGTTTTGGATGAGAAAACGGACATTTTGATGAGAAACGGCCAAAATGGTAAGAATTTAAATTTTCTCATTCTTTTGGATGAGAAACTTCCTGGTGTGTGTGTCAATCATTATTGTCTTATTAAAATCCGGGACTTTGGTTGACCTGTGCTAGACTCCAGCACATGTTAATGACGCAAAGACAGTTGTGGTAACACCATGGTCGCAGACCTGCAAAAAAGCTCAAAAACAGATAGTAATGAAACCAGTTTTATTTTCCTTGCTCTAGCGAGTTCACAGAGAAGGTGTTTCTAGTACAATGCAGCGTCGGACTCTAGCTGAGAGCGTAGCCTGAGTCCAAACGGACTCCAAGAAGGGCTCTCCATACACAAATGAACAAACACAAAGGAAAGTAGTCTCCTCCGTGACCAGCTTGATTTCGATGGAGCGAAACCAAATTGGCTGCAGAGGAGACGGGTAATTTTGCCATGCAAATGAGGTGAGTGCCCTCTCAAGAATAACTACTCTCTGCTTAAAGTTTCACGGAATACCCTCACTTACGATCATTGGGTAAACCGATCATCAGACGGATAATTTGTCATGATTTCAAATTTACAGGAATGTTTATACAAGTATACATTGTATACATTCTGTGGTGTCGAAAAATGACAAACCATGCCAATCAGAACAGTCTCTACTCCAAAAGTAGTCGAGAGTGCTCAACCACTAAAAATAGTGGGGGCGTATTATAACAAGTATACTTTACAAGTGACTAACTTTGGAATTTAGAGTGCTCAAACCCATTACAGGTGAGCTATAGAAACAAATTCAAAGTATAGACCTCTGGCAAGGCAACCGTTACTTAAAGTTTCACGGAATACCCTCACTTACGATCATTGGGTAAACCGATCATCAGACGGATAATTTGTCATGATTTCAAATTTACAGGAATGTTTATACAAGTATATACATTCTGTGGTGTCGAAAAAATGGCAAACCATGCCAACCAGAACAGTCTCTACTCCAAAAGTAGTCGAGAGTGCTCAACCACTAAAAATAGTGGGGGCGTGTTAT
The DNA here is from genome assembly GCF_039555335.1 of Amphiura filiformis. NCBI lineage: Eukaryota > Metazoa > Echinodermata > Ophiuroidea > Amphilepidida > Amphiuridae > Amphiura > Amphiura filiformis. The sequence continues at coordinate 47,805,530 of NC_092640.1, forward strand.
AACAAGTATACTTTACAAGTGACTAACTTTGGAATTTAGAGTGCTCAAACCCATTACAGATGAGCTATAGAAACAAATTCAAAGTATAGACAAGGGGGTGACACTAACTTCACGGTTGTTCTATTATCAACGCAAACCTATGACAAATCCCGCTGGTTTGCTAGTTAGAAAATGAGGCCAGTTATCGATCGGTTATGAATTATTAATTTCGATCCCTTTTAGGGTTGGCAAATAACGACGCCGTTAGTTTTGCGAACTCTGCCTGTTCAATGCGAGTAGCTAGCTTGAAAGTGCGCCAGCTAGCAGAGCAGGGAGCAATCCGGTGATGGCGCACTAGTATTTCCCATCAGGCACCAGTGATTTGTTTTTTACAGAAAGTCTACTAATTTGATAATGGAATAACCTTTCGCAATAGTAATGTCGAAATTAGGAATTGGTGTCAATAATACGACGGTAGTGTATCACTTGAATTTGATACGATATTCAGCTAGCGATTTAGCGATAAAAAACCTTTGACCACTGACCTGACCTGAAGCACGTGAGGCGCCATATTCGTTTGTTTTATTTCCTCGTGTGATAATAAATATCATTCAAACTATAGTTGTCGGCCGTGAACGTAGTTTATTACTGGCCTAAGAAGTTTGTTTTTAAAAACAAGTAAATAATCATCACTCACCGTTCTATTTGATCTTGTGGATTTCCCAACACGTAATAAATTGAAACGCCACTACCGGATTGCTCTCAGGTAGTAAAGCGGGCGCACTTTCAACCTTCGAAGCTTGATATTCACTACCGGTAGTAATATTAATTAAGTGATGTCACTGATGTGCAGCGTTTCTGGAATAGCACTCTTGCATCGTGCATGTATAATTTGAATGTAGCTTGCTGTATTTAATATGTGCATGCATATTACAGGAGTTTAGGCCCATCGAATAAACAATTGAATAATTTAGGAGATAATCAGGGGCTGTGAATAATTATGAGTCCTGGGGAGGGTAATATTGCGGGGGTGAGAGGGGTGCGATTTTAGCCTTAAAACGCTTTAAAAGGAAGAACAACTTTGTTGATTTGGGCCTCCGTGGTGAAATAAAGCTTCCTATCCTATCCTATCCTATCCTAGGATAACCAGGGGGGCGGGTACTTGGATTATTTTTCGACGGAGATGTGCGGCCCGAGCTTCCGAACCCATAACCATTTCTAAGGGTCACGATTTTACCGAAAATAGGTAGGCCCCCTACCCATATCTAAGGATTGTCAGGAAAGTAAGGACCCATATCTAAGGATTTGAGCTTGAAAATATTAAAAGCAATATGTTTTCCGGCACACATAGCACGGAAAATCTAAAGGGAGACCCATGTCTAAGGATTTTTCGTGGAAAACCTTGTACGTGAGTACCCCCTCCCCTGGGGAGGGGGATAATAAAGGTCCGGAAACGCTTATGATATGGAAATTTTATTTTGAACAGAAATTCTTTAATCACTATTGACGGTTTCGCCTACCATGGTCAATAATGAGTAAAATATCGGTTTAGTTAAAAAAAAAATGTCCAACAGGGGTGGTCACAATATTTTTGGCAGGCTGAGAGGGGGAAAGCGATTTATTTATTTATTTATTTATTTATTTATTTATTTATTTATTTATTTATTTATTTATTAATTATAATTATTAAGGCTTGTTCAAGTAACTCACTTCTAACATTTCACGCACTCACTTGCACAGGCTCAACAAATCAATCAATCGGTTAATTAATCAATCAATTCACAAACAATGAATATGAATAAATTATATGATATTCAATTTCGATCAATAGACATATCATATCAAACCATCAAACAATGAATAAATGAACTGATCGACCAAGAGCCCTTTTTTCTAAAGAGTGTGAGTGAGTGATTAAACAAAATAAATACATGCATAATTATTTACATAAATAAACAAATAAAAAAATAAAAAAATAAAAAAATAAATAAATAAATAAATAAGAAAAATTTGAACAAATGGTATCGTAGCATTGCATTCACAAAAACAAACATTGCTGACAGGAGGACTCGAACCAACAATCTTTGCATCACCAGTCTGATGCTCTACCACTGTGCTACGACGTCGTCTAGTGGTGAGCCTCTAGTTTTTAGCATATACAGTGTTCGTCTGTGACAATGCGGCCTCGTGAAATGAATTTAAAGTTATTTTGATATCAATCTTTTTTTTTCAATAGAGCCGTAACATTTTGTTTAAAGATCTCAATTTTTATTTTCTTTAGAGCAGAGACAAATATTTCCCCTTTTCTACAATTTGAGCCCAAAATAAGAATCTACTTCTTTTATTACTGATTTAATGTTACACGTTTCACAACAGATATTTAGCTGGCATAGTGGTCTTGCACTGTGCTTTTTAACCGGGGGTACCGAGATCGATTCCCACCTCTGCCTGTAATTTTTTTTCAAGCCTGGGAAATAATAAGTTTATTTGGCTTCACAACGCTAAATTATTCATGACTTGCCCAACCTGGTGGTGTAAAGTGCTTCCCATAACATATGAATATTAAGCAATAACACAATGGCTAATTTAAATAAGAATGCGTCACATGCAAATGAGGGATTGCCCTCTCCAGGAATTGCTTCATGGTATAGACCTCTGGCAAGGCAACCGTTACTTAAAGTTTCACGGAATACCCTCACTTACGATCATTGGGTAAACCGATCATCAAACGGATAATTTGTCATGATTTCAAATTTACAGGAATGTTTATACAAGTATATACATTCTGTGGTGTCGAAAAAAAAAATGATAAGAAAATAAAATATTATCATTATTATATGTAATCTTATTTTGCCTCGGGATCAAAACTCAGTGGTCACCACTGTTTTCCAGTTTGGCCAATGGTCAGACAAAATATATCAAAAACGTAACAAAAGAATTACATATTATGATTATAACAACATAAAAGAAAAAAAAAACATAAAAACAAAAGCAAACAAAACAAAACAAAACAAACAAACAAACAAACAAACAAACAAAAACACAACTCACAACTGTGCTGGCCGGCTGCAGTGGAGCAGTATCCGCATGCTACTATGATAGCCCGCAGACAAAGTCCGCACATCAGCCGACCAACATCCTGTAGAATTAAATAATTAGAAATAGACCAGTGATAATAAACAAAATTTAAAAAGAGATATTATAGTAAATTATTGCACTTACGTGATCATATGAAAAACATGTTATTTGCACATTGACTTGCAATGGCCTGGGGTAAGAGGCAAGGGAACTTTCATACGAGCTGGTAAAAAACTTAAAAGAGACACTCCTCTGAAGATGAATTTGCTCTTTGCAAACTCACTCTTATTTGGTGGGATGACCAGGTTACCTTGAGACCCCAATCTTGTCAGATGGCTGTGACTTTAGGCAACTGTGCTTAATATTGCACAAGGGAGATGGGAGCAGATTCAAAAGACTTATGTTATGAATCTTAATTGGGGAATTAGTCCATGGGAAAGGAGAGCGAGGTACCAGATTTGGAGTCCCACGGAATGAGGGAATGAACGGGAACCAAATGAAGCAGCAATTAAGTATAACAATTTATTATGAATTTACATCATCAGACAAGCTGATCAAAATAATATAATGTATGTATTAATATAAAGTCTTACCAGAGTTACATCGCATCATAAGAAGTATAATTGAATATGATTCACGTGCAAGACATGATGACAATATAATCGTCATCATGTTGACCAATCTAACTAATCATCATGAGCCAGCCTGAGCACGTCTGATTCGGACGCAGGGTTAACAAGGAGTGAAGCCTTTATTAACGCACAAACAAACCATCGCTAACAGTCAGTGCAATTGATGCACGAATTACGTATATAAAAACGTTCACTTGATGCATGGTTATCATGGCTTACTGCACTATGATCAATATCCAATTATCGAATCAATTATCGTCACAGCACTTATATACATCATTACGGCCCTAGGATATGGAATATTTCTGATAAATATATAAATATGGCAAAATCAGTAAACCAGTTTAGGTTACAAATAAAGAAAAGTCTAATAAAAAATTACATCTAATATTTACGCATTAGTTAATGACCTCCCCCATCCCCACCCATTTTCATCCCAACTATCAATTTCTTGTGTGAACTGTGGAATGTCTATTTATTGAAATGTTATAAATATTTATACTGGTTCTTTCTTTGCATGCTCTTCTCCTCTTTCTTTTTTCTTTTATTTGTTAAGTTTGTGTAATTGGTCGCATGTCATAAGTTGGGTACAATTTCCATTACATGGTCAAAAATGACAAAAAATGTATTTTTTGATATGTTGTACATATTGGCAACATCTAATAATTAACACCATTTTAAACCTTATCACATGCTTAATTTTTGAGATAATGCTTAATTACTAATTAATTAATACACAGGCATCTATGTAAATCTCAATTTTCAAATGCGTTTTTCTCAAATTGGACCTAAATTACAAAAATGACTGTAAAATTTTTATTTTATGCAAGAATGTCATCAGATTTGGAGGATATGTTCTCAATACATTAATGCTTCAAATGAATTATTTAAAATAATTGCACGTATGTTAATTACATTGTGAAGGTCAATGACCTTTTTACGAGTAATTAGCGAGACAGTTATTCTATTATTGAGGAAATGAATATCAAGAAGAGAAATGTACATTAGCATGTTGCTAAAAATACTGAAATTCAACTAGGATTTCATTAAAAATGAAAAAAAATGGAACATATAACCCTTTAAGGTGGTACTACACCCCTTGATAAATTTGTGACTATTTTTGCATTTTTTCTCAAAAAATAATATTACATTGGTAACAAAAGTTATTTATATTATAGGGGTAAGGAATCAAGTTACTACACTGGAATTTCAGTGACTCAAGATAAGCGGTACTTTATTTATGATAAGAAAAGAGGTACTGCTAGAATGTACCTCATTTGTATATAATGAACCCCTTATCTTGAATCACTGAAATTTCGGTGAAGTATATTGGATTCCTTAATAATATACATAACTTTTGTTACTGGTCAGTGTGTACACAAAATGTAGTTACTTTTTGAGAAAATGCAAAATTAGTAACAAAATTTATCAGGGGGTGCAGTACCACCTTAAATAGTCAGTAATTGTTTTAGTTGTACAAATTCAACATTCAAAGCTGTCAACACATCATACCCTCACTAGATTTGAAAAAGTAACTGGTTGTTTTGACATGCTGACATGTGAATTTTCACATAGGCCCTATTGCACACTCCCGCATCCGCCTGCTCCACATCCGCCTGCTCCTCCACCCCTGGCATTTTTCATTTCAACTGATGTGATTTTTTTACTGAATGATGTATAATTATATGCTTCAGTAGATTGAAAGAGTATAAAATTAGGCTTAAAAAGAGGTATGAACCACTGCTGTAGGATATGGGGTTACGGAAAGCTAATCAAATTTGTATCACAATTTTCAGAAAAGTGTAATCCCTCCACCCTTTTTGCATACCCAACTTATGACATGCGACCAATTGTATGTTGTAACTTAGGGTAGTCATGGTAGTGTAAGGGGGTGCTCGCTTCAGGCCTTTGGGCCTTTTGAGCATCTCCTCATTCAAATTTTGTATCTTTTATACGTCGTATATATTTTGTATGTTGATTTGAATGAAATAAAATGATGATGCTTGTGTATGTATGATGTATGATATGGAAGTAACGGCGGCAATCAAGTTTATCCACCCCTTCGGTGGGATATCTACGTCGGAGCCCCAGTTCGATTTTACCAGCTTTATTTTGGAGTCAAGCCTACTGAGATATACATACTGCAGTTATTGTCCGCTTTCCTATACACAATTCCTCTACAAATAGTGTATGTTAGAAGTATAGGCAATTGCCTACTTAACATCACTGTGTGAAAAATAACCGGTCAATATTTAAAGTACTCTTCTGAAATTCTAGAAAATATAGTTTTGTAACATGTCCTAAATTTTTAGCTAATTTAGATGTTTGGAAATATTCGCACTTTGGTGTTTTAGTGTATGTTTTAGGTAATAGGACATTGCCTTGTTAACGTCGCTGTGTGAAAAATAACCGGCCAATATTTAAAGTACTCTTCTGAAATTCTAGAAAATATAGTTGTATAACATGTCCTAAATTTTTAGCTTATTTAGGTGTATGGAAATATTCGCACTTTGGTGTTTTAGGAAGGATATGTAAACGACAGATAACACCAAAAATATGAAAAAATTATATCCAAACCGTGTTAGGACCACAGCTAATCTGTTTCTCATTTTCAAGAATGCTGGTTAACAATATGCACACTATTGTCTCATTTCGTGAACAAAGGCACACTCAGTATCGTTAACTTGCGTTCGCTTTATAATCGTTCACCCAACTGAAACTATAATACCAGCTCATTGCTCATTGCACAGGTAAAACAGAAACATGTGTAGTGTGGATTTAACCAGAGAAGATCTGATGTAACATAGTTGGGCTGTTTTCAATGAGTGTTATCTTGGTTTAATAGCTTTTAATGGGGTTTAAGTCCTGCAAAGGTCGTGGTGAATTCTACTGTAGACATGACTGCATCATGGTCTAGGCAGCGTTGCCCCAGAGAGTATAGCAATTATCAAGTTGCGGGATGATAAGAGTTTTATACAAATGAATGAGAGTTTTCTTATTTATAATTCTTTCAATATGTTTTCTTTTTTTCCTTCTTCTTACCAATCAATGGACAAGCAGCGCGTGTGTACCTTACGTTTGAATGAAGTCACATTGTCACACCTCCCTGTAGTTTTGTTATAATGATTTCTTGCGAAACAAATGAATCATATTAATAATACAACTTAATTATGTCCAATATCTTTAATTTTATTTAATGTATTGTAAAACTGACAAAATCTGCATTCTGCTTCATCTGGCGTGCATTTCGTAAGTGCAAAATATTTTAAAAAAACCGGCTAAACATGCGACCTCGCTCCGTCGACAGTTGTTTTAAACATTTGGACGGAGCACGATAACGGCGTAATAATAATAAAAACTAATAATAGTATACCGATTTAAAGAGCGTTTTTTAAATGAAGAAACTTTGCGCTATGGAAAAGCAAAAATGCAAACAAAAAGGGAGGAAACATTAGGTGAATAAGTAAGTTTTCAGGTTCTGTTTGAAGGTTTGGACATTGGCAGAGTCACGAATATGGGAAAGTAAGCCATTCCATAAATCAGGGGCAATGATGGAAAATGCTCTGTCACCAGCCAACTTTTGGGGTCTCGTAATGGAAAGGCAAGTGGCAGCAGTAGAGCGCAACCTAGTACCTAGAATGACAGATGTGAAGGATGGAGGACAGGTATTCTGGTGTAGATGAAGTAAGAACCTTATAAACATGGACGAGAGTGCGGAACTGGACACGTTTAGCAACTGGAAGCCAGTGCAAACGGTGAAGCAAAATGAGTAGTACTGTATGAGTATATTTTAGCTCTCTAAAAATGAGTCTGGCGCACTTGTTCTGGGGAAGCTGCAGGCGGGTGAGGTTTTTTTTTCTTCTGGGAGATGGCTTTAAGCAAGGCGGAGCAGTAATCAATCTTGGACAAGATGAGAGTCCTAACCGCATTGGTACACGCATCAAAACTGAGGGACCGCCTAATGCTCCAAATATTGCCAATCTGCCAGTTCAAAGTTTTGGACAAATGCGCAACATAACTGGACATCTTCATGTCATGATTAAAAATGACCCATATATTCTTTATGTATGAAGATACAGAGATCACCAGCCCATGCAAATAAAGGATGAGATGTTTGAGATCGATGTAGTGACAATCAAAACACTCAGTCTTGGCCATATTGAGCTTAAGCTTGTTACTGGTGAGCCAAGCTTGTAGCTCACGGGTGCAGTTTGAAAGTTTGAACAAGGCACAAGCTGCATCACCCGGGACAGCATGATTAAAGGTGATAATCAGCTGGACATCATCAGCATGAAGGTGATATTGGAGGCCGTGATTACGAATAATGTTACCAATGGCATGAGTGTAATAGGTGAACAATATAGGGCCAATGACCGATCCCTGTGGGGGCACCATAAGGCAGATGAATCCTATCAGAATAGCATCCCTGACCTGACTACTGCGAGTTTCAAGATAGGACTGGAACACTCTATGGGCATCACCAATGATGCCAAATTCTTGGCTCAACCGCTGCAACAGAATATCAAATGTGGCAGTCAAATCGAGTAGCACAACAAAGACAGCCCTGTTGTCATCAATGGCTGTGAGAATGGTATTATGAACAGCCAGGAGTGTTGTATCGGTGCTGTGAAGAGTCCGATATGCTGCCTGCAAATGCCCAACCAGTTTATTGCACTCAACATACCTGGTGACCATAGCAGACACAGATACAAGATGGCGGACAGTACAACACTGCACTAAGAGGTAGCGCTCATCTGCCGAGCCATTATGACTCGCTTCATGCTTTTCTAACACTATAATTTGACTATCACACAAACGGAAGTATCTTACATCACTCTGATACTATTGGTATGTCAGTTATAACTATAAATCTCCTGTAATTTGATAAACTCGAACTGTGACTTGTACGTTTTGCCCGCCGTGTTCAATTCTACTATACACTCACGTGTGTTACTGTAGCTCCATTGAGTTTGTGTGGACGCTCTTCGGACGATTGCTCACTAATTTTAACTGTGCTGATACGCCACGTTGATTACCAGATTCACGCTCGGTGGTATTCATTTGCTCTTCGGCTGATTATAAACTTACGCTGATCTCATAATGGATGAAACAACTCAGTTACTCAAATTGATGAGGACTGACATGACAAAAAACTTTAATAGTCTATCTCAACAGATATCGGACTTAAAAACTGAACTTACTGGAATTAGAGCAGAAATTTTTGATCTAAGATCCAGCATCGAGCACGTTGATAGTGAAGTTACAGACCTTCGCGAAGACACAATTCCTGCTCTTCGTGATGAATTGAAGAAAGACATACAGTTACTGAAAGACCAGCGTTTGGAGACAGAACTGTATAGCAAGAAAGCCAACCTGTTATTCTATGGAATTGAAAAGCCAGATGACATGGATGAGGATTGTGAACAAACTATCCGGAACTTTCTGCATGAAGAACTTCACCACAAGGAAGCGAAAAGTATGTTGTTTGTTAACACGCACCGCCTACCAACTAGATCTACAAATGATAAACCTAAACCCATCATTGTTAAGTTTGTTCAAATGAAGGACCGTGATTCTGTGTTGAAGCTAGCTCCAAATCTATCAACTTCAAAGAAGAAGTTTGGTATCTCTCAGCATCTACCAAAGGAAATGCAGTCTAAACGCCAAAACCTGCTACCCATCAAGAGTCAAGCTAAAGCTGCTGGAAGAAAAGCGTACATCAAGACCAAAGGTACTGACGTCATACTCTACATAGATGGGAAGGTGTACGATCCAATCTTCGCACCATTTGATCCTACAAAGTAACTTTTCAAATTGATCCTTGCTTAGCTTAATCCAGGAGCACTTTTATATTGCTAAAAACATTTGGTACCTCCTTGAGCTATAAAGCATGCATGCTCATGTTGTTATTTTTTATGTCATCTATATCATTTTCATGAACTTTGAACTGTTGAAATATGAAGTATGAACTATGACCTATAAACATGAATGATATTTTTCAGTCATAACAAAAAAGTTTGTGCATCACGATGCCTCTCTGAGTATAGCTGCACGTGATTGTTTATACCATTCAAACTGTCTCATCAAAATTGAGGTGTTTCTTTCCCCTTTGTTATTTCATCAGACCCTTCCCAACTTCTGCTTCTGTTTAATAAGTATTTATTTATTCAAACTTCCTTTTTATTGCATTGAAAAATATTCTTTTTTTCTTAAAATTAATGGCCCGGCCCAACCCTGGTGTTAGATGCATCTGACTATGGCACGCCAAATTGGCCCATATTCATCTTTGTTTATACTATATGTGTATAAATGTTTTATATGTTACTTCATGTTGTATGTTGGCAATTGGATTTATTGTATTGGTTACTAAGGTATACTTAAATGATGCTTACTGCTTATGTTATGACACTATTTGTATGTTTACTACAATGATGAATGTGATTCCTCAGGTTGAATTTAATTATGTTAAATAACTGCAACTCCTGTCACAAAACCATTCTACCCCGTCAGCCTAATATTTTCTGTTGCCTATGTAATTCATTTTACCATACTAGATGTGTTTATACAGACACAAGGGATCACGATGACTGGTTTTGTTTCAATTGTACAGGTGATTTATTTCCATTTAACCATTACGTAGACGATGATGAATTTAGGTTCTCGTTATATTATCATGGTAATTCTATCGATTATAATCGTTTGATGGGTATGAGATTGAATCCATTTTTGTTCGAAGAAAATCTCCACACAACTGATGATTCTAGACATCTAAATGATTATAATGTCACAGCTTCATGTAAATATGTTATTGATAACAATGATTTGACTGGATTATGTAATGATGACTTTTCTGTTCTACATCTTAACTCTCGCAGTTTTAACAAAAATTTTGATAGCATACATAATTTTATTTCAAGTTTCAATCATGCATTCAGTATAATAACCTTATCTGAAACTTGGTTTTATGAAGATAACTCTAATGTAATTGATATTGAAAATTATATTCTTTTAAGTGCCCCTCGAAAAGAAAGGAGGAGTGGTGGAACGGCTATTTATGTCCACAACTCACTTTCTTACCGTATCAGAGATGATTTGAAACTTTGTACAAATGACATTGATTTACCCCATTCAGAATATGTTTTTATTGAAATTCTAAGTCCCACCACCAAGAATACAATTATTGGTTCAATTTATCGTGCACACAGAACTGATGTTAATTTATTTATTACCGATCTTGATCATAGCCTCAACACTATTTCTGCTGAAAACAAAAATTGTTATATTTCCGGCGATTTTAATTTAGATCTACTAAAACACAGTGAAAATGATATTATTGATAATTTTCTGGAAACATTCCATAATAATAGTATGTATTCATTGATTGATAGACCTACCAGAGTGACACCTACTACTGCAACTTTGATTGATAATATTTTTACGAATGTTCTTGACCATCAAATCAAATCTGGTGTGTGTGTAGTGGGTCTTACTGACCATTTTCCAATCTTTCAATATACAAAATCAATGCCACTTCGATTTATTCAACCACACATCGGCACTACTTCTCGCACTTATAACCAAAGTTCAATTGAACATTTTTATAATCATTTGAAATTGATTGATTGGAAGTTTGTCACTGATATGACATCTGCTGATGGTTCGTACGAAGCATTTATTAGTAAATTCCTTCATATTTATAACATTCATTTTCCTGTTAAGGCACGCGGTACTAGAAATTCACGTAACCGGCATATACCACGTAAACCATGGATCACATCTTTAATTCTCAAATCAATTCACAGAAAAGAAAAGCTCTATAGGAAATATATTGGTCATCCTTCATCAAGCAATAAAAATACTTATATTTCTTACCGCAACAAACTTACTTCCCTTATAAGAGCCGCAAAAAAGAATTATTATGCAAACAAACTCGAAAATTGTAAACATAACACTAAACTTATTTGGAATACCCTAAATAATATTCTCGGTCGCAAAAAAAACCACCCTCTACCGTCATTTTTCTTCGATGATAACGCTCACCATGCGCAAATTATAGATCAAAACATAATAGCTAATAAATTCAATTCTTATTTTGCAAATGTAGGTCCTAACCTAGCCCACAAAATCCAAACTGATGCTAATTTTCATACTTTTCTGCGCAATATTAATTCCCCAAATAATTCTCTGTTTTTACTCCAACTGACCCCGAGGAAATGATAGATATCTGCCGTTCATTCAAATCAGGTAGAAGTTGTGGCTTTGATGAAATACAACCCGATATTGTTAAATCCGTCCGCACAATCATAGCTTCTCCTCTTGCTCATATAATTAATTTATCATTAACCACCGGCATTGTCCCAAATCAGTTAAAAATGGCCAAAGTCATTCCTATTTTCAAGAACGATGACCGGCACAAATTTGGTAATTATAGGCCAATATCCGTCCTCCCTGTTTTTTTCGAAAATTCTTGAGCGAGTTGTGCACAATAGATTATATGGTTTTATTTCAAGTCTCAATATTTTGCATCAATCTCAATTTGGTTTTCGCCCAAATCATTCTTCTTTATGGCTATTATGGATGCATACAACAAAATTGTCACTGACTTAGATAACAATCAGCATAGTGTTGGGATCTTCCTGGACCTCTCGAAGGCATTTGACACGCTAAACCATGACATTCTTTTATCTAAACTAACTCACTACGGTGTACGTGGCGTTGCCTTCGAGTGGTTCAGGAACTACCTCATGAATAGGCCACAGTATGTTTCGTTTAATAACGTTAAATCATCATTAATTCATCCCACTTGCGGAGTTCCTCAAGGTTCAATTTTAGGTCCTTTACTTTTCATCTTATATTTGAATGATATTGTTTACTCCTCAAAGTTTTTCAAATTTATAATTTTCGCAGATGACACTAATCTCCTGGCTTCCCATAAAGACTTCACCTATCTTATCAACACAATAAATCAAGAATTATGTAACATTTCCAACTGGCTTAAAGCAAATAAATTATCACTCAATATAAATAAAACTAAGTACATTATTTTTAAAAACAGATTTAGCAATCGAATGTATCACAATTCAGCCATATATGTTGACAATGTATCAATTTCAAAGGTTTCTTCTATTAAATTCCTTGGTATCACACTGGATGAGTCCTTTACTTGGAACCACCACACAACATATATAACTAATATTGTGTCCAAATATTCTGGTATTTTATTTCGGCTCAAACATGTCTTACCTTTAAAAACATTGTTTGCATTATATATAAGTTTGGTCTTGCCACACATTAACTATTGTAATATTATTTGGGCTGATCAAAATAACTGTAACTTAAACAAAATTCACATTAAGCAAAAGCGAATAATTCGATTGTGTTCGAATTCTCACTTTCTTGCCCACACTCCGCCCCTTTTTGCTTCATTCAATAGTCTCACAGTGTATGATATCCACAAATTGCAGAAAGCAATTTTCATGTATAAATTTTATAATGATCTTCTACCAGATATTTTTGCAAATTATTTTATTAAAGCTAGTACGATCCATACACATAATACTAGATCATCTGATATGTATAGAGCACATCATTTTAAATATGATTTAGCCCGTAACACTGTTAGACGACAAGGTCCTATACTATGGAATAATGTTAGTTTAAATACCAAAAATTCACTTACTCTGATAAGTTTCAAAAATAAGTACAAATGTGAGTTATTATCTCGTTATGAATAATTTTGTTAGTTTGTATAATCATGTAATTGCATAATTATTATTAATATGTATTATAATAAGTAATCTTAAACCATTGCCAACACTGTCTGTCTCACGTGTCCTGTCCGGTCTTTGTCTGCACATAATTATGTCTGATACGTCTTCTGATTGTGTTTCGTCCTAAATGTTTAACTTATTGTAAAGGGTGGCCAAAATTGTTCGAGCCCTGCTCTGTTTGGTCTCCTACCATATGATTTTGCTATACTTATGTAAAAGTTATTGAATGGTGAAATAAAACTAATAAAACTAAACAACCTTTTCAATCAGCTTACCAACAAAGCCAGATTGGAGACAGGCCGGCAGTTAGAGAGCTGCTGTTTGTCAACGGACACATTATGGAAATCGAAACTCTAATTGCGTTACCGGATCTTACTTAGCGTTAGAGTTTATTTAAAGAGTGTTATTCAAGTTGCTAAGTGTATGGTTTTCAAAGGTCGTCAAGTTTTTGTGATTAAGGTTCGGAACTTAGACCTTGAAGACCTTGGAATACCAGGTATACTCTTTTCTGAGCAAGTTGCATTATTGCCACCGACGCTTTTCCTATTCTTTGAGGTCAGTTTATGATATTAAAGCTTATTCTGGACCTTAACCCTCTCCACGCCTTTATTGACTGCAGACGACAAGTTTCAAAATGTCATTAAAATGCAACAGATTTTATTACCATATTTTGTAATCAGCATAATACAAAGCATTGAAATGATTACAAACACGCCTTGTATCGGTCCTGTGTTTTTTTTTCTTCAGATTACTCTTAATAGTTTGAGACAATTTGTCAAATTTGGACTTTTTATGTTGAAGCCTATTAGCTATCACACAGAGCATGAATCACAAGCACTCCACGTGATTTCCCTTATTTTTTAATTAAACTTAAAATATACAACTCGTATACGTGGCAATATTTTATGAATGCACCGGCGAAAAGGAAGTTCCGTGATTTAATATTAAGCAAACGACAACCAATGCTGTACAGTGTAGTATACAAAATAGCTAAGTGAACTAGTAAACTTGAATGCGTAACGATTGAATTATTCCTTTGTCTACTTCAACTTTGCCTTCCATTTTGGTCTTTATTTCAACGCTGACGTAAATACTATACTAAATGATTGAGCGTACTTCATATGTAGTTTTCTGTAGTTAGTTATAGTGTACTTCATGATTTTATTATTGTATTATAATTTTTATTTACCATTTCCATTTTGATACTAACGTAAAACAAAGCCCTATTGCGCAGTACAAACATATCTGGACATTGCAATGCATAGTCTGTGCATAACATAAGGCTCACAATACATTTCGAAGAAACAAACACTGACGCTGCCACAGGGAAGGCTATGGAAAATCACCGTAATACTGATACTGCTGTCATACGAATGCAATTCAGACATTGAAAAATAAAATAAAGATAACGTAAAAAAATCATGCGTCATGCATGGTGGGTTCCTATTTGTGACACGATCTGGTCTATGGGGCACAGTGTCATCGCCCCGATATCTTCATGGCAGAAAATGCCATGGTAGGTTGAATCCACAGCCACGCATGGCCATTGCATTACCACCTGTTTAATAGTTTTTAAATGCATAGTGGGCTGAAGGACATCCGACTAAGGCTAATGACATTAGCCTGTGACTGACCTCTGTACGGTCAGCGAGCATGCATTCGCCATTGTCATCTGCTATAGACTGCCTCTACGATAGTCTCCTACACAGCCAGTTTGTGTCAGTCGGTCTGACACTCGTCGATCCTGTATGTTCGTGGTAGCCACATACAGTCTGGCCTGAGACTACCTCCACGAGGGTCTACGCTGCGCTATTTAAAATCTTGAATTTTGGTCACTTTTTCAGCTCAAGACGCACGCTACACACCGACACCGCCTGGCTAATAATTATTTGGTGCAGCAGAGACACTATAATGAATACACGGGATCGATAAACGTGAATTGCTATGCACGATTTTGATATCAGACGAAAATCTTCGGATACCGGGTTAGAAAATGATGAATATCTCCCGTAAATGAATTTTCTCAAGAAACCAGATGTGGTCTCATACACTTGAAAATACGTGTTGAACAGATATGATGGTCGCTAGAATGCGCTTTGAAAATTGGCCGTGCGCTTTGAACTCAAAATCGGACCAAAACTCTAATTTTATATTGCGTTGGTCCTGTATGGACTACATCGTGTAGTACAGCTGCACTCACTACTAGGCAGTATAAAAGTCGATGACCATTGACCTCAATGGGGTATACAAGCTTATTCACGCACAACCAAGATCAATTACCCGGCTATTGTGAGTAGCCTTAGTCATGTCCCTCGACTAATTATTCGTCTCAAAGAGCTTCAAAGGTCTGAACCAAATGGCCCATTGTGGCTGTGGATTCAACCTACCATGGCGATTTCTGCCATGAAGATATAGGGTCGATGACACTGTGCGCTAGTTTCTCGAGACGCTAGCTTTTTTTTTTTTTTTTTTTTATACCTCAGTGAGGTTGGCGAAACGCCTTTATTTTATTTAGTTTATATATCAAGCTCAAAAACTTGCTATTCCACAATATTGCGGCTCAAAAGCCACGACATATAAATTAACATTATCAAAACATTATGTATAACTTATTACAGTATATTCAAATGAACCTTAAGTTCATCCCAGACATTTTGATTTTCTTTTATAATTGTTGGCACATTTTCTGCATTTGTTGTTATTTCATTCAATCTTTCTACTTCATTAATAAAGAGCATTGGTATAGGAGTAAATATATTGGTTTCACTATATCTTATTTTGGCCTTGTAAACTGAAAACGATGCTATAATTAAGAGCAGGTTTACAAAATCAAAATGTGAGTCTTTCTTGTTCCAACCATAAATAATATGTTCTAGAGACACGTTCAAATGTGTGTGTGTCGTAATTAACACGCATTCTTTAAAGAAAATCCAAAATGATGTATTTTTCCTGCATGATATGAAAAAGTGTTCATAGTCCTCACGACAATTGCAGAAACAGAATTCGTCCGAATTACTAATCTTCCATTTCAATAGGTTTTTCTTACACGGTATTAGGTTATATAAAAGGTTATATTGAAAGTGTCCAAATTTGTTTCGAATTCTATTTTTTATTTTAAAAGTGAAGATTTGTCTCCAAGATGATTTACTTGTATTACAATTGAAGTGATCTTGCCAATATTTAACGCAAATTGGGTCGCATTCTGATGGCATTAAAAGTTTATATATTTGTTTTGTGGATAGCTTTGAAATGTGTAGTTTGGTTTTCCCAACTTGAAATAATCGATCATTGCCCTTTGTTTTGTTGAAATCTACATGATTATTTAAAATTAACGTTTTCCATTCTTTTGGTATTGCTGTCAGTAATGTATGCAAGTTAAAAACATCATTTGGACACCGAACTATTTGTCTTAGCTCAAAAAGAGTTATAAAACGATTATTGATTACAATATCACTTAAGTACATTATAGCAGCATCTTTCCACTTCTTAAACATAAGCAACTTATTTCTAAATGTTATGTCATTATTGTACCAGATTATTTGATCATGAAGTACTCTTGCTTCGTGTAAAGAGGCATCAGCATTCTTTTTTTTTTTCAACATAAACCAAGATTTTAGTACCTCTGTGTAGAACTTGGGAATTTTTTCTTTTGTTACTTCCGATACATTAGAGGACTTACATTCCAAATTAAGTACAAAATCTATGCCTCCTATTTGATTAAACCAAAATTTTGCTATTTTTATCCAAATACCATGATCATTTTCGCAAAGTAATCTTGAAATCCATTTAATTTTTAGAGCTCTTATTTGGCTTTGCAGGTCTATCATTTTCAAGCCACCATATTCCATGTATCCCGTTATCGTTGTTCTTTTGACATTTTCCCTCTTTGAACCCCAAATAAATTGAAAGAGCATTTTGTTTGCTTCTTTTATCACATAATCTGGTATTGTATAGAATATGCACAATATAGTAGTTGTGAAACACCAAAAGTCTTGACAACTGATATTTTACCATAATATGATAGTTTTCTGGCTTTCCATCCGTTCAAAGCAAGTTCCATTTTCTTTAATTTTTCAGACCATATCAATTTATGACATTTCTCAATATCTTTTCCAAAATACATACCTAGACTTTTAATAGGTTGTGTTGACCACGAAATAGTTGTTTGAGGAATGTTAGGGGGACTGTCTCCCAACCAAATACCTTCTGTTTTGTTTTTGTTAAGCCTAATTCCCGCAGAATCACTAAATTTTTCAATTGCTTCCAATGCTTTCACAACTGATGTTTCATTTCTGACAAGTAAAGTAGTATCGTCAGCCAATTGGACTAACTTAATCTCTAAATCAGACTCATTTCCAATTTCGATACCCTGTATTTGCTGGTTTTGTTTAATATCCCCAGATAAAAATTCTACCGCTATTATGAATAAAAGCGCCGAGAGAGGACATCCTTGCCTAATACCATGGAAGAAAGAGATAAGAAGGAACCACAACGAGCGCATTCACTTTGTTCACTCCCTTTACCGCACAGGGGTTGATGTACATAGACCGCTCGATCACTTGTTCCAAAAAGTTCAAAAAAAGATAACTAAGTCGAAGCCAACCAATTTGCATGTACTATATGAACGATAATTGTACAAGGATTACTTGGCGACTTAAAAATTTGAAGAAAAAATTTGCCTTCAGCTTAAAAATCCGGTAAAACTTGAAAATTTATGAAAATTCAGCTCAAAATCCAAGATGGCGGCCGTAAAGTGAAAATTGTCAGAAGAAGAAAACTAAATCGAAGCCAAGCCATTAACATGTCTCACATGATAGGTAATTGCATATAGATTAATTGGGGACTTTAAAAAATGAAGAAAAAATTGGTCTTTGGTTTCAAAATGCAAAAAATTGCAAAAATCCAAAATGGCGGATATACGAATAAATGATCAGGGCCAACACCTGTGACCGACATTTAATTCATATTGTTATTCATGAGGATTTACTTTGATCAATATCCATTAGTTCGGTATTGTGCTCCATGCATTTGCATGTCTCCTGGAGCGTGTCTAGATGATGATTTGAACTAATGACCTTCCGTGCAAGCATACAACATGATTTTCTCTGGTGACATGATCATCGGTCATTTTCGGTAATTTCCGTGCGTGATCGAATCGATTCGGCGACACCGTAATTTTCCGAAAAAAAACTCTTGTTGCATGCTGGGAAGGTTTGACTTGACAACAAGATGGCGCCCTTCATCTCTATCATCCATTTTGCCCAATTTTCCCGAACTTTGATGACTTTTTTCTCAGAGTTGGCAGTCTTTGGCACTGAAACGAGTTAGCTAGTTACGATTATACACATGTAAGCTATAAAATTCATCAGTTTTCATGTACCGGACTCAACCGGAACATTTTGAATTATGTAAGAACATTACATCTATTTTTCATCGAAAATTTACGCAATGAAGTCACCAAAATCTTACCTTATTTGATCAAGATGAAACTCGGCAAAAAACGGCCGATTTTGATGAACTTTTCGATATTTCTAAAGTACATTTTCTACACAACACGATCGAGAAAACATTTTGACTGTAAACCCCGAAATAAAGCAACTATGCATGTTCAAAGCATCAGGGAAATTCCAGAATCTTACTACCGGTGGCGTTTGTTGTTTGTGGATGGGTTTGTTATAGTTTTTTTCCCAGTAATGATTTCGCCAAGCAGCAATCGCGGTAAATGGACTATACATGAAAGGAAGTACCATTTATAGCTTTTCTTTTCATGCGTCAATAGATAAGCGGATTAAAACTTGGCCGATCGAAGTCGTTGTGGTTCCTTCTTATCTCTTTCTTCCATGCTAATACCTCTGCTGATTGTAAAAGATTCGGATAACCATCCATTTACAGAAACACAACTATTAATGTTACAATATAGAGTAGATACCCATTTTCGGAACTGTTCACCAAAACCCATTTTGATTAAACATTTATCAATAAACGGTATTTCTAGCGTATCGAAAGCTTTTCGAAAGTCAACAAATAATACTGCACCCTCCTGTTTATTATTCGTACAAAATTCTATCGCATCTTCTATCAGACGAATATTTTGGCCACTAAAACGACCCTTCACATACCCTGTTTGCTCCGGATTTATCACTTTATCAAGAACTTTGTGTAATCTCAGTGCTAGAGCCATCGTACATATTTTATAGTCATAATTGAGCAATGAGATAGGACGCCAATTATCTAAATTCGATCTATCACCCTTTTTGTATAGTAAGGTTATTACTCCTTTACGCTGTGTATACGACAGTTGTCCCTCTTGAAAACCTTCATTGATTGCATTAACAAACATGTATTTAATGTCATCCCAAAATGTTTTATAAAATTCTGGAGTCAATCCATCAGAACCCGGAGTCTTATTGATTTTGAGACGTTTCACTGCGTCTGTACACTCATCAATTGTTAATTCACCTTCACAAAGTACAGAATCATCTCTTTCTAAAGTGTTTACATGACAATCATTTATATACAAATCCATATCATTTGGGTCAATATCCTCTGATGTATACAAGTCAGAATAGTACTTCGTGACTTCCTTTAGGATTGGATTTACGCCAGTTACTGTTTTACCATTTTTTATTTTGAGTTCACTTATACACTTTTGAACACTTCTACTTTTTTCTAAGCTTGTGAAATACTTCGTGTTCCTTTCCCCTTACATACATACATACATACATACAATATTTCTATAGCGCTTTTTCGCAGTTCAAAGCGCTTCACAATACAAAGAAAAACAAATGAAATTACAACAATTCAAAAAGGTGGGTTTTAAGATGCCTTTTAAAGATCGGCAGTGACGGGGCCTCTCTGATGGAAGTGGGCAGTGAATTCCAGTGGCGAGGACCGTACACTGAGAACCCACGGTCACCTGCAGATCTTTTGGTCTTGGGAATAGCAAGTCTGGTAACGTCCTTGGATGAGCGAAGATTACGTTTGCTGGAATGGGTGTTATACATAGATATTAGCTCAGACAAGTAGGTAGGGGCACTGTTATTAATACACTGATACATTAAAACAAGAATTTTGAAAGTAACTCGCTGCTTGACTGGGAGCCAGTGGAGACGGGTGAGGTAAGGTGATATATGATCGCGCCTACGAATACCGAAAATCAAGCGAGCAGCTTTGTTTTGAATGCGTTGAATTTTCGCGAGTTGGGCTTCGGTGATACCAGCAAGCAGCGAGTTACCATAATCAAGGCGGGAGCTCACGAGGGCTCGAACAACATGATGACAGTTTTCTTCATTGAGGTACCGCCTTATACGAGAAATATTTCGGAGTTGAAAATTAAGAGTACGGCATAACCCATTTACATGATCTGACATAGACATAGTACTGTCAAAAATAATACCAAGATTACGAACCTTATTAATAGATTTAACGGTAGTTGTACTTACTTTAAGACTAAGAGCATTAATAGATTTAAGGTTATGAGGTGAGCCTACAACAAAGAACTCTGTTTTCTCCATGTTTAACTTCAACTTAGCATGAGTCATCCAGCACTGAATATCAAGGATGCAGTTCTGAAGCCGATTTATAGCATCGGTTTGATCCATGGGTTGTTTAGGGTTAAAAGCGGTGTATAACTGAGTATCGTCAGCGTAAATATGGTAAGAAAGTTTGTGCTTACGAATGATCATGCCAAGAGGTAAAGTATAAATTGTAAAAGACAACGGTCCCATGACAGATCCTTGAGCCAGCCCACAGTCAAGGGAGACAGCAGCAGAAAAAGTGTCGTCGATGTTGACACGACTGTGTCTGTTAGACATGTATGATTGAAACCAATCTAGGGGTGGTCCAGAGACACCCATAGTACGAAGTCTGTGAATGAGGGTGGCATGATCGATGGTGTCAAAAGCTGCGGTGAGGTCTAACATGACCAGCAGCACAACGTTACCCTCATCCAGCTCGTGCATAAAATCATTTTTAACTTTGAGCAAAGCAGTTTCTGTGCTGTGCCCTTGCCTGTAGGCTGACTGAAGGGGCTCACTGAGTCTGTTTGATGACAAATAATCTTTATATCTAGCTGCAACAATGTTCTCAATTACTTTGGATATGAATTGGATGTTAGAAATAGGCCTGTAATTTTTTAATACATTAGGATCAAGAGACGGTTTTTTAAGAATGGGGTGACAATAGCATTCTTGAGGGAAGTTGGAAAATTACCGGTGCACATAGAGACATTTACAATTTTGGTGATAATGGGCACAACAAGAGACAGGTTCTGTTTCAAGAGCCATGTGGGAAGCGGATCAATAGAACAGGTCTTGTTAGGAAGTTTGACCAAGACCTTTTCAACTTCCTCCAGAGACGTAGGTTCGAAAACATTCAACCTGTGCCCTGCTTGCTCATCACCTTCAATCTTGTAATCAATGTCATAATTGGGCATAACAACAGCATCTAAGTCCCTACGGATCTTGTCCGTTTTACTCTTGAAAAAGTTGGAAAACTGTTCACTCATGATATCTGAAGAGCTATAGACAGGTAATTGTTTGTTGGAGTTGTTGAGCAAGGTATTTATTGTACGAAACAGATCTTTGTCATCCCCACTGGCTATCTTGGTTTTAAAAAACTCAGTTTTAGCACTTGTGATCATGTCGTTCACCAAGTGCAATTGATCAAGGTAACATGTGCGATCGTGTTCTGACTGAGACTTTCTCCATTTTCTTTCGAGCCGTCTGCGAACTCGCCTAGCACAAGCAATGTCTTCATTAAACCATGGTAGCCGAGTGCGGATGGACAAAGATCTTGTTTTGAGAGGAGCATGATGGTCAAGTAATTTGGTACAAACGACAGAAAAGTGGTTGACCAATTCATCCGCTGATGACAAGGAGTCAGGAATTTCAGAGAGCTGACATTTAAGGTCTTGGGTAAAGATGTAGGATCAAAACCCCGGAAGTCCCGTTTGGTTTTGGTTACCTTCTTGGGAGGAGGTTTGTTATATGCCAGAATGAACTCAATAAAAAAGTGATCAGATATCAGTGACTTCTTAACACTGTGGGTGACCACAATGTTGTCATCAGGCCTGGATATCAGAAGATCAAGGGTATTACCACTTATATGGGTTGGAACGGTGATGTGTTGTTGAAAACCATTTATGGATATGGTGTCATGAAAATGACGAACATCTGGTAATTCAGGTTTATTAACGTGGACATTGAAGTCCCCTACTATAATCAATTTGTTTGGCATAAAAGAAACCTCATCCATTAAATTATCAAATTCCTGTAGGAAATCTGATATAGGATATTTGTTAACCTTTGAAGGTTTGGGTCTATACACATATAAATGTTAAACCAGAATCAGAGTCAGTAATACACATATGTTCGATTATTTTCAGGTTACAGGTTGTCGGAGTTACAGTTAAGTTCAGGGTTGATTTAAACAGAGCACCAACTCCACCTCCACCCCGAATAGATCTTGGGACGTTAATGAAGTTGTACCCAGGTGGTGTAAATTCACCGATTTTGGTTGTGTCATATTCATCCAGCCAAGTCTCTTGCAGAAACAAAATGTCTACATCATGTTCGATAACATAGTCACACACATACACTGTTTTGTTTCCTATTGAGCGGGCATTCCATGATCGGATGTCTAAATACTGGCCATGTCGTGGAAGTTTCACCAGGTGGTTATGGGTTGTGACCGGCATCAGTTTTTCGGGTCAAGCAAAAATGTTAGTTATGACAGGGATGGAACATTCGACAGGAGAGGGGTCCAGCTGGGGATGGGCGGCAGACGGGTAGTATTCTATGGGTCTCGATCGCACTCCTCCACGTCGTCCTCTATGAGTGGTTGGAACATTGTTTATGTCTAGTTCAATAAGTCGAGACCAGACGTCAGGGGACAGATGGGTCGTCTTGTTGTAACATTTGCCGATTTCCAAAAGTCTGTCACGGCTGTAAGTGACAAGTGCAGGGAATGGGGACCTATGTTCATTTGTATCAGGGCCTGGATTGGAGCTAATGTCTCCAGCTATTAACAATAGTTCCTGAAATGATGACGAAGAGTTCCTGTAGTAAGGAATCCTTGTTTTTAGGTATTTATTGCTAGTTATCATCAAACGAGGTACATGGTGTTTTTGTGTACTCCCATTTTGTAGCATTGTAACATTGGTGTGGTAATCAGTGAAGCATGGGCCTAGTAGTGCCAAAAGTGTCACACAGTAGAGAACCAACATGATGAAAACCACACTAGCAGATAGGTAAAAGTCAATAATCTATTTAAATGTCCATTTAGAAAATATTGATTTGTAACAGGCATGCAAGACTGAGCATGTAGCTTGTTGAGGTCTACCTGTTATAGACAAGTACAGACTGCAGAATTCCTAGTCCAAAAGGTAGTGTTTCACAGAACAAAATTTGGCCCCAAACTGTGGCAAAGTAAAAGATCTTTCAGGGCTAAAATAACCAAAAAGATGCTTACTATACTAATGCTGTATCACACACTCAAGATGACACTGATGCGTGGTTTGGTTGTTGGTAAAAATACAGCAACAGTTGGAGCTCTGAGGCGGCCTGACACAGGCGCTCTCAATCCAATCATACCATTCATACCATTTAACCCGAGACCGAATAATAGCCCCTTTTGTTTTTTGCAGGTAATATTTTTCAAGTTTTTCCTTATTCTTATTATATTCATTTGTATTTCTGGTGCTTTGAATGTTTGAATTTAATTCATTTTCACATTGCTCAACAGTGGATTGGAGTCTCAATAATTCTTGTTTTTGAAGTTTTGCTTTAGTCTTACAATAGTCAATAGTGTATGAGCGAATTCTTATTTTACACAACTCCCATTTCAATTGTTTTGATAATTTACATTTTCACCCTCTGTTTTTGCACCTTTAATAACACCTTTTAATTTCTCTTTATACACGGGGTCTTGTATTAATGACGAGTTAAATTTCCAATATCCGGGTCCGTGTTTCTGTCGTAACAAATTCAATTTGAGAGATATTGCATTATGGTCGCTTTTAGGAGCAGGTCTAATGTCTACAGACTGAACGAAATCTTTTACATTTTGTTGTATTAACCAGTAATCAAGTCTTGAGGCTTTTTTGAGTGGTATATTTCGCCAAGTAAATTGTCTTTTTTCTGGATTGTTTTGCGCCATATATCAATACAGTTTAAGGTTTTTTGCATCTTTAAAAGTTGTTTACATTCACTGTATTTACTTTTAACATTTAAAGTATCCAATTTTGAGTCTTGTACACAATTATGGTCACCTCCAATAACAACATTATATTTTGCATTTTTCCTTATCCACCTATGAGTTTTTCTATAAAATATTTCTCTTTGAGATGCTACAGTAGGTGCATAAACATTCACAAAAGTATACTTATCATTACCCATGTTTACATTGACAAGAAGTCTTCGCCCATCTTCAGATTTGTGATAATTTACAATTTCTATATCAAGACCCTTTTTAAACAAAATAGATACACCTCTACTATGTAACGACCCATATGTACTTATTACTTTCCCGCCCCATTCTTGTTCTAAATGATTATTAATTTTATCATCTAAGAATGTTTCTTGCAAAAACACAATACATGCATTCTGATTATTTATCCATTTAATAACACTTTGTCTTTTGATTTTGTTCCTGAAACCCCTCACATTTAGAGATATAAGGTGAAGTGACATTATGATATACAGTCAAGGTGATTTATTTCTTCTTTTGTCTTGATCTTCTAGAGCGTTCATGTGACTTTGATTTCTGCTTCCTCTTATTGTTCTCTTTGGGTGACATTGACACAGCAGATATGTCCGACACCTGATTGCTCTCAGTCTCCACTCTTCCAGGTGAAGTCATGTGAATTTCATGTTCTTCTATCTGTGATGTGGTCGAACCTCTTTGTACATCTAGGCTTGAAGTAAGTACTTCAATTTCAGTTTCAGCGTCAATATCATTGTCTTCAACACTGTCAGCTTCAGATCCTGAATCACTAGCTTCTTCTGTGCTTTGTTGATGTTCAAGTTCAGTTTCAAGTTCAGACTTGCGATCTTCTTCTGTCACTAACGGTACATCACATACGTCCTTTGTGTGACCGAACTCGTGACATGCCTTACACTTGATCGGTTTGTCACAGTTTGATTTGTAGTGCCCCTTTTCCAGGCAGTTACTGCAGGTTGCATTTGGATTAGGTTGGCCTACATGCCATATGCGTGCTTTGTAGCCCTCAATGTCTATGAATCTTGGTAAATGTTTCTCCAGCGGTTTCACATACACCCGGCGTGTTCCATTAAGGGCATACTACACCCATATATTGGTTTGATTGGTCTAAAAATTTCAAGCTAGGCGATATATGCACTGATCATGTGAAATAAAAAAAAAATATGAAAAAACATCGTGAAAGTGTCCCTTTTCACCTATTTGTCTTAAAGTTGACTGGTTGTTAAGGACGCTACCACGTACACAACCGGTTTCTGCCGTTTCTAACATTCATCGATATTCACATACAGTATTAGACTTGCTACCAGTCCAAAATACGACCTGCCTATGTATGTTTAGGGCTGACACGTCAATTTGTATTACCAATAGAAAATACACAGGTCAGACATTTGAGAATAATAATTCTTTAAGATTTGGTAAAAAAAATTGTAGCCGCCTCATTAATATGCTACCTAATCAAAATTTTGTTGAAATAAAATTAAGGATCGAATGCGTTTTAGTGTCAAAAAAGGCAAAATTACCGTCAAACTTTCGCCGAATTCTGCACCCTTTGCGATCAAAAACAACAAATTACAACATTGGACCATGTTTGGACATACTATAGGCAAAAAAACACTATTGCCAAATAATATAGAATAGAACATTTGACATCAACTTGACAAACTAATGAAGAAAATGTGCTCCATAAACATTAGGTAAGTGCGCAAAACAATTCCTATTCAAATGCGTGTATAAAACTGAACAGGGCCGGACGGCTACAAGACTACCGCATAAGTTCAAAGTTGCCAGATTCAAACATGAGCATGTATGCCTAGCACCTTCTCTTGGTAAAATCCTGATAAAATCAAGATTGTGACCGTCGTGTTATTAAAATTGAATTTTAAGCGTTGGAACTTAACACAAAAGACCATACGGGTATGCTCTCCCGGAAAGACCCCCCCTCCATTTTTTGGATTCCGCAGCTCCAAAAGACCCGTGACCAAAATAGAGCTATAGGCGCAGGCGCAGGCATACGTAAACACGGAAACTTGACAATTTCAGCTCTAAGACCTACATCGCTCGATCATTCTTCACATGTCTGGTTTTTTCAGGCGTTATTCACCCAGAAAGCCAAGAAAGACCCAATTTTGACTATTCGCAGCTCCAAAAGACCACCTTTTATATTTATTGTCAGCTCCAAAAATGATCCCTTTCCGGCATATAGGCCTACCCCGGTACGCCGTCAGCACCCCCGGGAGCTCAGTCCCCGGACCCTACTAAATTCTGGGGAGCATACCCCAGGAGCATACCCACCAGAAATGTATGTTGTGCCCCCCCCTCCCCGTGAAGTGGCGTCATGGGGATCATGGGCGTAGCTAGGACTTTTAAGGGGGGGGGGGGGCAAAGGAGTGAAAGGGTAAACCCTCATTCAAGGGGGAAATCTTTAACAAAACAAAATAGGCTCAAAAGTACAAAAAAGACCCTAGTAAAATTCGTCAGGGCGACCGCATCCAAAGGGGAGGGGCGGACTTTCCACAGGGGTTTGGGTAGCTTCCCCATTGCCCCCCCTTATGTACGGCACTGAACGTATGAGAAATTTGCTCATTTCCGCAAATTAAGACATTTTAACAATTCCGCAATTTTAGACATTTTAAATGGTAGGCCCTAATAAAGTGAGTAGAAAAAGTGAATAATAAATAATAGTAGACCTATTACACCCCATAGATATTGGCCAATGTCAATGCACATGTGCACGTGGCATCACTCTGCTACCGGTATTTCTTTTGTGCCAGAAGAGGCATTTTAAAGGAGTATATTAATACTTGGCTTTTGCAATAATATAGGCCTACGTGCCAAAACTTGCTTGCCCCTTCTCGGCCTGCCTAAAAGTATACCGGTTGCCATGTAGGCCTAGGGGGACAATGTTTTGGTAGGCCTATGTCGATAGAGGGGGGTTGGCATGTCAAAGTGGGGAAGACAAAGATTTGTTGGCATGGGGAAAGAAATTCACCACCCCAGATGGCGAGTTGCGATAATATAAACTTAATCAGCGGTGAAAAGCACGAGTAGGCCTATAGGCCTACAATTCCGCAAAATAATAGGCGTAGGCCTACATTTTAAAGGTAACACGGAAAATGAAAGTTAAAGGTTATAGCCCGGGGCAGTCATATAGGCCTAATTAATATATTAGATGATGAAATAAGCATGATAAGGGGCTCACTGGGGGATTTCCAAATGGTGTAGGCCTACCAACTGAATTTCTTATAATCTTACCATTTCCCCGGCCTTCATAATCGCCTTTGTTGTCCCTGTTTGTTGTTATAGTAGGCCTATTAGTGGTTTAGCCAAACGCTGAGTATTAAAGACAAAATCTCATCCCGGGAAAAAATCATCAGACATTTTACACGAATCTGATTACTAGCCGGGATAAGCCTATGATAGGCCACCTACATTTATATCGGGCTTCAACTTTGTCAATTGGCCTACTGCTGTTAGGATCCTATGCCAAATACATTTCAAAAATATTAAATGACAATTTAAATGACTTATCCTTCACTTTTAGACATTTATAAACAATTTTAATTTTCACACTTTGCTGGGATGATGGCAATGTCTAAATTCGAGCGTAGGGCCTACGTTATAGGCCTGAGCGTGCCGGATAACGTGCAGGAATTTTTTCATGATTTTGACTGCGTTTCTATTCTGTACAGGGGCGTAAATCCATTTATGAAAGTGGGGGGGACACAATGAAAATTATTAGTCATTGATACTTCGGCGTGACAGCGCCGCACGTCGCGTGCCCGCGACTTAGGGGAGTGTCTGAGGGGGATGTGCCCCCCTCAGAAATAGAAACTTTTGCAAAATGAAGACCTAATTGAAGCCATTTGGTGGACCATTTTGGCACTATTATTGTGTAAAATTTTAGCTTGAAACAGCTGAAAAATTGTGAAATGACGGCCTAATAAGCCATTCGTGGACAAGTCTTCACTAAAACAGGAGCGAAAGCATCTATACTTGTTTATGTATAGGCCTACGCAGGGGGTGTCTGAGAGGGGATGTTCCCCCCTTAGAAGTAAGAACCTTTTGCAAAATGAAGACCTAATTGAAGCCATTTGGTGGACCATTTTGGCACTATTATTGTGTACAATTTTAGCTTGAAACAGCTGAAAAATTGTGAAATGACGGCCTAACTTGTGGACAAGTCTTCACTAAAATAGAAGCGAAAGCGACCACTTGTTTATGTATACTTGGGGGGTGTCTGAGGGGGGATGATCCGCCCTCAGACGTTGGAAAATTTTGCAAAATGAAGGTCCAATCGAAGTCATTTGGTGCATAATTTTTACACTGTTATCATAAAAAAAAGGGACCGAACTCAAGTTGCAAAATTTTACTTGACATTTGAAATTCGGAATTATTACTAAAGCATGCATGGATTGATGTTGAAGTCAGCATTGAGTCCGTCTTAAAACTGACTTTGGTGATAAAATGTGACGGGCCCTGCATATCGACGGGCCCGCAGTACAGGCTTTTGGGCCGAAGACCCGCCTTCAAGCAATGCCCAAAATAATCACAGGCCTATAATATATTTTACTTACGATCGACCCGGCTGTGCGGATTTTTAGGTATGGGTAGTGATGGGCCTACTCAATTACGTGCAAATTAACATTTTTTCTTCTCTCAAGTTTCCCTTTCTCTTGTCTTTTTCTCCCTTTCTCTTCTCTTTTTCTCCTTTTCTCTTCTCTTCTTTCCCTTTTTTTTTTTTGGGGTGGGGACCAAAATGTGGGGGACATTTGATATTGTGTCCCCCACTTTGAAAAGTGAGGGGACGTGTCCCCTGTCCCCCACCGATTTACGCCCCTTGATTCTGTAGGCATACCCGTGACGTGATTCCAAAGCCTTGTGCGTGTTATTTAAAAATCAGTCGTGTCCCATTTAATGTGCGCCAAAAATTCCCCCCTTCGATCTGCCAAATTTTCCCAAATTCCTGTGCCCCGGCCCGGCCCGTCTTGGCTTGTCTAAAATTTGTTTTTTCCTTCTCCATGGCTCCGTATTGGGATTGCCCCATACGCCGGAATCTTAAAAATACCTAAATATATACCAAAACTCGGCAACTCGTATAACGCAATGGATTGTGGGTGAACACTTGTCAAAATTGTCGTGTGTCAAAATTCGGCTACCGTATATCGTGCAGAACTCTATGGAAATATACACAATATTTGATTTTTTTGCCTTGGATAGCGACAATCATAGGTAAGTTACAAATGATATGACTCCGCTTAAAATATGCTATCACTGTATCAATTTTGGAGTTCCTAGTTGAAATGGGTTAGAAAACAAAAGGTAAAATAGTTACCAAAATCGCAAATATAAGCTTAACGCACTTACGAAATATGGTGGGTATAGGTGACGAGAAATGCAATTTTTTTCAACATTGCTGTAGTATGGTTGTGGTAACCTGTTACCTATGGCTTAATTAAGTTTCAGTGAAATAATGTCGCTAGTTAAAAATACAAAATATAGCTCAACATTGAAAATAGAAGCATTTTAACCAGTTCGTTTTTGATAGATGTGGAGCACTGAAAATCACCAAGTTCATGAAGCCATCAGGAACCACTTATTCCCATTTTACATATCAACATTATTTCTCTAATGCGTTAGCAACACATATCCAAAATTTTAACGAAATCCGTTGATAGCAAGCTTTCCAAAATGAAGTGAATTTAAAACATCAGTGATGTACCACCTTTTGGCTTCTACCTTCAAAAGCATGTAAGCTACATTGATACCGATACCACCAATAGAACGAGATGATTTGCCCCGTCATTTTGCATACCACTATGTCCAATTTTTTTTTCTCATTTCTTCACAAAATGCAAAAAACCCGTAAAAAAATGCGATGGGTGTAGTACCCCCTTAAGGCAGTTTGTTAACTTTCCATTCACTCGCAATTTTTCCCTCACAGGTTCTCCTATGGTTTCTATCGGCCATTCTTGACCAAGAGTGTTTTTGAGTGCATTTACTACGTAATCATCAGGATACTCCAGTGGTACCCCTGAAAGCTTAATGCATAAACTGTTCGGGCGTGGTGGTCTTTGGAATGGGTTGGTTTCACATAATTCCACATGTCGACCACGAACATTAATGCCTTCAGCTAGAAGTATTATCGAGTTCGCACGATCCATAAAGTAAATCCGCCATAGTCCTCCTGTGCGTTGTATTCCAGTAATATACTGATGTTGTATCACTTTATCAATCGCTATAAACAGCTCTTCACCGGTGATGTTATCAGTATCAGTCACCATATCTCTGTTCTTAATGAAGAGTAACTGAGGTGTAGGCTTACGGCTATCTGTGGACTGAGGTGTACTGGTATTAGCCCCGGCTGTATCGGCCGCCTCGTTGGTTACGCTACCGTTCAGAGCTCCCGCGTAGTTTGACCTGTGTTGTTCTCTTTGTTCGGGCGATGTCATTTTGGCGACTGGTTTTAGTTCCTAGAATCACAATATTTCCCACGAAATTCTAAATCAAAATGATCACCAACAGTCTACAAGTCTAAATCTTCAAAAATATTCACTATATGGCTGGATAAAATCCGATTTTAAAGATATTTCTGTAGTATTTTGTGGAGCGATATCGAAGTCACGTCCGTAGTGTTGACACACGTATCGATTTCCTATCGAGACGCTAGCTAACGACGATGATATCCGTTGAACATATACGTTCAAGTGCAAGGAACCAGATCTGGTTTCTTTATACGAAATCATTTACGCGAGATATTCATCATTTTCCACCCCGGTATCCAAAGATTTATCGTCTGAATATCAATCGTGCATAGCACATTTACGTGTATCGATCCCGTGTATTCATTTCAGTGTCTCTGGTTGTATAATGTAATTATTAACCGGGCGATGTCGGTGTGTGGGGACCAAAGGCGGCAAATTTGAAACTAAGATAAAGGTAAAAATATGGAGTAAAAAGCAATACAATACATATATTTAGCCGACAATATTCAGCGTTATAAGGGGACACCATAGAAAATAATAACAGACTCGAACTCCAGAGTCTCGGATAACGAGTCCGAAAACTCTTTCAAATGAGTTGCGCAGGAAGTCCTAGATATACAAGGCCTAAGTCTGGTACCAATGGTGATCAAATATATGATTCTGAATCGTTGAGCCTAAGAATTTATTGCGAAAGGAGGTAAGAGGCTTTTATATGCATCGTACAATGGAACACGAAAACATTGAAACAACATTCAAACTTCCATGTACATATAGCCAACAATATGCAGTGTTATACAGCTGAGGCCAGGTTATTGAAAAGTATCAAGGTTGAAGGGACACCATAGAAAATAAAAACGGTCGAAAAGACTTGAACCCAAGAGCCTCAGATCATGACGAGTCCGTAAGCTCAACCAGCTGAAAGACACATAATGTCCTTGAAATACAAGGCTCCAGTCTAATACATACTGGGATAGGAAGGTAAGATGACTACCCATCGTAACATTCGAATTTTACGTACTAGCCCACGAGATCAAGCTGATATAATAATAATTATTATTATCTATGTTATAATTATTACGAATTAGTATTAGTGTTAGTACTTGTTTACTCCTATACTGTCATTAATGTTTATTTAACTTCTGTTCCTGAGACTTTCAAATTAAATTTACATAAAAATATATCTTTGTCTTCAACTTACAAGTAACAGCACTGCTGCTTACAATCACCAAAATTTGTAGAAGTTTAATGGTCGTCATTGTTCCACTCGGTGTTTTTTTCTTAGTCTGGAGCTTAAGGTTAGCCGAGAGTTTTTCATGCGCTTGATTTCAGAGGGCGTAAGTTCATAACAGAAACAGCCATGCAGAAAATGAACAAGCGTACCGGGACGTAGGCCTACTTATATACAATAGAATATCGATCCACGGTCAAGACATGAAAAGGCTATGAAACATGGCTTAGCTCGTGCCCGGAGCTCGGATGCCGGGGGGGAGGCACAAGCCGTTTTCGGCAATTTTCTCAAGGATTTTATAAATTTTAAAATTGATTGGGGGCACTTCGTCAAGCTACGCCCTGGAAAATGTGTTGATTTTGAATTTATAGCCTTGATATCTTTGATGAAATCAATGCTGCTATTCCCTGATTTATACAATGAAAGGGTAGGCAACCGGGTAGGCAACAACAACAATATCAAAAAGCAATTATTTGTAAATCGAATTTGGGATGAAAATCAACAAGACAGACTTATCAGGCCTACAAATTTCTGAATTATATAAAGTGAAAAACAATCAATCACGATTCACTGCACTCAGCGAATCAATCAAATAAAACTAAAAAAGAAAGGAGCAAGAAAGAATAAAGAAATAGAGAAAAAGAGAAAGAAAGAGAGAGAAAGAAAATGAACGAAAAAGAAAGAAAGAAAGAAAGGAAAAAAAAAAAGAAATGAAAAAAGAAAGGGAGAAAGAAAAGAGGAAAGAAAGGAAGTAAAATTGAGAAAAGAGAAAAAGAAAGAAAATTCAGCCACACGGAGACTCGAACCCACAAAAATAGTACATATTAGATTCCCAGTCCAACGCTCTATCCACTCGGCCATAGATCAGCTTACGCAATTGACTGTTCTCAAAGCGGATGATATAACTATAATTGGATGCAATTACATGATGATTACAATCGCGTCCGCATTATGGCTCTTAGAATAAACACGCATGTCGGCGCTGAAATTTTGAACGAACTGATGGAGGAAAACCTCGTTTTTGCAAAACTAGCTTCAATTTGGAGTGAAAATCAAATGGAATAGCAATTGGCAGAATGTTGAGAAATAATGTAGGTATTCAGATGTCTAAATTAACGTCTCGTAATCAAGATATCGATAATTTCACAAACCAGCTTTTTCTCAAGCAAATTCTCCAAAATTTTCCCCCAAAACGGGCTTTTAAAATTTAATCGGTACTGTATTTGGTTCTTCCCCATGGCAACATTATTTCTTTGATCGATTTGTAATACAATACGAAAAAGAAGAAAACAACCGCCCGGTGTGGATTTATACGGAGCGCACATTTGAAAAAAACCTCATGGAACGTGTTTTTGATCTTGTGAACATGGTGGGTAAAAATGCTTTAAAAGAAAGGATTTTCAAATTTATTCTAATAATTTGTATATAACACACACAAAATGTTAAGCTACATCCAATGCACCAACATTTCACTCGCTGCGATATTTGATTACTGAGAAAACTCTGTTTTAGAGAACAACTTTATACGTCTTTTATACGTTTTTTATACGTCTCTTTGTGTAACCTTAAATCAGGAGTTTGGTAATTTTAAGAATCAAATTGGTATAAAATATTGATCACAATTCATATACGCGTCCTTCATATATCAGTGCAAAAGTGTAAAGGAAGTTCCGTGTAGCAATACGTTAAACGTACTGCATATAACGCAGTAAGTTGTGCTTAAAAGCGTCACGTGTCATTAATTTCTTTATCTGCTACATTTCAACTTCGCCAACTTTGCCCTTACCAGACTGCGCAACAACGACATGAAATCAGCTAAAATAGCATGTAAAGGACACCAGGTATAGTTACAGACGGTATATAGTTGGGGGTGTGGGGGTGACAGAGTGGGATCTTTGCTGCCCAATTAACCTATTCACATTCAGCGTCTTTTTATCGACGGTAGTAATAAATGCCCGCGTGTACAGCAGTAAAACAATATAACATCACTTATTTAAAAGTAAAAATTGAATGATTTGTACGTTCATGTTTGGCTATAGCTAGAAATCCCGGCTGCGTGATCGTTTTGATTTGCAACTTTTGAAAATACACCAAATTTCAAATACTAGTATAAATCTTTGTGTTAATTTAGAGCCAACTTAAAGACATTTTAGATACTTTGTGCACTAATATTATGTAAAATGGGCGGGGGCGTCGGGGTGCAAAATTAAATTTGCCACCCTGGGCAACAATCTCGTTCACCTAATGGTTGGACCGGCCCTGTGATCTGGAGGAATTTCATATCTTGTCGCAGATCGCCCATCCAATAGAACTCTAGAAATGTAATCTCTAAATTATACTTACTTTATTTTATTTGTACTTTTTACTTTATTTTATTTGTACTTTTTATGTTTTTCAATAGTAACTGCTCTTGGTTCGTAGATTAACTAAGTGAATCATGTCCCAGAAAAAAAGACGAGTCACCTTGAAGTGCAATTCAGATTATTTAAACAAAATTTGTAATGTTGTTATGAAAACAACCCGTATAAGGATACACGATACAGTGCAAAACTGGTGTCAACGTGCACTTTCTAATTACGGAATCTCCTCCAACAGATACAGGGTGTCCCAATAAAAACAGAACCCTTATTGCGCCCTCTTTTTCTCTTATTTCAGAAAAGTTGATCAAATGTATTTTTGTATATAAAGAAACGTTAAATCGTTAGCTTTAAAAAACCAAAACAATTATTTCAATCGGCTCACAATTTTTGAAGATATGCCCTCTTTAAGAAATGTACCCGTTTTTACGAAACACCCGGTTAATGACATGGATAGATAATAGTATTGGGCTTTGGAACGCATTCACTATGAGCGAGGATCACCAGCTAGCCTCCAATATCTTCGCAACCGTATTAATTCTGCATTCGCAAGTATACGGTGCACAAGGAGGGTACGCAATGCAATTGATGCAATGAGGACTAGAGCTGAAACCTGTATTCGTCTAGGAGACAACCAGGTAGAAGGCATAAATAACCAAAGAAAAAATAAGTTTAATTGCAAATATAGCAAGAGAAGTCCCATCCCATATCCATATTGCCGACAAGTTGATGACACTTAACATAATCCATAGCCCATAGGCCCACCGGTAAAGCCCATTCCCTAAATAAAGTTTATTATTTTATAAAGTTATCATTGAGAAATACTTGATATTTAAGCATGTTACATGTCCTCCTTTTCAATCTTTGAAGTAGCCAAACCTCCTCCGTGGACAGAGTGAAAACTGGTACATTTCTTTAAAAGAGCATATAGCCGATTGAAATATTTCTTTCGGTTTATTAAGGCTAACGAAGAACGGTTTATTTACCTAGTATGTAAAGAAACGTTAAATCGCTAGCTGTAAAAAACCAAAACAATTATTTCAATCGGCTCACAATTGTTTGAAGATATGCTCTCTTTAAGAAATGTACCCGTTTTTGTCACGAAACACACGGTTAATGACATGGATAGATGATAGCATTATGCTTTGAAAAGTAATCACTATGAGCGAGGATCACCAGCTAGCCTCCAACATCTTCGCAACCGTATTACTGCTGCATTCGCAAGTATACGGTGCACAAGATGGGTACGCAATGCAAATGATGCAATGAGGACTAGGGCGGATACCTGTATTCGTGAAGGAGACAACCGGGTAGAGGGCAAAGCAACACAGTAAACTCACTTCAGAGAACATATCAAACAGCCCTTTTCAGACTACCTTTATTCCCAAAAAGAGAAAATGACATGTTGTAAATAAAAAGAAAGCAAGAGACAACTAGTGGCAAATGGTGGTCATAGACCACAAACCTAGCTGGGCGTGTTGGTGTTGTGGAGGTATCTGACCCCTACAAAATGTTCCAAAAATGTTCCCCTGGTCATGAGGTCTGTTGTCACTGTGTTTGAGTCCCGTACTCCTTACAGATGTCCAGAAAATGCAATTTTACGATTTGATCCCAGATGACCTTTGACCTGACCCCTGCAAAATGTTCCAAATATGTTCCCCTGTCAACAACTTTGTTGTCACAGAGTTTGAGCACTGTACTCTTTATAGATGTCCAGAAAATATGTTTCTGAGATTTGACCTCTGCATGACCTTTGCCATGACCCCTGCAAAATGTTCCTCTGGTCATGAGATTTATTGTCACTGAGCTTGAGCCTCATACCCCTTACAGATATTCAGAAAATGAAATTATAAGATTTGACCCCAGATAACCTTTGACCTGACCCTGCAAAGTCTGGAAAATGCACTTCTAAAATTTGACCTCTGTATGACCTTTGACCTGACCCCTGCAAAATGTTCCCTGGTCATGAGATCTGTTTTCACCGAGTTTGAGCGCCATACCCATTACATATGTCCAGATAATGCAATTGTAAGATTTCACCCCCTTAATGACCTTTGACCCCAATTGCGTATACAAGTTATAGGCGTGTGGTATAGCCGATGGATATATGCAAATGACATCATTGTACTATGTAATATGTGACAGAAGAAGCATTTTGAAGATATTTGGTTAAATACCAGAAATGCCCCTTTAATGACCTTTGACCCCAATTCTGTTTAGACACTATGGGCACTGGATATAGCTGATACATATATGCAAGTTACGTAATTTTAGGGTGGAACATGTAGGAGGAGAAGCATTTTAAAGTTTGTTGCCAGAAGAAGAAAGAAAGAAAGAAGAATCGGATAGCAAAACAGTACCTAGCTCGGGGGGGGGGGGTTGAAAAAACCCCAGCTAGGTAATAAAGTAAGAAAGTAAGAAACATAATAAAACAAAAAGGCATAATAACCAAGAAAAAATAAGTATTATTGCAAGTATAGCAAGAGAAGTCCCATATCCATATGGCCGACAAGTTAATGACACTTAAAATAATCCATAGGCCATTGGCCCACAGGTAAAGCCCATTCCCTAAATAAGGTTCGTTATTTTATAAAGTTATCATTGATATTCAAACATGTTACGTGTCCTCCTTTTCAATCTTTGAAGTAGCCAAACCTCTTCCGTGGACAGAGTGAAAAACTGGTACATTTCTTTAAAAGATCATATAGCCGATTGAAATATTTCTTTCGGTTTCTTTACATACCAAAATATATTTAATTAACTTATCAGAAATAGGAGAAAAAGAGGGGGGGGGGATGAGATTCTGTTTTTATTGGGACACCCTGTAGTTTGAGCAATAGTTAACAATCATATTGCGGGTAGTGTTAATAGGCCGAACATGAACGGTTACTCCTGCTTTCCTGATCTTTCGGCTGAGGGCTTCAGGGACCCCTTGGGTGTATGGCAGGCTTATACGACTTGTGGTATTACGTTGAGTCAAGAGGCTTAGGTGTGATCTTATTGATGCGAGTTAAGTTTCAGACCCATTTAGTGCCAGATGAAATGAAATGGTCACGGTATTTATAGTTCTTATAACACCCAATTTGTTTTCTAGAGTTTGATGGCTCTTGAATGTAAGTACTGATCAATGTGTGTAGTATTTCAGTATACGCTGAATGAGAGTGTCCCGTCATCATAAGAGTATCTAACATACCTTTACATTGATTGTCCTCTCACTCAACCGTTAACTTAATTGCGGGATGCACCGAGTTTAGATGGATTGTGAAGTTGTCAATGTCACACGTTTTGAATACTATCATGGTGTCGTCGACGTATCTTCCACAGAACCGTGGTGGGGAATGGAAGGAGGAATTGACGTTATCATCGAAGTCCTCCATAAACAAATCCACGACAATCGGACTCACTGGGGAGCCTATAGCGGCAACCTCTATTTGGGTACAGAAAGTTTCGTTGTGAGTTAAGTACGTGGTCTTTGTGTAGACTCTCAGGAGGTGTATTACCTGCTTGGGACTCAGGGTGGTTCTGGGGGAAATTGTATCGTCGTTGGTGAAACGCGTATGGACAGTGTCCAATATTCATTCATGGGGACGCTGGTAAATAAAGCGCCCACATCATACGAGACCAAACTTCCATTGTACGCGAGTTTGATATCAGATAATTTGGTCCTCGTTATTCTTAATAATCTGGGAGTACTGCCAACTAATGGTGAAAGTATCTTAGAGATCAATTTGGCAGTATTATAGGTTATAGACCCACAACTTGACACAACGGGTCTGATAGGCACGCACTTTAGGTAGTCCGTAGAACGTTGGAGTGTCCGCTGCATCATGCAGTGGGGTACAATTGGGGTACAATATGGTCCTAAGTCCCCAGTCTTATCCTCCCCGGCTACGAAACTAAAATTTTATCCACATTACTTGGAAATTAATATCCTTATATCATTTTAAAACTAATTAATTGCAATGAATTACAACATATCCAGGTGTTTATTGAAGATGTTAAAAAGTAACCTCTGTCTAATCTGAACTACAGTTAGGGAACTAAACACAGCCAAAAAAGAAAGTCTCCAGTAGTTCCATCCCCATTTAATCGGATGAGTTTATGGCAAAATAATTTATATAATAAATCTTTATACACTTTCCTACGAAGATTGATACCAAATTTGATATCAAAAGTTTAATCATCATGAGCAAAGGAGCCGTTGTTTGGAAATTCGTGCAATTTTAAAAATGACAAATTACGAATTGACCACGCAAAAATCAATGCATGGTATCAGCTTATTATGTGGCCTGAAGCATGCCCGTACAGGAATCATTGTACACTTGCCTGCGCACAATTGAAAGAGCGGGGTATTTGATTTGCATTTTGACATGCATGGGCAAACCTTTAACCTGCCGGCCTATTCAGTTAAAATAGACAATTTTTGCCAGGCTTATTGAATATAATCGTATGGTATTGCATATCGTATGGATTCTCCATCTCTCTGCCCTTCTTCTCCCTCTCTTCCCCTCTCTCTCCTCTCTTTTTTCTTCTTTCTCCCCCCTTTTCCTCTTTTTTCCTTGCACTAGGGGGCGGGGCCCAAATAGGCAAATTTTGCCAGGGGGCAATTGCCCCCTGCCCCCTCACCCCCGGCTGCTACGCCACTAACTGATCATGTTTATAGCACGATGAGGATCTTTCATCACGTGAGTGATTAATTATTTGATTTCATCATCACTGTGATCATCGGACCAATGTGTTGAAATTTGCTTCTCCTCAAAACAACTTTGCCCGACAATCTTACATGCAATTGGGCAATATTTGTAACAAAACTTTCTTTTACATAATATTACGCTGTATGTTTTATGATCAAGCAAACTGTTTGGAACACACTTCCAAATAACCTTCGTAACGCCCCCAGACTTTCGTTATTTAAACGCCAGCTTAAAACCAATCTTTATAAGTTGATTGTTTTTATGTTTGTTTGTAAATTTCGTGCTTTACGCGCTTTGAGTTCCTCATCAGAGATTTTGCCTTATAAGAACCATTCATGTTCAAGCAATTGAATATATGAATACAAAAGCCACCCAAGTCCATACTGTGGCCAAATTGATTTAAGCATGGGAATTTGTTGCTATGCATAGGCCTAGCTGTCATATGTATGAAAAAACAACTCAAATTCATCCACTGTGTCTATTGAGCATGTGAAAAATAGCATGTATGAAAGAACCACCCAAGTCCATGATTTGAGTCTTGTAACACATTGATTGAAATCCAGTATGTATAAAAGTCCACTTATAACACATTTCATTGTTTCAGAGTGACTTTTGAAAAAAAATGGGTTTAATAAAGGAAAGTGTGTGGTTTATATTACATTGCAGAATGCTTATCAACATTATATACCTGTGTGCTTTATTTTGTATTATCTTACTAGTGGTAATCTCATTCAAACATTGTTGTAATTGTATATGATTCAAAAAACCAGCCAAGTCCAAAATTTAAAATGAACCCCACGAAGTCCCTGAAATGCTAATCGTCATACTTAATACAGTTTAACCCAGTCATTTGCACGTAAAACTGACCATATTGACCAGGTAAATATAACTGAAGGAATTAAAATGATACACGTGTTTTTCTATCAAAATCACTTCCCATGGACTTGGGTGGGTTTTGTATTCATGTATTCAATTATTTAAAATTGCTTGCCTAAAAACAGAATAACTTGGATGTTAATACTTGACGTAGTGTTTCAATTGTCACGAAGGTGACTGGGTATGGCGCCTTTTGTTTGTGTTTGTTTGAAACTGCTTTTGGAAACCCAACGAAAGTCATAGGCCCTAATGAAGCAGCCAAAACAATACCAGGTTAAACATGGAAGTTTATAAAAACCTATTAAATAACCTTAAGGGAAAAAAAACATTTGTGGCAACAATAAGCCTTGCATTGGAAGTCATGGTTAAAGTGTGTTGAGTATGCCTACCACCCCAAAGTTTCCCTACATACACCCCCACTACCCACCTCACACACCTCTGCACCCACCCCACCCCATAGGCCTACATGTACATGATACATTATAAAACTAGAGCGGTTCTCGGCTTTCGCGGTTCTCGGCATTCGCGGTTCTCGGTAGTGTGGGTTGGTCCGTATGTGACGTTTCTGTTCAGAACCTTGTGTGACCCTCCCCCACCCCCAGAAAAAAAATCATCCGCCACCACTAGCCTCCCATGACGTTTGCGTTTTCAGTCTTTCAGTTCCCTAACACGTACAAAGTTTACGCATTATCATTAGAACTACCAAGTATTGTATGTCCTATAATCTCTTATGTATGACATGGATTTTTACCATGATTGTACAAGCCAAAAAAATATAATTTCAATACCCCAAACATGCTCCGGTGTACATCAGGCAACTACGAGAGCCAAAAAGGCCTCAAATTGAGCAAAGAAAGACATTAATTTTCACGTGCATTTCAACCAAGACGCTTCATTAGTGGTGTTCGCCCTTAATGTCATATTATCATGACCGTTTTATTTTGTTTTATGTTAAGTATATGTCATATTACATGTTTCACATTTGTACGATTTTAAATAATTCTTATCATGTTTATAGGACATGCTCTGTTATAATTTTATATCCTCTTTTCATTCTTGAAAAGATAGATCATGCTTTTTATTTCACCCATTGGGGTATTTCTTTATTAATTTGTGTATATATGGCGATTTCAAGTGGGATAATAACTCCTGGATGACGTAAGCATAATGTTGATATAGATTTAAATATCATTATAAATAGGCACTTAATATTAATGATATTGAAATAAATTGATAAATAGAAAAATTAATAGATAAATAAATAAAAGATATATAAGCCTAGATAAATAATAAATAAATGATAAACTAAGAGTAAATTGCAAACATTAAATATCTTAGAGCAAATGAGCATTTAATATGTTTTTGCGACAAATATTTTGCCCCTTCTTGTACGTTATTTTGTCTTTTACTAATTCTTTTTTGGGACATGCTCGCTTATTTATTTTTTATGTGTTCCTCTTATCATTTGTGAAGTATTTCTTTATTTTTGTTTTAGTACAAGTGATCACTGAGTATGTTTAACTGTGGAAATATCGGTAGATAAGGTGTTTTTTTTATTTCACCTTTGAGTATTATTTATAAGTGTATCAACATACATTTCACATGTCATGATTTTTCATTGTTTTATTTTAAAGCAATTCTTTATTGGGGTGCATACTCTCATATATTAGGTGTTTTTTTTTCATGTTGCTCTTTTTATTCTTTATATATAGATGGCTGTTTATTTATGTCGCGTGTTAAGTATTTTTTTATATTTTTGGTCGAAGTGTATAATTATCATCAGACACATGTCACATTTTTATGTATGATTTTGCATTATTTCATTTCAAAATATATAATTTTTTAAACGTACTAACGTAGTTCTTTATTTTTGTTTCTGTGAATATCATCCGAAAAGTATAGCCTCCTGCACATTATAATTTTTCCTTGCTTTATTTAACTCTTTACTGGGGTGCATGCTCTCTGCTGGGTTTTTTCATTATCATTATTGACAAGATAGCACCTGCTGTACGCTGTTTATTTATTTCGCCCTAAATTATTTCTTTACTTTTGTTTTTAGATTTTGAAGTTTATATCATGATAGCACACGCTATGTTTTTATACCAACCACGTTTTCTTTTTGAAAACAGTTCTTGTTTCAAATCCTGGTCCGCAATGTCAACATTCAGTTCGCTAATAAAATATGGCTATTTATTGATGTCGCGTGTTAAGTAGTTCTTTATTTTTTGCTCTAAGTGTATAAATATCATCAGACACGTGTCATATTTTTATGTATGATTTTTCATTATCTAATCTTAAATTATATAATTCTTTAAACTTAGTTCTTTATTTCTGTTTCAGTGAATATCATCCGAAAAGTAGGCCTCTGCACATTATGATTTTCCTTGTTTTATTTAAACTCTTTATTGAGGTACATGCTCCTCTTATCGTTATTGACAAGTCAGCACATGCTGTACGCTGTTTATTTATTTCGCCCTTATTTTTTTTACTTTTGTTTTTAGATCTTTGGTTCTTTATTTTTGTTTCTGTGAATATCATCCGAAAAGTAGGCCTTCTGCACATTATGATTTTCCTTGCTTTATTTAAAAACTCTTTATTGGGGTGCATGCTCTCTGCTGGTTTTTTTTTCATGTTCCTCTTATCATTATTGACAAGATAGCACCTGCTGTACGCTGTTTATTTATTTCGCCCTAAATTATTTCTTTACTTTTGTTTTTAGATTTTGAAGTTTATATCATGATATCACACGCTATGTTTTATAACAACCGCATTGTCTGTTTAAAGACAGTTCTTGTTTCAAATCCTGAATACAATGCCTCATTTCAAATATATAGTTTTAGTTTTGGTTTTGGTTTTGGTCACGTGGTTTCCTATTG
Source organism: Amphiura filiformis (assembly GCF_039555335.1). NCBI lineage: Eukaryota > Metazoa > Echinodermata > Ophiuroidea > Amphilepidida > Amphiuridae > Amphiura > Amphiura filiformis. The sequence continues at coordinate 47,848,722 of NC_092640.1, forward strand.
TCCTGCCTAACCACTTGAATCATAAGATATCGAACTCATTGTTTCTACCTTTTGTTTAAAACCGAACATTTGTGTCAGTCAGTTTCGGTTTTGGTTTCAGTTTCTTATAAGTGGTGTGGATCGTAAAATTATTTGATTTGAAGTTACCTACTCTAAGTATACAAAAGAAATGTTTAAATTTCGCAGTGCAATATTCACGAGCAGAGAAGTCGAACAAAGCAGTCTACATTTGAAAGCATTGATTTAGTTTGAAAGCATTGACTTGAGACTACGAATTAGCCTAAGCTGATTTCACTGTGAAAATATATAGACCATCGAAATATATCCACAGACATTACAATAGGCACTTGACAGATTATGACTTCAGTGATATAAACACTATTATACACAATTCTATTTATGTGCATGTCGCATGACGGAAGATCAATATCATAGAAAGCTGGTTTAAACTAACTTGTATTCAATTTATTTTTGGAGAATAGAGAGAGAGAGAGAGCGAGAGATAGAAAAGATCGCCAGGGAAAGAGGGTATGTGTGTGTGAGGGGGAGGGGGTAAGGGTAAGGGAGAAACAGAAACAGAGGGGAGAGAGCATTGGAAGTGGGAAGGGAAGGAGGGGGAGAGGGGGGCTCAAGAGTGGAGTGGAATAATAGGGAAGAGTCGATATCGAGTGTGGGGAGGGGGAGGAAGGAGGTTATGTATAGGTGGCGGAGGGAACATAGGTAAGAGGTATGGGTTGTGCTTTCCGGGGAATAATCTAATTCATAATCAAATCATCTACATCATCATGCATCGTTTATATTTCAGACAAATAAACAAAAACACCCCCACCCCCACCCCTCAATATATGCACATGATGTCTATGCATAACTTATCAAACGAATCTCGGAACTAGGGGTGTAATTTTATGGTGTCATGGAAGTGTGCCACCTACGGCAGAGAGCATCAAAAGTCGTCCGTGTTGATAGATATCGATAATGAAAATGTTAGCACAATAGGCTATTATATACGTATGGTTATAGGCCATTATACTTTTGATTATATATACCCTCTTGTGTCCTCCCAGCACAATAGTGTTATGATTGCATACCAGTTCATCTCCACATTTTAATCCCTTGATTTTTGGTTTCTGAACAATAAAGAAACCAAAACTATATATTTGAAATGACGGCATGCTTCATTTCAAATATATAGTTTTAGTTTTAGTTTTGGTTTTGGTCACGTGGTTTCCTATTGTCCTGCCTAACCACTTGAATCATAAGATATCGAACTCATTGTTTCTACCTTTTGTTTAAAACCGAACATTTGTGTCAGTCAGTTTCGGTTTTGGTTTCAGTTTCTTATAAGTGGTGTGGATCGTAAAATTATTTGATTTGAAGTTACCTACTCTAAGTATACAAAAGAAATGTTTAAATTTCGCAGTGCAATATTCACGAGCAGAGAAGTCGAACAAAGCAGTCTACATTTGAAAGCATTGATTTAGTTTGAAAGCATTGACTTGAGACTACGAATTAGCCTAAGCTGATTTCACTAAGAAAATATATAGACCATCGAAATATTTCCACAGACATTACAATAGCCACTTGACAGATTATGACTTCATTGATATAAACACTATTATGCACAACTCTATTTATGTGCATGTCGCATGACGGAAGATCAATATCATAGAAAGCTGGTTTAAACTAACTTTTATTCAATTTATTTATTGGAGAATAGAGAGAGAGAGATAGAAGAGATCGCCAGGGAAAGAGGGTATGTTTGTGTGTGTGAGGGGGAGGGGGTAAGGGTAAGGGAGAAAGAGAAACAGATGGGAGAGAGCATTGGAAGTGGGAAGGGAGAAGGAGGGGGGCTCAAGAGTGGAGTGGAATAATAGGGAAGGGGGGGGGGAGGGGGGAGGGAGGAGGTTATATATAGGTCGCGGAGGGAACATAGGTAAGAGGTATGGGTTGTGCTTTCCGGGAATAATCTAATTCATAATCAAATCATCTACATCATCATGCATCGTTTATATTTCAGACAAATAAACAAAACACCCCCCCCACCCCTCAATATATGCACATGATTTCTACATGTAGGCCTACGTCTCAACGATGTCTATGCATAACTTATCAAACGAATCTCGGAACTCAGGTGTAATTTTATGGTGTCATGGAAGTGTGTCACCTACGGCAAAAATCGCCCGCGTTGATAGATATCGATAATGAAAATGTTAGCACAATAGGCTATTATATACGTATGGTTATAGGCCATTATACTTTTGATTATATATACCCTCTTGTGTCCTCCCAGCGCAATAGTGTTATGATTGCATACCAGTTCATCTCCACATTTTAATCCCTTGATTTTTGGTTTCTGAACAATAGAGAAACCAAAACTATATATCTGAAATGAGGGAATGTCAACATTCAGTTCGTTCACTCACAATGCGGTGCGATGTTTATATAACCAACGCTCTGCAGGGTCTATTGTTCTATTGTTTCCGATTAGAGCGCTGACATATTGGAAAATGTTGCCAATCAATATTCATGAGAGTGTACATTCAACGTCCAGTTTGCGAAATTGGGTGAGTTGTGTTTGGTAGGTGTGAAATACATCTGACTGGGCGTTTTAATTACGTAACGAATAAAGGCATTGACATCATCGAATGGCTGCCCAGTGCTGTTATGTGTTTAGTTATTATATAGGCCTAATAATTATTACTAAATGTATTCGTCATTCCTTTCTTTTCCCTTCTCTGTACTTATTCTTTCCTAGGCCTACACTTTATCACTCCATCGCTCTCATTGTCCCCTCTCACCCTCCCTCTCTCATTTCCATAATTTTCCTTATATTTCTATTTATCTACTTGTCTTTATTATATCTTTTATTTCTCTCCTTCCTCCAGCCCTCTCTCATTCTCCATATCCCTCCTCCCCTCCTCCCCTACCAAGACTTCTCACAGAGGTGAATCTGCCCTCCCCAACCCCTCCCCTCTTTGGGTACGCCACTATTTCTATACCAATCTCCTTCTTAAAATAAAATTAAATGGACATTTCTTAAAAACAACCTTTATAGGCCTATACTTATACGTATAGCGATTACCATTATAGTGTAATATAGATATATGGACTGGACATGGCAGCCTTCATACATTCTAATATTTAATCGATCAGCAAGAGCATTCAATTTATTTAAACGAAACGCCTAACGTCAGGTGGGTGGTAAAGATGATTGCATCGACAGCTAAAGCCGCCTTTATAGAATTCAGACCCACACAAGCACACATTTGGGATACGTGAGTACAATGGTACCACTTTACACATGACTGCCCTTACACATGACTGTAGTGTGGTCACTTATTGATACTCGCCTGTTGTGTAGAGCGTTAATATGATGCCGGATCAGTGACCAATTTAATGGCGGAACCCCTTTATTCGAAACAATGGTACCACTTTTATGAATAGCCTGTCGCAACTTCTAATCGGCATCAAACGAACAAAAGATTATAAAATCTATTGCGACTCTATTTCTATTTAAAAGCTCTTTGTATATAACTGTATATATTACAGGGTTGCCAAACCCGCGATGTAATAGGCCTAGCCGAGGCCTAGGTCAATAGGATGAGTTTTGAAGATTTTCCTCGCGACAATTTCCTGTCCTATAGACACCAATTGATGGTTAAGAAAAATATTGCATGACTTCTCAACATTGGCTTACGCGACTTCTGGTAGTTTTCTATCTCATAGAAACCAACGGTTGATAAAAAAAATATTGGGCGACTTTTCAATGATTTGACCCGCGGTTTGCCCTCATTTGTTTGGCAACCGTGGTCTGTGTTAACTTATAACTCATGATGACTCATCTGCTAAATTCGTCGGCTGTATTCCATAGTGGCGTATAGTGATTTTTGGTCATTTTTTTGAAAATTGGCACATATGTCTTTAATGATGTTCTCTTTCATTTTTTCTAAGTCTCATCAGTCATAATTAGCTAATTAATTAGTAATTGATTACTTAAATGTGGCGTATAGTTACAAAGTGACATTTTTCGTATTCCATAGTGGCGTATCGACCATACGCCACTTTTTATACACATTTTATAATTATGAAATATCGGCAAAATGAAAAACATCGTATGTCATAGTGGCGTACGCGTATCGGACCTATACGCCACTATGACATACGATGTTTTTCATTTTTGTCGATATTTCATAATTATAAAATGTATATAAAAAGTGGCGTATGGTCGATACGCTACTATGGAATACGAAAAAGGTTAGGGTATTGCGTTTTGTTCGTTTTCCATAGTGACGTATAGTTTTATTGTCAGTTTGCCAGCAAAAGTATGTATTTATTTCTTTTGAAAAATATATAACAATAAAATCTATTTAGTTTACTACAGAAATTTCACATCATTTACAAAATATAATGAATGTCTGATTTACACAACTCGATTTTAAATTGGCATTTCTTCAAACCCGATTTTCTCGAAAAGTTGTTTATTCGCGGCGCCCCACTATACGCCACTATGGAATACGGACGACGAATTGGGCATTACTGGAAGATATGTCAATATAAACGGGTTTATTATTTAAAATGTTTTAAAATGTTAGACACAAAGTAAAATTGCAAAACCTAATACATGTTTAATTTATATAATATTAGTGTAAAGTAAAAACAGTAAAGTGTGACCTTGACACACGCAATTTCTCCTAAAAATGAATATATTTCGGTAAGAAAACAATTATCATAGACCATGTAGACAGAACGGACAATAGTCATAGGCGCAGTTCAGTCATCGTGCTTGCTTGTCACACATTGTCAAACCTATAATGCTCTCTGGTAGACGCGATATAATCGATAGTCAACCTCGTTCGTTGAATTCACGTTAAATATTGCACCCAATCATGAAAGTGCGGCATGCACCAACGCCCAAAGTAGGTGTATTTGCACAGGAAAATTCCAGAATTGGGCTACAATAATGTCATTGTACGCAGTTGTGTGCACTTGCCGGGGGCCTCTCTTTTTCGGCGTTTTTCTCATTAAATTAGGGTCCCGTTCAAATAAAAAATAAACTGGTGTCTAGATGTAATCACAGTGAACACACCAGGAAAATTATAGAATATACAACAACCTAGTTACACCTGTAGACCGCGAACAAACATGCACCTGGCCGTATCACTTAGTGTTCTCCCTACGGATACTCCTAAGGGTCACATCACACAAATATATAGCATAGCTATACATGTAGGCATACGCCTTCATGTCAAATTAAAAACAAACCCCAACACAAGTCTGAAGGGTGCAATGAAAATGGCACCCCGCGATGGTGGGCGGGAGGGGGGGGGGGGGTAGGTCATACAAAATTCACCTGGAGATAGGAGGGAAAGAAGATTAAAATCCCGTATAATAACACGCTAATTTTTCTAGGTTTGGACCGTGGATTTTCCCATGGACCTCAAGCGTGCGTCTCTTTTAAGAGAAAATACGGACTAACCTAGGTAAACAAACAAACAGACAGACAAAATGGTTTTCATAATCATGGAATCCATATAAATTGAAATTGCAGGCTATCACGGGAGCAAATTTTTAAAATTCACCTCATTTACCAGAAAAACCAATTGGGGATTTGGGCTACTAAATCGCTGGTCGGGCAATATTTGCTTTTCAATGGAAAATTGCCCTGGATGACAACAATGAAAATATCGACTATTTCTGCTGGTTGCTCACGAGATAAAAGTACTGAGTTTGACATTTTCGGAGTATGAAGGGAAAAAGGGTAAAATAAAAACGGAAATTCTGACAAAACTATAATATATAGACCCACACGATGTGCGTTACAGAGGTGGGAAATATCTTTCTTTAGCAAACTACATTAGTTTGAGACGCTAAAAAACCAATTCCGTAAAAAGCTCGCAGGCGAACTCAAGGCCTATAAAAATCAAAAATATCACACTAAAAGACACAATTTGATGCTTAATTTTAACACCAGGATTTAAAAAAAAATGTATATCCAAGCACCAAGTTTTTAACTGACATTACTGAAGAAAAAAAAAAAATATTGCTTTATATTTGACCGAGAAAATTAATTTTATAGCAAAAAGGTGTATCTCTGAATTGTGCTGATTTTAACAAGTATCGATCGACTTTTAGCGCGACTAAGCATTTCTAAAGAATCGGTTGTCCAGGTGGCTGACTGTATTCAGGCGACGTAATTCTTGGCACTCACGCTAGCTCTGCTACGTGATACAATTCCCTATGTCATTTTTAAAATTGCACGAATTTCCAAACAAATGTTTCTATGCTCGCGATGATTAAACTTTTGATATCAAATTTGGTATCAATCTTTGAAGGAGAGTGTATAGAAAATTATTATATAAATTATTTTGCCATAAACTCATCAGAATCTGATTAAATGGGGATGGAATTACTGGAGACTTTCTTTTTTGGCTGTGTTTACAACAAGTACGTTGAGTCAATCAATACTGATATTCATACAGGGGCAAAGTTGTTGACAGAACTATATACCGTTGAGTTGAAGCAAACAAAGAACTTATTGACACATGACGCCTTTCAGTGCACTTTGCTTAGTTATATATTATGTACAACTTTGATTTTCTTTGGCAACTTCCTCTTCAGACGCGTATAAGAATTGTACTCAATATATTAATATTATCTACATTTCGTTAAATTGCCAAAATAATGTAGAAACCAATGGGTATATCTGGATAAAATTGAAACATAAATTTTGTTGCAAGTATCTCTAAAAGACCCCATGTTATCCGAGAAAAAAAATGCATAAAACAAAACTGGTCGCTTATGTAGGGCTCAAAATATTTGGTCAAAAGTTGGACAAAGCTGGGTATAAATCATAAGAATAAAAAAAGCATATGCTGACAAAGCTTCAATGTATTGTTCGTGAGAAATAGGCTGAAATTCAAATGTCAAATTTGCAGATACACAGGGGACAAAAAATCAAAATGCTCCGATATTGATATCGGTATCAAGGCAAAAAAGAAAAGGCCCATTGAATCATGTATATACCTTGTATTTTTTGTGATGTTACCCTGTGCGGGGACTTGAACCCCAGACATGTTATGTTATGTTTCCATTTGTAAATTCATGTTTAAATGTGCTAGTGTGCGATGCGTAATTCTTCTTTCCCCTGTATATTGATATTATAAGAATAACGATTAAGCATCATGAATTTGATCTCGTGCGCTAGTTGTAATGTTTGAATGTTTCCATGTTCCAGTGTATGATGTGTACGGCCTCTTCCTCTGTTTTCCTCTCTTTTACGTTACTATACATAATCCATTCTGAAGTACTCTTCAGTGGTACAAAATATGCACAACTGAGGTACGCATTTATTTGCAATCACTCTCCAACGCGTATTTCTTCTCGCGCGCCTCAAACCGTAAGGGCAGACTCGGTATTGTTGGTCGAAGCGGCCAAAAAATATCTTAATGTTATTGAAAAATAACACTTTGATGTTTTGCAAAAGTACATTCTACAAATCATATACTTTGAAAACTTATGAAAAAGTTATGTACGTTTTACAAAAGTGTTGTTGTTTCAGCCCTCTTTACAACATAACTCACGAAGCACAGAATCTACAAAGTATATCTGTAATATTTGAATTCTTCTACATACTCGCTATGAAATGATCCATGTGATTTTTGCCAAAGCTCACCATTCCCAAGATGCTGTGAACTACCAAATCGCAACAGTTTAAAATAGTTGCTAACCTCAATGTCTGTATTCTATGTTATTCTTCACCTAACAGCTGCATGACGAGTGTAGATGGGTTAAACCACCAAAATTTGTCTTGCAATGATGTATTGAAATTCACTAGTATTGTAAAACATATTTCACCCCTCTGTTGTATAGTTGAGCATTGGTGATGGTTTCACTGATCCTTATCCTGCATGATATGGGTTTATTTCTTATAGTTGTAGTCCCTATAGATCCAATTGACTGATTATCCAATTTTTTATTTTTTTTTACTAGATCCATAGTAAACCAATTTGACACCATAAAAGGTATTAATTAGGGTATTAAATATCATAGAATGTGAACTTTCTGGTTGTCAGGGCTGTCGCTAGACCATTTCTTCCGGATTTACCTTTTGCTGGGCCTTGGGCACGGCAACATGATTGCCGCATCTGGCTCTTCGGGGAGAAAACACCCCAACAACTGTAACCAAAGCTTTTTTCAAGCTGTTCCAAGAATTCCTTTGTCGAAAAAAGCGCACGAAAATTTGAAAGTGTGTGCGTAGCGCGTGAAAATTTTCTAATTCAATGCTAAAATTCAAAGGGGGATGTACCGGAGTCACCGAGCCAGGGAGCACAATTTCCAACTCATAATACTGATCTGCTATTAAAAGAACATTGCCGGTAAAAATTTCAATTTTAATTCTAAAGTGTTCAACACAATTGAGGACAATTCTGTCCTAAAATCATGCCAATGGAAGATGCATAGGCCTTCCACAAGTTTTGGTTAAATTAGTGCCGGTATTTTGATCCAGCTCATGAGTTTTATGCTTTTTCAAGCGTCAGAGGAGCTGCTTCCCCAGCACTCATATTTTTTATTTACATAATAGAAAGGATGGAATTATAACATTTTTGAGATTCGTTTTCAAGTTCCCTCCCCTCTCTCTGTTCCCCTTTTATCTCCCTTTATTTCTTCTCGTTTTCCTTTTTAGGGATCGCGGGGGGTCACTCCCCTACACCCTAATGGCGACGGCCCTGCGTTGTTTAATAACACAATAATAACTGTGCGATGTCTGTTTTGAGGTATTTATGGGGAAATCAGAGGGTTTGTTTTTGGCCGATATGTTTTTCTGAGGGGTAGTTTTCACACAATTACCGCTAAACAGATAGTGGAAGGTTATTATTGTCATTCTATATCGTATTTTGTAAGACGAAATGCAAATATTACGATTTATGTGATATAAAATAAATGTAAAAGTCAAAACAGTTGAATCGCCTCTTTCAAAATCATCAGCCTCCTCGCAATTTTACGTTATCAGTTCAACAACAACAACAGCACTTTTTGATCAATTAGAAGACTAGATTTGACCATGTGTTGTAAAAGCATGTTGAAATTTGCATAATTATTAATGGTTTGAAATTCATGTCTGGGGGCCAAGTTAACTAGTTAAGGTAACTAGCGCATCGCGAGTCTTTTACAGAAGTTTGTAGCTGGGTTTTGTGTAGAAATAGGCTGATCTAACCATATTTTTCTTTACTCAAAAAACGTATTGAATACCATGCAGCAATAGACTCATTTGGTTAAATTCCAGAACTTGACAGTTCAACTTATCAACTTACTTTTGGTAATGGTATTTTAAAACTGAAATATTATGTTCTTATAATGTTAAAAGTATCAAAAAATCTATCTGAACCACAGTATTTAGAGAAAGATAGTATGATTGAACAAATTTATCAAGATCGGTTGAGTAAACTCCATAAACAATGTATTGTTTACTGAGTACAAGATAGTTGGAGTGTCTGATGTGCTCTGAGATACCAACAAATACTGTGCAAGCGTCGCTATCCGATCCCTATATTGTGTGCTTCTTATTCTGTTTCAGCTGTATTTAATTCCCACTAAATTACTAAGATTTGTAGTGCGCAAACAAATTGTTTTGCCAGCATATCAAAACAAACTGCAAAATAGGTACGACAGTTATCCAAACATGTTGACCCAAAAGCATGGGTCATTAGCTACATTCAATTGGTAATAACCGCCCAAATGCATTTCACGCTTTATTCTGACAACAACAACACAACTTGGCGTGCAAGCTGGTCACAGTTAACACCACTCTTTAACTGTAATCAACGACCTGAACAAAAACTGTCTGGTGAACAGATTGTACCGAAGAAGTGGTCTGAACATAACGTGACGAGTGTATTTTTGCATTACGTATTATATTAACGTCCGAAAGTATTATAACCCAGGTTATGATTGCAAGGTGTAGTATGGGAGATGAGTTTGAAGATGGCAAAGGATACAACATGGAGACTAACGCCATTGGTTATCGTTGTTATACAGCTTGGAATACTTATACCAATTACCAATAGCCAATTCGTCGCAAGTGAGTTAAAACCATACAGCATTATATTGACGTCTTCTGTCCTGAGTTTATTATGATGATAATAAATGAATAATAATAATAATAATATATAAAATAATAATTAATATAAATATAAACATAACCGGTAAAGCCCATTCCCTATTATATATAAAGTTGTTATATTATAAAGTGATCATTGAGGAATGTTTGTTATTCATGCACGTTACACGTACTCCTTTTCAATCTTTGAAGTAGGCAAACCTCCTCCGTGGACAGAGTGAAAAACGGGCAAATTTTTATCAAAAGAGCATATCTTCAAAAGTTGTGAGTCGATTGAAATATTTTTTCGGTTTACTAAAACTAACGATTGAAGGTTTTCATAGATACCAAAATAAATTTGCTCAACCTTTCTTAAATAGGAGAAAAAGAGGGTACAATTAGGGTTCCCTTTTTTTGGAGGGGGGGGGAGCACCCTGTACTGTAGGCCTATTTGATCAGCTCGTGATCGGCGGGCAACATCGCGGATAAATATCAATATATTTTATTTGGAGAATTGCCTTGAAACATCTCGCTGGAAACATCACTATCAATTGAAATCCTATACCTTGTCTACTTTCTTTAATACTCATTCTAGATAAACATGAGAATTTTTTTCTAAGTCAATATACCCAAGCAATATATTACCGCCGGAAATTAAACCCCTTTTGGGGGCATTCTCTCCAAAAACACTATTTTTGTGTCACATCTCTCATCAAAAGACCTACAGCGTTCGCATTTGTGTCAGCACTCCCACGTCGCTTCCAATAATTTGTAATTTCCTTATTTCAGGTTTCCATATAGACACTACTGATACGTGTGACGGGTCCACTCCGATCCCCTTGACTGTAACTACGTGTGAAGGGACAACACTCATGCTATACGTGTGTAAAGATGGTGACAATATACAACCAGATGTCAGTAAGTATAGGGTTAGCCAATGTTAGAGACTGTTTCAAGGACTGATAATCCAAATCAAATCAGAACACCTTCAATCCTAAGGGTATTTCCAGCCAGTCTGATATTGGATAGGCTTTATATGAAGAACATTCTGAAAACCGGCATCGTTGTACAAAATATATTCGTCTCCTGAGCACCATAACTTTAAATACTACTGTCGCCCTGGTAATTTGGAGTTCAACTATAGCTATTTTCAAGTAGGCATAAGAATATTATTTTTACATTAGTATGAGATGGTAGTTGGTCATGATGGTAGTTGGACGTTAATCGGACGGTTTAAAAATGTTCTTGGATTTTAACCGTCCGGATAGTATATAAAATTATTGAATGTTTGTGAGTACAGTGGTAAGAATATTTTTATTAGGCGAGATATGGAATGTTCCATTCAAGGCGTTGAATGAAATGGTTCATAACTCACCTACTTTAATAAATAACCAGGAAAACAGGAAAAAATATAAAAAACAATATACAAACTGCACTTATTGGCGAGTCGAGGCGGTCACCATGTACGTTATACGCTCGAGTTTGTCAGCGTTGCCATGATAGCTGCCCATGAGAGCAATGGAACATGGAATTTTGAAACAATTTTAAACGTTCTTAACTCTGTGTTACTTAAATAGGGCGTCCTTCTAACATAAGTTTATAAGCTTTAAACTCGGTCAATGTTTAAAATGTTAAGTGATAATAGTCTTGATTCAAGCCCGTTTCCACCCGGGGAAGCGTACTGTATGTACTGCATCGGTTACTGAAGTATGTTGTATTGTGATGTGCACAAGTATTGCGTGGAAGTTCAGCCAAAAACGGTGGCGATCAACGATTCTCTAGCGATTGGCGTGCTCAAACATACGGCCTTGGTCAATTTGTATTCATATCATGCTGACCACTCGCACCTGTCATAGGCAGGTCCATCCCTTTTTCCTACCACACCCAAACTTGGTACATATGTTACTTGGGTTAATATAATCAAAATAAGCCTTTGAGTCAGCTCGATTTGTCAAAAAATCCAAGATGAAGCCCGAAATCACCAAGTGTACAAGAAAGAAATCATTATAAAAAACATGTTTTGTCATATTTATGAGGAGTAACTGCCTCAATTTTCCTCTAAAATGTATACAAATGTAAAAAATATACACAAACTTATTAATTCAGTTAATGTCTTATCACTTGATCTCGAAATATTCAAAATGGCTGCCATTTGTACTGTATTGGTTAAAAAGTATTAAAAGAACATGTTTTGACATATTTATGTGACGGAAATGGCACCACTTTAACCTTATGTAACTGAAATGGCACAATTTTTAACTTAAAAATGTTTAAGCAAAATCTACAAACTGATTAATTTCAGTCAATGTCTCATCACTTGAACTTGAAACACTCAAAATGGCTTCCATTTGTATTGTACAGGTTAAAAATCATCAAAAAATAATATTGACACGCAAATGGCACCATTGTCGTCTAAAACTTTACAAACTTGACCTTGAAATATTCAAAATGGCTGCAATTTGCACGGTACAGGTTAATAATCATCCAAAACTATGTGTTGACAACTTTATGCTTATACGCAAATGGCACAATTGTCGCCTAAACTGTATAACCTAAGCACAAAATGCAATCTGATTAACTTCATTCATCTCATCACTTGACCTTAAAATATTAATAATGGCCGCCACTTGTACTCTACAGATTAAAAATCATTAAAAACTACGTTTTGACATCTTTATGTGACGCAAATGGCACCATGTTCACCTTAAATATATGAGCGAAATATACAATCTGACTAATGTCAGTCAATGCCCCATTTGTGATGGTCTAGTATCGTTTCAAAGAGCGGTATTGAATTCACTCTATGATTGCAGACATGTATTCAAAAACTGTTTTAACATATTACTATGGTAGTTAATCGTGTAACATCATCACTTCTACGGCGAATGTGTGCGTTGTCGCTACCCTGGTTTTTACATAAATTACAATGATGTCGTGAATGACCCAACGTTTTTATTTTATTATTAGAAAATTAATCGTCGTTTATTTAGCACGCGTCCTAAGAGTCATACCAGTTCAATTCATCAAAATTAATTTGTATTAATTGAAAAAAAAACATACATGTATGGTCCTATGTCTTACTATGACTATATTCCTACGAAAAACTGCTTTTCAATACCTAGAAACGTGTTGACATGTAGGCCTAGATCTTTGAAAATCGCCAGGCATTAACCACAGGCACCGTGGCACATCAGTGACATCGTCGCCTGTCACTGTTTAGCATTCATAGTGCCTCGGCAGTGGTTCGAACCCTGGTGTGAATTTTAGTATTTTTTATTATCTCTACTAATGCGCTGTGCCGTTTTTCAAACACGCCTCCGAATGAAGTTGATGGCCAAGTACCCTTAAGTGCCCTCTCAATAATATATATGCTCGATAGTGTAAATAGGCCTATAGGTATACAAATACAACGAATCATTGTTTACATTACTCACGTTGCAAACTGTCAAATCAAATTTCCCTCTGGTACAATTAAACCAAATCAGTTAGCAAACTTAGACAGCACTGTCCAAAAGACAGAGACAGGCTATAAACCAGGCAATCGGGGAAATGTACGAAATGTTGTGGCCGCCGAAGTGAAAAGAACTCAAAAATCTGGTCACTCGCTTGCTATCCAAAGCTCAATGTTGACGTTAAATCTATTGCTCTATTTCAGTGGTTTTACTTGCTGATGGCACCACGGACAACACCGACACTACTCCCGCCACAGGTACAAGTTTATACGCCAACAGTTTAAACGGTAATGGCCTGAAAGATCATGAACTTATCATTGATATTGTAGATGATATGACAGATGAAGCCATGGAGTCTTTTACTCTAACCATAGAAACGATATTTGATAATTCCGGATCCCCATGTACATCCACCTCTAACGTGAATGGCAATACATGTAACATAGTGGCAGGTAGAGACACTATTACAGTTACTATATTGGACCTGCCATGTGAGTATTATACCATTAAAATTTGGGACGGGATGGTGGAGAGAGGAGTGTTGTTTTTAAATGTGGTTTAGGAACCGTTGGTTAACAAACTGTTGACATTATCTCCAATATACAGTTCTTGAGTTGTAGGCAAAATGTGAATGTTAAATTTTGGGCTTCATAGGTGTCGACTATTAAACATTTTGATCAAAATGGTCTCATTGTTCCTGTTTAACAGCCATTTCAAAGAAAGAGGTAATAGGCAAAAAGCCTATAAAATCATAATAATCTTTCCTATGTAACAAAGGATTGAAAACAACTCATTATACGAGTATTCTAATTCTGATCCCTAGGGAGATCATCTTTCTTTCTTTCTTTCTTTCTTTCTTTCTTTCTTTCTTTCTTTCTTTCTTTCTTTCTTTCTTTCTTTCTTTCTTTCTTTCTTTCTTTCTTTCTTTCTTTCTTTCTTTCTTTCTTTCTTTCTTTCTTTCTTTCTTTCTTTCTTTCTTTCTTTCTTTCTTTCTTTCTTTCTTTCTTTCTTTCTTTCTTTCTTTCTTTCTTTCTTTCTTTCTTTCTTTCTTTCTTTCTTTCTTTCTTTCTTTCTTTCTTTCTTTCTTTCTTTCTTTCTTTCTTTCTTTCTTTCTTTCTTTCTTTCTTTCTTTCTTTCTTTCTTTATTTCTTTATTTATTTATTTATTTATTTATTTATTTACTTTGTTAGTTATTGTTACTTATTTTTACTCTAAAATCTAACTTGTCTGTTACCAGCATACTATATTCAATCATCAACTTATAATGTAAATGAAGACATGGATCTGACGTTTCAGGTCTGCAAAACCGAGGGCTGTGGACCTGCTTCAGCTGATGTCAGTAAGTATAAAACGGTCGATTCCAACGAAAATGGTGCGCATTATTATTGTTTCCCTTCAAAATAGAATGTATGGATCTTTTATCTCTTTTGCACATGCACATTAAGAAAAAATACTTTTCATACAAGGATGCATGGTCTTCAAGTGGCTGCCACTGGTGACTGATATACATGCAGGGAAACCATGGGCGGAGCGTCTAGGGTTGGAAACAGAGAACTGATTTACAGGCAACGTGGGTACTTTTGAACTTAAATTTCAACATTATATTCTTTGGTCTAGTGGAGTAAAATGATAGCCTAGAGCTAGGATTTTTTTTAAACATGAGATACAATTTTGGGAGTTTTACCCAACGTGAAGAAAACAAACTGGAGCATGATCTCCAAAAGTAAGTCTTCCGGACTACCGGATGGCCAGAGAGAGGACCCTTACCTGGGCCCACGTTTAACCCCACCACCTTTATATGTGAGTGTCCTCGTCAAAGTCCTAACAGACGCTGATTTGAAGAAATTATATCACGGCTTATGGATGGAATAAGTCTGATAGAACCGCATATAAGAGGAGACACATTATGACGTTCAAGAAAACAGCTGTTCATCTCCACAATGATAACTGATTGACTAGCACCGTATTGTTCGCAACGAATTAATCAAACAGAGGACGTCCCGGGACAGACACTTATGCACATCAGCAACCAGAAACAGAGCAAGTACAGCCATGCAAAATCATTACTGGCTGGTAAATGTATCTTGAGAAGATTTAGATATATTTTCTACCACACTTTCAAGGAAAACCTACAAATGCTGTGTTAGTAACCTACTGCCCCACATATTTGGATGATGTAGATAGCATAGAAGCTCACCATGATAACTTACAGAGAACGTTAGATTCCATCCCTGCATACATGAAACAATGGACAAAATAGTTTTACTTTTCAAAAGTAATACTGAAAATGAAATTTCAGTGTTACTCTGGGGTTTTCAGTGTGAATTTCAGTGTCAAAATCTTATTGAATGTCATTGGAGTCTCAATGACAGAACAGGGCCTGAGGATGCAAGGTTCACATACCAAGATACAACAAATTAGAATGAGAAGTATTTGGATGACTTATCAATGGAGAACACCTTGATAGGCTAACACGAGTTAGGAAGAACAAAGGGAAAGTGTAGACATATACCAGGTATCAAATGTAAACTGAATTATATTCTACTTCAGAAGAAGTGGAGAAATAACCTACTGATTACAGAAGCGCATAATAGCTTCTCTAGCGTTGGGTCTGATCACAGAATTGTGGCCTCATATCAATGATCAGACAATAAAGAACAAAAGCCTGACTGGATTAAAATATGCTAACAGTCTAAGCTTCAGGAGCTATGTTATGTTGAAGTTCCCAACAGATTTTAACCTTTGGGTGAAGTGGCGGAATCGGCTACTGAGAGATATGACAGATTAATAAAAGACAACAGGGACGCAGCTGAAAACATCGCACAAATTGAAAAGCAAAATAAGACCTTGTATATAACTCCTAAAGTGATATCAGAATGAATAAAGCAAGATACGACACCAGGGAAGCCTACGAAGCATATCAGATGGATAGACCAACGTAGAGGAAGCATACTGCTATGGAAGAAGATCTATATAAGTTGAAATATCTGGAAGAGAAGCATCAATGAAAGAACAGCTGAAAGGAGACACGCGGAAAGAAAAGATTAACAACTGGTTCAACCGCTTAAAGAATCCTCTAGGTGCCCTCCAGAAATAGATGTATCAGATGAAGATATTGAACCACTTTAAAGTGACGCGAAAAAAACCTTTAGCCATGAAGAATAAGCAAAGGCAAAGTTTGCCCTAGTATGAGGGAAGAGTTGCAGAGAAGATTGTATCGCACCCGAGGTTATGTTTTCTGGAGGATTCAGTGTTTGAGTTTGGCAACAATGCATTATTGGGAGGAAACAATAACTCCACGTTAAATAGAAAGGAAAGCCTTCCTGACGGTTAATATCATTTCAGTATTTTAACTAAAGAATAACAACCTTAAAATTTTGACGGAAATCGTTTACATTATGGCTTCAATCAATAGGATCTTCTGATATTAAAGGTATCTTCTTAATCTGATTGAAAACAAAAAAAAGCTAATATTTATAAAACGATGAAACATTCTCTATACGACATACCATGCCAATGCTAAAATATATAAGTTACACGTCTTGCAAACTGCAGGACTATGCTCTATAGTGTGTATTGAATAATGATCTATAATATTAATATAGGCTGCCAATTCTTTTATCTCTCGAATTTTTCGCAGCTTATGATATCGGCTTTAATACTGCCACTTCTCCCGATTTTGATGCGGCTTTCATGATGTCAGTGACAATTAACTCTCCGGTTGGAGATGCTGCGAGTTGTGTGAACCAAATCGTGGACATCCTGGATGATTCGTCAGTAGAAGGCGACGAGACGTTTACGATTACTATCACGGATGTTGCGAATTGCGAGGATGCGGGCGGTGCCCTAAATCCTTGTAGCATTGATGCTTTGAGAGCTACCACGACGGTTACTATTGTAGACAACGACATTGGTAAATACTATTATTACTTTTTTTTATTATTATTTGTCTACATTTTTTTGGTCACTCTTTATTCAAACAAGTTTATGTTCAACACTAATAGACCCGAGGTGCAACAATATACAGATACATAGCTCCATGACCGCATCACTCAATAATTATATATTTGTAACTTCGATGGACTTAACGATCATGCATATCATATTGAATGCGTATGCCCATATTAAGACACAAAATTGCAAAGTCCTCTTGGTGAACCATCAGTTGCACGAGTTTGTACGTCATAACCCCTGGTATAGTGCATGATGCTAAAAGGGTAAATGGCTCTAGAATATTTTGGTTATTCCCAAGATTGTCGGTAAAGATATCAAAATTACGTCAACATTGTGTGTAAAATTCATTGTTACATGAAATTCATTTACCGCAAGCAAAATGGTAAACTCGTAAATTCGGTATTCATTCTGCGTGTTTACACTGAACACTCGATCTGTATTTTTACCCGGTAGGCCTATTACCTGGTAACCCACAATCCGATTCAGGCAACAACTAGCACGTTTCTACTGATGCTTAAAATAAGGATTGTGTGTGTGTACCGGAAGTACTAAACATGTTTTCCTTTTAAGGTCACGATGTGATACATAAAATAATGTACATAAAAGAAGTTCAATACCCAGCAACCGTTAACCGTTGTGTTCCTACTGACAGAAATACCGGGCGTCACACCGCATCTGTTTCCGATCTGTTCCCACTGAGCACAATAACCGGTAACACTCTAAACTAAAGCGCATTACCCGCCAACCGTTCCCCTGTATAAACACGCAGATTAATAGAATTGAGGGTATCATCATTGTTTATGCCACGGCTAAAACAGCCGGGCATAAAGACGAGTCGGAGGTGAGCGTGCCGTAGCGGCGTATATTGAAAATCATAAATCCCACAATCACAGTGAAATATACGGTTTCAATAAATGACAATATAACAATAAAATAAGGATATCCAATTGACTTGCAACAAATTATTATAAACATAATAATTATAAAATTGTATGCTTTACGCCCGATACATGCGTGTATTTGGGGGGCTTTAGGGGCGCCAGCGGCTAAAAACAAAGGGGCGGCGGAAGAATAAGGGGCGGCAAAAACAGGGGCGGCAAAAACGAAAGGGCGGTAAAACGAATTAGCAAGTAAACAAGGGCGCAAAAAATTGAAAAAGCATAAACATTTTGTGAAAAAAGGTTGCTTTTAGGGCGCTAGCGCCTAAAATCCTTTTTTTTTTTTTTTTTTTTGCTCCTCATTGGTGAAAAAATTGGGGCAACCTTTTCGGGCTGTTAAAGAAGGGGCGGCAAAATTGTTTCTTCTTCAGCCCCCGGGGTTGGGGCGGCCACGGTACGCCACTGCGATATTTATTAGTCTCGCTATGAGTTTTAAACTTGGTCCGAAGAAGCATTAGCTCAAATTTATTGTAAGTTGTTCACAACTTGAGGTCAAAAGGTCATGTAGGGCTTAATAGAGGTGATTTTGTGGAAATCTTTTAAATTCTATTCCTACTCTAAATTATATACCATGACCACCGAACTTGGTTAGAAGAACCACTGGATGAAGCGTAATATAATCATACTGTGTTCAGCTTGGGATCAAAGGCCACACAAGGGACAGTAGCAAGAATGTAACCAAACAACACTGAGGCTACCAAAATCACTTTGCCAGATTAGCTGCATTCATGATAATACATAAATTAATCTGAATACATAAATTAGTTAAGGTTAAATGTGACACGATCTGGTCCATGGGGCCAAAGGAGGCATTTTGGAAAATTGAGTTACTGTAATTCTCGCGATTCACAATACAATGCGCCGCCAACGGTTGCTCTTGCTAGTCCAAACTTTGACATTTAGGGTCGACATCGCCTTCCTAGCCACCTACACCACATTTCGCCATAATATATTCTAGAAACGCTTGCTGTTAGAATAAGAAAAATTTTAATTGTAATTATTGCACAGGTCACGGCGACCCTGTGACCTTTCCGAAAAAAGCCGAGTGGCAGGTTTTTCAAATAAATATTTTCTGTGTAAAAACTGTACCATCAGATAGGTAATGGAATATATGAATATTAACTGTACATCTATCACAACAATTTTTGATAACAACTTGCGTCACAATTGATCTAGTATAGAAGGTAGATAATTTATTTCAATCTTATATACGCCTTTTTTTTGTTGGAATTAAGTGAAAATTAATTCTGTTAAAACTGTATTTTTTTAATGTAATTTTCACATTAGACCCGACAAAAGATTACCGTTTTGTTGTTATGATAATCTAATCTTTTGATTTTGTAAATAAAATTAGGGTCTAATGTGGATTTAGGATGCAAACTGGAACAATCCAATGCCTTGTCAAAATCATTTGCTTCAAAATGGAGTTCGGATGCACTTCGTAATACAACTTCCGCCACTGCGGGAAACCACATGCACAGCAGAGCACATGGCCGATATCAAAATCGATTTTATGTATTGTGTATGTAGGCCTATTCATAGGACCCTCGTATTAATTGTCTCTATGCGCTTGAGAATTCAACAATATAAATAATGGTAGCTTTATTATAATACACATTAATGTTTTAAGCAGATAAAATTCCAAAATATGATGCAGTAATGAAGTTGCGATTTATTAATATTATATGTATACATTTTCACGATGACACTATCAAGTTCTTCGTGGTCGAGCAGTCTAAGGCGCTGGACGTATGGTATACGTGATACTAGCCAAAGCGGTGAGCCATGAGTTCGAACCCCGCCTCTGCCAAACTTTAAACGAATTAAAATTAAAATTTTACTTTTAAAAATTTCATATTGGGGAAATGTGACTGGGAGAATTTATGTATGGCGTGGAGTGGTGTGCTAGCCACCATTGGGTTTTTACGCGAGTGTGATAATAATAATACTGAAAACAGCTTCACAAAGGATTCCGTGTGATCAATAGATCGAAAATGGATATACTACAATTATTGTTAACTTCTGTAAGTGTACATTCGCGTGAACGTAATTATATTGACATTTACACACACAATGACATGTTCCCGTGTTGAATTCGTATTACGCGGGCTTTGGATGTCGACATTTTCCCATGATACACTGCGTATTTCGGCCTTTCCCCAGCTACCGCTGCAGGCGCATCGTATTGTGAATCGACCGAATTATTACATTATACATACAAAAGGCTATCATTTACTGAAAATACCAAAGGTCTAGCATACTTGGTTTTAAAGTTATTAAGTTTTTTGATGTCTATTTTCTTATGTACTTCAGTGTTTTTACTCCAAAATTTAATATTTTTACCTTTATCTCAGTTTCAAATTTGCCTCCTTTGGCCTCCATGGACCAGATCGTGTCATAAATGTCATATAGGTCAAACCTCAAACTTTGACCGATTGGTCTTAAATTTGGCGTAAATCATCCGCGATATAAGGGAAACATGAAAAACCAATTTGAGGTCAACCGAAGTCGAAGGTCATACCGAGGGCAATTATTGAAGCTTTTCCAAATGGGTTAAAACTTTGTCAAGATAATCCTCGATGTCAGTAGAACTGAAGTCATCTGAGGTCGAAGGTACTTGCAAAAAGTACGAATATAGGCTATGTGCGGACTGTACTATATTGGAAGAAGAAGAAGAAGAAGGTCAGTTATGTGTCAAAATTTCCATATTTGGGCTTATAACTTGACCATAATAGATCAGGACAAACACATAATTGAGAGTAATATATTGTTTTGAATGATTGGGGTTAAATGTCATGCAGAGGTCATCAAAATCAGAAGCCACCACCTACATATGTAGCTCTTGAGCCACAGCTTATCTCTTTGTTATTGTTGCTGTTGCTGTTGTTGTTTATGTTGGTTTTATTTTATTTCTTACTATCATCATTGTTCTTTTTAAAAATTAAATTACAGAATATTATTTGGAGATGACTGCCTATATCGTAGGTGAAGGAGACGACGGTGCATTTACGTACCAACTTTGCAAGACTGCATTAGATCCTACGGCAGCAACTGTCAGTACGTAACAACTATGCAGAGGCTTTTTATGTTTATGTTTAAAGTTTGTTATTGTGATAATTAGGTGAAAATGCTTATGTGTTGACGTAATGCAATAGCCTCAATCAATTTTTGCAATAGCACAAAGGTAAATGCAAAAGTTGCCATGTAAATAGTTCAATGAACTTCCACCTGAAACCGATGCAGGGATATTAAATTAAATATAAATAGCGCCTCAAAGAAAACTTAATTTTTTTAAATTAAGGTGACATTTTCCCAAACGGGCTGATGTGCCAAATCCAAGATGGCGGCCAGTTAGATATAAATATATAACCGTGATCCTTGCTCCGACTAAAGTGTATAATACCACAAGATCTTAGTCCCCTAATATTTCTAGGATTATGTTTTAATTTGCTACATGATAAAACAGATCAGCGAACTTTGGTTATACTTACAACACGTAAGTTTGAGTCTTATTGATGCAGCAGTAATTACCGTTACTTCTTATTCTAACAAAGCCTTTTATATCTTACTTTCATCCAGCTCTTGCAGTGACTTACACCGGTGCGAATCCAGCTAGCGATGCCGATTTTACTACTCCTATGGCTACTTATACCATCACCGACGTTACTGGAGCTGCAGCTGGATGTACTGATCAAACTATTCTTATTAACGACGATGGTTTAGTTGAGGGACACGAACAATTTACCATTCAGATAACAACGGTCACTTGTACAAACGCTGCAGTAACATGTACCGTTGACGCTGATATGGACGAAGCAACGGTGACCATAACAGATAACGACACAGGCAAATATTATTTGATTATTATCTTCGTCTTAACCCTAACACTACCAGGTACTACTTGATAAAAACACTGCGCGTGTGCGCATCCCATATCATGTGATGACGCAATTACCCTAAGTGGTATATAGCACGCTTTCGTTGGCCAGGCCATTGAAAGACCCGTGGCTAAACTTCGCCCACCTTGCACTTGGAATGTGAGGGTTTCGGGTTAGAATTCTATACTCAGAGGAAACAACTTCTTTGTTTGTTTTCTCTCTTTATTCCTTCTTTCTTTCGCCAGAAATCCCGTGGACGTCAGGTGTAATTAGTAAACCATAATATTATTATAATAAAGTATATTCATACGTAGCGGAATAGTGACGAGAAAAAAAACCTGAATGCTAAAATTACCCTAAAATTTAACAAAAATCGGACAAAATCTAAAATGTTATGGCAAAAATATTTTCTAAGCATGTTCAGCCAAAATCGGGCAACAACGACTATTTTTACATGATTTTAGTGCAATTAAAAACAAATAAAAATACTGGGTCACAGCTGGTAGAACTGAATTTTTCGTCGCCTTAGAAGGTAAATATAAAGCAAACTAGACTTCTACGCTGCTCAAATTTGGTACACTCCCCTGAGCGCTTCCATACGTGGTTGTTTTCTCTGTCATTGTTCTTTTAATTTGTTTGAATTCGTATCCACAGAAGCTCCATCTGCGATTATTGGCTTTGATGGGCCAACTGATGACGATTATGACGGCCTTATAGGAGAAGATGACCAATTAAACGAACTTGTGACACTCTGTAATGGAGAACCGTTTGATTTGCTGTTAATTGCATATGGAGCTTACCCAGCTGTAGACCCATTTCAAATCGAACTTGATGGCGAAACCGTTGATAATGATAGACCTAGGGCTGGTATTATAGTAAGCCCTGGCACCGTTGAACCTAGTAGTATCGGCGCAGGTTTTTTATTTGACTCTAGGGTAGTAGTTTCATTTCCAGCAGGCGGCCTAACACTTGCCGATAACGAGGCCATTCTGGTGGTTTGTGATCCAAGATCTATGTTTTGTTCTACATTTACTCTGCAGGTAGTTGGTAAGTCTAGATTGCAACTCATAAACTTACTCTTTTCATGACGATAAAATCGGCAAACACTACACTGATAATGTCGCCCTCTATAGTTGGTATATGGGTCAGTTTTAAACACGGTATTATATTTTTGAATTAACATTATACGACTAGCTGATCTATAGAAGTCAAAAGGCAATAACTTCATTACACATACGTAATAGGCATATGCCGACACATTTTTCTGTCAACTTTCACTTTTATATCGACTTCCCTTGCATTATTGATTTAACGTCTGTACACTGTAAGTATTACAACATACCCAGATATTATATTATTGTCTCATTATCAGCTCCCCCTGATGAGATAACATTTTACGTGAGTAATCCATTTGCTGAAAACAATCTAGACGCTAATATCAGAGTACTATCGACTCAAGATCAAATCTCTCTACTTAAAGATGAAACCTACCGAATTGCATGTACTGCTGACAATGCTAGTCCACCATCAGATATGATATTAGCTGTTGATAATCCACCGAGAGAAGCTAGATTATCTGTATCGGAACATGTTCATAATCCTGATCCTGACAGTGATGGCGCTACTCCTGCTACCTTATATGATACTAACAGAATAGTGAGCATTGAGGTGAGAACATTGCCTGGTCTATAAAAGGAACATACTGAATTCCAAGCTTAGATACAGTGGCGAGGGAACAACCGTAACAAAAGTTAATATTCATTACAAGGTATAACTCGGAGGGGGGGGGGGGCGCCCCGTGCACTCGAGATAAGGAGCCTGGATACCCTGTCGACCCGATAATACTTTTTTTGCATGGCTTATGAATCGACCAAGTTAGTGCCCCTTAGCGCAGACCCTGGGATGCATGCATGTTATGAATTTTTCATCGTGGTATTTTGTGGTTTTTACTGGTGTTAGGGTTAAAGGACACTCTAATCTGGAAAAATACATCTTTTCTAACCCTAACACTGACCCATGCTTTTTGGTATCGGAAGTCAGAGAAGATCCGAATTTTTCAAGAAGAAGAAGAATTTTGACTTGGCCCCAGGATTCGAACCTTTGACCCCTCGCATGCCAAGCGAACGAACGCGCGGACCGGTAGCTGCTCGGGTTATTGCTGCCCGGCCAGCAATTCCGTGATCATATCACACTTGCGTCATCGCAGACCCTGGGATGCATGCATGTTATGAATTTTTCATCGTGGTATTTTGTGGTTTTTACTGGTGTTAGGGTTAGATTGATTCTGTGCTCCTTCCAAGTTGTGCAAGTCAAAATTTTAGCTAACTCCGCGCGCATTTGAAAAAAATTGTCATTTAAAAGACGTTTTAAGACTGACATTTAACTTTATTATAATCAAATAAAATTAATGGTATATGCAATTGTTTTCCGCACTCCGCACGCAATTGTTTTAGGAAGGATGTTTTAGGATCTTTGTCCCCGGTTGCCACAACCCTATTAGCTATGTCACTGCAGCTACCCAGCAAACACAAAACGTTTTCGACATCATTCGCAAAAGGTTATAAAAGGTTGTCAGAAAACGTTTAAATGTCGGGTTATATAAAGGGTATATTAAGAGTATAAAACGTTTTCATAACCTTAAAAACATTTTTGATAATCTACTGCTCAGCAAACAAAAATGTTTTACAGAAAACGTTTAAATGTCGGGTTATATAAAGGGTATAAAATGTTTTAATAACGTTCCAAAAACATTCTTGAAAACTTGATACAAAATATTCTAAACATAATGTTATTTTGGTGTTGAAAAAATATTTTGCGAAAAATGTTTGCCCAAAATATTTTCAATAACGTTTTAATAACGTTTTCATGACCTTTATATAACCCGACATTTAAATGTTATTAAAAGGTTTTGAAAAAAACAATTTTAAGAACATTTCTGTTTTTGCTGGGTTCAATTATTTTAACATAATGTTATTTTTAAGTATTGACACAATATTTGGCAAAAATAGTTTACAATAACATTTTTTGAAAACATTTAAAAATATTGTTGTAGTGTGTTTTCATACAAAACGTTTTAAAACGTTATCATGACCTTTATATAACCCGACATTTTAATGTTATTAAAACGTTTTTACCTAAACCAAAAGCCAAAATATAACTTATATAAAATGTTTTTAAAACGTTTTTGTGTTTGCTGGGTAACGACGAATGTTTTACAGTTTTTACAAACCAATTTCCTTGAATGATTTATGACCAAAATAAAATGTTGAAAACTTTAATGGACGCTAATTACAAACAATGATAATGGCCTTGTAAAATTTTACATTCATACAGGGTGTCCCAGAAAGAACTGAATCGTCGGGAACTGTGTGGGTATTTTAACGCATCGATCAAACATAATTGAATAACCGATGTGGTTAAGGAATATATCAGCTATCACCTACTTTTGGAATTTTGACAATTGACCACTTTGTTTTTGAAATAAAAGAATTTTACGAAACTACCTCATTTTCAGCCCATTCCACGGGGTCAAATATCTGCCAATGACAATAAACGCCTTGGTCAATTGTCAAAATTCAAAAAGTATTTAATACCTGATATATTCCCTAACCACGCCAGTTATTTAGTTATGTTTAGTTGTGCCGTTAAAATACCCAAACATTTTAACTTTCCGACGAAATATACTCAAGTGTGTTTGGATGGGTAATTTGTTTTCATATGAACATTTTTATGTCATTTTATTTTTGACACAGTTTGTTACCGAGCAATTGAACGGACGGGAAATTTGTTGCCAAGCTACAAACATTGCTACAACATTGAAAAACCTGCCCCAGAGAGATTGCAAGACATTGAATGTCATTGGTAAGTATAAATATGAA
The DNA here is from genome assembly GCF_039555335.1 of Amphiura filiformis. NCBI lineage: Eukaryota > Metazoa > Echinodermata > Ophiuroidea > Amphilepidida > Amphiuridae > Amphiura > Amphiura filiformis. Next base: position 47,874,918 of record NC_092640.1, read on the forward strand.
TGTGTTGGTGATTGCCACATCAAGTTGGATTGCGTCTTTGCACCGGATCACATAAGTAAAGAAAAATATTTGCGCCTGAGACTTAATTTTCCTTTTCGGTAAATTCAATAAACCTTTGCGGATAGACCTGTAACGTCGATGCGCATATCGTTGCTGCGCCCTTCACTACTTTGAAATGCGCACTAACGATGCTCGCTAAACGATATGCACATTAGATCTCATGTCTACCAGCAAAGGCTTATTGGATTCACCGGAAATGTCCGTTTCCTTTATTATCTATTCCAGCTCCAGTGACACCTCATTACTTTCCATTGGTTAGTAGATAATTAAATCTGGTCAACCAGAAAAACTCACTTTTGGTCAGATGGAATCACCGACGTTTCGGCCAAAACCTTTGGCCTTCAGCTGGGTGGATGATTTAGGGCCATCCGAGGTCAATCGATGAGGAAGTTGCTTGATGACCCGATCCCAACCATGTGACAGATTCACTCTAACGCCCCCGCTCCTGTTGAGTGACGGTTGTTCGGCTCGTACCCACACTGCTTCTTTGGGCAGTGGTCACAGTTTTGACATTGACATTTTGGACCGTGAACCCCGTTGGTTCGAACGGGGAGTCAAAGAAGCAGTGTGGGTACGGCGAAACGTCGGTGATTCCATCTGACCAAAAGTGAGTTTTTCTGGTTGACCAGATTTAATCTGACATCTACTAATTGATCAAATCAAATCCAGATGACTGAAAGTATACACAGTGATACTTTCCATTGGACCTTTGGATATATTTTGGTATTCGCATTTTACTTTGAATATATAACAGGGCTCAAGTGCCAGTTTCCATGCCCCGCCAGTGAACATAAATAAAAGAACTATATGCCTAATCCTACCCCGACAAATTTACACGAGGTGTCACTGGATTTGGAACAGTTAATCTGCATTTGTGTCCCCGTATTTAAAAGTTATAACCTGTGATTGGATAAACACATTGCGTACATCACTGAGGTTATGAATTATTTTATAGCATGAATTGACAAGTTTAAATCCAATACAATTCACTTAATCTGGTGACAATTCATGCAGAGCAATCAACTGGTATTGGAGATGGCACAGTCGTTTATGATAGATCTAACAACATACCAGTCTTGGATCAAGAAAGAAAATCTCTCATCTGCTTTCTTCGTGGTGCACCTGGACAAGTAGGAATACAGTGGTCGCTTGATGGACAAGCTATTGACAGCCAATTACATAGTGAGACATACCAAACTAATCCTGATAGTCCAAGTCTCATCGACGTGCGAAGTACTTACACGTTTACGCCGAGATTAAACAGCCATGATGGTAATTCGGTTACGTGTGGTAGTTCCGAAATTGGACAATCGACAGTAAATTATCTGCAAGTAGTAGGTTAGTATTATGGTAATATACTATGTTGTACAAGTGCGGGACATAACAAAATCTAATAAATCAAATAACAAGTATCTATACATTTGCCTTTCAAAACAGACAAGACCTACACATTTTGATTGTAATAAGGGCACATAATATAGGCATGATTGAGTACGGTACCAACGGCAAGTCGAGTTTCATCGATGAATAAATCCGAGTTTACGCTTTTGATATTATTGATTTGGTGAATGAAAACGTAATCATAAACGAATTTCATCGCAGGGCTTGAATATAAGGCGACGAAAAATACCCTCACTGAAAACAAAAACTCGTATTATGTAAGCTGAACTAAGCTTTTGTTTAGTAGGACCACTAGTTTCCCCTGGTAAACTAGTTTTTAATGTCGGACTAAACGTCCATCTAGTATGCTTGGCTAGTACAGCATGCAATGAGGGAAATTGTTAGTACGGACATGCCGAACTATGCCAAATTATGGTACTTTACTAATAAGTGAAAATTAGTTGCACCGCAAAAGTCGGTCCAACTAACTTTTCTGGCTTTACGAATTGGTAGAACGAATCATGGTTGTGGACCGTACCAAGGGTTGTACTAAAGTTGAATTTACCGCCCTTTTGATCACATGACATGACTCTTATGACAAATAAAGCTAGTAGAGCAAGTCTGATGCAGCTGTAGACATAGCACATCTAGCGTATTGAGATGGACATTTTAGCCCCGATTCTATAGCCCGTTAGAAATGGTCGAAGAAATGGAAAGGTATGTTTTATTGACATTTTTCCCAAGCTTGTTTTTGAATGACTTGCAAACCGTTAGAGTTTGAAATGAGATTGTAAATCGGAACACAAATGTCATGATCATGGACCGTGGGTTTGTGCATGCATGGTTGAGGCTGCCATGGTTGCCGAATTCGTGGAAACCTTCATCATGCCGTGTGTAGTAGAAAACAGGGTTCGAAAAACGGGCCCAAATCTATTTTTCAAATTCTAACCATGCTAAAACGGTTTGTAAGTTATTAAAAAATACAAGGTTGGGAAAAAAAGGTCAATAAAACGTAAGTTTCCATATCTTCGACCACTTCTACCGGGCTAGAATTGGGCTAGTTCCACAGACTAGTTCAGTCAGTTGAACTAGTCGAACATTAGTACAGAATGCCCTATTAAAAAAAATAGTCGTACTTGACATCGTTTTTGATAGTAGAGCCCATTAGTAGAACACCCCAATATATTAGTAGAGTCCTAGTAAGCTCTAGTAGGTCTAGTTGAACTAATTTATTATATTAGTAGGTCAAGGTTGAACTAGTATTTTGATAGTTAAGTCCCTAGTGTATCCTGACCTACTAACATATAGTTTAGTCCAGTCCAGCCGTATTAGTTACAGGTTAGTCGTACTTGACATTGTTTTAACTAACTTTTCCTTAGTTAGTCACCCCAAGTTTCGTTTTCAGTGCTGTTTTACTGGCTGACTGACCAGTCAAGTATGTTGCTGACATTTTCCAAATTTGAGTCGACATTAATTTGAACCGGGAATATTCGTTTCCCACTTTGTTCAAAATCTGGGTCGGTCGGACCTGTAGAACAGGTTTTTCTTTTTTCGTCGCCTGAAAAATGCAAATTTTGAGAAGTGAGATGTCGAAAGAAAGCAAAGGTTTGTAGACATCAATACAAAATACAAGAATTCAAGAATTGAACATGATTGCGCATGGGATCAGTCTTGTCTTATTTATGCAGGCGTCACTCTGCAGCCTGGACCCACCCTCCTCAGGTCATCATCTTTCTTCACCTGAGCCAATTATTTGTAACGTCAGGATTTCACCATCACTTCACATACTTTACAAAAAGCAAAGGCAAAGCATCACTCTTATCAGCAAATGTGTTAGTCCAGGCTTCACCCTTTGAAATATTTCCATAGGTGAGGCTTCACTTTTGTGAACCAACTATCATTGGGGATTTATAGGAAGCATGGCGACAGGTAGTGGATACGATGTAACATCACCAGAAAACACAAATTACTAGTCAAAGCTTCACACCTTTCATGATTTGTAATAGGTAAAGCTTCACCCAATGAAGAACAAAGAACGTCAGGACTTCACTACAACAACAAATAGGTCAGGGTCAGGCTTAGGCGTCTAATAGATGTCTATATTTGGTGACCTCTGAGGAGGGTGGGTCCAGGATGCAGAGTGATGCTTGCATTAACCACTTGGATGAGTTAAATGATTGATTCCAGTTTTACAAAAAAAATGTCTTTTACAGTTCCTCCTGACGTACCATCGATATCAATCAGTCCAGTGTTTAATATTCAAGATGACGTATTGATATATGGGCAACACTATGTGGTTATATGTGCTGCAATTGGCGCTACCCCAGCTGCTGACCTCACTTTTGAACTCAATGGTTTACTGTTAGCGTCATATTTAACTTATGAGACTGTCAATACCCAAAATGGACGTCTTCGTGACAGTTTTCAAGAGATAAGATTTGTCGCAGTTTGGTCGATTCATCAGGATGCTCTGCTAAAGTGTTCAGCTTCAAACGAAGCAACACAAATGAGCAGTGGATCTTCGGATGATTACAGCACGAGTGTGACATTGACAGTTTTGAGTAAGTATAACAACTTAAGGGCTCGGATAGTGACGTTTTCAAGTATTTTTTGTGGGACCAGAGAAAACATTCTAAATACGAGAATGTCCTTCTGAATCTGATATCAAATAATTTTGATTAAAAAAAATCGCGATACAATAAAAATTTTATTAGAAATTATTAATAGTAAGCTTTATAAATGTAATGATATGTACTGACGACCACCAATTGAAAATGTTGACCTTTCATTTTGAAGATATACATTTTTGTCCCCAAAAGACCTAAATTTGTTTTGTTTTTTTGGGAAAAAATCTATATCTTTAATATCTTTAATACATGTAAAGTACATATCATTAAATGTATACAATTTACTTCGAAGACTGTTAAATTTTAAAAATTTCAATCTTTAATCATTTGCCATAGAATTTTGTATTTTATCGTGAATTAAAAACAAATCAAAATTATTTAAGGACATTTCTCGTATTCAAAATGCAATTCGATATGTCTAATGTGCTCTCAGGTCCCACCCTGAAGATACAGATTCCTTAAACTAATTAGTTTAGCAACGTTTATTGATGAAAAGTATTAGGAATACATCCAAATGTATTAGGAATGCACCCAAAGGTATTTATACACCCAAATGTAATAAGAATACACCCAAATGTAATAAGAATACACCCAAATGTAATAAGAATACACCCAAATGTAATAAGAATACACCCAAATGTATTTTTAAATGCAATTCGATATGTCTAATGTGCTCTCAGGTCCCACCTTGAAGATACAGATTCCTTAAACTAATTAGTTTAGCAACGTTTATTGATGAAAAGTATTAGGAATACATCCAAATGTATTAGGAATGCACCCAAAGGTATTTATACACCCAAATGTAATAAGAATACACCCAAATGTATTAGGAATACACACAAATGTATTATGAATACACCCATATGTATTTAGTATACTCCCAAATGTATTTAGGGGAATACACCCAAATGTATTAACAGGAATACACCCAAATGTATTAGGAATACACCCAAATGTATTAACAGGAAAACACGCAAATGTATTAGGAATACACCCAAATGTATGGACAGGAATACATCCAAATGTATTAGGAATACACCCAAATGTATTAACAGGAATACACCCAAATGTATTAGGAATAAATGTATGGACAGGAATACATCCAAATGTATTAGGAATACACCAAAATATGTTAGGAATACACCCAAATGTATTAGGAATACACCCACATGTATAAGGAATAAACACACATGTATGAGGAATACACCCAAATGTATTAGAAATACACCCAAATGTATTACAGGAATACACCCAAATCAACAATAATATTGCCCAAACTGCTTCCTGCATAACGTAAGTTACCAACTGTCAACATTTGAAAAGCATTTAACTCAAGCAAAGGTTACTTCCTAGATGTTAGACTGAACAAGGTTATTTGATATAGCTGACTACCCACTTGTAGCCTCATTTAAGGCTACATGCTCTTTTTGGTTGAAATTTTTGGCGGGAAATAATCCCGCCAAAACATTAAAGTAATCTTTTCCCACAACTAAATATCATAGTCAGGAAATTAATGATGCATCTGGTAGCTTAGATCATAACTTTCATTGCACTTAGTTGCAATTATCCCAGAAAATTCTTGATTTGTTTTTACAGAGTCTGGAATTGTCGATGTTTTTGATCAAAAAACATCACTCGGTGTATTTTGAAACTCGAGGCATTAACTCTTCTCAAATTAGCCCCAAATCACAATTTATTATATGCATGTGTAGCAAACACCAATGGGAATAATTGGACGTTGTTTGCGGAGCCTAAATTTGGTTTGATTTTATTTCACAATAATTCTAAGGTGAGAATTTTGACCTGACATTTACTTTTTGGATTTCAAATTTAAATTTATTGATATACATATTTTGAATAAATAAAGAGTACGCTTACCTTTCTGCAACACTTCCCGGTATCATTAAGCATCTGCTGATAACCAACATTTTAGCTGAAAACAGTCCTTCCTATCATTTTTGAACAAAATATGGTTCAAAAGTCCGTACGCTGCGTGTATAAACTAGCACAGCGAGATAACGAACAGAGCTATTTACGGTGGGGTATCTATTGTAAGCTATTAGGGTAGGCCTATAGTATATCTTCCCGCAAGTGACAAGATGTGTCAAGCAGGGCGGTATATTCAAACGCTATTGTCTGGGTCATTGAGTATCGATTGAGCACGTATACATGCAGCACGGATGTGTGTGGTCCTCCCCAGGTTTTGACATAAATTACAAATGACATCGTGAATGACCCAGCGTTTTCATTTTATTATTACTAAATTAATCGTCGTTTATCACGAGTGCTAAGAGTTGTACCAGTTCAATTCATCAAAATTAATTTGTATTAAATGAAAAACAAACAGACAAGTAGAGTCATATGTCTTTCTATGACCGTATTCCTACCAAAATCAAAATCAAAATGATTTTCAATACACTAGAAACGTGTTGATATGTATATCTTTGAAAATCGCCGAATGTTAACCACAGTCACCGTGGCACAGCATAAGCATCTTTAGCATTCAGTGAAATTGGCAGTGGTTCGAACCCCGGTGAAAACTTTAGTATTTTTTATTCTTTTTACTAATGCGCTGTGCCGTTTTACAAACACGCCCCTGAATGAAACTCATGGGCATGTACCCTTAACAAGAAGTGAATAATAGTATTAGGGTTAGTCGTCGTGGGAAGGGTATTGCATAGTTACTCAATAGTTAATTTTCATAAAAATGTTAGACTTGTGAGTAATATAACGCTATTGATTTGTTCAGGTCCCCCTTTAGGCGTGGAACTTTCTTTTGAGCAAGCAGACAATGACGCAGCGGACAATGCATTTAACCAAGGTATCACTTTAGTGACACATGGTCCAGCGGCGTTTCATTGTAAAGGATTACAAGCAAAACCAGCAAGTAGTCTGCAGTGGACGTTAAATAATGTAATCGTCCAAGCAGCTTCGTTCAACAGCATATCGAACTCAGATGGATACACGTTTGACAGCGTTTCTTCGTATATACTGGAAGTCAGTTTTGACTCCATTGGATCAATTTTGACCTGCTGTGCATCTAATGACATTCAGAATGAGAGAGAGCTGTGTGAAACGACATCATTGGATGTTATTAGTAAGTAGTTATATACCTAAACGTAATAATAAATTGACAGTCACTTCTTAATTGGCCTGTGCGCATATATCTTGGAATTTTAGTTTTCCTATAAGTAACGGCTATTGAATTACTAATCACCTCGTCCATAATCTATTACTTCAGAGATTTGTTTTAGAAAATTTAATAATGATCACATCAACCAACCAACAATTAACTGGCGTGGATGAGGAAAACATCATCAATCATAATCATATACTTTTTGAATTTTGACCGTTCTGGAAATGTAAGAAATTTACGTAACTCTCGCATTTTCCACAAATGCAAGTAGCAGTCTTAGTATGCTAATCACTGCGCATCATCAATCAGGTGTCTTTTATTATTGATAGATATTTGATTGACTCATGGAACGGATTGAAATTGAGGTAGTTTCGTAAACTTCTTTTATTTCAAAAACGGAGCGGTCTAATGGTCAAAATTGAAGTAGTATGTGATACCTGATATATTTCTCAACCGCGATGGTTATTTATTGGTTTATGCCTTAAAATACCCTCAAAAATAAGTTCCTCACGATACAGACACACAAAAATTATTAGTTATCGCATATTGATGTTATTTGCATATTTAGAAACATCTCAAAAAAGTAACTAACCCCTCCTTAAATAGTGACCATTATTCAAAAACGGCTAATTGTATTACAAATCTGCAAAATGCGACAGAAGCAGAATTTATTTCTGCACATTTTGACATCTCATTTGTAGCAATTGACCACATATTGACGTCACAGCGTACATTTAAATCAAAGATTTGAAAGTTGCAGTAAATTGTATTGATTTTGTATTCAGTGTAATGGAAGGAAATCTGTGTAATGATATTTTAGTGTTTTTGTATTGTAAAAAAATGTATGTAAGTGCAACTTTCAAATCGGGACCACACTACATTAAATTGACCGGTGTTTTATTGTTTTCTGGGCTATCGTATCAAATGAGGTGTCAAAATGCGCAGAATGGCCATTGTTTAAGGGGGTTAGTTACTTTTTTGAGATGTTTTTCTGCTACCTTTTTTAAGAAAGTTGTTTTTGAGTTGGAGTTGCAGTACTTAAATTTTCAAAATTAAAGTGCATATTAATTTGCTATTCGCCTTTCGTCTCTAACACCATTTCACATTAGAATACCATCTTATGGTTAGGGTTAGTGTTATGTTATGGAGGAGGGCAATATATAGTTATTCCGTTCAGATTAAAAGATATTGTCTTATTTCCTCTTTAAGCTGAGCCGAGTAACATTATTATACGCGATGAGACACACGTCTATGATACTGGAGATGTGGTAGAAGTAAGACCTGGTGAAAGTCTTACATGTACAGCTATTGGCTGCAGGCCTGCAGGAAACATTGGTTGGGATATAAACGGAGTGTTTATTGGAGGAAACCCTGGTGACGTCACGACAAATCCAGAAAATGAATTACTGTTTGATTTCAGTAATACTATTGATTATCCCTGGACTTCGGATCAAGACGGTGGTGTGTTATCGTGTATTGCACTCAACGCTGCAAATTCAAGAGGTGTTATTACCTCCGTTATTATCGATGTACAAGGTAGACACTCATCCCAATGCTAAGTCAATGTATTCTTCTTGATTTCACAAACTGGCGATAAGGTACTACTGACAGTCCCTATAATCTTTGCCTTGAACGAACTCCAATATTATCATGAATAAATCTGTTGAACCACATAACCAATCAAAAACCCGCTAGAACTTTAAGGGATCTGGAATGAGCGTTTGAGCGTTTCGACAGTATTTTTGGTGGGACATGAGAGCACATCAGACAAATCGAATTGCATTCTGAACGCGAAGAATGTCTTTCTGATATCAAATAATTATCATATTTTGAAATTCACGATATAATACAAATGTTATGGCAAATTATTAAAACTTCATCTCGATGGGCAAAAATAGTGTCAAATTCAAAAATTTTGCCCGCTACGCGCGCACATCCTCATTAAAAAGCCTTTTTTGGAAACTCGAAGACATGTACAGTCTCTCTAAAAACAAAAATTGCATGTTGCAACTGCAATTTTTCAGCTGTGCCCCTGAAATTTTATTTTGCCTCCCCCCCCGACCAAGAAAGCTGGCTACGCCCCTGAGAGTTTGTCTCACCTCAAGTTGAAAGTAACGCTATGATGGACCTTGCTGTGGCAGTTTCAAATAGTGCGTGCTTACTGCTAACCCAAGCCCGTTAACAAATAAACCTTATACGCCCTGCAGGATAAGGTCAGCGTGCGCGAGTCGAAACTGTCACTGCGAAACCCAACATGACGTTAGTCTCAACTTCAGACAAGACCCACTGTAAATCACTTTTTCTGTCTATTTCTTTGTTTGTTGTTTACTTTCCATTTTTCACAGTTATTTACAGTATCCTAAAGCTCGTTCATGTTATAGGTATACAGAAGAGTTTCATTTAAATCCTATTTATGTTAAACATTTTAATGTTTAACATAAATAGGATTTAAATGAAACTTAAAAGTGTTCAAATGTAAGTGCTTGGAAATAAGATTCTAAATATGGGAATAAAAGTAATAATAATACTATTTCAGCCATTGCAACGCCTTCACTAATACGTACAACCAGACCTGTGCCGACTACGTCACCACCTCCCGCTTCTATTACCAGTGCAGAATATACTTTACCAACGACTTGTAAGTGATTTAAAAGATAATGGTGAAATTGTTGTTGTTGTTGTTGTTGTTGTTGATACTGATGATGATTATGATTATGATTATTATTATTATTATAACTTCTTATTAGGGGCCTAGTTGTTGTTGTTGTTGTTGTTGTTGTTGTTGTTGTTGTTGTTGTTGTTGTTGTTGTTGTTGTTTTTATTATTATTATTATTATCATTGTTATTATTATTTTATTATTTATTATTTTATTATTATTATTATTATTATTATTATTATTATTATTATTATTATTATTATTATTATATATTATTATTATTATTATTATTATTATTATTATTATTATTATTATTATTAATATTATTATTATTATTATTATTATTATTATTATTATTATTGAAATTGTTGTTGTTGTTGTTGGTACTGATGATGATTATGATTATGATTATTATCATTATTATAACTTCTTATTACTTGTTGTTGTTGTTGTTGTTGTTGTTATTGTTATTATTATTATTATTATTATTATTATTATTGTTGTTATTATTATATATTTTTATTAGTATTAATATTATTATTAATATTATTATTGTTATTGTTATTGTTATTATTATTATTATTATTATTATTATTATTATTATTATTATTATTATTATTATTATTATTATTATTTTATTATTATTATTATTATTACTATTACTATTATTATTATTATTATTTTATGCATATGTCACTTAAATCTGCTTATCATTGCAGTAAAAACTCAAAGAGCAGTAACAGTTAGACAAATGACTACAGCAGCTACAACATTAAGGTCTTCAGGTAATACATATGCATATGTTGACTTTCTTTCCACTCTCTCCCTATCTATTTATTTCGAATTCTGTCCCTCCCATTCTATCTCTCTTCATCCGTTGTTTATTCGCCAAGTTGGGGAATAAATTAATGTTTAATGTGAATTTGGCTTGCCATACCATAGTTGTATATTTTGATTACTATAATCACAAGGAAATATCATTGACTATACAATCATGTAGTTAAACATGGGTGGTATTTTGTCTATCTTACATTAAGGCCTACCATTAAAACAAAGCTGTTTTCAAATTTTGAGTTATATTGTTCCTGCGGTTTTGATATGAGACTTAGTATGCCAATAGAAGAGTACATCTTTTCGATGGAGGTTACCACAGAGTTTAGATATTTATGATGTTACATTTTACTGGGGTATAAATGAATAAAATATGAACTAATATCTCGGTTTTGATGAGGAAAAATACAAGTAGTACAAATCTAATACAAACTAATACAATCAAAACAACATAATAGAAACTAAAAACAGTAATCAATAAACTGTTAATAATTATTCAAAATGTATTCCTTATAGACGGTTGTATTTCCAATCCCTGTGTGAATCAAGGAGTTTGTACAAACCAGGCAGCAACTGCTTCAGTCTATGTCTGTCAATGCACCGCAGCCTTTACAGGAGCCAACTGCGAGAGCCGGATTGTCATCATAGGTATAGTGAATGGTATATTATGCGCACAAAAAGTATTCGTACACTTAAAGGGCAGGTCTATTGCCAAAACAACATCATATCGTTATGAATACGGCAGAGTGCCGAATACGCAAAATTGCTGTTCTGAGTAAACGGCGTTTGAAAATCTTGGTACTATTCCATTGGTCCTTCTAAAAATTTAGAACATTCGTGAGCACTCATTTGAAATGTATATTATAGAAGTGAATGACAATACTTGCATGTTCTGAAATAATCGATATATCCCTCCAAACGCGTTTTAACATCTATTCGGCTTTATGCTGTACCCAAAATGTCTCTACCACTGCGCGGAGAGAGGTCGAATAGGCATTCAACTACGTGTAAACCATAGCACGCATTCTTAATTTGGGGCTTTTTGTGTAGATATTACTGGTTGTCCTAAGGCAATGTAGACTTAACTTGCTATATAAGTTATAAATAGCCACCCCTGTAATATTTATAAAAAAAACTCGAGGATTTTAAAGCAAAAATAGTAATATTATCCTATATTTTGCGTACGATTTTTCGGGATTTTTCCAATTTCACGGGCGCGCACTCACATTATTAAACCACAGCAATATCATTTGGGGAATGTTTGTACTTATTTTGGTATCACTGGATAGATGATACATATACAGCTATACTTTGGTATCAAATATATATTTGTACAGCTAAGTATACGATTCGTCTCTCTGCCGAATTCATTTATCGCACTTAGGCGCGATTCGTCCAAATCAAAATTTCAATAACTACGTCGGTGAGTAAGATTTACCATTAATTTTTGGTGGAAATAAAAGATCACCTGAAACATAATCATAAGCATACAAAAACTCAAGTTGCTCAAAATTCTCGATTCGTCACTCTGCCGAATTCATAACGATATCAACTTAAGCGGTGAGTTTCTTCGAACGAGACAGATTTGGCCTAGAAAAAAGGCGACGTCATGAAATGAGATGTGCCCGCTTAGAGAAAAGGGACTATAAACGCTCTCAATGTACAGAACGTATACTGTTGTTGTTCACAGAAAAAAACCCTCCAAATTAAGTATTACAAATTTAATGGTTTTTAAACATAATGGATACAATCAGCCGCTTTTTTTATATAATAGTAAATTGTGATATTACAATTCATATGTATATCAATACCATGAGAAATATTAGGCCTAAAAATAAAAACATAATTTGAGCTTAGAATTTCATCTGAGATTAGCATATAAACCGTGTTAAGTCCACAAACTGAATTCCCTGTATAATAGTTATTATAGTTTCAGTTGGATGAAACAAAGCAAATGCATAGTAATAGCTTGGGCCGAAAAACACCTTTTTTCTCGGATCGACTTGGAACTCTCGGATAATTTTACTAGGGTACATACTGCTATTGTGCTAAAATATCAGTAAGATCGGAGCATGTTTCGCCCAGGAAGTAGATTTTCAAAAAATCCCTACTTATTTGCCATTTCTTACTGTATAACTCTATACAGAGAAATCAGTAGAAACAACCTGGGAAAAGTAGGCATTGAGATGACATCATAGCCAATATTAAACAATTTGGGTAGTTTGTTTAGACCCTCCAGAACATCACCAAATAGCAAGCAGTCTCCAATTGGTTACCATTATTTTTTGCTAGAGACCTGTATTTAGTTAAATATTGATGATATTTGGGTTGCTAAATTAAGGGGTAGGGGTAGCATTATGGAGCATTTCCCCAGTTCTACTGAGTCAAATTTCACAATCTTGGTCTTGTTGGGTAGATATGAACTGCAAAAGTACAAACAATACATGAGATATGAATTTAGTGCAGCTCTGACATGACCAGGGGTTAAAGGGTCATGTGACCCATGATATGTAGGAATTTTCAAGGCTGTGTGACCTTTTGACCTCTGGTCAAAACATGGATAACCGAAAATCATATAGCATTTATTTTTGGCAATGCTGCAGTTCATATCTGTGCAACAATACCGCATTTGTGAAATTTGACTGAGTAGAACTGGGGAAATTCTCCATAATGCTACCCCTACCCCTTAATATAGCAACTCAAATATCATTAATATTTGACTTACATGCGTGTCTTTAGCAAAAATAATGGTAACCAAATGGAGACGGCTTGCTATTTGGTGATGTTCTAGAGGGTCCAAACAAACTATCCAAAATGTTTAATATTGGTTAGGGTGGCATCTGAATGCCTACTTTTTCCAGATTGTTTCTACTGATTTCTCTATATAGAGTTATATAGTAAAATATAGCAAAAAAGTAGTGATTTTGTGAAAATCTACTGCCTGGGGGAAACATGCTCCAATATTACTGATATTTCAGCACAATACTAGTATGTACCCCAGTAAAATTCTGCTTTGTTCCGAAATGAGAACAATGGTCTGCATATGGTTATGCAGCATTGTTATGGCAAATGATAGTAAAACTCATTGTTGCTAATGTCAAACTTGATTCTGGTGATTGTATGATGAGAGCATAATAGTGTCCGCTTCATTTACCTACGTCATCAGCCAAACGGGGGGAGAACACGTACGAGGCTGAACTTTACCCACACAATTTCTCCTTTTTCAGGAGAAATACGCATAACAAAATTGCAACAAGTGTCAGCTTGTAGTTGAATAGAGATAATTTTGTTTTTGCAATAGACCTGCCCTTTAAAACAAAACCAATATCTCAATGACTGAAAATATTTTGTTCTGCCTAGTTTATACCCAATTCAGAACGGTCCAACTTTATTGTCCCAACGTATAGTCCTACCAATTTAAATAAAAATAGCACTTCAAAAGTGATAAACGTTTAGTTCTCTCTCGAAACACGCTAATTACGAGCACAGCGAGTGAGTGATAAACTGTCACGCTGTAATGAACCCTTACAAATGCTGGTTAAAATCGCCCTGAAGGAGGAAATATTCAAATTATGTCATTTTTGAAATTCTCTGCTTTTCCATTCTCATTGGTATAACTTAAGAGAATATAAGCCGTATCGTACCGAATGGGGTAGCAAAATACGCAAAATAAAATGCTTATTTAATTTGCAAATTTAGGTTTGGTATCATTAATATTGCTTAAAAAGCTTAGAAACCAAAACCAAAATCAAATATCTATTTATCAGGGATTTGAAAAGGCCATTAGCCGAAAAAATCAAAAAACTATAAGACATCTAAGCAGCAATATCATTTGGCAACCAAAATCAAATATCTATTTATCAGGGATTTGAAAAGGCCATTAGCCGAAAAAATCAAAAAACTATAAGACATCTAAGCAGCAAAAAACTCGAATTAAAGAAAACAATTTAAGATTATTTTTTCAAGAAAGTAGATCATTCTAAATAAAACTTTTACCCTGTGTTATTGACTTTTGACATTGCATAGGAGCTTATTGTAAAAAAAGACACAAAAATGTATTAGGGGGGGGGGGCTTACTCCTTGTGAAGTAAATACATAATTTCAATGCGATTAATGGTGCGGCACCAAAACAATTTCTTAATTAGTACTGAATATAGTGGTTGAAGTATTGTTGACGGTCGCACTAGTTACAATATTTTCTATATCTCATATAGACCCGTGCACCAGTTTACCATGCTTGAATCAGGGTACCTGTTTTGCATTGTACGAGACCGAATATCGATGCATATGTACGTCGGAATTTACAGGAAGCGATTGTGGTGCAGAAGTCATTGAAAATGGTAGGGATTCTTTTTTATGTTATAAGTTTGATTATTTTGAGATTACCTAAACCTAAACATGTTATATAATAATGAAAGTGAGGGCAATAAGGGCGTGCTATTAATGGTTATACCCCATCACCGGCAGGGAAGAGCCAATTATAGGAATGGTTTAATGTCTACCATAATTGTATTGTCTAAATGTGATTTTTTATCTAACAGACCTAGCACCGCTAGTTATTGAAGCTCCAATGTCTGTGGCAACAGATTTATTCAATATGGTAACCCTCACGTGTCGAATTGATAATGTTAACGCCATCTTATGGACAAAAGATGGACGACACTTGCCAGAGTTCATAGGTCAAGAAGTTATTACTATTTCAAGCGTTAGGGCAAGAGATCAGGGCCGCTATACATGTTACGGTCAGGGAACTTCAGGTGGACCTGTCGTGGAAAGGAGTGCTACAATTCTAGTACAAGGTGAGGACTATACATTTGTCAACGTTCAGTGTAATTCCCCTCCTAACATAACCCCTGCCCGCGTCTGTCACTCTCAACCTTGTACAGGATATCACAGAATGATACCGGGAAAGTGGATTTTTTTAGGTATGAAGAGCATTACTATTGGTAGTATTGTTTTAAATTCTAAAAAATTTCATTACGTTTCACTACCTGGAGAGAATTGATCAAAAATTGAATTCCCTCCTGAGCTTGGTACATGTCAATGAGTTGACCAGATCACAAGGATATCATGTAGCTATTGGCAGTATATATACCCCAAATGGTCAATGAGTTACATAAAAATGACCTTGTGTGGTATTTAGTTCCCAGGAAGTGAGTTTTGCTTGAGGCAATTTGTGGTTAAATGTTGATCCCTCACTACAAGAGTTATTACCATCGATTTGGTTGAAAAAGGAGGTGAGACATGGTCAAATCTCTCCGGGTAACAAAACGTAATGTTTAGGAATTTTAGATTTTGGAAATTGGTCGTTTCTAATGGAAGTTACAGGATATTGCGTAAAAATGATGAATTCCAAGTTTTGACAAAACTACCCATTTTGAAAACCTGTAAAATTACAAATAGTTCAGCACAAAGTTATTTGGAAAATGTTATGCAGTATATTGGTTGTAATTATTAAATTCGTTATTTGCAGGTATTTTACTGTTCTTGGTTACCGGTGGTCGTTTTCCTTCTTTTAAATTTAATGGAGATTTGACAAATCTAGACTCGAGATCATTTGCTGAAACTTCTACACGTATTGAATCATTCGTAAGTATATGTATTCTACCGTTTTGCTTATTTTTGCTACATTTAATTGTAAATATAAAATATTATTGAAGTTTATTTCCATCATGATATAGATTCATTTATAAATGAATTACATGTATAGATATTTTTAAACTTGATGGTCATATCAAGTAGTATTGTATGAACAATATGCTGAATTCGACCTGTTCTGATAATGGGAAGTTTAATCTCCAAACAAACGCAAATTGCTGAGAGCTTCTTGTGGCAACATTAAGTATAATTGTGTTCCTTCATTCGTCATTTCACCACTTTTTATAAAATCTAGTTGGAACAGCAATTTACAAGGATTGCGTCACTTCCGAGGTCACCTTCCTTCCAAGTGACGTCATTATCAGATGGGAGCGTCATAGCAGATATGAATATGTATATTGAAGGAAGTAACCAACCAATCACTGATTTGATTGACACAATCAAACATGGCTTTTCAGTGATAGCAAACGAAAATAACGGGTACTTCGACGCATTGAATGTGAACGTAAAAAGCGCAGGTATTAAAAACAATATAATAGTGGATGCTTAAAGAGAAAATCAAGGGTACACAGTATGCATGATACAAATTGAACCGTAGTAGATTCGGGCGGGAAAGGAATATCAAAATGTATACAGGGTGAAATTTGTTTCAATTGTGTTAAAAACCTCTGGTAATAACCTATCTATGATGTGCAGTATTTTATTTATAACAGGTCAAATTTTGGCCAAATTTTTAGTTTTGGGATTTTCTCCAAAACTAAGGACTTTTACCCAAATTTGATGCTGCAGATGAATTCGTCAGTGTTTGCTATTCTAAAGAGGCCTATGTATACTTTCATTGGGGTTGGGAAACCTGCATGCTTCATGGGAATACTTCAATCATTAGTGCCAAATGTCATGTCAAAATGGCACTTGCAAAGTTGCTTGATTTTCACAATCCTGATTATCTCATTGAGTGACACGCTGTAGTAATATTTCTACACTAGGGAGGAAGGGTCTGCATCGTCTCTGTGATAAGATTGATAAATATAAAGTATAATAATTACTGTTTGATGCTGCAAAGCATAATATAGAATGCTCGTGGGCCTCAATTTCAGCGGTTTGGGAAATATTACTAATGTTTGCATGTCGTGCCATTACTTCAATACAACAGGACTTTGTGATAGATACGTCTGTGATGCATCACCCCACGGAACACTGTATATACCAGCTACACTTGTAGGTGGACACACAAATCCTGGTAACGTTGAAGCCAGTGTTACTGGGGAGTGTCCATGGTACACCTTCAATAGTAAGTATTGTTGCTATTCAGTAGCGTGTCAGGTTAGCCAGCTCCATCTTTCAGAAAGCGATTAGAATTACTATATTTGGGTTCAAACACCACAATTGGTACATACAGACTAGTGTAAACATGGAAATTGGGACAACAAACATACAATTTCATCTTGTATGTATAGGGTAGAATAGTGAAAAATGTTGCGGTAAAGTGATGCCCACCGGGATATTTGTTTTATCTTTGCTCAACCGGTTTGCAGAACCTAATAGACCTTTTCAAATCAAGATCGGAAAAGATCGGAAACCGCAGTATTTATTCAGTAAGCTAATGAGTCAACTTGGTGCACAATGAATCAAGCGGAATCACGTACCCTTTTGCGTAAAATACAAAGTTCTTAGGCAAAATCAACATGAGTCATCACAGAGAAATATTTTCTAAAGTTATTGAACTAACGATTCCCCTATTTGGCACTTCACAATTTGACAGTAAAAGAAAGAAAAATGCAGATGTTTGATGTCTGCGGCACATTTGATTTGGTCTTCGTGTGGTCTTCGCAATATAAATATCAATCTCTTGCACAAGCCATACCCAACGCTTGACCGTGTTATTTACGCAGATATTTGTTCAGACGTAATAGTTGCGTTAGCGTCGATGACCCGGAATTGTAAACGGAGTCATCCATAACAAGCTTCGGAAAACTTCCATTTGAAAAGGTCTATAAGCAACTGTTGTTATTGGTGTTTTTGCTGTTGCCATGGTTGTTATCTGGTTTTTGCTGTTGCCATGGTTGTTATCTGGTTGTCGTTGTTGCTGTTCTTGTTAATTCATAATGAGAGATATTTTAAACCGATAACAAAAATGTAGCTATTAAAGCAATGAAACCATCATACAAAGCATTTATTTTTTATTTCAGTTTATTCCATCGCCCAAGTATCGTGATTTTTAACAGATTGGATTTTTTTTTCCATTTGGGATATACACCCCGTGGATGGTTCTTGATGTGGGATTGGGTGGAGGCGTGTGGCCGGGCCAAAATATACTAATTTTCGACCATTGCTTTTTACTTTTTTTTTCTCTCAATAAGGTGATAAGCCTATGGTGAGTGGATTTTGTGATGGTGATTATCTGTCTCAACCACATTTTCTACATGATTCAATTATTTGTACATGTGGGCGAAACTTGACAGTCGACGAGCAGCTGAAGAAACTTGCTGAGGTAAATGGTCCTCCTTGTACTCTTATGCAAAGGGTATTTTGCTCAAAATAACGATAAATGGAATTTGAAATGCACGGGAAGATGTAATCTCCTTTTCAAACCTGGTTGGGAATTCTCAGACATGGTGATACCCAGTTGTGTTACAGTCTTCTTAACATCATCTTCTTATCTTTTCTATGTCTCTTGTTTTTTCTTTTTCTTCGTTTTTTTTTTTTGGCTGATGTCCTGCTGTGATACAAGTTGTATGTAAGTGATTGATATTCATCAGTTTCCAGTGATTATGGACATGACTATCACCTCAAATCCGGGTGTATGACCTGCATAATATTTTAATTGATGCCATAAACACTCATATAACAATAACCTATGGTCATGTCATGTGGACTCCGTGTTGCATTTGGAAAAAGCAATTTTTTCGATAACCATCAAAACAGATGGCTGAATTGGATCCAATTTCAGTGTATCCTTTGGTCTCCTATATAAACTACAAAATATTGTAAATCGGAAATAGGCAATTCCCTTTTTAACGGATCGATAAAGATTTTACAGCGAATGCTTAAGAGGTTAAACATAAACAGTGTATAAATCTTGCATGTATTACCCAGCCGGGTGACCGGCTAGGTCTTGATTTGCTATCGGATCTTTCTTCTTCTGGCAGCAAATTTTCAAAATACGTCTTCTCTTCTCTCACATGTTACATCCTACAATGACGTCACTTGCATATGTATCAGCTATTTGGGGTCAAATGTCATTAAGGAGTTATTTCCGTTAAAGTCTAAAAATCTTCAAATATAATTTATTCTACATGTAACATAGTAACATGCCATCTGCACAGATATGATCCTTATGACACCCTAAACATATTGAAAATCTTTGTGACCCCAAAGGTTAAAGTGTAGGGTTCAAAGGTCAAATTTCAAAATTGGTTCAACAGGAATAATTCTTACGACATCCTAAAAATGTTACAATATTTATTACCCAAAATGTCGAAGTTTAGGGGCCAAAGGTCAAATTTTAAGATTGACATTTCCTACCCAGCACGCCCGGCTAGGTTCATATCAATTGCTAAATCTTGTTGTGTTTGAATTCCTAACTCTTAGATTGCTTTGACCATGGATAATGTTCAGAGTGTACTGGACAATGCGACGAGTATATCAGAGAGATCACAAAACATTAGTGTAGATGGTGTACATTCAGCTATCGACATTATAGTAAACGCAGTTGACGTTCAGTCACCAGAACCTATGGTTAGTAAACATCAAAACATAATTAATCCTTCACCATTACAATGTAATCAGTGCTTTATCCTTTGCGCTCATTTTTAGTGATAACTGTTTTAACGTACCACCTTACCCGGAGATAAATGCCGAGATTATGGGTCTTGGTGAAGTCCGCCGCACCATAGGCCTCTACAGTAAAATCCATGCTTTTAATGTCTGCTTGTAAAATTAATGTGAGGGATATGGAATAGATAAAACAAGTGTGATATCATACTACAGCTAACAAATTCTTCAAACATTCATAAGCATAATTCTTATCGCTTATACATAATTAAGCTCCAAACAATCAGAGGCTTTAGGCACCAAAAACAAATTTGTCTGATCTTTGGATCAACCGTCGATGCTGCTTCGATGCTTGTTATTATTTATTTAACAACTAATTAATCAGAATTAATGATAAATTTATATTGGTCAATATCAATACCACCGACAACGATTAACACTAACAGTAGTCAATTACTTGATTTTATAAATAATAAGGATTGATTAAGCATCAATGATCGATTGAAAGATCAAACTAATGTAAACACATTAGTTTGATCTTTCAATCGATCATTGATGCTTGTTGTATTGCTTATTATTATAATTAATTATGCTCAAAGTTATGACCACTCAACCGATTGGAGACTTTCTTGTTTTGATATGTTTATATGTTTGCTGATATCAATTTTGCTCTTTGTTAGGTTGCCAATGGTGTAATTGGAGTTTTGAATAATGTAATGGATGTCAACCCTGAAATCCTAGAAGACATCGTTTACACAAATGCACTCAATGATGCAACATTAGCTCTGGAAACACAATTACAAAATGTCCAAGTATCTGAAGGTGACCCATATCGTAATGTCCGTGCAAATCTTGCAGCAGAGGTACATGAGGTTTCTGGAAGTGAACTTCAAAATGGGTTAGGTATCGTGTCTGCTGGAGCAGCTGCAGAAGCATTGATTGATGAGAACATCGTATTACTAGACTCACAGCAACTGGTAGATGAATTCAGACCTGAAGCGGATACCTTGATATTCATTCCAGCCTCCGTATTTGATACAGCTAAAGATACGGGTAAACTCACCGTTCACATTTTCCCAAACTAACCTATAAAAGATATCAATGAGTTGACCTATGGTATCACATGTTTACATTCAGACCGCTCTCTGTTGTTTCAAGCCAGGCAAAATAACACGGGAGTGTCTATGGCAGACCGCATAAATCTTTTCAAAACTCAACTATTAAAAACCTTTGAAGTTTGGTGTGATATTATGTATTTAGCTTGATGCATTTGTAAACAAGTTTGATAACATTTTAGTATTATTTGCTTTGAAAGCAAAGTTAATGAAAAAACATCAAGTTCGACCATTTAAACTATAGTATCTTGTGCCTGGCAGTTTTGATCTCAGACCAACATAGGTCATATCAAAGGTAAACACATGACCAATAGGTCAGATACATAGATTATAAACCATTCCTTTGTATCTTGGGAACGGCCTTGCAGAGTCTGGGGAGCGATCATGACAGAAATAGCTCTCATTTTCAAATTTAATCCATAATGTCGCTAATATTCTACCAATATAATACAAAAGGACGGTTTATAGTTATTCCTTTTTTTTAAAAATTCTAATGCATAAATTTACAACCGTACATCATCTTGGTTTGCTACACCGCTCAGTATTCCACTGTTGTGATGGACGTGACTAAGATGAGACAGTCAATCGTGTCACTCGCCTTTAAGTACATGTATGTCGTGATAATAATATGGATTCTAAATATTTATCCAACAGAGTCTGAGATGATCCGAGTAACGTTTGCCTTTTTCTCAACACCCGTTCTCTTCAAATCCGTATCTCTCGCTGAATCAAATAGCAACAATCAAGATTACCAACGTGATATCAATACCCGTGTATTGTCTTGTACTGTTGGAGGAATAAGAATAATCAATCTTGAAGAACCAATACGCACAGTCTTCCAACGAGTTTCGGTATTAGTATTTTTTCATCTATAGTTTCCATTAATTTATCACGGCAGGTGCTTAAGGACAATGGTATCCCTGTAGGTTTCCGAACAATAGAATGCGGTGGTCGACCGGGGGTTGGGGTTTTGAGCCATCCCTTAGCAATAATTGTATTTATGATTTTCATTGTATCTGCTCATTTAACTAATGAGTAATGATATTTTAACAGGATAAACTGTATAACAAAGTTAAATGTATAACAAAGAGAATGAAGTAAATATATAATTAAAATTGTAAACAGGCCAAACACACTTTCACCAGTTTCTCCTAATACTCTATCCGATTTTACATCGCCTAATAATAATACGCAATGTTTCGTGTTTGATCTGAAAAAAATCTGAATAAAAACATGCACTATTGTGTTTGAAATGTGTATGATCATTGTCATTGTGTTTAATAACGTATTCCAGAGTGATTACTTCAATACCGCCAATAATTCAGCTTGTGTGTACTGGGATTATGAAGCTGATAGTGGACGAGGTAACTGGTCAACTGAAGGTTGTAGAACAATTGGTGAAATTCAAAATGGCCGCCAAGAATGTGAATGCGATCATCTCACCAACTTTGCTGTGCTGATGGTAAGACCGTTATTAGTAGCCAAATAAACAAACAATATTGAACTCTAGAACTACTGAGCCATATCTTGTAACACGGACTAGGAAGGGGGTTGGACCCCCAATTCTCAATTATAAACGTCATATAGAGTTATGTCTGGTACCAATGTATATTTAACACGCTCTTCTATCCCAAATAAGTACAACATTCCCAACATAATGCCGCAATGACGTTATAATGTGACGGCACCCATGCAACACGTATAAAAGACCTATAGCATGCCATCAAAGTTACTTGAAATCATAAAAAGAGAATATGACATAGAAATTGTAAGAATTGTATGGACAAGTTCACGAAGTAGGCGCAAGCAAAAAACATGACGGAGAAATGATGTTTGCAGGCATGACATAGATGTAAACAGCACAAAACAGATACAAATGGCACCAGTTTGAAAAGGTCTTCGCTTGTGGGCCGTTGATGGCAGATATAGACACATCTAGGCTTCAGGCCACGTTATCATAATTTTACGTCCCTTATCTGGGGTAAGGCAGAATTGACATATCTTTACTTTCATAAACGCTAAACAGCGTTACCCACTGTAGCTTGATGCACATTCTATGGCATTTACGGTTCAATGAGTATAAACAAGTTTTGATTATATAGAATCTATATTTAAATAAATGTTTTTATTATATTATAGGATATTTATGGTCAGACAACACTTACTCAGGTGCAAGCTTTAATCTTGAAAATTATCAGCCTGATGGGATGTAGCATGTCACTAGCAGGAGTAGGAACTACATTTCTCACATACCTTGCCTACAAGTAAGGCAGTTTTTAAAATTTTCCAGTTTTTTGTTATTCTATAAATAGATTATCATAATTTAGTAATGACCATGTTGAGCAAGGAGCTCATAATGTTATAATATATTTTTGTCAGTGGTGACACTAAATGCACAATTTTATATTAGCAACAAATTAGGGCAAAATTATCGGTCGGTTACTTAGATGATTATATCTTGTATAATTAACCAATCAGAGGCAATGCAATAGTATCCGAGGTTAAGTGTTTCTTGTCTTTTTTTCCTAGGAAACTTCGTCAAAAGCAACACGGTCAAATTTTAGTTAACATGTGTTTTGCCTTGATGCTTTTATACATCACATTTATCGTCATGGTATCTCTCGATTCAACACGAAACCCATTGTCACCGGAAGTGAACGTGGTTGGATGTAGTATCTTAGCTGGAGTCCTGCAATTTGCTGTGTTGTCATCATTGGCTTGGATGGGCGTTGAGGGCGTTAATATGTACCTTCAGTTTGTGAAGGTTTTGAATAATTATGTGCCACAGTTCATGATGAAGGCATTTTTAATTGCTTGGGGTAAGTCAATTTTAATGGAAGAGTATACATGACGGTTTACAGTACCCTTATAGTTTTTCCTAGTCGTGTAACATTTACATATAATCGTGCTGTAATTGCATTAACTTTGTAACATAGTTTATAGTGTTTCTAGATTGTCCAATTCCTTTTGTTTTGCTCGCTGCCCAGAGACCGTTACTTTGGCCTTTTGTCTTGATAATGTGCTCACCACCTCCTATATTCTAGATAACTGTTGTTGACGGAATTTGAACAACAGAATTACAATGAATAATTTAAGAATAGAAAAAGGGCTAGACGTATACAATGCGTTGAGACCTAACTGTTTAAAATATCTTGATAAGATGGACTCCAATTTCAATAATAGGCATACAATAGGTATCTCATATGCGGGATATATGAAAATGGACATGCTGTTTCGTATCGATGTATGGAATATCTATAAACTTTATGCTTCATAGCTACTGCTATATCCATTTCAAATTCAAATTCAAAATATTTTAGGTGGAAATGAACACAATATGATTGGCAATCTCCTTTGATGTGATTATATCGTTATGAATACGGCAGAGTGCCGAATACGCAAAATTGCTATTCTGAGTAAACGGCGTTTGAAAATCTTGGTACTATTCCATTGGTCCTTCTAAAAATTTAGAACATTCGTGAGCACTCATTTGAAATGTATATTATAGAAGTGAATGTACACGAATTATTGACAATACTTGCATGTTCTGAAATAATCGATATATCCCTCCAAACGCGTTTTAACATCTATTCGGCTTTATGCTGTACCCAAAATGTCTCTACCACTGCGCGGAGAGAGGTCGAATACGCATTCAACTACGTGTAAACCATAGCACGCATTCTTAATTTGGGGCTTTTTGCGTAGAAATTACTGGTTGTCCTAAGGCAATGTAGACTTAACTTGCTATATAAGTTATAAATAGCCACCCCTGTAATATTTATAAAAAACTCGAGGATTTTAAAGCAAAAATAGTAATATGTGACCGTACACCACGAATGAGCCGTAAATGTCCTCAATTGTATTCTGAGTTACAGTGTAAAATGGGCATGAAGGTCATATTCATAGGTACTTCAATTTGGTGCTACGTGTATCTCATTAAATGAGGTACACGTAGCACCAAATTGAAATACCTATGAATACGACCTTCATGCCCATTTTACACTGTAACTCAGAATACAATTGAGGACATTTACGGCTCATTCGTGGTGTACGGTCACATATTATCCTATATTTTGCGTACGATTTTTCGGGATTTTCCCAATTTCACGGGCGCGCACTCACATTATTAAACCACAGCAATATCATTTGGGGAATGTTTGTACTTATTTTGGTATCACTGGATAGAAGATACATACAGCTATACGTTGGTATCAAATATATTAGCATAGGACATGTAATATAGAAAATTCCGGGTTTCCCGCTATACAATACTATAGATCAACAAGATTTGTACAGCTAAGTATACGATTCGTCTCTCTGCCGAATTCATTTATCGCACTTAGGCGCGATTCGTCCAAATCAAAATTTTAATAACTACGTCGGTGAGTAAGATTTAACATTAATTTTTGGTGGAAATAAAAGATCACCTGAAACATAATCATAAGCATACAAAAACTCAATTTGCTCGAAATTCTCGATTCGTCACTCTGCCGAATTCATAACGATATAATGTCAATATTTGTTGGCATAATTTAGATATGTTAACGGCTATCAATATACATAAGTAGAAAGGGTAGACTATTCATGTATTCATAAAAAGTGCGAACAAAATAATGTTATAAATGTAAAAGCTCCAAAGTTAAAACACGTTCATCGCCGTTTTAAACATCTTTAAAAAGATGGGATTTTTCATCTGATACACAACCGTTTAGAGTCATTTGTCCACGTGCACAGGCACAGGTCATTTTCATTAAAAGCAAATCACACCAAATTGCTTTTATCCCAGCCTAATAATAACGTAACATTGTTGAATATACTTTAAAAAAAATATAATAGTAAAAAAAATCTCACGCCCAACAAAAAGTAAACGTAAACTGTCATCTTGGTAATGACTGAAATATGATTTTTAATTTTTAAAAAGCAAGCAAAAAACTATGACATACTTTAAAAACAAATATATTTGATGTTTGGGGAATTTCAAAAAGTAACTAACCCTCCTTAAATAATGGCCATTATTCAAAAACGGGCTATTGTATTACAAATCGCGTTGAAAGCAGAATTTATTTTTACGCATTTTGACACCTTATTTGACATGATAGCCTAGAAAAGAATAAAACACCGGTCAATTTAATGTAATGAAGTCCAGATTTGAAAGTTTCACTTAAAATCATACAAAAACGCACAGATGTCAGTACACAGATTTCCTTCCATTATACTGAATACAAATCAATAGAATTTACTGCAACTTTCAAATCTTGGGTTACATTGATTTAAATGTACGCTGCGTCGATATATATCCTCTCTGTATAAGGTACAGTTAGGACAGTTTTTATTTGAACTAAATAATTCATAATGTTATTGACTTTTAACAACACGTATCTTATTTTCATCCATTTATTCACAGGTATACCACTGGCTATTACAATTCTTACCGGAGCAATAGCAAAACCATATGCAAGGAGAGACTAGTAAGAAAAGACAGATATCCGATGATATACCTTTAACTGTTCCCATATGTATAAACACGTGTCATCAACAACACCTTTGCATTGCATTGTCGCCTTCATCGTTTAATCGTTTGAAAGAAAACAATAGCAAGATTTGCTTTATGGCGGGCTTTTTTGTAGGGGGGTGTGTTATTTTGCAAAATTTGACTTTTTAATGTGAGGCCCCCTTCAAAATATGGTATCCCCAATACAAATCAAGAATATAAAAGAATGTTTCCAAAAAAAGTTGCATAACCCCCCTGTACATGCCCCTTGAAAGTTTTGATGACAAGGTTTCCGAATTCGGCAGGTTTCAGGCAGCAGACGACATAAATTGGTGTTGTTCGTGTATATACCTGTATATCAAGCAATTTACTACTGTGATTTGGGATTTATTAGTACTAGCAGCTAATTGTCTATGGTTTTGCAAGTTGACTGATCGATTAGTAATCAATTAATCAATAAATTGATTGGTTAATGGATTAATTAAAGCCATATTCAGCGCTCCAAAGTCTGGGTGGTGGCAAAATCTAAATTGTATGCATCAAATAGTGGCTAAGCTTTTTTTTGTAAGTTTCCCATTTTTCCAAAAGGGTTTAGGTTGAATTGTTTGGAAATTATAGCAACTTTTGCATAAAAATAATATTATCGGATGTGATATTTTATTTCACATACTGGTAGTGTTCTTAGGAGCATTGCAGATGCACATTAATTAAATTGTGTCTAATTTGAAAATGCAAATTGGAATGACTTGAAATGTTGGGAGTAAGGGTATTTTGAAAATAAACTGATTTACAACATTTATAAAGAGGATTGCTAGAATCACCGAATATGCCTTTAAGGTAACCCGCGCTACATCAGAATAACGTAACATAACATCGGATCGTCCAATCAGACAGTTCACAACTTTGGTGTCGAAGAATTTGTGGCGAGAAGCTGCAATCGGAACGCTATTAAAAGCCTATTGAACATCCACCGCTGATGTTCAACAGAATTCTGACTAGACATTGGGCTGAGATAACATTGGCAGGGATAAGATTTATTCTAGATTTTTAGTGAATGCTACCACGTCTTCCAGCTCAAGCACGACAGAACAAGTCATTGATTGCATTATTGATATTATGATTTCGACCAAATAAGGCCAGATAATTTTAAGTTTACATGGCGCCAAAGCAGAATATTATCATGATTATTAGTCAGTGAGCTTGAAGAAAGAGCAGTCTAACAGACTAACTCTGACATGTGCCATTACTTTATACCATCAAAACAGAAAATGAAGCAATGTTCTTGCAGAAGTTAAACATGTTTAGCATGCATTGTGAGATGTTTTATCAAATTATTATGTTTTATGACATTTGCTTTTTGAAAGTCTTGTACTGTGTAGGAGCTTTGCCGGGCTGCATCTTGTTGTCTTCCAATATATTCCAAATCCCATCCTTCCAATGTCTATATCAAGATCTTCTTACAGCTGACCCTGAGACCCTTCTGAATGTGAATGAATCAGCATTGCAATTTGTTTCTGAGGAGGAGCAGAAAGGAAATATGAATGCTCTTTCTCAAATGGACATAAAGAAGCTGGATAGAGCACTGTTAATAGTTCACAATCTTGATGCTGATGCTTGGGACACCTCATTATCACTTCCAAAAAATATTGACCTTTTCAGGCTTCAAGGATCACAAAAAAGCTTCCTGCAGAAGCCTATACTAAAACATTAAAGCTCTATCTCAGCAATTTGACATCAAAAGGAAACGTGTCTATGAGTGAATTCAATGAAGCTGCGAATTCACTATTCCGGATCATTGTAACTGCATTTCCCGCCTATCCAGGTCTCACCATGTGAAGTTGTCATATTTGGAGCTTGATCTGTCCAAAAGGGCCCTAATTGTTTCCCGCTATTCATGACAAAGTAACCATGGTAATTGGAAACAATTTAAAAATGTTAATTTTGATATAGTATTCAGCAAGCAATGAAAATAATTACATTTGATGAGCTAGTATTTTGCTTTTCATAACTTGTCAATATATCCCTATAGTAATACACTGTGCAAGTCTTCCGAATTCGGCAACCTTATTTAAAAACTTTCAGAGGGTATGTACAGGGGGTTACCCTTCTCAAATTTAATTTTGATTGTTATATTCTTGTTTAGGAGGGTCTACTACATATTTTCAGGGGGGCCCCAGAAAAATTTTGAATTATCACACCCCCCTATTTATGGTAACCTCGAATTCGCCAGTATAACGTGCGAACGGTGTCTTCCGGTACGTTTTGATGTTAAAAATTCTATAGCCCGCATTATAAAATCAAATCATCAAAAATAAAACCCTAGAACTGCTGATCCATATTCTGTTACACGGACTACAGAGAGGCGGTTGTTGCAACTCCCCCCTCCTCCTTATTTTAAATTATAAACGTCATATACCGATGTATAGCTATGGGCCTCTTCTATCCATTGATACCAAAATAAGTACATCAAATCCCCACATAATGCCGCTATGACGTCATAATGCGAGGGCATCCATCCAAATTTTAGAAATTATGGCTATGTACAAAAGTATAGGCAAAATTGACTCTCAGCTAAAAACGCTACGAACATGCGATTTTAACCGAATTACAAGAACGAATTGAAAATCATAGATTTTACTGTAGAAACCAATGGTGGGCTTCCCCCTCTCCCCCATCTTCTTCATTACGTAGATGTGGATTTGCCCATATACTGTGGACATAAATGTATGCTGTGACACTAAGGACGAACCTTCTCTATACTTTTATGAAAAATCCATTTCTGCCGGCATTTCAAATGATGAAACTCACACACCGCAATAATTGTCTTCAAAACTGCCGCCAAAGAAAGAATAGTTTAAGGTCACTCAAGCGTAGCAAATCCCTTATTCCATACAATGATTGCTTCATAACATTATAAATAGACGATAGATATCGACTATTTAGTAAAAGTAAGAACAGGACACTGCATAACATTTTCCAAATAACTTTGTGCTGAACGGTTAGTAATTTTACAGATTTTCAAAATAGGTTGCTTTGTCAAAACTTGGAATTCACCATTTTTACACGATCCTCTCTAACTTCTACTAGAAACGTCCAATTTTTAAAATCTAAAATATCTGAGAAAGCTAAATATATGTAGAACAATATGACAAATAGGAATACCGTTTATACCTAAAATATTCCATCTTTCCCGGTATAAATCATTCTGGGACACCCTTGTATAAATAAATTCTAATCGATAAAATAATATATTGAATTTTATATTGTTAATTCGTTAATTTATTGTATTAATCATTTTTTTACAGCTGCTTCCTAGAAAAAGATCCGTTGATTTACGGAGTTATGATGCCTATTGGGATCATACTTATTGGTAATTTCGTCATCTTTGGGTTAGTAGTGCACCGCATCTCCAACCTGAAAGGCAATGGAGCTGGCAAAGCAGGTTCCAAACTTGAAGTGCTAAAACACCGTTTACGTCGCGCATTCACCATCCTCACACTGATGGGTTTAACGTGGAGTATAGGTTACTTAAGTTTGATATTTATCGCTAGTGGCATTGTTCAGATCCTATTTTGCATTTTTAACACACTCCAAGGAGTTGCCATATTTGTGTTGTATTGCGTCAGGCAACCCGATGTTTTGCGTTTCTGGCAATCGTTTGATTTCCATACTCTTATCACAGGTAGATCAGAAACAATTACAAAATCTAGGTCACGTGAGCAGAGTAGTGGTATACGACAGAACTCACAACCAAGGAGGAGGCCACTGGTTAATGGTTTTGATCCGGCTTCCGTACCTTGGACATCTTCTGAAAGTAGACGATTTGAACAAGGTCACACCGATGATTAATTTATCAAATTAGAAGATCTTATCTAAATTGTAATTGTAATTTTGTAAAGATTCCATATCTATTTGGAGCGATCCTTACTTTTGTGCAGGTGTTACTTGTGGGATAGAGGGGCTCAATAATGCTATAAATTGTAGTTGGTATACACTCTACAAATGAAGAGTTTGTTTCAAAAAGGCATTAAGTCCAATAGCTGCCTTGTGTCACATTTTTCTGGTATATTTTTACATTTTTAAAATTTAAATCACATTTAACGATTGGAATAGATATGTTTGTAACTCTAGCTTATTCTCTCACTATTTTCAATATCATTTTGTTCCCTAAAATTCTTCAATGCAAGGTTTAAAAATGGTTGACATTGGACTTCATTGGACTAAATATATTTTTGAACCAAAAAACAATTATTTTCTTTTATATGTATTGTTTCATTCTATGCACGTGTGGGAGGTTAAAGAGATGTGCAATTATTTTTTTAAAGATAACTGAAAAATTGTTATTACTATTCTAAGTTATTAGATTGGCAAAGTTACTGCTACTCTTAGGAGTATCTACAAATAAAAAATTCCACAATGCAGCCTTTGCAATCTCTTCAAATGTACGGTAGCTTTATACCGTATGCTACAAGCATGCATGCACGCTAATTTAGAATAAGTGATAGTATATTACGAGTACGCCGTCGGTTATCACAGGACGAATAAGGTAATAGGCTTTTAATTATATTTTGGGGTTATAAAATGCTGTAGCTTTCAAGTTCAAACTCATAAGGAATATAATGTTACTATTTTTGAAAGGCATGTAAAATGAACGTTTTTATGTAGAAATTCCCACTAATTATAGTAAAAGATTGAGCTTGAACTTGAGAATCAAACAAACTTTTACAGTGTATTTGTGTTACTTTCATGCAATGAAGCGTTTAAGTTTAGCAACTATTTTAAACTGTTGTGATTTGGTAGTTCACAGCATCTTGCGAATGGTAGTGAGCTTTGGCAAACATTGCATTGATCATTTCCTAGCGAGTGTGTAGAAGAATTCAAATATCACAGATATACTTTTGTAGGTCCTGTGGTTCTTGGGTTATGTTGTAAAAGGGGCTTAAACAGCAACACTTTTGTATAACTCATTAACAACAATAGATCAAGCAAGTTTAAAAAGAACATGATTTGTAGAATGAACTTTTGCAAAACAAAAAAGTGCTATCTTTCAATAATATTTTGATTTGAATAATGAAAGTCGATATTTAGGCTGTGTCTACTCTTGATGGGTCAAAGACAGCAATAAAGTATTCGATGAAGTGACATCATGAAGAGGTGACACCATGAACAGAGATGAAGGTCAGTATCAACTTCCTCACACTTTTGATGAACTGCTACATCCTGTAAAAAATCCAGGTCAAAAATCAACTGGCAACACCAAGTCAATCACCAAGAAATCGATAGGTGATTTGATGACCAGTTCACAGTAGCAGTCTTCATTCAGTGTTGATAAAGATAACAGAGTGGTTATCGAAACGTACACAGTAAGTGCAATTTATTGGATCAGAAATCAGAAACTTTTGTTTGAGTGACATATCATGCTTTGAATAATGGATATAAATAGCTTTTCTAAGCACAAATTCTGTCTAAGCTGTTAAATGTATCATTTTTTTCCCACCAATCGAAAAGTACATTTTTAGTTGCGAGTAAATTGTTACTTTCGCTTCAAATTAATCTGTGCTAAACTGATACCTTGACTGACCAGAGCATTTCATAGAAGCCAATACACTACAATGCACAGAGTCATAGTATACGCCGAAGTTTAGGCGAAGAGGTCAAATGTTTTGATTGAATAGCCATAGTGTCTTCTATCAGTGTCGAAAGACGCTCGCTATGTAGTATTGATAAATAGGAAGGGCGAATATTATAAGAAATTGTCATCGTACAACGTAGAGCCCTGATGGTTATGGGCAATACAAAGCACACCGACAGCGCTTGGTAAATAATTACATTGTACAGCAGAGACACTAATATCAATACCCGGGATCGATACACATGTATGTGCTATGCACGATTTGATATTCAGACGATAAATCTTTGGATACCGGGGTAGAAAATGATGAATATCTCCCGGTTTGTTTTCTTATTCTAAAGAAGCCGATTTCAAGGCTTACACATATATGTGTTGAAAGAATATGATAGTCGTTAGCTTGCGTATTGAGAAAGAACCATGCGTATTGAGCTCAAAAACTGACAAAAACAAAAAATCTGATTTTATATGTGCCGAACTATAGCGCAGTGGAGGCAGTCTAAAAGCAGATGACGTCATGACGTAAACCATGCTCACTAACATCTACAGAGGTCAGTCACCAGGCTAATGTCAATAACCTTAGTCGGATGCATCTCAAAACTATTAAACAGGTCGGAACAAAATGGCCATGCGTAGCTGTGGATTCAACCTACCATGGCGATTTCTGACATGAAGATACCGGGGCGATGACACTGTGCCAGGTGCAGTACTAGAATTATAGACCACGTAACTTCCAGTAGCACTGATAAAAGAACGACCGCTACGTAGTGAGAGGTCACTGGTTCAAAATTTCCAAGGGATCGGAAAAAAAAACATATATACCTTACATGTGGCTCATTTTCTTGAAAATGGCGGGACAGGTGACATAATAAAAAACCTCGTTACATTCGGTTCCAATCAGCGTAACGCCCTACCTGTTATGGGTCAACTCTCTATCTACGGCGGCTTCTTTCCCCAGATCACTTGGCCTGGCTGAAGTTTAGTCACCGTTATATCGGCCCGATTTAAGTTGATGCCTTTGCTGGCCAAATATTTTTGAGTCAACAGTTGTTTGAGCGGTCACATTAGTTCAATAGCAATAACTGGAGAAGATAATTCGTATAATGAAATTTTGGGAAAAGGAGTCGCTAAATATCTTTATTACCAGGCGTCGAGGTTGGTACCAGGACAGGTATAATGGCTGGGAAGATGTATCTTGACCAGTTCGTCTCGGTGAGTCACTACGTTTGGTACTGCATTATTCTGCTGAATAAGCAGTAGTAGTTTGTGTGTTAGTATTCCATGCCAAGTTGTTGCTGGTTTTTTACCTTCATATTTTGCCTTTAAAATGTGTGTAGTGTTCTACATTAAACTACAATTCCTTGGGCTCACTCGCTTCCATGGGATTAGCTTATTACTCAAACTTTTAACTTTCTGACGGGATGTTTTATGATCATTACTCGAGATTGCTAGCGATATAAAACTGACACTCGTTGCGTTGACTAGAGATGTAAACAAACCAAGCAATTAAACGCTACAGAACATTCCTTTTTATAACTTATTTCTGTTCTTTAATAGTACATTTTACCTATCACTTCCTTTCGCCAATCTTCCTGTGGGTTGTAATCATTCACTTTAAATCTCTTCATCCTCTTATGAAGCTATTTTTAAATATTTTAAAATTCTAAAGTTATAAAAGACGAATTTTCCATAATACTTTAAAGGGACAATCGGTGATTTTGGAGCGACTCCGCAAATAAACAAACAATTAAAAAAATAGGGTTTGGACATTACAATGTGTATTTTGTTTCTTTCATAATATATAATTGTGACACGATCTGGTCCATGGGGGCCAAAGGCGACAAATTTGAAACTGAGATAAAGGTAAAAAATATGGAGTAAAAACAATAAAATACATAAGAAAATAGACATCAAAGAACTTATTAACTTTAGAACCAAGAATGCCAGATCTTTGGTGTTTTCAGTAAATGATAGCTTATTGTATGTATAATCATGATTATGTAATAATTTTCAAAAATGCCTCCTTTGGCCCCCATGGACCAGATCGTGTCACATATTTGTTTTGTTTATTGTATAATGCAATTTGACCGTTTAGCCGGGATGTTTTACAGGTTAATAAAATCATGTCATATCATACTAAGTTGCTTGTATCGCCTTGGGCTAAATTGATTCGCTAATCTGCAGTACTAATATCAGGGGGATGACACTCACCTCATTTGCATGGCAAAATTACCCGTCTCCTCTGCAGCCAATTTGTTTTCGCTCCATCGAAATCAAGCTGGTCACGGAGGAGACTACCTTCCTTTGTGTTTGTTCATTTGTGTATGGAGAGCCCTTCTTGGAGTCCGTTTGGACTTAGGCTACGCTCTCAGCTAGAGTCCGACGCTGTATTGTACTAGAAACACCTTCTCTGTGAATTCGCTAGAGCAAGGAAAATAAAACCTGGTTTCATTACTATCTGTTTTAAAGTAGAAATTCACCTTCAGGCTTCAATATCTCTTCAGTTATGGTCATGATGGTAGCCTGATGGTGATCATCACAAATCTGAAGAAAATAAAAACAGATCATAGTGTCAGGAAACAGCAAAGGTGGGTAATCAAGAAAACGGACGTTAGTCCACTCGATCTCTATTTCTTTCTTTGTTTAACATGTATCTTGGACACACGCTTGGGTCATGGAGCAGACTGAAGCAAAATGATGGAGCAACGAAAACAAATCACGTTTTTAGGCAAGTTACGCGCGTGACACAAAAATAAGGGTAGTTTTCTGAAACTGAACAAGTTGGAAGTAGGCCTATATTTTCAATGTTTTAAAACCAAAAGTGGTAGCCTACATTTGTTGCATTTTTACTAGGCAAAAACTCTTTAGGAGGTAAATTCTAGGCCTATGCCTATAGGCCTATCACTACTGAGAGGAAGTTTTGGATTAGAAAACGGACATTTCGATGAGAAACGGCCACTGATGAGAATTTAATTTTCTCATTCTTCTTTTGGATGACAAAATAATAATGTTTATTTTGAGTTCAGCGGGGATTACCAATTTTCACCAGTTTTAATAAGACAATAACGATTGACACACACACCAGGAAGTTTCTCATCCAAAAGAATGAGAAAATTTAAATTCTCACCATTTTGGCCGTTTCTCATCAAAATGTCCGTTTTCTCATCCAAAACTTCCTTACGGTGTATTAAGTTAGCTTAGGCCTATTGATCCTAAATTTGCTGGTAGGGTAAAACTCGTTTTAGGGGGTGTTTAAAAAAGTCATGCGTTTAGGCCTACACTATCATACTTGAGTGCCCCCCCACCCCCGGTGAAATTTGGGACTCATTTGGTCACCGTCCTAAGCGTCCTTGCCCACACGAGTCGCCCAGGAGTAGGCCCTACCCGGCATTATTAATTATTAGTGCTTAGCCCCTAAATACAGTCGCGTATCGTGTTGTCAATTATCGTTACTTGTGTCCATGGATATGACCCTATGTATAAGTAGTCTTCATAGAATTCACACAGTCTATGCCATGTCATTTACGGATACAAAGAGGATAATAATGTTGAGGGCGCCCACAAAATCTTACACCGTCTTACACAATGTTCCAAGGCAAAGTTCAGTTTAATATTTACTCATCGTACAAATACAGACGTTTTATTATGTTATGATGTTGTCTGGATGGGTGGACAGTTGTCACACTGTGGAAAAACAACAACCGGGAATCCGCATTCATTTACAAATAGCATTAAATTAGTATCACATAGTGGCCTCCGTGCAGTGGAAAACCTTAATTCTTTCATCAAAAAGAAATGAAAATGACCAAAAAACCGGATCCACCTGTACGCCTATAAAATGGGCACAGAAATTTGTCTCAAATATGAATGAATTTTAAGAAACATACGGGATATGATGAACCAATGACCTGACGCCATGATAGCAGGCTCTATTAGTTGTTTTATATACAATGCATACCGTGTTGTCATAATACCAATATTTGGCATAATATATAACGACTAATATTTAGTATTGTAAATATGCAGTTCATATGCACAAACGAACACTGATCTTTATGATATTCAGGTTGTTGTACATCTCATATAACATGTCATATAGGAGGTCATATGTGTTGACCTTCTCCTATTGTATTTGTTCATCTGTGTATGGAGAGGATTAGCGCCATTAAACGCCATTAAAACTCCATCAGTATTAGGGCGTAGTTCAGTGAACTCACCAGATTGCTATTCCAAGTACTTTGATAAATACAGATAATATGTATTGATGGGTCGAGGCGATTGCATTGAAAACCTAATACATTATTCATAACAGTTACGTAATCAATCGATAGTGCGGACACTTTTCATTTGCAAACCACCAAAATTCGTGATCTTTTAGCGTTGGAAAAGAAACCACGTGAATAGAGTGCCCTCTCAAGAATATCAACTCTCTGCTAATATGATCACTGACTACACTAATTCTTATTTTGGGAGTTCATTGTGTGTTATTATTTTATTGATGCCCTCAACAGGATCTGTAAATAAAAACAAATACAAGATATCTCATTAGTTCTTATTTCATAAAAATACCATTTCCTTCATTTTAAAGTAAAACCTTTAAGTAAGCTGTGAAAATCACCAATATTTAATGGCGACACCATTTACTCTTTTTTTTTTTATTTTTTGGGGGGGGTTCTAAAATTTAAAATTTTGCTAAAGACTGAGGAGCAAAGGGGGTAAATTCCATCAAATTCCTGTGAAAATCTCTGTCAATATCACGAAATCATACACAATGTGACAATGAAAAGATAAAAAGAGACAATGCAAAGCTATAACTAACAAATGGATTTTTATTCTATCCCTTCAAAATCTTCCATCTACCGTGAAGGGATAACAGCCATTTTGCTCACACGGCCAATATACATTTGGATCTGGTGTCTTTCACAAATATGATGTCGCCTTAGAAATAATCCCTGTATATCCGTGTAGAAATTAATATTAAGACAAACAAATCATTTTTCACTTAAAGCCATATTATAACATTTTCATAAGAAATAGATTCGAATTTCGTTGCCATAAAATGTTAGCTTTTACTGTCAGATATATCCCCTTTTAATTTTGAGCCGATGAACTAATAAGGCAAAGCAAAGAAAATTGGAATTTACTACCAGCGCCAATGTCGCCAATACGTATCACACCTTCGGTCGTGTTACAATACGATCCTTTGTTGTGTAGATCACCGTCCCGCATATAATCGTGTAAAACAGAATTTTGAAAATTATTGAGGGCGTCCTCCTCAGCAAATGTTATAATATGGCTTTAATGGAAACATGCAAGATGATGAAAAAATATATTATTTAAAATTACACCAGCTAGTTCATGTCAACCAAATAAGGTAAAAATAATGGACACATTGAACAAATAGGCAGTAGGTAGCGGGAACTTAATTGTTCAACCTTTACACACATACGTTAGGTGGTTCAAAATTAACACTGCTCAAAAATGCATAATAATTATAGTTACATGGAATTGTTTTTGAATTCTCAAACGGATTTGCAGCCTCTACCTATTTTGTTTTACATTTTTGTATACCAGATCAGGTGGACATAATTATAAAGCATAATACATATTATAGTCAAACATACATCGAAGGCAGTTTCCCATACTAACTAACTCCGTGTACCTACAAACAGTCCCAGTATCTCATGCTGCATGTAGACGACAACGTCTTCAAACTGTGATAAGATTAATAAAGTATTGATGGCAAGAAATAGTGAAACATTTTACTCACAGTTACGACACGTCATGTAACACATCGTGTAAAATTCAAACTCACTATGCACAATAGTAACATAAAAATCATATGGGTGGGTTACGACAGGCTCTGCTTGTGACTTACGATAGCTTTAGGACTTACGACACGCAATCGACCCATGCTCAGTTGACCCTTGCGGATTCGGCCAATCGTAAGCATAATAATTGTAGAAACGTGAAATTGACGATAGAAAATAAACCTGTCAAGGTAAGCATAACAATGTAGAAACACACATTCGTCTTGTTAAAGTAAATGGAGTGAAACACACAGGCAATATATAAACTCCTCAACGAAAGTTTGGAAAGTTTTTTTCAAGCATCTGTATCTCCAATTATTTGTGACATATTCATATCGTGTTGCATATCACTGGATAGCTACAATACTCCCCTTTACAATGACACCCAATTTGAAACAACAACATTTTTCACGGCTGAGTACACGCCTTGTGAATGTAGTAGAGTCTCAAAATGAATTTGCCAAATTGACCATTATTCTGTGCTCAAACAAAGCTAGCCACTGACCTCAATAGCGGGTGGAAAAACCACAGGCAGCCACAATAGTCAGGCACCTTCTCCTCATGCTGCTCACCGACCTGGTTACACGTTACTGTGGGATGGAATTCCATTCTTCCACAAGGATTCGTCGCAGGTCATTCAATGTGGTTGCCTATGGGCTTCTTTGGCACGCACAGCGCGATCAAGCTGGTCCCATAAGTGTTCAATCGGGTTGAGGTCTGGTCCCCGGGTCTGGCCTGATGGCAGGCCATTTGGACTCTACTCCCATATTCTGTAGGTAGTCGTTGACTACCGTGGCTATGTGGGCGAGCGGTGTCATCTTGGAGGATTGCGTTAGGTCCCAGATTGTGAAGCTATGGGATTGCAGCTTGCTGCACAGAATAATGGTCAATTTGGCAAATTCATTTTGAGACCCCACTACAATCACAAGGCATTAAAATGTTATTGTTTCAAATGGGGTGTCAATGTAAAGGGGAGTATTGTAGCTATCCAGTGATATGCAACACGATATGAATATGTCACAAATAATTGGAGATACAATTGCTTGAAAAAACTTTCCAAACTTTCGTTGAGGAGTTTATATATGAGGAGTATGGTGTCATGAACGCAGCATTCATATACGCCGTATCTAACGGCCCACGTAATTGGACGCAGCAGTTATCTAACGGCGCAGTCCTAAACAACTGACACCATGCATTGATTAGGGTATTTAAAGTGGGACATGAAAACGGATCTCTGAGGAAACAAAAACATAAAACATATTGACGATGTCTTTGCAACAAAATAATATTGTTGCATACATGGTACATATAAATGGATTAATTGTCAGTTTTTGCAATTTATTACAGTGTTCGATGTTTTTGCTGACTTGAAACCTTTGCCATGCTTAAACACTTTTGTCCGACATGGCGTTTATTTTATAGGCCTATTGCTCTAACGGTACGCATCCGACACTTTACGGAAAACAACTTTTATCACCTACTTTGCGTGTCGACGTAGCAACCTTGTCTCCTAATGCTATATCTAGCACCTTTTAAGATAAGATAAGGAGCGGCGTCATGTTTATTAATACTTAAAAGTATTTATAAACATGACGCCGCTCCTTATCTGGTGCTACCTGCATACGTACCAATGGAATCAGGTGATACTAGCAGTGCAGTAATATCCGTCGCTGTTTGAGTCTGCGGTTGAGTTGAATATGACTCTATAAAGACAAATAAACAAAAATCCAGTCAAGACGAAACTACGAAGTAAACGAATCTATCATGTAAACATAACTTTACCTGCTTTCAACGATACGTCATAGATAGCGGTCAAATGATGGGCATGCATGTTCCGAATCCGTTAGAGAAATATTTTCATGTGGCTTTTGAGAATGTTTTTATTTTTTTAACCCTGTGTATACATTGACATCGTAATAATTAGATTATCTAAATTTTGACTAAATCATCCAATATTAAGAAGGGCTTGTTTAAGGAGTCGGAATTATGCCGAATTAAAGCCGAATTTAAATGGAATATTACAAAGCAAAGAACATTTACACCGATTATCAAGGGTGCATACAATGTTTTATGTCACGATACTCTTTGGAATGGGTATGTGTGATTATTTCCATATCTTGTATTTTTACACGAACGAATCAATAGGATTTCATAGTGTTTGTCATTAATGTTGATTTGGTTTCTATTGGACAGGGAACAGTACATTATGCACATTTGTGCAAATAAATATCTTGTCTGGTTCATTAAGAGTGGTGTCAGCATCAGTCTTCCAGCAAACAAAAAAACGTTTTAAAAACGTTTTAAATAAGTTATATTTTGGCTTTTGGTTCAAAACATTTTAATAACATTTAAATGTCGGGTTATATAAAGGTCATGAAAACATTTTTGAAACGTTATTACAAATATTTTGGGCAAACATTTTTCGAAAAATATTTTATCAACCACAAAATTACATTCTATTTAGAATGTTTTGTATCAAGCTTTTAAGAATGTTTTTGGAATGTTATCAAAACGTTTTTATACCCTTTATATAACCCGACATTTAAACGTTTTCTGTAAAACATTTTTTGTTTGCTGAGCAGTAGATTATCAAAAAATGTTAGGGAAACCGTTAGGAAACCGTTTTATACTCTTAATATACCCTTTATATAACCCGACATTTAAACGTTTTCTGACAACCTTTATAGCCTTTTGCAATGATAACATAACATAACATAACATATATTGCCTTCTGCACCTATCTGCTCCTCAAGTAAAGATATAGTATCTGCTAGTAAATTACATAGCAGACATTGACTTTTTACTTGAGAGAGGTTTCTGCATCAGTCTGCTCCTCAAGTAAAGATGTAGTATCTACTAGTAAATAACATAACAGACATTGCCTTTTTACTTGAGAGGGGTTTCTGCATCAGTCTGCTCCTCAAGTAAAGATGTAGTATCTACTAGTAAATAACATAACAGACATTGCCTTTTTACTTGAGAGGGGTTTCTGCATCAGTCTGCTCCTCAAGTAAAGATGTAGTATCTACTAGTAAATAACATAACATACATTGCCTTTTTACTTGAGAGGGGTTTCTGCATCAGTCTGCTCCTCAAGTAAAGATGTAGTATCTACTAGTAAATAACATAACATACATTGCCTTTTTACTTGAGAGGGGTTTCTGCATCAGTCTGCTCCTCAAGTAAAGATGTAGTATATACTAGTAAATAACATAACAGACATTGCCTTTTTACTTGAGAGGGGTTTCTGCATCAGTCTGCTCCTCTCGTAAAGATGTAGTATCTAGTAGTAAACACGTGCGGTGGATTAATGCAGAAAGATTTGGATAAAATATATTTGTGGACTGTTACAAACAATGTTCCTCTCAATACTTCTACGTGTGCTGTAGTTCACTTTTCAAGGTCTAGGGTGTGTGAAAAATCCCTTTATAAATTAAGTGACTGTGTTCTTCAGGTTGTTGATGATTAACTGAATTTGGGTTGATAAAAGTCAGTGACTTGTTCCAGTTGATGCGGTTAATATTCTGTTACAAAATGGTTACCCAATTGGGGCCTCCTTCCTTTCATGAGCATTTCCATCGCTTAGTGGTAAACAAGGATAGGTATCATCATTGGACCTCTCACACAAATGCATTTCTGAATTCTGTCTTTGTATCCTTGCCTCGTTTGTGGAACAAACTCCCTATATCTGTCCGCTCTGCAAATTCTCCTTCTTCTTTTAATACTCTTTGTAAGGAGTATTTAAAAAAGTAAGTTTTATGGTCATGTCTCAGTTTAACAATGATGTTCATTATGTAGGCCTAATTGTGTTTTGAGTGTCCAAGTGTGCGAACATGTGTTAAGCATGAGGGTTTGAGTGGTATGTGTGGATCTAGAGTGTGTGTGAATGACGGGTAGGGTCGTGTGCACATCAGTAAAATCAATAGCATAATTAACTACATTAAAGTATATTGAACATAAGTTGAACATTGTACTCCATGATAATACTAAGTAGATTTTGTTGAATCTGAGTTGTCTCATGGAAAATTGTAGTTGAATTTGAATGTGGTCAGGGGAGGCTATGATATTGCAGCATGGTATGTTCTTGCATTATATATATTTTTTGCAAACTTTGAAGTTGTTGCTCACATTTGATGTTGATGAGTATCCCCTGTACACACACTTTCAACAATTCATGCAGGTCAGTTGTCAATCTATTTAATTTTTGTTATGTAGGCCTAATTATGTTATGAAAGCACTCTGTATTTGGACCTACAAGTCTATTTTTCTTTCCTGAATTACCATTTTCTTACTTATATGTTGTATTATTACTATTATATTGTTTGTATTTTGTTAATTCAAATAAATATTATTATTATTATTATTGGTCACTGCCCTGTCAAACTGCCATGCGGACCGTGTTTTTTCCAGAAGCAGAACCTAAAGTTTTGTATGCATAACCTTCTTGGTAGGTCTACTTGTGTAAAGTGAATAGTCTACTTCATGCTCATTTCTCTATTTTTGTGATAGTAGTTTTTACGCATAGATAATGCTTCTTTCCTGTTACTGATACGCACATAAACTTTGTAAGAACGTATCAGAAAGGTAACAAACGTTTGCTGGTGGTGATACAGTGATTCCATATAGGGAAAAGCA
The DNA here is from genome assembly GCF_039555335.1 of Amphiura filiformis. Classification (NCBI taxonomy): domain Eukaryota; kingdom Metazoa; phylum Echinodermata; class Ophiuroidea; order Amphilepidida; family Amphiuridae; genus Amphiura; species Amphiura filiformis. The sequence continues at coordinate 47,917,661 of NC_092640.1, forward strand.
AAACATTTAACACGTTGAAAAACGTTACTAGTATTTTAAAGTTTAGCTGATTTGCACAAGCAAGTAGAAAAATACACTCATGTGAAATTTCCGGGGCTCATTATTCGTTACTAGTACGTTTTAAGCATTTTTTTAAACGTTTGTATTACGTCAGTTACGTCCAAAACGTGTCCTACAGGTTCTTAATTCTCAATTATGGGATTTAAACACGTTTTTACGTTTAAAAAAGGTTGTTAGAACGTCTAGTGATAACATTTTTAAACGTAAAACCTTCAAACAAAATAACGTTTTATCGCAATATAAAACGCCAACGGTACGTTCTCGAATCGTTCAGAATACGTTATTTGGTTAGCTGGGTTAATATTAAAAGAAGTACGGTGCAGTGTTTTCAATTAATGTTTAAAACTGGAAAAATGTGGTTCCTTCTATCTTATTCGCCTTATATTGCTGCATTTATCTTACATAAAGTGGTATTGCATGAATGACGAGTATAAATCGGGCAGAAATTTCGTATAATATTAATCAAACATGTACACTTTTTAAGTGTAACTTATCCCAAATGATTGGTTGCAGTTAAATAACCAAATAATAAAATACTACAGAATGTAAAAAAAAAAAATTCAGCTTTGTTGATCAGAAAATGTGTCTCTTTGGTCAATATCAGTTGGTTGCGATATTTATTGGCAAGTAAGAAAGTTAGCAAGATAATTTTGCATTACCTTTTGAATAAAACGCTCGAACACGGCCTAGGAAACAGTGTGATAACGTTACAGTTTGTAAAGTTGGTTTTCAAAAGTTGGGCGTATGTAAAAGGGAACGTTGAAGAATTTTTGGGATGCCGAGAGGGATTTATTGCAGACCATTCTGAAATTTGTCTACCCCGCGGATATATAATAATTGCACGGCTCCTTAATTGCGCATATATCATGAAAATGATTTGTCCATCTCTTTAAATGTTTTATTACCATTTAGTGATACAATTATATTCCAAAATCTAACCAAAAAGGTTTCCGAGATTTCCGAGATTGAGTCATACTTTTCCACTACCCATGTTAAATGGGTTAAAGTTTGTGATACCAGAGATATGCTGAGTTACTTACCTACTGCTGAACCAAAAGCATTGACTGGATAGGCATAGGAAGATTGACATCCTTCACAAATAGCATATACAATCACAGTGAACCTTGCCATGGGATTGGTATGAGATACGGTATGATGTCCAGTAGACACATTACTACGTAAACAACACATCGAGTTATCAGATGTGTGGAGTGAATTTGTGTCGACCAAAGGTGTTTCATCAAAGAGAACTCCATCAAGATAGTCACATTTTATTATTACGTTAATGTAATATGTGTGCCCATCTGGGTATGTGTATTCAATGACAGGGAATGTTACATCAGCAGAGAACGATGTGATTGGTGTGACTATAAGCATAGATGGATCACCACGGCCAGGGGTATTGGAATAGTAGCCCTTCATGTACTGTACCACCATGATGGGTTGGTCTGATGTAAATGATACAATAGTATCCCCTGTGACATCTGCTTCATAAAATGACTTGGCTGTGATATGTGTAATGTTGCCATCAGACATATGCAATGTAGCTGAATAGATGGCACTATACACTCTATACAGGTAACCAGAGTTTAAACTTAGAAATGGAGTCAAGGTAAAGTTGTACCCCCAACTATGAACAGGTGGTAGTTGTTCTATCAAGCCATCAGGGCAACACACACCTTCAGGTACTCGCGTAAACACACCTGAAATCACAGCAATGGGGTTATTACTCTCCACAAAGGTTCCTGACAGATCTTCATCTTCACTATCATACCTGTTACAGTAGCTCTCATATCGTTTTAGAATAATGTGATGTGTTTGTCCTGTAGGTGTTGTAATGTTAATCGACGTGTTTGAGTAGACTGATGAGATGCAGAAGAATGACGGGTAGGTTGTGCTGAAAGGTGTGTAGGATGCTATGTAGTACTGTGTGCCTAATCCTGAAGTTGGCAACACGTTGAATCCATCACCACCCACGTACTCGTTATCAATAACAAACAGTAAAATTTGACCGGAAGATTGGACAATTACGGTCTTATTCAGTTGCTTTTGATCTCCAGTATAAACACGCACGTCTATACCGACTAAATCGGTTGACAAGGGGATGTCACCAGGATTGTCCCTACTGATGGTTTTATTCACCTGGTATCCAAGCCCAGGTATGGTCAGGGTAGTCTTAACAGGTAGTAGTGAAGATGTTGTCATAAGCACGTGCGGTGGGTATTGGGGGAAGACCAAATATGGTATACTGAAGACAAATTCATTCTGTCCATTTATCTCTTCAGCACCAAATGTACCTGTTGAATTAAATACAATATAACATGGATCACCAAATTATATAGGCAACGTTTTTCGTTATTTCACAGCATTCTGTGATATTATAATATTGTACCACGTGATTGTTTAAAATTATAAATGTCCAAATCAAACTTTATTTCCAAGTTTTTTAAAACCTATGAAACAGAAGCGCCTGAAACAATATTCTAATAAATATCACGCAAAGAAATAGGTCATGAATAAGTCATAAACAAAGTGAATGTGTGATGTAGTACCGGAAGGAAATGGGGTCAGAAAAATATATAAATATCTGCTAACTTAGTCTAGATAGATAATGAAAATAATTAAATAGATAATAATTAAATAGATAAATCAATCAATCAATCAATCAATCAATCAATCAATCAATCAATCAATCAATCAATCAATAAATAAATAAATAAATAAATAAATAGATAAATAAATAAATAAAATAAATAAATAAAAAAAAAAACATAAATAAATATCTAAGAAGTAATCTCCAAACCACCAGCCTAGAAAAACAACCGTAAACGGAAAATTATATGGTTCAACCCACCTTCCTCAAAAATGTCACAACGGATGGATGCAAATAATTTTTCAAACTTGTAGACACTCACTTTCCTACGGATTCCCCACTGAGTAAAATTTTAACAGAAACACCGTCAAACTGAGCTATTCGTGCACCGAAAACATCTCCAGCATAATCAACTCCCAAAACAAAAAAAATCCTTGGCGCCCCAAACAAAGGCACATAAACGAACATTTGTGCAACTGCCCCAAAAAAACAAAGCCGGACTGCCCACTTGAAGGTCGATGCCTTACCAGAAACATCTACAAGGCAACTGTACCAAAGAGTACATCGGTCTCACCTCTACAACATTCAAAAAAAAAGAATAGGAAAAGACTAGGAAACCAGAGTGCCCCCTGGCATAAATGAAACAAAAAAAGTGCCCTCTGACAAAAATTTAAAGAGAAAATCTGGAGGGTACAGATAAAGAAAAGGGACAAGGAGCCCCTTTTCCACCGACATTTACCCCGTTCATGGGCCAAAATATCCTGATCATGGGCAAAGATAGTGTCAAATACAATTTTTTTGCGCGCACAACGTTTGAATAAAGCCTTTTTTGGAAGCTCGAAGAAACGTAAAGTCTCTCTAAAAACAAAACCGGTATATGTATTGTATGTATGTATGTATTTTGCGCCTATTCCGAAAATAGAAAGGTTCTCTATTCCGAATATTCAAATATCGGTTCTCTATTCCGAAAACGAATAAAGGTTCTTTATTCCTAAACAAGTCACCATGTTCTCTACTCCGAATACGAAAAAGGTTCTCTATTCCGAATACCAATTCCGCTTTACCAATATATCATGTTTTTTTTTTTATCTTGAGTTCCTCTAATTACTTGTAAAGGTAGAGAACCCTTTGAGGTTTGTAAACTGTGGAGTCTTCAATGTTATGCACCTGAAGAACCATAGAAAATTAGCTACTTTGCATACAATTAGCAGATTATAAGGTAGTCACCTCACCGTCATCATGCATGGTCATCAAATATTACCAATCAGTCAAACTGAAAATTCAACATAATTTTACCATTATGTAGGCCTACGTCCAGTGCCGCCGACAAAGGGTTGGGGAGGGGGTGGGGGGATAAAGGATTTCCTTTACTCTTCTTATCAAGAAATTTAAGTATATGTGGCGGTTTTTTATCAATGCACCGACGAAAAGGAAGTTCCGTATTGTAATATTAAACAACGACAACCTATGCTGTATGGTGTGTAATACAGAATAACTAAGTGAACTATGAACTTAAAAGCGTAACGATTGAATAATTTCTTTGTCTATTTCAACTTTGCCTTCCATTTTGATCTTTTATTTCAACGCTGACGTAAATCCTTCTCATGGAAGTTATAGTCACTGACATTGGCAATTACAGCATTTGGGATGCCATTCTGCAAAACAAATTCGTCCATATCACTTCATTCATTCGCTTGCCACCACACGAAATCGTAAAAGAAAGATGGCGGTTGAGCAGTCCAGGAAAACGTTTCGATTTGATCAAGTGCACGCACCATCGCGTTGTGATTGGTTTACTGTTTAAATCTTTCGAAAGATTTAAAAATAGAAAATTTAAATCAAACACCGCGTAAAATAAATCTTAAAGACTTACAAATTTTCAAGTCTCAACTAAGATTTAAATTTTAAGTCTTTCTAATTTAGGGTGTAGGCTTATTCGATTTTGTAAACCACGTCTTTCAATGTAGATTACCATGCTCGATGTATCTTCTCGTGAATATTGCACTGCGAAATTTAAACATTTCTTTTGTATACTTAGAGTAGGTAATTTCAAACCAAATATTTTTTTTCTTCACACCACTTATAAGAAACTGAAACCAAATGTTCAGTTTTTAACAAAAGGTAGAAAGAATGAGTTCGATATCGTATGATTCAAGTGGTTAGGCAGGACAATAGAAAACCACGTGACCAAAACCAACACCAAAACTAAAACTAAACATTTGAAATGAGGCACTGCCTTGTCTGGACCAAATATTACTCGCTCCTTAATAGCGATTGAAATCTGACCAATGAAGTACGTGTTTTATTGTTGATTTGGAAAGTACACTCATTTCCATTGGTCAAATATTACTCACTCCTTGATAGCGATTGAAATCTGAGCAATAAAGGACGTCTCTTTTCAGTTTTAAATAGAACTTCACGTTAGTTAGAGTAATTTTAAAGAAATGTAAATAGAAACGTCATGGTGTTTCGTTAATTTGTATTATTATACATTTGTAATTGGAAGAGATTTTGAAATATTTTGGCAATCACTAAAACCAGTATCTGACGAGAGTTAATAATAATACGCACCTTGGAATTGAACTTTCACACAAATATTGTACACAATAAATGATAGGCTCTAATGGTTAATAATAGGCAACTTTCCTTGTTAACGCAAATAACTGTTCTGAAAACCATTCAAACCCAAACTATCACACCATATCTTGGTATGACATGTATATCACATGCTCAGCGCGTGTTATTTAACCCTAGAACTGCTGAGCCATATTTTATAACACGGACTACTTTGGGTCGCCTCTATCCAGGGAAATCCAAATAAGTACAAACATTCCCAACATAATATCGCTATGACGTCATAATGTGAGGGCACCCATGTAAATTTGAGAAATTATCAGGCGGTGATGGAAGCGATATCGCCAATTGGTCGCCATTGGATTAACGCATAATCATGAAATCTTCACAAACAATTCTAAATTTGTTATGTGGTGTCAAAGCAAAATTATCTTACTCTAAAACCGTCGGGGTACGACAATGTACCACACTGCAAGTATGTTAATTTTCCATTTGTAATTGCTAACCGTGTATTTTGAATGGGGCTGTCAGCCCTGTATCTTCGCCAGCCTCGTACGTCACGTGTTGCGCTTCCTATGCCGCCTGGAAATTATGGCTATGTACAAATAGGCAAAATTTATTTTCGGCTAAAAATTATACGAACATGCAGTTTTCACCACACATTTTGTAAAAGGAAATAACTATTTCAAAATAACTAACAAGTAAAGAGTCAATATCTCACAAGCCTTTGAGAACACAGATCAGTTATCAGGAGAAATCCTCCAAATTTTTCAGGCTCATTTACCATTGCAAACAAATACTAACTGCCAAGTGCACAAGCAAGTGAGAACCGCCCCAAAAGTAGCTGAAAGTTACTGTGTTAAACTTGCTATAACAGCCTCATTTATTGGTCAAAACATGCAATCAGAGCCCGTCTAGTATAGAAAATTGACCAATGAAAAATTTAGTTTTATGATATAACTGTACTCTACAAGCATGGAACTTGTACGATATCTAGTTTTGGAAGGTGTACAATGCCATGTGAGGAAATGAAAGTCATCAAAAGTTGTTGGTCACATATTACATGAGTTTAAACTTATAATAATAACTTTTAAATTCATATTCAGCTATTAGCGCTAATTGCGCCCATCTCACTGGGTCACCTTCAAATTAGCAAATTAGCGTCAGCGTGCTAGGTACTGATAATTAGCGTTATTAACGTCAAAACGCTATATCGCGCTAATTGCGATATTAGCGCTAATCGCGCCCATCTCACTGCGTCATTTTCGATCTAGGAAATTAGCGACAACGTGCTAGGTACCGCAAATTAGCGTTATTAGCGCTACAACGCTATATCGCGCTAATTAGAGTTAATAGCGCTATTAGCGCTAATTGCGCCCCTCCCACTGGGTCACCTTCAGTTTAGCAAATTAGCGTCAGCATGCTAAGTACTGATATTAGCGTTATTAGCGTCAAAAGCTATATCGCACTAATTAGCGCTAATTGCGCTATTAGCGTTATTAGCGCTAATTGCGCCCATCTCACTGGGTCATCTTCAATCTAGGAAATGAGCGACAGCGTGCTAGGTACCGCAAATTAGTGTTATTAGCGCTACAACGCTATATCGCGCTAATAGCGCTATTAGCGCTAATTGCGCCCCTCTCACTGGGTCACCTTTAATTTAGCAAATTAGCGTCAGGGTGCTAGGTACTGATAATTAGCGTTATTAGCGTCAAAACGCTATATCCCGCTAGTTAGCGCTAATTGGGCTATTAGCGCCATTTGCGCCAATTTCTAATAGCGCTATTAGCGCTAATTGTGCACCTCTCACTGGGTCACCTTTAATTTAGCAAATTAGCGTCAGGGTGCTAGGTACTGATAATTAGCGTTATTAGCGTCAATACACTATATCATGCTAATTAGCGCTAATTGCGCTATTAGTGCTAATTGCGTCCTTATCACTAATCCCGCACCTTCCTCCTAATTGAGCTAGGCAGCCTATCCCTGATATACAATCTCGAGTCTGGCACTCTTGTTGAGTGGTAAGGGTAAACACACACACACTCACACATCAGAGTACGAGATCAAATACATACTGCTTTAATCGTTGAGTTTAAGTCATCGTGAAACATAGGTAAGAGGCTTAAGTATTTTACATGGAAATATTGAACTATCAATGACAATAATTATTATAATCAATGCTATAGCTGTTATTTGTATTACAGTTGTTATTAGTTTACACCTATACTGTACGTGATTATTGTTAATTTAACTTCTATTCATGATACTATCAACTTCAATTGGCTTTAAACGATATCTCTATGCATATACTTACATGTAACAATACCAGTGTTGACAATCACCAAAATATGCAGAAATTTAATCATCGTCATTGTTCCTTTCGACGTTTTCTTAGTCTAGAGCTTAATTCAGGAGAATTTGTGTAATTTCACCAAAATATGGTATAATTTATTGATCACAATTCGTATTCGTGTCCTTCATTTATGAGTGTAACACGGTAAAGGAAGTTCCGTGTAAAATCACAAGAAAGTAAAAATGTCATGTATAACTAAACAATGAATTTCTTTCTCCGCTTCATTTCAACTTCGCCCAATGTTATTGAATTCACGCCATTCGTCATTGAATGACTCATCGTACCTTTTGTAAATTTTTTTAGTTCAGATCAGACAGAGGGTGTTGTTTTGATAAAATGAATCAGCACCCAGGTAGGTCTTTTGACTCTAAACATTTACACCAGTTATGTGTGCCTACCATCACAAAATATTTAAGTTTTAAATTGCAATAACGACAAAGATGGTTAATTTCCCTTAATATTGTGGTTGACCATAATTTACATGATTAAGAGATAAACTACCTGAATGGCTTCGGTATAGGAATAAATAGTTGTCAGCAACGTAATGGCTATATGAAGGATAATTGAAAGAGTATAGGCCAAAATGTAAGAGCAATTATAACATTTATTGAAACTTTTCAGGGAGATTCTCTTTAGCTATCGTATACCAAAACCAATTGTGGACGCTATTGGAAGGACATAAAAAAAAAAACCAGAGCCATGTGATCTTTTGGAGACAAGGCGATACCCTTGTCTCATATCTGTTTGTGATAGTACTCGACTATGCCTTAAGAATGACTGTTGATGGCATGGAAGAGGCCCTTAAATTCCATCTAGAAAGGAGACAGAGGGGGCGAATTAGACCAATTAGAATTAGATTGACTAGACCTGGATCTCGCTGATGACACCGCCATCTTGTAAGAACACATCCAGGAACTACTTCAACGGATCGAAACATTAGCCGGTAAAGTCGATTAAGACCTGGTAAATGAACGTTTGGACAGTATTTTTGCGGGACATAGGAGCACATCAGACATATCTAGTTGAAATTCGCAATGTAATACACATTTTATGGCAAATTATTAAACATTGATATTTTTGATATAAAACAGTCCTCGAAGTAAACTGTCTAAATCTAGTGATGTGTATTTAAAGTGTATGTAGCTGGGATGAAAAGCTGACAATCAATTGAAAAATATGACCTTTCGTATTAATGATATGGATTTTCCCCCCAAAACACCAAAATAAAATTAAGTCTTTGTGGGGAAAAATGTACAGAGCGGAACAGTAAAAAAATAGTCCGAGGGGTCTCAATAAATCGAATCCTTACAATAACATAAGACATCATTCTTATCCTAAACATAACCCTTATCCTAAACATAACTATAACTTTAATCCTAACAATTAAATCTATAGTAACCTAAAAGCTATCCTTAACTCTGACACTAACCCAGATGCTCACCCTAACCTTATCCCGAACCCTAATCATAACCAAAAAACCATAAGCCCTAACCTCAAACCCAACCATAACTATTATCTTAACACTTACTCTAACCCTAACTTAAACATAACCTTAACATTAACCCTAAGTCATAACCAGAAAGCCCTAAACCCTAAGCCTAACCATGAACCTAACCATAACTCTAATCCTAGTACTTATACTAACCCTTTAAACCTAAACATATCCCTAACACTAAGCCTAACACTAATAATAACCCTACCTTAACCCTAACCTAACCAAAAACCCTAAAACTAAACATATCTCTAACTCTAACACTCGCCTGAACTCGAACTTAAGCATAGCTTTATTATGAACCCTAAATCATAACCAATAAGCTCAATCTAACACTAAGCTTAACCCTGATGCTAACCCTACCGTTACCCTTATTTTACCCCAACCATAATAATAACCAAACATAATCATAACCAAAAAATAACCCAAAACCCTAACATTAATCCTAAAACAAAATATGACTCTAATCCACTTACCTGAACCCGAATCTTATGTTGAATATTGTTAAAGTTACTATGTAAGATTTGCTGAGGAGGAGGCCCTTCATATTCATTCTCTAAATTGTGTTGTTTTACACGAAACACGATTACGATTGTAATGTACAAACGAAAATGAGAAATGCGAAAAATACAGCATTATAAATTCTGTGTTGCGACAAAATATGAAATTTTAATTTTAACCCGAGATCCTGAGATTTTATTAAATAGGTAATCATAATGATATACACGCAATAGTGCAGTAATAAAGTAACAATTTAATTTTAAAATTAAAAATTAGGGGAGGTATTATTTTACAAAATTCAACATTTTAGATTTCTCCTTTTGGTACTACCTTATTAAAAACGAAATATGAACAAACACAAAAGTTACATGACATATTTCTAGATATGACGTAAAGTTTCAAATTGTTGGCATAAGTCATCAGAGGTAGCTCTTTCAGAAGCCTGATTATGTCGCTTCCTTTAGGTATTGATAAACCACTGTCCCGTGTGCATAACACTTCAAGGTACAGTAATTCTACCTTTGATTTCTCTTCAACATCAGATGCATTTTTAAAAAGGTCCCCATTGCTTTAAATGAGTCCAAATTTTAATTGAGTTTTTGGTCAGCCGAAATATTGGGAATCTCTTTTACATCCACTAGAGATGACAACGATATCCGCACAGCCATCTCCCAAATTACCTGTATCTAGTACAGATCAGAGATCATCAAACTACTCATGACGATACTACCATCGCTAGATGAAGCCTTCCTTAAGCAGAAATTTTCACAAATTTCAGAAATTTAACCCCCACCTCAAAGTCAGTCTCCTTATTATCCGCCATTTTAGGTTAATTCACTACATGATGAGCACCATAATGTAAACTCATGGAAATCACATCACATTGTCTAAATAAACACCATCTCCCGACATACCCCAATAAATAACCATGCGGTTTATGCAGACCTCTTTTAGATTAGTCTTGGCACTTTGTGAATAAATATTCCATACTTAATGTTAAGTCTGTATATGATAATGTAAGAGTAAAAAATAAAGAATAGCAATGTATCATTTTGTAACGAAAAAAAACAGAATCTAAATTGGTATCTTTTTTCTTCATGTTTTCTTCTATTTCAGTATTTAATTTAGCTTGTGGTTTCCCGTTTCTATTATGTATGTATCTAACCCCATTCCCATAAGTTTTAGCTTCCTTCCATTTTCTTACAATACATGATTAGCTTATTCTATACCTTTATTTTTTTTATCCCGTTTGCATTTCCTTACTGCTCAATTTTGTATATATTAATTTTTATCATTTTCGCACCCTAGAACTACTGAGCCATATTTTGTAACACGATCCCTTAATTGTCAATTATAAACGTCATCTACCTTATATTTGGCACTTATGTATAGCTATGGGTCTCCTCTATCCAGAGATACCAAAATAGGTACAAACATTCCCCATATAATATAGCTATGACGTCACAATGTGATGGCGCCCATGCAAATTTGGGACAATCTGGCTGTGTACAAAAGTATAGGCAAAACTGAGTATCGGGTAAAAATTTCTACAAAAATGTGTTTTTCACCAAGTTTGTTGCTAAATATAAAAGGACTTGACTATTCTCACCTAACTAAGAAGTAAAAAGTCAGTAGCTCTTGAAACAATTTCACAAGAGCGAAATGTAAATCATTGGGGGCCTATGATCATCTTTGATGGCCGGTCCCGAGTAAGGTGCTGGGGTGAAAAAGTTATCACAAAAATGAGCGCAAATGTATATACGATTAGCTTTGGTCGTTTGGGCGTAAACGCGTGTGTGTTTTAATGACGGATAAAAAATCTTGGGGGGGGGGTGGTACAGCCGTTCCATTCGGGTTAATCCCCTTCCGTATCCTTAGCCATAACCCCGTAGTTGTAACCATTAGCGTATGTATCTTTTTCTGTTTTTTTTTTTCTTCTTCTCGTATCTGTCCGTATACCGCCCGCCACCACAGAGCGGGTAGGTCTACCGTGTCTCTTGGTGTGTCTCGGCGCATGTACGCTTGCGCAGTAGCTTGCGCAGATACCTGTGTGGCTTACGAGCACAAGTCGGCTGGGACAAAGTCCAACATCTGGTCTGGTCATAGGAGGGCGACATACAGGAGAATTAGTGGTCTCCAGGTCTTATGTGTACTTCCCCTCGACGATTTCTTTCCACGTCTGGAGCTTAACTCAGGGTAATTTGGTAATTTCAAGTGCCAACATTGTTGAAAATGTTTAACTCAATTCGTAAATCGCGTCCTTCATTTATAATCTGTAATATTCCTGATACTTTTTAATTAAATTTGCCTACAAGATAGCTGTATATACTTACATGTCACAACACCGCTGCTTACAATCACCCAAATATGCAGAAGAAGTTTAATCGTCGTCATTTTATTTCACTATTCCACTCGTGTTTGAAATTGAAAAGGAAAGAAATCTTTGTTGTACCAGCATGGTACACGCGCGCAACAACGCATCGCGTTGCGTATCGCGCAATTTGTTAACGCGCAAATACGCTACGCATACGCGACACTTATCTGCATGCGCGGCGCATCTTATGGAAAAGCACTGATTTCACAAAAACCTAGTGGTCAAATGGCTCCGTTTTAGCTGATAAAATGTGGGTTTTTTCAAATTCTTTCCCCCGATTTAAATATCAAGTTATGAATGGATTTCGCTCTTACTTGTCAAGGGGCTGTGGATTTACCCGATGTTCATGTAATGTAAGGTAGAAACACGAAAACTGCCGCATTCTCCTGTGAGATTCAATGAAAGTGCAAAATGTGACCACTTTAAACTTCAACGGCCATTATTTCAATGTTCATATTGATATATTTTCAAATATGATCATCGTAAGAAGCATGATCGACTCGAGAAACTGTTTTCCCATTTTTTTATATTTTGGTCTATTTCCCATTTTAGTCATCATTTTGTGCAAATAGGTGTTTGTGAATTTTAAAAGTGCATTTTGATGCCTTATATGGTCAATAACTCAAAAATAAGGCCAATATCAAAAAACTAAAAAAACCGTTTTTGGAATGGAGCCTCAAGATTGAGATAAAAACAAAATGAAATATTTTGGAAAGAGTGTTTTTTTGTTATGATGTACCTAACAAATATTGCCAAAAACTCACTTTTTTTTTTTTTTTTTTGTGATTTTCATAACTGTTGTTTTTACATCAAATCTATATTTATATTAAGATTCATTAATGTCTTGCCTTTATAAAAATGTATACTTTTATATGTCTTGCGTGAATAATTACAAAGTTATTGCACTTTTACTACAAGCATGTCTGAGAGTACACAGCTGCTTTAAATCAGGAGTTCGGTTAAATTTTAAGAATCAAAATGGTATAAAATATTGAACAGAATCAAATACGCGTCCTTCGTTTATCAGTGCAGAAGTGTAAAGGAAGTTCCGTGTAGTAATAAGTTAAACCCAATGCATATAACGCAGTAAGTTGTGCTTAAAAGCGTCATGTGTCATTAATTTCTTTGTTTGCTACATTTCAACTTCGACAACTTTGCCCTTACCAGACTGCACAACAACGACATGAAATCAGCTAAAATAGCATGTAGAGGACACCAGGCATAATTACAGATGGTATATAGTTGGGGGGGGGCAGAGTGGGATCTTTGCTGCCAAATTAACCTATTCACCTTCAGCCTCTTTTTATCGACGGTAGTAATAAATGTCCGCGTGTACAGCAGTAAAACAATATAACATCACTTATTTAAAAGTAAAAATTGAATGATTTGTACGTTCATGTTTGGCCATAGCTAGAAATCCCGGCTGCGTGATCGTTTTGATTTGCAACTTTTGAAAATGTACCAAATTTCAAATACTAGTATAAATATTTGTGTTAATTTAGAGCCAACTTAAGCCATTTTAGATACTTTGTGCGCTAATATTGTGCAAAATGGGAGGGGGAAAATTAAACTTGCCACCCTGGGCAACAACTTCGTTCGCCTAATGGTTGGACCGGTCATGTGATCTGGAGGAATTTCATACCTTGTCGCAGATAACTCATACAATGAAACTGTAGAAATGTAATCTCTAAATTATACGTACTTTATTTTGTTTGTATTTTTAATGTTTTTACATAGTAACTGCTCTTGATTCGTAGATTAACCAAGTGAATCATGTCCCAGAAACTGAATTGTTATAGTCACATTACTGAACTGTTACAGTTCTTTCAACAGTCTGCACACCCGGTCTGCACAACAACGAAATACGTTTGCTGACGGAAATTCGTCAATATAACATATAATGACACCAGACATAGTTCAGGGCGGCATTTAGTTCAGAGGAGGAGAGGAGGTGGATACAAAATGTCTGGAGAGCGTCATGCATATCCTGTGCATTACACAAGGCTCACAACACTGTTTGAAAAAAAAAAGCCGCTGTCATGCGGGGGCAAAAAGTTAATACTGTTTTGTGGGACGCATGCATTTCAGAAATTGAAAAATGAAATAAAAACACAGTAGAGAATTAAAGAAAAGAAAATGATGTTAAAAAACACAAAATATACAAAGGTATCTAGCATGGCCGCAACATAATTTTCCAGTTCCATATTATGTTAACAATTATAGTATAATTTATAGAAAAATTCCACCAAATGTATGATAGGGGTGATACCGTAAGAGTGCATGTCAGACATGAACAATGTTTCGAGTAAATGGGCGCTTCCAGAATATTGTTTGGCCCTACCCCTAAAAAGGACAGATTTAACACATCTAACCTTGTAAATTATAAAACAAATAAAAGAAAGAACATAGCCAGTAGTTACATAGAGTATCCTGCCTACGGAGTTCACAAGACCAAACGTAAAAAAGTACTGCCGAAACCTGTATTGGGCCGCACCGACCATCTATGTATCAATGATTTTGCTATTACGTTATATTTTATATTGAATGATATACAACAATAAAACCGGGTAACACCCCTCCCCCTCCCCCAAATGCACGTGATTCCCCTTATTTGGTATCAAGAACTTAAAATACTGGGAACAAATAGTATACGTGGCAATTTTGTATCAATGCACCTGCGAAAAGGAAGTTCCGTGATATAATATCAAGTAAACGACAACCAATACCGTATGGTGTGCTATACAGAATAGCTAAGTGACTAGTGAACCTGAAAGCGTATCGAGTGAATTATTTCTTTGTCTACTTCAACTTTGCCTTCCATTTTGGTCTTTATTTCAATGCTGTCCTAAATCCTATACTGAATGAGTCAGCGTACTTCATATGTAGTTTTTTTGTAGTTGATTAAAGTGTGCTTCATGATTTTGATTTAATTATTGTATTATACTTTTCATTTACTGTTTTCATGTAGGTATTACAGTAAAAATAAGCCCGTACAACTCCTATCCATGCGTAGTAAAAACAATTTGTGTGGACAGCGCAATGCATACCGTGTGCATTACACAAGGCTCACAACACAATTCGAAGAAGAAAAGTGACGCTGCCACAGTGAAGGATATGGCAAATTTTCGCAATGCTGACACTGCTGTCATACGAATACAGTTCAGACATTGAAAAGTATAATAGAAATACCGTAAAATAAATGAACATAATTACCATGCGTCATGCATGGTGTGTTCCTATTTACGGGTTCAACTTCGCCACGCTAGTATTATCATAAATAACTATGGAAATAATTTGAAATGGGATAAAATACAATTCGTCAGCCGTATCACATACTGACGTATTCGACATTTTTAACATTTTTGAGAAAATTGGTATATTAATTGTTATCTTCTACTCTATGTATTCACCAAAAATTATG
This sequence comes from Amphiura filiformis, assembly GCF_039555335.1. Lineage (NCBI taxonomy): Eukaryota > Metazoa > Echinodermata > Ophiuroidea > Amphilepidida > Amphiuridae > Amphiura > Amphiura filiformis. The sequence goes on from NC_092640.1 coordinate 47,933,029, forward strand.
CCTCAAAGTGGCTTAATTAGTAAGATAAATAATTAATTTAACTATGTCATATTTACAAAACATTGAAATATCTGTATCACATAACGACGTATTTGTCGATCACATATACTGCGCAAGCTCAGTATGTCGTATCTGCAATTTGAAGAATTTGAAGTTTCACATACTGACGTATTTGCGCTACGTATTTGTGCTACTTTGTCATTGCGCGGTAAAGTTGCTGTTTTGTCCGTTTTACATACTGGCGTATTTGCGCAACTGTATCACATAGTGACGTATGTGCGCGACGTAGCCTATTTGTCATTTGAGCGGCGAAAATGTCATTAGTCCTTATCACATAGTGACGTATTTGATCTAATATTGATTTTTTGCAAAATACGATATGCTATGATAGTGATAAGTGAATTATATTTAGAATATCGTATACTTGAATTACCGTTAACCTGGTTTTAATCGACAATAATGTTTTAATCAAGATTATTGAGCAAATGAAAATCGCTAGATTTTCAAGTTCAATTTTCTCGAAATGCGCATTTTGCAAATACGTCATTAGTTAATACGGCCGACGAATTTAGTAGAATAAAATTAATCAAGATGGCCGTCGTAGAATTTTCAACTTTCCATAAGTTCCATTTTGTTGTTAAAATAAAAAAGACTGACTTAACTACATTGTAGATGAGCTTTACACTCAATATTCGCTAGAATAGCTTCACAAGACCATAAAAATACTGTTGAAACCTATAGTGGGCTTCACCGACCCTACCCTCCAAGTATCAATGATTTTGCTATTATGTTATGTTATTTTATGTTTATAAATATACAAAAATATATCTGGATTGCAACTCCCACTCTCTTCCCTCGTGTAATCCTTCTAGAAGCATATTACTTAGCCCATACTGTCAAGGTGGAGTGAGTGGAAGAGGAAGTTTCCGTGTATAGGGTGTCCTTGAAAGAACTGTTTTTTCGGGAACTGATTTTTTTGGGTACTTGATCGCATAAAACAAACGTAACTTAATAACTGATGATGTTGAGAAACTGTTGAGAAATTTTGACAAATTACCGCTCTTGTTTGATTATCCTCAAAATGACATGGTATACAATATCCCAAAACTTACATCGAGAACCTGGAGGCACCCTCTACGAAGCAGGCCTACTTGAAGAGATGACCGGCATTAGCAGTTGCACCACCAATGGAAACCATGGCGCACAGTTGAAAAAAAAAAAAAAAACGCTGTCAAATGCATGCAGGTCATCAAATACCATCTGAACAAATACTCCAGAGATGGAAATATCCAAACGCTATTATAGAGATTGTTTGGAAGATAAGAAAACCAAGAAGAGTGGAGTTAAAGAGCTCAATCAGAGAGAGCACCACCTCATCTTAAATGAGATGAGCCGAGGTCAAACTTACCGGGCAGGGCTGGGTTTTAAGAAAACCTAAAAGCTTATTTAGAACATGTGCCAGAAAGAGCACAGAAAATGCCTCACTAATCTGGTGAACGAAGTGAATGAAGAAGATATGCTGGCTATACCTCTACGGATGTGCTTAACAATGAGAGTGGTTGAGATGGAACTCCGCCATGCAGACTAACACCCCATGGAAGAAGCTCTTATATGTCTGGACACCAGAGCCCCTGTCTATTCATATCAATGCCACCCATGACCAACTTCCTTCATCTGCTAAACTGAAACTGTGGGGGAAGACCAGTCTTGGACTGTGCCAACTCTGCAACTACCGTAACAGGTACAACTGGCGCCATGACTAAACACTAAGAACAATAGTATCGGGCCGGGCACCATGATGAGGCTAGTACAACAGCGAAACAACAGAGTATACTCCAGACTTCAAAACAGCAGAGTATAATCCAGACTTCATCCCTACCATTGCTTTCCGTAAAGCTGATGGCACGACATACAGGATGGCTCTACAAACCCCAAAGACAGAAGTAAAACATCCTAAAGCGATTGGACCTTCCTGATGGATGAGGAGGACAAGCCAATAGTATTCCCTCCAGAAATAGCAGAAACTGCCAGGCAGCCTGGGTCCAAATTTAGGGATGAAGGTAACTTGTTTACAAATTACCCATCCCCCGGAAAAGAGATCTACTTTTTTTTTCAAAATCCGCACTACAAAATGTCTAGTTTAACTGCCAAGAAAGGAGGACAGTAATATCTGGAAAGAAATATTACCTGTAACAACAAGTTACTATTTCACAAACTCTATGCGACTTTTTTCTTTTCTTCAAAAACATCATACATATTAGCCGAGGCAGTAATTATTCCATGACTCACTAGTAATACAATAAAATTTAATTAAACCCAAACCATTCAGAACCAGTCCTGTCATATATCATGTGGCTCCATAGGTAAATCTTCCATTCAAAGTTACCGTCAAAAATATAATGACACCAGACATAGTTCAGGGCGGCATTTAGTTCAGAGGAGGAGAGGAGGTGGATACAAAATGTCTGGAGAGCGTCATGCATATCCTGTGCATTACACAAGGCTCACAACACTGTTTGAAAAAAAAAAAAGCCGCTGTCATGCGGGGGCAAAAGTTAATACTGTTTTGTGGGACGCATGCATTTCAGAAATTGAAAAATGAAATAAAAACACAGTAGAGAATTAAAGAAAAGAAAATGATGTTAAAAAACACAAAATATACAAAGGTATCTAGCATGGCCGCAACATAATTTTCCAGTTCCATATTATGTTAACAATTATAGTATAATTTATAGAAAAATTCCACCAAATGTATGATAGGGGTGATACCGTAAGAGTGCATGTCAGACATGAACAATGTTTCGAGTAAATGGGCGCTTCCAGAATATTGTTTGGCCCTACCCCTAAAAAGGACAGATTTAACACATCTAACCTTGTAAATTATAAAACAAATAAAAGAAAGAACATAGCCAGTAGTTACATAGAGTATCCTGCCTACGGAGTTCACAAGACCAAACGTAAAAAAGTACTGCCGAAACCTGTATTGGGCCGCACCGACCATCTATGTATCAATGATTTTGCTATTACGTTATATTTTATATTGAATGATATACAACAATAAAACCGGGTAACACCCTCCCTCCCCAAATGCACGTGATTCCCTTATTTGGTATCAAGAACTTAAAATACTGGGAACAAATAGTATACGTGGCAATTTTGTATCAATGCACCTGCGAAAAGGAAGTTCCGTGATATAATATCAAGTAAACGACAACCAATACCGTATGGTGTGCTATACAGAATAGCTAAGTGACTAGTGAACCTGAAAGCGTATCGAGTGAATTATTTCTTTGTCTACTTCAACTTTGCCTTCCATTTTGGTCTTTATTTCAATGCTGTCCTAAATCCTATACTGAATGAGTCAGCGTACTTCATATGTAGTTTTTTTGTAGTTGATTAAAGTGTGCTTCATGATTTTGATTTAATTATTGTATTATACTTTTCATTTACTGTTTTCATGTAGGTATTACAGTAAAAATAAGCCCGTACAACTCCTATCCATGCGTAGTAAAAACAATTTGTGTGGACAGCGCAATGCATACCGTGTGCATTACACAAGGCTCACAACACAATTCGAAGAAGAAAAGTGACGCTGCCACAGTGAAGGATATGGCAAATTTTCGCAATGCTGACACTGCTGTCATACGAATACAGTTCAGACATTGAAAAGTATAATAGAAATACCGTAAAAATAAATGAACATAATTACCATGCGTCATGCATGGTGTGTTCCTATTTACGGGTTCAACTTCGCCACGCTAGTATTATCATAAATAACTATGGAAATAATTTGAAATGGGATAAAATACAATTCGTCAGCCGTATCACATACTGACGTATTCGACATTTTAACATTTTGAGAAAATTGGTATATTAATTGTTATCTTCTACTCTATGTATTCACCAAAATTATGCCTCAAAGTGGCTTAATTAGTAAGATAAATAATTAATTTAACTATGTCATATTTACAAAACATTGAAATATCTGTATCACATAACGACGTATTTGTCGATCACATATACTGCGCAAGCTCAGTATGTCGTATCTGCAATTTGAAGAATTTGAAGTTTCACATACTGACGTATTTGCGCTACGTATTTGTGCTACTTTGTCATTGCGCGGTAAAGTTGCTGTTTTGTCCGTTTTACATACTGGCGTATTTGCGCAACTGTATCACATAGTGACGTATGTGCGCGACGTAGCCTATTTGTCATTTGAGCGGCGAAAATGTCATTAGTCCTTATCACATAGTGACGTATTTGATCTAATATTGATTTTTTGCAAAATACGATATGCTATGATAGTGATAAGTGAATTATATTTAGAATATCGTATACTTGAATTACCGTTAACCTGGTTTTAATCGACAATAATGTTTTAATCAAGATTATTGAGCAAATGAAAATCGCTAGATTTTCAAGTTCAATTTTCTCGAAATGCGCATTTTGCAAATACGTCATTAGTTAATACGGCCGACGAATTTAGTAGAATAAAATTAATCAAGATGGCCGTCGTAGAATTTTCAACTTTCCATAAGTTCCATTTTGTTGTTAAAATAAAAAAGACTGACTTAACTACATTGTAGATGAGCTTTACACTCAATATTCGCTAGAATAGCTTCACAAGACCATAAAAATACTGTTGAAACCTATAGTGGGCTTCACCGACCCTACCCTCCAAGTATCAATGATTTTGCTATTATGTTATGTTATTTTATGTTTATAAATATACAAAAATATATCTGGATTGCAACTCCCACTCTCTTCCCTCGTGTAATCCTTCTAGAAGCATATTACTTAGCCCATACTGTCAAGGTGGAGTGAGTGGAAGAGGAAGTTTCCGTGTATAGGGTGTCCTTGAAAGAACTGTTTTTTCGGGAACTGATTTTTTGGGTACTTGATCGCATAAAACAAACGTAACTTAATAACTGATGATGTTGAGAAACTGTTGAGAAATTTTGACAAATTACCGCTCTTGTTTGATTATCCTCAAAATGACATGGTATACAATCTCCCAAAACTTACATCGAGAACCTGGAGGCACCCTCTACGAAGCAGGCCTACTTGAAGAGATGACCGGCATTAGCAGTTGCACCACCAATGGAAACCATGACGCACAGTTGAAAAAAAAAACGCTGTCAAATGCATGCAGGTCATCAAATACCATCTGAACAAATACTCCAGAGATGGAAATATCCAAACGCTATTATAGAGATTGTTTGGAAGATAAGAAAACCAAGAAGAGTGGAGTTAAAGAGCTCAATCAGAGAGAGCACCACCTCATCTTAAATGAGATGAGCCGAGGTCAAACTTACTGGGCAGGGCTGGGTTTTAAGAAAACCTAAAAGCTTATTTAGAACATGTGCCAGAAAGAGCACAGAAAATGCCTCACTAATCTGGTGAACGAAGTGAATGAAGAAGATATGCTGGCTATACCTCTACGGATGTGCTTAACAATGAGAGTGGTTGAGATGGAACTCCGCCATGCAGACTAACACCCCATGGAAGAAGCTCTTATATGTCTGGACACCAGAGCCCCTGTCTATTCATATCAATGCCACCCATGACCAACTTCCTTCATCTGCTAAACTGAAACTGTGGGGGAAGACCAGTCTTGGACTGTGCCAACTCTGCAACTACCGTAACAGGTACAACTGGCGCCATGACTAAACACTAAGAACAATAGTATCGGGCCGGGCACCATGATGAGGCTAGTACAACAGCGAAACAACAGAGTATACTCCAGACTTCAAAACAGCAGAGTATAATCCAGACTTCATCCCTACCATTGCTTTCCGTAAAGCTGATGGCACGACATACAGGATGGCTCTACAAACCCCAAAGACAGAAGTAAAACATCCTAAAGCGATTGGACCTTCCTGATGGATGAGGAGGACAAGCCAATAGTATTCCCTCCAGAAATAGCAGAAACTGCCAGGCGGCCTGGGTCCAAATTTAGGGATGAAGGTAACTTGTTTACAAATTACCCATCCCCCGGAAAAGAGATCTACTTTTTTTTTCAAAAGCCGCACTACAAAATGTCTAGTTTAACTGCCAAGAAAGGAGGACAGTAATATCTGGAAAGAAATATTACCTGTAACAACAAGTTACTATTTCACAAACTCTATGCGACTTTTTTCTTTTCTTCAAAAACATCATACATATTAGCCGAGGCAGTAATTATTCCATGACTCACTAGTAATACAATAAAATTTAATTAAACCCAAACCATTCAGAACCAGTCCTGTCATATATCATGTGGCTCCATAGGTAAATCTTCCATTCAAAGTTACCGTCAAAAAGAAATCCATATAATTCGCTAGCCTTTTGTGAAATCAAAACATATTAATATGATTGATGCGGTTGGTCGGTTGTTTTGGTATTAATGCAAGTTACAAACTTTTGAAGCTAAAAATAATAACTTGAAAATAAATATTCAAGTCAAATTTACACTGACTTGTCTGAACCAAATTTTACTCGCTCCTTGATAGCGATTGAAATCTGACCAATGAAGTACGTGTTTTAGTGCTGCTTTTGAAAGTACACTCATTTCCATTGGTCAGATATTACTCACTCCTTGATAGCGATTGAAATCTGACCAATGAAGTACGTCTTTATTGTTGATTTGGAAAGTACACTCATTTCCATTGGTCAGATATTACTCACTCCTTGACAGCAATTGAAATCTGACCAATAAAGGACGTCTCTTTTCAGTTTTAAATAAAACTTCAAGTTAGTTAGAGTATTTTTTTAAAGTAGAAATGTAAATAGAAACGGCATGGTGTTTCGTTAATTTTGTATTATTATACATTTGTAATTGGAAGGAATGTCGAAATATTTTGGCAATCAATAAAACCAGAGTTAATAATAATACGCACCTTGGAATTGAACTTTCACACAAATATTGTACACAATAAATGATAGGCTCTAATGGTTAATAATAGGCAAGTTTCCTTGTTAACGCAAATAACTGTTCTGAAAACCATTCAAAATCACTAACCAAACTATCACACCATACCTTGGTATGACATGTATCACATGCTCAGCGCGTGTTATTTAATCCTAGAACTGCTGAGCCATATTTTATAACACGGATTACTTTGGGTCGCCTCTATCCAGGGATGTCCAAATAAGTACAAACATTCCCAACATAATATCGCTATGACGTCATAATGTGAGGGCACCCATGTAAATTTGAGAAATTATCAGGCGGTGATGGAAGCGATATCGCCAATTGGTCGCCATTGGATTAACGCATAATCATGAAATCTTCACAAACAATTCTAAATTTGTTATGTGGTGTCAAAGCAAAATTATCTTACTCTAAAACCGTCGGGGTACGACAATATACCACACTGCAAGTATGTTAATTTTCCATTTGTAATTGCTAACCGTGTATTTTGAATGGGGCTGTCAGCCCTGTATCTTCGCCAGCCTCGTACGTCACGTGTTGCGCTTCCTATGCCGCCTGGAAATTATGGCTATGTACAAATAGGCAAAATTTATTTTCGGCTAAAAATGATACGAACATGCAGTTTTCACCACATTTTGTAAAAGAAAATAACTATTTCAAAATAACTAACAAGTAAAGAGTCAATATCTCACAAGCCTATCAGGAGAAATCCTCCAATTTTTTCAGGCTCATTTACCATTGCAAAAAAATACTAACTGCCAAGTGCACAAGCAAGTGAGAACCGCCCCAAAAGTAGCTGAAAGTTACTTGCTATAACAGCCACATTTATTGGTCAAAACATGCAATCAGAGCCCGTCTAGTATAGAAAATTGACCAATGAAAAATTTAGCTTTATGATATAACTGTACTTGTACGATATCTAGTTTTGGAAGGTGTACAATGCCATGTGAGGAAATGAAAGTCATCAAAAGTTGTTGGCCACATATTACATGAGTTTAAACCCTATTAACGTCAAAACGCTGTATCGCGCTAATTGCGATATTAGCGCTAATCGCGCCCATCTCACTGGGTCATCTTCGATCTAGGAAATGAGCGACAGCGTGCTAGGTACCGCAAATTAGCGTTATTAGCGCTACAACGCTATATCGCGCTAATAGCGCTATTAGCGCTAATTGCGCCCCTCTCACTGGGCCACCTTTAATTTAGCAAATTAGCGTCAGGGTGCTAGGTACTGATAATTAGCGCCATTTGCGCCAATCTCACTGGGTCATCTTCAATCTAGGAAATTAGCGACAGCGTGCTAGGTACCGCAAATTAGCGTTAATAGCGCTACAATGCTATATCGTGCTAACTAGCGCTAATTGCGCCCCTCTCACCGGGTCACCTTCAATTTAGCAAATTAGCATCAGCGTGCTAGGTACTGATAATTAGCGTTATTAGCGTCAAAACGCTATATAGCGCTAATTAGCGCTAATTGCGCTATTAGCGCTAATTGCGTCCATCTCACTGGGTCATCTTCAATCTAGGAAATTAGCGACAACGTGCTAGGTACCGCAAATTAGCGTTATTAGCGCTACAACGCTATATCGCGCTAATCAGCGTTTATAGCGCTATTCGCGCTAATTGCGCCCCTCCCACTGGGTCACCTTCAGTTTAGCAAATTAGCGTCAGCGTGCTAGGTACTGATATTAGCGTTATTAGCGTCACAACGCTATATAGCGCTAATTAGCGCTAATTGCGCTATTAGCGCTAATTGCGCCCATCTCACTGGGTCATCTTCAATCTAGGAAATTAGCGACACTGTGCTATAGGTATCGCAAATTAGCGTTATTAGCGCTACAACGTTATATCGCGCTAATTAGCGCTAATAGCGCTATTCGCGCTAATTGCGCCCCTCCCACTGGGTCACCTTCAGTTTAGCAAATTAGCGTCAGGGTGCTAGGTACTGATAATTAGCGTTATTAGCGCCAAGACGCTATCTCGCGCTAATTAGCGCTAATTGCGCTATTAGCGCTAATTGCGTCCTTATCACTAATCCCGCACTAATTGAGCTAGGCAGCCTATCCCTGATATACAATCTGGAGTCTGGCACTCTTGTTGATCGGTCAGGGTAAACACACACACACACACACCCACATCAGAGTACGAGATCAAATACATAGTGCTTTAATCGTTGAGTTTAAGTCATCGTGAAACATAGGTAAGAGGCTTAAGTATTTTACATGGAAATATTGAACTATCAATGACAATAATTATTATAATGTTATAGCTGTTATTTGTATTACCTCGTTATTAGTTTACACCTATACTGTACGTGATTATTGTTAATTTAACTTCTGTTCATGATACTATCAACTTCAATTGGCTTTAAACGATATCTCTATGTATATACTTACATGTAACAATGTCAGTGTTGACAATCACCAAAATATGCAGAAATTTAATCATCGTCATTGTTCCTTTCGACGTTTTCTTAGTCTAAAGCTTAATTTAGGAGAATTGTTGTAATTTCACCAAAATATGGTATAATTTATTGATCACAATTCGTATTCGTGTCCTTTATTTATGAGTGCAACACGGTAAAGGAAGTTCCGTGTAAAATCACAAGAAAGTAAGAATGTCATGTATAACTAAACAATGAATTTCTTTCTCCGCTTCATTTCAACTTCGCCCAATGTTATTGAAATCACTCCATTCGTCATTGAATTACTCATCGTACCTTTTGTAGTTCAGATCAGACAGAGGGTGTTGTTTTGATATAATGAATCAACACCCAGGTAGGTCTTTTGACGCTAAACATTTACACCAATTATGTGTGCCTACCATCATAAAATATTTAAGTTTTAAAATGCAATAACGATAAAGATGGTTAATTTCCCTTAATATTGTGGTTAACCATAATTTACATGATTAAGAGATAAACGACCTGAATGGCTTCGGTATAATAGGAATAAATAGTTTTCAGCAACGTAATGGCTATATGAAGGATAATTGAAAGAGTAAAGGCCAAAATGTAAGAGCAATTATAACATTTATTGAAACTTTTCAGGGAGATTCTCTTTAGCTATCGTATACCAAAACCAATTGTGGACGCTATTGGAAGGACATAAAAAAACCCAGAGCCATGTGATCTTTTGGAGACAAGGCGATACCCTTGTCTCATATCTGTTTGTGATAGTACTCGACTATGCCTTAAGAATGACTGTTGATGGCATGGAAGAGGCACTTTAAATTCCATCTAGAAAGGAGACAGAGGGGGCGAATTAGGCCAATTAGAATTAGATTGACTAGACCTGGACCTCGTTGATGACACCGCCCTCTTGTAAGAACACATCCAGGAACTACTTCAACGGATCGAAACATTAGCCGGTAAAGTCGATTAAGACCTGGTAAATGAACGTTTGGACAGTATTTTTGTGGGACATAGGAGCACATCAGACATATCTAGTTGAAATTCGCAATGTAATACACATTTTATGGCAAATTATTAAACATTGATATGTTTGATATTTAACAGTCCTCGAAGTAAACTGTCTAAATCTAGTAATGTGTATTTAAAGTGTATGTGGCTGGAGTGAAAAGCCGACAATCAATTGAAAAATATGACCTTTCGTATTAATGATATGGATCCCCCAAAAAAAAAAACCCCACCAAAATAAAATTAAGTCTTTCTGGGAAAAAATGTACAGAGAGGAACAGAAAAAAAAAAAAATAGTCCGAGGGGTCTCAATAAATCGAATCCTTACAATAACATAAGACATAATTCTTATCCTAAACTTAACCCTTATCCTAAACATAACTACAACTTTAATCCTAACAATTAAATCTATACTAACCTAAAAGCTATCCTTAACTCTGACACTAACCCAGATGCTCACCCTAACCTTATCCCGAACCCCAATCATAACCAAAAAACCATAAGCCCTAACCTCAAACCCAACCATAACTATTATCTTAACACTTACTCTAACCCTAACTTAAACATATCCTTAACATTAACCCTGAGTCATAACCAGAAAGCCCTAAACCCTAAGCCTAACCATGAACCAAACCATAACTCTAATCCTAGCACTTATACTAACCCTTTAAACCTAAACATATCCCTAACACTAAGCCTAACACTAATAATAACCCTACCTTAACCCTAACCTAACCAAAAACCCTAAAACTAAACATATCTCTAATTCTAACACTCGCCTGAACTCGAACTTAAGCATAGCTTTATTATGAACCCTAAACCATAACCAATCTAACACTAAGCCTAACCCTGATGCTAACCCTACCGTTACCCTTATTTTACCCCAATCATAATCATAAACAAAAAATAACCCCAAACCCTAACATTAATCCTAAAACAAAATATGACTCTAATCCACTTACCTGAACCCGAATCTTATGTTAAATATTGTTAAAGTCACTATGTAAGATTTGCTGAGGAGGAGGCCCTTCATATTCATTTTCTAAATTGTGTTGTTTTACACGAAACACGATTACGATTGTAATGTACGAACGAAAATGAGAAATGCGAAAAATAAAGCATTATAAATTCTGTGTTGCGACAAAATATGAAATTTTAATTTTAACCCGAGATCCTGAGATTTTATATAGGTAATCATAATGATATACACGCAATAGTGCAGTAATAAAGTAACAATTTCTTTAATTAGGGGAGGTATTATTTTACAAAATTCAACATTTTAAATTTCTCCTCTCGGTACTACCCTATTAAAAACGAAATATGAACAAACACAAAAGTTACATGAAATATTTCTAGATATGACGTAAAGTTTGAATTGTTGGCATAAGTCATCAGAGGTAGCTCCTTCAGAAGCCTGAGTATGTCGCTTCCTTTAGGTATTGATAAACAACTGTCCCGTGTGCATAACACTTCAAGGTGCAGCCATTTCTACATTTGATTTCTCTTCAACATCAGTTGCATTTTTAAAAAGGTCCACATTGCTTTAAATGAGTCCAAATTTTAATTGCGTTTTCGGTCAGCCGAAATATTGGGAATCTCTTTTACATCCACTAGAGATGACAACGATATCCGCGAAGCCATCTCACAAATTACCTGTATCTAGTACAGATCAGAGATCATCAAACTACTCATGACGATACTATCATCATGATGAAGCATTTCTTAAGCAGAAATGTTCAGAAATTCAGAAAGTTAACCCCCACCTCAAAGTCAGTCTCCTTATATCCGCTATTTTAAGGCACATTCTCCGATAAAGCGTTCAAAATGCCAAATATGTGTCGCCCATAGTTTCAAGTCGTATTCAGACTTGTTTTGCCAGAAAGAAATAACTTTTATTAATATAACTTATACTTAGGAGTTGCTTTTTAAAATGTGTGAGGCTAGAGGTTGTAACATGCCTAGAAAGAATAAAACAATAGAGCTGATTATGCATGTCCACTGTTTTCCTCCATGTCGCCAGACAAGGTGTGTTCTGTATAATGTGTCCCTGCTCTCTAAACATGCGCGCATATAATGGTATCATGCCCTAATTATAAAGTATAAATCATCACAACACAGATTATTAAATTTTTCCAACAGGTCTTTCAGACTATGTCGCCAATATTGTTCACAGATACGTTACCATATTTCTAATGGATAATAATCTGTGAAAATAATTGGCTAGATGAATTTTCTCATATGTGATGGATCAAGCAGTCTCCATAGTTATATTATATATATGGAACAAAACATAATGGTTTCAAAGTAAAAAAATCAGGTCTATTAATGGCAAAAAGTCCTGACGTTACGTTCATGCCTTCACAGATACGTTACCTAAATTCTACTCCCCTCGGAAAAAACGCTGTGATAAATGAAGCCAAATACCATACCAGACTTTAGTACATTGGGTAATGATTGATCAAGTATGGGTATTAAGTCGGTCAGTTTTTACACTTGCACGATTAAGACAAAGATAGGAAAGGGTTTCACAGATACGTTACCACTGATACGTTACCCCCAATACGTACAAGTAATATTGCTTAAAAATGAAGTATTGTTGAAAAATCACCCATGCACTGTTTTGTGTTCATAAACTATTAAAGTTTACAATTCTGAATGAATTTTATGAATTCTTTGTGGTTGGCATTTTGTCATTCCTGAGACCAAACTTGGACGCTTTAACGGAGAATGGGCCTTTAGGTTAATTCACTACATTATGCGGTTCATAAAAAAATAGAATCTAAATTGGTACGAAATTGTACATCGTTGCTTTAAAGAAGGATACTTTGTAATTGTTAAATGGTAGTTATATTATATGGTATGATTTAAATTAATCCAGTTAAACACTACTTCTGTACAAAGGTCATCAAATACATCATATTTAATCAAAGTAATATATGTACTAGCGATATTTCTTTTTTAGATTCTACTTTTCTTTTTTCTTCATGTTTTCTTCTATTTCAGTATTTAGTGTTTATTTTGTGGTTTCCCGTTTCTATTATGTATTTATCTAATCCCATTCCCATACATTTTAGCTTCATTCCATTTTCTTACAACTCATGATTAGCTTCTTTCTTACCTTCTTTTTTTGTTCCCGTTTGCATTTCTTTACTGATCAATTTTGTTTTAACTTTTATCATTTTCGCACATCCTTAACCCTAGAACTACTGAGCCATGTTTTGTAACACGATCTACGAAGAGGGGGTTGTAGCGATCCCCCTTAATTGTCAATTATAAAAGTCATCTACCTTATATTTGGCACTAATGTATAGCGATGGGTTTTCTCTACCCAGTGCTACCAAAATAAGTACAAACATTCCCCACATAATATCGCTATGACGTCACAATGTGGGAACTTCTGGTTGTATACAAAAGTATAGGCAAAATTGATTATCGGCTAAAAATTCTACAAAAATGCGTTTTTCACCAAGTTTTTTTGCTAAATATAAAAGGAAATGACTATTCTCACCTAACTAAGAAGTAAAAAGTCAGTAGCTCTGGAAATAATTTCACAAGAGCGAAATGTAAATCATTGGGGCCTATGATCATCTTTGATGGCCGGTCCCGAGTAAGGTGCTTGGGTGAAAATTTATCTGTCCATATACTGCCCGCCACCAGAGAGCGAGTAGGTCTATCGTGTCACCTTGGTGTGTACCGGCGCATGTACACTTGCGGAGTCGCTTGCGCAGATACCCGTGTGGCTTACGAGTACAAGTCGGCTGGGACAAAGTCCAACATCTGGTCTGGTCATAGGAGGGCGACATACAGGAGAATTAGTGGTCTCCGGGTCTTATGTCTACTTCCCCTGTACGATTTCTTTCCACGTTTAGAGCTTAAATCAGGAGAATTGGGTAATTTCAAGAACCAAAATTGTTGAAAATATTTAAATCGGGTACTTCATTTATAATGTTGTTATTGTTTATTATCTTCTATTCCTGATACTTTAAAATTAAATTTGCCTTAAAAATATATCTGTATTATTATACTTACATGTAACAACGCCAGTGCAAGCAATCACCAAAATATGCAGAAGAAGTTTAATCGTCGTCATTGTTCAACTCGATGTTTTCTTTCCTAAACTACAGCTTAATTCAGGATAGTTTGGTAATTTCAAGAACAAAACATAAAAATAATATACAATATTGAAAAGGAAGGACCAGGTAAAGGAAGTTCCGTGTGACACCAACGAGAACAAGAATGCTGAATGTAATGTATATCTTAGCAAAGGTGAGCTGAAAGCGTCATGTCATGAATGAATAGTTTCTTTCTTCATGTCAGCTTCGCCCAATGTTATAGTTCGTTCAACTATGACCTTACTAAAATCCGTCAAAATAGCATGTAGAGGGCGCCAGACAAAGACGAATACGGGAATCGATGGCATATTATTGGTGGTGCATGGTGAGTGATAACATTTTTATGCAGTGCTGCGATAAAGACGCCAAATTTGGCTATTCCTTGCTGGAAAAACTGACGGCAACTGGTAACAATTAAAAAAGGGCTACATACATTTAAAATATATGGCTTCCATCGAATTGTTGACACTCTTATGTATAAAAGGTATGAGATTATACGGAAACGATGATTTGCTCATATAAAAGCACAGCAAAAATGTTATTTTTCACTTGCACACAGGTATATTGAAAATATTATTATCAATCATCAAGTGCTCTATAACGTTATAGACGTCACTCCACGGGGTTGGGACACATCTGAGCCACTGCTACCATCCAGATCAAGCTAAAGCAAGTGGAAGTGCTTTTTGGATATTACAGGGTGACACAACCTTGTACTACCGTATTCAAAGATGATGCTTATAAGATGCATAAGGGTCACTCCACGGGGTTGGGACACAATGTCTGATATTTTTTTCTATGCTGTTGGATTTATTTATGCAACATTAAGTCATGTAACATTTGCCTTTGTGTTTGAGCATTTCTATCAATTTTAGTGAAAATGTTTTCAAAAGTGTTAAAGAAGGGTATTTTAAAACTGACACGATGTCATTGCACCTTTTTTAATCCTTTTCACCACTTAAATTTACCTATTACGCAAAAAGCTCCCAAATGATGAACAATATGTGACGTGTCATGTCAAAGACAATATTTTTAACATTGATAACAGCACAAATTCGCAACAAACACAAATTGTGAAAAAATTACCCCCGGGCAGATTTTTGGCTATTTTTCCATTTACGATCCTGCCCAAAAGTGTCTGCTTTTGACATGACACGTCACATATTATAAATATGCACGTTTATTTACAATATAAGCATATTGTAGTACATTGATTCTCTGTCGAGAATCTGCACTTTCTCTAGGTCCATGTGGTGTCCCGGTTAATCTATGTGTATGTGATGAGACACCACGGACGTTTTAAGGCATCGGAGATGCCTTTGACATAAGGAATGCCAAAGGCAAAAGTCAAACACCAATGTCCCTTGGTGTTCGTACTATTATTTGGCGGTTTACTTGGGTCAAATGTTCACTTGGGGTATACCCACAGATAGAAAGGACTTTAGTGATGTGAACCACGTGGACATAGGGAAAGTACAGATCCTCGACAGAGAACACCGGTGCTTCGAAAGAGGAGTCAAAGAGGACATCAACATCCGGGTCAAGCAACCTTCTCTGAATAAGGACGGGGCGCTACAACTTAGAAATAGTCTCCGATCCAGTTCTGACGTCACAAGTCAAGAGTCGTCAAATCGATCAACGAACTCCACAATTCTGCTGAAAAAGGCTATGGTCTAAACAACCGAAAATTTCACGTGAGCAACTTCATGTGTTGTGAACAAAAGTTCAATTCTTCATTTATTGTCTATACTATTATTGGATCCATATTATGTAACATTAATTCAAGTAAAATTTTTACCTTTGTGTTTGAGTATATCTTGAAATTTTAAGTTTTAAGTTTTTTATGATTGTAGTCGTTTTTCACCACTTAAATTTAGCAATTTCCTGTTGATTTCAGCTCGCACAGTACTGGCTGATTGAACAGCACAATATGCTCACCCAATGGAGAGGTTTTGAAGACTTACGTTCGTCCATTTCTGGCTTATTTTTTCAAAAATCAAATATGTCTGGTGAAAGTAACACAAAAAATGTATACCATTCCGTTGGCCCTTCCAAAAAAGAGAACATTCGTGGTCAATAATTTAAAATGTATATCATAAAAGTTAATACAGATTTTTATTTACAATGTTCTAAATGCTTTATGTAATTACACATTTTATGTATTTTATTTTTAACATTGATCCATGTTGTGTTCCTCAGCCACTCCATATGAATTGGACTTTTATTGACTTTTTTAGACCAAAATGCTTAAATTTACACCGAAAAAAACCCCCGAATTTAAATACATGTACTTCTATAGGGAAATGTATTATGCGCTGAAATATTGCGGCATTCCTTTCAGTTTAATCAACCATAACATTTGATCCGAATGTCCAAATTACACCAAATAAAATGCAATCAAAACACAAAACTGTAATGCAATTACGGAGCAAACAACATATTTTGACCAACATAACAGTTTAATTAGGCGTATACTACCTTAACCGAAAGCCCACTTTCCTATTTTGCTCAACTGATGGGTTAAAGATAAATACATTTGTAACTAGTTCCAACAAAACCGGGAACACGTCGCCAGATATGTTTTTGAGTTATAGGCCTTTAAAGATGGCATTCCCATAATAAAAATCAAATGCTGGAATTCATGGTATTTGACTGTGGGACTAAGTGATTTGGCAAATCCTTGAAACTACTTATTAAAGTGTATTTAATCAACAAATAACAAGTAAACTATGATAATCCCAATTCAATCCTGTTTTAAAAGGCAGGAAACTAATTGACCCATTACTCAGAATAGCAATTTGGCAAAATATCAAGGTATCATTTACAATCTTCTACAAAAGTATTGATGCTATTTATTTTGGTATTATTTTAAAGCTTATTGTCTAGTGCTTACATTTTTATTCAAATCTTGAAATATAAAAGAAATGTGACTTGTTCCTGGTTTTTTTTTCAGAGTGAGTCACATTTTTGAAAAGGTACAATAGTTGAAAACCTTATGTCCATTTGTGGCTTAATTAAAACAATCAAACATTTTTGGTAAAAAGTAACACAAAAACGACATTATCAATTTTTTAGCTTTTTTCGGTTCTTGAGTAGTTGAGTTGTAGGTAGAATGTTAAAAAGTTCAAGTTCTCTATAAGTATCTTAGCCAATATTTTAAAAATTTTAAATTTGAATGCAACTTTGCAAGTTCTCAGAACTTTAAATACACAATGTGTATGTCACTTTTTACAAAATTAAATGAACTCCAGTTTTCAACAAATCATAATTTATTGGTTATTTGTATATTATACAAGAAAAGGTGATTATACAATATTTATTTACAATACTTTTATGTGCTAAATGCTTTATATGATTATATATTTATACATTTTATTTTTTAACATGTAACCATGTTGCATTCCGTGGTCATTCCGTGTCAAGTCACGTGATTTGCGATACAACCCATTCGTAACACTGATTTATATGATAGCGTTACTTATACATGCCTTTTATAAAATATATAATGATTTGCGTTACTTACACATTACCGTATCACGTGATTGGCGTTATTGATACATTTAAATCTTAACACTAAGTAACGTGATAACCTTTACGTTCCCATCTGAACACTGAGTAATTGTTAAGCTCTTTACACATTTTAGTCTTAACAATGAGTGATATGGTTTACGTTACTTCACATACATTCTCAACACAGACTCATATTGATTTACGCTGCTTCAACAGTCCATTTGTAACACTAACCCATATTGTTTGCACAGCCGGTCTCAAACAAAATTGTGCAGGTAAATAGCGCCCTCTTTGGCAATTAGAAAAAACTGTTGTGGCATGATGCTTACATCACCGTCAATTGCGCAGTCCTAGCTTTTAAATGCTAGTTTGTACTGTTAAATTTGCTTATTTTAATCTCAAGATATGTTTCGTTAACAACGAAAGGATAAAATAACATTTACAAGGGAAGAAGGCTGTACATGTAAATCAATGATAGCATCAAGTTTATCAAGAGTTCCTTCGTTAAATCAAAAGAAACAATACAGTTTTTTACTGTTTTTACTGTTTTATCATGATACAGGTATAATGATTCTCTTTTCTACTTGAAACAGATTAGAAGAATTTCAGATTCTGCTGTAAAATTACAAACATGTCAATGATTCTGTCATGGCAAATAGTGTTCTCTGTTGTAAACAAATAAGCAATCACGCTGATTGGCTGATCAACGCACTTGACAACAAGTCGGTTGACCCATTGGTTGTCTGTTCGGCGCGTAGTAGGCGACCTTGTCACTTTTACGCGATCGCAATTCACCAGCGCGTACCCCGACCACGGAAGTTTAAAAAAACAACAACTTTATGCTGGAACATAAAATTCACCATAATTACAAATATCCGTTAGGTATACACATTAGTTAGGAATATCTGCGTACAGCCCCTGGTAGTTATCTATATCTCTGTCAGCTCCTAAGGATTCA
This sequence comes from Amphiura filiformis, assembly GCF_039555335.1. Taxonomy (NCBI): domain Eukaryota; kingdom Metazoa; phylum Echinodermata; class Ophiuroidea; order Amphilepidida; family Amphiuridae; genus Amphiura; species Amphiura filiformis. The sequence continues at coordinate 47,951,940 of NC_092640.1, forward strand.
TAACCCATATTGTCAAGCGGTATTTCAACCCCCGTATCGTCGTATTGGTCTTCCACTGGTTCTTGTTCGTTAGGTGTTATGTAGGTTGAGTAGCCCGATATTCCCTGGTCATGTTTCCTTTCCTTATCCCTGTTATCTCCTATGGATTCATAACCCATATTGTCAAGAGGTATTTCAGTGCCTGTGTCGTCGTATTGTTCTTCTTCTTGTCTATTCGGATCTTGTACGTTGGGTGGTATGTGAGTAGAGGAGGCAGATAGATCTGTTTTGCTTTTCCTAATGAAAACAAATAAAAAAGACAGAAAAAGTAAATGGATAAAAAATTATACGTAAATACATAAACAAATAAATTCATTAATTAATATATAATGATATATATAAATACATATAATGATTTTTTTGGTTGCAAAAACAACCAAAACAAGTAAGCAAAAATGAAGATTAACATTTAAAAATGAGAAACCAATGATTTCTGATCACCAGATAGCACAGCAGATCGGCATCCCATTAGTGCTGGAACATTACACTAATGCTGAGGAATTTAGCGACAGTCTGTTTGAAAAAACTAATCACTTTCAACCCGGAAGTAACTCTTCAAATACTATGAAAACGTCAAGTCGTCGGCTGTATTCCATAGTGGCGTATAGTGATTTTTGGTCATTTTTTTTGAAAATTGGCACATATGTTTTTAATGATGTTCTCTTTCATTTTTCTAAGTCTCATCAGTCATAATTAGCTAATTAATTAGTAATTAATTAATTAAATGTGGCGTATAGTTACAAAGTGACATTTTTGTATTCCATAGTGGCGTATCGACCATACGCCACTTTTTATACACATTTTATAATTATGAAATATCGGCAAAAATGAAAAACATCGTATGTCATAGTGGCGTACACGTATCGGACCTATACGCCACTATGGAATACGAACGACGAAAAAAAGTAACGCCATAGGGATTACACGGCGACCGAGGTGGCGTACGGTTAACGTTAGGTTAGGGTATTGCGTTTTGTTCGTTTTCCATAGTGACGTATAGTTTTATTTTCAGTTTGCCAGCAATAGTATGTATTTATTTCTTTTGAAAAATATATAACAATAAAATCTATTTAGTTTACTACAGAAATTTCACATCATTTACAAAATATAATGAATGTCTGATTTACACAACTCGATTTGAAATTGGCATTTCTTCAAACCCGATTTTCTCGAAAAGTTGTTTATTCGCGGCGCCCCACTATACGCCACTATGGAATACGGACGACGATTAGTCCTGTGTAACGTTTTCATTGAGAGATTGGCAGCAACTGAATTTGATATTATAACAAGTGTAAACAAAAGCATGAAAAGGATAGGATATCTCAATAATACAAGTGTACATACAAATACACAAACACATTTTAAAACTGAACCATATTGAGGTAAATTTGTTTTTAATAGATGCATCTAATCAGGTACATTATGACACCCCCATTGAATCCAATGTGACTTCAAGAAGCAAAGTTATACAGGATGTCCCAGAAAAAAATTACCGGGCGAATGAATTTGGACGTAAGTCGAGAAATATAATCCAGAATCCAAACATCAGCGTGTAGCCCATCTGATTCTGCATCATATACGTCAATTTTACTGGAATCGGTTGACTGATTGCGAAGAAATGAGCGATTACATAACGCATGCGTCAATTCACTTCATTCCAAGTTTGAAAGAAAGATCATTCAGCACAATGCGCACTATAGTGGTTACCTGTCAATCGGCTTCATATTTTGTTCTGTGAAATCCTTTTCGTTCTTTTTAAACAATCTCTTTCTTACAAAACATTGAATTAGGTTTTGTTCAGATTTGAAAACCTGCACGATATTGAAAATGAAAGTTTGCATGTAAGATGATGCTCGGTACTTGTAAATATTTTTTCGTAAATGTTGATATAAATGTTGCATAAGGAATATTGCATAAAAGAATTCCAGCTGCCTTAAACAATTTCTCACACACATTTAAGTTTTTGGAATATTCCGTAGCAATTGTAATGAAAAGTTTAAACTTCAACATTAATGTCATTAACATCGGATGTCACGTAAACTGTATAAGCATTTGATCATTGTCATTCTTGGCTCAAATATTCTTTGGAAGGTTAAAATACAACATATTTGTACAACCTAAATAATTAAAGTTGGAAAGCTTCCAATTACAGAAATCAAAAGAAGTTTTCTTGAACAAACTGTTATTCATCTTCAGTGAATGCATGAATAACATAACACCGTTGGATTATAAAATTGATAATGTGGACTAAATTTAATGAGATACACAAACTTTAGGAAGTGGTGAGCTATTATGAAAAAAAGCGCCTGTGATCAAACTTGGAATGAACTGCATTGATGCGCACAATATGTAATCGTTAATTTCTTCGCAACCAGTCAACCCAATTTTCGTACGTGATGCACATTAACACATGCTATGCGCTACATTTTAAATTTTCTGATTCTAATGTCTACTTCTCGACTTACGTTCAATTTAATCACTTGGTAGTTATTTTTATGGGACACCCTGTACAAGCATTTGATTAGACGAAGGTTCAGTCTTAAAGTGACAAACTGGTCTAAACTCCACAGACTAGACATCTGGTTTGAGAGTGGTAAATAGCTAATTTGTGCGTGCCTTTTAACTTAAAACAAAAGGAAAAGAAAACTGAAACAAAAGAGCTGGCAAAAACAATGAAAGTTATGAAAAGTACAGATAAGTAAATCTGATATTTAAACTGCTTTAAATAAAGCTTCATTGAAGAAACTGTGTTGTCTCTTTGTTGCACATCTATTAAAAAACAAATCTACCCCAATATGGTTAAGTTGTGAATTGTGATTATTTTTCCAAGTGTAAGAATACTTTTTTGGCTCAGTATAGATAATGATTGTCAAAACTACTCCCCGTGAATTTGATTTTTGTTTGTTGCAGTTTTGGCACTTCCAGGGCAAATTTTCTTACATATTCTTATCTTAAAAATGCAAATAGGAAAAAAATATCACTTGAGCAGGAAACAGATATCTTTGATCAATGATTTCTTAAATTTCTTGTATAACAGTCTAGCCTATCCATTATGTTTGTTCATTTGTTTATGGAGGGCAGTTCTTGGAGGCAGTGGGACTTAGGCTATGTTCTCAGTTAGAGTCTGTCTCCGCATTGTATGCCTTTTGTTAATTTTCTGTGATATTGTCATTAGTATCGCCCGGCAGCCCCTGTGCACTGGTAAACCTGAGTTTTGTTACTTAAAAAGAACTACATGTGTACATATAAAATAACAATTGGTCTCAAATACTGATGCTAGATGGAGAGACGAGCTGGTCAGCTACCTGGGAACAACAGCCTGGACAGGAATTGCAGGAGACAGGAGAAATTGGCAGAATTTGGGAGAGGCTTTTACCCAGCAGTGGGATGACATGGGCTGATGATGATGATGATGACTGATGATTTAGAAAAAAAACCAAAATAAAAAAACCCAAACAAACACATACGGATATTGACCATTATTGCCATTGATTATTATACGCCATGATGGCAGGATTTAGTCGTTTTATATACCATAATGACTATAATATTTTCCATCTTAAATGTGGAGTCCATTTGCTCCAACTTTAAATACGCTTTATAATATCAGGTAGAACATGCTTTACATACCTTCTACAGTATACCACAATAGCCACAATAGCTATAGTCACAACGACTCCAACTGCTGCTGCACTTACTGCTATAATGATCGTGATCGTTGAAGAACCATCTAAGAATGGTAATACAATAGATCAATTAAACATAATGAAAACCGGCATAACGATGTAATGTTACGTCTAACTCAGTCCCTGCATTCGGTAGAAGTCATTCATTTCATGGAGGTGCTCCGGTGGATGGAGTGGTCGGTGGTGGTGGTCAGGGTTTCATCCAGGTCTTTACACTGGTTTAGGTAACTGGGGTGCTGTTGGAGTGTTTTTCGGGCTGACCCCTGTGTTTGCCTGCTAGTAGCATCTCTTGGGCGCAGGGATGTTCTTTTGCATTCAGTTATGTCCCTGCGCTTGTGTTCTTGTTCTTGGATATGCTAGTCTGTGTTACAGACCGTGTACCTATATTATCCATAGGGAGAGAAACTACTTGGAACCACACACTCTCAGAAACCATAGCCTATATTATCCATAGGGAGAAAAACTACTGGGAACCACACACTCTCAGAAACCCTCGCCGAGAGCCGCTCCGCGGCTCTCAGCTCGTACTCGCCGCTTCGTGGCTCATCGCGGCTTCGTCGCTCACGACCCCCCCCCCCCTTGAACGCGAGTCCGACACTATCTCGATTCAGTCTTTGACAAAGACTATGGATATGCTGGGTCAGATCTGACGTTGCTCCAGCTTTAGCCCCAGATACCTGAATCCATTGTGTTTTGTCATAAAAAAAAAACATTTTGTCTACTCTTATGTATATTTCCTTGATGCTTTTGATGTAATGTGCAATCGTATGACCTATGCCTTAAATGATGTTTTTATTGTATTGCTCTTGATGTAATTAGTTTTAACATAATGCAATCGTATGATATAATGTTTTATATGCCGTTTTTATTGTGTATTATATGTATACCCTTGTACGTGCCACCTGTGAACCAAGGGAGAACAGTGCCAGTGCATTGATTGGTCACCCCAGGTTAAATAAGCAATAAATAGATAAATAATAAATAATATTTATGTCAATGACATAAAGGAATGACTTCTACATAATGCAGGTTATCAACGAACAAGAAATGTCTTTAAAAAGACAATGCCACGGATGAAGACCATGTTTCATAATTTGCATTGATAGTTCGGCAATCTACAACTTTTTACCCCTGAGGGGTAAAAACAATTTCAGTGTTGCCAGTTAGCTAAAAAACGTATCTTTAGATCACAAAACTCATTGAAAGTTGCAATAACGTTCATTTGATGCATTCCGCCCAATACGCCCAACATTATGTATACTACCACTTTTTACCCCTATTAAAAAAATCACTTCCCTCTTTTAAAATACCCCTTCTTTATAACTATACCCCCAATATTTATTAACCCCCTAAATCACTTCTATACCCCTTTTCAAACGGGGGGATTCTCCCCCCAGTCGGGTGAAAATAATTTAGAATGTACGATATTATAGGGTTTACTTGAGCTCGGAGCTCTATATATACTATCACTTTTAACCCCTGTTTGCCATAGGCGACAGGGGTAAAAAGTGGTAGTATATATAGAGTTCGCAACGGGACGAAACAGGCTAAAATATCTTGTATTCTGAATCAAGATATTATAGTGTTTACTTGAGTTTGGAACTCTATATATACTACCACTTGTTACCCCTGTTTGCTATAGGCAACAGGGGTAAAAAGTTTTTACCCCTATTTATCAGCTTCCCTCTTTTAAAATACCCCCTTCCTTATAACTATACCCCCAATATTTATTGACCCCCTAAATCACTTCTATACCCCTTTTTTCAAACGGGGGGATTCTCCCCCAGTCGGGTGAAAATAATTTAGAATGTACGATATTATAGGGTTTACTTGAGCTCGGAGCTCTATATATACTACCACTTTTTACCCCTGTTTGCTATAGGCAACAGGGGTAAAAAGTTTTTACCACAAAAAAAAAAATATCCGCTTCCCTCTTTTAAAATACCCCCTTCCTTATAACTATACCCCCAATATTTATTCACCCCCTAAATCACTTCTATACCCCTTTTTTCAAACGGGGGATTCTCCCCAGTCGGGTGAAAATAATTTAGAATGTACGATATTATAGGGTTTACTTGAGCTCGGAGCTCTATATATACTACCACTTTTTACCCCTGTTTGCTATAGGCAACAGGGGTAAAAAGTTTTTACCCCTTTAAAAAAAATCACTTCCCTCTTTTAAAATACCCCCTTCTTTATAACTATACCCCCAATATTTATTAACCCCCTAAATCACTTCTATACCCCTTTTCAAACGGGGGGATTCTCCCCCCAGTCGGGTAAAAATAATTTAGAATGTACGATGTTATAGGGTTTACTTGAGCTCGGAGCTCTATATATACTACCACTTTTTACCCCTGTTTGCTATAGGCGAGGTGAATAATTTAGAATGTACGATATTAAAGCGTTTACTTGAGCTCGGAGCTCTATATATACGACCACTTTTTACCCTGTTTGCTATAAGCAACAGGGTAAAAAGTTTTACCCTATTTAAAAAGAATCCGCTTCCTCTTTTAAAATACCCCTTCTTTATAACTGTACCCCAATATTTATTAACCCCTAAATCACTTCTATACCCCTTTTCAAACGGGGGGATTCTCCCCCAGTCGGGTGAAAATTATTTAGAATGTACGATATTATAGGGTTTACTTGAGGTCGGAGCTCTATATATACTACCACTTTTTACCCCTGTTTGCTATAGGCGACAGGGGTAAAAAGTGGTAGTATATATAGAGTTCGCAACTGGACGAAACACTAAAATATCCTGTATTCTGAATCAAGATATTATAGTGTTTACTTGAGTTCGGAGCTCTATATATACTACCACTTTTTACCCCTGTTTGCTATAGGCGACAGGGGTAAAAAGTGGTAGTATATATAGAGTTCGCAACTGGACGAAACACTAAAATATCCTGTATTCTGAATCAAGATATTATAGTGTTTACTTGAGTTCGGAACTCTATATATTATACTACCACTTTTTACCCCTGTTTGCTATAGGCAACAGGGGTAAAAAGTTTTTACCCCTATTTAAAAAAATATCCGCTTCCCTCTTTTAAAATACCCCCTTCCTTATAACTATACCCCAATATTTATTAACCCCTAAATCACTTCTATACCCTTTCTTCTATAACCCAGTCGGGTGAAAATAATTTAGAATGTACGATATTATAGGGTTTACTTGAGCTCGGAGCTCTATATATACTACCACTTTTTACCCCTGTTTGCTATAGGCAACAGGGGTAAAAAGTTTTTACCCTATTTAAAAAAAATCACTTCCCTCTTTTAAAATACCCCTTCTTTATAACTATACCCCCAATGTTTATTAACCCCCTAAATCACTTCTATACATACTACCACTTTTTACCCCTGTTTGCTATAGGCAACAGAGGTATAAAGTTTTTACCCCTATTAGAAAAAAAATCACTTCCCTCTTTTAAAATACCCCCTTCTTTATAACTATACCCCCAATATTTATTAACCCCTTAAATCACTTCTATACCCCTTTTCAAACGGGGGGATTCTCCCCCAGTCGGGTGAAAATAATTTAGAATGTATAGGGTTTACTTGCCATAGGCGACAGGGGTAAAAAGTGGTAGTATATATAGAGTTCGCAACGGGACGAAACACTAAAATATCTTGTATTCTGAATCAAGATATTATAGTGTTTACTTGAGTTCGGAGCTCTATACTACCACTTTTTACCCCTGTTTGCTGTAGGCGAGGTGAAATAATTTAGAATGTACGATATTATAGGGTTTACTTGAACTCGGAGCTCTATATATACTACCACTTTTTACCCCTGTTTGCTATAGGCGACTGGGGTAAAAAGTGGTAGTATATATAGAGTTCGCAACGGACGAAACACTAAAATATCTTGTATTCTGAATCAAGATATTATAGTGTTTACTTGAGTTCGGAGCTCTATATATACTACCACTTTTTACCCCTGTTTGCTGTAGGCGAGGTGAATAATTTAGAATGTACGATATTATAGGGTTTACTTGAGCTCGGAGCTCTATATATACTACCACTTTTTACCCCTGTTTGCTATAGGCGACAGGGGTAAAAAATGGTAGTATATATAGAGTTCGCAACTGGACGAAACACTAAAATATCTTGTATTCTGAATCAAGATATTATAGTGTTTACTTGAGTTCGGAGCTCTATATATACTACCACTTTTTACCCCTGTTTAAAAAAATCCGCTTCCCTCTTTTGATTAGTATAAAGCTTGATACTATCCAAAATCAGAAATAGTAACAATCTTTAATTAATGTCCGTCTTACAAAACGGAATAAACCAAAATATGACAGAAATTTAGTTTATTCCGTTCATAAAATTCCAAACTTTTGATTAGTATACATACATACATACATAAAGGTGATTTAAGGCGCTTATGCAAAAAATTGATTTAAACGCACAAAACTACATTACCAACAACAAACGATAACCAGCCAGTGGAAAACAAGAAAAGTCAATGTAAAGACAAAATGAAAAATACTAAAAATTGTACAAGTGAGTTTTCAGCAGCTTTTTGAATTGTGTGAGAGAAGAAGCTTCCCGTACGTTCCGTGGCAGGCTGTTCCAGTTGGACGGTCCAGCAGCTGTAAATGACTTATCACCACAGGTTAACTTGCACATGGGAATGTTTAGGAGAGTTCTGTCCAGGGCAGATCTTGTAACAGGGCCACTGGACGGTGTTGGCTTAAGACTAATTGAATCGATGAGGTATCGCGGAGCAGAGTCAGTCAGGCACTTATAAATCAGAAGACAGAGTTTGAATTGGATGCGGTTGCTAATCGGAAGCCAATGAAGATTGTTCATGAGAGGTTGATACTATCCAAAATCAGAACTAGTAACAATCTCAAATTGATGTCCGTCTTAAAAACGGAATAAAACCAAAATATGACAAAATATTGCTGATCTATTTTAAGTTTAAAAGTAAATAGAATACAATGTCTTCAGTTTATTCCGTTCATAAAATTCGAAACTTTTGATTAGTATAAAGCTTGATACTATCCAAAATCAGAAATAGTAACAATCTTTAATTGATGTCCGTCTTACAAAAAGGAATAAACCAAAATATGACAGAAATTCAGTTTATTCATTTCATAAAATTCGAAACTTTTGATTAGTATAAAGCTTGATACTATCCAAAATCAGAAATAGTAACAATCTAAAATTGATGCCCGTCTTACAAAACGGAATAAACCAAAATATGACAGAAATTCAGTTTATTCCTTTCATAAAATTCCAAACTTTTGATTAGTATAAAGCTTGATACTATCCAAAATCAGAAATAGTAACAATCTCAAATTGATGTCCGTCTTAAAAACGGAATAAAACCAAAATATGACAAAATATTGCTGATCTATTTTAAGTTTAAAAGTAAATAGAATACAATATTTTCAGTTTATTCCGTTCATGAAATTCGAAACTTTTGATTAGTATAAAGCTTGATACAATCCAAAATCAGAAATAGTAACAATCTTTAATTGATGTCCGTCTTACAAAAAGGAATAAACCAAAATATGACAGAAATTCAGTTTATTCATTTCATAAAATTCGAAACTTTTGATTAGTACAAAGCTTGATACTATCAAAAATCAGAAATAGTAACAATCTTTAATTAATGTCCGTCTTACAAAACGGAATAAACCAAAATATGACAGAAATTCAGTTTATTCCGTTCATAAAATTTCAAACTTTTGATTAGTATAAAGCTTGATACTATCCAAAATCAGAAATAGTAACAATCTAAAATTGATGCCCGTCTTACAAAACGGAATAAACCAAAATATGACAGAAATTTAGTTTATTCCGTTCATAAAATTCCAAACTTTTGATTAGTATACATACATACATACATAAAGGTGATTTAAGGCGCTTATGCAAAAAATTGATCTAAACGCACAAAACTACATTACCAACAACAAACGATAACCAGCCAGTGGAAAACAAGAAAAGTCAATGTAAAGACAAAATGAAAAATACTAAAAATTGTACAAGTGAGTTTTCAGCAGCTTTTTGAATTGTGTGAGAGAAGAAGCTTCCCGTACGTTCCGTGGCAGGCTGTTCCAGTTGGACGGTCCAGCAGCTGTAAATGACTTATCACCACAGGTTAACTTGCACATGGGAATGTTTAGGAGAGTTCTGTCCAGGGCAGATCTTGTAACAGGGCCACTGGACGGTGTTGGCTTAAGACTAATTGAATCGATGAGGTATCGCGGAGCAGAGTCAGTCAGGCACTTATAAATCAGAAGACAGAGTTTGAATTGGATGCGGTTGCTAATCGGAAGCCAATGAAGATTGTTCATGAGAGGTTGATACTATCCAAAATCAGAACTAGTAACAATCTCAAATTGATGTCCGTCTTAAAAACGGAATAAAACCAAAATATGACAAAATATTGCTGATCTATTTTAAGTTTAAAAGTAAATAGAATACAATGTCTTCAGTTTATTCCGTTCATAAAATTCGAAACTTTTGATTAGTATAAAGCTTGATACTATCCAAAATCAGAAATAGTAACAATCTTTAATTGATGTCCGTCTTACAAAAAGGAATAAACCAAAATATGACAGAAATTCAGTTTATTCATTTCATAAAATTCGAAACTTTTGATTAGTACAAAGCTTGATACTATCAAAAATCAGAAATAGTAACAATCTTTAATTAATGTCCGTCTTACAAAACGGAATAAACCAAAATATGACAGAAATTCAGTTTATTCCGTTCATAAAATTTCAAACTTTTGATTAGTATAAAGCTTGATACTATCCAAAATCAGAAATAGTAACAATCTCAAATTGATGTCCGTCTTAAAAACGGAATAAAACCAAAATATGACAAAATATTGCTGATCTATTTTAAGTTTAAAAGTAAATAGAATACAATATTTTCAGTTTATTTCGTTCATGAAATTCGAAACTTTTGATTAGTATAAAGCTTGATACAATCCAAAATCAGAAATAGTAACTTTCTTTAATTGATGTCCGTCTTACAAAACGGAATAAAACCAAAATATGACAAAATATTGCTGATCTATTTTAAGTTTAAAAGTAAATAGAATATAATGTTTTCAGTTTATTCCGTTTATAAAATTCGAAACTTTTGATTAGTATAAAGCTTGATACTATCCAAAATCAGAAATAGTAACAATCATTAATTGATGTCCGTCTTACAAAACGGAATAAACCAAAATATGACAGAAATTCAGTGTATTTCGTTCATAAAATTTCAAACTTTTGATTAGTACAAAGCTTGATACTATCCAAAATCAGAAATAGTAACAATCTTTAATTAATGTCCGTCTTACAAAACGGAATAAACCAAAATATGACAGAAATTCAGTTTATTCCGTTCATAAAATTCCAAACTTTTGATTAGTATAAAGCTTGATACTATCCAACATCAGAAATAGTAACAATCTCAAATTGATGCCCGTCTTACAAAACGGAATAAACCAAAATATGACAGAAATTCAGTTTATTCCGTTCATAAAATTTCAAACTTTTGATTAGTATAAAGCTTGATACTATCCAAAATCAGAAATAGTAACAATCTCAAATTGATGTCCGTCTTAAAAACGGAATAAAACCAAAATATGACAAAATATTGCTGATCTATTTTAAGTTTAAAAATAAATAGAATACAATATTTTCAGTTTATTCCGTTCATAAAATTCCAAACTTTTGATTAGTATAAAGCTTGATACTATCCAAAATCAGAAATAGTAACACTCTCAAATTGATGTCCGTCTTAAAAACGGAATAAAAACAAAATATGACAAAATATTGCTGATCTATTTTAAGTTTAAAAGTAAATAGAATACAATATTTTCAGTTTATTCCGTTCATGAAATTCGAAACTTTTGATTAGTATAAAGCTTGATACAATCCAAAATCAGAAATAGTAACAATCTTTAATTGATGTCCGTCTTACAAAACGGAATAAAACCAAAATATGACAAAATATTGCTGATCTATTATAAGTTTAAAAGTAAATAGAATATAATGTTTTCAGTTTATTCCGTTCATAAAATTCGAAACTTTTGATTAGTATAAAGCTTGATACTATCCAAAATCAGAAATAGTAACAATCTTTAATTGATGTCCGTCTTACAAAACGGAATAAACCAAAATATGACAGAAATTCAGTGTATTCCGTTCATAAAATTCGAAACTTTTGATTAGTACAAAGCTTGATACTATCCAAAATCAGAAATAGTAACAATCTTTAATTAATGCCCGTCTTACAAAACGGAATAAACCAAAATATAACAAAATATTGCTAATCTATTTTAAGTTTAAAAGTAAATATAATCCACCAAAAAAATGTTGCAGCAAGTTTAAAAAGCCCCCACCTCGGCTCACTTTTTGAAACTTGGTCCCATTTGTAAAAGATACTGATTTAATTTTTGTCATAATTATCAACTTAAATTATTTCCAGAAGTGTTATGTATCTTTAATGTGCCGATGCGATATTAAGTTGTTAGCATAATTCTGGAACGATCAGAAAGGTTATTATGTTGTTCTTGCCAATATCCTATATATGTTTTGTTTTATAATAATTATTAAGTTCATGACCAATGATTGAATTAAACGAATAACAAGTAGGCATGTTAATGGCAATGATGCTATTGTTTAAACGTTAAAACCACCGATTTGCTGTTGATATTCAAACTGGGGCCAAGTTTCAAAAAGTGAGCCGAGGTGGGGGCTTTTAAACTTGCTGCTTTCTTTACGTTGTCAACGTTTTTTGGTGGATTTTCTTTCTTTTTATGAATGTAGCCAAGCAGCTCTAAGCTTGGAAAGTCATCGGTTTACGAAGTACTCCATAAAACGAATAAAACGAAAAATAGATGTTTGAAATTATGTTATCCTTGATTTATGACAGTAAATAATTTAATAAAACTTTATCAGCCGTTTATTTTTAAAACTTGCTGGTCACAGCTACCGCGTGACTGTAATGTTAATAGGGATACATATACATTTTAATATACTTTAATTATTCAAGGCAACTAAGAAATGTAAATATGAACAACACACACCCAATGTTGACGATGCCAGCGAGACACAGAGTCAGTCCGATTTACTTCAAATTGAAACTATGTAGCACTGTGTACTACGGAAGTGCCACGACTTAGCAAGATAATTATGTTTTAATGATTGTGGTTTTTGTAACCCTAAGGGGCAATCTAGTTGGATATCCAAATTTCGCGGTTTATAGTTCTTTGTAGCCCTGCGGGGCAATCTAGTTGGATTTCCCTATTAAGCGGCGGTTGTTGGCTGTCTTTCGCGGTTTGTAGTTTTAATTTCCCTCATTCTTCATGCCCTACCCTCTATCGGGGGTTAATTTATAGTTTAAGCTCGTTGGAAAACTATACTTCGCGGTGTGTGGTTCTTTGTTGCCCTGCGGGGCAATCTAGTTGGATATCCAAATTTCGCGGTTGATAGTTCTTTGTAGCCCTATTTGGATTTCCCTATTAAGCGGCGGTTGTTGGGGGTCTTTCGCGGTTTGTAGTTTTAATTTCCCTCATTCTTCGTGCCCTACCCTCTATCGGGGTTAATTTATAGTTTAAGCTTGTTGGATAACTATACTTCGCGGTGTGTGGTTCTTTGTAGCCCTGCGGGGCAATCTAGTTGGATATCCAAATTTCGCGGTTGATAGTTATTTAGATTTATAGATCTAGTTGGATTTCCCTATTAAGCGGCGGTTGTTGGCGGTCTTTCGCGGTTTGTGGTTTTGATTTCCCTCATTCTTTATGCCCTACCATCTATCGTTGTTAATTTATAGTTTAAGCTTGTTGGATAACTATACTTCGCGGTATGTGGGTTTTGAAGACCTGCGGGGCAATCTAGCTGGATGTCTCTATTGAGCGGCGGTTGTTGGTTGTCTTTCCCAGTTTGTGGTTTTAATTTGTATGATATCCAAATTGCGCGGTTTGTGGTTCTTTGTAGCCCTGCGGGCCAATATAGTTGGATATCCCTAGTGAGCGGTGGTTTTTAGCGTTCTTTCGCGGTTTGTGGTTTTAATTTTTCTACTTGTTCAGGCCCTGGCCTCTAACGGTGGCTTATTTGTCTTTTAAACTGGTTGGATATCCATATTTCGCGGTTTGTGGTTCTTTGTTGCCCTACGGGGCAATCTAGTTTGACATCCCTATTGAGCGGCGGTTGTTGGCGGTCTTTCGCGATTTGTGATTTTTAATTTCCCTCATTCTTCAAGCCATGCAGTCTCTAGGGGGGGGGGTAATTTTAATAAACAATTTCCCTGAGAATAAAACATCTTGCTTTGATAAAAAAAAATAATATCACAATAGCACCATGTTAAAATTATGTTATCCTTGATGAACGAAAATTAATTGTTTAATAACAGATTGTAAAAAAAAAAGAAGTTGGTCATCGGATTTCGAACTCCAGTCCCCGGAATAGGAGTCCAAGTCATTTACCATTAGACCACGGGACTCGGCTGTGAAATAGCGTGTCGATGTACAATATTTATTATATGAATTGATGTGTCGTCCGAAAAGAACAAAAGAATTGTGAAAAACTTGATTTTTTGGCGAATGGGGTTCGGAATTTGTATGTACGGTATTTCAGAAATTGCTAGGGTATAATTGGAAGTGAATCTGAAAAAGTAGTGTGAAGGTGATAACCAGTTAGACCTGTAGCAGTGTCTAAAAATTCTGGATCAGTATGATTTACCACTAATTTTCGCTATGAAATACCGTGTAAAATGGAAGCAAAAATATTTGTTTATTACGAACAATGATTGACTGTATGATTGGTGGCCCTTTTTGAATTAATGAGTTGTCAAGATATTACACCTGGGACTGTAAATAACATTTAGTATGGTTTTAGCCACATTTTGTACCCAGCGAAAAATAACATCGAACAATAGAAGTCAAGTGTTTTAATGTTAGCTGTAAATATAGTCTCGCGGGAGCATCTGTTATTAGTCTTCTTTATCATTTTTTTTTTTAAAACTTGCTGGTCACGGCTACCGCGTGACTCTAATACACAATGTTTTCAGTTTATTCCGTTCATAAAATTCGAAACTTTTTATTAGTATAAAGCTTGATACAATCCAAAATCAGAAATAGTAACAATCTTTAATTGATGTCCGTCTTACAAAACGGAATAAAACCAAAATATGACAAAATATTGCTGATCATTTTTAAGTTTAAAAGTAAACAGAATATAATGTTTTCAGTTTATTCCGTTCATAAAATTCGAAACTTTTGATTAGTATAAAGCTTGATACAATCCAAAATCAGAAATAGTAACAATCTTTAATTGATGTCCGTCTTACAAAACGGAATAAAACCAAAATATGACAAAATATTGCTGATCATTTTTAAGTTTAAAAGTAAATTGAATATAATGTTTTCAGTTTATTTCGTTCATAAAATTCGAAACTTTTGATTAGTATAAAGCTTGATACAATCCAAAATCAGAAATAGTAACAATCTTTAAATGATGTCCGTCTTACAAAACGGAATAAACCAAAATATGACAGAAATTCAGTTTATTCCGTTCATAAAATTCGAAACTTTTGATTAGTACAAAGCTTGATACTATCCAAAATCAGAAATAGTAACAATCTTTAATTAATGTCCGTCTTACAAAACGGAATAAACCAAAATATGACAGAAATTCAGTTTATTCCGTTCATAAAATTCCAAACTTTTGATTAGTATAAAGCTTGATACTATCCAAAATCAGAAATAGTAACAATCTCAAATTGATGCCCGTCTTACAAAACGGAATAAACCAAAATATGACAGAAATTCAGTTTATTCCGTTCATAAAATTCCAAACTTTTGATTAGTATAAAGCTTGATACTATCCAAAATCAGAAATAGTAACAATCTCAAATTGATGTCCGTCTTAAAAACGGAATAAAACCAAAATATGACAAAATATTGCTGATCTATTTTAAGTTTAAAAATAAATAGAATACAATATTTTCAGTTTATTCCGTTCATAAAATTCCAAACTTTTGATTAGTATAAAGCTTGATACTATCCAAAATCAGAAATAGTAACACTCTCAAATTGATGTCCGTCTTAAAAACGGAATAAAACCAAAATATGACAAAATATTGCTGATCTATTTTAAGTTTAAAAGTAAATAGAATACAATATTTTCAGTTTATTCCGTTCATGAAATTCGAAACTTTTGGTTAGTATAAAGCTTGATACAATCCAAAATCAGAAATAGTAACAATCTTTAATTGATGTCCGTCTTACAAAACGGAATAAAACCAAAATATGACAAAATATTGCTGATCTATTTTAAGTTTAAAAGTAAATAGAATATAATGTTTTCAGTTTATTCCGTTCATAAAATTCGAAACTTTTGATTAGTATAAAGCTTGATACTATCCAAAATCAGAAATAGTAACAATCTTTAATTGATGTCCGTCTTACAAAACGGAATAAACCAAAATATGACAGAAATTCAGTGTATTCCGTTCATAAAATTCGAAACTTTTGATTAGTACAAAGCTTGATACTATCCAAAATCAGAAATAGTAACAATCTTTAATTAATGCCCGTCTTACAAAACGGAATAAACCAAAATATAACAAAATATTGCTAATCTATTTTAAGTTTAAAAGTAAATATAATCCACCAAAAAAACGTTGCAGCAAGTTTAAAAAGCCCCCACCTCGGCTCACTTTTTGAAACTTGGTCCCATTTGTAAAAGATACTGATTTAATTTTTGTCATAATTATCAACTTAAATTATTTCCAGAAGTGTTATGTATCTTTAATGTGCCGATGCGATATTAAGTTGTTAGCATAATTCTGGAACGATCAGAAAGGTTATTATGTTGTTCTTGCCAATATCCTATATATGTTTTGTTTTATAATAATTATTAAGTTCATGACCAATGATTGAATTAAACGAATAACAAGTAGGCATGTTAATGGCAATGATGCTATTGTTTAAACGTTAAAACCACCGATTTGCTGTTGATATTCAACAAAGTGAGCCGAGGTGGGGGCTTTTTAAACTTGCTGCTTTCTTTACGTTATCAACGTTTTTTTGGTGGATTTTCTTTCTTTTTATGAATGTAGCCAAGCAGCTCTAAGCTTGGAAAGTCATCGGGTTACGAAGTACTCCATAAAACGAATAAAACGAAAAATAGATGTTTGAAATTATGTTATCCTTGATTTATGACAGTAAATAATTTAATAAAACTTTATCAGCCGTTTATTTTTAAAACTTGCTGGTCACAGCTACCGCGTGACTGTAATGTGAATAGGATACATATACATTTTAATATACTTTAATTATTCAAGGCAACTAAGAAATGTAAATATGAACAACACACACCCAATGTTGACGATGCCAGCGAGACACAGAGTCAGTCCGATTTACTTCAAATTGAAACTATGTAGCACTGTGTACTACGGAAGTGCCACGACTTAGCAAGATAATTATGTTTTAATGATTGTGGTTTTTGTAACCCCGGGGCAATCTAGTTGGATATCCAAATTTCGCGGTTTATAGTTCTTTGTAGCCCTGCGGGGCAATCTAGTTGGATTTCCCTATTAAGCGGCGGTTGTTGGCTGACTTTCGCGGTTTGTAGTTTTAACTTCCCTCATTCTTCATGCCCTACCCTCTATCGGGGGTTAATTTATAGTTTAAGCTCGTTGGAAAACTATACTTCGCGGTGTGTGGTTCTTTGTTGCCTTGCGGGGCAATCTAGTTGGATATCCAAATTTCGCGGTTGATAGTTCTTTGTAGCCCTATTTGGATTTCCCTATTAAGCGGCGGTTGTTGGGGGGTCTTTCGCGGTTTTTAGTTTTAATTTCCCTCATTCTTCGTGCCCTACCCTCTATCGGGGGTTAATTTATAGTTTAAGCTTGTTGGATAACTATACTTCGCGGTGTGTGGTTCTTTGTATTCTAGTTGGATATCCAAATTTCGCGGTTGATAGTTATTTAGATTTATAGATCTAGTTGGATTTCCCTATTAAGCGGCGGTTGTTGGCGGTCTTTCGCGGTTTGTGGTTTTGATTTCCCTCATTCTTTATGCCCTACCATCTATCGTTGTTAATTTATAGTTTAAGCTTGTTGGATAACTATACTTCGCGGTATGTGGTTTTTGAAGCCCTGCGGGGCAATCTAGCTGGATGTCTCTATTGAGCGGCGGTTGTTGGTTGTCTTTCCCAGTTTGTGGTTTTAATTTGTATGATATCCAAATTGCGCGGTTTGTGGTTCTTTGTAGCCCTGCGGGCCAATATAGTTGGATATCCCTAGTGAGCGGTGGTTTTAGCGTTCTTTCGCGGTTTGTGGTTTTAATTTTTCTACTTGTTCAGGCCCTGGCCTCTAACGGTGGCTAATTTGTCTTTTAAACTGGTTGGATATCCATATTTCGCGGTTTGTGGTTCTTTGTTGCCCTACGGGGCAATCTAGTTTGACATCCCTATTGAGCGGCGGTTGTTGGCGGTCTTTCGCGATTTGTGGTTTTTAATTTCCCTCATTCTTCAAGCCATGCAGTCTCTAGGGGGGGTAATTTTAATAAACAATTTCCCTGAGAATAAAACATCTTGCTTTGATAAAAAAAAAATAATATCACAATAGCACCATGTTAAAATTATGTTATCCTTGATGAACGAAAATTAATTGTTTAATAACAGATTGTAAAAAAAAAGAAGTTGGTCATCGGATTTCGAACTCCAGTCCCCGGAATAGGAGTCCAAGTCATTTACCATTAGACCACGGGACTCGGCTGTGAAATAGCGTGTCGATGTACAATATTTATTATATGAATTGATGTGTCGTCCGAAAAGAACAAAAGAATTGTGAAAAACTTGATTTTTTGGCGAATGGGGTTCGGAATTTGTATGTACGGTATTTCAGAAATTGCTAGGGTATAATTGGAAGTGAATCTGAAAAAGTAGTGTGAAGGTGATAACCAGTTAGACCTGTAGCAGTGTCTAAAAATTCTGGATCAGTATGATTTACCACTAATTTTCGCTATGAAATACCGTGTAAAATGGAAGCAAAAATATTTGTTTATTACGAACAATGATTGACTGTATGATTGGTGGCCCTTTCTGAATTAATGAGTTGTCAAGATATTACACCTGGGACTGTAAATAACATTTAGTATGGTTTTAGCCACATTTTGTACCCAGCGAAAATAACATCGAACAATAGAAGTCAAGTGTTTTAATGTTAGCTGTAAATATAGTCTCGCGGGAGCATCTGTTATTAGTCTTCTTTATCATTTTTTTTTTAAAAACTTGCTGGTCACGGCTACCGCGTGACTCTAATACACAATGTTTTCAGTTTATTCCGTTCATAAAATTCGAAACTTTTTATTAGTATAAAGCTTGATACAATCCAAAATCAGAAATAGTAACAATCTTTAATTGATGTCCGTCTTACAAAACGGAATAAAACCAAAATATGACAAAATATTGCTGATCATTTTTAAGTTTAAAAGTAAACAGAATATAATGTTTTCAGTTTATTCCGTTCATAAAATTCGAAACTTTTGATTAGTATAAAGCTTGATACAATCCAAAATCAGAAATAGTAACAATCTTTAATTGATGTCCGTCTTACAAAACGGAATAAAACCAAAATATGACAAAATATTGCTGATCATTTTTAAGTTTAAAAGTAAATTGAATATAATGTTTTCAGTTTATTCCGTTCATAAAATTCGAAACTTTTGATTAGTAAAAAGCTTGATACAATCCAAAATCAGAAATAGTAACAATCTTTAATTGATGTCCGTCTTACAAAACGGAATAAACCAAAATATGACAGAAATTCAGTTTATTCCGTTCATAAAATTCGAAACTTTTGATTAGTACAAAGCTTGATACTATCCAAAATCAGAAATAGTAACAATCTTTAATTAATGTCCGTCTTACAAAACGGAATAAACCAAAATATGACAGAAATTCAGTTTATTCCGTTCATAAAATTCCAAACTTTTGATTAGTATAAAGCTTGATACTATCCAAAATCAGAAATAGTAACAATCTCAAATTGATGCCCGTCTTACAAAACGGAATAAACCAAAATATGACAGAAATTCAGTTTATTCCGTTCATAAAATTCCAAACTTTTGATTAGTATAAAGCTTGATACTATCCAAAATCAGAAATAGTAACAATCTCAAATTGATGTCCGTCTTAAAAACGGAATAAAACCAAAATATGACAAAATATTGCTGATCTATTTTAAGTTTATAAGTAAATACTATAGAATACAATGTTTTCAGTTTATTCCGTTCATAAAATTCGAAACTTTTGATTAGTATAAAGCTTGATACTATCCAAAATCAGAAATAGTAACAATCTAAAATTGATGCCCGTCTTACAAAACGGAATAAACCAAAATATGACAAAATATTGCTGATCTATTTTAAGTTTCAAAGTAAATAGAATACACAATGTTTTCAGTTTATTCCGTTCATAAAATTCGAAACTTTTGATTAGTATAAAGCTTGATACAATCCAAAATCAGAAATAGTAACAATCTTTAATTGATGTCCGTCTTACAAAACGGAATAAAACCAAAATATGACAAAATATTGCTGATCATTTTTAAGTTTAAAAGTAAATAGAATATAATGTTTTCAGTTTATTCCGTTCATAAAATTCGAAACTTTTGATTAGTATAAAGCTTGATACAATCCAAAATCAGAAATAGTAACAATCTTTAATTGATGTCCGCCTTACAAAACGGAATAAACCAAAATATGACAGAAATTCAGTTTATTCCGTTCATAAAATTCGAAACTTTTGATTAGTGCAAAGCTTGATACTATCCAAAATCAGAAATAGTAACAATCTTTAATTAATGTCCGTCTTACAAAACAGAATAAACCAAAATATGACAGAAATTCAGTTTATTCCGTTCATAAAATTCCAAACTTTTGATTAGTATAAAGCTTGATACTATCCAAAATCAGAAATAGTAACAATCTCAAATTGATGTCCGTCTTAAAAACGGAATAAAACCAAAATATGACAAAATATTGCTGATCTATTTTAAGTTTAAAAGTAAATAGAATACAATATTTTCAGTTTATTCCGTTCATAAAATTCGAATCTTTTGATTAGTATAAAGCTTGATACAATCCAAAATCAGAAATAGTAACAATCTTTAATTGATGTCCGTCTTACAAAATATGACAAAAATTCAGTTTATTCCGTTCATAAAATTCGAAACTTTTGATTAGTATCAAGCTTGATACTATACAAAATCAGAAATAGTAACAAACTTTAATTGATGTCTGTCTTAAATACGGAATAAACCAAAATATTATAGAAAGTTCATCATTTATTTTAAGGATTCCCAACAATATAACAATGATTAGTTTAAAATCGAAATACTAATAATATCTATATAATTGATTCAATGTATTTTCAGAATACAAAATAAACCAAAATACGAGAGAATGTCTTACCTATTTTGTCAGTTTGAAAATATATTAAATGTAGTTATCCACAGTACTTTATAGTCCAAACAAGATTCTATTTGTTTTGAAACTTAAAAACATTTTAGCAACACGGTTTCGTTTATTTCGTTTTCATCACACCATACTAATAGTGTTTCACCACCCGTCCCTATACTTTTGTACACACCTTTACTGCAGATAGTTTAGGGAACAGGTGGTGAAACACGATTAGTATAGTATCCTCAAAATGGAATAAACCAAAATATGACGATATTGCTCTAAATGTTTTTAAGTTTCAACATAAAATTAAAAATAAAATCTTGTTTTGACTTTAAATCCATTTAACAATAGTTATTATGAAACACGACAAGTATCAAGCTTGGTACTATCCCAGACACTATAATATTAATCGTGTTTTTAAAAAGAGGGAATCGGAATTATAGGAAATAGGGGTAAAAGTCGGTAGTATACTATACTACCACTTTTTACCCCTGTTCCCTATAGCAAACAGGGCTAAAAAGTGGTAGTATATAGAGGTCCGAAATCAAGTAAACCCTATAATATCGTACATTCTAAATTATTTTCACCCGACTGAGGGGAGAATCCCTCCGTTTGAAAAGGGGTATAGTGATTTAGGGGTTAATAAATATTGGCGGTGTAGTTATAAAGAAGGGGTATTTTAAAAGAGGGAAGCGGATTTTGCTTTTGACTAGGGGTAAAAGTCGGTAGTATACTATACTAACACTTTTTACCCCTGTTGTCAATAGCAAACAGGGGTAAAAAGTGGTAGTATATAATAGCGTGGTTTTGATCCTGGTCCCTATGAATTTTGTGTACACAGTATTGATAGGAAACAGGGGTAAAAGTGGTAGTATACAGCCTGTCTCAAAAAAAATTGTGCGAGTGAAAAGCGCCCTCTGTGGCAATTAGAAAATACCGTTGTGACATAATGCTTACATCATCGTCAAGGGCATAGTCTTAGCTCTCAAATGCCGTTTAGTCTGTTCAATTTGCTTGTTTTAATCTCGAGATATGCTTACTTAACAACGAAAGGGTAAAATCACAATTGTGCCACTTTTACTAGGGAAGAGGGCTGTACATGATATGTAAATCAATGATAGCATCCAGTTTATCAAGAGTTCCTTCGTGAAATCAAAAGAATGCATCAATTACACAACAATACAAAATTGTTTTTAGTGTTTTACCATGATAAAGGTATAATGATTCTCTTTTTCCACTTACGACAAATTAAACGATAAATAAATATTTCACATTCTGCTGTAAAATTAAATACATGTGCATGTCAATGATTTTACCATGGTAAATACTGTTCTCTTTGTCATTCAAGACATGTTAAAAGACAAACAAATATTGCACACTTATAGGTTCATGAACTTTGACAAGTTCGTGAAATTTGACAAATTAATGAAATTAGACAAAATAATGCACGCACGCTGGTGCTGATGCGTCTAATGCACGAGCCCCGAAGGCAGGAGTGCATTAGACGCATCAACATCAGCTATCATTGATTTACATGTACAGACCTATTCCCTAGTAAAAGTGGCACAATTGTGATTTTACCCTTTCGTTGTTAACTAAACATATCTCGAGATTAAAAAGAGCAAATTGAACAGAACAAACAATATTTGAGAGCTAAGACTGTGCCCTTGACGTTGATGTAAGCATCATGTCACAACGGTATTTTCTAATTGCCAAAGAGAGCGCTTTTGACTTGCACAATTTTTTTTGAGACAGGCTGTAGTATTGCTGCTTTGGCTGTTTGCTATATACTACCACTTTTTACCCTGTATCAATATTGTGTACACAGTATAACTATTGACAGGGGTAAAAAGTGGTAGTATATAGAGTTCGGATCTCTATTGATGGCATCAGATGAAATTGGGTAGTAAACAACTTGAAAACGTTCATAGTATTGGGCGGATTTGGGCGGATTTCATCAAGCGATGGCAACATGCTTACCCCTCAGGGGTAAAAAGTGGTAGATTGCCGATAGTTCATGATATGCTGGTTATTTGTTTTATGTGTAAATTAATTTCCGGATGGGACATACATGTATGGGTATTTATTGGTAAATACCACCAAGGATATAGGAAATACATATTTACTCTTAAAATGTGTGCTAAGTATATCTAATTCAGAATTGTATAACAAAAATCTCCATGCATATCAATCCAAGCAAGTTTCCTGACAATCCGACAATCAATATTCAGTTGACCTAAGATAAAAGTATCATTTGGTTCAAATACAGTTTGAGGCTACTTTTAACCAGCCGAATCACATGAATGTTCTATTATAAGATGTTTTGCTTAAATCTTGTTGGACCAAGGCCATTTATAATTAATTAATAAATAAATAATTAAATTACTAAAATAATACAATAATT
Organism: Amphiura filiformis; assembly: GCF_039555335.1. Lineage (NCBI taxonomy): Eukaryota > Metazoa > Echinodermata > Ophiuroidea > Amphilepidida > Amphiuridae > Amphiura > Amphiura filiformis. The sequence goes on from NC_092640.1 coordinate 47,975,509, forward strand.
TATTTATTTGCCTTCCTATCTATAAGAACAAGTCAATTGGGGTGCATTTGTTCAATATTAGGCCTATAGCCTACGTGTACATTGTGTATAAATTATGCCCATGTCATAACTATGCCCTAAAAACTTTATTTTGCATGGGATTTTTCCTGTTGGAAAGACAAAACTGATGTTTAAGATATCAATTATTTTATCAATAACATTTTGAGTCCCTTTTTATCCATAAAACGATAAAGGATAGGAGATTTACTGACTCCCACATGGTCCATACTAAGATTTTAATTCTGTATACAATATTAGATCTGTTTATCAACATGATCACAACCAAACATATCACGCTATGCACAGCGGTCTTGCAGGTCTGCAAGGATACTACGATCTGTGATACTACTGACAACTAAAGTATTGTTGATAGGAGGAAAAGATGCCAAACATTACTTCAGAAAATATCATATTTTCATCAAAATGTTAACAATTTGAACATGTTTGGAGTCAATATGAACTGAAATTGAGTCATGCACCTGATTTTGTTGATTATAGCCAAATTTATCCACAAACAAAACACATATCCAGCACATTTAATAACTGCCTAGATTATTCTAGTTAAACAAAGTTATCGCTACTACTCCTAATCTTCTATAGGCCTATATGTATACAAAACTGCTAGCGAAAATTGTTTATCTGGATCTCATGGATTGTCAAGGTTATCATGCATTAGATAACATTTAACCCAAGAATCCCATAGTGCATGCATGTGGCTGAATAGAACTCAGGACGAAGCATATAGGTACAAACATAGGAGCCAATCTTTGTCAACTAACATGAATTCAATTTCATGCATAAGCAAATTAAGGAAATTCCCATACTAATTTGGCAACAATAGCAGTATGAGGGAGTATGAGCCCAAATTAATGACATGAATTCCACCAACATTGGGTGTAATAAATAATGTAATTAAAAGATAAGAGACCCACATAGCACCCAATTGGGAATTCCGTATTATAGCCACTGCCGTGGCAAAAACTTTGATTACATTTTCATTATATTGTTATGAACACGGCCGAGTGACGAATACTCTAAATTGTTGTTTTGAATTAATGACGTTTGGAAACGTTGGTACCATTCTGATAGTAAAATAATAAATAAATTTTGGATTTATATTTCGCCTTTTCCGATCTTAGAGGATCCAAAGCGCTGTAATTTCGCTGACACGGCGAATCATCACAATCATATCGGATCAACTAGGCCAGTTGCAGCCGAACCTGGCGCAGACCTATCCGCACTGGGTGAAGGAAGTTTTTGATAACCAAACAACCAATCACCGATTTTTTGAAAGCAGGAGGAAACCGGAGATCCCGGAGAAAATCTGCAAGAGCGAGCATGGAATCGGGATAAACCAAGTGCACATACAGTCCTTGGGCACGGCCGGGGCTTGAACCCGGGACATCAGTGGTGCAAGGCGAAGATACTACCACTGCGCCAACTCGCTTTCTTCTAAAATTTCGGTCCTTCTAAAAATAAAGTTATTCATGAGAACTCGTTTGCATAAAAAAGTATAGTAAATAAAGAAATTTACACTTCATGTATAATTTTCTGAGATTTCACAATAAGACCACTTGGCATGTGACGTCATTGCCCGGCAGTATGCGGGCGAATTATGGCAATTTCCATTGTTCTTTGCCCTGCAGTGTGCGTACGCATCGCAGTTTGCTAAGGGCACGTGCATTTTGAATCACATTTCATGTAGTACAAGAAAGCCATTGAACAGTGTAGCGACTCGTTCAAGTATATCGATGGACGAGTCCCTCGCCTTTGTTGATAAATAGTGATGTCAAGTGGTCAATATTTCACTTATTTTGGCTGTACCATATGATAAATCTACGTTCGGTGTACAGCTTAGTATATGATTATTCTGTTTAAGGAGGCTGTGTACTGTCAGACATGCATGTAGTAAAAGTGCCATAACTTTGTAATTATTCACGCAAGACATATAAAAGTATACATTTTATAAAGGCAATCCATCAATGAATCTCAATATAAATAAAGATTTGGTGTAAAAACAACAAATTTGAAGAAAATCACAAAAAAAGTGAATTTTTGGCAATTTTTGTTCGGTAAATCATAACAAAAAACACTCCTTCCAAAAAGTTTTTTTTTTTTTTTCTTAATCTTGAGGAACCATTCTAAAAACAGGTTTTTTTTTAGTTTTTTGATATTGGCCTTATGTTTCGAGATATTGACCATATAAGGCATCTTATGAACTTTTTAAAATTCACAAACGCCAATTTGCACAAAATGATGCCTAAAATCGGAAATAGACTAAAATATAAAAAAAATGAGAAAACCGTTTCATAAGTCGATCATGCTTTTTATGATGAGCATAATTGCTTACCTATAGATGTATAGGTATTGACTGTATTTATTGAGTTATCGTGTACCTAAATCGTCATTTTACGTTACCGAGAAAATTAACATTGAAATAAAGGCCGTTGACGTTTAAAGTGGTCACAATTTGCACTTTGATCAGTGGACTTCGTGTATATATATAAATGCGCATTTATAAATGCGCACGTGACAGCTACAAGTCGCCATACCGTGTTCAACGATGTAAGGTACCCGGATGTGCACAAATTCCACACGCAAAAGTATAGGCGAAAATGACAGGTTACAAGGAAAATTGGTTTTGCAAAATAGTGGCATTGATTGCAAAGGGCAAAATAATTTGACCCGAAACATAAACTCTTTATTTGGATTTTCCATTATAGTGAAGCGGATATGTGACATAGATTGGGTGAGATGTTCACTTCTGGCAGAAATCATGAAAATGGGTATATAGGGGGTTGAAGGTGTGCTGATTTCAAAAAGCTACGGATACAAATAATCTGAGCAGCCGTTTAGCGGCCATCTTGGAATTCAAAATGGCCGCCATTTGAATATATAGAATGTTAAATTTCTCCGCTTGTGAAGGTCACAGGTTGCTAAAATCAGTGGCAATACCCATATTTGTATTGCCAAGGGACCCATGAAAAGTACTTTTAAACATGGGAACTGTTATCTTAAGGGACCAGATTGAATTTCAAAATGGCCGCCATTAAAACTAGTATGTTACATATCTTGGCATGTGAAGATCACAGGAGGCTAAAAATTGTGGCAATACCCATATTTGTAATGCCAAGGGTACCATAAAAAGCATTTTTAAACATGAGAACTGTTACCTTAAGCGAAAAGCTTGGATTTCAAAATGGCCGCCATTTAAACATAGTATGTTGAATATCTTGGCATGTAAAGGTCACAAAATGCTAAAATTGGTGGCAATACCCATATATGTAATGCTAAGGGTCCCATGATTTTACATTATTATAAACATGAAAAATCTTAAGCAGACATATTTGATTTCAAAATGGCCGCCATTTGAGTTCAATAGTATCCTTCGTTATTTGTGAGGTAAGCAAGATAAATAAAACGGTACTAATTAATGGTAGTCCTATAAAAGGTCCTAAATACTACTATTAAAAAGTAGAACTATTTCAGTGGACCTGTCATCTTGAATTTCAAAATGGTTGCCTTAATTTCCAAACTAGTTTAGTATGTGTTTGAAATTGGTAGTACATAATCATCAATAACTGTATATTGAATTAGGGATTCAATCATGTTTCACCGTTGTTCATCACCGTTTAACAACGATGCGGCCGTGTCGTCTGCGTGGTTTACTTCGCGAGGGCAGCTTTACCACGCAGACGCGCCGGACGAGAGTTATTAAACGGTGATGAACAACGGTGAAACATGATTGAAACCCTTTCAACAACGAAAAGAAGCTAAAGATCGTATAGTAATACGCTAGAGTAAAAGTGTGGATTCATCACGGATTATTAACAACGGTTGGTTCCTGTACAAAGGTATAGGAGGAGTTGTTGAATACATGATGAAAGGATTATATAATAATTATGTACATTTCCTTTTCATTACAACCTTACTAATGTTTTATGTTATAAGACGGCTGGAATTAGCTGGTATTGGATATTACAGTTACAATGCCATTATTATCAGTACTGTGTACATTTCAGATTTGCATTACAGCATTTGCACCTTCTATGACAGTTCCTCTTGCAGTCACATTTGGCCATTACCCTACATGGTTTGGATGCTTCTAGAAGTGTTGTCTAAACAAGAGCCCAGTGTGCTGTGTCGTCTTCTTTTACCCAATCCCAGTTTGAAGGAGAGGGAATTATTGGATTAGAAGTGATTATCCCCTAATGAAACCTGCCTGGATTACAGCTCACTTGACAAGCTGGAGGAGTGCAAGAGGAACGTTCTCAAGATGACGGCTCCCATAAACAAATATAATTATAGGTGTTTCCTTGCTTCGTTCACTTTAGCTGGAGAGGATGTCCTGTTAAATCGGAGAACAACATAACTCTCTAGCTCATCCATGTCATCATCTGTGATTGTTTGTGGAGTTTGAGTTTGAGGCAAAGCAATTGTGAGAAGCTTGGCTGTGATAAAGGATAAGGGATACATATACAAACCTGACAGGCCTCAAGTCATAATGCAATATCGTAGTAAAAGCCAAGCACTTCTGTGGATTCAAATAAAGCACGACTTTTCTAGTTTCTCGCTTCTGCTATAGCACAGTCTCGGTACCAGAAGGTAAATTGCTCCTGACAACATTGAAGAACGTGTTCTTTCAAGCCCAACATCAGAAGTATCTGAACTTGAACCTTGTAATCATGAAAAGGCCGAGTACTGTATGGATGTTGCTGCATGCTATGCATATCCTTCATGGTGACTACGAGGAAGCTGTACTTGTCATGTCATAGCAACAGCAAGTGTTTGCCTAGGTGTTAACTATGGCTGGCATTTGAACATGGATCCAACTTTAGGTACATCGGCACACGGTATTGCCAATCAGCTACGCACAGATTGCTCATGGGGCCTTCTATTCATGTGTGCTGTTTCTGGATGTGATACCATATCATCGTTTAGTGGGATTGGTAGGAAGTCTGCCTGGAAAGTATGGAGATCATTGCCATACCTAAAATCAGTCTTCAAACACCTGTCTCAAACTCCACAGACAAAACAGATGTTGATATGGATGAGCTAGCGAGTTATGTTGTTCTCATATATAACATAATACCCTCTCTGGCTAAAGTGAACGAAGCAAGGAAACACATTATACTGTTTCTGGATGTGATACCATATCATCGTTTAGTGGAATTGGTAGGAAGACTGCCTGGAAAGTATGGAGATCGTTGCCATAACTAAAATCAGTCCTTCAAACGCTTATCTCAAACTCCACAAACAATAACAGATGAGCTAGAGAGTTATGTTGTTCTCATATATAACAGTAGTGGGATTGGTAGGAAGACTGCCTGGAAGGATATGGATGAGCTAGAGAGTTATGTTGTTCTCCTATATAACAGAACATACTCTCTGGCTAGAGGGATCGAAGCAAGGAAACCCCTATACATTTGCTTATGGGAACTATCATCTTGAGAACATTCCTCCAACTAGGTGTGCCCTTTTCCAGCTTGTCAAGCGAGCTGTAATCCAGGCAGGTTTCATTTGGGGATAATCACTTACTTCCAATCCAATAATTCCTTCTCCTTCAAACTGGGGCTGGGTAAAAGGAGACACTACATCACACTGGGCTGTTGTTTGGACAACACTTCTAGAAGCATCCAAACTATGTAGGAAAATGGTCAAATGTGACTGCAAGAGGAACTGTCATGGAAGGTGTAAATACTATAATGGCGGGGCAAATCTGAAATGTACACAGTTATGTTTCTGCGTGGGTCAGTGTGAACAATAACGACATTATAACTGTAATAACCAATACCAGCTAATTCCATCCATTTTACAACAGAAAAAATTAGTAAGGTTGTAATGAAAAGGAAATGTACATAACTATTATGTAATCCTTTCATCATGTATTCAATATACAGATATTGATGATATGTACTACCAATTTCAAACACATACTAAACTAGTTTGGAAAGGCAACCATTTTGAAATTCAAGATGACAAGTCCACTGAAAGTTTTACTGTTTAATAGTAGTATTTAGGACCCTTTATAGGACTACCATTACCTAGTACCGTTTTATTTATCTTGCTTACGTCACAAATAACAAAGGATACTATTGAACTCAAATGGCGGCCATTTTGAAATGAAATATGTCTGCTTAATATAAAATGTTTCATGTTTATAATAATGTATATGGGACCCTTGGCATTACATATATGGGTATTGTCACCAATTTTAGCATCCTGTGACCTTCACAGGCAAACATATTCAACATACTATGTTTAAATGGCGGCCATGTTGAAATCCAAGCTGGTCGCTTGAGGTAACAGTTCTCATGTTTAAAAATACTTTTTACGGGACCCTTGTTATTACAAATATGGGTATTGCCACCATTTTTAGCATCCTGTGATCTTCACAGGCCAATATATTCACCATACTATGTTTAAATGGCGGCCATTTTGAAATCCAAGCTGGTCCCTTACAGTAACAGTTCTCAAAAAATACTTTTTATGAGTCCCTGGGCAATATAAATATATATTTATTGCCACCAATTTTAGCATCATGTGACCTTCGCAGGCTGAGATATTGAATATTCTATATATTTCAAGGGCGGCCATTTTGAAATCCAAGATGGCCGCCAATTTTTTTTGAAAATCAGCATACTTCAGAACCCCCAACTACCAATTTCTATGATTTCTGCCAGAAGTGAACATCTATTTCACATATCCGCCTCACTATTACGGAAAAAAAATTATGACGGAAAAGCTAGATATAGCTGATTTAAAAAGTTATATTTCATTATTTCCGTGCTACATGGGCGTGGCAATTGGCCATATTGATGACGAAATGTTATTCTTACTGGCATTAAGGTCAGAACTAGGTAGCTGCCGATGATGTTATTTGATAATGTTTGCACGTAGGGAACTTAGGGGGCTGTCATTTTCTTCGGAAGGAAGGGGTCATGGATTTATTTATTTGTTTATCAAGATAAGTACCCCACCCCCCCCCGTAGCGCCGCCAATAAACATAACTCTGACCCTAATTTTAACTCTAATTATAACGTAAATTGAGGAAACTATAACTTTAGCCCTTTTCGGTATAATGACCCTCTCAAACTAATAGGCTAGATGTCCCCGCCCGACCATTCGCTCGCAAATGGACAAAAAACAAATTCAAAATGTGTTTTTAAGCACCTTTTTGTGTCCCCCATGCTAAATCGGTAATCTGTACACCCTTTGTCACCCTTTGACGTACAATTTAGAGTATAAACACGTAGATGACTGTACATGATCTAATCATCCCGACTGGAAGATGTTGAGGAAGACTCGTAATACTATACATCACGCTCATACGTTATATGACAATATGACGTACAATCACGTATGTGATGCATGGTTTGAGGTTTATTCAGCTAGTAAGTTAGATCTCGTCATACACATTATTGTCATGGTATATTGTAATTGTATACGTCAATTTTGTTCAGTTTGATTCAACCGGCTTATAAAGTTTTACTTTACACGGAAGGGGAAGTTAGCAAAAAAACAATTAATTTATGAGTGTAAAAGGGGGAGGGGTGGTTTTGTGGGAAGGGGGGGTGGCAAATAATATTTATAAAATTATAAGTAAGGCGAGAAAGAGAGAAACCCTGTTCTACGGGCGAACGGACCTTTCAAGTAGGGTCGGTCGGTCTGTTGGTATTTTTTTTAAATGTTTAAATAACCCAAAAAATCACAAAAATTTGTAAATAAATTTCAATTTGAGAAAATACAAAAAAAAATTGTCCTGAAATGTCCGAAATTTGGGGTCGGCATTCATTTGTACAGGAAAAATTTGTTTCCCAATTTGTTCAAAATAGAACAGGGTTTTTGTTTTTCGTCGCATAAATAAATAAATAAATAAATAAATAAATAAATAAATAAATAAATAAATAAATAAATAAATAAATAAATAAATAAATAAATAAAAAATATATAAATTGTAGCCACTCCTTCAATGGTCGCAATTTCAGTGATTGACAGTGATGTAATGCAAATATGGCGCTGGCCATCTGGTCACGTGCGCATTTATAAAAGCGCATTTATATATACAACCGAAGTCTACTGTACACATTATGGTTTTGGAACATTTCCAAGAAATTAAAGTGATATCAAAGGGTATCAAAAATGACATCTAAACTCAAAACTGTAAGCACTTGATTGGTGGTTGGTTGATGAATTATTGTCTGGGTTGAATGGGAATCTACAAAGTCAGAGAGAAAAACAAATGAATATAAATCCATTTAGTGCTTCACGAATGTAGGGTATATCCCTAGTGTAAGACGATTAAAATAAATCAAAAAATATTTTGCGCGCGAATTTCAAGGGGACGCATGAAGTTTATTTTTCTAATATAACACACCTCAACCAACGTTAAGCAATCTTAAACACGCGTTGGTGATATCTGCTCCCCTAAACTGTTGGTTACTTGAAAAAACAACAAAAAAACAACAACACCGCAATCATGTAACGTCTACGTCTACGTCTACTTTGATACTTGGCAGGATCCATTTGGACGTGCGGCCAAGGAATTGTGACTTATGCTCAGGTGCGGTGCAAAGTCCATTGTGCAGCGGTGCATATATACATGGTGATGACAAAAAATAAAATAAATGTAGACATTTATATAGCGCTTTATGCCGTAAACAGCCTCAAAGCGCTTTACATTTATTCCGCCGTCATTAGAATATGTCAGAACCACGTTTGCAGCCTACAAGTGGCGCAGGGGGTCCATCAGTACAACGACTGTGACTACCCCTAACAGCTTCCCATTGCACCTGGGTGGGGTGAGGCAAGCGAGGCAAAGCGCCTTGCCCAAGGGCGCAACACGGTGGTGGGACGGGGAATCGAACCCACGCACGTCGAGCAAGCTCTCAGATTATGAGTCCAAGGCCGTAACCACTGAGCCACCGTGCCCTGATGACAGCCATCGTGCAAGTAAAAAACCGGACCCACTTAGATGAAGGATGTGTCAGCCTCCACCGAAGGAGAGGTCAACAGTGATGCAGGGTGGTACTGTCTGGTATTGGTTGCTAGCATACTGAGCAGGATTGATGGCTATGGCATTGGTGTTGATTTTATACATCATGATGTGGCTGCTTGGCGGCGTTTCTCGAGGGATTCCCATTCAAGCTCTTGCAACATGGAAGTCACGTTGTCTCGGTGATGGTATCTTTTCAGCACAAACCTAGCCGCCCGGCGTTGGATCATCTCAACACGATTGACATCCTTTTTACGATATCTATCATATTCTTCAGATTTTTTGGCCGAAGGTGATGGCGCGTAAAGTATGTTCACGTAGTTCTGAAAGCCACCAATACTCAACACAAAATGTAACATAGGTTATGTCTGTGAAGGGCGAGTTAGCGCAGCGGTAGTTCCCTCGCTTTGCACCACTGAGGTCCCGGGTTCAAGCCCCGGCGCGGCCCAAGGACTCATGTGCATTTGGTTTATCCCGATTCCATGCTCGCTCTCGCAGGTTTTCTCCGGGATCTCCGGTTTCCTACTGTATCGCAAAAATCGGTGATTAGTTGTTTTGATTCACACCTATTGAGTTATTATCTCGGAATAAAGAGGTATGTGCATACTTACCAATGATATTATTGGTCGAGATTGCTGATGACGTCATGCCGATGGTTGGTTGTTGAATCACTGCCTGGGTCGAATGGGACTCTACAAAGATCAGAAAGAAAAATAAATGAATACAAATACATTTGTGTCGTTTAAGAATGTAAGATATATCCCTAGTGTGAGACGATTAACAAAGATCACCAAATAAAGATTGTGACCCCTCATTTAATATTGAACCAAGTGTCGTGCTTTTTTACACGAAGGATAAACCGAATATAGACACTTGATTATACCCGCATCATGTACTTTCCATGAGGTACTCTCATATTTGCGCGCGGATTCCAAGAGGATGCAATGAGTTTATATTCCCGAAATATAAATCCTCAACCAACCTTAAGCAATTTTAAACACACCTTGCTGCCAGTAGCGCCAGTCATGATGTGATGTACCCTGTATAATTGTGTACAATGTATATCATGAAATAGGGGAAGTTACCTTTATAATCATGCAAGAGTTTGTTTATTATGACATCGGGGGAAACCCCAGATGAATGCAATAACAGCATCATTAATCAAGACTATTTATGTCAAGGGGAAAATCCCCTGATATGAGTATGTTGTAATAATGAACAATGATGGCAATGTCTATTAATAGAACATTGGGAAAATCCCAGATGGGGGATAAAACACAATGTTAATAATAATTCTTGACAGACCTGTATCAATATGATTGTAATGTGAATGGATGTAGCTACAGCTCAACAAAAGAGAGTAAATAATGTTAACCAATTAAAATCAGGATACTCATGGAGTATTACTGAGTGTGGCCAGGGAGATCATGAGTTTCCGACAGTGCTATTTAAAACAGCCCCTGAGCGATGGAGATGGATGGATATTTTCACCGACAAGCTGGAAATATGGTTATTTCAAAGCTACGAAAATGGACCAAAGTAAGACATAGGGTCTACTGCGGATTGTCTCGGACTTTATGGAAAAGGTTACAATTATCATCTGGATACAGATCTGACAGGCTGCAATAGCCTTTATCATTGAGACAGTTTATAGTGTTGATCTGGGCTAGCTAGCTAATATGGTCACAGTCCAATTCCTTCAAAGAAAGGAAATTGCTAACCAGAAATATTTTACGTAGTCAATGCACTACTGCCTGCCAGTGTTGTCGGAGAAGATCTAGAATACGTTAAAGAACGTACTTCTTCCAAGAAAGGAATATATATTCTTCTGCCGATTTGCTGAAGTCTGGTTAATGGAGCAACACAACTGTCAATATAAGTGGGGACAACTGCATCGCAGTCCTGCTTCCTGACGATATTGTGTGAAAGGTGGAAATAGAACCAAAGCAGCGCAAGGAGTTAAGTTTGGAGAAAGCAGCGCAAGGAGATAACGGTTTGGAGAAAGCAACGCCATTTTTGTGTGAGGATTTCATACGCAAGGATATTTATAAGTGTACACTGGATTTCGCTGATTTTCGCAGGACATGTGAATAAGGATATATTACATCAGTCGTCCAGAACATTACAAGAACTCTAGGATCAGCGACAAGAAGACAGCTGGTTAAGTACTGATACAGTAAACCTGTCATTGTGTGATTTTATTGTATATGCGATATTGTTATTATATGTACCAATCATACTCTGTTTTCAATTAAAGACTTTGTGTATTTGTGTTGTGCATTCGTGTAAATTTGGGTAAAAGGTGATTTTGGCCTTGAGTCAAGTACGACTCGTAACAATGCCCCCTTTCGACCTTTCTTAAATAAATAAAAGTACATATTTTAAAATTACAAATTGAGCTATCTGCCCCAAGCGCTTTACAATTTGAGAGTGTTCGCGAGTGTTCACTATTGACGAGTTGGGGGAAAATAATGCAGTCATGAAACGATTTCTCTCAATCACAGTGAAAGTACAGATCGAAATTAACATTTCTAGGCATAATTATGAGTTCTCATTTATTTTTAATGTTTAAGAGCCCGCGAATTCCCGAGTAAAATCACTTGGAGACCAAGTGAAACTTGTGTAAGGTCACTGAAAAGATTAGATGTGGAAAATATATTACCTATGCAAATTAATACAAATAAGGGCTTGTATGTATAAATAAGCTGGAGTATGGGTACAAGTGGACTACGGGGAAGTCTAGTCTAGTTTTTACCATTGAACTGCTAATGTTACTAATGAATACAGGCAAAAACCCTCTTAAATCATCACGTCGCAGTAAGCCCGTTTTAAAAGGGATATAAAGCGCATTGGGAATCGGGGATAGCTCAATTTGTAATTTGTACACAAATATAATGCAAATATATCTTTATCAAATTAATACGGGGAGCAGCGTGGCAAACTGGTTAAGATCTTTGCCTTTGGTGCAAGAGGTCCCGAGTGCAATTAATTCCGCTCTCCCCGTGGCTCATCTGGCAATGGCGGGGCGGATGACCCATGACAAACAGACCTCGTTATAGTCGGTTCCGATCAGAGTAATAAGCCCGATTGCTGGCTACACTTGACTGTCCTGCAAATATTCCCCAAAAAACTATCTACGGCGACCCCCTTCGTTCACCAGGTCACTTGTGCCTGACGGAAGTTTCGTCAGCGTTATATCCTAGATTTCAGCTGTTAATGCCTAGATATGCTCGACATTAAAACTATACGGGTGGGGCGATGACCGGTGTTTGCACCGGTTTTAATGTAAAGCTGACGCACGAGAGGAATTGTATGAGTTCCATGCATAAGATACCAAGCCTTGAAATGAGGGGTGTAATATCTGTCCCATGTGCATGATCTGTCTCGGGAGCTGATATACTATTTGCCTTCAACTTGACTTTTATAAAATACTAGACGTTCATCATTGGTTCATCATTGGTGGTGATCAAAAAATGTGTTGTCTTTGGTCAATAAACAACAACTTCATTTGGGTTATTGCGCATACATCAAAAACAATGATTTGCACCTAACTTTAAATGCAATTGTTGTTTTATGACCTAAAAGTTTCCGAGATCGGGGCATGTTTTTTAATTTATTAATTGATTTTTTAATTTTACTATTTATATTTACTACATCTTTATTATTTTGATAGACTAGGCCCTACTATTGTTATTTATGCCATGTTAAAAAATAAAATGGAATAAGGTTTGTGATACCAGTAATATGCTGAGTTACTTACCTGCTGTTAAACCAAACGCATTGACTGGATAGGCATAGGAAGAAGCACAGTATCCTTTACAAATAGCATATACAGTAACAGAGAATCTTGCCATGGGGTTGGTATGAGATATGGTATGATGTCCTGTAGACACATTACTACGTAAACAGCACATCGAGTTATCAAATGTGTGGAGTGAATTCGAATCGACCAAAGGTGCCTCATCCAAGAGAAATCCATCAAGATAGTCACATTTTATTACTACATTGATGTAATATGTGTGCCCATCTGGGAGTGTGTATTCAATGACAGGGAATGTTACATCAGCAGAGTACAAAGTGCTCGGTGTGACGATAAGCATAGATGGATCACCGCGATAAGGATTATTGGTATCGAAGCTCTTCATGTACTGTACCACCATGATGGGTTGGTCTGATGTAAATGATACAATAGTATCCCCTGTAACATCTGCTTCATAAAAGGACTCGGCTGTGATATGTGTAATGTTGCCATCAGACATATGCAATGTAGCTGAATGGATGGCACTATACACTCTATATACATAACCAGAGTTTAAACTTAGAAATGGAGTCAAGGTGAAGTTGTACCCCCAACTATGTACAGGTGGTAGTTGTTCCATCAATCCGTCTTCACAACACTCACCTTCATGTACTTCCGTGAACACACCTGAGATCACCGCAATGGGCTTATTACTCTCCACAAAGATTCCTGATAGATCTTCATAGTCACCACCGTCGTAACGGTAGCTCTCGTGTCGTTTTAGAATAATGTGATGTTTCTGTCCTGTAGGTGTTGTGATGTTAATCGACGTGTTTGAGTAGACTGATGAGATGCAGAAGAATGACGGGTATATGCTGGGAGGTTTGTAAGATGCTATGTAGTACTTTGTGCCTAGTCCTGAAGTTGGCAACACTTTAAAACCATCACTTTGAGCGAACTCGTTTTCTATAACAAACAATAAAATTTGACCGGAAGCTCGGACAATTACACTCTTATTCGGTTGCTTTCGATCTCCAGGAAGAAGACGTACGTCTATACCAGCTACATATGTTGACAAGCGGATGTCACCAGGATTATCCCTACTGATGGTGTTATCGACCTGGTAACCAAGCCCAGGTATGGTCAGGGTAGTATCAATAGGTAGTAGTGAAGATGTCGTCATAAGCACGTGCGGTGGGTGAGTAGCGTATTCCAGATAAGGTATATTGAAGATAAATTCATTTTGTTCATTCGTCTCCTCACCAAATACACCTGTTAAAACAAACACAATGAAAAATGGAATTTATAGGCAACGTATTTCGTAACTAAACGGAATTTTGTAATATATATTAGACTATTGTACCACGTGATTGTTCAAAATTCTAAAGTTCCAAATCGAACTTCCGCTTCCAAGTTGTAGCACTCGGTCCGCAAAAAACCTTTCAAAGTCATCTATATATTTTGAACCATACTACTTCTGCTAAACTTGAACACCCCCCCCTACGACGGGATCAGCTCCACGTTATTTAAGAAAGGACACAAGTAATGCTCGCACTCACAGTGCACCCATCGAGGACAAGCCGACGCAAGATATAAATGTAATACATGTTAAAACCCGTGGAATGCACTCATTTTACTTATCACCGATTGTATATATTGTCTCAACTGCGAAAAAAATATGTATCTCTATACTCCACTGTTGTAGGTGTCATCTGAAATCTAGTAGTATTTAAGAAGTTGAAAAGTGCAGAATTAAAAATGAAAGAAATATGTGACACTGCAATTCGAACTCGAGACCTCCGGATTAGAAGATAACTTGCACACCGCTACACTACAGTAGAAGCTGCATGAAGTTACGGCGAAAACAAAGGATTACAAAAATGACGTAAATGCACGGTCTACCAAAATAATATAACTTTATAAGTATCTTTTATATTCTGGTTAACCGTGCTGGTTAACCGTGCTCATTTGGCTTAAATTGAAAATAATTACCTGTGAACATTAGCCAAATATAGATGCAATGTGACCGTATATAATATGTCTGATGTGATAAAAACTATGATTTTAATCAATGAATTCACTGCGAACACGGTAGCTTCACAAGTTCATGTAGAGCTTTAAGTATTGTGTGATTGTAATCAATTTCACAACCCGTGCTTGGTTTACCTGTTCCGAACATGGCCTTATATCGGTAGGACCTTAGTTCGAATCTGGAATAGTGTTTCGTGCCTGTTTTTTTAATATCCCACCCTCTTACCCTTAAGTTTAGTTTAGTTTAGTTTAGTTTAGTTTAGTGTAGTTTAGTTTAGTTTAGTTTGATACCTTTATTGCACAAAATAAAGGAATAAAGGAATCAATCAAGTGGTGTGAAGTCTGGTGATCTTGCCGGCCACTCCACAGCATGGCCCATTATAACCATTATGTTTGCTCTCCGTGGACAGAGTGAAAAACAGGTACTTTTCTTTCAAAGAGCATATTTTCAAAAGTTGTGAGCCGATTGATATATTTGTTTAGGTGTATTAAAGCTAACGATAAAGGGTTTTTTACATACCAAAAAATGTTTGAATAGTTTTTCAGAAATAAGATAAAATGGCGCAATGAAGGTTTTGTTGTTGTTGTTTGTTTGTTTGTTGTTGTGTTGTTGTTGATTTTGGGGGAGGGGGGCACTCTTTATTAAAACTGAACTAATAGAGATTGGTTTGACTTCAGATCAATGAAAATTTAGGGTTAACAAAAAATGAAATCAAACCGCATGTTGCTAATAGTATTCAAACAAGTGGTAACAACACTAACCAAGTTTGAACTTTTTATTCCTGGTAAATGCTAGGGAACCACTATAACTTGTATCAAAGAAGAAAATGGTAATGAAACAGAACCAAAATATATTGCAAATATTATAAACACAGTCTTTTAGTTTAGCAGCCAGAAAGGGTTCACGAGTATAGACCCTATAACTAAAATCTAACAGGAGATTTAGCACCCCTAGGACCAGCCCGAATGTTTAAACCAGCTCGTAGACAGCTCGTTTTAAAAGCAATTAAAGTATGGAAGCCGCCATTACCCTGCCATCGCGTAGGCCTGGAACGCTACCGCGATTTCTACCGGCTATATCGCGTCCGTGCTCTGCGTTCAAGTCATGAAAAATCGCGGCTTGCTGCATCCACGGTTAGACTTTTTCAAGCCTGCTACAGTGCATTTTTTTCAAATGTTGAACAGCTTTTTGAATACTTTTAATTACATTTTTTAGCTCATCCATGAACTTAATTTATCAAATGCATTAAATCAACCAACAATCCCGCTATCCGGGCCAAGATTTATACAAGAAAAATACTGTTTCAATCACGAAAATTAACCTAAATTTCGCGCATACACGTAAGACTTGGCGATAGTCTATTCAGATATTGTTGTCAAGCTCGAGGTGATTGACCCCTAATGATTGACAGTTGGGAACGCGTACTGTGCGCGATGCTGAACGCGTAGTCGTGGTAGCCGGTTTCTAAAGTGGGTGCTAAAACCTCAAATGGCGACCTCCATGCGTGTACCAGGGGGTGCTAAAGTGGAACCAAAACAACAGCGGGAATTGTGTGTTAAATCGACATAGAAAAGAACAGGAGGGATCAGCGAAATTTACTGTCAGCCCTCTGCTAGGACATCACATTTAGGAATTTTGATGTTGCCAGCGAAAAATTTTCAACGGAGTCCTAATTAGCATATTTCCAAATTGGCCGCCGGACGCCATCTGAAAAAATTGAACCTTTGAAACACTTGCCTAAAACGATGTATAATAATAACACTTTTCAGAATACATTTTGATGTTATTTTTTCAATTCAAGGTCAATGTCAGATGCTTAAGGTCAAGTATCCAAGATGGCCACCGGACGTCATCTTGAAAACCTTTGTACCACTTGCCATTGAATAATATATAATACTACTTTTAAGGGGTTTGGAATGTGTAGAATCCATTTCTGATGTTATCTACTCAAGTCAAGGTCAAGGTCAGGTGCTGAAGGTCACGTATTCAAGATAGCCGCCGGACGCCATCTTGAACTGTTGAAGCACTTGAGTAGATGTAATATAGGGCTCCGAATACAGTTTGAATTTTGTTTCAATTTGGGGAAATTATCCTGTCAAAAGCTCACTACCCCAACGGATTGCGGGGCTTCCCTGTCAAATCAAGCAACGAAAATGCGCACGCGATATGCCTACGATAGTTATGGGACTTTTCCCACAAACTGTCGAGCTCCTTTTTTCAATGGCTTATGAAAATAAAAATATGATAAACAAAGGGACAAGTATGGAGACTAGACTCACCACTGTCAAAAATTTACGGTTGAAGGCAAAAAAATGCTGGACTTCGAGTATTTTACCGTTTGAAAAAAGCTGATCTTATTAGATTTTTGGAGGAGAATTATATCACAGAGGGAAGCCTACTAGACACGCCCGTAAGATAAGTATTGATGCGCCAATACTCCAACCAACGTCATATGTACCACCACAACCCCAAGTAGCCAAAAGAAAAAAATTGAAACAAGATTGGTCTTTTTTAGACACGCCTCAACCACCACCAAGACGCAGCGCTAGACTTCGAGGTCTAAAAAAATATTCGAGAGCTTTACAAGAAGAATTTATTCGAACTTGAAGAATTTAACTCTGCCCTTAGACAATTTGCTACTGTGAACAAAATTAATGGTCGGCCTGGATATGTACCTCAAACTTTTCTTGATGCAACGACGCAAACTATCGTAATTTTTTTATTAAACAATCGGCAAAAAAAAGGTAAGACTTGTTCTTAGATGCGACTTTGAAAAAGAGAACAGGCGAAACCGTGACCATGGAAAAAAACTTTTGGTCCGACACGGAGATTATCTTTGAAGGTGCAGACCTTGATGATCTTTACCAAGTTTTACAAGAACAACCCGAATGTTTCTGTGAATGTTGCTGGCTTTGCCCCAAAGGGTTCATGCAGAGAAGTGCAATATCAGATATTTATTTAGTAGGGTTGGCCACGGTCAAAAAATTTTTTCTTGCTGATGTGAAAGGACTTTGGTTGGAGGTTACAAAAATGCATTTCGAAAATTCAGCTGAAGTCCGTTGCCATGGCAACGGTCCGATTTGTGTTTTTTACAATTTTCGCCTATTTTGGAGCTAAAAAAGTGAAAATTGCCCTTAAAAGGGCGCCTCGTTGCCTTAATATACAAGTTGGTATTTAAAAATAAATTATATCATAAAAAAAGCTTTATCCTTGTTCTATCTACAAACGAAGTTGTGTTCAGAGATTTGTTTTCTAAATATCAATTTCGGGCCTGACAATACTGCAAGTTTTTCAAATTGGAAAAATGCCATTTTTTACCGATTTTGGCGGTCCGAAAAATTAACTTTTGCGCTCACCTAGGATTTTGTCGTTATGGTTATTGGTAGAACATACCTTGCCCCCAACATATATAATAAGAACAGCTTGGGGAAATTTATTTCTCTAAGGAAGGTGTTGCCAGAAAAACATACATTTTGTAAAAATTCAAAATTCTCATAAAAAGAAAATTTGCTGCATTTTACCCTAGATTTAGCACATGTGATGTAATGAGTTGTATGTAGAGTCATTTTATCATCATGGTCAACGATTCTGAATGTTTGGAAACAATAAATGAAGTTTAACTTTAATGCGGTGTTGCCAGATGCCCAAAATTATGAAAGCTACATTACGCAAAATAGCCCAAATAGGTTAAGTTTTCATGTATGAATCTAGTCAATCCAGCTAAATCACGGTCTATTATTATAAATCATTTTATCATAATTTTCACCTGTTCTGAATGTTTGGAAACAAAAAAGTTCATCATACAGTGTTGCTAGATGCCAAAAAGTAGAAAAGGTACAATTCTGGTTTACCCTGTACACCCTGTGTTTCAATACAATTCTGGTTGACCCTGGGCACCATATTTTCATAAAAAGATTTTTTTTTCAAATTTGCCCCCAATTTAGTACATGTGATGTAATGAATTGTATGTAGAGTCACATTATCATCATGGAGAACTATTCTCTATGTTTCGAAACTTTAATTTTAATGCAGTGTTGCCAGATGCCTAAACTATAAAAATATGACAAGTTTTTATGTATGATAAACAATTTCTTTGATGATGCATCTAAAATACAATTAAATTAAACGATATGACCCCTTTAACCATGTTAACCTATCTGTTTGTCAGTTGGGAATGTTTAACATAGTGTTGCCAGATGCCAAATACTAGCAGACATAGGAGGATTTGGTAAAATATACACCATACATGCCATACACTCTCAGAGCTTTTTAAACCTTGTACTTTACTTAACCACTTTAACATTGACATAAACTTTCCAGTAAACATTTTTACAAACAAAATTGTAATTTATATAAGTCCTCAGTATCGCCAATTTTCATTTTCATTTCAGATATTGCTGAAAAATTGGAAAAGGAATTGGCCAATCATATCTTATCAATACACATACACTCTTTACCAGTGTTCCATTATCATGATTATATGACCAGGTATTTGATCAAAAAGTGATCCCAGAACATAAGTTCGAGTTTAACAAGACATTCTTGATGTACAGGGTGTATCAAAATGGTTGGTGACATTTTCAAAAATATATCAAAATTATAAATTTGCTAAAACAAAAAGAAAGGGGAATATGTTAACTCATTGTTCTAATAATCTGAAGATAATAGGTTGATGCATCTGGGAGCTATGATAAGCGAAGATCGACTTAAGCATTGTTTTACTTACACAGCACAAGATGAATAGGTTCACTGCTTGAACTATTTATTGCATACATGCTCTCAATCATTATCTCACTTCAGTCTACATAACATAAAATTGCTGTACATGTACTTTTAGAAAGATAGTTCCCGAAGTCTCTGCCTTACGACTCTGACAGTGTGAGGTGAAGCCCTGTGATCTTCCATTCTGTAACTGCCCGCATCAAATTTTGAAACATTTTGAAACATTTTCTTGGAAACTGTCTTCTAAATCTTCTCTACACTTCTCCATAGCTTCGTGTCAACCAGTAATTCTTCACTATGAAAGCATGCGTGTTAAATACTGTGGAGCCATTTCAATAACTATTACCAGGTCTAACCTAACAGACACTGTCTACAGTCTATCACCATTCTGCCACACCATCTACTTGTAACCTCAATGCATCTTATACTACAATTTAATTTAACACCCTAGAAAGTGTTAATACACAAATTTCTTTAAGGCGTGGGGTATACTTGAAGTACAGGTATCTGAAGAGGGGAAGCAACGAGTTACCCCAAATCACAGCAGCAGGTAGTGGTTGGGCCACGGAGTGTGAATAAGTATTTATTTTGGAAGGTTCGTGTTTGTTCTAAATTTTGAGGAAAAAAAGCGTCATGCCAAAGACAAATCTTTGCGCACATATACTTTGTTATTGTTAATGCAGTCCGTTTCCGCATAGCTTTGTTACCATTCGCTTTGGTGATTTACTCCCAGGGATTTACTAATATTATCAATTTTGTGACTGCAATTTGGCGTTTTTAATACGTTTTAAGTTTACCAAGAAATTAAGAAAAATATCTGGTCATGGTCGTTTCAGAATTTCATTCTGATCTCCAGCTTTTGCAGGCAACAAAATGCAGATTGGCTCACTATCGATGTCGTATTCCTCTATGTGGGTCCCTTGATGATATAAAATTACTTTGAATTCCTTGCAGAGGAGGCTTAAAGGCATTCCTACAATGCACTATGATTGGGAAATTTGATCAATATAACCTAACTTTAAAGGCAAAGTCCCCATTACCATACACACAAAATGGAAATTTTAAAACTGCGGCCAACGAGCTAATAGTTGAGACTTATGACTGATATTTGATTTTCTTACAGGAAACATTCTTATTGTTCCACTGCATTAATTTTATTCCAATGTCTCAATGTTTTGAATGTTAAATAATAGGATGAAAACACCAGATATTTGCACACAATCCAAATGTAAGGTATGATCAACTGTACCACATGTGTACAAAAGCCAGACATACAAGGTCAGAAACCCCATTGGGTTGTGGTAATGTCTTTAAACATCCTCTGAATTCCTTGTAACAACATACAAATTTTCGTCTGGAAACAGGGTTTCAGTTTTATTATGGCACAGCTGTAGTCTTCGGCGCCGTATCAAATCTCCAAACAAATAGTTTAAGGGGTCATATCATAATTTATTATAATTTAATTGTATTTTAAATGCATCATCAAAAAAATTGTTTATCATACATAAAAACTTGTCCTATTTTTCATGGTTTAGGCATCTGGCAACAATGCAAGTTAAAGTTTCGAAACATAGAGAATAGTTGTCAACGGTGATAATGTGACTCTACATACAATTCATTACATCACATGTACTAAATTCGGGGCAAATTGGAAAAAATGTCCTTTATGAAAATAGGGTGCCCGCGGTAAACCAATAATGGTATTGAAAACACAGGGTGCACAGGGTAAACCAGAATTGTACCTTTTCTACTTTTTGGCATCTGGCAACACTGTGTGATGAATTTTTTTGTTTCCAAACATTCAAAACAGGTGAAAATTATGATAAAATGATTTATAATAATAGACTGTGATTTGACTGGATTGATTAGATTCATACATGAAAACTTGACCTATTTGGGCTAATTTGCGTAACGTAGCTTTCATAATTTTGGGCATCTGGCAACACCGCATTAAAATTAAACTTCATTTATTGTTTCCAAACATTCAGAATCCTTGACCATGATGATAAAGTGACTCTATGATACAACTCATTACATCACATGTGCTAAATCTAGGGCAAAATGGAGCAAATTTTCTTTTATGAGAATTTTGAATTTTTACAAAATGTATGTTTTTCTGGCAACACCTTCCTTAGAGAAATAAATTTCCCCAAGCTGTTCTTATTATATATGTTGGGGCAAGGTATGTTCTACCAATAAGCATTACGAGAAAAAACTAGGTGAGCGCGAAAGTTAATTTTTCGTATCGCCAAAATCGGTAAAAAATGGCATTTTTCAAATTTGAAAAACTTGCAGTGTTGCTAGGCCCGAAATTGATATTTAGAAAACAAATCTCTAAACACAACTTGTATATTAAGGCAACGAGGCGCCCTTTTAAGGGCAATTTTCACTTTTTTAGCTTCCAAAATAGGCGAAAATTGTAAAAAACACAAATCGGGCCGTTCCCATGGCAACGGACTTCAGCTGAATTTTTAAAATGCATTTTTGTAACCTCCAACCAAATACCTTTCACCTCAGCAAGAAAAATTTTTTTGACCGTGGCCAACCCTACTAAATAAATATCTGAAAAGCATGAAGTCTACCCGCTGAGAAAGAGCTCGTGCACCAAGCGAGAGCACCATGTTGATCTTCTTTTGTTTTCGGACAACTTTGAAAATCAACATTACTGCGTGATCAAGAGCTTTAGTATGCTCCCGCAGGAGCAAAGAACAAAAATGAAAGTAGCGCACTACTACTGTCTAAACTGTTACACACTTTACACTTCGAAAGAGCGGCTAGCTGTTCACGAAGATCTTATTGCACCATACTGTGAAGATTGAAATGCCGAAATTTACAAAAACTCAATCCTTTACCAACCACTACAGATCACAGAGTGTTCCATTTGTTGTGTATGCTGACTTTGAATCCTTCACGAAGCCCATTGATACGTGTCAGCCAATTCCCAACGATAGCTACACGAAAAAGCACCAGAAGCACGAACGGGGCTTTTGTTATTACATCAAGTGCTTCGACGACTCGGTGTACTTCCAAGAACCAGTGATTTTCACTAAGGAATCTCCCGAAGATGACGTCTCGCAGATTTTTGTGAACACCCTTGAGGAGAATATTAGAAAAATTTACAACAGGTTCTGGAAAATTGAGAACAATAAGTATGTGTCCATGAAAAATATGATCTTCGGACGGCAGGATAGAAAGGTCTGTGAAGAGTCCACTCACTATCACATCTGCAAAACTCCACTAACTCCGAATGACGATAAAAACTGCAACGTCAGGGACCACTGTCACTTCACAGGAAAATTCCGAGGAGCAGCTCACATCAATTGCAACTTGAACTACAGGACACCCAAGTTTTTTCCGGTGATTTTTCACAATCTTCCTGGCTATGACGCTCACCTTTTCATCAAAAATCTTGGAAAGACCGAGGGGGAAATTGACTGCATTCCGAACAACGAGGAAAAGTATATTTCCTTTACGAAGAAGATCGTTGTTGACTCCTTCGTTGGCAATGAGGGGAAAGAAATTGAGGTCAAGCGCGATATCCAATTTATCGACAGCTTCAAATTTATGGCGTCGGGTCTATCCAAGCTTGTCAATAATTTGTCCAACTTTCCAACGATGGAAGAATTCTTCCCGAGCGAAGAAAAAAGAAGACTTCTTGTAAGAAAAGGTGTTTACCCATCACAGTTGTTTGATGTATATAGAATTGGCTTCATTATTAAGTAAATGCAAACTATAGGTGGCGCTATTTATCATAAATCATATTTCTTAATTTGCAAGGGTTAGGTGATCAATGCTGCCATTAAAACAGGTGGAATAGGTGAAACAAGCAACAGAGAAATTTTATAAACATGTTTCATAAAAAAATAACAGGAATTATTTGTATTAAAAGCCTGAAAGGGTAATTTCCCGTATCTAAATAGCGCCACCAATCTTCTCATAAATAGATACATTTTGTATCCGAAAAAGCTATTAAAAATGCCGTGAAAGTGAATAATGTTGTAAACAAGAGGAAATTAAGGTTGCAAATGACTCAAAAGCATCTGTATACAATAGTATGATACCGCTTTAAGCTGTTTAAGCCTAAAATTGGATTGTACATGATGTTTTGTTTGAAAAACTAATAAATGATCATAACAACCGTGCCAACACTGGCAACACTGCACATGAGCAGACACACATAAGCAGAGCTCTGCATTTATATCATCTAATTAGCTGAATTGTGGATTTGTATATATTGTTTTATATACCATCATCTAGAGTTTTTCACCAGGATTCTTCTGATACTAATTTCATCTTTGACTGTGTTATATTTATCAAGAAAATTGCATATTTTGTTGTAATTTTTGTTGTTTATCTACAAATGGACTAGTATATATCATCTTTACCAGTATTGATTTTTGCATATCCTGTTCATCACTACACAACAATGGGTGCATTTGATACTTCCTGCCTAAATGACTCAAGTATTATGTTCAACTTCAATGGATTTTCTCATGATGACATCTATGTACATTCTTTATGGACTATCAAACCTAGGTCAAGATCAACAACAATTATAGTAGAATCAGACATATTTGACAATCTTCTGTATGAATTATGTGAACTTTATGGACCCCCGTTAGACAAAGGAACCCAGCATGGCAAATTATATAGATGTCTAATGAACAATAATGATGGCACCATTGCACAGGTAACCATTACTTGTTACCCATCAACTACAACTATGTCTATGTCTATCCAAGGAACACTTCAAGAAAGTTGGGTAGAGACAGTTCTGCATGAGCTTGGACAGCGACTTAGACTTGAACAGCAACTTAAAGCAGACCTTGGTGATGATGACGAGCCATCTGAAGTTCACTTTACCTTCCTCAACACAAGCAATGATTTGTTATGCACATCTACACCAGCCGCTGCATGCAGATCACCCAT
Source organism: Amphiura filiformis (assembly GCF_039555335.1). Classification (NCBI taxonomy): domain Eukaryota; kingdom Metazoa; phylum Echinodermata; class Ophiuroidea; order Amphilepidida; family Amphiuridae; genus Amphiura; species Amphiura filiformis. The sequence goes on from NC_092640.1 coordinate 47,999,965, forward strand.
TAAGACTTGTTCAGTTGGATGCCAAACATCAAGTACTTCTGTCACCAATACTACAGACACCCAGACATCAACTTCTTCAACCTGTGATGCTCAAACTCAAACAGACTCTGTCCATGCCACAGCTACTCAAGAAGCAGCTTCTATGCCAGCAATCCCTTCACTTAGTCGTGTTGCAGCTATCCCCACCAGTAATGTGTTCAGTGTGTTAGATGTAGAAGAAACCCCTGATGAAGATTTCCCCCTAACCCCCTTCCATGGATCAAAATATCTAAAAGAATCACAAAACCCAGACAATTGGACATTAAAACCAATGATCCCGAACCTCGTGCTACAAGTACTCCATCAGCAACACCAGTTGAAAAAGCAACCAGCAGCAGCAGCACATCACCCAAAAATAGGACTGTACTCATTCTGGGTGATTCCATCCCCAAGTACCTGGACGGAAAACGTATGTCCCGGCGGCTTACAGTACGCAATGAGTGTATTCGCGGCAGTACTCTCGAACAGTGTATGACAACAGCACCTGCTTTGATTAAGGAACACAACCCAACATTTGTGATAATCCACTGTGGGACTAACAACATCCAAACATGCCTGCCTTCAAAATGCCTAGATCTGACTATGGAACTTGCTCGTATTATATCTACCATAAACCCACATATAGCAATCGCGATTTCATCTTTAATCATCCAAGGAAATACAAGAGGAACTGCTTGGGTGAATGATTTTAATGCTAACCTATATAATTTGTGTCGTCAAACAAACTTTGCAGCGTATATTGACAATAGCAACATTGGACTTGACCATCTAACTCGCTCAGATTACCTGTACCTCAAAGGAAATGGAATACGTCAACTTGCAATGAACTATATTTCTTTTTTAAAGTGGTTTACAACAAAAACTCTGAACACTTGATTCCAAATAATGATGATATGCATAGAGATGTGAATAATACCAATGTAAGTACATGTAATAATAATGCAAATTCAAATGGTCAAGTTGACAGTTCAAAAATCTTATCACTTTGTCATGACAAAAACTCAAGTATGTTCTGTGGAAATTGTACAAAGAAAATTATTTATCTTGATGCCTATGTAACTTGTCAAAAATGTACCCTAGACTTCCATTCTAATTGTATTGATATCTCAGATGTTGAAAAATGTAACACTAACTGGTTATGTAATTGTTGTTTTTCAAAAACTTGTAATGAGGAACTTCCTTTTGTTGAGTGCTTTGTTGATCTAAATTGTAAGTTACAAAAGGGACTTAAAATTGTTCATTTAAACATCCGATTGCTCATGAACAAAATTGATTATATTAATCTGCTTTTACATGACAATAATATTGATGTTTTTTGTATCACCGAGACTTGGTTGTCTGATGACATTGATGACTCAGAACTTGGTATCAATGGATATACTTTTTGCAGACTTGATAGATTTAATGGCGTGTCTCATGGTGGTATTTTATGTTATGTAAAGGAAGGAATTTCATTTAAGAAAAATTGTGATCTTCATGACAATGACATTGAAAGCCTTTGGGTTGAAATTATTCTGCCTAAAACAAAACCAATTATTGTTGGGACTGTCTATCGCCCACCAGATTCTACTGTAGATTATTTGGAAAAGGTTGATTCAATTTTTCAAAAGTGTAATTCTATATATGATGATGTATATATTCTTGGCGACTTTAATGTAGACATTTCCAAACAATGTAAAGCAAGGAAAATTACAGGTTTGTGTAGAAATAGTAATATGAAACAATTAATTACAGATTATACTAGGATTACTGACAAGAGCCAAACTGTTATTGATTTAATATTTGTTTCATGTCCTAACCTTGTTATAACATCAGGTGTACATAGTTTAGGTCTTAGTGACCACTCATTAATTTATGTTGTGCGCAAACACAAACAAATTAAACTTCCTCCAAAAACTATTAAGTCTAGATGTTTTAAGAATTTCAATGAAATGGCCTTTATTAACACTATAAAAGATATTGATTGGAACCAAATTAGTTGTATTGATGATGTAAATAACGCACTTAGTAAGTGGCAATCTTTATTCAATGAAGCATGCAATAACCATGCACCATTTAAGGAGAAGAAAGTCAAAGGACATCTCCCTGATTGGATTAATGGGGATTTTCTGCATTTATGTAAAGACAGGGACTATTATTTTGCTAAGGCACATAAAACAAATGATCAAGCTGATTGGGACATGGCAAGGATGTTAAGAAATAAAGTAAACAACATGAGGTACTATCTCAAGAAAAATTATTGTAATGAAGCTGTTACTAACAATATGCATGACAGTAAAAAATTATGGAAATCAATTAAGAAAATAATTCCAAGTAAGACTGTAAGTGATCCTAGCGTAGTAAATTCTGATAGTGGTCAAACAAATTCAAGTAGTAGTATTGCAAATGAATTTAACAACTATTTTACATCAATTGGTAATACACTTGGTAAGCAATTTGATAGTAAAACAAATGTAACTAATTGTCCATGTAACCATTTATATTGTAAGCAATACTGTACTGTAAATAAGTTTAAGTTTCTAGAAATAACCTCTGATTTTGTATTAGAACTTATATGTAATATGGATAACAACAAATCATCTGGATTTGATCAATTTAATGTAAAATTACTCAAATTGGCTGCGCCGTTTATTTCTGATTGCCTGGCCTACATTTGTAACTTGTCTTTAAGCAATTCTGTATTTCCTGATAACTGGAAAAAGGCAAAGGTAACACCTATTCACAAGTCAGGTGATAAAAATAATGTTGGAAATTATAGGCCAATTTCAGTCCTACCCATTGTGTCCAAGATTATTGAAAGGGCTGTATATAATCAATTAAATGATGCAAATATTCTCTCAAGTGCACAATCTGGTTTCCGTGCCAATCATTCAACGACTACAACTCTTCTTGATGTCCAAGATTTTGTTTTAAATAATATGGATAATGGATATGCTACAGGTATGATCTTTCTTGATTTAAAAAAGCGTGTGATGTGGTAAACCATGATATACTTATTGATAAACTGAGCAGATATGGCATAAATGGTAATGAACTATTTTGGTTTAAATCTTACTTAAGCAACAGATCTCAGGCTGTTAATGTAAATGCTACTCTTTCAAAATTTGAAGATATCAATATAGGTATTCCGCAGGGATCAATTTTAGGGCCATTGCTCTTCATAATATTTGTAAATTGCTTAGCATCTACTGTGGATTGCAAAATAGTCATGTACGCTGATGACACAGCCTTCATTTGTAGAGCTAAGAATGAGGTAGATCTTCAAGCACATTTGCAATCAAACATGTGTAACGAAGCAAAGTGGTTAACAGCTAACAAACTCATTTTAAATGTAGATAAAACTAAATTAATGATCCTTGGTAACAATCATATCATAGATAAATTTAGTAATGTAAATCTTATATACAACAATTGTATTATTGAAAAGGTTGATGATTTAAAATATCTAGGTGTTAAGTTTGATTATAATATGTCATGGTCCTCTCACATTGATTATTTATCTAAAAATGTTTCAAAAAGAATTGGTATTATTAGGCGCTGTAGACATTTTCTTCCTCATCACACTCTTGTTATGTTATCAAATGCTCTCGTAACCCCTAATTTTGATTATGCTAGTTCAGTGTGGTGTAACTTTTCTCTTGAATATCAAAGGCGGCTTCAGGTTTTACAAAATAGTTTAGCTAGAACGATTCTATTTGCTGATATTAGGACGCCAGTAATAGACATGTTAAACTCACTAGGGTGGATCAAACTAAGTGACAGATGGAAAAATCATATGCTTATTCTTACATTTAAATGTTTAAGAAATCTTAGTCCTTCATATTTATCATCTCAGTTTGAATTTGTTCATAATACTCATTCTCATGTAACCAGAAATCATTCGTCTAATACATTGATTGTTCCAAAATACAACACTAATTCTGGATTACGTACATTTCACGTCAGAGCTGCTCATATGTGATGCGATCAAGCCAAATCAGTCGGAACTCGGAAATATTGATTTTGAGATATAGCCAAACAAAGGAAATTTTTCCTTTTGTTTCCTATTGTTTTGGAAACTCTTTAATTGCTCATATCTTTGGAACTGGTTGTTCAATTTCAATGGGATTTTCTGCAAAATCCAGCTTTATAAATACTTTTTACAATCCTATAGGAAACTGAACATTTATCATTGCCGAGTTCCGACTGATTTTGCTTGATCGCATCACATATTTGGAACAGTTTATCACCAATGATTCGAACTGATATGGAAAATATGTCTTTGAGACAATTCAAAACAAATGTTCTCATTTCATGTTAAAATGTTAGTCCTGGCCCTGTCCTACAGACCCGTATACAATTTTTCAGGAAGAAAGTTTGAATGTTGATTCGAGTAGGGTATGCATAGGTCTTTCAAATTCTACTAGGTGGAAAATTCCAAACCCGGGCAAACTCTGTATATGGCCGTTTTTCAAAATGGCCGCCAAAATGTACTTATGAACCAGGTATAATGACAATAACTCTGAAACTATTTGACCTAGAGGGGTGATTGAAGTGTCTATTCCCACTAAATCAAGGCTGTCTGATTGAATGAAGGGGGTTTCATGGTTGTCCGAGGTCTAGGACACCTGAAATCCAAGATGGCCGCCCGTAGCAACCATAATCATCATATTCGCCAGATGAAATGACAATAATTCGGAATCTGCTTGACCTACAAGGGTCATTAAGGTGTCTATCCCCACTAAATCAAGGCTTTCTGATTGAATAAAGGGGTTTCATGGTTGTCCGAGGTCTAGGACACCTGAAATTCAAGATGGCCGCCCATAGCAACCAGATAATCATCATATTAGCCAGATGAAATGACAATAATTCGGAATCTGCTTGACCTGCAAGGGCCATTTAGGTCTCTATCCCTATGAAATCAAGACTGTCTAATTGAATGAAGAGGGTGTCATGGTTGTCTGATGTCTAGGACCCCCGGGTCTAGGACAACTACAATCTAAGATGGCCGCCCATAGCAACCATATAAATATTCACATTAACCAGGTGAGATGACAATATCTCAATAATTATTTGATCCAGAAGAGCAATTAAGGCGTGTAACTTCGCTAAATCAAGGCTGTTTGATTAATTGATGTGATATCATGGTTGTCTGAAGTCGAAGTCACACCAAACCAGATGGCAGCCATAGCAACCACTATTAACCAAGTAAAATGTCATCAATTAGAACCTCTGTAACATAGAGGCTGGATTAATGCCGCCAAAATACGTTTTTTTTCACTAAAAATGGATTAGAGTGTCATTGAAACAGCATTATAAGCATTAAATATTCAAAATAATCGATGAAAAATGGCTTTGAGGGTTATAGCAGAAACATTTCTCCCTAAATTATGTTGCTAATATGTTTTTAATCCAAAATGGCGCCGATTATGAAGTCCAAAATGGCCTTCAAAATACATTTTTTCACTCAAAAAATGGGTTAGAGTGCCATTAAAACAGCATTTAACACATTAAATATTCAAACTTATCAATGGTAAATGGCTTTGAGGGTTACAGCAAAACATTTCTCCCCAAATTGTGTTGTTAACATGTTTCAAATCCAAAATGGTGCCGATTATGAGGTCAAAAATGGCCACCAAAATACTTTTTTCACTCAAAAATGGGTTAGAGTGGCATTAAAACAGCATTATAAACATTAAATATTCAAAATAATCAATGAAAAATTGCTTTGAGGGTTATAGAAGAAACATGTCTCCCCAATTTATGTTGCTAATATGTTTTAAATCCAAAATGGCGCCGATTATGAGGTCCAAAATGGCCTCCAAAATACATTTTTTTTCACTCAACAAATGGGTTAGAGTGGCATTAAAACAGCATTTAACACATTAAATATTCAAACTTATCAATGGTAAATGGCATTGAGGGCTACAGATAACATTTGTATCCAAATTGTGTCATTCACAGGTGTCAAATTCAAAATGGCGCCCAAAGTGAAGCCCAAAATAGCGGCCAAATACATTTTTCTCAGCTTTTAATGCTGTTTTAATGTCGCCTTTAGTATGAAAAAAATACTTTAGCGGTCATTTTGGTTTTCATTTTTTGTACCATTTTGGATTTAAAACATGTTAACAACCTATTGTTTGGTACAAAATGTTTCTGTTGTAATCCTAAAACGGTTTACCATTGATTATTTTGAATATTTAATGTGTTTAATCTGTTTTAATACTACTTATGGCTGCTTAAAATGTATTTTTGCGGCCATTTTGGACCTCATAATGTACACCATTTTGGATTTGAAACATGTTAACAACACAAATTGGGGAAAATGTTTCTGCTTTAACCCTCTAAAGCCATTTACCATTGATAAGTTTTAATATTTAATGTGTTAAATGTTATTTTAATGCCACTCTAACCCATTTTTCGAGTGAAAAATGTATTTTGAGGCCATTTTGGACCTCATAATATCGGCGCCATTTTGGATTTAAAACATATAAGCAACATAATTTGGGGAGACATGTTTCTTCTATAACCCTCAAAGCCATTTTTCATTGATTATTTTGAATATTTAATGTTTATAATGCTGTTTTAAGGGTACATGCCCATGAGTTTCATTCAGGGGCGTGTTTGTAAAACGGCACAGCGCATTAGTAAAAAGAATAAAAAATACTAAAATTTTCACCGGGGTTCGAACCAATGCCAATTTCACTGAATGCTAAAGATGCCTATGCTGTGCCACGGTGACTGTGGTTAACATTCGGCGATTTTCAAAGATATACATATCAACACGTTTCTAGTGTATTGAAAATCATTTTGATTTTGATTTTGGTAGGAATACGGTCATAGAAAGACATATGACTCTACTTGTCTGTTTGTTTTTCATTTAATACAAATTAATTTTGATGAATGGAACTGGTACAACTCTTAGCACTCGTGATAAACGACGATTAATTTAGTAATAATAAAATGAAAACGCTGGGTCATTCACGACGTCATTTGTAATTTATGTCAAAACCTGGGGAGGACCACACACATCCGTGCTGCATGTATACGTGCTCAATCGATACTCAATGATCCAGACAATAGCGTTTGAATATACCGCCCTGCTTGACACATCTTGTCACTTACGGGAAGATATACTATAGGCCTACCCTAATAGCTTACAATAGATACCCCACCGTAAATAGCTCTGTTCGTTATCTCGCTGTGCTAATTTATACACGCAGCGTACGGACTTTTGAACCATTTTTGAACTGTTTTCAGCTAAAATGTTGGTTATCAGCAGATGCTTAATGATACCGGGAAGTGTTGCAGAAAGGTAAGCGTACTCTTTATTTATTCAAAATATGTATATCAATAAATTTAAATTTGAAATCCAAAAAGTAAATGTCAGGTCAAAATTCTCACCTTAGAATTATTGTGAAATAAAATCAAACCAAATTTAGGCTCCGCAAACAACGTCCAAGTATTCCCATTGGTGTTTGCTACACATGCATATAATAAATTATGATTTGGGGCTAATTTGAGAAGAGTTAATGCCTCGAGTTTCAAAATACACCAGTGATGTTTTTGATCAAAAACATCGACAATTCAAGACTCTGTAAAAACAAATCAAGAATTTTCTGGGATAATTGCAACTAAGTGCAATGACAGTTATGATCTAAGCTACCAGATGCATCATTAATTTCCTGACTATGATATTTAGTTGTGGGAAAAGATTACTTTAATGTTTTGGCGGGATTATTTCCCGCCAAAAATTTCAACCAAAAAGAGCATGTAGCCTTAATGCCACTCTAACCCATTTTTGAGTGAAAAAAGTATTTTGGTGGCCATTTTTGACCTCATAATCGGCACCATTTTGGATTTGAAACATGTTAACAACACAATTGGGGAGAAATGTTTCTGCTGTAACCTTCAAAGCCATTTACCATTGATAAGTTTGAATATTTAATGTGTTAAATGCTGTTTTAATGCCACTCTAACCCATTTTTGAGTGAAAAATGTATTTTGAAGGCCATTTGGACCTCATAATCAGCGCCATTTTGGATTAAAAACATATTAGCAACATAATTTAGGGAGAAATGTTTCTGCTATAACCCTCAAAGCCATTTTTCATCGATTATTTTGAATATTTAATGCTTATAATGCTGTTTCAATGACACTCTAACCCATTTTTAGTGAAAAAAACGTATTTTGGCGGCATTAATCCAGCCTCTATGCTACAGAGGTTCTAATTGATGACATTTTACTTGGTTAATAGTGGTTGCTATGGCTGCCATCTGGTTTGGTGTGACTTCGACTTCAGACAACCATGATATCACATCATTTAATCAAACAGCCTTGATTTAGCGAAGTTACACGCCTTAATTGCTCTTCTGGATCAAATAATTATTGAGATATTGTCATCTCACCTGGTTAATGTGAATATTTATATGGTTGCTATGGGCGGCCATCTTAGATTGTGGTTGTCCTAGACCCGGGGTCCTAGACATCAGACAACCATGACACCCTCTTCATTCAATTAGACAGTCTTGATTTCATAGGGATAGAGACCTAAATGGCCCTTGCAGGTCAAGCAGATTCCGAATTATTGTCATTTCATCTGGCTAATATGATGATTATCTGGTTGCTATGGGCGGCCATCTTGAATTTCAGGTGTCCTAGACCTCGGACAAGCATGAAACCCCCTTCATTCAATCAGAAAGCCTTGATTTAGTGGGGATAGACACCTTAATGGCCCTTGTAGGTCAAGCAGATTCCGAATTATTGTCATTTCATCTGGCGAATATGATGATTATGGTTGCTACGGGCGGCCATCTTGGATTTCAGGTATCCTAGACCTCGGACAACCATGAAACCCCCTTCATTCAATCAGACAGCCTTGATTTAGTGGGGATAGACACCTCAATCACCCCTCTAGGTCAAATAGTTTCAGAGTTATTGTCATTATACATGGTTCATAAGTACATTTTGGCGGCCATTTTGAAAAACGGCCATATACAGAGTTTGCCCAGGTTTGGAATTTTCCACCTAGTAGAATTTGAAAGACCTATGCATACCCTACTCGAATCAACATTCAAACTTTCTTCCTGAAAAATTGTATACGGGTCTGTAGGACAGGGCCAGGACTATGTGTATAGTCTATGAATTCATAATTGTGATTGCATTTTTTGTATACTTATATTGTATCACTTTTGTGTACTATTATTATATTATGTTTTGTATTGACTGATGGCCTGCTTGGAAAGCAGTGCTGGTCACTGAAGTTGTTACCCTCAATAAAGAAAGAATAAACTAACCATACGATCATGTAAACTCCTTGGAAAAACTCCAAGAAACCCGTCTTCCATTGAAAGAAGCCTTCTACTCCAAGCTCATCGAAGAAGAAATTTCTGACGAGGACTACCAACACGCTCAAAAGGTTTGGAATGTCTTTGACATGAAAACCATGAGAGAATATCATGACCTCTATCTCAAGTCTGATGTTCTATTACTAGCGGATGTCTTTGAGAACTTCAGAAAAGTTTGTCTCGGGAACTATGAGTTAGACCCCCTCTGGTACTACACAGCCCCAGGGCTTGCATACGACGCTATGTTGAAGACCACTCGAGTTACTCTGAATCTTCTTACTGACATTGACATGGCAATGATGATTGAAAAAGGAATCAGAGGTGGCGTGTCGATGATCTCCACCAGGTACTCAGAAGCAAACGACAAGTACATGGGAGACCAGTACGATCCATCAAAACCTTCCAGGTACATCCAGTATCTTGACGCCAACAACCTTTATGGCTGGGCGATGAGTCAGCCATTGCCCACCGGAGACTTCAAGTGGATGACTCCCAAGCAATGGATGATTGGACTACACACCCTTGTATTTTGGAAGTTGACCTGAAGTATCCTCAAGAACTTCACAATCTTCACGATAATTACCCACTAGCACCAGAAAGGGTTACTGTCAACAAAGTAGAAAAACTCATCCAAATCTTCGAGACAACAAGAAGTACGTGATTCACCAACAAGCCTTGAAACAGTACTCGGATCTTGATCTGAAACTGACCAAGGTTCATAGGGGAATTAAGTTTTGTGAAGAACCTTTTATGGGAAAGTACATTGACCTGAACACCAAGCTTCGTCAAAAAGGAAATCGGAGTTTGAAAAAGATTTTTTCAAACTCATGAACAATTCTGTGTTCGGCAAGACCATGGAAAACATTAGAAACAGAGCTAACATTCATCTCGTGAACTCGGAGGCCAAGGCCATCAAACTAGCTGCGAAGCCAAACTACGATCGATGCGCCATCTTTGACGAGAACCTGATAGCCATTCACATGAAGAAAATCAAACTGTACTTCAACAAGCCGATCTATCTTGGGATGAGCATTTTAGACATCAGTAAAACCAAGATGTACGATTTTCATTACAAGTACATCAAACCAAAGTACGGAGACAGGGCAAAGCTACTTTTCAGTGACACGGACTCTTTGGCATACGAAATCCAAACTGAGGACTTCTACCGGGACATCGCCCAGGATCTTGACGATCGATTTGATACCTCGAACTACCCGGACGACCATCCGTCCAGGATTCGAACTGGACTGAACAAGAAAGTGCTTGGTAAGTTCAAGGATGAAGCTGGTGGCAAGCAGATAGCGAAGTTTGTTGGCCTTAGAGCTAAGTTGTATTCATACAGTATGTACGAGGGCTTTGAAGAGAAAAAGTGCAAGGGCTGTAAGAAAAGTGTCGTCAAAAAGAAGATCACTTTTGATGACTACAAGAAATGTCTTTTTAGCGAGACTTCACAGATGAGAACAATGAATGTCATTAGGAGCTACGGTCATGAGATCTACACTGAAGAGCTTAACAAGGTTGCTCTTGATTCAAAAGATGATAAAAGAATCATACTTGAGGACAAAATTAATACTCATTCTTATGGTTATTTGAGTATACCCTCTGGAGGTAGCTGAGTTCCATCGGGTACAATCATCAACTCTTGACGAACAAAACTTCTTTTGGAGCTCCTTCAGATAGGTAGTACAAGATTGGATCTCCCGGAGTTTCAACAACGCTGTCGATCCCATACGTTTCCAAAGACCAAATTGGGTTTGTAGCTCGGACCCTCTCTCCTCCTTCGAGTTCTCCAGGTGCGTAAAGATACCTTAATTTTACGTTGTTAGGAATTTGGATTTAATTTTTTAATTTTTGAGGCGCTGAACTTTGAGCCTTGACTTTCTTTTTTTTAATCGCGTCCGACGGCTTCATTCCGATGAGACGCGTTTCTTCATTATTTAAGGCTCTGATAACTTCCGACAGTCTAGCTACCCACTCTGTACTTCTTACATTCATCCCGTTTCGAGCTTCTATCAAGATTTCTTGAGCATATTGAAGTCCGAACAACCTTTCAGACAAAGTTCGATTGAATCTTTCCACGATGGTTTGAGCCCTATGCTGACCAGGCTCTCCTCTTCGCACGCTCACGTTATGCTTTTTCATGAGTTCGTTTACTTTTCCCATGAACTCCTTTCCTGGATCGACTTGCAAAAGGGTTGGCCATTTAAGCAGGCCTCTTGCGTAATTTTTTTTGAAAGCTTTGACAACCTCCCCCGACTCCTTCGAGCTCAGCGGTTCAGCCTCTTTGTACCTGTTTGCAACGTCCACCACAGTCAGAGCGTATTTGTAAAGCTTACGTCCTTTACCTGGCCTGTCGTGAGGCAAAAAAGCAGGTCGGCCTGGTGAACCTCGTTTGGAGTGCTCACGCTGAATTTTGCCCTAGGGATGTACTTTGGAGGTGGAAGGTAGATCTGCCAGATAGTCTGCTTTTTTAAAAAGTCCGCAGCTTTTTCTTTTGACACCCCAGCTTATTTTGCCAACTTGTCTATTGCTGAGACGCCTTTCCAGTATCCCTTTGGACTGTAATAGATTTTTGAAAGTTTAATTTTCTTTATTTTCACATTATTTCACACAATTTTGTTAGTAGTCCAAATTTTTTGACGTATTCCAGCGCGTTCATATCTCGCTGATCGACCGAGTTTTTTTGAAGAAAATCGATTGTTTTTTCAAGAATCGGAATTTCTTCAGTTCTTTCTGGGAAGATCCAAGGCGGTCTTAAGCACAGTCTCATTTTGTACCGATCCTTGTACCACAGGGGAAAGCATAGCAGCAGGGCATGCGCCTGGATCCTCACCTTACTTCCGTTGTATCCACTAGCAGCCACGAACAAATTTCCTAAACTCGTTCCGTTCTACTTGAAAAAATCTCCTTTGGACGCATCCTGCAGCTGCTCGAAAATTTCATCGTCAGCTAGCTCAAAATAAATTGAATCCGCCATGTTTTATCTAAAATAAACGGCGATGTTAGTTACATTTTGGTTATACGCAGCATGTCTCCTGGACTGTCCAGAAAGGAGAATTAGGATGGAAGCCAGACACATAGCCGAAGCGCTGCAAAAGTACAACCTAGCCCGCGAGGCAGAAAAAAAAATTGGCTTATGAATTGACAAAATAAAGAAAAAATAAAAATGGATTCTTTAAAATTCGATGGACTGCGCGAGGAGCAAAAGTCGACCATCCAAAAATGGCGAGACTTGGAAGAAGGCAAAATCCTCGAAATCAGAGGCTTCAAGTACATTAATACCAAGTATGGTCCAACGTGCGTCATTAAGCTTCTGGGCGCCGTCTACGCTGCAAGACAAACTCGAAAAAGATAATGAAAACTTTCAGCATTCGCGTTGCTATATGAGGTCGAACGGACTTTCGGGTCAAGAGTATTTTTCAGTTGACGTCGTCTGGGAAAATAAATATGAGTTTGAGGAAGATGATGCCTGATCTTCGCAGGTGCACTTGCGACATTTGTAAGAAGAGAAAAGCTAGAGCAAAAAAAAAAAAAAAAACACAAACTGACCTCTTGCTTAAGAGTTCGGTCTGCAACGTAATTCAGCGGTTGTTCGAGGAGAGGAAAGTTAGAGCAAAAAAAAAAAAAACACAGACTGACCTCTTGCTTAAGAGTTCAGTTTGCAATGGAATTCAGCGGCTGTTTGCAAGAGAAAGGAGAGAGCTGAGAAAAAACGGGCTGACCACTTGCCTAAGAGTCTAGCCAGCAATAAAATTCAACGTCTGTTTGAAGAACTACCACAAAAAATACCCTCGACTACCGAGGGTATTTTTTTGGACGTAAAAAACGCCATTATGTGCAAGGGTTGCGTTTGTGGGAGTCGAAACGACTGTTCGCTTTGTCGTAAGTGGTACACAGCGGCCCTTCGTATTGCGTTTTTGAAGAGAGATGGAGCGCCTTTGAAAAAAATGTGTAAGCTCGCGTGCGAACTTTTGGGCCACTCCTCAAATGTGGAAAAATACCACCAGCTCGCGTACGCTCCCCCGAGACCATCAAAGTTTGCAAAGACTGCGGCAGCTCGGGCAGTATCGTTCTTGTTGATGGCCTGCCTACATGTCTGGATTGCGGTGTCATTCAATCGGAATTATATTTTACGAACGAGCCTCAATGACTAAAATAAAAAAAAAACCTCACGTAAATGCGAGGTTTTTTATTGACTCTATACAACGTTATACACGAGAACTCCAGTCGCAACCATACCCACTCCGACCATTTTTGATAGACTCAGTCTGCCCCTCGTCGAGATAATCGTATAAATGCTGCTCGGGTGGTAGGGGATCCAAGAGCGCCCCAGTGAGATTGTAATATTGTCGCATCGCGTCGTCGACGTCCTCAAAAGTTTTTTTCTGCGTGGCCCTGCCGTTAAAGCTGATTATTAATATAGTCGATCCTCTGGAGACGTGCCTGATTCCACGAATCTCGATCATGTTGGAGTTTCTCGGTGGCGAGGTTGTGCCTTTTTCTCTCCTCAGAGTTTGAGAGCGAGCTGAAGAGAAAGTTTGATCCGCTGAAGGCGAGGGCATTAACGACTGCCCCGCCAAAAAGCATTGCCAAAGATGCCATTTCTTTATTTTATCCCCGACGATATTTTCTGGCAATATTTTTTGCTTGACTAAAAAGTCTCTCGCGTAGGTCGCCAACCCGACTGAGAGTGTGAGCTTTACGACATCTTCCGCGTCGAGCTGTCCCAGATTCGCGGGTTTGAATTTGAAGAATTTCTTCGCGGCCCAGCAGTTTGCTGTCATGAGTGCGCTTATCGTCAGCGCGTGATAGGCGCTGTTGACGAACATGTCAACGTTTGGATTTTCGTTTGCCATTTTATTATAGGGGTTACTATGCGAATTCGTCGAAATAAATTTCTTTTTTTGAAGCGGACGGCGCTGGTGCTTGGGGGGTGGAGACCACTGCCGATGCTGGCGCTGGTGCTTGAGGGGTGGAGACCTCTGTCGATGCTGACGCTGATGCTTGGGGGGTTCGGGGGACGAGGCTCCATGATGCGCCTGCCCAGTACGCGGCCCCCAAAAGAATAGCTCCTACTCCTACTCCGACGATAATTGGCCAGCGGGGTTGTGCTTGTGGAGCTGCCTGCGCTGTCTTCTCGGGTTGTGGGAGGGACGCTTGTTGTTCTTCAAAAGCTTTTAATTTTGCCCTCTTTTCTTTGTTTATCTCCGCCAGTTTTTTTCCGGCGGCAACTTTTTTTGGGTCTTTAGCCCGCGCATGAGGAGCCGTAACGATTTTGTGGCTCTTCAGGTCCTGTGCCAGCAGCTGTCGCAAGGATTTTTGAGTCTTCCATCTTTATTATTACATCTACTAATATCTGGAGAACAGCAAAAAAATATATTTATTTAGGATTACATTTTGCAATAAATAACTAGATGGACCGCGGTTCTCGGATTTCGCGGTTTTCGACGCACAGCGTCGACCGTGATGCCTCCACCAAAGGGAGTGATGTGGAATTCACAAGTTGATACAAAGCTTCAAGCCTAAAAGAGGAGACTGAATTTGACCTTAGATGACCCCAAAACAACCTTTCAATGACTTCTGGGTGACCCCAAAATGACCGCCCAAAAATTTGGCTCTAAATGTTGACTGTACCCACCAAGTTTCATGCCCATATAGTAATTATACTAATTTGACCTCAGATGACCCCTGGTGGACCCCAAAATGACCTTCCAAAAATTTGGCTCTAAATGTTAACTGTACCCACCAAGTTTCATGCCCATACGACAGTTTTTACTAATTTGACCTCAGATGACCCCTGGATGACCTCAGATGACCCTGAAATGACCTTCCAAAAATTTGGCTCTGAATATTGACTGTACCCACCAAATTTCATGCCCATACGACAGTTTTTACTAATTTGACCTCAGATGACCCTGGGTGACCCTGGATGACCCCAGAATGACCTTCAAAAATTAGGCTCTGAATGTTGACTGTACCCTCCAAGTTTCATGCCCATACGACAGTTTTTACTAATTTGACCTCAGATGACCCCTGGGTGACCCCAGATGACCCCAAAATGACCTTCCAAAAATGTGGCTCTAAATGTTGACTGTACCTACCAAGTTTCATGGCCATCTGACTATTTTTGCTAATTTGACCTCAGATGACCCCTGCATGACCTCAGGAGACCTTGACCCACTAACCAATATAAACTTGTTCTGTCTGGGGTCAAGATGCACCCACCCACCAAGTTTGAGGAACGTGTGACCCCCAGTCTCCGAGAAAAGTGGTAAATAAGGAAAATGGGCCCTGTGACCTCAAATGACCTTTTACCTCGGTATATGACCTTGAACCTCACCCAAAAAAAAGTAGCCAGAGTTTTTGACCATGACCCACCTATCCTGAAAATCTGAAGTCAATCCGCCCATCCATGCCCGAGATATCGCATCCGGACGGAAGGACGGAAGCACGGAAGGACGGAAGCACGGAAGGACGGACATTGCAAAAACAGTATGCCTCGCGGTGGAGGCATAAAAAAGATGGAATATAAAATGAAAACCCTGGACGAAGAGGCGCTCGAAATGAAGGAACGCCTAATCGAAATAACTGACGAGCTAACTGAAGCGATCAAATACTCGAACAAAACAGCATTGAAATATGCTCAAGAACTCTCGGATGAAGATTTGATTCATATGAAGCCTGATATAATAAAGGCGGCTCAAAAATGTTCGAACGAAGAGTGGCTTCCTCAAAAGTTTTTTCTGCGTGGCCCTGCCGTTTTAGCTGATTATTAATATAGTCGATCCTCTGGAGACGTGCCTGATTCCACGAATCTCGATCATGTTGGAGTTTCTCGGTGGCGAGGTTGTGCCTTTTTCTCTCCTCAGAGTTTGAGAGCGAGCTGAAGAGAAAGTTTGATCCGTTTAGCGTGCGGGTTTTAGATAATGCATTGTTTAGCGTGCAGGTTTATATAATTTGGGCTATGAAGGGTAGTTCGCGAAAATAATGCACGGGAGAAGAATACATAACGATGAATAGAAACGGGCACTAGAAGTGTATATTAAGATATTAAAGGCATGCGTTTTCATTGCTCAATTGCATTTAATCGAAATGTGGCATGTATCAAATTCAAAACTTTTTCATTTTAAGGACTTGGTGAGACAAAAAAATATGTTGAACAATTCATTAAAAGTTGTGTGTTACTGTTTATGAGCTTTCTGTGTCACTTTTTAATATTTGAGTGACAATATGTGAGTTTTTGCCATTTTTTGCCATTTTTGCCGGTTTAAACCAGGCAAATACTTGCAAAAACAGTTTTTGCCAGGTTTTTGCCACTTTGCTGGCAAAAACAGGTTTTTTCCGGCAAAAACCGAACCCTGCCTAGTTGTCTAACTCAAGCAGTAAATTATTACTTTAATTCATTCCGAACAGAGGCAGTATCATGAAATTCCATGAAAGTTTTACATTTCCTGTGAATTGGAGTAGTTAAAAATTCATGATTTAGAAGATTAGTATACAAATATTGACTGCTATTAGGAGCATGGTTAAAATTATAGGCCCAAGGTGCGCCTCAGGTCATAGCATGGTTTTGAGATCACCGCGGGCCTATAGATGAATTTGACTTCTGGCGTCAATGCCTGGCAGTATGCGCACGCATCATCATAATTGCCATTGTTTTTTGCCTGGCAGTATTCGCGCGCATCATATTTTGTTCAGGGCTCGTGTTTTAAAACTCTCGCCACATCACAATAAGGCTATTGAACAGTGTAGTGGTTGCATGGGGTTCACTCAAGCATGTCGATATACCAGTTCCTTGCCTTTGTTGATAAACATTGAGGTCAAATCATCTATAATTTTAAACATGTCCCGAATATAAAGCAGTCAATATTTGTTTTATATAGCGAATGGATGTACGTGGATGTTGCGATTGCGCAGTGTGATCGGGACGCACGTGACCGGTCAATAGTTTGTTTCCATGACCGGGCATAGTGCATTTTGAGGGCATAGCTAATTACTGCAATTTCAACCAAACAGATGACAGGAATCTATATATGATATATGTATAAAATGTAAAGGGCAATCTAAATATTTCTATTATTCTTGTAAAAGTGTTATCACTAGAGTTTCAACTGCCACTTTACTGTTTTAAAATTGTGTGTGTGTCATTATTACTTGGTCGATTTCAGGACAAAAGTGGTGTGTGTTTGAAGGATAATTCACACCTTCTGTAGATAACATAAAATATGAAATCACCAGCATGTTCATAGGGTTTTTAATGTAAATGTAACTGCACAAATGGGGCGTTAATTAATTAGCACCCAAAGGGTGTTGATCAATTAACACCAAGAAGAGTGTGGTCCTCTCAGAACGCCACAACAGTGTTAAAATCAACACCCTCGGTGCCGGCGTTTTTGCAGTGTATTAAAATTTGTGGTATAGCTAAAAGCTTCATATCATAAAATAATTAAGTTTTCCTTAGTTGCCAGCTGCACTACACACTAAATGTAGTTAAGATGCAATAAATGCCTACAATATAATGTATTGCAATTTTACCCTGAACTTCGAAAGTTGTACTTGCAACACAAATTATTCATAATACAGGGTGGCGGAGGTGTTCCAAAAATAAGGTCAAATGTAGATCTTTGTTCTACAAGTTATTGCTAACAAATATAAATTTCCTTTTCATGACATAATGTAGTACCCAGTGTAAATGTCAAGTTCACAGCTTGCGACCTATCCCAGCACAATTTTTGACCAAAATGTATGTTTTGAAAGTCAAATCTCGGTGTTCCTTACAATATTTTTTCAAATTTTATGTCATAAAATTAGTGATAGGCTGTACAGCCCCCCCAAAAAAAAGGTGATATTTCAAAAAGCTTAGGGTACCAGCTGAATTGAAGCAGCTAATCCTCCTGAGCATTTTGACACCTTTTAAAAAACATCGGTTGAAAAAATGAGACAGTGCCGGCCAAAAACTACGCATAAGGGGGATTTCTTGGGACCCCCCCATTTTTCACTATTTTGACAATTATGGGTGTTTCTTTTGCCTGTTTGTTGGATTCGAATGATTAGTTACATACTTTTGGGTCCCCTGGATATATTTATGCAATTTTTACACAAATCGTATGTTTTGATGCAAGTTTAAGAGCCAATTTATGATGTGAGGGCGCTGTTCAGCCTAATAGCTGTTACGTATCCCCCCTACTAAAATTTTATCATTTCTTATTATCAAATCAAAGTTACTGATAAATAACAGCATCTGTCCAAATTGTACCCAAAACCGTTAATTTTAAGGACACTAAATAGTTTCATTTGACACAAAATGCATAAATGACATTCCTAGACCTAAAACTATGTACCAAAAATGCATTACATAATCCTTAATGTTATAAAATTCCCTTAACACTAGAAAATAGAGGTCAAATCTGCCCCCCCCCCCCCCTTGTGTGTCGTTATTTGGCCGGCACTGTCTCAATTTTTGGCCGATTTCAATAAAATTGGTGTCAAATTACTCAGGACAACAAGCCCGGGGGGGTCACTCTCACACAAAAGTGCCTCCCACCCGCGTCCGAACACCTCGAAAATGCACCCTTAATGGCGAATTTTCACATAATCAAATTGCACCCCTTAATGGCGAAACACATGCAAAATCCTACCCTAAATGGCGTAGCACATGCAAAAACCATACCCTAAATGGCGTCAACTTGGAAATATCTTTATTGATACTCTAAGTGGCGTAAACAGGGAAATGAGCTAATTTGATACCCAAGGTGTCTTTTTGATGTTGCAGACATATAGATACTGAAGAAAACATACACAAAAGTAACAAGAATCAATTAAAAAGTGGTGATATTTATAAAATTAGTGCAAACTCACTCAAACAATAATATTACTAACCCTAAACGTCTAAGGATTTGGCTGAAAAAGGACCCCTAAATGGCGATGCCTTCTGAAAAAGTACCCCTTTTTCAAAAAGACGTCGACGCCGCTCTGTGGTGAAAAACATACCCTTTTAGACGTTTTTCTTGGACACGGGTGCGTAGCAAGTCAAGTAGTGAGTGACCCCCCCGGGACAACAAGCTGCATCAAATAAGCTGGTACCCTAAGCTGTTTGCAACTACACCCCTATACAGCCTATCACTAATTAAATGAATAAGCACAACTATACTGTCAATATGCTAGCCCAATTAGAATGAGCAATGTCCAATTCTCTTTAAATTGCAAATCTTGTGCAAAAAGTTTTCTAAAAACTATTTTCGCCTGTTTTGTCATACGGTTGTAAATTCAATGAACTATGACATTGCTAAAGAGCGCTTACACATTGATATAATGGTTAGTCACTCTTGACCCCGACCCGACCCCCCCCCCCCCCCAACCCTGTTGTCTCGCGCCCATAAGTTAAGTTGTGTTTAAAATACAGAGTTGAAACTTGACATACCCTTACAAGAAGGGCGAGTAAATAATATCTGAAACAATGAACTCTTTTGTTGTATCACCGCAAATTGCATTTATTTTCTACATGTAACTTATTTTGGGACACCCTGTATATATACATAACAACCAATATTAGAAAGATATAAACACCCAGGAGGCATCGGGGCGGAGGGGGGGGTACTCAGTACAAATGACCATATGGGGACGTGGCACAAATTGGTAGCATTTTCAGCCTTTTGGATTATCAATGACCATTTTTAGGCCAATTTTGGTATTATGGATGGGTCCTTTTTCAAAATGTTCTTAATGTTTTCGGAAAATAGCCCAAGTTTGCCTCACTGTAGCCAACATTTTTGAAATTTGTAAAAATTAAGACAATTTGTGTTAAATTTGGCCAAAAATATTTGAATTTTGGTATATCGATGGTTCAAAATTTCTTGAAAAATTATAATATTGATTGTTCCCTTTCAAATTCTCGGCGGCACACCCCAACCCTAACCACGGGGAGGCGTCATCTTTAAGTCTTAAACAGATTCCTGCTCAGTTGATTGTTTGTTTGTTTTTTTAACTATGCTTTTGGACTCGCTGAAGTAAAAAAAAAAGCACATTATGAACAAAATACTCACAAATTTGGAAATCAAAATGCAATTACCACAACATTAAATTTAATAAGGGGCTGTGCAATAATTATAAGCCACTCCCCCCGGGTAAAATTTCCGAACGGCCCGCCAAAAATCGCTCCCCCCCTCTCGGGCTGCCAAAATCGATTGCCCCTACCCCCCCCACCTTCTCAGGCTGCCAAAATTAATTGCCCCCTCCCCCCCCTTTGCACATGCTAACTTTTGGGATCCCAATTTCAAACCTGACACGGTCTAGGTATAATGTTGCGAGCACAGCGAACAGGAAAATTTGCATATTAAAGCATTTCCGTGCTGTTTTCCTTTTTAGAGCGTTTTATTTAAAAGGTGCCCCATTAATGTGTGCCAAAACTCGCTTGCCCCCTCTCGGCTTGCCAAAAATTGCTCCCCCCCCCTTTTGGCAAGCCAAATTCTTGTTCCCCCCTCCCCCCACAATTTTACCCTTCCAGCAGGGCTCACAATTATATTGCACAGCCTTTAAATTCCCTCACTTCTCACTCCTCACCCAATTTAAATTCACCAGTGCTAGCTATCAAACAGTGGATAATCTTACCTAAATGTGGCAACTGTCCAAGAAGTAACAGCATCCCCGCCTGCCACATCACGATGGATAGGTAAACATGCTGCGTGCCCGGCTACGTGCTATCTATAATGCTATATATTTTTACTCGATACAAATATCCTTCCTTTAGCTGTAACATATACAGTAGATGGCGACTGAAATTCACGCAATATAAATCCTGTTTACGTCATGTTCTGCATTATTATTTCCTCGTACTTGTGTATTTCGTCGCTGTGCTACATAAGAACCGCTATCCCAATATAAGTCATGACTACTTTCATGTTACCTCTGCCCATCTACATGTGTAGTAGTTTACAATTGTAAATATTTCCTGTCGTGCGAGTCTCGACAAGTACAGCCCAGCTCAGAGATTTTATACTATGAGATAAGACAGTCTGTACACGAACGGCCAATACCTGCGAGTACTAAAATTAGAGAGGCGCTACTTCGATCGCTAAAGTGAGGACAGTGTGAGCTCGTTACCTTGTGTAAGAGCTAGGTGACTAATAACATACGTCATTTATCTTGGCCCACATTAATTGCACTCATTGCAGAATGACGTCATCAAAGAGCTTTTAATAGAAATAGAGTCGCAATAGATTATATAATGCTTTGTTCGTTTGATGCCGATTAGACAGGCTATTCATAAAAGTGGTACAATTGTTTCGAACAAAGTGGTTCCGCCATTAAATTGGTCACTGATCCGGCATCATATTAACGCTCTACACAACAGGCGAGCATCAATAAGTCATGTGTAAAGTGGTACCATTGTTCCCACGTATCCCAAATGTGTGCTTGTGTGGGTCTGAAGTCGATAAAGGAGGCTTTAGCTGTCGATGCAATCATCTTTACCACCCACCTGACTTTAGGCGCTTCATTTAAATAAATTGAATGCTGTTGCTGATCGATTACACATTACAATGTATGAAGGCTGCCATTTCTACATATCTATATTACACTATAATGATAATCGCTATACGTATACATGTAAGTATAAGTATAGGCCTATAAAGGTTGTTTTTAAGAAATTTCCATTTAATTTTATTTTAAGAATGAGATTGGTATAGAAATAGTGGCGTAACCAATGAGGGGAGGGGGGTTGGGAAGGGGCAGATTCACCCCTGTGAGAAGTCTTGGGAGGGGAGGAGGGAGGAAGAGGGGATGAGGGATATGGAGAATGAGAGAGGGCTGGAGGAAGGGAGAAATGAAAAGATACAATAAAGACAAGTGGATAAGGAAAATGATGGGAATGAGAGAGGCAGGGTGAGAGAGGACAAGGAGAGCCAGGGAGTGATAAAGTGTAGGCCTAGGAAAGAATAAGTACAGAGAAGGGAAAAGAAAGGCATGATGAATACATTTAATAATAATTATTAGGCCTATATATATAATAACTAAACACATAACAGCACTGGGCAGCCATTCGATGATGTTAATGCCTATATTCGTTACGTAATTAAACACCCAGTCAGATGCAACGCACTGAAGGGTCTATTGTTCTATTGTGTCCGATTTGAGCGCTGACATATTGGAAAATGTTGCTAATCAATATTCATGAGAGTGTATATTCAACGTCCAGTTATCGAAATTGGGTGACTTGTGTTTGGCAGGTGTGAAATATATCTGACTGGGTGTTTTAATTACGTAACGTACTAAGGTTTTAGCATAATTAAATGGCTGCCTAGTGCTGTTATATGCTTAGATTCTATAATAATAATTATTATTTTCTTTATTCATTCCTTTATTTTCTTTTCTCTGCACTTATTCTTTCTTATGCACACACTTAAGCAGTGGCATGGAGCGGGGGGGTAAGTACCCAGTACAGTGGTACAAATATGCGCGGGAAAATTTTAGCATAGGCCTATTGAAACTAAACTGGTGACATATTGAACAAAAAGTGGAATTAATTCGCTCGGAGCGCTAATAAAAGGCATTTTGTGGCTAAAATGGCCAAATGGTTAATTTTGACAGAAACCGATACACAGGCGTCAATATTGGGGGTGGGGGTGTAATTATATCGACCATCCCTCCCTGGCTAAATATTGGGGGGATTTATCCCCCCCAAACTCCCTCCCCCTCCCAGGATCTACGCCTAGTAACTTAGAGCCATGTGACTGCATCGCTCTCCTTCTACCTCTCTCTCCTTCTCCTCCTCTTCCTTTCTTTTTTGTCTTCCTCCCTCCCCTAGAATCTCGATCACCCATCCGCTTCCCCTCTTTTCACCTCTCGACCCTCCTTCACTACCTCAATTGGACCTGAAGAAATCCATTTGATTTTATTGAACAGGCCTATAACCATGATAACAACATAATAGCTGCGAAGTAGTTAATTATAGATAGACCTATATACCTGGCAGCAATGACACGTTGTTACGGGTAATCGGTCAGCAACTCTATTGAATTTATTTAAACGAGGCGCCTAAATTAAGATGGGCGGTAAATAATTCTATGTCGACGGTAAAGTGTGTTTTTGTGTGTATGCGACAACTCGAGCACACCCTTGTGTGGTATTATAACAAAAGGTACCTCTCGTCCGAGTAGGCGCTTTCACGTGACTTTCATTTGATCACTTAATGACAGTGGCCTCCCTATATAGCGTTAATACGCTGTCAGGTCAGTTACCGATTTAATGGCGGATGCCCTTTGTCCCGAACAAAAGGTACCTCTCGATGAATAGTTTGGCGGCAACTCTAATTGGCACAAAGGAACAATTTGCGTTACGTAATCTATTTCCTCTCCTTTCTATATCTAACCTCCTTGGTCAGATGTATTTCACACCAGCCAAACACAAGTCACCCAATTTCGCAAACTGGACGTTGAATGTACACTCAGATGAATATTGATTGGCAACATTTTCCAATATGTCAGTGCTCTAATCGGAAACAATAGCACAATAGACGATGCAGAGCGTTGGACGTCATTCACTCGTTCGCTGCCTTTAGTTGCAGACGACGCCGCAATAAAAAGCGCCTTTTCTCATCTTTTCTGAAGCTGTTATCTCTT
This sequence comes from Amphiura filiformis, assembly GCF_039555335.1. Lineage (NCBI taxonomy): Eukaryota > Metazoa > Echinodermata > Ophiuroidea > Amphilepidida > Amphiuridae > Amphiura > Amphiura filiformis. The sequence goes on from NC_092640.1 coordinate 48,023,945, forward strand.
TCATAGACTATTTAATTACCTTTTAAAAAAATATATGGTAGATTTACCTATTTAGATTTGTTTTTATAATTTTATTCCCGATTTTACCCAGTAATTCTCACCAGTTCTCACTCGTTCTGCATGGTGATTGACTGCTGCATATCGGCGGTACAAAAAGGTGATTAATCGACCTTTATTACAATGGGGGCGCTTTTCCACAGCCACTGTCCTCCGACCTCTGACCTGCAATGCTGTCACGTAGACAGACTGTGACCAGGGCGCTGCGTACAAAGCAGGGGAACGCGACTGTTACACAGGTCTTGTCCTCAGAATCGGTATAGGCAATTTGTACAGAGTACCGCTAGCCTGCCTATACGTACCATGCATGCATGTACACCGAAGTTGAGGACAGCAAAAATGTGAATGACAATAATTAATCAATTATCCATGACGTGATGGACTGTATGGACATGCAGAACCAATCACAGAACAGAGTTTTGTCTAGTCTCGGGACCAGACTGTATGTCAGAACCGGCCTAACTGGTTGTGTAGAAGACCAGCACGGGTTTGCAATATAATTTATTAATTATTATCAATCACATCCATATGGTATGTGTACTGTCATGGGGGGCATATATGGTTATGTGTACTGTCCTCAAACTAGCTCCGAAGTGTCGCGGGCCTGCGTAGCTTCTCTTCACACACGGCATAAATAGACACCATAGAAGAACTCCTGGAAGTGGCAACTTTAATTAGCATGAGGCGCATTGATATGTAAATAGCGTATTGTTATTCAAATTTGCGCCCTGACCTATAGATGGCGGTAGTCATGTTATGCAGACGGAGAATGGCTCGATGCACTAGGCATATCAAATTCCTGAGAGAATGTGTATAATCTCCTTTCTGTATAGGTAATAAGCTAGTATATTTCATGTACCATTTTGTTATAACAAAAAAATGAGTATCATATTAAATATATTAAGTGCATAAACTTTGAACTTTACGTGAATTTGCAGTGCAGAGCGCCGAAATCTAGCTATTCGGGTGGTGTGAAATTCTGCTGTGTGACCTCCTCTGTGTGGTAGAATTATATTCATGAAACATTGAATTTAACAGATATATGGGTAGCCAACCGCGATTTATCAGAATTTAAAAGATATGTTAATTCACAAAGATAAAAAATCGAGAATACAAATGACAATTTAACTAGTAAACAAGCCTGAACTCTTAAAATATTGCCACGTGATTTCCCGAACACATGAAATGTCAACATGTGACCATTAGTCAGATTTACCGTGAATATTTGGAGTATTGGTGCATGGCTGGCACACATTCGTAGTCAGCTGTGCATTTCTTTACCTCCTTATAAGATCAATAATTTATGCTGGGAGCCAAGTAACATTCTGTCTGATTAGTGCAGCTTGGTGTTTTATTTTACCTGAGAACATGAATACAAACACATAGACGAATACGGTGCCATGGTGGAAGGTCAGATGGGGTGTCAAAGGTTTTCGTAGCTTCAAATACTACTTGTATTTCATACTTTGCCTTTGTCACTATTTCTTCGTATTATTGACAGCAAGTCCCAAATCATTACTCGGTGACCTACGATAAAACGCCCAATAAAGACTTAGTTACCGGACCGCGCCGCATTTCGAATTGGGTTTGGAAGATACCTTCTCCTAAAGCCCGATACTGACTCCACCTGTACATTTAAATTTCATCGCGCGATGCTGAGATGTTTGAAAAGCATCGCAGCATCGCATCGCGCTACGAAGTGGAGTCAGGATCGGGCTTAATTCGAACCACCGGCATCCATGGTTCGATGTAGAGAGTCATTCCTATTCAGATGAAATATTGCAATTACACACCTTATTGCCTTTTAACAATAACCAATGACACTAGCACGCAATTCCAGTCAAACACCAATCTTTAATCGTATTGTTGAAGAGGGTAATAAGCTTATACTTATGTATAGCATTAGTAAAAAGCTTAAGTCTTTTTTTGGCTAAATCCTGTTCAAGTGGTGGGTTAACCAACAATTAACAATGAGAGGACATTGATTTGTCCTGAACCTCGTTCAGTTTATTTATTTCACGAGGCGGCATTGTCACAGACAAACACTGTACACGCTAAAAACTCGACCCTCATTACTAGATGATGGCATAGCTCAGTGTTAGAGCATCAGACTGGTAATGTCAATATCGTTGGTTCGAATCCGCCCGTCAGCAATGGTTATTATGATTTTAATGCTACGCTACAATTTGTTCAATTTGTTTTTCGTTTATTTATTTATTTATTTATTTATTTATTTATTTATTTAAATTATTTATTTATTTAAATAATTTGATATATTTGAAAGGGGTATTTGAGCAATTTGAAATATTTACCCCCGTATAATCCTATGGGGTCATTTTGAACCCACCCCCTCCCAAATTGCCAAACTTAACGCACAACACCTATGAGTTTAAATCATACGTAATGATCAGTACGTCCATCATGAGTGAACGCCTGCTGGTCACTGCATTCATTTCAATTCAATTCAATTTTATTAAAAATAACCTCGTGGCCCTAAGGCCAAATTGCGTATTTTTTTACATGGTATAAAAGGTACAAAATCAATACATGCTTTTAAAATCAAAATACAACAGGAATAGAAAAAACATTTGGGAATGTGTAGGGACTGCAGCTTGATTCACCATCCACAACATGATAATGTGTGCACATGCTACATTATATACACTTGTAGGCCTATGTTGTTGTTGGTGTATAAGTAATGAGCCTTGCAATTGAAATGCCTCAAGCTTTTAATCCGATATGCAGATTATCTATTTGTTTTCATGAATTGGAAGACATTCTTTGATGTATTACTGAGCTCAATGATCTGAAATTACTGGAGTGTGAGGTTAGCATAGTATTTTATTAACAGAAAGTATAGAGGCCCTGCATGAAATTATCGATTGGCTCCAAACAAAGGATTTGAGCCGGTGTCCTTCACCGTAGTTATGGTGGAGTGAAGTCCATTCAATCAAATGTTGTCATCAACCTATTTGATTGCAATCATGCTTTTGTTGAATGCATTTGAGTAGTCCGCCATATTTACGGGATGATATGTCACATGCAAGGCCTCTATTCTCCAAATTCATTTCCTAATGTATGTGAGAATGATACAATATTGACATGATGAACATAGTCATTGATGCATCAGTTTTAAAATAGACTAGGCGGTTACCATATTTGGCGGTTCTCGGCTGGGCGCGATACCAGCAAGCCTCAGCTTCTAGTAATATGAGTAACAGGCCTGGAGAGGGATGGGCTCCGCTAGGCCTCAACTGCCCAAGACGCACTGTATGATGGACACACCAACAACAACTCACATACCGGATCGGTCGTCGCCCGGGTCAACAAGGACCGCGCGATCTGCCTTTCACCAGGACAGACGTGAAAAATGTGATACTGGTGCAAACTTACAGAAGATCCGTGGAAGAGATTTGATCTCATTAGCCACATGGAATGTTAGAACACTTGCCCAAACAGGGAAACTCCATGAGCTAACACATGAACTAAAGATTTACACTTGGCACATTGTGGGATTGTGCGAGATGAGATGGAAGAACTTCGGAGAACATCAAACAGAGGAAGGCCACGTGTTGTACTATAGTGGAGAGCTTGACACACATGCCAATGGAGTGGGCTTTCTTGTCAACAAGAGCATCAAAAATGCTGTTTTGGGATGCTGCCCAGTTTCTAGCAGGATCATCACCATTAAGCTGCAAGCAGCCCCATTTAACATCACAATAATCCAGGTTTATGTGCCAACGTCAGAGTACGATGATGAACATGTGGAAACCTTCTACACCCAACTGCAGGAAGTCATCGACAAAGTAAAAAGAAGGACATCTTGATCATCCAGGGTGACTGGAATGCAAAAGTCGGTGAGGATGCACTGAAAGACTGGGAGGAAGTCTGTGGCCCCTCTTGCAATACTGTAACCAATGAAAGAGGGCTAAGGCTGTTGGAATTTACAAGACTCAACAACATGGTACTTGCCAACACTCTTGGAAAACACAAGCCATCTCGCCGCTGGACCAGGCACTCACCAAATGGACGATACCATAATCAGATCGATTATATACTGGTGCAGAAGCGGTTTCAGTCAGGAATCAACAAAGAGACAACAAGGACCTACCCAGGTGCAGACATTGGGAGCGACCATGACATGGTGATAATGAACTTCCGAGTCCGGTTAAAGAATACCAAAAAGACCAAGAGCACCAGGATCAAGTTCAACTTGGACAGACTGAAGGACCCCAACATCTCTGCTTCCTTCAAAGCCACAGTTGGTGGAAGGTTTGCTCCCTTGTTGATGCTCAACGACAATGACAGTGCCGAAATGCTGACATCAAAATTAAATGATTGAGACAGCAACAGAGACACTTGGGAAACATCGCAGGAAAACACAACCATGGGTTACCGAGGACATACTGGACATGTGTGACAAAAGGAGAAAGCTAAAGAAGGACAAGAATACTCCAGCAGGTGCCAAAGGGTACAAGGAAGTCAGCAAGCAGATCAGGAAAAGTATGAATAAAGCTAAGGATCATTGGATTCAGAAACAATGTACTGAGCTGGAAGAAAGCCTGGAGAAAAAACAACAGCAGAAGAGCATTTCAGATTGTCAAGGACCTCACAAAACCTAGGCAGCCACGAGTCAACACCATCCAAGACAAAGAGGGGAACTGTCTCACAGAAGAGGAAGGCATACTAAAGAGGTGGACAGAGTATTCCTCAGACCTTTACAACCACCAGACAAATGGAGATCCTGGTGTAACCATAAGCCAGGAATCATCAAACAATGATGACTCTCCCGTCTTGAGGGAAGAGGTGGAGAAAGCCATTAAATCACTTAAGATTGGAAAGGCTCCGGGGGTAGACAATGTTACAGCTGAGCTAATCAGGCATGGAGGCGAAATGACAATTGACATCCTCACAGTCATTTGCAATAAGATATGGCAATCTGGTGAGTGGCCAACACCATGGACTCAGTCGCTCATCATCACACTCCCCAAGAAAGGCAATCTGCAACAATGTCAGAATTACAGAACCATCAGTTTAATTAGTCATGCCAGTAAGGTCATGCTAAAAGTATTACTGAACAGGCTGAAACCACAGGCAGAAGAAATTATCTCTGAGGAGCAAGCCGGTTTCAGGAGTGGAAGAAGCACAACCGAGCAAATATTTAATCTGCGTGTCCTGGGTGAGAAATACAACCAACACCAGCAGGACATCTTCCACGTGTTCATTGACTTTAAGAAGGCCTTTGACCGTGTATGGCACAACGCATTGTGGGCCACAATGAAGAGCTACAACATGGGCCAGAAGCTAATCAAATCAATCCAACAGCTGTACAGTAAAGCCAGCAGCGCAGTACTTGCACAAAGCAAAATCGGAGAATGGTTTCACACGTCAGTTGGCGTACGTCAAGGTTGTCTGCTATCTCCTACCTTGTTCAACATCTTCTTGGAAAGAATCATGACTGAAGCACTAGAAGACCATTGTGGAACAGTCAGCATAGGAGGCCGAACAATCACTAACCTAATGTTTGCTGATGACATTGACGGGCTAGCAGAAAGCGAATAAGAGTTGGCAGACCTCGTAAATCGGCTGGACATAACATCAACCAGATATGGCATGGAGATAAGTGGAGAGAAGACAAAGCTGATGAAAAATAATGACGGGGAAATAAAAACACCAATCTCAGTCAGTGGCCAGCAACTTGACACAGTGAAGAAATTCAAATATCTAGGGGCCATAATCAGCCAAGAAGGTTCCAAACCAGAAATCCTCTCCAGAACTGCACAGACAACAGCTGCCCTGGCAAAACTGCAACCGATTTGGAGAGATAAAAACATCACTCTGAACTCCAAACTAAGGCTACTTCATGCCCTAGTGCTCTCAATCTTTTTGTATGCATGTGAGTCGTGGACCCTGACGGCAGAACTACAGAAAAAGATCCAAGCTGTAGAAATGAGATGCCTACGAAGGCTCCTCGGCATATCATATACTGACCACATCACCAACGAGGAAGTGCGCAGAAGAGTATTACAACACATGAGTAATTATGAGGACCTGCTGTCCACTGTTAAGAAAAGGAAGTTGAAGTGGTATGGCCATGTAACAAGATCCAGTGGCCTATCCAAGACGATCCTACAGGGAACAGTGCAGGGAAAGAGAAGAAGAGGCCGGCAGAGGAAGAGATGGATGGACAACATCGCAGAATGGACTGGGATGAATTTCTCACAGACTCAAACCCTGGCACACAACCGAGACAGATGGAGGATGGTGGTGGAGCGGTCTATCATGCAGTGCCCCTACGACCCAGGAGGGTTATGGGAGCAGTAAGCAGTAAGTAGTAAGGTGACATGCCCATATGACAGTTTTTACTAATTTGACCTCAGATGACCTCTGGCGACCCCAAAATGACCTTCCAAAATGTGGCTCTAAATGTTGACTGTACCCACCAAGTTTCATGCCCATACGACAGTTTTTAGTAATTTGACCTCAGATGACCCCTGGGTGACCTTGGATGACCCCAAAATGACCTAAACTTATAACTCTAAATGTTGACTGTACCCACCAAGTTTCATGCCCATAATATGAGTTTTTACTAATTTGACCTCAGATGACCAGTGGTGACCTTGGATGACCCCACAATGACCTTCAAAAAATGTTGTTTTAAATGTTGACTGTACCTACCAAGTTTCATGCCCATACGACACTTTTTAGTAATTTGACCTCAGATGACCCCTGGGAGGGGACCCCGGTGTCAGATGACTTTAAAACGAACATAAACATCTTCTTGCCAGGACAGAACTACACCCACCCACCGAGTTTGAGCCGCGTACGACCTAGTTTCATGCCCATATGACAGTTTTTAGTCATTTTACATCAAATGGCCACTGGGAGGGGGCCCCGGGGTCGGATGACTTAACGAACATAAACTTCTTCTTGCCAGGACAGAACTACACCCACCCACCGAGTTTGAGCCTCGTACGACCTAGTTTCATGCCCATATGACAGTTTTAGTCATTTGACCCCACATGACCCCTGGGAGGGGGGCCCCGGGGTCGGATGACTTAACAAACATGAACATCTTCTTGCCAGGACAGAACTACACCCACCCACCGAGTTTGAGCCCCGTAGGACCTAGTTTCATGCCCATATGACAGTTTTTATATCTATTACTCGTCGATACTCGAAAGAGCTCAAAATAAATAACTTAGAAAATTTTCTTGATGTCCTTTAACATGTTTCCATAGTTAACCATCGTTAGCTTTGGAGATCTATTCTGTAGAGTCCGATTTATTGGGACGTCTATCGACCATCGGCGAGTAATGTTTGATATTGCTATTGCAAAATGTCATTTCATATCAAATTAGTAGACTTTCTTTGAAAAAACATATCACTGATGGGAAATTCTCGTCCGCCATTTCATAAACCATTTGTAAACCGGACCGTTTTCGCCCTGATGTGCACTGTGCTCTCATTGAACAGGCAAAGTTCGCAAAACTAACAACGTTGTTATTTGCCAACCTTAATTAACATGATCAAGGGGTCAAACATGAATTATTCACAATGGATCGATAACTGGCCTCATTTTCTTGGTAGCAAAGCAGCGGGATTTTTCATAGGTTTTGCGTTGCTAATAGAACAACCGTGAATTTAACGTCACCCCTTGTAGACACTTTGCTTCTAGCTCGCATCCGTCGCTACGCAGCACATGTCTGAAGCCCTGTTCAGTGTGTATATTCGAAGGCGAATATTCGGCTTCGAATAATTGAAGAGCTTTGTTTCAAAACCCCTTACATCCACTTGCCCAATTTTGAGAACACATCAATAAATCATCAAAATAATCACTGATATAAGGTGTTTTTCAACAAAAGCAGTTTTTGGCAGGATGCTCATCCTATCCAAGCATCCCACCAAAAACTGCTTTTGTTGCAAACCCCCATACATCAGTGATTTTTTTTGATGATGATGTGTTCTTAAAAATTGCCAAGTGGATGTAAGGGGTTTTGAAACAAAGCTCTTCAATTGTTGGTCGTCAAAATAGTATGCGGCTTCGAATATAAAACCAGAGAGTTGATATTCTTGAGAGGGCACTCTATTCACGTGGTTTCTTTTCCAACGCTAAAAGATCACGAATTTTTGTGGCTTGCAAGTGAAAAGTGTAAGCACTATCGATTGATTACGTAACTGTTATGAATAATTTATTAGGTTTTTCAATGCAATCGCCTCGACCCATTAATACATACTTAGAATAGCAATACGGTGAGTTCACTGAACTACGCCCCAATACTGATGGAGTTTTAATGGCGTTTAATGGCGTTTCTCCTCTCCATACACAGATGAACAAATACAATAGATGAAGGTCAACACGTATGACCTCCTATGTGACATGTTATGATGTGATGTACACAAACCTGAATATCATAAAGATCAGTATTCGTTGTGCATATGAACTGCACATTTACGTTGCTAAATATTACTCAATATTTATATGACAAATCTGAATATTATGACAATACGGTATATACATTGTATATAAAACGACTAATAGATCCTACTATCATGGCGTCAGGTCAATGTTCATCATATCCCGTATGTTTCGTAAAATTCATTCATATTTGAGACAAATTGCTGTGCTCATTTTATAGGTGCACAGGTAGATCCGTGTTTTGTTTTGTTTCATTTCTTTTTAATGAAAGAATTAAGATTTTCCACTGCACGGGGGCCACAAGAGTGATACTAATTTTAATGCTATATTTTCAAAACGAATACGTGTTCCCGGTTGGCTCTATAGCGATTTCACAGAAAAGGTATTTCTAGTACAATGCAGCGTCGGATTCTAGCTGAGAGCGTAGCCTAAGTCATTACGGGCTCCAAGAAGGGCTCTCCATACACACATGAACAAACACAAAGGAGGGTAGTCTCCTCCGTGACCAGCTTGATTTCGATGGAGCGGAACACACCGACATCGCCCGGTTATTAATTACACTATACAGCAAGAGACACTGAAATGAATAGACGGGATCGATACACGTGGATGTGCTATGCACGATTGATATTCAGACGATAAATCTTTGGATACCGGGTTTGAAAATGATGAATATCTCCCGTAAATGATTTCGTATAAAGAAACCAGATCTGGTTCCTTGCACTTGAATATATATTTTTAACAGATATGATAGTCGCTGGCTTGCGCTTTGAGATACTAGCTTGCGTCTTGAGTCAAAAACTGACAATAATTTTGATGTATAGTTTAGTTTAGTTTAGTTTAGTTTAAATCTTTACTAACGTCACACTCTCACATAGAGACCAGCCAATTCTGGCTTATGAGTGACAAAACAATAATATACAATATAAAAATATAGCATATAAATAATACATATAAATAGCACATAATAATACATGTAAATATAGTCAAGGTTTTTTTTAAAAACAATAACATGCATATACATTTTTTTTAAATAAACACAAGGCAATGTTAGCTGAAACCTCATCAAACGCCCATCATGCTTTTAGGCCTAGATCAAAAGAACAAAATAAATGCAAGAAGCCGCAAATGCGCAACATGGCAGAAGCAAGCATGATGTTGACGTGTACATGAGGAGACAGCTAAATAATAATTACAATTTATTTAACCCTTAGTGTACACAATAGATTGACGAAGTGTGAGAATTTCATTTGCAAATTTTGCTACCCTGCAACAATGGTTGCCATCTGACATTACAAAAATGAATTTATTGTAATCTGAAAGATTTGAGAAACTTGGGTTAAATTTAACCATGTCATTAAAGAAATTGGATCTGATATCATTATACGTTGAACAAATTATAAAAACAATGGAACTCATCTTCAATACAATTCATATTACAAATATTACAAATTCGGTTCTGTACCTGAGTGTTATTATAACGACCCGTTTCAATGGCAATTGGAGCGCATCCACACCTGAAGAGGGCTAAAGCCCGTCTATTACACTTCTTCATAATGGTATTTACATACTCAGCAGTGCCATAAGTGGCTTTAAAGGTGCGATACGTACGAAGTTTATTGCGAGCATTTGGGTTCTTAAAGATTGCCTCTTTCCAACGATTTTCTACAAACAATTTAGCAGCATCGGATATATGATTAACTAAGTTTCGAGTACCGATCTGTTCAGAAATACTCAGAATTAGATCACAATTCAACTTAGAACATAACGATCTTACTTTGTAACACCAGTTCTTAATACCTTTACCTGCTAAATGTTGGGACCATTGAAAAACTTTACTTGGGTAACGATTGCTGTCTAGTTTTGAAAGACGACTCCACAATCTAGCCACTGACTGCATTTGACGCTCAAAAGGGGAAACCCATCCCAAGTCACCAAGCATGGCGTCATTTGGAACATATTTCCCAACACCAAGGAAAAATCGGCAAGCGCGGTAGAACACAGAATTAATCGAGGAAAACTCATCAATACCCCAGACCCCACTGCCGTAGTCTAAAATTGGACCAACGAAAGAGTCAAAAAGCTTGGTGAAAGAATTGAAATTGATACCACCCAGGGCTTTGACTTTACTGATGACCATTCCCAGAGCTCTGGATGCAGAAGCAGCTAGATTTCGGGTAGACACATGAAAATCAAGATATTCGTCAAACCAAATGCCTAAATATTTATAACCATTTACTGTAGAGATGTTAGTATCACAGCATGTAAACTGTACATTTGATTTATCACGGCTTTTAATGCGGAAATGAACTACCTGAGTCTTTGTATCATTTAAACTTATACGCCATCTTTTAGTCCAGTTTGATACACAGTCTAACATTCTTTGAAGAGAACTTTCACTTTCAGCAACAAGTACAATATCATCCGCATACATTAGCAGATCAATTTTTGTGTCAAGCACAGGAACACCACATTTTGATTATTTTATTTCATTCACAATACTATTCAAATAAATGTTAAAGAGCACGGGAGAAAGTAAACAACCTTGTTTCACACCGATTTCAACATCAAACCAATTTGTCATAAAGTTATTAACCCTTACAGAACATTTCACATCTTCATAAAGACTTTTAATACAGTTATAAAAGTTACCATTAATACCTATACTTCTAAGTTTATACCATAAACAATCACGATTGACACGGTCAAATGCCTTCTTGGCATCGATAAAACAAGCAAATGTGTCTTTTTTTGCAAAGATTTCTATTCTGTACAATAGATGAAAATGTGTATAAATGATCAAGACAACTACGATTCTTTCTAAATCCATTCTGCTCTTCATTGATAATGTTATTTTCTTCAAGCCAATCTGTGAGCCTTTTACGGATCACAAAACAATATTTTTTATATACCACTGAAATCAGCGTTATACCTCTGTAACTCATCGGATCTCTAGAATCATTATTACCAGATTTAGGTATTGGGTTTATTAAACCAAATCTCCATTTGGATGGACAAATACCACATGTAAAACAACGGCTAAAGAGAGCATGGAGAACAACTGTCATAGTTTTGTTCTTAAGTAATTCTGTTACAATACCATCAACACCAGCAGCTTTATTCAATTTAGCTCTATTAATTGCACCAATAACTTCATCAAGCTCAAGAGGTTTATTGAGATTAACTGCAGTATAATCTTTCTCAGACGAACTAGCTTCAAGATCTTTCAATTTTGTCTTTATATGTGACAAAAACTCGTCATCAAAATTATTTGCATCAGCTTTGAAAAGCGATTCAAATTCATTACACCATTTGTTTAAAACATGGTCAGTATTATCTGTAGTTTCACCAGTATCTGTTATTACCTCCATTGGTATACTACTACTTTGTTTACAACTGTTAACACCAATTTTACCGATCTCTTTCCAAAACATAGATTGGTCACCATTCAACATATCATCAATATCTTTGATCTTACTGTATTGAAATTGTCGTTTAGCTTTCTTCACAGCTTTATCAAATTGTCTATGAGCTGATTTAAATTGCACAAATAAGGTACATGTATTACGCATGTTAGGTATTTTACATCTTAGCCAAGATTTTTGTTTACAACACACCTCATCCCAAATCAATTGAAGTGATTCGTTCCACCATGGTTTAGGAGTATGTCTCATACCCTTATTGTGTTTACCACGCTTATTGTTCTTTTTCTTAAAGTTTCTTTTCAACTGCAGACATAATGTAAGTTTCAAACTTGTCATATACACTGTCAACCTCACTCTGATTGCCTTGGTTGGTATTTATTTCAGCAATCAATTCATTTGCTTTTGACACACTAGACTCATCCATAAGAAAAGTGGACGGTATTTCACGCATATCATACAATTTAGCCAGACTTTTCAAGTCGACATTTGACTTATTCACAGATTTTTCATAACAAGAGAAAACATTAGTTTTGAACACCCATGATAACATTGAATGATCAGGTATAGTACCAAACACAGGTACACTATACTTTTCAATAAGATCTTGAACAAGTGATACTTCAAACTGAGCAAAGTTCACGTAGCCATCATATGGAACGAGACAGTAATCAACAACTGATTTACCTTTTGTTGAAACACAAGTAAAATTATCTATTACATCATCATTTCTACCGTTTAGACAACACATATTAGCACTTATACAAAAGTCAATGAATGGTTTACCTTGTGAGTTCGTACTAAAATCAATGACTTTACGAGTTTTAACTTCATCAACACCTTCAATATAATCTACACTGTCACCAATTCTGGCATTAAAATCACCACATATTTGCAACGAACCAGTATCTTGAAATTTGTAAATATCAGAAATTAATGCATCAAAAAACTCTTCAGCGTGACCACCGCGACTTGAATTTTCGGGTGGTAGATAACAACAGCAAACATAAAAACTTTCCTTGGCACTTTTGTTAGTAAATTTCAACCACAATATACCATCATGCGTTTTTCCACAGTTTTGATTGTGAAAGATTTAAGAATACGTTTATGTACAAGGATACCAACGCCACCTGAACCTTTTCTTGCTTTACAATGGAGAACGGATCTATTATGACCAAACCACATATAGTTGGGAACATTTATAACATCATTTTCTTTCATATGAGTTTCTACAAGACACATAATATCAATATCACACTTAGCAATAATATTTTTACGCAATTCACAGTTTTCTAAGTACCAACACCCAATGTTCCAGCATCCAATTCGTAATGAATGATGACAGCCAACTCTGTCCTAGTCCGAATGATCGTGATGAGAACCTGTGTTCTCTTGAGAACCCGTATTCTCAGCGTTGTCACTTGATTCTTTGTACAATTTGTTATCTATGAACAGTTTACCGCGTTTGAAAACTGTTTTCTTGCCAGCTTTATACGCGGTCTCCGCAACTGATTTCAGTCTGAACCGTTCCTTTCTGTCTGACTCGATTTCGTCGGTCTTGATGTAATACGGGGCCTTTTTAAGTTCCTTCTTTGCTGTGATAATGGAATCTTTATCGATTAGCGAAAGTACTTTAAAAATGATTGGCCTATGACGATTCTTGTCTTGACTCTGTCTACCCGTCCGATGGGCAACCTCTACCGAAATGTTCAGCCCAAGATCTTTTTTCATTACTCTGTTTACGATCTCTGCAGGGACCTCATCTTTCTTCTCAGGACCATAGTTGCATAACAACAAATTATGACGCCGTGAATGCCTTTCTAGATTATCACTTGATTCACGCAATTTCTTCACATCACTTTTGTGTTGGTCTATTTGGTGTATCAGCTTAGAGTTTTGTTGTTTTAAAGCTGAGACCTGTTTTTCTATGTCTGATGTACGGGATGATTGAAATTCAATCGATTCATCACAATTCTGTTCGTTTTCTTTAACCATAGCTTCCAGTTTGTCTTGACGTTTTTGGAGGCTAGTAATTGACTCACGTAAGGAATTCTGACCATCAATTATAGTTCTTAGGGAGCTTCTGACAAAGGTTTCGAAGTCAGGCTCTGTTTGAGGTTGAATATCAGTACTCACATCATCATCTTTCACGGGTTTAACTTTCCCGCTCCTACCTCTCAGTTCCATTGTTGGTGTTGGTGGACCCATTCCGGACACAAAAAGTCACTTAAATATCGTTGAAAGTAACAAAACCAGTCAAATATGGTCCAAGTATGATCCACAGGATACAAATAGTAGGTGATGATGAAAATGAACTGTTGATGGCAAAACCAAATGGTGATATTTGATGATTATTTTGAGTCAATACACACGATTAAAATTATACGTGTTTATACGTTATAGTGCGCCCTCTGAAAAAATATGTGCCGAATTATATAGCGCATGATGCAGTCATGTCTACAGTAGAATTCATCTCGACCTTTGCAGGACTTAACCCCATTAAAAGCTATTAAACCAAGATAACACTCATTGAAACAGCTCAACTGATTAAATCGGATCTTCTCTGGTTGTGCACAAGTGTCTGTTTTCATGTGCGATATCGCAATAAAGCTGGTATTATAGCTTCAGTTGGGTAACCGATTATAAAGGAAACGAAAGGAAACAATGGTATGTGTAGCTTTATTCACGAAATGAGACAATTGCCTGCTTTTTGTAAACCAGCATTCTTGAAAATGAGCAACATAATGATTGTTGACTTAACACGGTTTGGAAATAATTTCTTCATATTTTTAGTGTTATCTGTCGTTTACATATCCTTCCTAAAACACCAAAGTACGAATATTTCCAAACATCTAAATTAGCTAAAAATTTAGGACATGTTACAAAACTATATTGTCTAGAATTTTAGAAGAGTACTTTTAATATTGGCCGGTTATTTTTCACACAACGACGTTAACTAGGCAATGTACTATTACCTATAACATTAACTAAAACACCAAAGTACGAATATTTCCAAACATCTAAATTAGCTAAAATTTAGGACATGTTAAAAAACTATATTTTCTAGAACTTTAGAAGAGTACTTTTAATATTGGCCGGTTATTTTTCACACAGCGACGTTAACTAGTCATATCCCCATACTTTTAACGTAGGGCTATTTGTAGAGGTCACGCGTCAATGGGAAAGAGCACTGTGTATTGTGTATAGGAAAACGGACAGTAACTGCAGTATGGCAGTGTATAGGCCAATCGTGTAGGTAGTCTAAAACCATATGACCTATGGTGTACCATGCTTGACTAACACACAGCGAGGACAGTAACCGGGCTAATCGGGGCTATTGTCAGTAGCCTTAGTCAGATGTCCTTCGGCTCTTATGCGACACAAAACTATTAAACAGGTCGATATAAAATGTCTATGCGTGGCGGTGGATTTAACCTACCATGGCGATTTCTGCCATGAAGATATCGGGGCGATGACACTGTGCGGAACCTAATTGGCTGCAGAGGAGACGGGTCATTTTGGTATGCAAATTAGGCAGTGTCGTAGCCCTGATAAAACTATGAACCGGAGAAAGATATATTTCTACAATTCACAAGCGTTGCCCGACTGTTAACAAGTATTGCCCGTTGACCAATGTAAGCAAAATTTAGAGAATTTCTTTAACGAAGTCAATAAAATCATAATAGGTAAACTCAGTCATGATTTAATGTCGGTAATGGCTCCAAATTATAGGAATCAAAAGGATGTTAAACGCTAGTTAGGCCTTTGTAATTTTTGACCTACGGATGAACTTTACTTGATAGCATTTGCGTTTGTTCAGAGCAAATCAAGAAATGAATGAGTCAATAGATAAATAAATAAATAAAAATAAATAAATAAATAAATAAATAAATAAATAAATAAATACGCTCACCTGTAATGGGTTTGAGCACTTTTAATTCCAAAGTTAGTCACCTGAAAAATAATACTTATAAATAAATAAATGAATAAATAAGATAGTAAATCAATCAATCAATCAATCAATAAATAAATACATATATAAATAAATAAATAAAATCATGGGTATTCCCAAAATTCGCCACTGATTGCTATGCAAACCATGCCATGAACATGGCATATTCATGCCATCATGCCATGAACATGGCAAGACATTCAAATTCTTTTGTTTTGTATATGGCCAAATGGCATGAAAATCCTCTATCAAGGATTCATGGGTGGTTAATTTTGAACCCATTAAAATTGTAATAGACGCCCTTGAATGAAGAATTAATGGGCATGGAGGCAGAGAAAATTTGACATTGACCATGATCCATGCCATGAATTACCCATGAATATTGAATTTATGGGCATGGAAGTAGAGAGAATTTGACATTGACCGCGATTCATGTCCATGAGTTACCCATGAACATGCCCTGAACATGTCCAGGCTCTGACTAAATGCATGACAAAAAAAAGCATGCTATGGCATGAATATTCATGTGTGAGCATGAACAACCCATCAAAAATTCCCAAATTCACGACAATTCATGCACGTTGCTAGCGAAAATTGAGCATGATGTTCTTGTCATGTTCATGGCAAGATCCTGGCATATTCATGGACATGACTCATGCCTAAATTTTTGCCAGCGATATGTAATATTTAACCTATGGATGAACTGTACTTGTTAGCATTTGGGTGTGTACAGAGCAAATCAAAAAATGAATGAGCCAATAAATAAATAAATAAATAAATAAATAAATAAATAAATAAATAAATAAATAAATAAATAAATAAATAAATAAATAAATAAATAAATAAATAAATAAATAAATTTATATATAAATAAGTCAATAAGAGTCAATAAATACATAACTAATTAATTAAAACACCGTATTCTTTCATTCTGGACCTAATTAAATCCACATTTTACTCGATACAAATATCAGTGAAAAGTGGAAAGGCTTTTGACGCTCAGAAGCAATTTTTGGCGAACGTCGAGGACGCGGTGAATTCGGCGGTAGACCTCGATTCGATCGACCGGTACTAGAGAACGCTTCAGTACAAGTAAAAGTACGGAGTAAACTTGACTTCGTCGTAGACACGGGCTGTACATGCTTCCGAGCAACATGGAGGCCAAGTTGGAACTCTGAATGGATATAACAATTTGATTCAGATCGTGACGGACGATATGCCTCTCGGATACAACTCGGAAGTAAATGTGACTGATTGCCAGCAACCCGGCCAAAGCCAGAGTGCATCGGACGACTTTCAGCCACATCTCCAGCGAACCGCCACGGGATGAGGAACCACCCACTGGCGATGGTACATCTGACGACTTCCAAGCCACCGCCAGCGAACCACCCACTGACGATGATAGGTCACTAACGCACGACAAGAAGAAACATAGTTAGACGGTGTTCTGAAAAGAATGAAGAGCCACTGATTTTGATTGGACGAAGACTTTCTTTATGTAAGTAGTTTGGATTCAGCACACATGATTAGGTTCTGATATTAAAAGCGTGGCAAAGTAAGGAAGAGTCCAATGAGTTCTGGAAGTAATTATCTGTAAACCATTGAAGGTGTTGTAACTATGTTGCACTTTGAAAATGAGTCGGGTTATCCTAGCTACCCAATAATCAACCTTTTTGGCGATGCTAGAATCATTCTCAAAGAGACAGTGACGTCACCGTCGACATACACAGTCATGTATATCGTGTGCGGTAACGATCTGCGCAATATATTCCCATATCATGTACACATCACATGTCACTCGCATAGTTTAATAGTTTATTGAAAATATTAAGTTACTTTTGTATTTTTCATTTACTTTCAACCCAATCATTCCAGGACTACCTGTTACTTGACGAGATCGACGATGACGTTTATGATGATACAGGCGTGATTGATGAAGATGAAAAAGTGTAGCAATGAAGAAGTAAAGTCGCCAGATTATCCGGTGCCAAAGCAACGTATTACTCATGAAAGAAAATAAGACAAAAGGCACTTTATATTAAAACAGAATCGAAGACATGCACGAAATGTATTCTTTCCCTCAATAGGCCAAGGAAAAAAATCATCCTAGACCTGGATTAGAACCTGGGACCACCATATCACGAGCTGTCAATAACGTCAATGGCATTAAACCGTTACAGTATACTACCGTTCCAAATCATACCTATCCTGCTTAGCGGAAGGTATTAAGGAGAAATAATAATGTATAAATTCTAGCGAATGAATTAGATAAACATGTGATTGTGATTTGTGACTTAATGTAAAGGAAGAACGAGACGAAACATGGCAACTAAGAGTTACTTAACCTTGAGTACTAAGTAACTATTAGTCGTCAAATTAGACATGTTTACTTTCTCTTTTTATTTTTGATTTACAATGTTAAGGAATAGCAACGTTTACACAGTATTTTTGTGGAACCTGAGAGCACATCAGACACACCAAATTGCAATCTGAATACGAGGAATGTCCTTCTGATATCAAATAATTTAGATTTTTGGAAAATTTCCGATATAATACAAATTTTAAGGCAAATTATTTAAAATTTGTACTTTTGATATTTTAGAATTTGAACAGTCCTCGAAGTAAACTTTATCAATCTAATGATATGTACTTAAAGTGTTTGTTGCTGGAAGGAAAAGCCGGCCATCATTTGAAAATGTTGACTTTTTGTATGGAAGATATACACCCCCAAAGACCTACATTGTTAGGTCTGTACACTCCATGTTTTTCTTTTCACCCTGCTTCTGAACATTTTTTAACGATCACCATTCAAGCCGCCTACAAATTGGCACAACATAGGTCTTGCCCTTATTTGCTTTGTTTAAATATTACACTATAAAGTTTATGTTGCGACATTCCTTTCACTTCAAGCAACCACAACATTTGAACCGAATGTCTGATTTACACCAAATAAACAGCAATTAAAACACAAAACCGTAATGCAATTATTGCGCAAACAACATAATTATGTTATCCAGCATAACAGTTTAATTAGAAGTAAAAATACGATAAATACATTTTTCAAAAAGTACAATAGCTAAAAACCTCGCCCACTTTGGCTCTTGAAGTAAACAATTGGTACAACAAATGCCAGAAGTACTCAGCCTTGTGGCCAAGAATCCCTAAAATTACTTTTGTGTTTGAGTATATCTGGAAATTTTAATGCAATTGTTTTTTTTATAATCTTAATCGTTTTTCACCACTTAAATTTATCAATAAATTTGCTGTTAACTTCAGGTCGTACAGTACTGGCTGATTAAAAGCGCACAATGCTTACTCAATGGAGAGTTTTGGGGGACTTACGTTCGTCCATTTGTGGCTTTTTTTTTTAAATCAAACATTTCTTGTAAAAAAAGAACACAATCATGGCATTATCAATTTGGTAGCTTTTACGGATCTTGAGTTATAAAGAAAATAAAAGTAAAATATTAAAAAGTTCAAGTTCTCTATATCTGGCCAAACTAACAGACCTATCAAAATTTGAATATTATTTTTGAAGTTCTCAGAACATTTACTATACATTGCGTATGTCACATTTTACAAAATTGTTCAGATTAAAAGGTTTTATTAAATGAACCCTAGTTTACAAATGATAGCTATAAGATGCTGCGTTCATATTGGTTATGAATCGGAAGATTGACGAATAAGCAAAATTGCGTGCTGTTCGGGCTAAACGGCGTTTGAAAATATTGATATCATTCCATCAGCCATTCTAACATTGAGAACGTTTATGATCAATCATTTAAAATGTTTATTATAGAAGAAAAAGTGAATATACAGTTTTTATTTACAATAATTTTATGTTCTAGATGCTTTATATGATTACATTTTTATACATTTTATTTTTTAACATTTTAGCGTCCCTTAGTCATTCCATACCAAGTTACGTGATTTGTGTTACATATACAGCCTATTCTTAACACTGATTTATATAATAGGGTTGCTTATTTATACATATCTTTCTTAAAATACCTTTAATGATTTGCGTTACTTACAGATTTTATTCGAAACACCAAATCATATGATTTGCGTTACTTACAGGCTGAGTCAAAAAGAAGTGAACTCATGTTTGAGGGGCTGTAACTCGAGATCTGCAAGAAATCTGCTAAAAATAAAAATACCACTGGAAAGAGCAAATTCTACACGGGTGAATAAAAAATCAATTGTTGCAATTGCTCACAGCAAACTAAAACTATACTCATTTGAATACAACCACCCATTTTTGTAGCTGCGTACAGCTGATTGATTTTCATCCATTTCAATTTCGACGAATCAGCAACAGGATTTATTGTTGAAACCACACCTGCCACAAAACTTTATTTGCATTTGAATATCGCGCCTTACCAATCAATATAATAGGTAGGCCTATACTTGGGAAGTGAAACCGTGTGCAGCTACAAAAATGGGTGGTTGTATTCAAATGAGTATAACTTGAGTTTGCTGTGAGCAGTTGCAACAATTCTTTTCTTTATTTAGACGTGTAGAATTTGCTCTTTCTTTTGCAGATTCTTTACAGAACTCGAGTTACAGCCCCTCAAACGTGAGTTTACTTCTTTTTGACTCAGCCTGTATAACGCCTTACTTATGCACTCCATTCTCAAGAAGAAGTGATATAATCTACATGCAATCTTTATGCATTACATTCTTATCCTTTGTCTTAGATATACGAAGGCTCTCATGCGGTAAATTTAAACATTCGTATTTGCACCCAAATTACTCAGGCTAATCAGTATAGTCCCTTTTCGTCACTTAAGTAATACAATTTTTTAACCCACCACCTTACTGGAGGGTAAGGCCGACCATCAAACATCTGAAGTGTGGGTTGGTGAAGCTTACCATAGGTATATGTGGGGCTGATGAAACTCACCATCGGTATATGTGGGGCTGGTGAAGCTCCCCATATTATGTTTATGTGGGGCTGGTGATGCTAACCATATGTTTATATGGGGCTGATGAAGCTCACCATAGGTTTATGTGGGGCTGTTGAAATACGCCATAGGTTTGTATGGGGTTGGTGAAGCTCGCCATAGGTTTGCGTGGGGCTGGTGAAGTTCACAATAGGTTTGTGTGAGATTCGCAACAGTGAGTTTTATTACTTAAGTTACTTACACATGTCATTATGATTTGCATCACTATATATTCCACTGAGATATATGATGTGCGTTTACTTATAAACTTTACACCTATTGCTTTGTTTCAAAGTACAGATTTATATTCCATGCGAGATCATGTTTGAGATATACACGTCTATATACAATATAAAAAGTAACCTTTTCAATTAATTTCAGTAAAGAAGATATACAGTTCACAACTTATATATTCCCCCTAATACTTTTTAAAATAAGTCGAAAAATATTATACGAAATATAAAAATGTAAAAAACTATGTATAGCCCTATTTGTTTTACCCTTGTGGACCAATTTTCAATCACAATGGTTAATTGTGTAAGAAAAGAAGCCGTTTTAAAAGTTGTACCTCGTGACCTGAGTCCCTAGCAGTCAGGTTTTCTTTAACCAACACATGAATAGGCCTGGCCTACTTGTTTGAGATCTGATTCCTATGGACTCAGATGTCCCTTTTAAAATTGTTTGAAACGGTCTCTTTTTTACATAATGAACCATTGTGATTGAACGCAATGACGTGTGACGCTATAATTTGGTCCATATGTGTAAAACAGCTAAGGTTACTTATATCTTTTAAATTTCGTCAAATGTTTTTGATTTATCTTAAAAAGTATTCAGGGGTAACTTATAAGTTGTGGACCCTATACAATGTCAATGTGGATGCTTGTTATTCAACCTCGTTACAAGTAAGTAACTTTTGCTGCTGTACTCAAAACATTCAAATGACTTATGCTAATCGTAAGTCCATCCTACCACCCTACCCTGGTGTAGGGTGATCTATGAAACTTTAAGGGTAGGGGGTTGTTATTTTTAGCTCTGACAAAAATATTCAGAGTGATATTGAGTTGATATTAAAACAGTGCTTTCCATTCATCATATTTAGCCAAAAATCTTGGAAAATCGCATGTTTGTATGATTTTTAAGGCAACAAATCAACTTTGAAGAAAAAAAGAAGAAGGAGAAGAATAAAAAAAAATAAAGGAGGAGGAGCAGGAGAAAAAGAACAACAGCAAGAATAGGAATAATAAAAAAAAACATCATCTTACTATAAAAAAACATGCAATGTTGCCTTTAGGAGAGCAGAATTGTCTGGAAGTAGTTTAAAAAAAGCGCAGTGATTTATAATGCGCTACGCACAGGCACAACGCCTAGACTTTGATCCACAAGCCTCGGCACACTTTACAGTGTGCTGAGTTTAAAATTAAAAAATAAAGATATAAAATTCTATGATAAAAAGTGTCAGTATTTCTTAGACCAACCCAGATGTTGCATGTTGCTGATCATCTTTAATGTTATATTAATTAATAGATATGTGTACACATCATTTTTTTCAAACAAAAGCACTGAAAACCCAAACTTTGCCATGTTAAAAGTGATATTGAGGGTCTCAATGCGCGCGAAGCGTGCGAAAATTTTGGTTTTGAAGGGGAAAATTTTTGGCTCCCCTTTCCTACCACCTAAAAAACTTTTGGTCCCCACTCTTTTAAGGTCCAAAACTTTTTTGCCCCCCCCTCCCTTTTACCAGCCCACCCCACCAAAGTATTTCTGAACACTCCCTTAGGTATATGCAAGTGCGCCTACGTGTAATAATACATAGTAAATCAAAATTTAACACGTATCGCACAGATTATTTTAACCACATCTATGGGCGGCCATGAGGGCCAAAAGGGTCTCAAAATCACACACGGGTCTCAAAAGTACAATAAGGTCTCAAAAACACACAAAGGTCTCAGAAATAAACACACAATAAGGTCTCAAACGTATAGTAAGGTCTCAAAAACACATAAAGGTCTCAGAAATAAACACACAATAAGGTCTCAAAAGTATAATAAGGTCTCAAAAACAGAGAAAGGTCTCAGAAACAAACACACAACAAGGTCTCAATAGTACAATAAGGTCTCAAATACAGAGAAAGGTCTCAAAAACAGAGAAAGGTCTCAAAAACAGAAAAAGGTTTCAAAAAAAAAAAAAGGTTCTCAAAAACAGAGAAAGGTCTCAAAAACAGAGAAAGGTCTCAAAAACAGAGAAAGGTCTCAAAAACAGAGAAAGGTCTCAAATACAGAGAAAGGTCTCAAAAACAGAGAAAGGTCTCAAAAACAGGGAAAGGTCTCAAAAACAGAGAAAGGTCTCAAAAACAGAGAAAGATCTCAAAAACAGAAAAAGGTCTCAAAAACAGAGAAAGGTCTCAAGTACAGAGAAAGGTCTCAAAAACAGAGAAAGGTCTCAAAAACAGGGAAAGGTCTCAAATACAGAGAAAGATCTCAAACACAGAATGGTCTCAAAAACAGAGAAAGGTCTCAAAAATAGAGAAAGGTCTCAGAGACATATACCTCAGAGACATAGACTGCACATAACGGTCGGTTGACTTTGTAATACCTGATTTGAGACATAGACGTGTTTTTGAGACATGAACGTGTTTTGACACCCTTTTTGGCACACACGGCCGCCCATAGTATTCCTCGGCGTTGACCCTTTTGACGCGCCGTGAGTGCCAAAAGGGTCTCAAAAGTTCGTCTTGGTCTCAAAACCACATCTTGGTCTCAAAAATACGTCTAGGTCTCAAATCAGGTATTACAACCGACCGTATATGGTCGAATCCAACCAAAAGTGTCCACGGGCCAAAAATAAAAGTCCGAAATAAAAATGTCTCCACAATTTTTTCCTTTTGCCCATTGATTGATGACATATTGGCCTTATAGGAACCAAAAGTGCCATTACTAATCTTGAAAAATAAATCCAGGACGTGTGATAGTAAATGTGATATCAAAACCCAATGTTACCTACGAATACCACTAGGATGCTTTCACTATCGCAATACTAATCAACCTAAAATAAGTGGAATATTCCCATTAACGCTTTTTTCGTGTAATGTAGACCACAGGGTGTCAGGAAAATGCTAGCTCAACCAAAAAATATTTATTTTGTTTTTATAACGCGATCAATATGATCTTAGTCAATTTATGCTAGTTTATTTTTGAAAATGAAGTTTAGGTCAGTTTCTGTATTTTATTTATCAAATGAGTATGAATCAATTTACACATTGTATAAGAACGAGTGGGATATATGTTTTCAGGAAAATTTGAAATTATACGCATACACCTAACGCTTTATAAAATGAAAAGGTGAAGAAGCCCGGGTATTCGTAGGTAACATGAGCGATTTAACAATATCTATATTGAGTTTAGAGGTTTAAATTTTGCTATTATGGTAATGAATTAATAAAATGGTAGTTTTTAGATCTGTTTCAGATGGTACGTCCAAATGAATAAATGCTATTACCTTAGATCAAAAAATTTTGATGCTTTTAGCAAGATTTTGAACACTTCATTTTGATATACAAGTAGTTAATCAGCAATTTTACATAATAAATAATTGTTGAATGAATCCGTATATGGGTAATAATAGTGTCCTGGGGTACCGCTTAAAGTTTTTGACAATTAATTTCCATTGGTATGGACACTTCATTACACATGGCACGTATTATGCTGTATTCGTAAGTAACATTTCAGTATTTGTAGGTAAGAATTAGACTTTTGGTGGATATCGCAATCAAAACTTCATTTTATAAAGCACTTTGAATGTATTATTTTCTTTATGTGCGTTTATTGATACTTGAGACCCTATCATGTATTAATAATGTTGGTTCACAGCGGTTGAAAGAGGATTGAAGTAAGAAACAAAGGCACTAAAGTGACTTTAATTTGCTTAATTGCACACAAATCGCTTTAAAACCGTTATTGCAGACTTGTGAAGTCCATCTTGGAGTCAGTTACGTCTTGTGGCCTTTCGTTTGATGGCAACTACAATTAGCTTTATACCAGGGTCCATCACTGTGTTGTCTAGATCATGAGACAATGAGAACAGTCGTTTTTTCCATGGTATTCGTAGGTAACCTTAGCGAAAACGTCAAAAGTTACCTTCGAATAAATCAATTTGGACACAAATTACTCAGAAACCAGAAGGTCGGTAAACATATAAAGATATAAAATTCTATGATAAAAAGTGTCAGTATTTCTTAGACCAACCCAGATGTTGCATGTTGCTGATCATCTTTAATGTTATATTAATTAATAGATATGTGTACACATCATTTTTTTCAAACAAAAGCACTGAAAACCCAAACTTTGCCATGTTAAAAGTGATATTGAGGGTCTCAATGCGCGCGAAGCGTGCGAAAATTTTGGGTTTTGAAGGGGGAAAATTTTTTGGCTCCCCCTTTCCTACCACCTAAAACTTTTTGGTCCCCACTCTTTTAAGGTCCAAAACTTTTTTGGCCCCCCCTCCCTTTTTACCAGCCCACCCCACCAAAGTATTTCTGAACACTCCCTTAGGTATATGCAAGTGCGCCTACGTGTAATAATACATAGTAAATCAAAATTTAACACGTATCGCACAGATTATTTTAACCACATCTATGGGCGGCCATGAGGGCCAAAAGGGTCTCAAAATCACACACGGGTCTCAAAAGTACAATAAGGTCTCAAAAACACACAAAGGTCTCAGAAATAAACACACAATAAGGTCTCAAACGTATAGTAAGGTCTCAAAAACACATAAAGGTCTCAGAAATAAACACACAATAAGGTCTCAAAAGTATAATAAGGTCTCAAAAACAGAGAAAGGTCTCAGAAACAAACACACAACAAGGTCTCAATAGTACAATAAGGTCTCAAATACAGAGAAAGGTCTCAAAAAAGAGAAAGGTCTCAAAAACAGAAAAAGGTTTCAAAAACAGAGGAAGGTCTCAAAAACAGAGAAAGGTCTCAAAACAGAGAAAGGTCTCAAAAACAGAGAAAGGTCTCAAAACAGAGAAAGGTCTCAAAAACAGAGGAAGGTCTCAAATACAGAGAAAGGTCTCAAAAACAGGGAAAGGTCTCAAAAACAGAGAAAGGTCTCAAAAACAGAGAAAGATCTCAAAAACAGAAAAAGGTCTCAAAAACAGAGAAAGGTCTCAAGTACAGAGAAAGGTCTCAAAAACAGAGAAAGGTCTCAAAAACAGGGAAAGGTCTCAAATACAGAGAAAGATCTCAAACACAGAATGGTCTCAAAAACAGAGAAAGGTCTCAAAAATAGAGAAAGGTCTCAGAGACATATACCTCAGAGACATAGACTGCACATAACGGTCGGTTGACTTTGTAATACCTGATTTGAGACCTAGACGTGTTTTTGAGACATGAACGTGTTTTGACACCCTTTTTGGCACACACGGCCGCCCATAGTATTCCTCGGCGTTGACCCTTTTGACGCGCCGTGAGTGCCAAAAGGGTCTCAAAAGTACGTCTTGGTCTCAAAACCACATCTTGGTCTCAAAAATACGTCTAGGTCTCAAATCAGGTATTACAACCGACCGTATATGGTCGAATCCAACCAAAAGTGTCCACGGGCCAAAAATAAAAGTCCGAAATAAAAATGTCTCCACAATTTTTTCCTTTTGCCCATTGATTGATGACATATTGGCCTTATAGGAACCAAAAGTGCCATTACTAATCTTGAAAAATAAATCCAGGACGTGTGATAGTAAATGTGATATCAAAACCCAATGTTACCTACGAATACCACTAGGATGCTTTCACTATCGCAATACTAATCAACCTAAAATAAGTGGAATATTCCCATTAACGCTTTTTTCGTGTAATGTAGACCACAGGGTGTCAGGAAAATGCTAGCTCAACCAAAAAATATTTATTTTTGTTTTTATAACGCGATCAATATGATCTTAGTCAATTTATGCTAGTTTATTTTTGAAAATGAAGTTTAGGTCAGTTTCTGTATTTTATTTATCAAATGAGTATGAATCAATTTACACATTGTATAAGAACGAGTGGGATATATGTTTTCAGGAAAATTTGAAATTATACGCATACACCTAACGCTTTATAAAATGAAAAGGTGAAGAAGCCCGGGTATTCGTAGGTAACATGAGCGATTTAACAATATCTATATTGAGTTTAGAGGTTTAAATTTTGCTATTATGGTAATGAATTAATAAAATGGTAGTTTTTAGATCTGTTTCAGATGGTACGTCCAAATGAATAAATGCTATTACCTTAAATCAAAAAATTTTGATGCTTTTAGCAAGATTTTGAACACTTCATTTTGATATACAAGTAGTTAATCAGCAATTTTACATAATAAATAATTGTTGAATGAATCCGTATATGGGTAATAATAGTGTCCTGGGGTACCGCTTAAAGTTTTTGACAATTAATTTCCATTGGTATGGACACTTCATTACACATGGCACGTATTATGCTGTATTCGTAAGTAACATTTCAGTATTTGTAGGTAAGAATTAGACTTTTGGTGGATATCGCAATCAAAACTTCATTTTATAAAGCACTTTGAATGTATTATTTTCTTTATGTGCGTTTATTGATACTTGAGACCCTATCATGTATTAATAATGTTGGTTCACAGCGGTTGAAAGAGGATTGAAGTAAGAAACAAAGGCACTAAAGTGACTTTAATTTGCTTAATTGCACACAAATCGCTTTAAAACCGTTATTGCAGACTTGTGAAGTCCATCTTGGAGTCAGTTACGTCTTGTGGCCTTTCGTTTGATGGCAACTACAATTAGCTTTATACCAGGGTCCATCACTGTGTTGTCTAGATCATGAGACAATGAGAACAGTCGTTTTTCCATGGTATTCGTAGGTAACCTTAGCGAAAACGTCAAAAGTTACCTTCGAATAAATCAATTTGGACACAAATTACTCAGAAACCAGAAGGTCGGTAAACATTTAAAATGAAGCACACATGATAGTTGACAAATCCAAGTATTTATCCTCTTCTAATCTTCTTCGAATCTGATTTTTCTTTCAAATGAGCAGACCGTCGTATATTTCAGTACATATTTTTCAACAAGTAAGCCGTATTCAGTTTTGCATGGTGGGCATGTATGTGAATTCGCAAATTTCATTGACATATGATTGGATAGCAAACATACAGGCCTTCGTTATGTACCAATATGGGCATTGGCATGAATGGCGGTGTTTCACAATACTGTCATGATGTCAAATTGTATTCGTAGGTAACATTCGGTTACCGAAATTTACCTACGAATACTTGCTTTTATTGTTGACATCTCAGAAATATTTAAACGCAGGCTATTAAAACTTGGTAGAAATAAAGAGTGTATTGCCCTGCACCTATTGCTTAACTATTGTTTACTATTCTCTCAGTTTGTGGAAATGACACAGCTTTTAACATGTATTCGGAGGTAATGCATATTTTTTACCAAACCTACCTTTGTGCCATTTAGAATTTCTGGTAGCTAAACACAATGATAAAGATGTCTGAATGCAATGCATTTCACTATTGGACATATCAAAGCTTGTATCAATTGCGCATTTATTAGTGATTTCCATTTTTAAAGATATATCTAGTGCTATGAAAAATTGTATTCGTAGGTAATGTAAAAAATACCACTCAAAAAATTATCACAAAAAATTCATAATTATGTACAAATATGTGAAAAATTGAACAGGCAATCTTTGAATACACACATTTCAGGAAATCAATTTAGATTCAATCCAATGACTTCTTTTCATAACTGATTTAGATGTTTTTAAAAATACTTTAAGAAATATTTTGAAAAAATGGGTAAAAATAGCATGTTTTGGGGTCTCTGTGTCTAAGTTTTTCACAGAAGGGGTCTTATTATATATGGCGCGAAGCGTATGATCAAGGCGAATAAACACAATACAAAAACGAATGCCAATTGATTAATACTTTTAAGTTATGGCCCTGAACATGCCGTGTACACTTTTCGTTGGATTCGACCATATATGCAGTACCGCATACAGTACTGCAACATCCGCTTGCAGTCCCGCATGGGGCACTGCAATATTTTTGGTGTATTTCCGTATGGGGAACTGCAATATGTTTGGTGTATTTCCGCATGGGGAAATGCAATTTTTGGTACATTTCCGAATTGGATGTATTAATCAAAAGTTTAAGTCAAATGGCTACGTGCTTTGACATGCAGTTAAAAGGGCATTTCGTGATCCACAGCCTCATCCCCCAACTTTTTCCAAAAAAAAAGAGATTTTTATACCATTGGGAACTTTTGGCTACATAATGTTTATGTACTAAATATTTCTTGCAGATTAATTCATTTAGCAAAAATATCGTGACATGAAAAAATTGAATTTTGTTCTGGTACCGGTATACCACATCGAAATTACAACAGTGGCCTATGGAGCAGTGTAATACACATAATCATGCATAACTCGCAAACGCAAAATCGGATTGAAATTGTGTGAATAAGCTTTTTTCGTGGATATCTACTGAAAAATGTCATAAAAAAGGATGCTAGGATCACATGCTAAATTAAGTTACTAAGCTCGTCACAATATAGGTCTAGGCCCTATCGTACTTATTGGGTTAGATGGTTTGTTAATATCTACACCACATTTCGCCATACTGCATTTTAGAAACGCTTACTGTTAGAATAAGAAAAATTGTAATTGTAATTATTGCACATTCTAGGGAAGCGTGGTTACCTTTTTAAAATAACCGAGTGAGAGGGTTTTCAAGAAAATATTTTTCCTGTCAAAACTGAAGCATCCTCTGTATAAAAGAAAATATGAATATTAACTGCACATCATATATAACGATTCGTGATACCCAATTGTGGCACATTTGATGTCGTTTTATGAGGCAGAGAATTTTATTTCAATTTTATATACGCCAAAATATTTTTTTAATTGAGCGAGAATGGCGATAGAAAAAACGTTGAAAATTCCATGTATAAATTACATTAGACCCAACCAATGATTACTGTTTCGTTTTTATGGTAATCTAATCTTTTATTTCCTGAAATAAAATTGGGGGTCTAATGTGGATTAATTGTGTAATTGATGAAAACATCGACGTGTATAAAAGAAGCTACAAGAAAATGGTAGGCCACGCCACATAGTTTTAGTATACGGCGAGTTCGTAGCGCACGTGTGAATCAAAATCGATTATACTATTGTGCGTGTATAGCCTCATTCCTATTTCTGTATATAAAACACGCAGTTATCAACAATTAAGCGCTATTAATACACATTAATGTTTTTAAACAAATAAAATTCCAAAATATGGTACGTTTTCTGTATTTGCTTGTCACGTGGTATGTTGAAGTAATGAAGTTGTGATTATATTTTTAAATTTTCAACATGACACCACCAAGCCTTGATAGCCGAGCGGTCTAAGGCGCTGGTGTCGGACTGGCGGGGTTTCGGACATGGAGAGCTATACAAGGTTTGAGAAGTGTTCTTAGTCAATTTTGGGGTGCTGATTCAGAATTTTTGATTTGTAGGAATACATTCAGTACAAACAGAATTATTAGCTCTAAATCATAAGTGCTTTATATAGGCCTAAATGACAAGAAGTAATGCTCTTTAGCTGTAAGTTTAGAGGGCTTGTCACAGTTCCCTCAGGCCCGTAGTACGCAGGATTTTTTTGGAGGTGCTGATTTTGAGAAAGTGCACTTTTTTCAGGGGGGTGATATTGTGAAAAGTGGAATTTTCACCTTTTTTGACCAAAAAAGCGTAAAAAAACTGATTTTTTGCTTGCTATGCTCACAAAAATGTGATATTTTGGTACTTTGTGTATACTTGTGCAAATTTGGGGGTGAATGTGTGGTCGCACCCCTCCCCCACTCCCCCATGTACAGGCCTGAGTTCCCAAGGTCAAAAGAGCTAAAATTTTCACTTTCATGGCTGCTTTGTTATGATTCTTGTAATTCCTTGTTGATATTCCTTAAATCAATTAAAAAGTGACAGACAAACAACCCAACTTTTAATGTTAATTATGCATATTCAAAATAATACGGGCACTGCTAGTAAAATTTGATCATTTTAAACAACAAATGTATTAATAATTCTAAAAATGTAACACATGCTTTAGGTTTTACAACTTTGTGTATTTTTGTTTGAATCATACATGTATACTGACCACATGTTGGAATACTTGTGTGTTTAGAAAAATAAAGTGACTATAAATAAGAATACAATTTAACATGTATCTATATGTGTTTGTTTTCATGGTGACTGGTGTAAGGGCTGATCAATATTAGACAAGTTAATTGTTGCGCTTTTTTAATGGCAAGGGGTGAAACAAGAAAAAAAAAACAAATTTATAAGGAAAACAATTTTAAGCAAAATATGTCAATGTTTTTGAGCTGAAAACAATTCATAAATTGCCTCAAAATATTCTCTTTGTGATGCTTTTTATCTTTCACATTTACCCCTTGCACAAAGAAGACTTTTTTTTCTGTGGTGTAAAACAGGCATTGATTTTTGCCAAAAACTGAGGGTTTCAGTGAAGTTTTGTTTTAATGAGGGGAGGTGCAAGTTATTTTGAAAATGTCCAAATTAGTGAATGCAATGCCTGCTGCTGAATTCCAATAAAACTCAATTTTTTAATAAGATTCATCCTCCACAGTGATATACCAACATGGATATGGGGTGGACCCTGAGTGATCCCATGTTCCAAATACCTGGACAAAATTGATAAATCTTCTCAATAGACCCATTTCATACTAAATTTCTATTCAATTCATTTACACCTCTAGGCGCCTGAACTTGTCAGGGGTGGTGCAATAAATTGTACCCCCGGGGCCGGGGTGGTGAATTATAGGGGGACGCAAAGATGTTTTGGCATGTCAAAGGGGGAAGCATTTTTTGGCAGGTCGAAAGGGCGGGTCAAGTAATTTTTGGCAGGTCGAAAGGGTGGGGGAGGGGGGAGCAAGCAATTTTTGGCACATACATTTTGGGCAACGTTTCTATATTACACCCTAAAAGGTGTAGGAAAACGTTAGGAACGTGTTCAAATATGCAAAATTTCTTTTCAATCGCATTATATGATAAGACTTTTTAAGTCCAACTTGTAATTTTGTAAGAAATTTGGACAAAAGTTTTGGCCAAATCTAACACAAATTGTCTAACACAAATTGTCTTAGTTTTACAACTTACAACCTTAAGCAATTTGAGAAACATTTTGGCTGCAGTGATGCACAGTTGGTCTATTTTCCAAAAGAAATTAAGAAAATTTTGAAAACTTAATGACTCATCCATAGGCCTATATACCGAAATTCCCCATGCGGAAATACACCAAAAATATTGCAGTTCCCCATGCGGAACTGCACATTCCGACCTGCATCACCGCATGCGGAAATGCAAGTTGGGATATGTAGTTCCTCATGCGGAAGTGCGTGACGGAATGTGTATAGTTTCGCCTGCTGATGTGTGCAGTATAGTACTGCATGCGGTACTGCACATATAACGGTCGGTTGTAATACCTGGTTTGAGACATTGACGTTTTTTTGAGACCATAACGTGTTTTTGAGACCATAACGTGTTTTTGAGACCATAATGTGTTTTTGAGACCATAACGTGTTTTTGAGACCATAACGTGTTTTGAGACCATAACGTGTTTTTGAGACCATAACGTGTTTTTGAGACCATAACGTGTTTTTGAGACCATAACGTGTTTTTGAGACCTTAACGTGTTTTTGAGACCTTTTTCTGTTTTTGAGACCTTTCTCTGTTTTTGAGACCTTTCTCTGTTTTTGAGACCTTTCTCTGTTTTTGAGACCTTTCTCTGTTTTTGAGACCTTTCTCTGTATTTGAGACCTTTCTCTGTTTTTGAGACCTTTCTCTTTTTGAGACCTTTCTCTGTGTTTGAGACCTTTCTCTGTTTTTGAGACCTTTCTCTGTTTTTGAGACCTTTCTCTGTTTTTGATACCTTTCTCTGTATTTGAGACCTTTCCCTGTTTCTGAGACCTTATTATACTATTGAGACATTGTTGTGTGTTTGTTTCTGAGACCTTTCTCTGTTTTTGAGACCGTATTGTGCTATTGAGACACCACTGTGTGTTTATTTCTGAGACCTTTGTGTGTTTTTGAGACCTTATTATACTTTTGAGACCTTGTTGTGTGTTTATTTCTGAGACCTTTGTGTGTTTTTGAGACCTTATTGTACTTTTGAGACCCTTGTGTAGTTTTGAGACCCTTTTGGCCCTCACGGTCGCCCATACACATCTATACAATATATAACACCTATTCATTCACACAGAATATTAAACAAATAACTTCATATCCGACTTTTCACATAGTTCAACAATGTTGTATCACATGCTACTTTTAACAGATAAAGACTCAGTATATCAAAATTAACACATTGTAAAGTGTACACATATTTTCGTCTATTTATATAATTTGACGATTCTATCATTTTTCACACATTTCAATTACATTTCAAAATACTCATACAATTTCATTTCACATTGCATTTTACTTATAAATCAAGGCATAAGCCCTATATATACATTCAATAGAAATGACAACCATTTCATAACCACATAGGCCTATGTAACACCTTCAACAACCCAAAATCATTTGAGTTAACTTTTCAGTCACAAAAGTTATTCGGATCATGCAATGGTGAATCTGATAGTGTAAACCAACAAACATTTGGTATAAAAGACAACTTGCGTCGACTCAAGTTAACTCGACCAATTGTTCGCTAGTTACAATATCGATATCACAATCCTACCTAGGATGGATTTGACATTGCACAAACACAAATGAACTCCTGACACCATTACACAGTATTCAATTATTTTGTGTCTTTGAAAAACAAATTCAATATTGTCATTATTTTGCCACCATAGACAACAATTCATCATCACATTAAACATGTTAAAACATGTGATAAACTAATCAAATATACAATATTTTACCACAATCGGCAATATGTCATTTTTTTATAAGTTACGAGATTTCATTCATGCTGGTCATTTAAATAGATACATTTCATATCTTGTTTAAACATGATACAGTTTTATACATTTTATGACTATGATTTCTCAATGTCAATAATAATGTAATGACATGATAAACATGATTTTTTTATGTAAAGTCAATTTACATTTTTCAATTCAAATTTTACTCCACATTTAGCATCAAGTAATAAAAGTTATTTGTCTCTGACTCCATTTTACATTTTACCTGTAATTTTGACAGGATTTTCCTTGAGAAAGTTTAATGCAGCAGCATTTAAATTACACTCAGGTTCCCAAGTATTTCTGGAGTGAGGAAATTTTTTCCATTTGATCAGAAATTCAAGACGTTTGTTTCGGTAACGTCCTCTCACAATTTGTTCAACTTCGTATTCTAGAGCAGGTTCCTGAACCGCGGGAAGACCTGGAATAATGGGAATGACTGACTTGTGTGCTTCCTGAGTTGCTAAGAGAGGTTCAAATGAATCCTCAGGACAGTCATCCGGTATTAGACCTGGTACTTCATCTCTTTGATTTTGGTCTGAGGGAAGATCTTGGTTGATTGGCGTAACATACCTATCGTACGCATATTTCATTCGATTCACGTGAATCGGCGTACTGATTAACTTGTTGTTTTCCAAGTTTCTGACTCGAAAATTAACGGGACCCGTTTTCTCAACCAACAAGTAAGGACCAGACCAAAACTTCATCAATTTGCGGAGAGACCTTTTGCAAAGCTGGGATATATATCCAGACAGTATCCCCTATCTGATATTCAACTTCATGTGAACGTTCATCATACCGATCTTTCATATTTGCTTGATGCTCTTCGGCATGAGATTGGGAAACTGCTCTGAATACCTCTAATTCACATAATGTGAAATAGTATCTAATATCACTGCGTTGTACCTTTCTTGAATTGCATTGCATTGTGGGTGATATGAACTAGTATTAAGTTTCTGGGTGCGCATAATGCGACATACTTCAAGTACCACTTTGCTAAGAAAGTTTGTCCCTCTGTCACTTAAGGTTATTAATTATTTTAAACTGTTGTGATTTGGTAGTTCACAGTATCTTATGAATGGTAGTGAGCTTTGGCAAAAACTGCATTGCTCAATTCATAGCGAGCGTGTAGAAGAATTAAAATATCACAGATATACTTTTATAGGTGCTGCGGTTCTTGAGTTACGTTGTAAAGAGGGCTGAAACAACAACACTTTTGTAAAACGTACATAACTCATTAACAACAATAAATTAAGCAAGTTTGCAAAGTATACGATTTGTAGAATGAACTTTTGCAAAACATCAAGGTGTTAAATTTCAATAATATATTGATCTAGATAATGGAAAATCGATTTTTAGGTTGCTTCGACCAACAATACCTCGTCTACCCTTAATAAGGAATTTGGGCAGCCATGTTCACAAATTACATAGTCAAAGAAAACTCTAGCCACTGTAGATGCATCGGTTTTTTTTAATGGAACTAAGATAGGCCATCTTGTGCAATGGTCTGTGAAACATAAAACATAACGGTTTCCCGATACAGTAATTGGCAATGGTCCTAGCACATTCATTCATATTTCATTCATATTTTATTTCCATAAAAATCAAAGCACATCTACACTAACCCTGTTCAAATGCTCCCGGGACTTTCATTGTGACCAAGGGTGCAAAACTTTGTGTCTATGAGTTTTCCGTTGTGAACAAGAAATACATGACCTAACCCAATTGTCTATATCTCGGTACATGCCCTTCCAGAAATATCGCTGACGGATTCGATCATAAGTTCGTTGGAAACAAAAATGAGCGGCTAGTACAATATGCAATTCGCTGTTTTCTTTGGGTCTGCTGATTCAGCACATTTGTACATGTACTTATATACTTGATTTGATGAGAATATTTAGCTTTTGTTCAGGTGGTCATGTGTGGGGTCTATACAAATTGGAGATCCCGATGCTACTATTGATTGCCAAGGGATTCCAGTAAAAAGGAGGTTTAGTTGGATTTGGGGGAGGAGAAGACAGTGATCATCATGCGTTTCAATCATGAATAGGCCTAGTGCACGTCCAGTCCATAAAATATCGCAGCAAAGAGACGCTGGGATCATAAACTATGAACTAGGGTGTAGAGGGGCTAAACAACTCAAATCTGCTTCATCCTCACGTTTAAAATGTACAAAATCAGCAGACATAATATAAAACAGACCATCATGGCTCCTTCAAAGAGTGCAACATAATTGCACAACATGATATTCCACAAAATGGAGTTTGAACATGAAACAGGATTGAGGACTTTATAAGGATGACATATGGAAGCCGAAGAGATCTCAAACATTGCAGTTGATATTTAAGGAGGATTAGGGATTTACAATTGGCACTCAAACTTATAGGCCAGCCCTAGGTGGACACTGTACAAGTGCAGATATGGACAAGTACCTAAATACATTGAAATTGAAGATGACTCCCAAGGTATGCTACTGCATTAATACCGCATTATGCTGAAAACAAGTGATATTTTTAGACTGCTGAAGGATTATAAAAAAACACAAAACTGCCAATAATCACCCCAACAACATGAAAGTTGATTTGAACAACATTTGGAATCAAATACCTTATGAGATTAGACAGGCTACCAACATTTCTCTCTTTAAGAGAGGAGTACATGCCTTACTGAATGACAAGTAGATCTAAGCATGTTTTGCTTCATTATTATAGTGTAATATTTCTGTTAATCATTCTGTTAAATCATTGCCTCCACTTAATATGTCATCTCAAAGTTGTTTATCATTGCTTTTATGCTTTATATCAGTGTTTGTAATTTGCTATATGTTAATGTTAAATACTCATGATTATGGTACAATTTTATATTTAAATTGATTGATTCATTATATTTGTGTTTAAATTTTTTGGCTACAGATCCTCGTTTTGTTTTTGTTCTGTTTTAATGTGTGTAATTTAATTATACAGGGTGTGCAGCATTTACAGGCTTCGCTTATCGTTGTACCTCCTCCATCGTGTTGTACTTTTTATAATTTTTGATGGAAATAAAATAAATCTGATTGATTGATTGAGTGGTATCGCGAGTTCATTCATGTTTATTCAAACGAAGCTCTTAAGGTAGAGTCTTTTGTCTTGAAGTGGGACTAATAACCACTTGACTAAACAAAATAGAGACATTTTGATGTAGTTGATTACAAGCTCTTACACATGCCCTTCTTTTGAACGTACATTGATACACATGTCCCGAGTTTAAGCGACAAGACGCTGTTGTTGCAGTAACCAACCATAAGTTCGCGTTGGAGTAAATTTGAGCAAGGAACCCAATAGATACTTCTGAAGTTGCCGTTCCAGTTAAAGTAAATTTTCTAACAAAGTCTCCATTGTCTTTTATTAACGGCATCTTTACAGAGGGTAGCCCAGATCAGTGAACAAAGCACTGCTTTCCGCTGGGGCCCACTTTACATACCGTAAACGTTCGCCTAATGGCGCTACGGAGTTCATGGAAATGAGAGAGCGCCATCCCTGTAAAAGCCGACTATTACCACTGATCATTAAGGGTACGTGTAGTTAAAGGGTGAAACCTATCGACACATACAATTATGAACAAGATCGAACAAACTTGTTCATGATAATGCGGTAATCATTCACCTGATACGTTGTGGCCCAGTGAGCAGAGCATTAGACTATAGTGCGAGGATAAAGAGAACTTGTGGAGAAGATTGATGGTTCGAATCTCATGCAGTAATTTCTGACAGATTATGATGTCTGTCAATGTTTTTTTCTGATTTGAGGAAATTTCATTCTCTATTTTCTTGATTTTATCTTTAACATTGTTTATATAATTTTATTATTTTATCTCGTATGTGTCTTTTTTCATGATTCTTTGTTTTTATCGTTTCATTTTAGAGTAACTCAATCCATTCAATCAAATGTTGTAATGAACCTATTTGATTGTATAGGCATTTGTTATGTGTGTGAGACGAACTGTCGCGTGCGACAAGTCTTTCAATTCGCGCTAGTGTCCTTGCCTATGCATCAGTGGTCATATCATTTTATTCGAAAGGGGGGGGGGTCCCATATACGGGGGTCATAAAGTCTTGGAAAGAATAATAGGAGGGGGTCATAAAATGTTTTATGACCAAAATGTAGGGAGTCACGCGATGACCACAGAAAGTGTGTTATTTTATTCAAAAAGACTGATTTCAATACAATTTTGGGGTTTGGGATCATAAAATTTTTGTTGCCGAAATAGGGGGTGCGCAATTTTATTGACGCAGACTTTTTGTAAATTTGGGACCCCCTTCCGAAAAAAAATGATAGCCCTCTAAGAGGATTCAAAAGATAACCTCTGCCCCAATAATCCCTAGCTATATTTGTTTGAAACTGTTCCACGGAGGATGTATCATAATAGGCTCAGTCTTCAAATGATATAAATAAAATTTGAATGAGTGAACGAACAAAATCATACAACGCCCTAGTGCCGTACTATTACGCTGACTTTCGTATTCGGCGAGGAGGACGATTTCGACCTCCTGGTTTGTTTACAAACAGAGAGGTAGACAAAAAACCGTTCCGCTTGTCCAAACACTCAAGTATCAGAAGGATGGTCCACAATAGCGTGATTCACGTAACCTGAATAGGGATTAAAAAGCTGTCACGTAGAACCATGTGCTTCTATTGTCCAATTTGCCATCAAGATTTCATATGGAAACAGTTCAGACCCAGCTAACACGATCATGTCAGAAATTAATATTTTGTTCTGGGTCTGATTATTCGGACTAACAATGACCAACTGAATAGAGGCTGGGCATACATCATCCCGTAAATATGGCGGACTACTCAAATGCATTCAACAAAAGCATGCTTGCATCTACCGCGACAGTTCGTCTCACACACATAACAAAATGCATTACGATCAAATAGGTTGATGACAACATTTGATTGAATGGACTGCACTGCGCCATGATTACGGGGAAGAAACCGGTTCAAATCCTTTGTTTGGAGCCAATCGATAAACGCAAGGCCTCTATAGCTATCATTGAATACTGGCTAGGATTCCAGTGAGAACATGTTATAAGGCGCTTTGGAAGGTACACAATACCCCAATGGCTTTCCATATTATGTGCACTCAACAACTATTCAGTATCGAAGCCCGGTATCGAAGTTACGTAATGTTACTATGTCAACGGGATCACGCGCTTAAGTAATGAACCACGATCGAAACAATCAGTACACAAAAAGGCATACCAAAATAGCGTGATCGTAATGATCGCCATACAAACAGTGCTTGGTTCCGATACCATCACGGAGTTACGTAACTACTTCGTGGTCTGATAGTTATATGATCAATGGTCTGATCTACTTGGGTTCGATCCTTTTAAGAAAAGAAAAAATAGCTGATAATTTATAATGCATAAATGAATAAAGTAATGTAGTTACACAATTTGAAACATTGAGGCCGTTCTATTTTTCAAAGGTCATTTAACTGTTAAATGTAGTGGAATATATCACGCATTGATAGGTAGCAGGTGGTGCAAATTTTGTCAGCGGTTTTTGTTGCCGTTTGTTCACAGTCCCTATTTATCTAAAAAAAAAAGAAAATTAAATTTAAAAAAATTCACAATATTCGTTCGTAAAATGGGGACAAAATCCAAAAACATTTCTTGACCCTCCTTCACATAAAAGTGGGGGCAGAAATCAAGATTCGAACAAGTACCATTCACCATTCAAGGCGCACCCTCTACCGACTGAGCTAACGGGTCAGACAATAGAAGGGTGTAATTTTGAACTGAAGAATATTAAAAAAATATGAAGAAATTACAATGTTATAAAAAGATTTACCAAAATGAGTTGGGTATAACGTATGAATCGATTTACAAATTAAGTCCAATGACACTTTGAGAAAGAATACCTGAAGAAACCCAAAACATTTGCTGCTCTAGCAACTAACCTAGTGACCTAAAGTATTGGGTCATGTCACGATATTTTTTCTGAGGCATTATGTCCAGGTTGCTCAATTTAACATACACGTATCCTTAATGCTGTTGAGATTTTACAAGGATGGCGCTCTCACATTTCTAAGAATCCAAAAGCGCCATTAGGCGAACGTTTACGGTATTAAAATACACAAGAAATAGTAAGTTATACAAAATATACAAACATTGAAATATAGAATTGCCTTAATCTTAAGTAAAGCATGTGCTATGACGTCATAATGTAAGTGTGCCCTCGGAAAATTGGGAATTCTATTTACACTATAGGCCAACAATTATTGTGTGCTAATATTTCATTCAAACATGCGATTTTGACTGGATGTTTGGCTATTATATGAAAGGACATCGGTATTCTAAACTAATATCAAGTTAGAGTTTGTAAGAATAAAAATAAATATTGCTGGGCCTCACTACCCCCTGCTTACTCTCGAAGTGTGATCCATCACCCTACCCCCCGGGTAAGGTGATAGAGGAATTGGTCATGGTTTTTGCTAACATGAGCGCAAAGGATAGACTTACGACTAGCCCAAGTCGTACTTATTGAGCACTTATTTCAGCGTTGTAGCGTTCCGGAAAATCTGTTAGGGAGGTGACCCCCTTAGTTTTGGTTCTCGTCCGGAGAGTGGGGTAAAGGTGATAAGAGAGCGAGTTTTTGACGATGAGGAACTTGTTATTTTCAGGTTCGGAAGAGTAAAATACTAAACATCTTTAAATGGAATCATGTTTCTTTTGTTAACTTTTTTAGTATCATAATTAATTGGCTTTAAAATCAAAATTATACTTGAAATTTGATCCCAAAACAATAAATATGGACCAAATCTAGAAAACGATTCTGGCGGGCAAGACAACAAAGAAAAATCAATTTTATGTGGCCTTATAGCAACAAAATGTTATTCAAGCCCTATGGGTACATTTTAAATTCTGATTGTCAATGTACATTAAGGGGTGGGGTATGAACCTTTGGACAGTATTTATTGTGGGACATTAGAGCACATCAGACATATCGAATTGCATTCTGAATACGAAGAATGTCCTTCTGATATCAAATAATCTTGATTGTTTGAAATTCCCAATGTAATACACATTTTATGGCAAATGATTAAAAATTGATATGTTTGATATTTAACAGTACTCGAAGTAAACTTTATAAATCTGATAATATGTACTTAAAGAGTATGTAGGTGGGATGAAAAGCCGACGATCAATTGAAAATTTTGACCTTTCGTATTGAAGATTTCCCCCCAAAACACCAACAATATTAGGTCTTTTTGGGAAAAAATCAATATCTTCAATATGAAAGGTCAAAATGTTCAATTGATCGTCGGCTTTTCCTCCCAGCTACATACACTTTAAGAATATATCATTAGATTTATACAATTTACAAGGACTGTTATATATCAAAAATGTGAAAAATATCAAATTTTAATAATTAGTCAGAAAATTTGTATTATATCGTGAATTTCAAAAAATGAAAATTATTTGATATCAGAAAGACATTCTTCGTATTCACTATGCAATTCGATATGTCTGATGTGCTCTCATGTCCCACAAAAATACTTTCGAAACGCTCAAAACGATCCCTTAAGGGCTGGGGTAGCGACGTCATTTAGGTGCTGAAAAGTAAACATGGCCTACGCCTACTATTTAGCGTGAGAAGTGCCATGGGTCAGTACATAACATACAGTGTTCGAATTTAGTATATTTTTCAAACAATTTAGAGAAATGTCAGTGGCACAATTGTGATTTTACCCTTTCGTTGTTAAGTAAGCATATCTCGAGATTAAAACAAGCAAATTGAACAGACTAAACGGCATTTGAGAGCTAAGACTATGCCCTTGACGTTGATGTAAGCATTATGTCACAACGGTATTTCCTAATTGCCACAGAGGGCGCTTTTCACTTGCACAATTTTTTTTTGAGACAGGCTGTACATCGATTTCTGGGGCCAATTTGTTTATTCACGTTTTCTTACTTACCCTGCTGTTACTGCATTAAACGAGGAATCTTGCGATTATTTTATTTTATGATCTGACTTTGCCTTTTGCCTCATTCGGAGGCTAATCCTTGTCGGAAAACTGACCATGATTTGAACAGTACGCCATTTTCCATTTTTCATGCAAGATTCGATGAGTATTGCTTCTCTATTGGTCAATTTGGTTAATGGAACAAATATTCCACCAATCATATTTCTTCTTCTATCTTCTTCTATATCGATATACCGCCCCCAATTTGGTTATAAAATTAGTCTCGTGTACGCTAGTTTATAGCCGTCCTGTGATTGACGACTAAATATAGCGTACGCCATACGAGTGGACCTGTAAAATTGAAATAATGGAATGAGGTGGGCGGAGCTGACTAATTTATGAATGGATTTTATGTTGATTGACCCGGAAGTGGGAAACAGCTGTTGGATTGTGTTTACAAAATTCATGATCAATGTGCCGATCAGACGCTTCTACGTTGCACAATGGAATGAAGAAAGCTTTAAAAGCAGCCTGGAAAAGCAGTAAAGTCATGTGCGCATAGTCTTTTAAATTAGACTTTACTATTAATAAAGCTAAATATTTAAATATTATGTGTCAATCAAAATTTCAAAAATGCGTTAGTGCAATTGAAAGAGAAAATTATTGGGGTTTTGGTGTCTGCCCATTCCCCCTCCCTTAATGTATTATCATGATTATTATTGATGTTGTGTAAGGATGACTTATCAGTGTAATAATTATGCCGCCTTAAGGGGGTACTACACCTAGCCAATTTTGTGTCTATTTTTCATTTTTCTCAAAAATTATAGCGCATTGGTGACAAGTAAGATATGTATATTATAGGGCAAGGACTACAACTACTGCACTGAAAATTCAGCAATTCGAGGCAAGTAGTTATTGATTTATTGATCAAATATTGGTTTTCCCTCATTTTTGACTGTAACTCCACAACTGTTGACTGTATTGAAATAAAATTTCCAGTGCAGTAGTTGTAGTCCTTGCCCCTATAATATACATATCTTATTTGTCACCAATGCGCTATAATTTTTGAGAAAAATGAAAAAAATAGGCACAAAATTGGGCATGGGTGTAGTACCCCCTTAATGAAAACAATTAAATAATGAGCCGTATAGTATAGCTACCTGTAATTATGGACGACAGGAAATTGTTAAGTAACTGTATTTTACTTGTATGCAACTATATTTTATTATTTAGTTTTATTTGACCTTGTAGTTGACTTTGAATGCTGGCGTCGACATCCATGGTTGTCGACTTGAGTGTACAATAAGCCTATACATGCACAGTTTCTTGCATAAAATTAATAAAAATTTAAATGCTAGACAAAGTAGACATACATTGCAGCAGCTACAGCCTAAAGTATAAAGTTCGAAAATTTACAAGCTATATTTAGCTTCTTAGCTTATTCTTGATCAATTTTCCTACATCATAATTACAAAGTAAATCAAGACAACTGACGATACGAGTGCCACGATGCTGACGGTAACGTAGAAACAGCGTTGCACAGATGACCGGTACAGCAGTGTATATATCTTGGACACTCTAGGTAAGGGTAATTGTCGCGTTCTTCTGGTTGATTATCGCATATCGAATGCCCATAAGCATACCTGGAGCAATAACGTTCATCGAGGCACCTACGAATCATCGTAGTGATTTCATAATCATTTTCGTTGTACATTTTCTGCAAAAAATTTACCAAAGATAATGATATACATGATGCAGTCATGG
The DNA here is from genome assembly GCF_039555335.1 of Amphiura filiformis. Lineage (NCBI taxonomy): Eukaryota > Metazoa > Echinodermata > Ophiuroidea > Amphilepidida > Amphiuridae > Amphiura > Amphiura filiformis. Next base: position 48,067,446 of record NC_092640.1, read on the forward strand.
TCCATGGCAAAGGCGATTCGACCTTTGTGGCATTAAACCCAGTTAACAGGAAATTAATCCAGTAAATCGATTCAGTAAAGCAAATAAGCTCATGCATTCGATCACTAACGGCAACCAGCTTCGGTCGATTACCCCAGCTGCAGCGTGTGTAAACTCTAATTTGCATAGAGGCTGTACGTGAACCTATTGATTGGCTCCAAACAAAGGATTTGAACCGGTGCACGTAATCACGGCGCAGTGCAGTCCATTCAATCAAATGTTGTCATCAACCTATTTGATCGCAGTGCATTGTTATGTGTGTGAGACGAACTGTCGCGGTTGATTGCAATCAAACAAACGATGTCTTATGTATTACTTTGTTCCGTGATGAAAATCATGATGTTTTATTTAATCACTCTCGAAAAATGTATTTCTTTTGTAGGCCTATTACTTTGTTTTGTGATGAAAATCGTGATGTTTTATTTCATCACGCTTTAAAACAAACGATTTCTCATGTATTACTTTGTTTCGTGATGACAATTTTGATGTTTTATTTCATCACTCACGAAAAATTGATTTCTTATGTATTACTTTGTTTCGGTATGAAAATCGTGATGTTTTATTTCATCATCACGCTCTAAAACAAACGATTTCTTATGCATTATATTTGTTTTGTGATGAAAATCGTGATGTTTTATTTCATCACGCTCTAAACAATAATTATAGTTACATGCATTTCAAGAAAAAATCTTATTAAAACGGTAGGCCCTATGTTGTTTAGAAAAATGTAGAAAGTGATGATGATGATGATGATGTCGATGATGATGATGATGATGATGATGATGATGATGATGATGATGATGATGATGTCTCCAAAAGTGTCCCGGTTTGTTTTTCTTGCCCTAAATCGTGCGTATCTATTAATAAGGCACTTCAATAATCAATAATCAGTCCCGTGACGGCCTCCACTAACTAGCTACTAACTTGGGTTTATGGGCGCTGATATTTCATGTTCACTGTCACTTATTTATCAGAAAAGTGCGACCCTTTGTCAATCACCTACAGTACCCAATTTCGGCATACTATATAAGAAACTCATCATGAAGGTTTGCCAGAGAATAATTAAAATGTAGCTTTTACCGTTTTTTGTGGCATCCTTCAGAAGTGAGCGGTCCGATACCAATATTTTCGGTCAAATCTCCATTCAATTAACACGGGGAGTTGGCTAGCTATGCCTTGCCCTCACTCATATTTTACAAAAGTGCGACCATTTCTGAACATCTAACCTAGCTGTAATTTTAGGTCATGTTAGAGAAATATATTTGCTAGAAGTTTTGGAGAATAAATTAAATATTGGCTGGTTATTTTTCACACAGTGATGTTAACTAGTCAAGTGCCCATTCTTCCAACATACATCATTTGTAGGGGTCACGCGTCAATGGTGAGAGCACTGTGTATTGTGTATAGGAAAACGGACAGTAACTGCAGTATGATTTTTAATGAATTAAATAACCATAAACAAATGATAGATGATGATGTTTTCTATAGTTGAAATAGACGAGTTAATTTACGTATGAGCTAGACAAAAATGGAACACCAATGTTTTTGCTTGCTAGTGACTCTAAATACCCTCCTGAACAACATATCCAAATAGGGCAAAAAAGGGCACAGGGGGGAAATGTTAATGTGCCTATTTCCAAAATGGCCGCTAATACAGACCTCAAAATAATTGGGCGAATGTGGATAAAAATCATATAATTGTATTGATATTATTATTAGGATTCAGTTTAGTTTGACCTATCTCCGATGTATAGTTCATGAGTTATGGGCATAAAGGTCAAATGTCAAATTTTGGTCGCCATTATTATGTGCAGGGGTATAAAAATCAAAGATGCTCCGATTTCGCTCAAAGTCGTCTCAAATTGTTCCACATTGATTGAAGATTCAATGAAGATAGCACCATGTGTATCACATAGTTTGCTATAATTATACTACAGATATCAAAATTTCAATCTTTTAAAGATAAGACCATTTTCGTTACTATCCCAAAGAAGATTTGCTATATGTTGACAGTAGCACACATTTTTGCTCGGATGACATTAGTTTTTGAAGGCCATAGTAAAAGTGATCTAGTAGGGTACCGATAGGATTAGTGCAGAGACGATATCTTACGCTTCCCATAATGCATTTCTTCCATTTCAATTTTCTGTACTGGTTGATCCTTTTTTTATGTTTCTGTGTTTTTATTTTTACAAGATATCACACAAAAAGAATTACAAAGCAATCATAAAAAATCACAAAAGATCACCAAACGTGATCTTGACTATCGACCAATGTTTAGCAGTCTATTCTCAACATGAAAATAAAGGGAACCTGAACAAATGAAGAATGTTGCAAAGGATTCTGGGAAGGGTAAGATATCTTCGTTGGGGCTAGTGATTCTGTAATTCCCCGTACAACTTCTGTCACCTCTTTAATTCCAATATTTGAAAGACTGTACAACTATATAGCCTAGTCCGCCTTTTAACACGATTTTTTCTAACTCGCTAATTACCTCCGAGGATTGTTTCACTTTTGTCCAAACATTGAGGGGTATCATTACCATCTAACATCAATAATGTGTTTCAAGGTTTTTACCAAGTGTCCGCATCAAGGCCCGATTTACACCTTTTGCTGCGATTTCCACACAACACCTCTATAGTATTTTAAAGATTATTCTTTCTTCGAATTGCTTTAGTATCCTCAAATGAATTGGTCGGGACAACTGCGCGTAATTATTATTAATCATCTTTTCCTCTGTGGTAACCCGGCCACGATCCACATTTTACCAGTTCAAAATATTACCAGTTCAAAAGAAAATCACATACCGCACACTTTTGATTCAGGGAGCATGTTTCTTTTAAACGATACTCATCCGGATTTGGGCTATGCAAACAGTCTTTACCCGTTACTCAAAAGCGGTTGGAGGTATATTCACAGCTGTAGCATGTAAGTGCTTCTGTAGTAGTAGCTGAAAACAGAATCGTGAAAAAAGATACGTACACATAAATTTACAACACGAACAGCACGGGGATGGGGAGGCACTTCAATATGAAATGGATATATGTGTAGGGCTGGCACTTTCACAATAAGGGGCATTCGGTGAGAGCAAAATGTAAAAAAATATGGGGTCATTGGGTGGGAGCATGATTTTTGGCATTCGGTGAGAGCAAAATGTAAAACAAATATGGGGTCATTGGGTGAGAACATGACCTTTTTTAAATGGAACCTTTTGGTGAGAGCTGAAACAGTGCCACAGAAACCTCAAACATTGAATTTCTAGTTCTAAATGGCTTCAAATTTCTTTGTTTTGTCAAAATAAGTAACAAAATCAGTGATAAATGAAAGTTGCTCTTCAAATTGAAAAATAAGGGTCTTTGGATGACAGATCAAATGAAAAGGGGTCTTCGGGTGACGGAAAATGTGTTCGTAAACAAATATGGCGTCTTTGGGTGACAGCGACGCTGAAAAAATAGAGTCTTAAGGGGTCTGACAATTTCATTTGACATTGAGCAGAAATAGTAGGATTCTACCATGTTTGCTTTGAATTTGCCTATACTTTGCAATACTGATCACACTCTCAAAATTGATGGTGCACATCAATGACCAAACTCTTTAGTTTTATATTTGAGCATGGTCACTAGTGTAAGGTAATGGTAAATTATGTAAATAGGCTTGTATATGTGATGTTGCATTTCAGCTCACGCACTTTTTTTTCGAGACGAGATTTCATTAAGTTTCCGTGGGCCGATTTCCTAATATTTGTCCATTTGTGTGTTGAAAACTCTAAAGAAAGAATCATGGTACTTCCTTCCAACTTCTGAGCACAACATATACCTTAATGAATCCTGTCAATGCAGACAATTCGACGTAATTTCACACGCTCCGAAACGTCTATTTTCATTTGATATTTTGTCAATCTAAATTCACAGATTATCCCATTTTTTTATAACGAAAAAGATTTTAACGAATATTCAGATAAGCATGTACACCAAATTCATGTGTGTATGTTACATGTTTCCTGTCAAAATACTTGCGCCAAGGACATGGGTTGCTGCATTTAGCACCCATCAACGGAAATGTTTTTACATAGCTTTTTAGTATAAAACAGTTGATTATAAACTTGTCAAACACCTTGTATGTATAACATTTGGCAGAAATGCTGGCGGAATACTCGCTACGGCTTTTTATATAATTGTTACTTACGATTATTAAGTCATCCTCGAATAATGTTGTATTTTCCGTGGAAGTTGTGTTCAAATGTGTATTAATTTCCAGCGCCACGTATAAACAAACTAGAAGCCAACATTCTTGCCAATATCAGGTCAAATTTCTCTGGAAACTAAACCTCAATGTAATACCCAATTCGATAGCATTATTAGTGTGATTACTTTTGCCATGATATTAGACATGTTAGAAGTGATACAAGTTAACAGGCGAACTACATGTCAACATTCACTTGTGTGTTCTTAATAATGTGGTTTCTATACACGTGATAAACTGCTTTGATTGAGGCACGGTGATACATTCCGCCCAAAAATACACAGAGGGAACTTACCAGTGGAAAGGAATCGAACTAGTGTATCAATTTATCATAGCCTGTTCACTAGAATCTTGTGATCAATCCGTATAGACATTACTATCCATATATCAAAGCAATGTGTATATCAAGTTCTGTTGAACGAACAAAAAAAATTTCACAAGTGCACACCGCCTGTATCGTGTGAAGCTCCAAAATCTTTCTTCTTTTTTAGGTCGATAAAATGCTACTAGTGCCAGTACCGACCAAACTTGAAGACAATAAAAATTCCTTTAAAAGGAATAGGGTGGGCAAATGAAAAATTGTCAAGAGAAATGAAAGCATGAGTAAGTCTTCACAATTAAAAACAGGGAAAATATGACACAACATCGATTTCCAATGGGGGAATAACACAAAACCCCGGGGGGTCACTCCCATTGTGGCCTGTACACCATCCGCGATAATAAAAACGCGTAAAAAGGGTAGTTTTTCGTGGGTAGGCACGATACGCGCGTAACGCGTTTAGGGTGTCAAAAACATGAAATATTGGAAAAAAGGTAGCTAAATTGCAATTGCTATTACGCGGAAATGAAATTTAGGGTATGAAATTTGCTGCAATGAATAAAATCCCTGTTTAGGGTATCGTTTTAGCCAAGGGTTAAATCCTTGTTCAGGGTGCTTTTCAAAAGTTGATTATCGCGGATGGTGTACAGGCCACAATGGGAGTGACCCCGGGCACAAAACGTATAACCAAAGTTAAAAGAATTTTTAACTTTATACGTTTATACGTTTGTTATTCCCCATTGGAGGTTGTGTCATATTTTCCCTGATTTTAATCTTATCTATTGCTTATCCTTTGTTCTCTGCTGGTCAGTTGGAACAGATTTTTCCTGTTTTTATATTAACCCTTCACATCATAACAGAAGACGTTTTATGTTTACATTTTATATAAAACATTGTTATAAAACTTTTGTAGTTAATAGTTATTTAAAACATGTTCGTAATCATACCTAGAGTGGTTTTTTTTATCATCAGATAGAAAGACTTCTGCTCATCTTCTCTGGTGAGACAACAGGGCTGGGGTATCTTTCCATATCAAAGTTTAAAAATCTGTCATATCAATTTCCTCAATATGTTGTTTTGAAACAACTTATGAGGGGAAAAGTTTGATTTTGCAATATTTCGATATTATTTTTTTTAACTTTGTAACTTTATTATGATTAACATAACTTTATTTCAAAGCGTCAAATTATATCATTATTTTGTCCCAACAAAAATAATCCAGGGAATAAAATATTCATTCATATGTTTATTTATTTTATTCAACCTGGGCCATTTCTACTGGTGCACATGCATTCTAATAATTTGTCTATAATACATTATACAAGCATCAGCAAGATTTGAAAAGTAAATAGCCTATGTACACACTGAACACAATGCACAGCTGTCAGTATAAAATGATATATATGACCTTCACGATGCTATTAATTTAGCCCAAAGATTAGGAAAACTAGCAAAACTGGTGAACTGATACTGTTCAAATAAAAACATCTGCAAATCTTGCTGCAATTTCCAAATAGTATTTCTATTACTTAAATAATTATACTTGTTATTTCTTTTAATACAAACACATTACTGCCTATGACGATTTTATCGTATTACTTACATATCAAAATCAAGTAATAATTACAAAACTCGCCGTAAACTATCACCTCTGTGGGAGTTTGCGATATAACCGGCACGAATATTTTCTCAACACTGCAGCATGTGAAAAAGTAGGTCAATAGTCAGAGAATATAGGGTGGGTGCGGCACGCCGCACCCAACCAAAAAGCACTGACCCAAGCTTAATATAAGTTACACACAGATAAGGGTCAAGGGTCATATTGTAATCCTCTTTTTTGTATCCATTTCAATCTGCTCGGCTATTCCTTTCTCCACGCTTTGACGTATCGAGCTTAAATTATACACGGAGACGGGATGTGCGCCAGGGTTGTGCGGGAGGGAAGTGGGGGAGGGAAGCATGGTCAGTTCGGGGAAAGGCTGGGGAAATTTTGAAATCATTGTCCGATTGGGCTTATCAGAGGTCATCAGAGGTCATGGGAGGTCAAAGATCAAATGGGGCCAAATGTTAAACTTGTCCGATTTGGTCAAATGAGGTCAATCAGAATCCATCGCCTGTATTCGTTGCTCTTGAATCACAATAGCTGTAGTTAGTTTCTTAGCAGTACAAAAATGTTGGCCAATGTTGGACTACAGATTGGCCTTGAAAATAAAGTTTATTCACCTGTATTATAGCAGTAATTTTTGTGGCATATATGGTTGAATCCAACCAAAAGTGTCCACGGGCCAAAAATAATTGTCCAAAATAAAAATGTCTCCACGATTTTTTCCTTTTGCCCATTGATTGATGGCATGTTGGCCTTATAGGAACCAAAAGTGCCATCACTAATCTTGAAAAATAAATCCAGGACGTATGATAGTAAATGTGACATCAAAACCCAATGTTACCTACGAATACCACTAGGATGCTTTCACTATCGCAATACCAATCAACCTAAAACAAATGGAATATTCCCAATTTTCGTGTAATGTAGACCACGGGGTGTCAGGAAAATGCTAGTTCAACCAGAAAATATTTGTTTTTATTTTTATAACGCGATCAATATGAGCTTAGTCAATTTATGCTAGTTTATTTTTGAAAATGAAGTTTAGGTCAGTTTCTGTATTTTATTTATCAAATGAGTATGAATAAATGTACATATTGTATAAGAACGAGTGGGATATCTGTTTTCAGAAATATTAGGAATTATACGCATACACCTAATGCTTTATAAAAATGATAGGTGAAGAAACCCGGGTATTCGTAGGTAACATGAGCGATTTAACAATTTCTATATTGAGTTTAGAGGTTCAAATTTTGCTATTATGATAATGAATGAATAAAATGGTAGTTTTTAGATCTCTTTCAGATGGTACGTCCAAATGAATAAGTGCTTTTATCTTAGATCAAAAATTGTTTGATGCTTTTAGCAAGATTTTGAACACTTCATTTTGATATACAAGTAGTTAAACAGCAAATTTACATAATAAGTAATTGTTGAATGAAACCGTATATGGGTAATAATATTGTCCGGGGGGACCGCTTAAAGTTTTTGGCAATTAATTTCCATTGGTAGGGACACTTCATTACACATGTCATGTATTATGCTGTATCCGTAAGTAACATTTCAGTATTTGTAGGTAAGAATTAGACTTTTGGTGGATATCGCAATCAAATCTTCATTTTATAAAGCACTTTTAATGTATTATTTTCTTTATGTGCGTTTATTGATATTTGAGACCCTATCATGTATATTTAATGTCGGTTCACAGTGGTTGAAAGAGGATTGAAGTAAGAAACAAAGGCACTAAAGTGACTTTAATTTGCTTAATTGCACACAAATCGCTTAAAACCGTTATTGCAGACTTGTGAAGTCCATCTTGGAGTCAGTTACGTCTTGTGGCCTTTCGTTTGAGGGCAACTATAATTAGCTTTATACTAGGGTCCACCACTGTGTTGTCTAGATCATGAGACAATGAGAAAAGTCGTTTTTGTCCATGGTATTCGTAGGTAAACTTATCGAAAACGTCAAAAGTTACCTTCGAATAAACCAAGTTGGACACAAATTACTCAGAAACCAGAAGGTCGGTAAACGTTTAAAATGAAACACACATGACAGCTGACAAATCCAAGTATTTATCCCCTTCTAATGTTCCTCGAATCTGATTTTTCTTTCAAATGAGCAGACCGTCGTCTATTTCAGTACATATTTTTCAACAATTAATGTATGTGAATTCGCAACTTTCATTGACATATGATTTGATAGCAAACATACAGGCCTTCGTTATGTACCAATATGGGCATTGGCATGAATGGCGGTGTTTCACAATACTGTAATGATGTCAAATTGTATTCGTAGGTAACATTCGGTTACCGAAATTTACCTACGAATACTTGCTTTTATTGTTGACATCTCAGAAATATTTAAACGCAGGCTATTGAAACTTGGTAGAAATAAAGAGTGTATTACCCTGCACCTATTGCTTAACTATTGTTTACTATTCTCTCAGTTTGTGGAAATGACACAGCTTTTAACATGTATTCGGAGGTAATGCATATTGTTTACCAAACCTACCTTTGTGCCATTTAGAATTTCTGGCAGCTAAACACAATAATAAAGATGTCCGAATGCAATGCATTTCAGTATTGGACATATCAAGGCTTGTATCAATTACGCATTTATTAGTGATTTCCATTTTTAAAGATATATCTAGTGCTATGAAAAAATGTATTCGTAGGTAATGTAAAAAAATACCACTCAAAAAATTATCACAAAAAATTCACAATTATGTACAAATTCACAATTATGTACAAATAATAAGACCCCCTTCACAGAAGGGGGTCTTAATATATATGGCGCGAAGCGTATGATCAAAACGAATAAACACAATACAAAAACGAATGCCAATTGATTAATACTTTTAAGTTATGGCCCTGAACATGCCGTGTACACTTTTCGTTGGATTCGATCATATGTTTAGCCATATGAAATTCAGAAGTTTTAATAGTCTATAAGGAGCGATTTTTACACTTTATACAAAAACCTGCATGCAAAATACAAATGTCACGAATGCTGGTTAGAAAAACAATATAGTACACAATTAACTGTAGTTCATGAAGTACAACAAATAATTTTCATTGGAAAATAAAAAAGTGGTAATCTCCGTATATTATGCAAGATGTACTAATATTGTACCTTGAATGGCCTTTAGTCCTCTGCCAGCTCATAGCAACGACAGAGAGCGCGGTACAAACACATGAAACCCAGTGAAACCTTTGGAAATCTTGCTTTTTGGGAAAAGAATGGGTTTTTGTACTCCGAATCTGAGAATCCATAAATGAAACTTGGAGGTGTTTGACACACTGCAAAAATGTGCAAAAAAAACCCCGAAAAATGACGTCACTAATCCCAACGATTTAATTCAGTTCCCTTGTACTTGTAGTCCCCTACATACGCGTCACTTCTAAAGTGGGAGTGCCCCCCGGGGAGTTCAAACTCATGATACATCTTCGCTGGATTATATTTAATTACCTGTAGCATATAATCATCAACCTAATCGGCCCTGATGTGGTAAAAATATCTAACTTCAAAATCGCTATTTCGAGAAAAAGAGCCTTTAAGTTTGAAAACTTGACGTTTTTCTTTTTGAATAAAATAAATTATTAAACACATATAATATCTTAGAAAATATACAAATCTTATTATTTGCACAAATTTGGCTAATTTGGTGGAGTAAATTTGAAATAACAACAATTTTTAGGACTGTTTTACATTGTTTTACCTCGTAACAAAAATAAGTATAGCGAGACTCATTAATTTAGTAAAATGATCTATATATCTTGAGAGGTTGTTTTGCCGTGTTATCATTCATTAATGTTTTAGGGTTTGTCTGGCGCTCTCCAGAGGGTCTTGGCAAATGCGGTAAAATGATCTAACTTTTGCTATTCATTTAATTTTTTTTTCATTTCATCTCATTTCATTTCATATTTATTCAAAATAACATCGTGGCAAATAGCCAAATTGCGTTACTTTTTACAATCTTAAAACATCAAAATTATTTACTATTATTACACATAAAAGGTATTAAAATATAATACAATATAACAAGAACTAAGCATAAGAAAAACATAAAATATTATATTGCACATATGAAAGCTAACCCCTTTAATCTTATCTCCACACTTACCCCATCTCACCACCCCCCTCACTCTTAAGCGCACCTCTTACTCCCAAACACAGTCACTCCAAATAATACGCACACACACCAATTCACACCTATTCACACTCATACCCATACCAGACAAATTGTCACATCAAAATAATTAAATTGCATCAAATTATTAAACTGCATCATTGGGTGAAACAAAAACATCAATTTAAGCATTTAGTAAGTCGATGAAGTGTGGAATTGGACTCTTTCCGAACCGCTCAGATCTACAAGGTAAACGAGTGATGGAATTTGAATTGCGCAATTCTCTGTCATGCATATAACGCCTTGTAGGGGGAATGACATTGCTCGTACGATCACATTTTGGCAGAGACTGAGCAAATTTCACACTGTGATTTTTCAGAGGTAAAACCAAATCTTTTAAGAGTACGGAGCATATACATGCGACTATTTTTTTTTTAGTATTTCATTAATTTGTTTGTCCCACTTCAAATCATCCTGGATCCAAATGCCAAGAATTTTAGCAAATTTAACAAAGAGGCACATCATCAATAGACACGGTGGGTGCAGGTGGGTCATTCATGAAACAAACCTGAAGCCCTTGACACTTGGATGGATTTAGTGTCAAATTATTATTTTTTGATCAATCAACAAAACTGTCCAGATCTTTTTGCAGTGTACTCTTAGTAGGATATGATACATTTGATGCCAAAGATAGGTCATCTACATACTTCCACACAATAGTATCAGTATCTGATGCTGCATCATTGATAATGATTTGGAAACCCAAAGGGCCCATTTTTGTGCCTTGTTGCAACCCCCATTTAAATTTTTGTAGTCAGATTAAGTTTGGGTATATCTGCCACACTGTTGTCTACCAGAAATGAAACTACAAATCCATGGAATTAGAGATTCTCTCACTCCCATATGAACAAACTTGGAAATGAGTAAATTGTGGTCTATGAGGTTAAAAGCTTTTGAAAAATCCGTCACGACAACAGTGCCCACATTTTTTGATAAATTAGCCCCAGTGTGTAGAAGATGTATCAGACTAACCATATACTGTGAGGGTGAGACATTCTATTTTGTGTTGAATGTCATCAAGAAAGAACCCAGTCCACAACAAAACCTTCACTGATTTTAGCAAAACAGTCCGTCAGGGACACCGGTCTCAACTTGTCAATGTTCGCAGGATACTGCTTAGGGATAGGAATCACGATCGCTTTTTTCCACTGGTGTGGGACCGTCCCCTCAGTATACGAGCTGTTCAAGATGTCAGTGAGAGGAACACTCAGCTCGTATGCAAATATACCATCAGGACCTGTAGCTTTTGATGCATTGATCTTTTTTAAAACTGAATACACATTCCATTGTTGCAAACATGGTGGTGAGCTCCTTGCTGGCAAGTATGATGGGAGCTTAGAATTGTCAAGGGGCTTTAAATTAGCAGAAACATCCACAAATTTACAATTGATGACATTTGCAATTTCATTGTGTCTATTAGCTTGGACCCCTGGCACCTGAATACATGTTTCATTTGAACAGTTCCTTGTCATGACCTTAACCTGACGATGCCAGTTTTTACTGTCAGTTTTTTGCAAGTGTCTTACTCTTTCAGCATAGTAATTCATTTTTGTTGGCTCAATTAAAAGCTTGATTTTATAGCGTAAAAACTTCCACTGAGTGTTACATTGCATGAAGGCAGTTTGGCGGTCACGAATTAGATTTTTAATTTTCTGAGTTATCCATGGTTTATCAGATGCATGATGTTTTAAAGTGACCGATGGGAAAATATGTTTCAATTGCATCAATCAACTGAGCATAAAAGATGTCAGTTTTGGCTTGAACACCAGATGTGTTAATAACTTCATCCCACTCATGGTTTTGAATCCATGTACCAAAACTACAGAGATTAGAATCCTTAAATGATTTCACACGGGACTTCTTGAATTTATTACCAGGGATTGAACTACATGGCTTAAGAACAATGCAATTGTGATCACTTTTCCCAATTGGTGGTAAGCAAATTGGTTCATTGTAATACTGACTAAAATTGGTAAAAAACAAGATCTAATATAGCGTCCTTCGTAGTTGGAAATTTATTGAGTTGTTTCAATTGATTGCCAAACAATAACAGGGAACTTCTATTGTTATCGGGAATTGCCTGTCACACATGATCGCACACAAGGTCGTAGGCAATTGGTCGGACCTCATCTGCCCAGAACATATTGACCAGGTCAGCATTCCGCCATATCCATCCCGACATGCTTAGTAGCCAAGTCCGTAGAAGAGTGGGTCCACACACTATGTACACAAATATACATTTGGCCACATTTTATTATACGATTAATACGAATTTAGGCCTATTAAAAATGGTAACAAATATTCTCTAGCAAATCGGTTATAGATGGTAGGCATATTATAAATTCGGGATATTAAATATCTTCCTGACCAGCCAGATCTGCGCATGGTCAAAGACGAGTATCAGACCGACGCAAACTGGCTTAGTCTCCACATCAGCCAGTTTGGTTCCGCCCCTCCACAGGGAGCGTAACCTATGTAAGAGACTCGGTCGGACCTGGTCGGACATCATCTCTCCCCATCGATTGTGTCCTATAATCCCCGACATTGTCCTTATGAACTCACATCCGCCTGACAATAATCTGCCAATACGTGATTTATTAAAGTCTCCAGCAATTACAAATCCAATGTCAGGGTAGGATGTACGTAGACTATCAGTAGCTTCAAGTAGATGGTCAACGAGCAGATTCTGTAGTGCAACTGGTGAATCGGGTGGAATATACAAAATATGCTTCAAAATGAAGCATGGTGCTGATTTGAGGATGTCACCAATGGAAAGAACATCCGCACATTACCCAAGATATGGATTTATCTCAAAATGTCCAAATTTCAAGTTAGATCGTTTTACCAAATCAGGGCCGAAATGAGCTATTTTGTTTTTATAAATATTATAATAGCTAAGTACAGGGCCTGAATTACTACGTATATCCAAAGTTCCCGGCAATATACCGATACAATTTCGTTAACAAAATGAGAGTTTAAAAAAGTCATAGTGAACAAAACTTGCCAAAAGAGTGATGGAAGTAGGAAACAAATTAGGACCCAAAAATGCCCATGCACGGGTGTTAGCAGATTGATAAGAAGTAACTGTTGTAGAGTGGTTTGCTACAAAAGGGTGTGTAAACAAAATTTAATCTTTCCCCAGAGAAGCCAGTGTACATAAACGTTGAACAAGAAATGTCTTTAAAAAAGACAATGCCACGGATGAAGATCAAGTTTCCTAATTTAGCATTGATAAGTGCCTGATATGCTGGTAATTTGTTTTGTGTGTAAATTAATTAACCGGATGGGACATATGGGTATTTATTGGTAAATACCACAAAGGATATACTAAGAAATACAAATACAAATTTACTCTTAAAATGTGTGCTAAATATATGGTCGAATCCAACGAAAAGTGTACACGGCATGTTCAGGGCCATAACTTAAAAGTATTAATCAATTGGCATTCATTTTTGTATTGTGTTTATTCCCCTTGATCATACGCTTCGCGCCATATATAATAAGACCCCTTCTGTGAAAAACTTAGACACAGAGACCCCAAAACATGCTATTTTTTACCCATTTTTTCAAAATATTTCTTAAAGTATTTTTAAAAACGTCTAAATCAGTTATGAAAAGAAGTCATTGGATTGAATCTAAATTGATTTCCTGAAAGGCGTGTATTCAAAGATTGCCTGTTCAATTTTTCACATATTTGTACATAATTATGAATTTTTTGTGATCATTTTTTGAGTGGTATTTATTTACATTACCTACGAATACAATTTTTCATAGCACTAGATATATCTTTAAAAAATGGAAATCACTAATAAATGCGCAATTGATACAAGCTTTGATATGTCCAATACTGAAATGCATTGCATTCGGGCATCTTTATTATTGTGTTTAGCTGCCAGAAATTCTAAATGGCACAAAGGTAGGTTTGGTAAAAAATATGCATTACCTCCGAGTACATGTTAAAAGCTGTGTCATTTCCACAAAGTGAGAGAATAGTAAACAATAGTTAAGCAATAGGTGCAGGGTAATACACTCTTTATTTCTACCAAGTTTCAATAGCCTGCGTTTAAATATTTCTGAGATGTCAACAATAAAAGCAAGTATTCGTAGGTAAATTTCGGTAACCGAATGTTACCTACGAATACAATTTGACATCATGACAGTATTGTGAAACACCGCCATTCATGCCAATGCCCATATTGGTACATAACGAAGGCCTGTATGTTTGCTATCAAATCATATGTCAATGAAAGTTGCGAATTCACATACATGCCCACCATGCAAAACTGAATACGGCTTAATTGTTGAAAAATATGTACTGAAATAGATGACGGTCTGCTCATTTGAAAGAAAAATCAGATTCAAAGAAGATTAGAAGGGATAAATACTTGGATTTGTCAACTGTCATGTGTGCTTCATTTTAAATGTTTACCGACCTTCTGGTGTCTGAGTAATTTGTGTCCAAATTGATTTATTCGAAGGTAACCTTTGACGTTTTCGCTAAGGTTACCTACGAATACCATGGAAAAAACGACTAATCTCATTGTCTCATGATCTAGACAACATAATGATGGACCCTGGTATAAAGCTAATTGTAGTTGCCCTCAAACGAAAGGCCACAAGACGTAACTGACTCCAAGATGAACTTCACAAGTCAGCAATAACGGTTTTAAGCGAGTTGTGTGCAATTAAGCAAATTAAAGTCACTTTAGTGCCTTTGTTTCTTACTTCAATACTCTTTCAACCGCTGTGAACCGACATTATTATACATGATAGGGTCTAAAGTATCAATAAACGCACATAAAGAAAATGATACATTCAAAGTGCTTTATAAAATGAAGTTTTGATTGGGATATCCACCAAAAGTCTAATTCTTACCTACAAAATACTGAAATGTTACTTACGAATACAGCATAATACATGACATGTGTAATGAAGTGTCGCTACCAATGGAAATTAATTGTCAAAAACTTTAAGCGGTACCCCAGGACACTATTATTACCCATATACGGATTCATTCAACAATTATTTATTATGTAAAATTTCTGATTAACTACTTGTATATCAAAATGAAGTGGTCAAAATCTTGCTAAAAGCATCAAAAGCATTTATTCATTTGGACGTACCATCTGAAAGAGATCTAAAAACTACCATTTTATTAATTCATTACCATAATAGCAAACTTTAAACCTCTAAACTCAATATAGATATTGTTAAATCGCTCATTGTATAAAGCGTTAGGTGTATGCTTATAATTCCTAATATTCTTGAAAACATATATCCTACTCGTTCTTATACAATGTGTAAATTGATTCATACTCATTTGATAAATAAAATACAGAAACTGACCTAAACTTCATTTTCAAAAATAAACTAGCATAAATTGACTAAGATCATATTGATCGCGTTTTAAAAATAAAAACAAATATTTTTTGGTTGAGCTAGCATTTTCCTGACACCCTGTGGTCTACATTACACGAAAAAAGCGTTAATGGGAATATTCCATTTGTTTTAGGTTGATTAGTATTGCGATAGTGAAATCACCCTAGTGGTATTCGTAGGTAACATTGGGTTTTGATATTACATTTACTATCACACGTCCTGGATTTATTTTTCAAGATTAGTAATGGCACTTTTGGTTCCTATAAGGCCAATATGTCATCAATCAATGGGCAAAAGGAAAAAATTGTGGAGACATTTTTATTTCGGACTTTTATTTTTGGCCCGTGGACACTTTTGGTTGGATTCGACCATATATAACTCAGAATCTTACTATAAATAGGGAAATGTTGTATGTGACTATGTATGTGAGTTAATCAAAGGCTCTGTCAATTTCGATGCAAATGTCACCAAATTCATACGGGATATTGACGAATATACCGAGACGGTAATGCGAAAATTTGGTTGAAAACGATCATGAATTGGCCTCAAAATCAATGAAAATGTAGTCGGTTGCAATCAACAATCAATATTCAGTTGACCCTTAGATGACCTTGACAATTGACATGACGTTGAATATGTTTGGCGCTTAATTGTGATCACATCCACCACACTTCACATGGAATCGTCATTGTCCCGGTCCATCCTTAAACGATTTAGAAGGATAGGATATTTACTTTGACTTCCACATGATCTATAATTATGATGAAGATTTTAATTCTATAGGTCAATACAACATTAGATCTGTTATCAACCCGGGTTATCAACATGATCAAACCAAGGATTCTCGAGTACTAATATACTATAGGATAAGCCACTCGTTTGCGCAAATGAATATTCAGCCTATGCGCCTTCATGCATGTGATGGCATAGTACCCCTGTACGTGTAGGAGTGTATCACCTGTGGAAGAGATGATGCAATGTTTACGTCATCGTTTCCAAAAAAAATTAAATGGCGAAAAACGGCGAACATTTGGTCGAATCTTTCTATTACTATCATATCGTGAAAAACCAAATAGCTGAGGAGTTAGCTCAATATGCTAGGAAAATATTATAACCGATGACCCTATGACGAGACTGGCTAAATAAGCTGTATTTTTGCTGGAAAGGGTCCAAAAATTGGCAGTCGATGTGCGCCATCTTGGATAAATTGGTGTACTGAAAATGCCCAGCAACTGTCAATCAAATACGAACTTGTCAATTGAATATAGGATAAGTCTGTTCCACCGTGGCAGAAGTACGCACAACGTTGTTGTGCGAACCGTGCGTAAATTTTAGGCTAAGGTGCCTGAGCGTTACCAGGACGTTACTAGGTGTACTGAAAAAGCCTAGCAACTGTAACTCAAACTGCCGATGTGTCATTTAAGTTGCCGTAAAGTGACTTCAATTTTTATACAGGGTTTGAATACGAGTGTCACAGCCCTGATCAAACCAAACATATCATGCTGTGTGCTCACTTTTCAGTTGTCTTGCATGTCTCCAAACAAGGTGATAGGAGAACAAAATATTAAACATTACTTCAAAGAAAGTATATCATATTTTCATCAAATTGTTATCGACTTGAACGCGTTTGGTGTCAATCAGGACTGAAATTGAGTCATGCACCAGATTTCTTTGATTACAGCAAAATTCACCCACAAACAAAAAACATATCCAGCACATTTCATATCTGCATAAATTCTTCTAGTAAAATAAACAAAGTCATCGCCACTAGTACTCTGATCTTCAATTGTTTATTTCTCATGGTCATCAGCTGTTATCATCATCATGCATTCTAGCAGATTAGTCAGTGAATTCCATGGCTTGAAGTGCATAGTTGAAAAGAACTCAGGACGAAGCATAGTACACTGACCAAGCTTTGGTCTAACTCAACTTCTTGCATGCCAATCTGGCAACAATAAGCAGTATGAGCCCAAATTAAAGATGTTATTAGACATAAATTCCGGCAACATTGGGTGCAATAAATAAAGTTATTAAAATATAAGAGACCCACATAGCACCCGAATGGGCAATTTTAAGTGCAAATTCCATATTAATGCCACTACCGTGGCAAAAAAACCAAAAAAAACCCAAAACAACAACAGTGCATCCGGCAGGATTCTAGCCTTGATCAAGGCTTCCTCTTTACTTTTTCTATAGTCATGCTCTTCTTAAGGGAAGGGGTATGAACGTTTGGACAGTATTTATTGTGGGACATTAGAGCATCGAATTGCATTCTGAATACGAAGAATGTCCTTCTGATATCAAATAACTTTTATTTTTTGAAATTCGCAATGTAATACACATTTTATGGCAAATCATTAAAAATTGATATTTTTGATATTTAACATTACTTGAAGTAAACTTTATAAATCTGATGATTTATACTTAAAGTGTATGTAGGTGGGATGAAAAGCCGACGATCAATTGAAAATTTTGACCTTTCGTATTAAAGATATGTATTTTTTTCAAAAACACCAAAACAAAATAGGTCTTTTTGGGAAAAAATCCATATCTTCAATATAAAAGATCAATATTTTCAATTAATCATCGGTTTTTCCTCCCAGCTACATACACTTTATAGAATATAAATTATATATCATTAGATTTATAAAATTTATTTCGAGGACTGTTATATATCAAAACTTTGAAAAATATCAAATTTTAATAATTTGTCATAAAATTTAATTATATCGTGGATTTCAAAAATGAAAAATCATTTGATATCAGAAAGACATGCTTCGTATTCAGAATGCAATTCGATACGTCTGAGGTGCTCTCATGCCCCACAAAAAATACTGTCGAAACGCCATAAACGCTCATTCTAGATCCCTTAAGGTTAAATCCAATTGGATTTTCAAGGCTTGATTCCAGAGGGGCGTAAGTTAATAATAGAAACAGCCATGTAGAAAAGATGAACTCAGGCGTATGGTGTATCAATCTACATGCACAATGACCACGAATGTATGAAACCGTGACACGTGAGTCATCCTATGTTGCAGGGATAGGGAGGGAGGGGCGACCATGATAGGGGCTGCCGGGGTGTGGGCAGCCGGTTTTCTGCAATTTTTCTATGGTATTTTATCAATTTTAATTTTTTTTATCCTAATGATATCTGTCGTGAAATAAATCAATGCCGCTATAGGATATAATAGGCCTATTAGGCCTACCCTGAGTATGCAATATATACAACAATAACTACAACAACAAAACAAAACCAACAACCAATATCTAATTTGAAAAAAAAATCATTGGCTTATATAGGCCGGGCCTATTTAAATTAGTAGGCCTATTCCTGAATTATACAATAATAAAAAAACCCGGCAAAAACAATCAATCACTGCAGTCAGAAAGAAAGACACGAACAAGAGAAAGAAGACAGAAAAAGAGAAAAAAGTAAGAAAAAAATAGAAAATAATAGAATTGGACCACACAGGGACTCGAACCCGTACTAGTTGACCAGGTCAAAACAATATTACATAGTCGAGAAGATTACAAGTCAAACGCGCTAACCGATTGAGCTACTGAGGAGAGTTACGAAAGCAGATGGTCTCAAACTGACTATGATATTCAATAGGTTAAATACCACTAATTATGTATTACACGTGTTTCAATGGGAAAATGCCTAATTTCGGGTGGAATTTGCTCATATTCAGAACTCTCACAGTTCAATGTCACCAATATCAGGTGAAACTATATGATTTAAATGCCAAATGATCAAAAATTCAACATAGGTTGACCTGAGACTTTTCTTGTTTTAACGCACTGAACCGTAAACACCTTAAAATGACAGCGCGCCCTCGAAGCTGAAAGTTACAATATGATAGGGCGACTATTTACTAAAAACCGAAGCCGTGCGTATGAATTTTGGTACTATTACATCAAAAATGTCATATAATGAGAGAAAATGTACCATTTTGAAGCATCAAACTCTAAAAAGTACTTTTTGGCTATATAACTTGATCAATTTCAGCGATTTTAATGCAGTCTTTTCGAATGCCATGAAAACAAATAGTTCCTCGTCGTATTTCAATGTATCGCCCAGGCCTATTAGTGGTCTTTAACCAATAGTGCATGCAGGCTGTTATGGTAAACAAACGCATTACCCTCGCAAAGTCGGTCGCATCGCATCGATGATGAAAAAACTCGTTTTTTGCAAAAGTAGCTTCAATTTTGAATGAAAATCAAATGGTAGAGTAATCGACAGACTCTTGAGAAATAATGTTGGTAGTTAGATGTCAAAATTAACGTTCCACAATAAAGATATCGATAACATAACAAAACAGTTTTTTCTCAATCAAGATTCTCGACAATGTTCCCCAAAAACGGGCTTTTAAAATTTTATTGGTACTGTATTTGGTTCTTCCCCATGGCAACATTATTTCTAAAAAAATAATGGTTTTGTTAAGAAATGTTCAACTGTAGGAAGAACTATATCCCATTCTTGGGAAATCAAGCTTAAGACAAACTGTACATCGATGGCTATTATGTGCATTTTGTGCTAACGGCTACTCAATCACACCTTTAGCTGGGAACAAAAGGTACTTTCGTTTATAGACGGATCATTAATAATAATAATAATAATAATAATTACTTTGATCTTATTCATGTTATCAATATAAAACATGAATAGTTTGGAGGCATACGCTATAAAAAAAAAAGCCGGATAACACAAAACACTTCACAACATCACTCTACTTACATGTAAAACGATAAATTAATAAATGTTGAATAACTGGTTACAGCATAAACACATGAAGAGCTTGTTTCCAAAACCTCTTACATCCACTCCGACATGTTACTCAACATTTGCATTATTGACTTCCTTTTGCAATTAAAAAAGAATAAAAATATTCAAGTCTCATAATATGTTCCTATTGTGAGTTACTTTCTTTGACGTATTCCACAATGTGTACAAAGTGATTAAAAGTGGAAATGAATGACATGCAGAAGTGGACGAAAGAGGTTTTGGAATCAAACAAGACTTTATTCTTCTGTTTGTATATATTTTATGACAGGGCCAGAAAGCAGTTCTTACAATTGTAGTATTTGAATTTGTTTATATCTTCTATTCCAAATGTCATTATTAGTATCGACATTTTCCATTTGTAGTAAATCTTGTGTTGAAATTTGGCTACTTTGCTGTGACCTGAGCTGCAAATGAGTAACGTGGTAGGAGTGGATGTAAGAGGTTTTGGAAACGAGCTCTTCATACAGGGTGTCCTAGAATGTTTGAATAAAAAAAGTTCAATACAATGACACATATGTGTCCTACTTATTCTGGGACTTTCATGGAAATAGCTTGATTTGTTTTGGCGTGACTTTGCTATTACTGTAAATGGACGAAAATTGCATGTGTGTAATTTACAGCGCAAAGGCTTCATAAGACATACCGGTAGATCCTTTATCACCATACTCAAGCCGTACTGTGCAATATATTGAAGAAATCCTACATTCTTTTATAGGAAATACACCAACTTTGGCACAGATGTACAGCTTGCAACGCTGAATAATTCTTGATATGGGATTAAGTGCAACATTCGTCCTATTACTGACTCAGCTAAAAGAACCTTTGGCCAATGGATCACTACTGAGAGTTAGCAGGAGGTATATACAACTGATGGTGCGAATGAGAAAGCCGAATTGTTTGAAAAAATCATGCGTGAAAAATGTGAGTTACACTTTCCGGAAAAATCTGTTAGTCACAGGCAAGTGGATAAACCGTGGTTAGCGGACAAGTTGAGACGCATGATGGATAGACATGGTAAAGCCTACAAGGGTGGTGACCAGGAAAGATACAAGAGACTTCGCAATGAAATACAACGCGAAATGTGTGTAGCTAAGGAGAGATATTACGAAAACAACATTGAAGGCCTGAGAACTAATAGCACAGGGAAATGACACAGTCATGTTAAAAATCTGACTGGGTCCAAAACATCTTCTTCTATAAATATGGATCACTTGTCAAAGGATCCAGTGGAGCTTGCTGACATAATCAACAACATTTTGTCAGCGTAAATGCCTATTCTAGATCCAGAAATACTTCCAAGTGAAGTTGGAAAAAGTCTTAACAAACTCAAGACTATGCGTAAGGCAACACACCCTAGCGACATACCATCGAAAATTGTGAACGAATTTGCTTTTGAACTAACAATGTCACTCACTCACATTTTAAATTCATGTTTGAATGATGGTATATTCCCAGGGGTTTGAAAAAACTTCGTCAATTACACCAGTCCCTAAGGTTAAAAATGCCAAGACTCTTGATAAACTGAGGCTGATAAGTCTCACGAAGTTGTTTGGTAGAATTTTTGAAAAGTACTTGGCTGACTGGATCTTAGAGGATTTTTCTCCGCCTATTGACTCCAAGCAATATGGCAATTTACCGAATAGTTCGACCACGCATTATTTGATTGATCTTGTCGACACGGTCCTTAGAGGAGTTGATAAGTCAGGCCATTATGCGTCATTATGTGCAATCGACTCCACTAAGGCCTTCGACAGGATCAACCATAATGTAGCAATCACGAAATTGATTGATATTGGTGTTCGTACATCTATAGTCACGGTCATATGCAATTTCCTAACCAATCGTAAACAGACAGTTAGGATCCAAGATAAGTCGTCTACATCTCTCTACGTATGGGGTGATGTTCCGCAATTAAGGGACCAACTTTGGCCTGATATTTTTTTCTGCTGTGGCAAATGACTCTGCCATTGATGCCCCACTGCAGTGGAAATATGTGGACGATTTAACCCCTGGAGAAATTGTTTGTGTGAAGTCCAAGGCAGCTCCCAATTGCAAAATGATCTTAACCAATTTTGAACTTGGTGCAATGAAAATGATATGGTTCCCAGCATGTTTATTCTCTAAGAAATGAACCCCAGTTTCCAGTTTTTACTATCAATAGCAATGAGGTCGATACTACTAACAGTATGAAACTTCTGAGAGTCACTATTCAAAACAATCTCCAGTGGGATATCCAAGTTGGTCAAATGATTACAAAAGCGTCAAAGAGAATGTACATGCTCTATGTTCTTAAGGTTAGCCGAGAGTTTTTCATGCGCTTGATTTCAGAGGGGCGTAAGTTCATCAGAAACAGCCATGCAGAAAATAAACAAGCGTACCGGGACGTAGGCCTACAATAGAATATCGATCCACGATCCACGGTCAAGACATGAAACTTGGCTTAGCTCGTGTCCGGAGCTCGTGAGTCGGGGGAGCTCGTAAGCCGTGTTCGGCATTTTCATAAGGATTTTATAAATTTTTAAATTGATTCGGGGCACTTTCGTCAAGCTACATCCTGGAAAATGTGTTAATTTTGAATTTAGCCTTGATATCTTTGATGAAATAAATCAATGCTGCTATTCCCCTGATTACAATGTAATAGGGTACAACTTGAACAATAACATCAACAACAATATCAAAAAGCAATTATTTGCAAATCGAATTTGGGAAGAATATTCATCATGACAGACTTAGCAGGCCTACAAATTTCTGAATTATATAAAGTAAAAAATCACGATTCACTGCAGTCAGCGAATCAATCAAATAAAACTAAAAAGAAAGGAGCAAGAAAGAATAAAGATATAGTGAAAAGAGAAAGAACAAAGAGAGAGAAAGAAAAAAATAACGAAAAAGAAAGAAAGAAAGAAAGAAAGAAAGAAAGAAAGAAAGAAAGAAAGAAATGAAAAAAAAAAAAGAAATGAAAAAATAAAAGGAGAAAGAAAAGAGGAAAGAAAGGAAGTAAAAATGAGAAAAGAGAAGAAAATTCAGCCACACGGGGACTCGAACCCACAAAAATGGTTCATAACAGAATCGCATTCCAACGCTCTATCCACTCGGCCATACATCAGCGGTAATATAACTATAATTTGATGCAATTACGTGACTACAATCGCGTCCGCATAATGGCTCTTAGGGACCATTCATTATTTCCACCGGAGGGGGGCCGGGAAAATACATGGGGGGTCAGATGGTTTTGGTCAGGCAAAAAGGGGGGGGGGGCAGATGGTTTTTTAGTTATTGAAAGGGGGGGGTCAGATGGTTTTGCACCTCAAAAATCATGGAGCTTCCGGGGGCGTCGCCCCCTGGACCCCCATTTGGAGCATTGCCCCTGGACATAGGGCCTGCACTTTGTCTCGTTTTTTACAGGTTTACATGGTCCAATAATCACAAGATGACTGACATGTGGTAACAAAGGCAACAGTCACTGCTATTTGATTATTTCGCCTGTGATTGGCCATCACTGTGATACGATGGTCAAAAAACCAATAGATGACTGACATGTGGTAACAAAGGAACTATTGTCTGTCCAAATAACTTAGACACCCGGTTTTTATGATTTTTTTCGAAAAGTTTTCACTTTGGCAAAAAGTCATGAAAGAAAAGTTACTAAATACTGTCAGACCTAACAGAATTTGTTAGAAAATCGATGAAAAAATATTTTTCTATGTCTACTTTTATTCAATTTTGACCGATTTACAGCAAGATATCTGGGTCCAGGCGAATATTCCTAATGACTTGAAACTTTTGATGGGATAATCTATTTAAAGTAAGGGGTGTTTGAACATTGTAATCATGCATATAGAGGTTGTGCATGAAATTATTGATTGGATCCAAACAAAAGATTTGAACCGGTGTCCTTCACCGTAATCATGGCGCAGTGTAGTCCATTCAATCAAATGTTGTTATCAACCTATTTGATCATAGTGCATTTGTTATAGGAACTGTCGCGATATATTGCAATCATGCTTTTGTTGAATGCATTTTTTCGTGGTTCCTTATCATCGATGCAATATAATAATAGATGCTTTTATTAATTCACAATAACTCAAAGATGTCACAGTTGGTGCATTATCAAATAATAGGACAAGTTACTATGCGTCTGGAGTGTATTGTGGATTATACTCCTCACCAATAACATCAGAGCATTCATAGGGCATACAATTTGTATTTATTATAGAATTGGGTCAAGCCACAAGCATGCACAGAAGAAGATTCAAATACCACGCCGAATTGTTGTAATTGGCTGAGGGACAGCTGGGATCACTGATTTAGAACACTAAGAATAAATATGCCAATAAGAAACGTCTGCAGTTTATGAACTGAATTATATTGAACAAATATATTTGGTGAGGAGTATAATGAATTAATGTACTATTCATTCATTCATCCACTATATGCAAAATCACCATACCTACAAATCCGTATAATGAGACCTTCCAAAATAATGGTACCCAACTTCTACCGGATTATTTTTAAAGTGTTGAGAAAAACCTTCTAATTTCAATAGAATTTCAGGTAAACTCTCACTCAATGCTTTGGAAACAAAAAAATGCCGTTAGGTCTCAGCAAATGTTAACACTTTTCTTTCATTACTTTCTTTGAAAGTGGATATTTTTTCCAATAAGTAATAAAAACTGGGTGTCTAAGTTAATTGGACAGACAATAGTCACTGCAGGTTGATTAATTCCTGTATGACTGGCCATGCAATACATGCCTGTGATACACTATAGCCTTTTCAAAATGTTTGCTTGACTGCATTGACAATAATATTTGGTTTATTTTATAAACCAAATATTGTTCGAACTTTTCATATTTGTTTTTCTTTTATTGTTTCTTTTCTTTGTCTTTTTTTTCTTGTTTTATTTAATTTTTTTCTTAGTTTATTTTTCTTTGATTCATATTGCCAGGGTAAGGAGAGGAGGGTACTAACGGCCCATTCAGTGATTTTTTCATCCGGACGATCGTAAAAATCATTAAAATTCAGATTTTGTACTAGACTGCGGAACTCAGTCTTCAATGAGCGTGTTTATAGTGGGAGCAGATATCCCACTATAAACACTAGCAGTATATGTATGTACGGTACATCAATATCCTTCCCAACCGAAGGATATTGTTTGCACTATTTGCACTATAAACACACCAGTATAAATTATGTGCGGTATTACCGGAAGTAGGAGCTTCTTCATGATGCGTAGGATAGACCACTTGACATGAATGTTTATCAACAAAGGCGAGGGATTGGTCTTTCGATATGCTCGAACGAATCGCTTCACTGTTCAATGGCTTTCTTGTGCTATATGAAATGTGGTGGGAGATTTAAAATACACATGCCCTGAGCAAACTACGATGCGCACGCACACTGCAGGGCAAAGAACAATGGAAAGTGCCATAATGCGTGCGCATACTGCCGGGCAATGACGTCACATGTCAATTGGTCTATAGCTCGCGCCACAATATTTACATATTCCCCGTGTGACCTCAGGGTCATTGCAAATGTACGATAATGTTAGTTGGTATATAATTTGTGCGGTAACTGTGTCTCACTATAAACAGCAAGGGTATCGGTATATATACAAGGATTATCGTATACGGTATACTTAAAATGCGGTATATTCACTATAAAGTCAGTAATAATCTTTTGGTCATTATATGACTATCATCATTTGACGACTTAGAGCGTGTTTATAGTGAATATACCGCATTTTGAGTATACCGTACACGATAATCCTTGTATATGTACCGATACTCTTGCTGTTTATAGTGGGACACAGTTACCGCACAAATTATATACCAACTAACATTACCGCACATTTGCAATGACCCTGAGGTCACACGGGAATGTGTAAATATTGTGGCGCGAGCTATAAACAGCCCATTCAACAATATGATCATGGCGGTGAACATGTAGCTTCTGTTTTGATAACTATTGGGGGTGAGAATCGTTCCGAATGCCCTGCGCGCATCCTACGCATCATGAAGAAGCTCCTACGTCCGGTAATACCGCACACAATTTATACTGGTGTGTTTATAGTGGGAATATCTCGCCACAATATCCTTCGGTTGAGAAGGATATCGATGTACCGTACATACATATACTGCTAGTGTTTATAGTGGGCAATTATCCGGATAATCTCTAACCGGGTAGAAATTGTACCGCAATGTACCGCACATCTGCTCCCACTATAAACACGCTCTGAGTTCTTATGATACATCATCCGAAGAGCAGTTTCAGACAATTGCTTGGGATTGTTGGGGCAGAGGTTATCTTTTGAATTCTTTCATGACCAATCCCTCATTTCAAATATATAGTTTTGGTTTCTCTTTTGTTCAGAAACCAAAAATCAAGGGATTAAAAAGTAGAGCTGATCTGGTCTGCAATCATAACACTATTATGCTGGGAGGACACAGTATATGGTATATAACCAGAAGTATACAATAGCCTATTGTGCTAACATAACTATTATCATGATTGATATCGGAATTCTATCCCGCGGACGACAGTTGATGTTCTCTGTCGACGGTAGGTGGCATATTACACTCACGAGTTCTAGGCCTAGAAATCATATACATGCGCGTATATTGAAGGATGGGGTGGGGTGGGGGATTTGTTTGTTTGTATGAAACATAAACGATGCATGGAGATGATTTGATTATGAATTAGTTTATTATCCCCAGGAAGCACAACCCATACCTCTTTAAGAGGGGCTCCCTCCCTATATAACCACATCTTCCCTAAATTACCCCTTTCCCCCTCCTCCTCCCCTACATTCGATATCTTCATCTCGAGCTCTCTCCCCCTTCTCTTTCACTTCCAATGCTCTCTCTCTCATATGTTTCTCTCTCTCCCGGCCCATCTCCCCCTTGCCCTCCAACCCCCCCCCCCCCCCACACACACACACATCACACAATCTCTTCTCCCCTCTATCTTCTACTTTTGCAGTAAAAATTGCTTCAGTAAAAGTCATTAGGTTATTAGAGGTCATATAGTGGCCTTCCATCGATTCTGGTACATGGGATTAAGGACATGAATCGATTTTGTTTATAGCACCTATACAATTACAATAGTGGCCCCTTTTGTAATGTCGAATGCAAATATTTCGATGGTCTATATATTTTCACAGTGAAATCAGCTTAGGCTATTTCATAGTCTCAAGTCAATGCTTTCAAACTAAATCAATGCTTTCAAATGTAGACTGCTTTGTTCGACTTCTCTGCTCGTGAATATTGCACTGCGAAATTTAAACATTTCTTTTGTATACTTAGATCAGGTAACTCGAAAATCCTGTAATTTTATTCGTCACACCACTTATAAGAAACTGAAACCAAAACCGAAACTACCTGTCACAAATGTTTAGTTTTAAACAAAAGGTAGAAACAATGAGTTCGATATCTTGTGATTCAAGTGGTTAGGCAGGACAATAGAAAACCACGTGACCAAAACCAAAACCAAAACTAAAACTCAATATTTGAAATGAGGCACTGAATCAGAGTCAAACCTGTCAAGGACACTCGGCGTGAATTGAACTGACCATGTCACTCGCAACAAAAGAATTTCAAAGGTCATAAAACATCAATTTGGTATCTTCTGCTAGTGGTTCAGCCGAAAGCCGTACAGGCCTATTTAAGACAAAAATAATGCATTTACGTGAATCTGTAATTTATATACTGACAGTATATATAAATTAGCTACATGTATTTGAATGGGGCTTCAACTTCGTCGATACTGCCGTTTTCTTGGGTTTTTTGCCAATTTTGTTCATTAAAATAATTTATAAAAGTAAGAATTTTTTTTTTTTTTCGCTGGGATCACTGAATGGGGCTTTGCAACGCGATATATTCAAAACTTGTATTCACCTACTGTTATAGCATTAATCCGATTATTACACAACTTCGCCAGCGTATTCAAGGCATCCAATGCAAATAATCACCTAGATTATGACGTATCATACTGTAAATATGGCGGAGTACTCAAATTCATTCAACAAAACCATACTTACAAGCTATTGCAATCTACCGCGACAGCTCGTCTCACACACATAACAAATACACTATAGAGTGTATGCAATAAACCCAAGCGGAACGAGAGTTGCTAAGTAACCGCTACCCGAACCATAAACACATGCATGATCAGACAACAAGTGTTCAATTTCCCCATAGCTTCCCACGTTGTACACATGTCAGTCGAATTTGGCGGTGTTGGTTTGTTTGTCCTCCAAGTTATAGCATTGTTCACTTTGTGTTGAACATTGTACGTGGGCCTCACTGTAATAACTCAAAGATAACTGTGAGCGTGTTTATAGTGAATATACCTCATTTTGAGTATACCGTATACGATAATCCTTGTATATGTACCGATACTCTTGCTGTTTATAGTGGGACACAGTTACCGCACAAATTATATACCAACTAACATTACCGCACATTTGCAATGACCCCGAGGTCACACGGGAAATGTGTAAATATTGTGGCGCGAGCTATAAACAGCACATTCAACAATATGATCATGGCGGCAGACATCTAGCTTCTGTTTTGATAACTATTGGTGGTGAGAATCGTTCCGAATGTCCTGCGAGCATTCTACGCATCATGAAGAAGCCCCTACCAATTTATACTGGTGTGTTTATAGTGGGAATATCTCGCCACAATATCCTTCGGTTGAGAAGGATATCGATGTACCGTACATACATATACTGCTAGCGTTTATAGTGGGCAAGTATCCGGATAATCTCTAACCGGGTAGAAATTGTACCGCATTGAGCGTGTTTATAGTGAGCCAGATTATCCGGTATTTAGCGTATAAGTACATCTTATACGGTATTGGTCGCCACTATAAACAGACCAATAGCGCTATTTGCCGCACATATTATACGGAACTGATATCCTTCGATATCGATGGATATTGCAGTATATTTATTCCGTATACGGCCACTATAAACAGACAGGGATTAACGATACCGTTATTCAAGGAAGTGGAGCAGGGTTATATAACTCTCCGAGCTCAAATTTGTCACTGTAATAACATCACCTATACAATATGGTACGGTACTGTGGCAAAAATGTTAATAAATAGGCCGGTATCGTTTCGACGGCAAACTGTTTGAAATTAGCACCATATCCGTGTCTCCCACATTGCATTGCGGTGACCTCGAACACGCTGAGTTCAACCACCTCGGATTCAGAATAGCGCTATTGGTTGCCACTATAAACAGCCGAGATAACGGATAAGTCACATTCCATCCTAATCCCATATGCGTATAAGGATACCGTATAAATACCGTACACCACTATAAACACGCTCAATGTACCGCACATCTGCTCCCACTATAAACACGCTCTGTGATCATCATTTCAAGAGGTCACTCTCCCGATTAAGCTAAACAACCTATGTGGAGGAATTTTATGCATGAGCAATCACATCAATGACGTAGTAATGAATACCCTCTATACGATCAAATAGGTTGACGACAACGTTTGATTGAATGCACTGCATTGCGCCATGATTACAGTGAAGGACCCCGGTTCAAATCCTTTGTATGGAGCCAATCAATAATTTCACGCACATCCTGTATTATTGCCCAATTATTGCCCGGGATGATTGCACACTGTAAAAGAGCTATTGTTATAATGTTTGATGAAATCGTGTTTAACTATTTGCTTAAGAACGGCACAATGCAGATAAAGCAGACAGATTTACTACATGTGGTACATGTATATACATATAGGGAATGTGTGTGTGAGTATTACCTAATTATAATAGGGGCGTATCCAAAAATGAATTCACGCCCCTTTCAAATGTCGAGACAAAGTGCAGGCCCTATGACCCCTGACCATTACATTAGATTTGTGCTTTGCGTGTCGGCCGACACTTTAGTCCTAGTGTGGACTTAAGTCTGGCCTCGGAGGAATCTGCTTGTTTTTCATCTGCCACAGTGTGAATTGAATTTGCACCAAAATTGTGAAAAAATGGGTCATTGGGTAAAACATTCCAAAAATGGAGAAAAATTCTAGATTTTGTTTCTAATTTGCCAAATCTACAATACAAATTGGCTTAAATAAGAGAATTTTGAACCATATTTCATTAATATACATACTGCCATTTTCATTATAGAGAATTAGGAATAATCAAGCTGCAGCACAATAATGCTGTGGTCAGACTCTGTTCTTTTACAATGAAAAGTGACAGCTACACCGCTCCCCCTATACACATCCACTATCAAACCCCACCCCACACAGGTGTCATTTTTATACCCTATGAGTTACACTACAAAGACTCGCCGAAACCACCATGACAGTAACTTGAACCGGTAAGGTAAAAACTACATGTATCACATGTCAGCAGTCATGTCAGGTATTTGTGGGTGGGGAGTTTGGGGTGTGTGTGTGTCGGGGTGTGGGGGTGTACATGTCTTGGTGTGCATGTTTTCGCAACTCATTCATTTTACACCAAAGGGGGCTAGCTATGTACTGCACCCAGTATCAACATGTATACGGTATTGAGAAGTTGATGCATATTTACAATTTAAGGGACTGAAAATTAATAAATCAGCTTGATAGTTTGATAAATGAAGAAATTAAACCTATTTGATTGAAGAAATTTTGAAGTCAGTGATTTAAATTAAAAAATAAAATAAATTCATTAAAAGTAGCATTTCATCCAACCCTAAATTGTCAATCAATTTACAGCCATTTTAGCCTAATTACATAAAAATAACGAATTATAATTTTGACCCCAAGTTTCCAAACCTGCCACTTGAAAGATGGTTATTGGTGCAAAAAATATTGTAACTTTAATCACTCAGTCTAATGGATAATATCACTGTGGTTTGTTCAGGGACCTGTAGTATTGAAGGAGAGCATGTTTTAGGCGAGTTACGATATGGGCGAGTTAGGTAAAGGCGAGTTAAAAAGGCGAGTTACCCCCCACAGAGTCAGGCTATTTTTAGATATTCCCATGGGTAACACTATGAAGTCCCAGTGGCGAGTTACAGTAACACTATGCAGTCCCGGTGGCGAGTTACAGTAACACTATGAAGTCCCAGTGGCGAGTTACAGTAACACTATGAAGTCCCGGTGGCGAGTTACAGTAACACTATGAAGTCCCGGTGGCGAGTTACAGCAACACTATGAAGTCCCGGTGGCGAGTTACAGTAACACTATGAAGTCCTGGTGGCGAGTAACACTATGATGAAGTCCCAACAGTGAGTTAAAAATGTCACAGTGTATTTTTAAGTACTGTTTTTTTTAAAGCTGCTAGTCCAAAATCAGCAAAATCAGTTTCCAATTTGCTTGAGTCCTCATTTATCATATATTTCTCTCGGACTTGCAATGATCTTGGGAATTAATAATAGGCAGTGCTACTGTCGCCTGTGCATAGGCTGCCCTCTTCTTCTAGTATAAATAAAATCCAAAAAAAGTTATACAAATAAAAGTCATAAAACTTTTTTAAACACTTTTTTAAAAACTTGATTGCAATATTTAAAATCAAGGCTGGTATCTACTTATATGGTAAAGTATAAATATGGAACGGACATGAGTCAAAGAATACATTAATGGTATCAATTTTTTTAAATAATCAGTTTTTGAATTTTGACCAAAACTGCATTTTTGGTTCAAAATCTTGGACTTTCTGGAAATTCACAACTCGCCACATGGACTTCCCGGAAATTCACAACTCGCCGCGTGGACTTTCCGGAAATTCACAACTCGCCACGTGGACTTTCCGGAAATTCACAACTCGCCGCGTGGACTTTCCGGAAATTCACAACTCGCCGCGTGGACTATCCGGAAATTCACAACTCGCCACATGGACTTTCCGGAAATTCACAACTCGCCGCGTGGACTATCCGGAAATTCACAACTCGCCACATGGACTTTCCGGAAATTCACAACTCGCCGCATGGACTTTCCGGAAAACACTGCAGGGGGTAACTCGCCATTTTAACTTGCCTTTTTCTAACTCGCCTATTTTTTTAACTCGCCAATAACCTGTTCTCGTATTGAAGTACATGCACATGTACTACATTTGTAGCTGGAGCACAGGGTGGCAGTTTGAACCAAAAACTGTGTACATGCATGTGAAACAAATAATATTGTAAAAAAAAACAAGTTTTGAAGTTAAAATACCCTGTGGTGTTCTACCTAAAGTAGCATAGCCATCAGGGGAAGGGGTGGGGGTGCAGAGTGCCCTCATGGCAAAAAATGATAGAAAAAAGTGCCTCTCTGATGAAATGAAAGATAAAATCAGGAGGGCAAAGGAAGGGGCAATGAGTCCCTTTTCTACCAAAATTCAGCCCAATCATGGGCCAAAATAGTGTAAAATACATGCACGCACATGGTAAAGATAAAGCCATTTCAATCCTGATAATGGCCGAAAATAGTGTAAAATACCAAATTTTCTGCCCGCTACGCACGCACATCATCCCAATAAAGCCTTTTTTGAAGCTCGAAGACATACAGTCTGTATGTATAGTATGATGCAACTGTAATTTTTTTCGTCTGTGCCCCCGAAATTTTATTTTGCCCTCCCCTGACCAAAAAAGCTGACTACGCCCCTGTCTACCTGGTTGAAGGTATATGAGGATGTGCCATGATTTTGGGGTCCTTTTCAGCGATTTTGTTATAATGATGGGTAGCTATTCAGTAGAGACCAATATTTTGAGAAAAGTGCCCAATTACTGCAATTAGGGTAAATTTAGGTGCTTTTTGTGAAAAATTGATAGCCGGGTGGCAAAATTAGTGACGTAAGCGTCCACTAGCTACTGATGCCTAATGAAATGCACACTGACATCACTGCTACATGGTGAAAAATGGTACAGAGAAAGTCAGCATTCAAAGGTCTGCGTGGCACATCCCTGTATAAAACCAAAATTACAAAGACCCCACTCCTCCACGGCAATACCCTTTCTTTTTGTGGTGGGGGGGGGGGGGGGGTCATATGATTTTCATGTAGCTCGGAGGGGGGGGGGTCATATGGTTTTTATCATCGGAGAAGGGGGGGTCAGATAATTTTCGGCAGTGACTTTCTGTCTGCTCCCGGCCCCCCGGTAGAAATAATGAACGGTCCCTTAGAATAAACACGCATGTCGGCGTTGAAATTTTGAACGAACTGATTGAGGAAAAAACGAGGTTTTTGCAATACTAGCTACAATTTGCAGTAAAAATCAAATGGGATATCAATTGACAGAATGTTGAGAAATAATGTAGGTATTCAGATGTCTAAATTAACGTCCCGTAATCAAGATATCGATAATTTCACAAAACAGTTTTTTTCCCAGGCAAGATTCTCGAAAACGTTCCCCCAAAAACGGGCTTTTAAAATTTAATCGGTACTGTATTTGGTTCTTCCCCATGGCAACAGTATTTCTTTAATCGATTTGTAGTACAATACATCAAAGAAGAAAACAATCACTCGGCGTGGTTTTATACGGAGCGCACATTTGAAAAAAACGTCATAGAACATGGTGCGTAAAACGGCTTTAAACGAAAGATTTACAAATTTATTCTAAAAATGTGTATAAACACACAAGAAAAATGTTAAGCTACATGCAATACACCAACATTTCACTCGCTGCGATATTTGATTACTGAGAAAACTCTGTTTTAGCGAACAACTTTATACGTCTTTTATACGTTTTTTATACGTTTCTTCGTGTAATTCCAAAAGCGCACATGCCGTATAATAATCGGTAACCAGTACAGCTCGTATTCAGAGGCTCTGAAGACTCCTGAGCTCTGTTCTCTTGTTGAAAGGCAGGATCACCTCCTTAGAGGTTTTGGCCAGAGCATTTTGAAATCAGAGCGTCACAACATGATGCTCCCTGCTCCAAAAAGTAAAAAACACGGTAAAAATCTCAACAATACTCAACAACTTGAGATGCAAGAGAGGCCCCATGACAGGGTGTAATTCCCATTATTCCAGTAATTCCTAAATGTTCCCTGTAAGTCCATATTATTCCCAACTAATTCCGAATAAGTCCGGTAAGTCCCTATACGTCCATATTATTCCCAAATATTCCTGTAATTCCGAGTAACTCCAAATAAGTCCGGTAAGTCCCTATAAGTCCATATTATTCCGAACTAATTCCAAATAACTCCTAATAAGTCCAGTAAGTCCATATAAAGTCCATTTAATTCCCAAGTATCCCTCTAATTCTGAGTAACTCCAAATAAGCCCGGTAAATCCCTGTAAGTCCGTATTATTCAAACTAATTCCAATTGAACTCCTAATATATCCCGTAAGTCCCTAAAAGTCCATGTTAATTCCCAAATATTCCAAATAAGTCCATATAATTCAAAATTTTGAATCCCAATGAGTTTAGGCAATTTAAACAAACCATCACAGGGACATCATGCACCCCTAAACATACCCAGGGACGTACATGGGCCCAAAACACTCACCTCCCCCACTTGTCACCCCAACACCAGTCGCACCTCAGCCCCCACCCCCACCCCACCCCCACACACACACATACATCCATCCCACCCGTCACCCCAACAGACAAGTTGACAACCCAACACCCACTCCACACACACAAACATCATTTAAAGTATCTTTTATTTCTGAAAAAATGGCACACTTTTTTTTATCAATTATCTCTGTATGTTTATTGTGATTAAAAATTCAAGCTTAGAGACCGCTCATTATTAATGTGGGAGGGGGGGGCCGGGAAAAATGTAGGGGGGTTATGTGATTTTTACTTTGACAAACAGGGGGGGTTATGTGATTTTATTTTTCCTGATAGAGGGGGTCTTGTGAAATTTAATAGTCATTCACTATTTTTTAAATACCAAGAATCCTGGAGGGTCAATCATACCATACATATTGTCTAACTTGACTTATTCCCACAAAATTGTTCCCATTTTGCACCATATGTCACCATTTTAGCTTCAATCGGGCCAAAAATTCATACGCTTCGCGCGCATTTGGAGTTATAAACATAGTCAACGGCCAAAATGTGCTGGATTCACTATACCAAGTTCAAGAAATAATTTCTTTTTCCTACTCCATCCCCCCAATGTCAAAAAAGAAATCTACGCTACTGCCACATGCTACACACACCTCTCACTCCTCACCACATGACCACCCCACCTCCAAGCACACACCTATAAATTTTCTCATCAAAAGTAGATATATTGGCATAGGGGTAGATAGGGGGGGGGGGGGAATTCCCCTTATTTTGCCAGGGGGATGGTCCATACAATCACCTGAAAAACTTGGGCTATAGCTCTAAAGCAAACTCTAAGGGTAAAATTGTTTTGGACATTGATGGTGAACTGTGTTATGATACCTTGTCTGTATGTGATTATATTAACAAATTTTTCACTTCAGTTGCTTCGGTCCTGGTTTCTAAACTTCCTGCTGGCTTGAACCAATATGACACAGCTTCAAACTCCTTTATTCAGTTCTATCAGAATAAAGGTGTCTCCCAGGGTGAATTCAATCTTAGACCAATTGATGAGAATTTTATTCTCAAGGAGCTCCGCAGTTTGAATGTTTTGAAGGGTGCGGGTTTGGATGAGTTAGCCCCAGATTTTTGAGGGATGGAGCTGTTCAAATTGCCCCCTGATAACACATATTGTCAACCTCTCTATCAATACTGAAACTGTGCCTGAAGATTTCAAGACTGCCAGGATCACCCCTCTGTACAAAAAAAGAAAAGTAAACTGGATGTTGGTAACTACCGCCCAGTGAGTGTTCTAAATTGTGTTTCAAAGATCTTGGAAAAGAGTGTTTATGTACAGGTTAAGGATTATTTGACACATAAAGATCTTATTTATCAGTATCAGTCTGGTTTTAGATCAGGATTTTCAACAGAGACTTGCCTTATATACTTAACCGACTTTGTCATATACCAAATTTCTCAAGGAAATTATGTTGGAATGATGTTACTGGATGTCCAGAAAGCATTCGATAGTGTCAACCATAGTATATTATGTGATAAGCTTGAAGCTATGGGCATCAGCTCTGGTTGGTTTCAGTCATATCTGATCTGTATAACAGAAAGCAACTTGTCTGCATTGATGGAATTAAATCATCTCTCCAAACTATAACTTGTGGCGTCCCTCAGGGTAGCCTGCTGGGCCCCTTGTTGTATTTGTGTTACAGCAACGACATGGAGATTTCAGTGCAGAACAAGTTACTACTTTATGCTGACGACAGTGTTATCATTGCATATGACAAAGACCCCAAGGCTGTTGCTGATATGCTTGGCTCTGATCTTAAATCATGCAATCAGTGGTTAGTCGATAATAAACTGTCTCTTCACGTTGGCAAGACAGAATGTATACTCTTTGGCACCAAAGCTAAGTTAAAGAAAGTTCCTGACTTCTGTGTTGCCTATGATGGTCATGTTATCAAATCTCAGGAGAGTATCAAGTATCTTGGTGTTTCAATAAACAATACACTGTCTGGTGAAAGCATGGTTAACTCTGTCATCAAAAAGGCTTCGGGTCGCCTTAAGTTCCTCTACCGGCATTCTCACATTCTCAATCAAACTTTGCGTAAAAATCTTAGTTCTGCATTGATTCAGTGCCACATGGATTACTGTTGCACATCTTGGTATAGTGGCCTCACTCAGAACCACAAAAATAAACTGCAAATTACTCAAAATAAGGTTGCTCGTTACATCTTGAAACTTTCTCCCAGAGATCACATTGGGCAACATGAGCTAAACCTTGTGAATCTCTTGAAAATTTGTGACAGAGTTAAACAGCTGAGGCTTAACCATAACATCTACCATTGTCAAGGTGCACTTTATCTTAATCAGAATTTCACTAGAACATCAAGTGCTCACTCTTATGGAACCAGATCAAGTGAATCCAATTTCATTGTTCCTAGGGTAAAAGGTATCGCCTCAAACACATTCTACTACAAAGCCATTTTGGACTGGAATGATCTCCCATCAAACATCAAGGGATTGCCTACCAAGTCTGCATTTAAACAAAGTGTCAAACAACATCTAGCCAGCAACTCTCTCAGTCAAGAGATGTCTGATTTCACTGTGTAGGCATTTTTTGGTTTCCCAGTTGTTCTCTCATCTTTTCTTGGGACCCCATCGGAAATAAGCTTGCCTTTTCTGCGGGCTTAATGGGTTATCCCGGCTTGTCATTTTTTTTGTCCGTGTGCCTTGTTCCTAAATGGCTTTGTGGCTGATTAATTTCAGCTTTAAATAATTTGTCACATTGATGTACTTTGTAATGATTTTTCTGTCTCTATAATTTGTTTTTGTATTCTAATGATATTGCCTAATAAAAAACAAACAAACAAACTGCAGTCCTATGTGGGTTTCTGACATGACCAAATTAACCTTATATTGGGCCATTTTAGTCACGAAATTGCAAATTTTTGTGGGCTTCGCGCAAATTTGTTCCACTTTTGCATCATATTTCATCAATTCAGCTTCAAAATGGCAAAAATTTCCTCGCGCTTCGCGCGCAGGAGTACGATACACTTATTTTGTCGTCAAAATGAACTGGATTCCCTATGACTTCAAGAAATTGTTTCCCACCCATCACCCCAATGTCAAAATCCCAATCTCTGTGACTGAATTAATTAATATTTAAGTTTGCTTGAAGGGGGGGGTTATGTGATTTTGTTTGATTCAATAGGGGGTTACGTGAAATTTATTCATCGCAATAGGGGGGTTAGGTATTTTTCACCCATAAAGCTCAACATTCTCCCGCCCCCCCCTCCCGCATTAATAATGAGCGGTCCCTTACATGTCATATAGGGGTGCACGCGCACACCCCTGGACACAAAACACCCGGGCACCCAAAATGACACACCCAGCCATGCATAAAGCATTTCATGTTACTGTATTCCCCCAAGGAGGTTACGGTTACACTGAAATACAGTACGACGGCAACTTCGTGACCTCTTTTGTTCGATAGAAAAATTTTACGGGTTGGTGAACACGGGTTACGTAACTAAATGTTGAAAACTTGGCCGGCAAACATGTTTTTGCGAAATAGCTCCAGAAATGGGAGACACGGGTCGTTTTTTGCTTAAATTGCGTACCACGATCACGGATAAGATACCAAACGTTTGTGCAAAGAACAAAAAACGAGTAAAAGTAGAATAATATTGAAAATAAAGAAGCTTGAACATGTCCAAAGTGGCCGGGAAAATGAGAAAAATTGCATGTCACGATCACCAAAATGGTTATATCTACAACTATGAGCAAACGCCGGTCGTATGCTTTTCAGTAATGATAGATATTAACTAACTTGAGCTTGTATTAAAATTTCAGCGAAAATGATTGGTGGAATAATCGAGTCGTAGGTTGGGAAGTTACTCTCAAAACGGCCCGTGTCTCAATTGTGCGTGTCCCGTTAGTAACAAGTGTCACTAGCAAAATAGCAGCCGGCCTTGTCATTATATCGAATAATAATCGTCAGAATCATCCAGTTGACTCCAGTGATATTTATTTATTCAAGCAAAATACTGCATTGACTTACAAAATATTGAAGTCAATATAAAAAGTAATATCACCTCATTTGACTGAACTTAAAAGCAGTTTTAAAAATATTATTGTTGATCGAGTCCCTGAATGAGAAATAAGCCCTAGTGGTCCATTCCATCTATTTTATTTTATTTTTCTCTCACTTTTTTCTTTTTTCTTGTTCGTTTCTTTCTTTCTGACTGCAGCGATTGATTGTTTTTGGCCGTTTTTTTTTCATTATATAATTCAGGAATTTTTAGGCTATACTAGTCTAATAGGAGCGGCCTATGAATATATTTTTACAAATTAGATTAACAAAATATTGGTTGTTGGTTTTGTTACTGTTGTTGTAGTTATTGTTGTAGGCCTATATATTGCATAATCAGGGTATAAATAGGCATACTAGGCCTATTATAGCCTATAGAAGCATTGATTTATTTCACGACAGATATCATCCAGGATAATTTTAAAAATTGAAAATTTAGACAATTCAAAGGAAAATGGCCGAAAACGGCTGCCCACAATCACCCCCCCCCCCCCCACCAGCCCATATGTGACTCCTCGCCACAACTGAGCCCGGATGTCGCCAGTGCCACTATTGAGATATGCTCCATCGAACTTAACAATAAACAATAGGAAAGAAAGGATTTATTGACTGTTTTATTGATTTTTCACTACTTAAATGTCAAGTACTATAGACATGATATACATCATTTTAAAGCTAATTTCAAGCAGAATATTTTGGTTGAATATCTCAAAATGATGATTGGCGACATCCGGGCTCAGTTGTGGCGAGGAGTCACATATGGTCCTATCATGGTCGCCCCTTCCCTATCCCTGCAACATATAGGATGACTCACGAGCCGCGGTTTGTCCGTGGCCCTAGTTCAGATTGATACACTATTGTACGCGTGAGTTCATTCTTTTCTGCATGGCTGTTTCCATTATTAACTTTCGCCCCTCTGGAATCAAGACTTGAAAATCAATTGCATTTAACCTTAAATAAATTTTCAGAAGCTATCCCCATGCCCCAATATCTGAGTGGTCTTATTAGTATATTTCAGTTTTTTAGATCCACTGCAATGCATGCAGGGATAGCACTTATTACTGAGAGGATCCTTGTCCCCATCTGATCACATTATATCCTACCTATCTCAATATGCAAGAGGTGTCAGGCTAATATAAAATTACTATAGCAAATAGATGTTTTCTGCCCCATAAAACTTCTTATCTATAGGTTGTGCACACACAAACAGAACAGTGGAATCCATGGGGCCAGACGCATTATTTGACATAATCTGACACGAGCAAGGGAAATGATTCACTTGTATATGTATTGAATATAGAATTAATTTGTCCTGATTGAGCACCATTGTCTCATGTTATGGTTATTGAATATAAAACTCAGTTAATTTGTCCTCATTGAGCATCATCATTGTCTCAAATTGGTTGTTGTCTTGCATTTTTTATTTAGGTTTCAAATTTCATTGTTTGATAACTTATCAACGGAAGAGCTGCCATACACAGCATTTTCCTCCATAATGTGTCTGTTTATTGAATTATGTTCAATATTGTTTTTAATGTATTGTAATGTGAAATTTTAGTATATTGCTACACGGCTACATCTCCATTACCACTAGGCCTACATACACAGTATAGACTACTCTAAGGTCAAGTGGTTGTAATGAAAAAAAAAAAGGTAGTTGAAGTTTTGGTAGCATGTAGACTCCTATATAATACAAGTTAAGTGAACTTGCTATCTACCCAAGATAGTACTGTTAAAAAAATAAGTCCTTCAAAATGGAGATACTTACGACTAAACAAAAACATGTTGCTCTAGAGAAAGATAATGGTAAGAGCAACATGTTCTTTGTTTAGCCTTATACCTCCCAGTTTTGAAGGACTTTAAAAAAAAAAAAAAAATCCATTAATTTTTTCATGCCCTCACAATTCTTAGGGTGGGGGTAGCATACTGCAAGTTATTTTCTTTTCTGTAAATCTAGCTTACTTAAATGTTATATCACCATTTAGCTATTGAAAAATATACTGAGCAAAATGACACTTAAAACATCCCTATAGCTCATACCATTGTGGAGATATGGCCTTTTCAAATAGAAAATGAGGCGAATATCATACTTTTTTCCAAATCAATTGTCACCCGAACCTTTGAGTTTCTACTCCTGCTACGAAAATATAGAAATATATGGATCCCATTCAATGCTTTTAAAAGTGTACCGTTGTTACCCAATTAGCATAAAAAATTAGGCACTATTTGATAGTGTTCATGTTGATACACTCACAGGAAATTAGCAAGTCAAAATTTTTGTCAACCCAAAACGGCAATTTTCGGCCAAAATCGGACAAAAAATTTATTTTTTTTTCCTCAAAAAATATTTACAAAAATAGGGAGGTTTAAGTGCCAAAATCTGAAACTAGATGCTATTTTATCTTTGGAAACATATAAACAATCAAGAATTTTTATTGTTTTCACCCCATTTTTTTTCACACATTTGTCCGCCAAATGTAAGTCAAAGTTTGAACGCTGTCTTATTGGTATTTCCTTGGTGTAAAATATAGCTGTAGTGAATCCAAAATTGCATCAATTTTAATTGAAATGTCCTTTTAATTTTCAACTCGGTGTCAAGTATTTTTGTAATATAGCTTTTGTAAATATCATATTTATCAATTTGAAAAGTAGGAGCATGTTGTCTATATAGTCAATGTTTACAGTGATTTACAAGTTCTTAACTTCATAGCTATTTTCAAATCTACGAGGGCTGGTCAATAAGTTCCCACAACTATGGTGTATCTCCGCTCATGCATGACTTGGATGGCTGTTACTTTCGCTAAATTCAAGTTTGTACTTTTGTCTTTCAAAACGAATATGTTTTAGCGATGCTGAATGCTTGATTACGTAATGACATTAGCATAAACACAATAGCGTATGGGCACTGCCTGATTTATGGTGAAAAGTAGTCAAGAAAATCTCGCGCCAAATTGAGGTATTGTTACATAATTCCAAATATCTCGAGAATAAAGTATAGAATCTGGCACGGTTTTTTTGCAGCTTTATAGACCGATAACATAGGCATGATGCTGGACTCTTTTTAGACATATACCATTTTTATTAAAGAAAAGAAATTGTGTTGAATATCTCCAATTTTGAGTAGGCTTTATCACCCATTGTTCTTTACATAATAAGAGATAGAAAGATTAATCGATGACAAAATTTAACCAATGGTACCTGGTTTGATTGGGTATCTACTGATTATAAAAAGGGAGGTCCCAGTGGTGAAACCTTAATTTCAAAAGGTCTTGTTTTTGTAATTAAAGTAGCACACCATAGAGAGGCTCTGGATTGAATAAGAAATTTGAATTTCGAAAGGTGTGTCTAATTTGAGCATAAGACTTGGTATAGCAATTCACTCACACAGCTACTGTTCCGCAAACCTTGTATTAGTCATATTTTAGCGCGTTTTAGATGAATTTTTACTTTTTCATACATTTTGGTACTTTCAATCATGCATACCATCAACGCATGCGCATATTTCTATTTTTGTTGCAACAAATTCTGTTGGCCTGACTATGATCTCTAATACCATACTAATAACCATATTTGGTTTTGTTTTATTTTGGAGATAATTTGGATTCTTTCTTCTGCCGTGTGGGCTCTTTTTCGCGATTTTCACACCATTTTTGCTTGTTGTTATAGGCCTATATTTGGTGAAGTTCAAAGACGGTCCCTTTCCTCATCTGTTGACGGATACATTTCTTCTTTCACAATTATCAATTGAATATACTCAGATTACCTCATACCAAAAATAAGGCTTGTAAACTGATTTG
Organism: Amphiura filiformis; assembly: GCF_039555335.1. Taxonomy (NCBI): domain Eukaryota; kingdom Metazoa; phylum Echinodermata; class Ophiuroidea; order Amphilepidida; family Amphiuridae; genus Amphiura; species Amphiura filiformis. Next base: position 48,110,325 of record NC_092640.1, read on the forward strand.
GTCCTTACTTCTGTTTCTTTTTATTACACGTTCCTCAAAGCCAATTCAAATTTCTCGCCAATGTTGACAATTGTCAGTGTACACATAGCAATGACTTTATGCAAATGAGATTACGTAATTAAAGGTACTCTGATACTAATTGAATACCTGAGTGGAAGAAGGGCCCAACTCCAATTTTTTACGAAAATGAGTTGGACCCAGCATTTATTGCCAGCAGACTGTTTTTCCTTGTGTGAGAAAGATGAGCCAAAATCCCCTCTCTAAATAGTCTTCCATGTACACTTAATCATGGTTTTCATGGAAGAAAGGCCCAACTCCATGGTGTTGGGCCCTTCTTCCACAAATATTGGGTTAAAGAGGAATTTTGTTCATCCATGAATTCTGCTTTTCACTACAATAAACTTTCTTGCTACCACGGCCACTGACTTGCCCACCACGGCCAGTGTGTTACGTCTTTGAGCAAGATAGCTTAATTCCCAATTGCTTCACTCCACCCAGGTGTAAAATGGGGAGCTGCTGGGGGTGATCACAATCTAAGTCGCTGAGAGTACCTGCGCATCAGTTGCGGACTTGGTGAAGCGGAAATGATTCTGATATATCCTAATGGCAGCGGAATAATTGTTGAAGTGTGTTGATAGTTAAATCAAACAACATTTATTTATTTTATTTATTTTTGCTAACATACTACATGCTTCTATTTGTGCAATTAATGGATAATTACCAAATTTCTGTAGCTATTTATAACACATCTGCTTAGGGAATTGCAGTATATTAGTGGAAGAAGGGCCCAACTCCAGCTCGTATTAAGACCTGTACCGTTACTATGGAAACATCATATATAATTTTGAATGTATGTAATATTGTATGTTTATGCATTAAAGGTCCCCTGAAGATGAAAACATTCTGTCTATAAAACCTTTCCAAATAATAAGTTTTTTCTTAATATCTCGAAAACAGTTTTGATGGACTTGGGGCCCTTCTTCCACTCAGGTATTCAATTGTTGTGCGTTTTTAAAGACAAAGGTACAAACTTTATTGATCGTAAGTAACAGTCATCTAAGTCATGCATGAGCGGAGATAAATAATGGTTGCGGGATATATACAATTACTTTTCAGTCAATGAGTCAGTCAATGAGTTCAGTTTAGTCAGTTGTGGAATATAAAAATCAAGCCAGTGTCTTGACCTAGAGTAAATGTCCCATTGGGAAATATTGATAGTATTTATATAGCCCAGTGGGGTGCTGGGGTGTGTTGGTCGTGTGTCACATTCACTGCCCTCAAAATACCATACAGGTTTATATGCACTCATCAAATGTTCACAGATGAATTGGCGAGGAAAATGGGGGGGGGGGGTGTTATTCACTCTCAGAACATTGGATAAAAAATGAATGGGCAGAAAACAGTTGGTTAAAAAATGCCCAACAATGGTTAAGATTCTTGAAGTTGGGCAAAATACAGTTTATTAATACATGGTTGGTCAAACCTGTCAATATGGTATTTACACAATGTTGGCTAAAAGTTAACCAACCTTGGTCAAAAACATCCTTTTCCCGCCAATAAAGTTGGGCAAAGTATGGTTTTGCCCAACCATGGTCACATGGTGTTCCTTTGCGAACTGTGATTGGTCATTGTGTTGGGCAAAATGCATTTCAGAAAACAAGATGGCCGATATGAGTGGCTTGCTGCAAAGCTGTGGATCAGGGTCTTCAAGATCTGTTGGAGACATTTGAAGGTAGGAAATTATATTATAAAGTATATCATTTAATTGGGTATAACACTTAGTTTAAGTGTGTGCGAGGCCGAGACTGTGAGCAAGACTTACGATGCTTTATCGACGACAACTACCACCACCACGCTTACCGGTTGTGGTGGTAGTTGTCGTCGATAAAGCATCGTAAGTCTTGCTCACAGTCTGGCCATGGCCTCGCGCACACTTAAACTAAGTGTTATACCCGATAAAATGTTTATAATATAATTTCCTACCTTCAAATGTCTCCAATTGGTTAAAATATGAACAATGAAATGAACTTCCCATTCATAGTGTTTAACCAACTATTGGTTATATTTTGCCCATTTTGCCCAACATGCTTTGCCCAACTGGTTGGTTACCGTAATGTTAACCAGTAGTAGGTTAATGTTTTTAACCAACCTGTGGTTATATTGTTAACCAACCCAGGTTGGTTAACAATATAACCAACTGTTGGGCTGTTCACCTGTAAATACATGGTTGGTTAAAATTTTAACCAAGTTGGTTAAAATTTTTAACCAATGTTCTGAGAGTGTTCAAACGCGTCATTTTGATGGAAATATTTAGGTCTTCCACAATAAAGTTTAGGGCTACTTTTGTCATGTTTGCTATATGATGTGTTTACATCAAAGTATTGATTTGACCAATATCTCCTGATTGACCTGACAATTAAAGGAAGGTGACCTGATATATTTAAATATATAAAAAATTCTAATCAAAAACTTATGTATAACATAAAATGTCATCCCTTCCAAGCACTCATGCAAAAGGAACATGTAAATGTTTTTTGTAAATGTGACTAATTCCTAATGGAATTACTGACATTTATACAGCGTGATATTGGTAGTCTACAGTGTTTTTATTTTAAATGATAATCATCATGATCATGTAATATATTGATTTCAAGTGAAAGGCCCTATTTTCCACATAAACATATTGAAGTTAGAAGAACTCAGTGTATTTCCGAAGATATCATCAAAAAACCCTAAAAAAAGGTGTAAAACATATCATGAAATGCTCAAATATGCAAATGTTCTTTTTGATGCACTCACATCACGTGATAATTTCAGGTTTTAAATTGGTGTTCCCAAAAATCTAACATGTGTAAACAAAGGGCAACGATTTTTTGACATGTCAAAAGGGGCGTGGCAAAGATTTTTCAGCATGTTAAAAAGGGCAGTAAGGATTTTTTTGGCATAATGAAAGGGAGGAGCAAGCAATTTTTAACAGACCATTAAGAATCACCCATCATGCACAGTCCCTAAAATAACTTGCAGAGGATTGGCTTGAAAATTCAAACAACACATCTTTAATTCATGTCTACACTTGAAGACATGAGCGTCCATATTGGCATCTTGAGATATTGGGGCTGAAGACGTCCAAGAGAATACTGGATGAAAGCTTCCTCTCGGTAAGCAATTTCAAGTTTGTGAGAAATAAGAAAAGTTAAACTTGAGATATGATCGTTTAAACTTTTTTAAATAAGCTAATTTGGAAACCAAAAAAAACCCATAATATTGATACTTCTCATGAACATGGGTATAGGCAAGAAGAATCATTTTGTATATCAACCAAGTAAATGTCTATAATATTGATCGATATATCATTTTTGTACTTACAGTCTACTTGCGCTCAGGTCTTCACTTTCACATAGCATTCATAGGGTCAATGATAATAATTTTTCTACTGATGCAAACAAAAATCTACATTTTGATGTGGGGAATAGGCTGTGGATTTGACCATCCTCACCAATATATGAACAGGCACTTGCACAGACATACAAACATAAATCACCCCCAGTACCCCACTACAGTAAAAATTATGCTGTGGAAGATGACTCCGTCCAAGAATACTTTGACATGGGTGCGTAGGGTGGTGGTTGGAGGGCTGTATGAGGGGTAGGAGGAGAAGTTTAACAAGAATGTAATCATAGAGGAAATAAGCCTTTTAAAATAACACATTAGGATACATGGTGAACAAATGGAAGGATTTGACAGGTTTAGGAGGGGGTGTGAGAGTCACGGGAAACATTTTATCAAAAGGAGGGTCTTTCCGTCGGAGTGGGGACAAATGAGGTCAAAATATAAAAGTTGATGAAGTTTGGATTTTTTTCTTCAAAAAGCCATGGAAAGTTTTAGGAGGAAATATTTGAAGAAAAATACTTTTTTGGATTATCAGAAATTGGGGGGGCGGGGAGGTGTGTTTGGTGAGGCCACATAATTTGACAATTTGTTTCATGTCCCAACATTTATTTATTTTTTTGCTAAATGAAAAAAAAATACTGCAGTTTCCATGTGATATTGACAGTGCTAGCAGTTTTCAGTATCTAACAGGAAAATGATGAGGCCCTTTTTATATTTAAGATTATGAAGGCCAAGGGTTAGACTCTTTTAAAGTTCTACAAAAATACTTGTAAGTGATTCATGGTGAAAATTTAACTTGTTTATCAACATTAGGCCTAACCTTAAAATTAAATATGAAAATTGAGGGAAAAATATAGACTGATCCCAGAAATTGAGGAGTGGACGCGAAATGAATTGATTGAAGGGATCAATTCCCGGGGATCATTTGATGAGAGGCAGTTGAAAAATGGTGGTCAACAACAAGTTGAAAACTTGGCCCATAAGAGCAACAACATATATTATTTACTCATGACCTACACATAACTAAGTAAGACCTAGGCCTATATGAAATTCATGAATACAACACAGTACTAATTTAAATCTAGTCTAATATTATTTTCTTCATATTGTCTGTGCAATTTGATTTATCATCAATAGTAAAACTCCCAATATTAGAAAAACACAGTGCAATATACTTACAGATGTTCTTTTGCCCAATATTTTTTGTAGGGATTATTTATAGGCATACATGTTATATTTTCAAAAGTTATTTCTTTCATCACATGAAAAAGGAAATTTACATTTCATTTATAATATACCCCAGTATTTGCACATGTTACCATGGTTATGGTTACACTAGCTCTGAAAATGCTATTAGCCTTTGACCCCTAGCCAGGTTCACCACAGGGCCGGGTAATTCAAAACGCTATTATATCTGCTACATGTAGTACATGTAGGTAGATCAAGATGCATGAAGTTATGACATTCCATATTGTATACAGTGCATATTGGGCAATAATATTTCTTGTCGATCACACTGTTGTCTGCTGACCGGCATATTCAATTGAATAAGTATTAAAAGCCTTTCATCCTCAATACCGGTAGCTTCATATTTTTTTAATGTTTTAATTACAGTATTTATAAGAATGCAGGAAGGGTCACTTATATCATAGATAGTTTTTGAATTAGTATTACCACCGGCACCATCTCGTCAAAAGTAACAAAATAGCTTTTAGGAAATGTATACATGGTATATGGAAAACAAAGATTCAACATAACAAAAAATTATTTACACATGCTATAGGAATAGCTTGTAATAATGTGTCAATTTGGATAAAAAGTCTCAAAAATGGGCTAAAGATAATTAAAAGTACAGACATTTTGACTTAATAAAAGAAGGAATTCAGACATGAGAAGGAAAGGCAGCATCTCTGATACTGGGAAATACTTGTAAACATTGAAATTAGTAGTAAATACCTGGACAAATACTTGGTTTTGCAATAATTTATGTATACATTTTAGAAATAGTTTACATTTTAGAAAATGCCATTCATCCAAAACAGGCAAAATTATATTTATCATGTGAGTGATGTTTGTCTGTGACAAAGAAGTTACAGAGTAAAAGGCAAAACATTATTTCACTGTAAAATACCGGATAAAAACATTACCCTTCCCATCTATATAACTTTACTGTTTTTTCTCTATAGGAGTAATGGTGAGTGATAATTAGTGTAAGATTTTTAAATGTCCAAAGTGAATACGATATATAATTTTTGTAACATTTTCTTATATGTTGAATATCTATATATATATATATGCCTATAAGATGCATTTTAGGGTGGGTGGGGGGGGGGAGTCCACTTTTACATCAAATCTAACTTTCACACAAAACCAGGTCTACATTTCCAAAAATCCAAACACCTGGATGCCATTAATTATTGCTGCCCACCCAGTAAATTATTTTCCCTAATTTGAGAGATTAAATTGCCAACCCAGTAAATTATCCTTATACCTCCTAGCTGCAATCCCCATGCATAAAAGGCCTACAATTTCGCTGTTTAACCAAAAAAATAAAAGAGATCAAGACAACAATGTTATATACAGTGGAATCAGTAACATCTTGGATAACAGAAACATTTTCCTTGATTTCTTTATACTAGTTCAGACTCAAACACTATTCTCAATTAACTTTAAATCCAGAAAACAAGTTAATTGGGCCACTTTTGGCAGTTTCTTTTTTTAATGTCTTTCTTCCATGGTACAATCCATCTGCGAACAAATTAACTTCTATATATGCGTAAATGTCACCATTGTCATAGCTGTATACTATATAGCATGTCCAAAAACAATGACAGGAAAATCAGGAACAACAACAACACTTAGGAATTTCATCACTATACTATACTTTTTGCGTGTCAAACAGTATAAACTTGTTTTTGGGCTCTAAACATAGGCCTATATTTTAGAAGCAAAACCAGAAGCAGGGTATTTCAAAGTCAAATAATTATAACCACCATACCATGTTCTTTATATAGATTTTGTACCAGGATTTTGTATTTACTTCATCAGATAATTTATTATAAATTTTAGTATGCACTGTAAAATAATTTTACAGTGCATGTATAAATAATGTGTGTAGTATGGCTAACATGCTATTAAATACTAGCAAGTACACAGCTAGTTCAAACTTCCCACTTTTAACTACAAAAGATCAAATAGGGCGAGCTAGGGGCCAGAGGTTAACATGGTAACATGATAATGGAATGTGTGTGTACACTGCCATTAAAGGTGCACTAGTTATTATATTAACAGTCTTTAATAATGTTTTAACAGTCTTTAATAGTGTTTTTAAAAGTCCATAAGCTATCTAATCATTGAATATTGTGTAAACAATGAGTTATAAAGGGGAAAGAAGAATAATTTTAAATGGATAAGAAGCAATAAGCATGGAGCTGCATGGTAAGAAGCTGTTACACTGCAGCGTTTGTGATACAGTGGGGCCTAGTCAGTTGCAAATCTGAGTATGAGACCACATGAACCCTAGGCTTTTATTATTTGAGGCCTATCTACACTGAAGTCTAAAGTGAAGATCCTTTTATGCCAAAGCTTAGCCTCAACCAGCACAAACTAAACCCCAAAGAAGGGTCGGTGCTCTGTGTGGTTTAAAATGTACAATCTAGATCATGAAGCTGAAGTCTCTACTACTGTTCTGTGAGAGGCACGCGTCTACCCCCATTGGGAGTTTCATCATTAGGTCAGCCATATACTAGTACATGATATATGCCACAGCACAGACCCTGGAATCCTGGTCACTAACATATACTATAGCAAGTAGCTTGTAATGCCTATAGATATATATAACATAATAATGAGATCGAATTGCCTTTTTAAGAAAAGATTTTATGTTGGAAATTTTCATGCCATATAAAAAATTGGATAGAGAAAGGTCTCCTTCTAATTTTTATTGTTCTAAATCCAAAAATCTGGATTTGTTTTGGCTAATTCCAACTAGGCCTACATATTGTTTTGGCTAATTTCTACAATTCAATCCAAACTATTCCGATAACTCTATCTTGTCCCGACTAATTCTGATAACTCCGGATTGTTCCAACTAATTCCTATAACTCCGCATTGTTCCGACTAACTCCATTAAGTCCGGATTGTTCCGATAACTCCAGATTATTCTGACTAATTCCGGATTATTCCGACTAATTCCGATAACTACGGATTGTTCCGACATATTCTGATAACTCCGGATTGTTCCGACTAATTCTGGTAACTCCGGATTATTCCGACTAATTCCGGTAACTCCGGATTGTTCCGCAATTTCGATAACTCCGGATTGTTCCGATTAATTTTGATAACTCCAAATTGTTCCGACTAATTTCAACTAACTGCGGATTGTTCCACATAATATCGATAACTCGGAATAAGTACAAATAAATATTGCAATTCCGATAACTCCAATATCGGACTCCGAAATCGGAATTAATACCCTGTCGTGGGGCCTCAAGAGAACTCGCTACCAAAAATCAACAATTCATGCAGTTGTGAATCTTTTAAATTCTTAATTATTTTGTTGCACGGCCGTTCGCCGCCTATGCGTGATGTCCACTTTTATCTAGAGCGCCCTCAGTTTTGACTTAAGGAGTCTTATTTGGTTTAAGTGGTGTTGGGCGATACAAAGAGTTATAATTTAAAACTACCGATACCAATTAGCACACAAAAGTATAGCGGTACTGTTGACTCAAAATTCCCATACCGCCCAACCCTACATAGTTACCGAATGTAATCGGTCGCCGATAATGGCGACGAAATGTCCTTTCGAAGTTGAAAATAGCCCATTTTGATCACTAGAATAGACCCACAAAAACACTCCCAATTATATTTTATTAATTTTTTCAAGTAAACCAGAAGCTTTAGATAAAATGCTATCCAAGAGTTACCGTTCACACTCCTTAGATGCTTGATAATAGACAACTTATGTCCGTACACCATCACTAAATTCACTGCACAAAATGCGAATCATACCGTACGGTATAGCGTATTTTAGTCAGAATATTGGAACATAAAAACAGTTAATATAAATCATCCTCGCTTTATTTACAAGTAAAACAGATGCTAATGATAATAATTTGTGCGAGCATAACAGTGTCACAGTCCATATACTTTGCAGAAATGATATGACATGTACTGATAATATACGCACTAAAGCCACTATACTGTACTACAGTACAGTACATGTACATGTAAACTCTACATAGAAACCCAAAAGTATAAACATGTATAGTGGAAATTCCAATTGAATGAACGCAGCTTTCAATAGCGTGACGAACATTTGCGTACACTGTGCGATGTACGCCAGCGTGTGCGACTGTGCGTGAGTAACGCGAAGTGAATCCAACCATGCCAACGCACTCGTGATTGGTTAGCATTGTATCCAAGGTCGTGCATTCGCGTTGTAGTTTGAAATACGCGATATACAATCGCGGTTGGATCGAGTACAGCTATTGAAAGCTGCGTTCATTCAATTGGAATTCCTACTATAGTGTGTGTGCGCCGACTGAAATCATTGTGAGTTCTGATATCATCGTCGCACTCTTCCGAAGAACCAATTTGGTCCGATTTACAAATGTAACGCTACGCGATGAGTTTTAGCTTGTTTCAACCAGCTACGTAACTAAATGCTCTACGGGCCAAAATTTCCGATAAAATTCTACATTACATATAATTTTATGTACCGGGTTCCGTAGCAATTTTTGGGTTCCGTAGCAATTTACGGGTTCCGTAGCAATTTACGGGTTCCGTAGCAATTTACGGGTTCCGTAGCAATTTACGGGTTCCGTAGCAATTTTTTGGGTTCCGTAGCAATTTTTTGGGTTCCGTAGCAATTTACGGGTTCCGTAGCAATTTACGGGTTCCGTAGCAATTTACGGGTTCCGTAGCAATTTACGGGTTCCGTAGCAATTTACGGGTTCCGTAGTAATTTACCGGGTTCCGTAGTAATTTACCGGGTTCCGTAGTAATTTACGGGTTCCGTAGTAATTTACCGGGTTCCGTAGTAATTTACAGGTTCCGTAGTAATTTACCGGGTTCCGTAGTAATGCTAAAATAACATACCGGTATATTCCGATTTCAACATCAAGTTCTTACGAAAGACCAATATTGGTTTTGTCACTGGTAAGTATTGTTACGTAAGTTACGTAACAATACGCAAAGAGTTTTCGCTTGTTTTTACCAGCCACGTTACAACATTTTCTGCGGGGCCTAAAATCTCGATAAATTCTAGATTTCCATGTTGCCCGTAGTTCTTTGCGATGCTGAAATAGTGTATCGGTATGTTCCGATATGATCGTCGCACTCTTTCGAAGGACCAATTTGGTCCGTGTTACAAATGTAACGTTACGCGATGAGTTTTAGATTGTTTCAACCAGCTACGTAACTAAATGCTCTACGGGCCAAAATTCCCGATAAAATTCTACATTGTCTAATGTTTTGTTCTGTACTGGGTTCCGTAGTACTTTACGATGCTGAAATAACATACCGGTATGTTCCGATTTCATCATTAAGCTCCTACGAAAGACCAATTATGTACGCAACAATACACGATAAGTTTTAGTCTATTTTAACCAGCTACGTAACTTATTTTTTACGGGGCCTAAAATCTGGAGTAAATTGTACATTTTGCTGTGTCGTACTTCTTTACGATGTTAAATAGGCTAAAATAGCGTACCGGTATGTTCAGATTCACCGTCACAGTTTATGTTTTGGTGAAAAAAAGACCGAATTTTTCCACCCGTCTACATTCGGGTCACTGACCGGGTCTTCAAGAATCGGACTTTCACTTTGGAATATATTCAATTAAACTTACATTAATTGCTTTAGCTTAGAGACAAAATTATTGTTGAATTGAAGGTATTGGACACTTTAACTATTATATAACCATGATCTAATGGGATTTTAAGGAAGCTAAAAACTTAACTTTCAGTAAGCTTAAAAACTTAACTTTCAGTAAGCTTAAAGGGTAATATGTATTACGTGTCCATATCTTCAACGTACTCATCAGTAACGGTGGGTATTCGCTGTGTAGGCGTCTGACCCGCCACAAACGTATATACGAGACTAATAGTTTACCCCCTCAGTTTTCGTTGTTTTCGATAAAAGTGGACGTTAAAAACGACCGTGGTTGTTTGTCAAAATGTGTTTTTGATATTCTGTGTTTTTGGATATATGCTTTGTTAACCAGATGTCTCAGTTTTCTGACTGCATTTCTGGATTTTTATACCGTAATAAATGTATTTATTATTTATTATTCATTAGGCATTTCAACAAAAATATACAGCAAAATTAGCCCACCCCCACCCCCGTCAGACACGCCACTGGTTCAAATGTACACGAAGTCACACCTATAAGGGTAATGCCTTTAACTGAAAGTGTACCAGCCTACAAATGGGCCATGGATCCTTTAGTTTTAGAGCTAACCTTGTCAATGTGAAGCGCCTTATTTTTTAACATTTGGGGTACTGGGGCCGATAGGCCTAGTATACCACCTACATGCAGGGGCCCATTTGTGAATGTATAATATGCTAGAGCATAATCAGTGTTCCAAACCAGAAATATGAGCATTTATTGGAAGACGTTTTTGGGGCTCGAACAAACTGACATATGACAATTTTGAGAGAGAAAAAAATAGGACTCAGCGGGTTTAAACTACATGGTAGCACTGAGATAATTTGAAGTAGTAACCGCTCGCACTCTTGTCCTTTTCAGGTGGGCTAGGGCAATTGGGCAGCCGAGTTAAGTACTGTTTTACCCACTGCACCTTTGAACACGAGTGCTTATCCACAAGAAGATATTATAAACCTTGAAAAATAAAAAAGAAGAATAAAAAAGCAGAGGGCCGTATGCCAAAATAGCAAGAGGCCTTGTCAGCAACTGTTGACTTGCTAACAGTTTAAATCCGCCACTGAGTATCTTACCAATACAATGAATACTGGCACGGTGGAGTTTCATGTATAGCCGACAGTTCCCATCATTTTGCAGCTGAAGATAATAAAATTGGTCAAAACGATTCAAACCCTAGAGTCCCGGGTCCAGACGAGTCCGTATGAAGTTCTACCAACTGAGCAACACAGACTGTCCTTGATTTCAAAGCTCAAGTCTGGTACTCATGGAAGCGATCGGGGTAAACAGCACATACAATACCAGTGGCGTACCGTGGGCGCCCCAACACCGGAGGGGTGAAGAAAATTCAATTTTGCCGCCCCTTCCTCAACAGCCCGAAAAGGTTGACCCAATTTTTTTCTCGGTCGTTTGAAAAAGTGAAGAGCAAAAAAAAACACACCAAAAAACAACAAAAAAACAACAACAACAACAACAAAATGGGTCAGGCGCTAGCGCCCTAAAAGCAGCACATTTTGATGTATAGTACCATTTATTCAAAAAATTTTATGCTTTTTTCCCGCCCTTCCTTTTTGCCGCCCCTGTTTTTACCGCCCTTCATTTTGGCCGCCCCCAAAGCCCCCCCAAAAAATACGCGCATGAATCCATGATGCTTAATCGTTGTGCTTAAGACATGTAATGAAAGGTAGTTATGGTGACGCATCGTACACTGGAACATGGAAATATTCAAATTAAATTATCGTATTACATGTTTACTCCTATAATGTTATTATTGCTTATTTAACTCCTATTTCTGATACTTGCAAATTAAAGTTGCCTAAAAAGATATATCTGTATACATGGTGTATATACTTACAAGTAACACTAGCAATCACCAAAATATGCAGAAGAAGTGTAATCGCCGTCATTGTTCAAGTCGATGTCTCCTTTCCTAGTCTGGAGCTTAAATTGGTAATTTCAAGAGCCAAAATGATATAAAATTCAAGTCGATGTCTTCTTTCCTGGCCTAGAGTTAAATCGGAATCGGGAGAGATTGGTAATATCAAAAGCCAAAATGGTACAAAATATTAAACACAAATCGTATACGTGTCCTTCATTGATCAGTACAACACTGAAAAGGAAGTACCGTGTAAAACTAACGAGAAAACTAAGTTGAACGTTAATGTATAATTTATCAAGCTGGGCTGAAAAGCGTCATGTGTGAATGATTTCTTCTACATTTCAACTTCGCTCAATGTTATATAGTTCTTTCAACTTTGCCCTGTGGTAAAAATATCATGTAGAGGGCACCAGCCATAGTTTAAGTATATAGTTTAAGGGGGGGTTGCTGAAATAGGATTCTTCATAGATGGAGTAATTTTGAAAATTCTCTAAAAATACTCTATCCCATCTTTAGACGGATATGGGAATCGACGACATGTTGTTGGTCGAACTACAATATAGTATGCTGAGTCACTCAATATGATATTAAAGTAAGGACAACCTATCTGATCTGAACCACAGTTAGGGAACTACAAGATAGTATGCTGAGTCACTCAATATGATATTAAAGTAAGGACAACTTATCTGATCTGAACCACAATTAGGGAACTACAAGATAGTATGCTGAGTCACTCAATATGATATTAAAGTAAGGACAACCTATCTGATCTGAACCACAGTTAGGGAACTACAAGATATGCTGAGTCACTCAATATGATATTAAAGTAAGGACAACCTATCTTATCTGAACCACAGTTAGGGAACTACAAGATAGTATGCTGAGTCACTCAATATGATATTAAAGTAAGGACAACTTATCTGATCTGAACCACAGTTAGGGAACTACAAGATAGTATGCTGAGTCACTCAATATGATATTAAAGTAAGGACAACCTATCTGATCTGAACCACAGTTAGGGAACTACAAGATATGCTGAGTCACTCAATATGATATTAAAGTAAGGACAACCTATCTGATCTGAACCACAGTTAGGGAACTACAATATATGCTGAGTAACTCAATATGATATTAAAGTAAGGACAACCTATCTGATCTGAACCACAGTTAGGGAACTACAATATATGCTGAGTAACTCAATATGATATTAAAGTAAGGACAAC